>NC_135370.1:161900323-163100323 GCF_049243985.1 Paroedura picta
TTGGGTTTGATTCCCCCGCTCCTCCACATGTGGCCAGCTGGCTGACCTTAGGCTAGTCACAGTTCTCTTAGAGCTATTCTCAGAACAGTTCTCTCAGAGCTCCCTCATCCCTACCTACCTCAGGGTGTCGGTTGTGGGTAGAGGAACGGAAAGTTGTTTGTAGGTCTGGTTCAGGTACTGGACATGGGGATCTGCAAGAATTACCACTCATCTCCATACTATAGAGATCAGTTTCCCCAAAGAACATGGATGCTTTGAAGGGTGGACTCTAGGACATAGTCCTCCACAGGGTCCGTCCCAACATTTCCAGGAATTTACCAACCTCACAACCCTGCATGCACACGCCTAGGCCAAGGAAGAAGACCTGGAACCCATTCAGTAGGAGTTCATTGAGCATATACAGTTCCCTCCTCATCCCTTTTATCCTCTCAACAGTTCCTTGAGGTATGCTCAGCAGAGAGAGAATGACTGTAAAAGGAGCATAGTAGCTGCAAGAGGATTTGGACCCACGACTCCACACTTTTAATCCAGCATGCTAACCACGGCACTAGAGAGCCAGTTTGGTGTAGTGGTTAGGAGTGCGGACTTCTAATCTGGCATGCTGGGTTCGATTCTGCGCTCCCCCACATACAGCCAGCTGGGTGACCTTGGGCTTGCCATGGCACTGATAAAACTGTTCTGACCGAGCAGTGATATCAGGGCTCTCTCAGCCTCACCCACCTCACAGGGTGTCTGTTGTGGGGAGAGGAAAGGGAAGGCGACTGTAAGCCGCTTTGAGCCTCCTTCGGGTAGGGAAAAGCGGCATATAAGAACCAACTCTTCTTCTTCTTCTACTATACTGGCTCTAGAGTTTTCTTGCATTTTTGTTATGTATACTTCATTCATTCATTCATTCATTCATCCATTCTGATTTTTATACCGCCTTTCCATACAGCTCTGGGCAGTTTACATAAAACGTTGTAAAACAATTATAACAATATGTCAAATAACAATCATAACATAACATAGCATGCCAACTAGAGAATTATTTTAAAAGAACAATGACACTGAAAAATCCCTTGGGAGGTCAGATTGTTCGGTCATGGAAGGGGGCATCTGAGGGGAGGAACAGCAGATGTTTTGAGTCGGTCGGCCTCAAGCAAATGCCTATTGGTAGAAAACCATCACAACTAACCTTTCCCAGTTTTTAATCCACACTACAGTTACAAGAACAGGCTTTCCATGAATGCTGGGTCAATAATGCATCCATCATCAAACATTTCAAATCACGTTCCCACTCGTATGAATAATCCAGACCACAATCATTCCTTGTGATTTTGAAGGCAATGAGATCTCTCACTGTATGATCTTTCTGATGAAAACATAAATATTTCAAATCAGAAAGGCCAGAATGCCACACTTCAAAACAACAGCAATCACGGGGAGAATATTAAACCTACGAAGCAAAAGAAAAAGTTTCTACGACCTTGGCTGAGGCAGAATAGAAACTTCTGACAAGTCTGATACAAGTTTTAAAAGGCCGCTGGAACAACAGCATTTCCTGGCTTTAACTTTATGTTCTTCTTAAACAAACAAAAAGCAAGAACTTTGCATAATTGTTAGATTTCCTGATGAAAGTGTCCTTCTTGTCCTTAACAGGACTACGGCCCAAATATCACAAACTACTTGAGGAAATTAATATTCTCCAGGCCTCATTACTTCACACTACACATGGAGAATTTTTAGGACTGAGTTCCCATAGAAAATATCCCTGTACCAGGAAAACCAGATGTCAAGAAAAAAGGATTTCTCCCCAGTGTGCTGTTTTACATGTTTAAATCATCTTGTGGGGCAGTACAGTTCCCCAACTGGAGGTGGTACAGCCCAGAAACCATTTTACTGCAGCCTCCCTGTTTGTGAGAAGACAGTCAGGGGATTATAGGATGCAATTAGGTATCAAGAACAAGAGGTAACCCCAACAGGACAAAGGGATTTTTAAATTACATTTTTGTCCTGTACTTCTATGGAGTAGCAAAAGTAAAAAAGTCCCTAAATCTCAAAAGTTATAGCTTAGGGCAGGGGTAGTCAAACTGCGGCCCTCCAGATGCCCATGGACTACAATTCCCATAAGCCCCTGCCAGCGAACACTGGCAGGGGCTCATGGGAATTGTAGTCCATGGACATCTGGAGGGCCGCAGTTTGACTACCCCTGGCATAGGGAGAAAGAGGAAGAAAATGCCCAAGTACACTTAAACAGAACAGGGTTGAAGTGTAAGAAGCTAACTCTTTACCCCAAAGAGGGAAAACTGGCCTTAGCCAGAGCCAGGGCCTTTTTGGCCTTGGCCCCAGCCTGGTAGAATGTCTAATGAGATCAGACCCTGCAGGACCTTAAACAGTTCCGCATTTCCTTCCAGACAGAACAATTTGCATTGAGGCCTGTGATTGCGGCCTGGAAATAACATAAATGCTGGCCTCCCTGCTGAAAACCCACACCATTAATTAACGAAACCCTACAAGAACTGGTCTAGTACCGTAATAATAAAGACTTGACTTGACTACAAGAACTGACCAGCCCCAAAGTAAATATGAGAGTAAATATGTAAATATGAGAGAGGAGGTAGTTTATACATTGTTTTAAAATCCTAAATTTAAATTCTATTTTGATATAAATGTTTAATTTATGGTATGTTAATGTATTTGTATATTAACATCAGTGTGATCCCCCTGGGCAACCAAGGGAAGAGCAGAACACAAGTATAATTATTATTTTATTATAAATAAAAGAGGCAGAATGAGAAGAACAGGGACTAATATCTGATTTCAAAGAAGTCCACAGGAAAATCAACCAGATTTTAGGAAAACGTCTTTATTTAATTCATACAGCTCATGGTTCCTGTTTGAGCTTTCACGGACACTGTGCCAAATTAATATTATGAGTCAATGAAACAAAGAAAGGACCCTTATATAAACCTTTTTTTCCTCCCAAATATAATTCAGAACATGTCCATCCTAATTAGCTGCATCCCCTTTAAGCCCTGAGTTCCTAACTGGCACATCTATTTATACCACCAAATGAAGAAAGAAAGGACCAAGCCCTCCACTGACTTTTAAGTCTTACTGACGACTGTTTCTGCAGGAAGAGCCTTTTTGACTGGAAAAGTACAAGTCTTGCGCATGCAGAATTATACCCTCTGTGGGCCCTTATTCCGCAGACAGCTTAGTTGTTGCTTTGGGGAAAGAGGCTTGATTAAAAGTTACGATTGTGCCTTCGGAACTGCAAATTGCAGCTTGGAGATACACTTCAGCTGTATGCCAGGAAAAGCACCAATAATTATGAACAAGTAAAAAAAAAAACCCTATCGCAACACATCAATCCAAATGGTCATTTGGCTAGTCTATCACGACTTTATTTAGCTGAAGGACAGGAAGAGGAAAGAAGCTATGTTAAAAAGAACACAGTCGGTACTTCTGTGCCAAGGGGATATTAATTAATTAATGTATAAATTAAATTTTATCCCGCCACTCCTGATGACTGGCTTGTGGCAGCTACCAAATTACAAAGTAAACCCATATTAAAACTCATCATAAAACCCCTTACATATATAAAACATAAAACAGTCCAAGTCAGCTGTGGCTAACGCCTCCCTGCCCCAGCTCACACTGATTTATTTACTGTATCTAAGCTTGAATGGTGCCAGTGGAAGAAGGGTTGAATCTCCCCCCCCTCAAAAAAAAATCACAAATACTGGAACTTGCACCTGCCAAGGTACACATGGAAAAACCGATCATGTTAAGGCCAACTCATACTAATAAAATTAAAAGGGCTATATAAATTAATGCAGGCTGGGTCTTTCAGCGTTTGGCAGTTGAACAGGATCTTCATGAACATGGGCAGTATACCTATCAATGCCAGAATCTGAGTGGAAAATGTTTTTTGAAAGCATGTGTTGCATGACCATGACAGTACTTCCAGGAAAAGCAGAAAGTGATGTCCAGTAGCTCTAAGAATTACCAGAATCTCAATGATTGACCATACTGTTTCTGGCAATTCATAGAGTTAATTGACATCACTTCCTGGTTTTTACTGGATATGACATCATGGCACATACAACAGTGCACCCCTGTCTAGGTCCCTGTTCCACTAGCTTCCACCAGGTCTGGCAAAACTAGTGTGGAAACAAGATGCTGGACTAGGTGGATCATTGATCTGATCCAAAAAAGGAGGTCTACTATTCTTTTTTACCAGTACTTTTGAGGCCCCTTCAAAAATATCGCCCAAAATACTGCCAGAATGCCGTATTAATTATCTCCAGCCATGTATTTGGTGCTGCACAGAAATCCAGGGGGATACAAGACAAACAGACTTCATGATGACAACTGATGTTAAGGTGCTTTGAGTCCTCAGTGGGGAGAAAGGTGGGGTGGAAATGAAGTAAACACGGTACCACATTTACCAACTCTGGTTGGGGAAAATGTCATTTTTAAAAATATATCTTTAAAAGAGCACAGGGTGGTTTTTACTTGATCAGGTCAACCTGTGTCCTCCTATGATGGCCCTGGAGGGAGTGGGAAGGGGAGGCGTCTGGCCCATACAAACCTTTGTCAGCCAAGGCTCCTCTATCTTGGTTGACCTGCTGGAGGCAGCTGGTGAACAAAAATTCACCACCCTTCTGATTTTGGACACTACCTTGTTCTGCTCCCTTAAAGGTTTCTTACGTACTCTAATTAAGAAGCACCTTGCCCATGTGATCCTAGGCATGTTTACGTAGACACAAATCCCCGTAATTCACTTTTAAGATAAAGATCTATATGTTCACTTGAAGCCACCGATTTCCAAAGACCTTAAAAAGACTTAACTGTGCCTCATGAAGCCATACACCTAAAGACGTAAAACCTACTGAACCCATGGCTACAGATCCAAGCACTCTGTTTTGGGCATAATCCCCATCTAGTTCAGTGAGACTTGCTCCTCAATACACATGAAGACATATGTGGTGTGCATTTTCCATGGGGTCTCCTTCAATTTAGCTTCTTACCGTTTAAGAGATGCAGTTATGACTGAAAAATACTGAAAAATAAATCCCAAAAGCTTTTAGAGCATCACAAAGTAACTATGCATCCAGCAGATCATTTTTTATTCATCATTCAAAAGGCTACTGAGACGTCATAAAAACACCATCACCAGCTCAGGAGTTCAGCCGTGCATTTTGCTGCATCCCAAAGGAAATACAACCTGGTCAGAGAATACTTCCTGGGATGCAGAGAAGCTTGTGCTTCCCCAGGCAGCAACTTCCTGGAGATCTACTTTGAGAAGCAAATGAGGAAATTGGGAGTGAGCAGCTTAACTTCCATGCAATAAAAGCAAAGGGCTAATGCATTCCTTTCTTACAGACATCGCTTTCTCTGTACCTTCAAAGTTACTAAAGGGGACAGGAGTCAGCATGCCTCAAGGGAACCAGATTTGGCCAACTCCTTTAGTATGGGCTGGATCCAAACAAAGTTTTCCACAAATGGAAGAGGTGCAGTAATTTCCAATTCCAATTCCCTCTTCACGCCCCAATTTGCCTTTTAGGCTGTTCCTCAGGGTCCCCTGTGCCCCAGGAGCAGCATTTGGAGGAATTTGGAGCATTTGCAGCATTTGGCTGCGGTGGAAAGGACACGCAGCAATGGGTTTAAACTACAAGTACAACAATATAGGCTAGATATCAGGAAAAAAATTTTCACAGTCAGAGTAGTTCAGCAGTGGAATCGGCTGCCTAAGGAGGTGGTGAGCTCCCCCTCACTAGCAGTCTTCAAGCAAAGGTTGGATACACACTTTTCTTGGATGCTTTAGGATGCTTAAGGCTGATCCTGCGTTGAGCAGGGGGTTGGACTAGATGGCCTGTATGGCCCCTTCCAACTCTATGATTCTATGATTCTATGAATCCAACAGGCTGCTATGGGAGAGAGGGGAACATTCTCTTCCACTGGTGTTAGGTGCCTCCTTTGAGGAGAAAAGTCAAATCTGGAGCCAACCTTATACACTAGCATTTCCCTTTCTCCTCATCTTCTCAAATAACCTCAGCACACGTCACAAAATGGAAGTCATTCTAGTTAAGTGTTCTGTACCATTCATATACTGCGTCACTCTTGAACTGGACGTTTCCTGTTAAATCTGAGTAAGTAACGAAAAAGGCAAAAGAGATACGTTATTTTGGCACGGCTCACCCTTTCCCCTCCTCTGGTAACTCTAGAGAGGGGGGGATGGCAACATTTAATGGCTTCTTTCCATGACTGTGCTTCTGAGAACGTCACTGAGCCTGACTGGTCAAGTTTTCATTGTTGCTATTGTATCATATTGTTGGTGATATGGCTTTGTATCTTCTGTAATTATGGTATTTAAATAACTAGGTTGTGCCGAGCTAGGTTCAGATTCATGAATGTGTGAAGGTGCCTTATGCTGAGTCAAACTGTTGTTCAAAACAAAATCCAATCTATAATCAGTTTTCTCAGATATGGATACGAGACACTCCCAACTGTTGCTAGGTAGGCAAAATGTAAAACCAAGTCTAGGATTGAATTAAATAAACAGATGTAATAGGAATTGCAGACATATAATTTTATAACAACAACAAAAAAATTAACCACCAACAGTGGTGATAGCTGATAACAACTGGCCTCCCAGCTTGAGGTGCGAAAACACCTCACACCATTTCTTCCCAGTTATTCGTCAAATCAGAATTCCGGAATTCATCAGTAAGGGACGACCCATTCCGAGCTGGTCCACCACCGTAGCCTTCACACCAGTACAGTTCAGGCTGAATAACTACCAATGTATCACATATAATAATATAGCTTTTGAAATTCAGCTGTTCCCTGACTCCCAGCTGGGGGTAGCTGGTGGGTTGGTTGCCCCCATCTTTTGGAACTTGTATTTTAATAATTGGTTATAAGGGTTTTGAGAGCCTCTTGTGGCGCAGAGTGGTAAGGCAGCAGACATGTAGTCTGAAAGCTCTGCCCATGAGGCTGGGAGTTTGATCCCAGCAGCCGGCTCAAGGTTGACTCAGCCTTCCATCCTTCCGAGGTCGGTAAAATGAGTATCCAGCTTGCTGGGGGGTAAACGGTAATGACTGGGGAAGGCACTGGCAAACCACCCCGTATTGAGTCTGCCAAGAAAACGCTGGAGGGCATCACCCCAAGGGTCAGACATGATCCAGTGCATGCACAGGGGATACCTTTACCTTTACCTTTATAAGGGTTTTAGGGGATTGTATTGTTTTTACCTTTTAACCCACCACAAGCCGGCTTTGCTGAGAGTGGCGGGCTAATAAATCCAAATATAGTAGTAGTAGCAGTAGTCGTAGTAGTAGTAATAATAATAATAATATGGATGCCTACTGTGCCTGCAAACATAGAAGCATGTGTCACAGAGGTCAAAGCATGATTTGGTTTCATTAAGACTCAGATAAGAAGATGGTTTTCAACAAGCATCTTCTTCCCTAGGTAAAATGATGGCAAGAAGAACGCTTTGGGGACCCTGCTGGGAAGGAGGGCAGGGTATAACTGACATATTAAGTAAATAAAATTGTCCCTGTGTTATAACAAAACATAGATCTATTAATTTCAATTTTTGCAAAAGGTGACACCTTCTGTTACACTAGAGGAGAAACTGGAAGTGCTTCTTTGCTTAGTGAAAAAAAATCGGGGGTGGGGGGGAGGTCTGGCAGGCCACAGTGCAAGGTCATTTCTAAAAGGAAGGAAGAGTTCAGAACTATAGCATTCACAGCAGCTTTTATACCTTGACACCCCTGCTGTGGAACAAACTATAACAGTGGAAATAGCCTTTAGCACCACAGCAGATAGCCTTCTCTCTCTAAAAAAAAGAATCAATGGCAAAACTCCCTACAGGTTTCAGTAAGAGCAAAGTAAACATTCTGTGCCACTTCAAAACCCCACTGGCACATTGAGATCATGCATCACACTGGGTGGAAAGACAGATTGGATTTTTAAGAGGATGATTGATGTACCAGACCTATTACATCACGTTATCTGATGTGAGCTGCCGGATTTTAAAAAATCCATAATATATTCAACGATAACTACAGTGCAATCCTATGCAAAATTATCTCTTCTAAGTCCATTGAATGTGCTTAGAAGGGCATAATTCTGCTTTGGATGGCACTATTAATTACAAGGTTCAATTAATTCCAGCACTCATTTCACCAGGGATGCATAAGAATGGACACAATGCTGCCACTTTAATTAAAAATAAGCAGGATCAAACGCAATGCTGTCAAACAAACCCCCTCTCACTCCTGGCTGTTCAATTTAGATTTTGCATTATAAAAATTATTCCCAACCTAGAAGGATATAACGGGAGCAAGCAGCACAGTAAAAGGGAGGCTCTCTTGGTCCTTGCTCTGCACCATGCCTTGGACTTATGCCCATATCGTCTCACCTCTTGGCTGATGCACTAACTAAAGGTTAACTTGGGGTGCAGTTCAAGTTTACTGTTTAATTTCAGCAGGACTTACTTTCCCATAAGGCTGAGATCCAGGTCAAAATTATTACAACTGTGCCTTACTGCATTTTCACTTTTAGCATTTGCCAGCCAATACTTTGGAAGTCTGCAAAGCTCCTTCCAAGCAGCAACAGATATGCAATTTTAAGGTTGGTATCCGAGGAAGGCAGACTTGACTCTCTGGCAGGTTATATCTGGAAATCTTGTTTGTCTTTAAGATGCTACTGGACTTGAATTTTGTTCTTCTACAGCAATGGTACTCAGCCTGTGGGTCGGGACCCCTTTTGGGGTCGGAAGATCCTTTCACAGGGCTTGCAGCAGGGCAAGCAGCTTGGCTGGCAGGATACCATCTACACAACAGCCTTGCAGGGTAGATTGAGATAGAGTGTTTGTCTGGAACAGCGGAAAAGATCGGCATGGTGGGACAAGAGGCAGAACTGAACTGAGAAACCCCGGGGGAAAAAAAAACAATTTATATACAGTCATGAACAATGGATCTTCATGCCATTGGTCAATTACAGTTTAATTTCTGTGAAAGAACACTCGCCTAGTTTTATGGTTGGGATCACCACCACATGAGGAACTGTATTAAAGGGTCACAGCATTAAGGTTGAGAACCACTGGTCTACAGGTAAGTAAGGCTCAAACACAGTACAAGTCTACTCAGAAAAGAAAAAAAAGAACTTGCACAATCTGGAGCTGGAAGACAAACATATGAATAGTAAACCATCCTATGCTAAAAGCTCCCCTGCCCCCCACCAGCCATTCCCATCTCAGGCAATTTTATGCCAATCAGATAACATTGCCCCCCCCCCCTTACTAGGTGCATGTTATAGTAATTGCCTGTAACTGTTTTCAGCACAGCTATCTCAGCATGGCATAACTTATTTTCCTTTCAAGCGGACAGCCGTTTTGATCTTAAGTAGCACAACAAAATTTGGGACCAATGGCACCTTTAAGGCCAGCAAAGATTTATCCAAGGCGTGAGCTTTCATGTGCATACACACTCCTTCGGGCATTCTGCATGCACACGAAAACTCATGCCTTGAATAAATCTTTGCTGGTCTTAAAAGGTGCCGTTGGACTCAAATCTTGTTATTTTTCTCTCACTCAGCATGGCGCATAATCGCATGTTTCATGTTAAATGTTGTTCAACGTTCCTAGCCAACGGTGGCTTCCCACAATTCACTCATTATTAATACAACCCTTTCTTTTGCTGGGAGAAGGAGAAAAGTCTTCTAAGGAGTCAACCTGCCGTTTTCTAACTTTCTACGCTCTTTGGTACACTGGCTGGTTGGATAAGAAACTCCTTTCACATTCTTCACATTCCAGAGCATGGGGGGGGGGGGAGGCAAAGGGATGCCAACCAAGCAGGGCTGGACTTCAATGCTGCCCTGTTTGTACAGGAAGTACAATCCTACACTGTACTCAACACTCCCTAATTGCTCAGGGCATGGTGTCTTTTAGGACGTTTCACTGCAATCCTAAACAGAGTTGGTCAGTGGGCTCAGAAGGGTATAACACTTTCTAAGTTTGTACCTCGTTATCTCCTAATACTCATCTCAGCCTTTCTCAAAAATTTTACCACTGAGAACCCCCTGAAACATTCTTCAGGCTTTGAGAAATCCAGGAAGTGGCACGGTCATGCAGAATATGGGTGGGAAGCATAGCTGTGGACACACCCACCTGGGGCCCCTCCCCTTCCTACCGCCTCCAGGCCCATCACTGGCCAGTTTTCACAAAATCCAGGCTGAGAAAACCTGGTTGCTTCTTATTCTTTCTTTTTAATGTACTTACTTCATTTATACAGAACTTTTCCCCACCATGAGTACCAAAGGGGCCATACATAATTCTCCTCTCTTCTGTTTTATCCTTACAACAACCCTGTGAGGTAGATTACACTGAGCAGGGATGGATGGGCCCAAGGTCAGCCAGCAAGCTCACATGGCAGAGTGGTGATTTGAACCTGGCCCTAGTCTCCCAGACCATAGTCCAGCACCGTAACTGCTACACCACCCTGTCTCTTATTGACAGTGTCCTTGAAACGCTTCCAAGAAGCATAACCAGAGCTTCCAAGGGGACAGAGTATGAAAACCCCTGATATAGAATGTTAAAACTAGACACCTGCAGCTAAAAATCTGGCTGGGTGTTTCAGATCAATATGAGGACTTCATCTTTCCACAGCTGGTCATATGGGTTAGCTTAGAACTTGGATGCTCCTTATTAAATAACGTTCACATGAGGTTTGGGAAAGAAACAGAAACCTTTGTATTGTGGAGGAACTCCCCCTTGGACAGGAAAGGGAATCTATCTAAGGAGAGAGCATGCAGAGAGCATATCTTGCCGTCATGGCAGTTAGAAAGATAAGCAAAAGAAGTCAGTGGACTGGACGGAACCCCTAAGGGTAGCTTTCGGGGTAAACAAAGGGACAACAGGCAACAGGAAGGATAGAGAATCCAAACTATCTAGTTTGAAACTCTGTTTCTGGTTAGCCATCTGACGGAGAGACTGATTCTGTGAAGATTCAAGGGGGTGGCAGGTTACAGTGGATGAGCGATAGGGTTGTGAATGTCCTGCACAGTGCAGGGGGTTGGACTAGATCAGTGGTCCCCAACCTTTTTATCACCGGAGACCACTCAACGCCTTTTCCTGAGGCCCCGTGGGGGGGGGGGTAGTTTACTCCTCTACTCTCAACCACTGCCCTAACGCTCTCTGATCGCTATGGTAATGTTTAAACATCCCTTCAAAATAAGATACAGACACGCCACAACAATGAAGTGTGTTGTAAAGGGCTGGGGGGGATGAAGCAAAGGGCCGGGGGGGGGGGGGGGAGAAGGCGTCCTTCAGGGCCCACCTCCAATTAGTCGAAGGACCACATATGGTCCACGGCCCACAGGTTGGGGATCGCTAGACTAGATGACCCAGGAGGTACCAACTCTATGATTCTATGATTCTAGCCTTGCTAGCTCTAATACCTACTCCCACCCAAAACCACCAGTTTTCCCTGCATAAAGAACATGAACCTGTCTTTCACTTCCAACAAAGTGCAAATTCTTTCCCACACCATTTCTTCCCCTTTCCTCCCTCTCTGGCCCACCACCTCCTAGAGCGGCAGCTTCTCTCGGTCTGTTGCCTTCTCCAGTCCCCACTACCTCCAGGTTCTGGAGTCTTTTTGGCCTCGCCCTCATGATAATTTTAACAGCTCACCAATAATTCTGTGGCACTCTTCAATTGGCCTCACCCCTCTATAATATTAGGATAGTTCAATCAAACATTGCCAGAGTCTTTGTTATTAGCACTATAGCCTTTGATATATTACACTCTGAATGGGATTTTTTTTTTAAGAAACTGCTAAAAAACAATTTTTAAAACCTTCCAACGATTAATCAGATACCAAATCTTGATTTGCACATTGGTATAAAGTAATGTCCCATGATCCATTGGAAAGATATTGTGCTATGATTGAAACCCGAACAAGAGCTTGTTTGCATGACAGATGGGTTATTAAAAAATCAGAGTGGGGTCAGACCAATGGTCCATCTTGTCCAACATCCTGGTTCCAAGGTAGAGTCTGCACTTTGCTTTTTATCCTCTCTCAGCCCAAATAAACTCCTCCCCTCTGCACTGTATTCTATTTCCATTTTGATTTTGGGAGCTTTAAATTTTCCCTCTGCAACATCCATGATTGATTCGCGGTGACCCTACCTTTCCCCCTTGATATCCAGGAGCAGATATAAGTCGCTATATTTGAAAAACCAGCTTTTAAAGCCCCCAGTATAAGTGTAGATCTTCTGCGTTTTGCCAGATTAACTTCCTTCAACACTGACGTAGGAAAGCAATCTTCCCTGATTGGTCAGGGCATCAGTTCCAGGTTACAAGACTTCCTACCCAAGATTTATTTTTCCCTGTTTTACAGTGACTGCGCTCAAGAAGCCCACACTTCTCTCAGCAGAGATTTGCCTCGTTACCTGCCCCCCCTGCTCATTCAGGAAAATAAAAATAAACAAGTAGCTTTGCAACCACCACTCTCCTCCCAGCTCTGAGCTTCCCCAATCAAATGCAGAACACTTTCTGTTTCATTTCAGGGGAGGGGGGTAGGAAGGAAGAAGGTAAAGGTATTCCCTGTGCAAGCACTGGGCCATGTCTGACCCTTGGGGTGACGCCCTCTAGCGTCTTCATGGCAGACTCAATACGGGATGGTTTGCCAGTGCCTTCCCCAGGAAGGAGGAAGACCTGGGTTCAAATCTGCATTCAGCAGGATCGACAACGGGAAAAAACAAATTAAGTGCAGAAACAGCCCAAGAGTGGTCAGTCAGATATAGGGATGGGTGCTTTGGCGCCCAAAGTGGCCAGTCTCTCCCGGCACAGACAGCACCGTGCCGCGGGGGGGGGGGAAGGCACAGGTGTCAGCGGAGCTCTGCGTCTATGTGTGTGCGCCCACAGGCTCGAGCGTCCAGTGGTCCCCAACCTGCGGGCCGTGGCCCGGTGCCGGGCCGCGAAGGCCATGGCGCCGGGCCGCGGCTCCCTCTCTCCCGCAAGCTTGCGGCCCGGGAAGCTTCTTACTGCGGGAGGGCGGGGAGAGGGAATCAGGGCCACGCCCGCGCATCACACATGCGCGAATGCACCATGCGCGGCCGAAATCGCGCATGCGCGGCCCGCTGCCCTGCCGGTCCCCAGCCTCAGAAAGGTTGGGGACCACTGCTCTAGTCCAATATTACAGAAGGGCCAACAAGCAGGGCCAAAGGACAACAGCCTGGACCTTATGAGTGCTCCCAGCAGTCTGTTCTCCCCCACAAGAGCGAACGTGCTTTAGGATTTCTGGCAGAAAACAGACTGGCTTGTTGATATGCAAAAGCCCCAAGACCACATCCCATGCATCCTTATCAGGTTCCTTGGACTTAAAGGGAATTTATGCCCTAGCAAGTGTGTGTAAGACTGTAGCTAATTAAAACAGAAGTGTAAACTTAGGCAGATTGTGAATGGGTGGGCAGGAAGGGTTGTGTCAGTGCTTGGCTCTTGTGGCCCTATCTTGCATGCATAGTGAATTGCTGATTGCCAGTTTAGAAGGCAAATTTCCTCCAGCTCAGAAATGTCAGGGATTCTGGTTTTCTTGGTTGGGGGGATTATCTTGGCAAGAAACTGGGGTCCATGTGGATGGTCCGGTAGCTGTGAGTTTCCTGCATTGTGCAAGGGTGTTGGATGATCCTGGAAATACCCTCCAACGCCATGATTCTAAGCCTGCCTCTTTCCCTCTACAAAATGGTGGAAGGTTTGTTATACAAGAGATATCAGATCAGTTCCAATCAAGCGCTGCAATTTATTTCTGAGCATATTCCATAGCTGTACTAAATGCATTTGCAGCAGGTACCTAATGAGAATGACATGTAATCCCAAACCTATTATTTTAATACAACTGTGTTTCAGTTTAACAGCAACGGTTGATTAAAATGATTGAGATGATACATTAAGTAAATTGTTTTGCCATCCCCGAATATAAAGCTGTTCTACTGTTAACTTTGGTTGGCCGAGCCCCTGCTAAGTCAGGCTCGATGTGAGAACATAACTTGCTAGAAATATTTTCTCTGTACCAAACGACAATGGAATTGTTTCATTTTTCATTTAGCCCATCAGGAGTAGCTAGGAACAACAAACATGTGCTTGATTCTCTGCAATAATGACACTTATTTTCATCAGACTGTGAGTCAAACTGCATTCAGACAGACGGCTGTAATTCTTGCAGATTTACTTGGTGAAATTTGTTTTCCAATACACAATACACTTTTCTGTCTGACCCAACCAACACAGGGCTTCTTTTAGGGTGATGCTGCTAGAATCAAGTTGAAATCTATTAGGGGAGCTTGGTCTGTTTAGCCTGAAGAGGAGACGACTGAGAGGAGATCTGATAACCATCTTCAAGTATTTAAAAGGGTGCCATATAGAGAGGATGGAGCAGAGTTGTTCTCTCTTGCCTGGAAGGACGGACCAGATCCAATGGGATGGAATTAATGCAAAAGCAATTCTGTCTAAACATCTGTAAGAAGTTCCTGACAGAGTGGTTTCTCAGTGGAACAGGCTTCCTCGGGAGGTGGTGGTTCTCCATCTTTGGAAATATTTAAACAGAGGCTGGATAGCCATCTGATGGAAAGGCTGATTCTGTGAAGGTTCAAGGGGGTGACAGGTTACAGTGGATGAGCGATAGGGTTGTGAGTCTCCTGCATAGTGCAGGGGGTTGGACTAGATGTCCCATGAGGTCCTTTCCAACTCTGTTATTCTATGATTAAAGAGCTCTATGCTCCGCCGCCACCAACCGGCTAATGGTCCCTGACCCTAAAGATGCCCGCCTGGCCTCGACCTGGTCCACAGCATTCTCTGTCCTGGCCGGCACCTGGTGGAACAAGCTCCCAGAGGAGATCAGGGACGGAGCTAATGCAGTTCTGCAGGTCCTGCAAAAAGGAGCTCTTCCACTAGGCATTCGGTTGAGGCCAGGCATAACCAACTACGTCTGAAGGGCCCCTGCTCCCTCCCTCCCAAAACTCCATCAAGGCGCTCTGGAACCGTTTGACTGTCACACTGTTATAATTATCAGTTATTAATACTATTGTTACAGTTATTTATATGCTATGGATTGTTTCATGTATAGTTTAGACGTTTTATGCAAACTGCCCTGAGCCTTCGGGGAGGGCGGTATATAAATATAATAAACAAACGTACAAAGCTGTGTTATACCAGGTCAGAGCACTAGCTTATCAAGGTCAAGAGCACTGGTTCGTCAAAGTCAGTATTGGCTACTCTGACCTTCATCTGGTCTCAGGCATATACCTTTCACCTACTGTGATCCTTCTAACTGGAAATGCTGGGGGATTGAACCTGGGACCTCTATATGTCAGGAAGATGTTCTGTCATTGATATATGGCCTCTGGCACTCTAACATGACCAGCACCTCCAAATAAAGCTATTAGTTGTTCAGAAAAAAATTCATTTAAGTCCCAAATAGGCATCCTTGGCCATCGCATTGCTATCTCCAAGTTGGAAAATACCTCAGGATTTTGGGGGTGAAGCCTGAAGATGGAAGGGTTTAGGGAGGGGAGGGACATCAATGGCCATAGAGGCCACCTTCCAAAGCAGCCATTTTCTCCAGATGAACTGACCTCCATTGCTTGGAAATCAGTTATACTCCTAGGAGACCTCCGGTCATCACCTGGAGCAGGGATGACCAAACTGTGGCTCTCTGGATGTCCATGGACTACAATTCTCATGAGCCCCTGGTAATTGTAGACCATGACAATAAGGAAAGTCACAATTGGCTACCTGTGACCTAGAGGCTAACTCTACTCAGCCAGCAAATATTTAAGGTTAACAATTCACCTCAGAAAGATTTTAGAAAAGCAGGATATAAATAATATGTAAGCAGTAGGGCTTATTTCTGTGAAGACGTTAGCAGGAGTAGGCTGCAGGGGCAAATCCACATCTATTTATATTCGCAACCATCTTGGGCTCTTGGCTCTGAACAACAGGTAAATTGGAGCCAGCTGAGTCTTGCTCAACATTTACAGCCAAATGGTTCATAACTAATAAGTACAGCTTATTCTGTGGTTATTTTACGCCCATATCCACAGGTACACACACCAATTTACTGTTTGGCCCTGCCTTCTCTTACCTCACTTCTGAACTTGGCCTTAAGGCAGGCTTTCACAAAACCCTGGGGTTTCCCAAACGGGTGGGAATTAATTTTTAAAATATTTGTTTTAATTTGTTAAAAATTTATCAGATGATATGACCATATATGGTCCTGTCGACCTACCCACCCCTCCCCAAATGGCCAATGATGGGCCTGGAGGGGGCGGGAACGGGAGAGGGCCTAGGTGGGCATGTACACAATTATACTTCCCAACCATATTCTGCCTGATTGCACCAGTTCTGGGGTTTCTCGAAGCCTGAAGAATGTTTCAGGGGGCTCGCAAAGTTGAGAAAGGCTGCCTTAAGTTGACATCCAGCATTTGCAGAATTCATCTTGTTATATAAATCTCATTAAACTGAAGCAGATCAATACAATGGTGAGTTAGTTCCATTAAAACAATTGGACAACATTACCTTAAAGCCAAACATTGCTGAACTATCAGGCCAATTCTATCAGGCCAATTTATGAGCTTCTTGTGGCGCAGAGTGGTAAGGCAGCAGACATACTGTCTGAAGCTGTCTGCCCATGAGGCTGGGAGTTCAATCCCAGCAGCCGGCTCAAGGTTGACTCAGCCTTCCATCCTTCCGAGGTCGGAAAAATAAGTACCCAGCTTGTTGGGGGGTAAATGGTAATGACTGGGGAAGGCACTGGCAAACCACCCCGTATTGAGTCTGCCATGAAAACGCTAGAGGGCGTCACCCCAAGGGTCAGACATGACTTGGTGCTTGCTCAGGGGATACCTTTACCTTTACCTGCCAATTCTGCACACATCTATTCAAATGTATGCCCTACTGACTTTTATTCCCAGGCAGGTATGCTCTGGATTGCAACCCAAGCAACTGAAAATCTACTACCTCTATCAACTCAAGGAATATCTTCTCAGGGATGTGTATTTGGAGACAAATGTTAACTTGGAAAGTATACTGCAGTATGAAGACAAAGATTATGTGGCCTGCAGCTCACAAGCAAATTAAATAGTGCTGTCACTTTGAACAGAGAGAAAATGCTTGAATGTCTAGGTTCACATAATCCACAGAAGCCCCAAACAGATATACAATACAATCAAGATCCATTTATACATGTTCTGCCAAGGAATGATCATGTTGGATCTGAAGTCCACCTGGCCTCAACCATTACCATGGTCTTTTTGGTCCTGACCCCTGCCTGGTGGAATGAGTCAGAAGAGCTAAAGGCCCTGTCAAAACTAGTTCAGTTCTGCAAGGCCTGCAAGACAGAGCTCTCCCATCAGGCATTTGGTTGAGGCCAGGCTGACAGAAGATCTTGCCCCTCCTCTGATACTCCCATTTGTACCAACATCCCTGGAGACTGGCAGCTAGGGGAGGGATTGGGCGAGAGGTACATCAGTTGGGGTGGTTTTAGTTGGAGATTGTTAAATGTTGGGGGTTTTATGTATTGTAATTTCATTGCTGTGAGTCGTACAAGTTTAATAAATAAAATAATACAAAATAAACTCACTTCAGTTTCTTATTGGTTTGCTCTTCCAAGTACTGAACCTGGAGAAACGAAGATTTCAAAAGCTCTTGGAAGGCCTTTACCTTGGTTTGCCTTCAGAGAAAAATCATGTCATGTTTTTTTAGCAACAATAAACAATGAATTGACAGAAATTAGTGCGGTTTTCACATCTTGTGAGTCCCTGTCCATACAGACAAAAAGTTGGAAGCTGAGCAACGTTCACATAATAGTGCCTCCCCACTTCTTGCAGTAGTCCACTGAAATTCTGCTCTGGTTGTCAGGGGACACCTGTCAGCTGGTAGGCAGTGAAGGCGCACAGGCCTGCAATGGAAGTGGGGACATCCAAACGAACGACACCTCCCTCCACTAATATTAGGTTGTGTTCCACTGGCTGAAGTGCCATGCCAACCACAGAAGGGCACCTTCAGATCAAACCCAAGAACAGCAGCATGGTGGCATTCACAACTGCTGAATCCAGGGATGACGAACAGAAAACTTTGAACATCCACAGAACAGACCCTTGAAACCCAATTAAATTGCCCCAAGCACTTCCCCCCACCACTTATGAGCAGTATTGCATCAGTGCTTGATTAACTACTAATGCCACCACAAAGTGCTGTTATTAGTCACAAACATTCCAGAACATATTTCATCTAGAAGTTAAGGAACATAGCCTCCCATGAGGAGCTCTATATGAAACTGACCAAAAGAAGATCCTCTTTGTTGTTGTTGTTAGGTGCGAAGTCATGTCCGACCCATCGCGACCCCATGGACAATGATCCCCCAGGCCTTCCTGTCCTCCACCATTCCCCGGAGTCCATTTAAATTTGCACCTACTGCTTCAGTTATTCCATCCAGCCACCAAGAACCTCTTAGAGGTTATCTATACACATCCTGACCTAAGGTGGCTACAAGATATGGTCGTGGCTGCAAGATATGACCTTCTGAACTGTGTAGAGTGATCGTATCTATTACATTTCAAAGGGCTGTTGTTGTTGGGATCTGAAGCTATGTTGTTTAGAACCACTGTTGGATAGTTATTGTTGTATTTGACTATGTTGCATGTTGATTCGTTCCATGTATCCCCTCTCTGATGTTGTATGTAAACCGCCCTGAGCCATATGGAAGGGTGGTATGAAAATCAAATAAATAAATAAATAATAAAGTGTCATACCTGACTCTTTCTATGGTACTCAGCCTAACTAGGCATGGGTGTGAAAGTTGGACAGTGAAGAAAGCCGACAGGAAGAAAAGAGCATTGTGGATACCATGGATCACCAAAAAGTCAAATAAATGTGGTCTGGATCAAATCAAGCCTTACTTCTCTCTAAAAGCTAAAATGACCGTCACTGAAAAAAATAGCAATGCTATCAAAAGTTGAAGGCACCAAGACAAGATGAAGACCCAACATGGGATGGATTGACTCAGAAAAGGAGGCTCCAGCCTACTGTTTGCAAGACTTCACCAACGCCATTAATGACAGGATGTTTTGGAGGTCATTAATTCATACAGTTGCTATAAATTGGAAGCCACTTGATAGCGCATAACCTATATACATTACTCTCTCCCCCCCTTCCATTTTATCCTCATTACAATCCCTTGAGGTAGGCTGGAAGCATGCTTGTCTGGTACAATGAACTCCCACGGCAGAGTGGTGACTTGAACCTAGGTTTCCTAGATCACTCTGACCAGCATAGTTAAGCGGGACATAAACTGAGATCCTGTTATTTCAAAGTTACTCAGTTTACTAAAAGGGCTTTACAAAGTTATCATGAGACTGTAAATTCAGCTCCAAGCCCCTCTTCAAGATACAAATTGTGGTGCTGTCCGGCTGGGTGAACACTGTAAAGTTTTTAATTCTCTCATGACTTTTTCTATTTGCTCAGAACAAGGCATGTGAACTTGTTTCTTCATCAAACATGACCTGGGGGCGGGAGTAATCACCGAAAGTAGGAACAAATTATTACAACATCTCTAAAACTTTCCTTGCCTCTTGCTACCTGTATCCGCCTACCTACCTGGCATGTTTCCTTCATTCTGCGAAACTAGCAGCAATTATGCCTGGGTGGGAGGAAAAGGGGCTAATCTCTAAAAAATCAAAGCAGACACCTTGAAAGTCCACTTACAGCCAGAGTGGGCGGAATTCAGTTTTGCCCAGTCTGCTTGTTTGTTTTTCCAAGAATTATGATAATCCATTAAATGTCTTGTACAGTTTACAAAGCAAAAGTTGCAGCCAACCGGATCTCTTGAAATTGGCTACCGGCCCACCAGTCCACTATGGTCATCTTCTCCCCTATCCGGACTTGGGTTGGGAGAAGCGGCATCTCCTGTTTGAAGCAACCAGCCCCTTTTGACTGTTCATAACCCCTCAGCAAACCCCCACCCCCCCCAAACCCACGTTTCTCTTTTTGATGCCCAGTTCTTCCTGCAAGTAGGAAGCAACAGCAGGCGGCTATTTTAAGACATCTGGTGTTTTAAAAGAACCCTGGGCCTTCTGAGATTCCCAATCTAAATAGGGGGGAGAGGGGGCTGGTCCTCCAAACTCCACAGTCCAAGCAGCACTGGAGAAGGAAACCGCGCACAATGCAATTGCACAGGCGGGATTGGAAGGGGGGAGAGAGGAAGGAAGCCAGGACCGGGAGTTTAAAGTCCCCCAAATCGAATCCATCTGGAAGCCAACCCGGAGGGGAGGGGGGGCGCGCGCTGATCCAGACGCACGCGCAGCCAAGCATCTCCGCGAGCGTGCCCGAGACCGGGAGAGAGAGAGAGGGGGGACGAGGGGGGGAAGCCTTCAATTTTTTACCTTGGAGGTTTTGCACTCGGATGTCGCTGATCTGCCCGATCAACTCCTCCCGCTGAAACCAGTCCCATTCGTGGCCGGCCATGGGGACGGGCGGCGCGCGGCGGCTGCGAAAGGGCTCCCCCCTCGCTCCCGGGCGCCCAGCGGGAAGCGAGCGCGCGAGGCGGAGGAGGGAGCAGGCAGCGGGGGCAGCAGCAGCAGCAGCTCTGGTTCAGCAGCGCAACGGCGGGGGGGAAAGAGTTGGGCGGGCGGGCGGCCCGGGAAGCCACTGAGCGGCACGGGAGGCTGGCTCCGAAAGCCCCGACACCTCACGCGCAGGGAGGGTGCAGCGCGCAGGGGAGGAGGCGGCGGAGGAGGAGGAGGAAAGGGGGGATGCCCAAGGTAAGGCAGGCAGCCCAACACCTCCAAGCGGGCACTTGCCAGCCCCTTCCTCCTCCTCCTCCTCCTTCCCCCTCCCTCTGTGGCCGAGCAAGTTTTTAAAGGGCCGCCGTCCAGCCGGAGCTTGGCGAGGCGCACGCTGCGCGCTTGGGCTGTATTCGGCGTGACGCAGGCGCCCCCCTCCAGCACCTGGCTAATGTTTACTGGGAAGGCGCCCGTCCCCACACGCGCACCCACGCCTCCACCCACCGCCCGCCCGCCTCTTCTGAGGCAAGCCCGCCTCCTCGGCCGCGCTCTGCAGGGGGGCGCGGGAAAAGCCGGCGCGAGCGCGCTCGGAGGAGGCCGGGGGACAGCTCCGAAAGTTGGCCCCAGCCAAGGGTCACGCGCGCTCCCCCCCCCCCATTAAATACACACAGAGGCGAATCGGCGCCCCCCCCCCCCCATTCCTGCTCGGGGAGGCGTGCGGCGGGGAGAAGGAAGCCGAGGCCGGGAGGAGGAGGAGGGCTGGGAGCGGAGCGACAGGTCTAACCACTCGCCAAGCGGTGGGACCAGGGGCCGTCCCTGGTTCCGGTAGAAGCGAGAGAAAGGGCCGCGGGGTGGATTTCGGGCGCTGGGTGAAGCCCAGCAG
Source organism: Paroedura picta (assembly GCF_049243985.1). Classification (NCBI taxonomy): domain Eukaryota; kingdom Metazoa; phylum Chordata; class Lepidosauria; order Squamata; family Gekkonidae; genus Paroedura; species Paroedura picta. Next base: position 161,921,760 of record NC_135370.1, read on the forward strand.
GGTTCTGCCTGCATTTGAGCAACAGCTGCCGAAGCACCGGTCGTTGCTCCAAATCGCTCTTGGGTCCCTCCCAGAGCTGGTCATAGAACCATCGCGTTGGAAGGGACCTCAGGGTCATCTAGTCCAACCCCCTGCGCAATGCAGGACATAGACCTCCAGGGCCGTAGCCCCCAATCCTGGGGACGAGGCGTTTTGTGCTGGCCAAACGGAAGGCGCCTCCGCATTCCCGGTATCTGCAGTCAAGCGTGCCGCCGCCTGCCATGCGAAGACATCTCCGCCCCCCCCCCCCCCGGTGATCCTTGGCCACCCGGGCAGAGCGACGCTGTGTCGGGGCTGGGTGACTGCGGTCTCTTTGAAACGCCAGGCCGCTCCGACAGACCCACGTGGCTTCTGTTTGCCTCTTCGCCCCGGACGACGTCGCGTGTGTAAAAACCGTCCCTCGTCGCGCCTGGATCGCTTCTGCGGGAGAGCTGCTAGGGTTGCCAACTCCAAGTCGGGAAACTTCAGGAGCCTGGAGAGAAGAGCAGGATTTTTTGCACCCTGTTTTTTACTGCTCGAAGGAGTCTCAAAGTGACTTGCAATTGGCCTGCCCCTCTCCCTACAACAAATGCCCTGGGAGGTTGGTGAAGCTGAGAGAGTTCTGAGAGAACTGTGACTGGTCCAACATCGCCCAGCTGGCTGAATGGGGAGAAATGGGGATTCAAAGCCAGTTCCCCAGATTAGAGGCTGCCGTTCTTAACCACTATACTGAGTGGGGGTTGGGGTGAGGAGAGACCTCAGAAGGGCATAATGCTGTGCAGTCTGTTTTCCAAAGGAACCATTTTCTTAAGAAGAAGAGTTGGTTTTTACATACTTCTTTTTACTACCCAAAGCGGCTGACAGTCACCTTCCCTTCCTCTCCCCACAATAGACACTCTCTGAGGTAGGTGAGGCTGAGAGAACTCTGAGAGAATTGCTCTTCAGGAAGAGCTCCATCAGGACTGTGACTGGCCAACGTCACCCAGCTGGCTGCATGTGGAGGACTGGGGAATCAAACCCAGCTTGTCGGATTAAAAGATGCCGCTTCTTAACCACTACACCAAGCTGTGGTAAAACTGGGGGATTCTTGGGTTAGCCACCACGTAGTCAGGCTTGGAGAGCTCCTGGAATTATACTTGAGCTCTAGGTGACAGATATCAATTCCCTCAAAGAAAATGGCAGCTTCAGAGACAGCTTCCCAAACCTCACCATCCCCAAGTTCCACTCCTGAAATCTGCAAGAATTTCCCAAGCCAGAGTTGGCAAGCAACCCTATCCAGGTCTTAGGTGGAGGTTAGACGGAGCAGTAATATCAGGGCTCTCTCAGCCTCACCTCCCTCACAGAATGTCTGTTGTGGGGAACGGAAAGGGAAGGCGATTGTTAGCTGCTTTGAGCCTCCTTCAGGTAGAGAAAAGTGACATATAAGAACCAACTCTTCTTCTTCTTCATTAATATCAGGGCTCTCTCAGCCTCACCTCCCTCACAGAATGTCTGTTGTGGGGAACGGAAAGGGAAGGCGATTGTTAGCTGCTTTGAGCCTCCTTCAGGTAGAGAAAAGTGACATATAAGAACCAACTCTTCTTCTTCTTCATTAATATCAGGGCTCTCTCAGCCTCACCTCCCTCACAGAATGTCTGTTGTGGGGAACAGAAAGGGAAGGCGATTGTTAGCTGCTTTGAGCCTCCTTCAGGTAGAGAAAAGCGGCATATAAGAACCTACTCTTCTTAGCAAACCTAGCTGCGATGGTAACACAGACTGCTCCACTTCTGAATGGCGGGCCAGATTTTGGAATGCTGGTCTGTGAATAAGGAAGATATATAGAACCTTCCCCCCTACACACATACGCATGACCACTAATGCTGTTCATTGTTCTATTATTTGGAGCTTTGGCAAAAATTGTGAATGAAAATTCAGGTCTGGAATTCACCACCTGTGGCCTGACCTGCTGCGGTCCATTTTCAGGGCTCTGCCACCTCATTCACTGGCACGTGTTAGTGAGTGTGGGCAGCGGTTCAAATCCCCACTCTGCAATGAAGCTCTCGCAGTGACCTTGGGCCCAGTCACTCTTTCTCTAGCAGAGTCCTTGGCAAGACGGAGATGGAGGAGGTGCAGATGCTAATTATTACGTGATCGAGAAATTAAAACGTGATCGAGAGCAGGTTACGCACCTCCTGGGATTCTTCCAGAATTACAACAGCTCTCCAGACTACAGAGATCGGTTTCCTAGAGAAAATGGCAGACTATGACACAATACCCATGGAGCTTCCTCCCCAAAATCCACCCTTCCTAAGCAACACTCAGATCTCCGGGAATTCTCCCAGCCAGAAGTGGTAGCTGTAGACAGATACTATCCTGGGGAAAGGCAAGAATTCTTTAAAACAATGTTACAGCCTAAGGGTCCTAAATTCGGAGGTCAGTTGCTGTTCCTCAGTATGCATTCCAGCATTCCTGGTCCGTGGTTAGCTGAGAATACTTTATTTCAGAGGATCCATCAGATTTTTCTTGGCTCCATGGGGCCAGCAGTTTAGCTAGAGATAAGGATTTTAATTAGTGTTTTTAATGTTTTAATTTCAGTGATTATTTATTGTTACTATAACTCTGCTGTAAATTGCGAGCATTCACCAAAAATCCCAAAATAAATAAAAACACGCTTTGTGTTGCATCAGAGGAGTAACTTCCCATTAAACTTGCCATTTACTCTGGTGGGTAAACCTATACCCTCCATTCCAGTACCTTGACTTCAAGAAACTGAGGTGCAGGAGGGGGGAAAAGGCCATCCATGGTGACAGTCTGGGAATTTCCACATTTCTATGGTCTTGATCACAAAGATAAGGGAAAATCCTGTGACAATCCTTGAAAATGACATCCTACCCGAAGGCCACCATCCCCAGGCACTGCCCTCAAAATATCCCAGCAGGGCGGTATAGTCAATCCTACTTCCAATAATGAACATGTGATTGAAGTGGAACAAAAGTAGTTACCATTCTCTCAGTTACATGATGCCCAACACAAAGGAGGCCTGCTATCAGTCATAAGCCTGTGTGCACTTACTTGGAAGTAAGATTCACTGAACTAAGCAAGATTTCGTTGGAAGTGGAAACGCTTAGGGCAGTGGTCCCCAACCTTTTTATCACCGGGGACCGCTCAATGATTGAGAATTTTACTGAGGCCTGGGGGGGGGGGTAATCTTTTGCCGAGGGACGTCGCTGCCACCTGAGCCCCTGCTCCACTTGCTTTCCCACTGGCACCCCTGACTTCCCGCCACCCACTGGGAGGTGCTGCCAGCAGCAGCTGTGCAGTTCCACGCCAAGGGGGAGCCCCAGCCATGACGGCTGCCGGAGAACACCAAAGGTGAGCCAGTGGCAGTGTGGCAGGGCAGCCCCCGGGGCAGCAGCTGGGGAGGAGGATGAGGAGGAGCCACGGCCCGGTACCAACTAATCTACGGATCGGTACCGGTCCCCGGACCGGGGGTTGGGGACCACTGGCTTAGAGGATCTCCCCATTCATCTATCCATCCATCTAAAATCAATCAACAACAGCAGGACTTCCCTTCTAGGAAAACATGAAAATTGCATCCCAAATCTCAAGGAATTGTCCAAAATGCTATGCTTTTACCATAGGGTATCCAGTGATTTCTAGAGAGTTATGATGTCACTTCCAGGATTTCTCAGAAGTGACATCACGTTGCTGATGACTACCTCCAACTCCCTCCCAGTTCCCCACATTGTCTATCCAGGCTGGACAATCTGATCTGCAAGCCTTTAAATTAACTTGCCACTTCTGGTGCCTGATTTGAATAGTCCAGGATTTTTGTTTTGTATTTTGCTAAGATAGAAAACAACCAATTCATTGGTACTGCTGCAAAAGAAACGGGGACAACGCTTTGTGTAACTGGAAAGGATATAAAGAGCTCTTCTAGTTCAACAAAGAAGAAGGTGCATCATCCGTTTTCCGGGAACGGCCATTTCTAAGATAATGTGGAGGAGGATATGTCTTAGGAAACCAAAATAAATATGCCTGAGCACTGTTAAATAAATCATGGCTACTGGTAATTGAAATCAATATTTCATTACACAGTTGGTTCTGCTTGCTTCATGTATGACCAAGTGCAACGAAGCCAATACTCACCCAAATCTCAATGTGTGTTTACGTTAACATTATCTGTGGGCACAATCCATAGCACCAAAACATTAAGTCACCCGAAGAGCCAGGAATATGACTATGCCAGCAATTAGCTATACAAGACACTGGCACTAATATGAACAAAGTTCTCAGCGCTGTTATTTAACATTGAAAAATCAGGTGCCAAGGGGCCTTGGTCAAACCGAGACTGTGGATCAAAGGAAGGGGAGGATCTTGCAATTCTGGAATAAATGGCTGCATGGAACCCACCCAAATCTCAATCAGCTCGCTCGGAGGAAAAAAAATGGCGATCGCTTCGCCGGAAGATCAGAGGAGAGAGCCAGGGGGAGGGACTTTGTAGAAACAACAACAATGGTAACACACAGAACTTTCCCGCTAGTGTTGCAGATTGGTTGCAGGAGTGTAGTGCTTTCTGGAGGGTGAATCCACTTTTTGGGATTTCCCTACAACGAAGCGCTTTTTGCGGTTCGGTTTCAGGTGTGTGGCAGATTGTCAACGACGTTGTGCATAACGGCAAAACTGTAGTGATTTCAATTAATAACCATTGTGCTATTTTGGACGAATGCGGAAAGCCCCTAAGTCTTCTCTCTGCACCTATTTCCCCGTACAAAATGACGTTGGGTAGCTGCTATTTGTGCACTGGGAAAATGTACAGGTATAGGGAGAACCCATATTCAGCTGGTGCTGTGGCAGCTGCATTGTTTGCCAGGCGTGTTCCGGATCAAGTTTAAGGTTTTGGTTTGGACCTTTAAGGCCATATGTGGGCTGGTCCAACACATTTCCAGGAACGTCTGTCTTATGCCCCCAGCAGAATACTGCACTCTGTTAATCAGAACAGGTTGGTGGTTCCCAGCCCAGGAGAGATACACCTGGCCTTGACCAGGGCCAGGGCCTTTTCAGTCCTGGCCCCAGCCTGGTGGAATGAGCTCTCGGGAGAGCTAAGGGACCTGTCAGAGCTCTTGCCGTTCCACAGGGCCTGTAAAACAGAGCTCTTCTGCCATGCATTTGGTTGAGGTTTGGTGATAGAACATCAACCGGGTCCCTCTGAACACCCCACCACAGATCTGAAGTGGCACATGTAATCCATTGCTGTTATTCTGTTTGATATGAACTACCTCAAGCCAGCTGGCCGGGAGTGGCAGGTTATAAATTTAATAAACGCATGGGGCTACCTGAGTGTTTATAGAGCAAATAGGGGCTATTTCAGGAAGCCATTGCAGGAAAGAACATGCCATCCTGTTGCAATTGATTCAGGGTGACAACATCCACAGAGCATCCCAGGCAAGAGAGAAGTTGGGGTGGTTTGCCGTTGCTTTCCTCTGTGGAGCAAACCTGGACTTCCTTGGTGGTGTCCCACCCAAGTACTGACCATGGAAGGGACAGGTTAAACCCCACCACCTCACACACCACAGGCGTAATGAGAAGTAGATTCACACATCCCTCCTAGCACCATCAGTCCTTGAGTCCCCAACCATCCCAGTGCCCAGGAACCACCAGAAATACATCTTCTGGAAAAAGTTATGCAGTAAAACAACTGTGAAGTCCTTTCTAGGTAATCACTTTGTACTGCAACAAATGCAGAGCTATCGATTGCTCACTGTACTATGGCTGGCAGAGCACCGTTCTTCCTCCAGCTGATGTGGCCATCGAGATTTGGGTGGGTTCCATGCAGCCATTTATTCCAGAATTGCAAGATTTTTTTTTCATGCCACGGTTACATAATTTCAAGCGACGGTGTGGTCAACTGGGGACATTCTGTTTTCTCCCTGTTGTTTTTCAGTCCTTTTTTCAGGAGTCATTCGTTGCATTTCCCCCCCTCATTTAAAACATAATTACAACTCCAAGCATTCACATGTGCAACTGAGGTATAGGTGCTGGAAAATGCATCACATTGTTCTGATTTGTGCTGATCCTTTAGGATTTTCAAAGCAAGAGACAGATGGAAGGAGTTTGCCATTCCCTGCCTCTGCATAGCAACCCTGTACTTCCTTGGAGGTCTCCCATCCAAATTCTAGCCAGGCCTGATCCTGCTTAGATCTGATGAGATTGGCTAGCTCAGGCCATCCAGGGACAAGGCAATTGAGGCATTACTGCACCTTTAAATCCTGTTTTTAACTATGCTCTTTTTAAAACTTCCAACTCTCCAGTTATTGGGGTTTTTTTTCAACTTTAATAGATCCTTTTTTTAGTGGGATAGGAAGCTTTGAGCTGGAAGAAGAAGAGTTGGTACTTATATGCCGCTTTTTTCTACCAGAAGGAGTCTCAATGCAGCTTACAATTGCCTTCCCTTTCTCTCCCCACAACAGATACCCTGTGAGGGAGGTGAGGCTGAGAGAGCCCTGATATCACTGCTTGGTCAAAACAGCTTTATCAGGGCTGTGGCGAGCCCAAGGTCACCCAGCTGACTGCTTGTGGAGGAGGAGCAGGGAATCAAACCCGGCTCGCCAGATTAGAAGCTGGCGCTCCTAACCACTACAGCAAGCTGGCTCTCAGCAATCCCCTCTGTGGTTTGCCATGGTACATTTCATGTGCCCCATTTGCTTTTTCCCCAAAGCAAAGGCCAGTCTTGGTTTTCTTCTACCTAAATGGTTCAGGAGCTACTTCAAAAGAGCCCTAACAGGGAAGTCCTAAACACTTGGAAGTCACATCCTTCCCAAAGGCCACCATTCCCAGGCACTGGCTGCAAAATCTCCCAGCTGTTGCCAAGCCAGTGCTAGCAACCCTACTTCCAGTAATGTGATTGCTCTGGGGCAAAGACCTACCCATCACTATGGTGCCCAATGCTGCAGGAGGGGGAGGCAGGTATCAGGATGGTGCTCGGCTTGGAAACTCCTAGCATTCTGCTTGGAGTTGTGACTGAACCCAGCCCTGGGCCTGTCATTTTGTGATCGCCCCTCTGCCTGGATGGAGTCTTCCTTGGGTGGTCCCCATCCAAGTATCGATCCTGCTTAGCTTCTGAGTGTTGATGAGATTGAGCTAGACCATGCCACCTTCTCTCCTGGGTACCTACAAACCCTTCTTATAATTCCAGGTACACTCATAGGTTCGACAAGGTCAGGGTCCTCTGCTTTAGGCTTTCCTCGTTTCTTTTGCAGCAACCGTAATGGTTCTCTTTTTTTAAAAAATTTGCTAATCTCCCCACAACTTCAATTATGAAAATGCTTTTGAAAGAATGAACACTCGTTGCAGTAAAGAAAAATGCAATCACTAAAGATTTTGTCTTCCCTCCCCCAGAATCCGGGAGTAAACAGGAAGTAATTAAGTTAGTTCTGCAGGCACTGCTTTACAAGAACGGCGGTAAGGAGATTTTCTAGTGTGGGAGGAGGCAGACGTGCGGAATGCAGCTGCACCTGACTCATGGGCACTTTGGACTGTGTTTGGGGCTATTCCCTTCTTCAGATTCCTGCATTATTTTATGAATGTCAGTCGCATCATAAGATGGCGAGAGATATCTGGCTTCCTAAACTGGGACTTGTAAACCTAGAGACTTTATATGATATACTAACATCCTAAGATTATACAGAGCCTCTCGTGGCGCAGAGTGGTAAGGCAGCAGACATGCAGTCTGAAAGCTCTGCCCATGAGGCTGGGAGTTCGACTCAGCCTTCCATCCTTCCGAGGTCGGTAAAATGAGTACCCAGCTTGCTGGGGGGTAAACGGTAATGACTGGGGAAAGCACTGGCAAACCACCCCGTATTGAGTCTGCCATGAATACGCTAGAGGGCGTGACCCCAAGGGTCAGACATGACCCGGTGCTTGCACAGGGGATACCTCTACCTTTACGATTATACACTAATCCCCATACTAACCAGAATCAAGATAGTTATAAATACGAAACTCTTCCCCAACATCTGATGCAGTTCAGCCAATGGTTGGAAACAACTGGAGATAAAAGAAACCAAGGGGTGGTTAAATCAGTGGTTCGTGCCGGTCTAATACCTGGTCATAGAAACCGGGGGGACGGGACATCTAATTTCACCCCCAGTACTCATTGTGCCTGACCGCTTTGTGGAAGAACTCCATCTTGCTGTGGAACCCAGAGAGTTCCGAGTACATAGAAGCCACCACCATCATCTTCCAATTAATAGAGCTAGCAGCCATCACATTGACAGAGCAATCTTAAACATTACATCCTCCTTTTGGAGCCAATGGGCATAGTCTGTTTAGGACTACACTTGAGACCTCTTCCCATATTTTTACTATGTCAATCCAGGGACTCCTAATAACTTGGGTCACACATTATTTTCAAAGACCAAGAGGCTGTGTAATTCAGGATAGGTTCTCTGTTCATTGCTCCGTGCTTGTTTTACCCAGGTCTGTAATGGTGTTGAGTTTCAAAAGCTGGTTCTGCAACTTTTACAATTCAGTAGCAGGAATCAGAGGGGGAGGGATCCGAGGTTAAATTATTAGCATCATAATCCATAAACTATATACCATAGTCAACCAGTTGTGGGCATAGGCCAATCACACCGTGCTTACCCTTAGAGTCAATTCTTCCATTAAAGCTAAAAGTATTGATTTGATCTCATTGTATTTAATGTATGCCTCATATGTCAATATACAATTGATCAGAATGGCCTGGGTTAACCTAAAACTATGCTGTGACCTGGATGACTCAGCCTAGCCCAATATTGAAAGATCTTAGGAGCTCTCTCTCTCTCTCTCTCTCTCTCTCTCTCTCTCTCAAAGATATTTGTTAGCCACCTTTCTCCCTTTCAGAACTCAAAGTGACTTGTAATATAAATAAAATATTATAAAAACAACAATGATAAAACCTGTTAAAGTCACAGTTTAAAAACTCTAACTGGAACTGCCCATAATAGAAGCAAAAACAGCCAAAATACAATCCAAAGTAAAACTGTCTTCGTCTGGCTCCTGAAGATCAAAAAAAAGGGGGTACTGGGGAATTTGTTCTGCCGTTGTGGGGCTGCCACCGAGAAGCCTTTCTCTCATGCCCCCACCAAACAAACATCTTTGATTGGTAGGACAATCAAGAGGGCATCTCCCTGTGTGTTCAATTCCCAAGCAGAAATGTATGGGCACTCTGAGGAACAGCAGCCAACAGGTTTTACATCTGACCACTGTGTCAAGTAGCACTCTCAAGCTGCAAGCCTGGTTTTTCCATGGGAATCTTATTGGAAGTTGTTCTCTGCCATGTCTCTTGCCTCAGCCTGCAGGAGGAGAAGAAGCCTCACCATAGAGTCAGTGAGCTAGACAGGAACACTGACCTTTCTGATCTCTCTGACACTGGCCCTTTAAGCCAGGTAGACTGAGTCTCTTAAGGATGGCTTTCTGTTTCTTCCTCCTCCTCCTTCAAAAACCTCCCTTCCTCTTTTCCTTCCTGCCTGCGGTATGGTAGGTGGAGAGGTGCCTCCTGCATCTCTCCCCCAATCAACCCCACTAGCTAGATTAGATTAGGGAATATCTTCTTACTTTTCATGTCTAGAATGGAATTCTCTAATAAACAGGTGGTATATTAGCACAGCCAGAGTCTATGCTTTCTTTGTTGGTTTTGGCCGTCCTAACACAGAGAACATGCCTTGTAAGGATTCAATTTGTTCACCTTCATCCAGCCCATGATTGCTCCAAGCAAGGATCCAGGACATCAATGGCCTCTCAGAATTAGGTGGAAAGTTGGCTTAAACGTGACGGCACATTACACACACCCTACACACACACAATCTAAAATCACAGTGCCATCTTGAGCAGAGTTTTCCCCAACCTGGTTTCAAGAATTTGGGGAGGGGAAACATTTCTGATAAGGGAAACCATACAGGGAAGAAACAGTGAAACTCTTCTGAATAGGATTGTATTTACTTCTTGCCATAAAAAAACACAACCATCTGCCCTTTTCCGTACATCAGTCATCTATTTAAAGAGGTTCCAGGGTTTTGGAAATGCTATTATTAGGGTTTCCAGCTCTGCATTGGGAAATGCTTGGCAATTTGGCGGGGCTGAGCTTCAGGCGGGTGGGGTTTGTGGAGGGGGGGAACCTCACTAGCGTTTAATGCCATAGACACCACACTCCACAGCAGCCATTTCCTCCGCAGAACCTGGCCTTGGTCACCTGGAGATCAACTGCAACAGCAGAAGACCTCCAGATGCCTGCTTAGCGCTGAGGGCTGACTCAACGGAAGCGCCGAATTTACATTTGGATAATGCAGCTTTTATAATATTGATACGAAAGCAGCCTGCAGCTATTTCCTAGAGCCTTGGGAGGATCCCATTAACTGGACCCGAAGTCATGGCTTACAGTCATTCATAGGGCCTGCTTACTAGTCATGAAGCCACATTGGGAAAGGGCTATAGTAAGGAGGGGAATTGTGCAAGCTAGAATGAAAAAGCTAGCTGGCCTCACTCTACGGTGATTTGCTATTGGTTTTTTTTATCTAGGGATAGCAGTCCCAGGTGGAGCTGAAGATCCCCTGGTTTTACAGCTCATCTCTAGACGACAGAGATCGGCTCCCCTGGAGAAAATGGCTGCTCTGGAGGGTGGACTCCATAGCGTTATACTCCATTGAGGCTCCTCCCTGCCCCAAATCCCGCTCATTCTCAGCTCCACCCCCAAAGTCTACAGGTAGTTCTCAACCCAGATACCTGTATTGCACCTGTTCTCTCCCCTCCCTCCCCCTGCTTTGAGGTATTTCCCATCCCAGAGCTGGCAACCCTGTTTGTATCCTTCTTCCCGCCTGAACACAGACTGAAAATTTCCACCAATCTACAGAGTCTTCCTTCAATGGGAATGACTCCTCCTCTAGAAGCACAGAAGCCGCTGCTGTCAGAGGAAGCCTCCTTAGGCCAGAGGGAGGGACTGAACAGGAATGAGCAGAGAGGAAGGATACAAGCATGATCTGTCTGTTTACTAACAAGATAAACCAAGCATTTTTGTGAGCAAATAGGCTCCTACGCTTGTAGCACAGCTGCTGATCTTTTATCAGATCCCCCTAGCCCCAGGACATTTTTTTTTTTACCTCTCAGTTGCTCCACAGGGAGAAGATCGATAATGGCAGATAGCTGTCTGTAAAACAGCCTGTCTGCCATTAGGAATGTTTTCTTACGAAGCCTGGCTCCAGGAAATGTTGACCCTGGACTAGGGTGTTTAACTAACCTCCCCCCCCCCTCTGCTTTCCTTCCAGAAGGCTTCGTCTTCATGGTCTCCCTGGAAGCATCCCAGAAGGCTTAGCAGCATGCAGGGATTCCGTAGCCAGCACCCAGGGGCTCCTTAGCAGACTATTCAGTTGTAGTTTCCTTAAATAAAGTACAAATAGGCCTTTCTGTGAGTGAGTATCTGCATGGAGTCCCTGCACCACGCATAGTTTGCATGTCCCTGAAGAAGGGGCATGTTGTTTCTGCCTCGTATAAAGGCTGGATTAAAGATTTGAATGGGACGGTAAATTCTATTGGAAACGCGAATCAGAGAATGAATAAGGGCTGGAAAGAAATTCTTCTCATATCCTATCGCCTTATCGCCGGCCCACATGACATGTATTTCCCTGTCTGCAGACATTGTCAGTATTCATGGTTGGATGCCGGGGTCTGTTGTCCAGTGAGGGAATTTACATTTTTGTATCAGGCGGCTTCAGTCCTGTGGCTGGCCCGCCCACGTTCAGGAGCCTCACGTTGGCTGCTAAATCGCTGCAAACTGGCTGTAAGTTTGCAATAATCCACAAGACCACAGCAAGGGTCTAATGCAGTCCGGCTGGCAGCAGTCGCGGCTTATGGTTGTTTTCTGGCAAGCGTACAAAGGAACCGTCCCCAGCCTCTGACAAGTAATGGCCTTGAGGCAAACTCTGCCAATTACATGAAATGACCATTAGTTTGTGACAATTACTATGTCGGTTAAGCACAGCATGGGTCAGCCATGTGACCCGAGTGCTGAAATTCTGACAAGAGGACAAAAAGATTCCGACGCCAACCTAGAACATGAAATGATAGCATTGAACATATTTCATTGTAATGGCCTTTGGCTGAACAATAATGAGGGGCGATGATGAGTATTTAAGCATTATCTCCCGGTATACAAAAGATCCTTCTGGAACATTCCGGCAGGCCCAAGAAGCAGAACTGAGGAGAGGGCTGAACGGATGGACAGCAGTTTTATTCTCAGTGGTTTGGGGGCACTACGGGCAGGGCTCAAAATTATGCCTCAGCAAAACTGTGAATGGGGTTGCAGTAATATCAGGGCTCCCTCAGCCTCACTTACCTCACAGGGTGTCTGATGTGGGGATAGGAAAGGGAAGGTGATTGTAAGCCACTTTAGAAAATGGCATATAAGAACCAACTCTTCTTCTTCTTCAGTAATTTCAGGGCTCTCTCAGCCTCACCTATCTCACAGGGTGTCTGTGGTGGGAAGAGGAAAGGGAAGGTGATTGTAAGCCTCTTTGAGACTCCTTCTGGTAGAGAAAGTGGCATATAAGAACCAACTCTTCTTCCAGGTGCAGCCTGGAGCTCCCTTGAATCACAAGTGATCACTAGACAACACAGATCAATTTCCCTGGAATAAATGATAGCTTTGGAGAGTGGACTTTATGGCACCCCCTGCCCCGCAAAGTCACCCCTTTCTTCAAACCTTGCCCTTTCCAGTCTCCACCCACAAATCTGCAGGATTTTCCTAACCCAGAGTTGGCAAACCTGTTGTTGTTGTTATGTGCGAAGTCGTGTCCGACCCATCGCGACCCCATGGACAATGATCCTCCAGGCCTTCCTGTCCTCTACCATTCCCCGGAGTCCATTTAAGTTTGCACCTACTGCTTCAGTGACTCCATCCAGCCACCTCATTCTGTGTCGTCCCCTTCTTCTTTTGCCCTCGATCGCTCCCAGCATTAGGCTCTTCTCCAGGGAGTCCTTCCTTCTCATGAGGTGGCCAAAGTATTTGAGTTTCATCTTCAGGATCTGGCCTTCTAAAGAGCAGTCAGGGTTGATTTCCTCTAGGACTGACCGGTTTGTTCGCCTTGCAGTCCAAGGGACTCGCAAGAGTCTTCTCCAGCACCAGAGTTCAAAAGCCTCAATTCTTTGACGCTCGGCCTTCCTTATGGTCCAACTTTCGCAGCCATACATTGCAACTGGGAATACCATAGCCTTGACTAAACGCACTTTTGTTGGCAGGGTGATGTCTCTGCTTTTTAGGATGCTGTCTAGATTTGCCATAGCTTTCCTCCCCAGGAGCAAGCGTCTTTTAATTTCTTTGCTGCAGTCCCCATCTGCAGTGATCTTGGAGCCCAGGAAAATAAAATCTGTCACTATCTCCATTTCTTCCCCATCTATTTGCCAGGAATTGAGAGGGCCGGATGCCATGATCTTTGTTTTCTTGATGTTGAGTTTCAAGCCAACTTTTGCACTCTCCTCCTTCACCCGCATCAACAGGCTCTTTAGTTCCTCTTCACTTTCTGCCATTAGAGTGGTATCATCTGCATATCTAAGGTTGTTGATATTTCTCCCTGCAATCTTGATCCCAATTTGTGACTCCTCTAATCCCGCATTTCTCATGATGTGCTCTGCATACAGGTTAAATAGGCAAGGCGACAGTATACAGCCTTGCCGAACTCCTTTCTCAATTTTGAACCAGTCAGTGATTCCATGTTCAGTTCTCACTGTTGCTTCTTGACCTGCATATAAATTTCTCAAGAGACAAATAAGATGCTCTGGTATTCCCATCTCTTTAAGAACTTGCCACAATTTGTTGTGCTCCACACAATCAAAGGCTTTAGCATAGTCAATGAAGCAGAAGTAGACGTTCTTCTGGTACTCCCTAGCTTTCTCCATGATCCAGCGTATGTTGGCAATTTGATCTCTAGTTCCTCTGCCTCTTCGAAATCCTGCCTGTACTTCTGGAAGTTCTCGGTCCACATATTGCTGGAGCCTAGCTTGTAGGATTTTGAGCATAACTTTGCTAGCATGAGAAATTAGTGCAATGGTGCGGTAGTTTGAACATTCTTTGGCATTGCCCTTCTTTGGGATTGGAATGTAAACTGACCTTTTCCAATCCTGTGGCCACTGTTGAGTTTTCCAAATTTGCTGGCATATTGAGTGTAGCACTTTTACTGCATCGTCTTTTAAGATTTTGAATAGTTCAACTGGAATGCTGTCACCACCACTAGCTTTATTGTTGCTCAGACTTCCTAAGGCCCATTTGACTTCACATTCCAGGATGTCTGGCTCCAGGTCAGTAACTACCCCACTGTGGTCATCAGGGATGTTAAGCTCGCTCTTGTATAGTTGTTCTGTATAATTTTGCCACCTTTGTTTAATCTCTTCTGCTTCTGTGAGGTCCCTACCATTTTGGTCCCTTATCATACCCAACTTTGCATGAAACGTTCTCTTCATATCTCCAATTTTCTTGAAAAGATCTCTGGTCCTCCCCATTCTATTGTTTTCTTCTATTTGTTTGCACTGTTCATTTAAGAAGGCATTCTTATCTCTTCTAGCTTTTCTCTGGAATTCTGCATTCAATTCTGCATTCATTCAACTGGCAAACCTAGTTAGAGGTTAACTGGGGACTGAGAGAGAAATGAGTCAGTTGTGGGTTGGTATAGGTCTTCAGATTGTGTTTTCTGCCTCAACAGAGATTTTTAATGTTTCATGATCTGAGGCAGGATATTTAAATTTAAAATATGAATTTTGTTGGGAGGAAATGACATGGGGAAGGAAAGAGTATGAAGAGTTGACTTTAGCTTGGACATCTTGTCATTACAGGGTATGACATCTCATTTATGAGTCCTCTCAAATTCCACCTATCCCAGGCACTGTCTTCAAATCTCTAGAAATGCTCAAAGGCAGAATTGCCAACTCTAGTAGGGGAACAATGACAATATGAGGATTATGGGGGACAGGAGCAATTGTAGAGAAAAGTAGGATATTAAAAATACTCTTCTTCTTCCTAGAGATGGTTGGCCAATGGGGAGGGACAGAAGCCATTCATTGTCCTCTTAAGCTTCCGTGCATTATTGTAATGGATCAGAAGAGTGAGCATGTGGTGAAAACAACTGTAGGAAGAGGAATTTCCACAATTTATCTCCTCTGCCTCTCATGTTTCCACTGCCTCATAAAGAAAGTGTGCAGGAGAGGGCCAAAATGCAGCAAAGGGTTAGATGTGACATAGAGATTTGAACTAATTGGCCAATAAAACAAAATAAATAAAACAGCAAGCAGAAGTCTGAGGTGGCTGTGGGATGGTCAAGGTTGGGGAGGTAGAATTGACTCAACCAGAGGCCTCTAACAGAGCCTGGCAGCTTTCCCTGCTGCCAGCTGTGCTCCTTCATGCTATGGAAAGGCAGTGAGGAGGCCTTGGGTTAGTGAGAGAAAGCTTCCAGTGGGATCATGACCTGTGCATGACAGATGTCCCACAGTCACTACAGCTTCAAGAAGTAGGGAGAGAGAGGGAGCGGTGGCCTGCCTTGCTTGATAAGGCTGGCTTTCCTCCTTGAGGAGGCACTGAAGATGGCAGCCACTTCCTGTTCTCAGCAGCTTCATAGCCCTTCTCTCCACCAATGAGGGTGCAAAGACATTGGCTGCCTACTGGAGCTGAGGCGATTCTGATGCACTCTCACTCTCACTCCTCCCCTACTTCCGAAATTACTTCCATTGCATGGCCTAGCAGCATAAGATGTTTTCCCATCTAAAAGGTTTTATGATGACTTCAGTCGAAACTCTTGCCCTCCTTCGGCTTCTCCAATATTAAGTTCAGCTCTGATAATTAAGCACAATGTGTTTTCAGCCTGGGCAAGCATTCCTCAAGGGGAATTTTTCTGTTCTGTGAAAACTGCCTTGGGCAAAGTGCTCAGTCCCGTAGTATTTTTCATTTGCAGCAGATACCGTGCCATGCTTCAGTCTGTTCAGTAGAAATGATGGGTGGGGTCAAAGTCCAGAATGCTATTGACTCCTTGAGGTCTTTGCCTTCCTCAGCTGTAGGAAAGGGTAAGAGTATGTAATATCACAACACCCAGTTTTTTGCAATGAGAATATTCATCAGTATTGTGGCTGTGCAGCTAAGACTGAAGGCAAGTGTTCAGAGACTCCAAAGCTAGCAAGTTCACAAACCCAGCTAGATTCCATTGATCATGCAGGTATTTACCTGTACATGTACCATGTCCCCAGGTGGTTCTTGAAGATTCCCTGGAATTACAGCCAATCTCCAGATGAAAGAGATCAGTTCCCCCTTAAAGAAAATGAGTGCTTTGGAGGGGTGGACTCTATGACATTCTACCTTACTAGAGATGCCAGTCCACACGTGGGACTTCTAGCTCATCCCTAGACTAAAGAGATCAGCTCCTCTGGATAGAATGGCTGTTGTCAGTTCAGAAATAAATTTGCAGAGGTTCTGTCATGTACTTGGCCCATCTCTCCCAGTTGCAGTGTGTTGACATATAATCCCAGAACTAATTTTGTTTCCTATCATAATTTTTGTCTAGCCTTCCACCATGCTAGGTTCTCTTGTCCTCCATACAAGGTTATCTTGGCCTCTATCGTCCTTCATTTTATCTTCACAACAACCCCATGAGGTAGGTATTGGCATCTCTGTTGCACATCCCAACCAGGGTTCATAGAGTCATAGAATCATAGAATTGGAAGGCACCTCCAGGGGTCATCTAGTCCAACCTCCTGCACAATGCAGGAACTCACAACTACCTGCCCACCCACAGTGACTCCAATTTCATGTCCTTGAATTGGTCCACTGGAAGCAGATATGTTCTAGTTGTGCGTGTGTGATTCTGAATAAATACTTCATTCAGTGGCTGCTTTAATTTTATTTCTTCAGGTGTTAAGCCTGAAGAGTTCCTAGAGGAAAAAGTCAACCGGGGGGGGGGGGGGGGGAAGGTACCAGGAATAAGTAAACAGGAGGGGAGTCTAAGGTTTCAGTCATGAACCATTTACTGCCACCTTAAGAACAGCTTCCTGGGAGTAAGCCCTACGGAATAACACAGGATCTACTTTTGAGTAGACCTGTTTAGGAGTGCTTCCTAAATCCTAATGAAGCATCATTTTGAATCAGGGTCTGTGACATCTGGCATCACCTATTGTGCGTTGGGAAATCCCTGGAGATGGGCAGAGGGGGACCTCCGTGAAGACAGGTTTCGTCAGGGAGGTATAATGCCTTGGAATCTACTTTCCCAAGCAGTCATTTTCTCCATGGAGACAGTTGTCATTCCAAGAGATTTCCTAGTCCTACCTGGAGGTTGGCAACCTTATCTCCCACTGTAGCAGAAGTCTAGGCTGCAAACATGCTGAATGTTGGGAGAAAATGTTTGGCATTTTCTTAAATTATGACAAATTCAGCTTCAATCAGTCCCTGGTTTTCAGACCTGTATTATTTTTGCAGCGGGCCTGGGAAGCGCTAAACAAAGCACGCTCTGAACTACATCTTGCACACAAAACCACCATTGAATTCTCTGCAGTGGCCACCAGCAGCCAGCTAAAATGAAATGTAGATTCTATGAGAACCCATTGTTTTTCTAAAGAACACATGCGCTTTGTAACTCAGCAGCCTACATAAATATTTGAAACCAAGCCTGTATGATCAGAATAATAATAATAAAAAAAAACATAATTATTTATTTTGAGCTAGGAAACAATTCACTTCCTCCACCAGATATTTCAGGTTTGCCAACTTCTCTAAAGGGCGAGGGAACGAATTAGACCTCTCTGTTTGCTGTGTAAGTGCATAGTTGCTCTCTACCTATATTTGCTGCTGCATCTGATAAGCCTGTAGCTCTCTTTGCTCAGTGTTCTTGGGTCAACAATCCCTGAACTCACTTCACATTTTGATTTACTCACATGCTTAATGGGATGAATCACACACGAAGGAGGAGGATCAGCCGGCACCGCCAGACCATGGGAGTTCATCCACTCCTTCCTCATGCTTTCATTCTGGGTTGTCTCACTTTATAAATTTATTTCTTCCTTAAAATATTCATACCCTGTCTTCCCCTTGTGGCTCAAGAAGGCTTCCAATTCCAAGGTTTAAAACATACAAAATATCATTCAAACCCCATTAACCCCACTTCCCCTAGAAAATGCCTGCAGCTTCAAGTCCATTAAAAGTCCTAGAATTAAAATGGCCTTTCAGTGCCTCTTACAAACTCTAAAGACAAAGACCCCTGCCACCTCCTCGAGATATATGGTGGCCAACTCCATCTTAGGAAATACCTGGAGATTTGAGGAGTGGCATTTGGGAAGAACAGGGTTTAGAGCAGGCTTTCTCAACCAGGGTTTCTTGAGAGCCCTGGAAGGCTTTCCCAAATGGGTGGGAGTTAATTAATGTTTAATATATTTTTAAATTGTGTTAAACATTGTTGACCTGCCTCCCCGCAAAGGGCCAGTGCTAGGCCTGGAGGAAGTGGGAAGAGAAGGGGCCCCAGGTGGGCGTATACACAGCTCTGCTTTCCAACCAAATTCTGCACCATCATGCCACTTCTGGTGTTTCTCAAAGCCTGAAGACTGTTTCAGGGGTTTCTCAATGGCAAAGAAGTTGAGAAAGGGTGGTTTAGACTCAGTGGGATATAATGCTGTAGAGGTTCACCATCCAAAGCAGCCACTTTCTCTAAGGGAATTAGTATCTGTAATCTGGGGAATACTTAGGGCCATTTCCCACGGCTTAAAAATAGCACAATGGTTGCTAATTGAAAACGCTACTAATTTGGCATTACCCACGACGTCGTAGACAATCTGCAACACTCCTGAAACCGATCAGCAATAAGCGCTTCGTTTTAGCGCTTTCAGGGGAATCCAGAAAAGTGGATTCACCCTCCGGATAGCGATACACTCCTGCAACCAATCTGCAACACTAGCGCTAAAGACCTGTGCGTTACCATTGTTGCGGGTTCTTCAAAGTCCCTCCTCCTGAGCCTGTCATCCAAACTTCCGGCGAAGCGATCGCCATTTTTTTTTCTCGGAGCGAGCGGGGATAAACGCACCGGCGAGCCTCTTTCTGTTTAGAGGCTTCCCTGGCTTCATTCCTTCACCTTTAGTCACTAAGCACAAACCACATAAAAGCCCGTTTGCTGAAATAAAGTCCCTTTATTTTTTACACATTAATTCAGCCCAAAATCGGGGCCGTGAGAGGGGGGGGGGATTTTTTTTTTATCACTCGAGCCAGCGTGCCAACGATCATACAATCAAACGACAGCTCACATTAGGCAGCTGGATGGGTCTCTCCAGTGCAAGGAATCTACGTAGATTCGTTGCTATGGGTCTGTGTTTTTTTTTTTAAAAACCTTTCTTAAAGGGAAAGGGGCTGTTTGGGAGCATGCTAACGGCTGCCCATTGGCTGCTTGACGGCCAGGGGCGGGACGAGCTTGGCAATAGCGCTTCCTTTCTAGCGATTTCTGCCGAGACCGGAAGCCTGTGGGAAACGCTAAAAAACGCAACTGATTCCACTACAAAGCCAGGTGTGCAAAACGACGAATTCCACTATTTTAAATGGTGATTTTTCATTCCGCAAACAATTTGCAACAAAGATCCCTGTGCGAAAAGGCCCTTATTATGGAGTGCTTTCCCTCTTTTCTTTCCCACAGAGCTTTTGCACACACACATATTTAAATACCACTTTTATATTCAAATATATTTCTTTTTGTATTCATTTGATATTTTAATTGTGTATTTGAACTTTGATCTGAATTATTGTAAATTAATGTTGACTCTGACACTTGAAAGGGAGGCTGGCAGGTAGGGATGCCAGCTTTCAGGTAAGCCTGGGGATTTCTGGGAATTACATCTCACTTTCAGACTACAGAAATCAATTCCCCTAGAGAAAATGGATGCTTTAGAGTAGCAATCCCCAACCTGTGGGCAGCGGACCACATGTGGTACTTCGACTAATTGGAGGTGGGCCCCGAAGGACGCTTTCTCTCCCCCCCCGGGCCCTTTACTTCATCCCCCCCCCAGTCCTTTACAACACACTTCATTGTTGTGGCGTGTCTGTATCTTATTTTGAAGGGATGTTTAAACGTTACCATAGCGATCAGAGAGCGCTAGGGCAGTGGTTGAGAGTAGAGGAGTAAACTACTCCCCCTCCCACCGGGCCTCTGTAAAAGGCGTTGAGTGGTCCCCGGTGAGTGGTCCCTGGTGATAAAAAGGTTGGGGACCACTGCTTTAGAGGGTGGCCTCCATGGCATTGTACCTATTAAGGTCCTTCCAAGAACAAGAAGAGTGTTTTTTTAATACCTCATTTTTCACTCCCCAAAGGAGTCTCAAAGCGGCTTCCAATCACCTTTCCTTCCTCTCTCCACAACACACACCCTGTAAGGTAGGTGGAGCTGATGCAGCTCTGAGAGAACTGTGACTAGCTGCAAATGGAGGATGGGGAATCATACCCAGTTCTCTACATTAGGGGCTGCTACTCTTAACCACAAGACCAAGCTGGCTCTTGTGGACTCCACATCCAGATCTCCAGGGGTTTCCCAATCTGGACCGGGCAACCTTACCCTCCCCCCACATGCCCTCCACTCCCAAAAGTAGCCAAAGGGTAGAGTTGCCATCTCTGGGTTGGGAAATACCTGGATGATTTGGGGATGGAGCCAGGAATGGGTGGGATTTGGACCTTACTGGAGTCTAATGCTTTGAGGTCCACCCTCCAAAGCAGCCATTTCCTCCAGGGGAACTGGGCTGAATCTGCACAGAGCTTTTTTCCCCCTGCTTTCGATCCTTCTGAATTCAGATCGATTTGAACCGGAGTCTTTGTGCTCCCCTCACACTGACTTGAAACAGAAACCCATCTGCGTGAGTGGGGGAGGGGGTGAAATGGGACGAGGACCCAGAATTAAGAGAACTTCCTCCCTGATCTCTCAGCCTCTCTTACCTCACAGGGGCTGAATCTGCAGGTGGGTGGGGAAGCTAAGATGAGCAGAAACAAGACAGCAGCAGCCTCTCACAGAATGAGGCAAATCTCTGCTGCGAGAAGTGTGGATTGTGGAGCACAGTTAGATTAAAGTTAAAAATAAAAAAAAAATCTTGCAACCAGGAACTGGGAATTCTTTCAACTGGCGCCCAGCCAATCAGGGACAGACTTCCTTGTTACACCATTGGAGCCATGAGGCAGCAACAAGTTATTTTGGGGAAAGTAGATAGCTGCACCTTTACTAATGCCAATTTTTTAAATAATGAGGGTTAAAACCACTCCTGGATATTATGGGGAAAAGGTAGGGTCTCTCTGGATCAATCATGCTTGTTGCAGGTGAAAAATTTAAATCGCCCAAAATCAAAATGGAAATCGCATTCTGTGTGGATGGTAGGGACTGAATCGACCTGGGATTGCAATAAAAGCTCTGTGCAGAATCAGCCCTTATCTCTGTGGTCTGGAGATCAGCTATAATTCCAGGGAATCTCCAGGTCCCGTCTAGAGGCTGGAATCCCTATGTATGTTAATCAAAAATCAAAAGTAATAATGTTTTAACTTATTTTAGACCCTTACCCCCAGGTAAAATAAAGTACATTCATCCATTCTTTATTTACAACCCAGTGATCAAACCACATTACAACAACAGAGTCTGCATCTGAGACACACTGCATATAGGTGTAAGCGTTAAAGAACATTAAAATGTACAAACCTCCTTATACTAGGTGTTAAAAGTTTACCAGCTTCCTTGTGGATAACATCTGAGCACAAAGCATGGCCACTTTAATGGAAGGCTTATCTTAATGATCAGCAAGGAAGAGGGGTGTGTAAAGTGTATCCGAGCTACCAGGGAACCTAAGAGGGAATAGGGTGGAGGTGTGTTGGTGGAGTTTCAACATGCAGAGAGAGCAGAGCACCAGCCTGTTTAAAGAATAAAATAGTTTTTATTCATGAAGAGAATCAACTATGTATAGAAAGAGGAAAGAAGGGATCTAACTAACTCTAAGCTGTCATCTGCAGTTATTCTTCTGTTCAACTGCTGTTCTGGAGGGAAGCAGGGAAAAGTGTGCTCAAAAAAACAGGACATCTGCTGAGCTGAACTGGAAGAGATAATTTAATTTGAAAACCATCAGGAAGTTCCTATCCTATCTATGCTAAATATACATCTCTTCTGATGCCCCCTGCAGGACAGCCTTTATACTCTGCTCAATTATGCACACTGCAGATCTTGTGTATTCCAACAAGGAAGATGGACTGCGTGTCCCTGTAGAATTTACAGTGTAATAATAACACAAGCTTGACCGTTTCGACTGTTCCACACTGGCAGTGGCAAGGGTGCTGGGAGTATGGAAGACATACTCCCTTTTGGATAGGCTGGCAGAACAAGGTCTGGCAGCTCCTGGTGGATGAGGAGGATGGAGGCTCCTGAGGGAGATGTCAGCTGGCAGCACTAGCTGTCCGGAATCCATGGCATCATGCTGGCTACCAGGAGAAGCAAGTGTGAGGCAGATATGTGACCAAAGTCATAAGGCTATCATGAGAGCCAGCTTGGTGTAGTGCTCAGGAGTGCGGACTTCTAGTCTGGCAAACTGGGTTCGATTCCCTGGTCCTCCACATGCAGCCAGCTGGGTGGCCTTGGGCTGGCCACAGCACTGATAAAGCTGTTCTGACCGAGCAGTGATATCAGGGCTCTCTCAGCCTCACCTCCCTCACCGGGTGTCTGTTGTGGGGAGAGGAAAGGGAAGGTGATTGTAAACCACTTTGAGACTCCTTTGGGTAGAGCAAGGTAGCAGATAAGAACCAACTCTTCTTCTTCATGACCAAGTGGGGTAAACTTCCTTTCTGGGCGATGGGAGTTTACTAGGTGCTCTGGATAATAAAACGTCGAATAACAAAGCCTTTACTGTATGGCATATGCAGGGTGTCCGGCCATACTTTTGTTTGCTGTCATTCCAGCATTTTTGCTAGTCATTGCTTTGAGGGCCAAAGGTTGCTTGCTGCTGATTTTAAGGCTATTATGAGAGCAAGATGGAAGCAGAGCCCCTACCTCTGGTGGAATATGATCCATTTGTGAAGGAGCTGCAGGTTGGGCTTCTTCCACATGGGCTTCTTAGCAGTATGGGAAGGGACTCTGCGGAAATGGCTCCCACGCCACTGACACAACACGGAAAGGGTGTTTGAAATCCGCAGACAAGAGTCATCTGCTCTCCAGCCTGGCCGTCTATCACAGCATTCCAGGCTCCTTCTGCTAGTCAGGCAGATGTAGCCTTCGTCCCAGCGAGTTCACTGTGCTTTTCTTACAAATAATTATGCATTGGACGGCAGCCTAAGTCAGCATGTGTGTGTTAACTTAATAAAATCTGCACAATGATGTGTACACGGAATTCATTCATCACTACAAAACAATTCAGTTCCTCCACCATTTATTTCAGGCCTGCCAACTTCTCCAGGGGCTGGGAACAGATTGGACTGTTTCGTTTGCAGTGTAAGCACATGTGATCTGTCTCTGATGTTTGTGGTGCACATTTTTGTGGCTATCCTGGGTGAACCAGCCTTGAGCTTATACATTCATATATGCATGTGACTTAATCTCCCTACTTACAACTTAGGGTGTGCTTTGCTGCAAACATATCCCAGAATCCCTCACAATGGAAGCTAAGGAAACAAGCTGATGATGCACTTCTCATTGAAGTGCATCATCAGAGTACTGCAATTCAGTATACGCAGGGCTACCTTTGAAAATGCTTTGGAAACTATAGGTGGTCCAGAATGCTGATGCCAGGTTACTGTCTGGAACATCATGGTCCACTCATATTACTCCAATTCCGTGGCAGCTGCACTGGCTACTAAGTAGTCTCTGGATCCAATTCAAAATGTTGATATTAACCTTCAAAGCCCTTAATGGTCTGGGACCCTCATCCCTATTTTAGTGGGAAGAGGCTAGGAGAGTTGAGTAGGATGGGGAGCAATTCACAGCAAAGTTTGTAGGTCCACTTTGGTTTCAAAGTTAAATTGCTGAAAGTAGCATACTCAAAGAACATTTGTTGTAGCTACTAAGAAATACATTAATCATAATCACATCACCTTGGCTGGTCCAGTTGTAGAGAAGGACACTTTGAAGGGAAGAGGGTGAGTGAAGTAAATAGAGTTCCCATCATGGCCTTGGCCATTTGCCAGGGGCCATTTGCCAGGGGAAAAGCAAAATTTTGATGGGTATTATGACACTTCAAAGTGCCGCTCTAGGCTTCCTCTCTTAGTCTCTATGGTGTTTACCAATGAGACTGGAGAAATCCCTAGAGGATTACAAGTGAAGGCCATTTCTCCTCCCACCCCTTATAGAGCCAGCTTGGAGTAGTGGTTAGGAAAGGCAGCTTCTAATCTGGCAATCCAGGTTTGTTTCCCCGTTCCTCCACATGCAGCCAGCTGAGTGATCTTGAACTCGTCACAGCTCTGATAGTGCTGTTCTCACAGAGCAGTAACATCAGGCTCTCAGGTGCCTATTGTGGAGAGAGAAAAGGAAGGTGACTATAAGCCACTTTGAGACCTCTTTGGCAGTCAAAAGTGAGGTATACAGACCAACTCTTCTTCTTCTTACTCCTCAAAGCTGGGAAACTGGTAAATGGAAAGCCTCAGAAGAGAAGGTGACGAACCAGGTTGTCTCCAAACTGGATTGCCAGCAACCACGGACACCAGATACCCCACACAGCGCTCCTTTCTCTGTATTGGCAACGAAAAGCCAGGCAGCTGGCAGAACTTGCCGAGGCTGAACTTGGCCCTCAGGTCTTTTGTTTCTGCTCTCTAATTTAGCCGCTTAAATTACAGCTATATTGAAATGATACTGCCGAGAGATAAAGAAAGCCATTTAATAATCTGTGGACCATATGCAGGCTCTTCATCTTGCGTAGGTTCCAGCAATGCTACAGCTTATCATGCTGGACTATCGAGGGAAAAATTCCTGGAGGTGAAATAATATAAATTCTTTTTTTTTTTTTTTTGGCTCACTTTTTAAAAACCTTTGGTGCTTTCACACATGCAAAATAGCAAAATCTTCTTGCAGATGGTTGCTGAAGTGGATTGAAATTACATTATTTAGCATGTGTAAAAGCACCTTCTATCCTGAATCGCATCCATAGGAGCTACATAGGAATACTGAATCGCATCCACAGGAGCTACAAAAGTGTGTCTTCTGTGACAATTCCAGCACTAACAGGTTTGAGAGCCTAAAGCCCTAAATGGTCTGGGACCTTGGTATCTGTGAGACCACCTCCTCCACTATGTCCTCCCAAGAACTCTAGGATCTAGTGAGCAACATTTGCTGAGGATCCCTGGCCTCCAAGGAGTTAAATTGGCCTCAACCCAGCCTGGTGGAACATTCTGCCTAATGAGATCAGGGCCCTGTGGGACCTTAGGCAGTTCCGCAAGGTCTGTAGGTTAGAGCTCTTCCACCCGTCCTTTGATTAAGGCTTAGAAATACCATCTGGCCTCCTTATCTCCCTACCTGAGATGCCCAAAATACCCACCTATTGATCAGTAAAGATGCACTTTGTACATCCCTTTCTCTAAAGAGAAGGAGACAACCCTTTTTGACACCGTTGGCTTTTATGTGTTAATTTTAGAAGAAGATTTGGTTCTTATATGCCACTTTTCTCTACTAGGATCTCAAAGTGGCTTATAATCACTTTATCTTTTGCTCCCCACAACAGACACCCTGTGAGGTAGGTGGGGCTGAAAGAGACCTGGTATTACTGTTGTGACAAGCTCAAGGTCACCCTTGGTGCATGGTGCGGAGGAGTGGGGAATCAAACCTGGCCCACCAGATTAGAATCTGCCGCTCTTAATGACTACACCAAGCTGATTTTAATCAGCTAAATCAGGTTTAATTTTTTTATTATTATTATGTAATGTTATGTCATCATGTTGTGAGCCGGCCTCTAGGGAAGGGCGGCATATAAACATAAAAGCAAATAAGTAAATAAACAAAACATTGCCCACACACATCTATCCTGCTGCACTGGCTCCTCTTGCAAATCTTTCCTCCTTTTTGCCATCTTAAAGGTAAAGGTAAAGGTATCCCCTGTGCAAGCACCGAGTCATGTCTGACCCTTGGGGTGACGCCCTCTAGCGTTTTCATGGCAGACTCAATACGGGGTGGTTTGCCAGTGCCTTCCCCAGTCATTACCGTTTTACCCCCCAGCAGCAAGCTGGGTACTCATTTTACCGACCTCGGAAGGATGGAAGGCTGAGTCAACCTTGAGCTGGCTGCTGGGATCGAACTCCCAGCCTCATGGGCAAAGCTTTCAGACGGCTGCCTTACCACTCTGCGCCACAAGAGGCTCATGCACTTTTTGCCATCTTACCTGTGCAAAAAGTGCAAACAAGAGGGCAATTTCACCAACATCCCCAGTAGCCCCAAACCACTTCCCAACCTGCCCAGTTCTCCTCCCTTTTCTTACCAAGATATGCTGTAATGCCAGCTGGTGGGTTGGCAAACAAAGAAACAGAGTTCTGTAAAGGGCTGATGGGGAGTCATCTGGTGGCATTTTGAAAAATGGACTCTAGCTGCATCTTTTTTCCATAGTGATGAAAGACCAGTTATCTGCATGAATGCTCACCTGCAGCCACTCTAGGGTTCTTTCTCCCAGTGGCTTTCCCATAATATGGATGCCAGTCTGTAGTGTTTCCCCCCACCACCACCACCTTCTTTATAACATTATGGCCATCAGTTGTGAAAGCTCTGGCCAGAAATTCCCTTTTCAGATGGCTGCAACAGAGCTGATTTTAAATCCGGTTTAAATGGAACCCCTGGAAAAATCATGCTTGAAAATCCCCATGCAGAAGCAACCAAGAACAGAAATTTATCTAGGCAAAATGGAAAATTAGGTTTTGATCCATGTAAGCCACTAACTAGAAGGGTGGATGTACAACGCCTGTGCCCACTAGCCGCCCTTTTGCTCTTGCACACAAATAAATTATTCAAGGCAGCTTGGAGATTTTGCAGGAGAGAATACTATGTAAAGAAAAAAACAGCTGCTGATGCCTATGTGTCGTTTCCTCCCTCTACAAAGCTGATTTAAAAAGTAATGGGGTATTCTAGATCCAGATACTGTAAAATATTTTTCATGCACTTTGATGCTCCACAAACTGAGAGCCAGTTTGGTGTAGTGGTTAGGAGTGCAGACTTCTAATCTGGCATGCTTGGTTCGATTCTGCGCTCCCCCACATGCAACCAGCTGGGTGACCTTGGGCTCGCCACGGCACTGATAAAACTGTTCTGACTGAGCAGTGATATCAGCGCTCTCTCAGCCTCACCCACCCCACAGGGTGTCTGTTGTGGGGAGAGGAATGTGAAGGCGACTGTAAGCCGCTTTGAGCCTCCTTCGGGTAGGGAAAAGCGGCATATAAGAACCAACTCTTCTTCTTCTTCTTCTTCTTCACACACTCATCCCTCGTTTGTATAAAGAGTTAGCACATTTTATTTAAGGTTGTGTTGCTCTGGGCCAAATATAAATTTAAAATTCTGTACCAGGTTACCTATGATAAGAAATTAAATTCTGGGTGCTGTATATATTACATCCGTGCGTTCAGGGGGATATAGACACTGGAAGTGATTTCAGCTCTTTATTAGGACCCTAGCATGGTACAGAAAGAGAGTAAGACTGAAGAAAGAAACCCACAACCAACCCCAACTTATATTCACAATGATCTTCCTGGCAGTTATTTTTAACTGACTGGATACGGCAGACGGGATCAAGGGCACATTGTCAATTACAGTGCAGGTTTACAACCCTGCCATGGACCTCAGGCCTGGTCCTCAGCAGAACTACAGACAGAACAGTATATATTTGGGCAAATTGAAATATTTCATTTGGACAGACATGCAACAGGGGTGAGGCACCAAGAAGAGCACTGAAGACCCACTCTTGACCAATGGAAATATTGCCCATTCTCCCACTTTCTTCTAACATTTTCCCAGAGATTCTCATATTTATAAGTGGATTTCTGTAGCTATAATGACCCAGACAATAGCTTTTTCAAAATGAGTCCTGACATTCTCTGTGTACTGAGTTGCTTCCCCAGTGTACCAATAGGGTTTCACTGCTATTACAGTTGATTGCCAGTCGACCAAAACCAGTTCCCTTGGAGGAAATGGAGGACGCTTTGGAGGACAGTCTGTATGCCATCACACCCCTGCTGAGGCTTCTCCCCAAATACCACCTTTCCCAATTTCCACTCTCCAAATCTCCATGTATATCCCTGTGCACAGCGGACAACCCTGGGTGTACCTGAAGCTTAAAGATGTATAACAAACATTTAGGGCCATTCCGCACCGGGATCCATGTAGCAAATTGTTTGCTGAACAAAAAAATCGCCATTTTAAATAGTGGAATTCGTCTGCCTTTGTAGTGGAATCCAGTTGCGTTTCTATTGTTTCCCACAGGGTTCCGGTCTCTGCAAAAATCGCTAGAAAGGAAGCACTATTGCTGAGCTGTGTCCCGCCCCAAGCAGCCAATGGGCAGCCGTTATCATGCTCCCAAACAGCCCCTTTCCCTTTAAGGAAGGTTTAAAAAAAACAAAAAAACACCCATTGCAACGAATCTGCGTTGTTTCGTTGCAACGGAGAGACCCATCCAGCTAGCAGGTGATGTTTGAGCTGCCGTTTCATCGTTGCCACGCTCCCCCCAAGTGAACCCCCCCCCTCATGGGCTCGATTTTCAGCCGAAAACAGTGTGAAAAATAAAGTGAAAATAAACCAGCAAACGGGCCTCTGCGATGCTTGTGCTTGGTGACTTTAAACAGAGGGACTGCAGCCGGGGAAGCCTCACTGGGTAAACGAAGGCTTGCCAGTGCGTTGATCTCCGCTCGCTCGGAGAAAAAAAAATGGCGATCGCTTCGCCGGAAGATCAGAGGAGAGAGCCAGGGGGAGGGACTTTGCAGAAACTGCAACAATGGTAACGCACAGAACTTTCCCGCTAGTGTTGCAACACTTTCCCGCTAGTGTTGCAGATTGGTTGCAGGAGTGTAGCGCTTTCTGGAGGGTGAATCCACTTTTTGTGATTTCCCTGAAAGCGCTACAACGAAGCGCTTTTTGCGGATCGGTTTCAGGAGTGTTGCAGATTGTCAACGACGTTGTGCATAACGACAAAACTGTAGCGATTTCAATTAGTAACCATTGTGCTATTTTGGACGAATGTGGAACGGCCCTTAGTTTTAGGGAGTACAGAACCCACTATGAAATGTGTGCCTTCATGCCAGTTTCCAAAGACAAACGTAGGCTCAAAGTGCATCTGATGATGACAAAACCATTAGGCTAATTCTGTATGAAAAGAGCAGTGGGCAAGGCGCCTCAAAGAGCAAAATAGGCACATGGATAAGGGGAGACTTTTCCATTTCTGGGCCATCCTCTCCTGTAGTTCAATGCTTAAAACCCTTTCCCCCTTCCACATGATACTGCTTGATACTGAATCAAACCACTGGTTCATCACCATGAAGGTCAGTATTGCCTGCTTTGATGGGCAACCACTCCCCAGGGTTTCAGAAAAATAAAGGTCTTTCACACCACCCAGTCCTTCTCACTGGAGACGATGGGGACTGAACCTGGGACCCCCTAGCAGGTCAAGCAGATGACCCATCGCTGAGCCACAGCCCTAAGACCCCCTTGCTCAGTGGACTGCCAAGAGAAATGGCAGACGTGGGAGGGGCCTCTTGATTCTGTGCTCTGAAAAATCAGGCCTCATTGCCCTCCTCTACAGGTGACCAAAGAAGGCTCAGTTTTAAAAATTTGGGACTTTCATGCGTATCTCAGTCCACAGTGCGCTTTCACATGTTTTAATGGAAACGTGGAGTAGAGAAGACAGCACAATAGAAAGCTGCAAGAGAGCATTTGCTGGAATGCCATACATAAGCGACATGTGTAAATATAATGTGCATATGGCTCTCTCCATGCAGTTGGCAGCCCTGCCTTTTCAGGATTCTCAGATGCATGAACTGAACCCTGCACACGTGCCTTTTATACATATCCACCCCTCACCCCGGCATGCATATTCAGTATACTATGCCTCTTAAAACAATGGAAAAAATACTATCGATTCTCATTAAACATGCTCAGAGAGCCTCTGGGAAATAATTATTGATGATCCTTACTGCCCTCTACTGGGATGAATATACAGCAGGAAACCTGCTCTGTTTGTTTGGACGAAATATTTTCACATTTCCAGATTCTTTGTTAACTGCGCTGTGGCACTTGTGTGGTAGAGAAGTTCAGTGAAGCCTGGTCTTTCTTTTTCTCCCCCGCGTACTTTAATTTATCTGTGATGTATGCTCCCGGTTATTCAGCGGCCCAGTTTATGTGAACTTTCTCATCAAAGAATCATGATTGTATGATCAGGGCTCTGTAAGATGGGGCTTTCACATGGTGACCATTTTTAAAATAACGTAATCTGGGTCGCTTTGGCTATGGAGGTGGCAGTGCTACTCCATGAATACATATTTGGTAAACTTAGAGCTAAGAACTATGAGCAGTCAGAAAAAATAGTATATAAATGCCAAATAGAAGCACTACTACTGCTATGGCAACGACAATGACGACTTCTACTAATGTATGAATTGTATTTTGATTATTATTATTAATAGTAATAATAATTATTGCATTTATTCCCTGTCTTCCCTCTTCAGACTCTCTATCTCTCTATTCTAGCCCCTCCCCCCGCCCAGGCTTTTCAAATCCTAGTAACGTTACCTGTCATAGGCTGATTTGAATTATCAGACCAGAAAAACAATAGATTTTGCAGTGACCAATAGCAGTTCTACAGGTCAGTTTGAAGGCACAAAGGTGGAGTGGGAGAGACACCTGACACATCTTCCCCCTGTGCACATAGAGTTGGCATCTTCCTGCCCTTGAAACCTTGATTCCTACTTTCTCTCAGTGCAGCAGTGGAAGAAAATTTTAAAAAAAAAACATTGTCATGCCATCAGTGTGATGTCACTTCCAGAGAAAGCCCGGAAGTGATGTCACGCTGTGACTAATGGCAGCCCCTGTATCCTCGCCTGCCAGATTCCCTCTAGCAACCCTAGAAGAGAACACGTATCCAATCGGTAGTTCCCATGTCATGCATCAACACACATTAGGACTTTGTAACATGCCATGAAGTCAGATTTGGTGCCTATTTATTTCTCAGTAAATCCCTTTTTAACCAAGTGTATTTCCTTGCCATATTCTAAGCTCCTGAGTTGACCATTCACCATGCAACCCTTTCCAGAGCCAGAAGTGCGTTTGGTGGAGAGAAGTAATAAATCCTTTCATGCTGTTTAATGAAACAAGAAAATGTGTTGCTCGCACTTGGATGCTAGACTTTATTACCCACACACAGCTAAAAAAATAAATGGAGTATTTCCTGTTTAGGAGTGCCTCCCACATCATGTGATTTTGATTTTACCCAGGTGCGGCGAATCAAGATGGAATCAGCTCTCCAGTTATTTTTAGGGAAAGAAAACCGCTGGCATATGGATACAAATTTAAACAGCTTGCCACTCAAGCGGAGAAAGGATTGCTCACACACACAAAAAGTACACTCATGGAAATGTGATCCACAGCAGTCATGGAAATAACATGGGGCTTTTGCAAGATATTAAAGTGTTGAACTAATTCCTGATTTTCTTAACTCCCCACACATTAATTATAGAATCATTACAGTATCACTGTCCATGTATATAACCTTCCACCATCAATCACAAGGGGGAACTGCTTGATACTTTTGTTTGTCTTGGAGATGTTTGCAAGGCTATAGTAGCAATTTTGTGGCTTCTTATATAGGAAACAATTGTCATATGGCAAAGGTGGAAGTCAGATCAATTTAGACAGGTACAGAAAAAGGTAACCAACAGGATATGGAAGCAATTACTGCTAATAGTTGTTAATAATAATCCTAATTCCTACTTTGTTAATAATAACAATTGTAATAATGATGTAACGTTAATAATAATCCTAATTCCTATGTCATCTGTGTGTTAACTCTTGTATGTTTGCTAATTAGGTCTGTTATTCGCATACCTTGCCGACTGCTTTAATCCTGTCTCAGCTATAATCGCTCAGTTACTCATGCACCTTGACTCTGACTAGCCCTTCCTGGCAATTAATCTGCCCGCCTCTACCTACATGAAATTATTGAGGTTTTGTTTCACTGTAGATGAAGACGTGTGTGTACACACGAAAGCTCATACCTTGAATAAAACATTGTTGATCTTAAAGGTGTCCCTGGACTCAAACAGTCTTCTGCTGCTTCAAACTAACGTGGCCACCCACCTGAATCTACTCCATTTATAGTTTGCGTTTCTTGCCAAGGCTCTAGACCAGTGGTTCTCAACCTGGGGGTCGGGACCCCTTTAGGGGTCGAATGACTCTTTCACAGGGGCCGAGCTAGCAGCTTGGCCGGGGGGGGGGGGCTGCCACTGTTGCCACTCCTCCTGAGGGCACTTGCCAATTTATATACAATTTATAACCAATTTATATACAATCATGAACAATGGATCTTCACATCATTGGCCAGTTTCGGTTTAATTTATGTGAAAAGAACACTTGTGCAATTTTATGGTTGGGGTCACCACAACATGAGGAACTGTATTAAAGGGTCGCGGCATTAGGATTACAACAATTAAAAACCAACAACATACACAATAAAAACCTGCCACAAAACTCTGAAATGATGTAAAACACTGCCAGCACCTCCTTCATAGAAATGGCTTCCTGAAAAGCTGGGTACTACCCAATGACTCTAGTCTTATAAGGAGAGCTGTTTTTCTGTACTCCACTTTTTACTACCCAAAGCAACAATCTCAAAGCAACTTCCCCTCCCCACAACAGACACCCCAAGAGGTCGGTGAGGCTGAGAGAGCCCTAATTGAACTGCTCTGCTAGGACAGCTCTAAGAGAACTGTGACTAGCCCAAGGTCACCCAGTTGGCTGCATGTGTAGGAGTGGGGAATCAGTTCTCCAGACCAGTGTCCGCTACTCTTAGCCACTACCCCAAGCTGGCTCTCGGATCTTTAGAATATTTATCTTAAAGAAATAACCATATTTATTGAGAAATATTTAGGATATTTATTGACCACTTTTCTCCTCAAGGGAATCCAAAGCAGCTTCCAAGAAAAATGCAATAAAATAAATATTGCCATTGCTGTTTCTAAGTCTGTCCAAAGGCTAATACCCAGTCTTTATACCAGCAGGTGGGAAAAAGGAAGAGTGAGCAAAATGCCCAGCTTTACATGTAACTGGCAGTACTGTCCTTCCTAACCCCACCCTCCCCACTGAGACATAAAGCATATGTTTATTTAGCCTCTGGCCATACAATTTGCCCCATCTGAAGGCTTTGGGGTGGAGTCCTGGGTGGTACAGTAACTAATCTTTATGAGGGTTTTTATATGCTTTGACTAGATTTTAAGCCCATTTTACTGTAGATAAAATGGGCGCTAGATGGCATTGGCACGGGGCAAGGGTAGGCCTGGCTGGCGTAGCACAGGGCAGCACAGGGCCGCAGGAGGCTTGCCCCCCTTCCCCACGGCGGAGCGCAGAAGGTGTTGGGGAGGGCCGGGGCTACATGGAGGGGAAGCGGCGTACCTTTTGTCGGCGTCGGCTCCTGATCTGGCAGGCTTCTGAACGCCATAGTCCGGGCGGAGGTGAGGCGGGCGGCGACGCTGCGAGGCGGCTCCGCCCGGCGGCAGAAAGCTTCCCGCCCCCCCCCACCACCCACCGACGCTCCCGAGGCTCTCTGGAGCCTTCTGCCGCCGGGCGGAGCGGGCTCACAGCGTCGACGACGCTGTGAGCCCGCTACGGCCTGCGGCAGAAGGCTTCCCGTCCCCCCCCCACCCATCCACCCCCCCGAGGCTCTCTGGAGCCTTCTGCCGCCGGGCGGAGCGGGCTCACAGCGTCGACGACGCTGTGAGCCCGCTACGGCCTGCGGCAGAAGGCTTCCCGTCCCCCCCCCACCCATCCACCCCCCCGAGGCTCTCTGGAGCCTTCTGCCGCCGGGCGGAGCGGGCTCACAGCGTCGACGACGCTGTGAGCCCGCTACGGCCTGCGGCAGAAGGCTTCCCGTCCCCCCCCCACCCATCCACCCCCCCGAGGCTCTCTGGAGCCTTCTGCCGCCGGGCGGAGCGGGCTCACAGCGTCGACGACGCTGTGAGCCCGCTACGGCCTGCGGCAGAAGGCTTCCCGTCCCCCCCCCCACCCATCCACCCCCCCGAGGCTCTCTGGAGCCTTCTGCCGCCGGGCGGAGCGGGCTCACAGCGTCGACGACGCTGTGAGCCCGCTACGGCCTGCGGCAGAAGGCTTCCCGTCCCCCCCCCACCCATCCACCCCCCCGAGGCTCTCTGGAGCCTTCTGCCGCCGGGCGGAGCGGGCTCACAGCGTCGACGACGCTGTGAGCCCGCTACGGCCTGCGGCAGAAGGCTTCCCGTCCCCCCCCCACCCATCCACCCCCCCGAGGCTCTCTGGAGCCTTCTGCCGCCGGGCGGAGCGGGCTCACAGCGTCGACGACGCTGTGAGCCCGCTACGGCCTGCGCCAGAAGGCTTCCCGTCCCTCCCCCCACCCATCCACCCCCCCGAGGCTCTCTGGAGTCTTCTCTCGGCTGGCGGAGCAGGCTCGCAGCGTCCACAACGCTGCGAGGCCGCTCCGCCGGCCAAGAGAAGGCTTCCCGGCCCACCCCCCAGCCGAGGCTCTCACCAGGCGGGCCGCCATTTTCCGAGCGAGTGAAGCAGGCAATGGGGAGCCGCGCTTCGCGCGGCTCCCCATTGTCTGCCTGGGGCAGGATTGACACTCGGAGGGGCCAATCAGGAGCCGCTTCGCGGCTCCTGATTGGCCCCCCCCGAGTTTTTATCCCGGACCGGTCCCGCCCTAACTCCTCCCCACTACCCCTTACTCCTTTATACAGTCCGTGGCGCCCGTGGCGCCACGGGCTGTTTACAGATATTTCTTTGGTTCTTCCACTGCTATGCTGGTTTGTGGTTGTTTTTATGATTTAATGATCTGAAGGAGGGAGCAGTGACTCACTCCGCCACAACTTTTGTTAAAGGTATTCCTGGACTCCTGCTCATTTCCACTTATCCCATCTGGTTATTTTAAATACTTGCTTCTTATTGTTTGTTTTGATTCTGTCATGTGCTGCGATTTTCAAGACAGCTGACTATGAAACAATCTAAATGCCAAACAGTCACAAAACAGTTTGAATAAAAACACCCAATATGACTTCTGGGAAATGGACAGACCCGTTTTGGTGACTGAGAGGAGTCCAACTGGGAACATGATCCCAGTGTTGTGTCCTCAAGAAAACTAATTTCATGGTGTATTTAAGGATGTGATCTTGAAGGTTCTGGTGGAACATGGGGTGGAAGGTCTGTGTTCAAAGTTCTTAGTCCAAGTGATAAGCATTGTTAGGGAATTATAGATCAGCAGAACCTTGAATTGAGCTTGTAATGAAAAAGGTGTCCAACACGAATAATAATAATAATAATAATAATAATAATAATAATAATAATAATAATAATAATAATAATAATAATAATAATAGTTGGTTCTTATATGCTGCTTTTCTCTACCCGAAGGAGTCTCAAGGTGGCCTACAATCGCCTTCCTTTTCCTCTCCCCACAACAGACACTCTGTGAGGTGGGTGAGGCTGAGAGAGCCCTGATATCACTGCTCGGTCAGAACAGCTTTATCAGTGCTGTGGCAAGCCCAAGGTCACCCAGCTGGCTGCATGTGGAGGAGCAGGGAATCAAACCTGGCACCGCCACTCTTACCATTACACCACACTGGCCCCATATGATTATGGAAAGTGCTCTCAAGTCTCAACCAATTTATGGCAGTCCCACAGGTTTTTCAAAACAACAGATGAACAGAGGTGTGTATCATCTACGTGTAGCAACCCTGGGTTTTCTTGACAGTTGACCCTGCTTAGCTTCCAGAACCTGATAAAATGGGTAGATTCAAATGGGTAGCCATGTTGGTCTGAAGTAGCACAACAAAATCAGAGTCCAGTAGCACCTTTAAGACCAACAAAGATTTATTCAAGGTGTAAGCTTTCGAGTGCAAGTACTCTTCCTCAGACTCAGACCGTTTATGCACTGGGAACTTCATTGCCCCAGCTCCCGTGCAGGAGCAAAAATCAAGAGCAGATGAGGCACACCAGGCCAAATGCTCCCCCGTGTGGGTGCAGGAAGAGGTGGGGCAACCTGCCACAACTAAAACTCCAGCCTACAGCCTGGCTTGAAACCTCCAGTGCATAAAAGGTCTAAGAGTGTTTGCACTAGAAAGCTCACGCCTTGAATAAATCTTTGTTGGTCTTAAAGGTGCTACTGGACTCTGATTTTGTTCTGATGAGATGGGGCTCACCTGGTCCATCCAGGTCAGGATAATATAAACACAGGTATATGCATTTAAGTAAACCAAAGCGTTATTGAAAGGAATGAAGCATCAGCATGCAGCTGAATTGTGTTGGGACTGCAACCTGAGTTGGGTCACCTTCTGCCTCTGTGTCTCCCGGGTACAGCCATTGTTCACTGCAGCTGACACTGCTTCCTATGGGCCATTTAGCACATGCTTGCTTGGTGAACCTGCAGGAGTTACTTGCTCTCAAGTCATTATTCTCTTCCTATTTTCCCATGTGTTTTTATAGCAACTTGTGCAGAATTCCTAGCTTCATTTATGTGGATCTGGGGTTTCTTTGTGTGCCTTTTTTTAGTTACCTGTTTTGTTTTTCTTGTTCTCTCTCCCCAAAGGCAGGGGTTTTATGGCATCCTCAGCCTGTGTCTCCAAGTTTTATGCTCGGGGACTCTTGTTTGATTTTCTCATGGACCGATCTCTTTTTCCCCTTAGCATTTCCCTCATGCCTTGTATTGCATTTTTATTACAGTAGAGGCTACATGTACAGGTCCTTCCGGCTATTTGTTCCCGAGACTTTTATTGGATTCTCAATAAATATGCATGCCATTGGGGGTCCTTAGCTGGTTTCCTTACCATTTTTTATTGAAGCTGTGCTTCCAGCTGAAATGTTAAGCACCTATTTCGATAGCAATCTGGTTTCTCTTCTGGGCTCTTGCAAAGTTTCCCGACATGTTTTTGTTGGCTGAGGTAGACCTCGTTTAAAAAAAATCTTTCTGTCACGTTCAAGTCCTTTGTTGGCGGTTGAGGTGGCCTAGGTGCTTCCCCCCCCCCCCCACACCCCTTAGTCAGTTCCATTTCACCTTGAATAAATAAACCCATGTCTTGTGGCAGGTGGAACTGAAAAAGTTCAGGTCCCCCTCTTTACCGATGCAGAAATTCTCAAGGCTGTGGGCAGGAAACAACAACAAAAAAGGTTGTTGGAGAAAATTGTCTTCCTTCAATTATACAAGCCCATCCCCCCCGAACTGAGCCTGTGGAAAACAGAGATATTGGTCAGGTTGACCACTTATATCGCTGCTGGTGGGAAGTGCTGTGTGGCCACAACTGACTTACGGCAGCCCCATGCGGTCTTCAAGGCAAGAGTTCAAAGGCGGTTGGCCATTGCCTGCCTCCGTGTCACAACCTTGGCATTCTTGGAGGTTTCCCATCCGAATATCAGCCAAGCCTGACCTCAGTCAGCTTCTGAGCTATCCTCATTCCTCTTTCCCTGGGGAGTGGCTCAGTTACATGGCTGACAAATGCCTCTGCCACAAGCCCTCAGCTGCCCTGCGCCAAACAGGGCAGCCATGTTGGTTTTCACGCAGACGGGATTTACAATATTTTGAAATAGCGTCCGTGTGAAAGAAATGGTGACACTGGGGCCATAACAAATGTAAAGGGGCTTAGGGAGGGAAAAGGTCGAAGCAGTTAAGATGTGCGAGATCTATAATTAGGATCTCCCGTGGCTTTCCCAAACCAATTAGTGGCCCCATGCAGACACTTTGAAGACTGGCAAAGAGGCACTGGGAAAAGGTGGTGGGGGGAGAGTTTAACCCTTTCCTCTCTCGATCCATCCACCCCTCTCAGCCCCTCACGGGGAAGAACAGGTGCAAGTAGTATTCCTGTGTCTACCTGCTGGTGCTAATTTTGTCTCTGTCACTGTCGGTGGAGGGGGTTGATTTAAATAAGTAATATCCGTGGGAAAACTGTTGAACACCCATTCCCTTTGTCTCCCTTCTCCAACTGACAGAACGGCTGTTAATGAACTTTAAAAAGCCGTGGGAGGCCAGGACTAGTTTGACAGTAGGGATTAAGGTGACGTGCCAGTTGTTCCTAGGTATATATTCAGGTACTAGAATGAGGATTATAACTAAGGATCATCAGTAAAAGTACTGAATTCTCGTCTCATCCCACCTACCTAGGGCTTGAATCCAGCCCCCTGCTTCATCCTTCACGGACTGCTATAATCAGTTCACCCCCAAGGGCCTTGTATAATACCCTGGCTTGCTTCTTTCTGTTTTATTGAAAGGGAAGGCTTGTGGCAAGGAAAGCTGCTTTCTCTATAAACCCTCACAAGTGTTTCTGCTGCAAAGCATGCCAAAGCGGTCTTGTTGGCAGTTCATTTTAAGATGCCTTAAGGGCTGCAGACTAGGCCACTGCGTTTGTCCCATGCGGCACAGTCCATCAGAAAATGGATGTACGTATTTAAGAAATCTTTAGGCCACCAATAAAAGCCTCGAGGTAGCAAACAATATCTTGCCATCATTAAAAAACCATAAGAATTGAAATCTAATGACAAATAAATTCCAAAGAGAAAACAAGTTAGCCTGCTGAAGTCCCCTTGCAGTGAGCAGTGGGCTCCTACTATGTAGCTTCTGTTCAGCTCGATGAACTCTCTGGTAGATTGTGCTCCTGTAGCAATTAGAACCTCTTCCGGCGCAGAGTGGTAAGGCAGCAGACATGCTGTCTGAAGCTGTCTGCCCATGAGGTTGGGAGTTCGATCCCAGCAGCCGGCTCAAGGTTGACTCAGCCTTTCATCCTTCCGAGGTTGGTAAAGTGAGTACCCAGCTTGCTGGGGGGTAAGAGAGGGGGGGAGAGCCAGTTTGGTGTAGTGGTTAGGAGTGCGGACTTCTAATCTGGCATGCCAGGTTCGATTCTGCGCTCCCCCACATGCAGCCAGCTGGGTGACCTTGGGCTCGCCACGGCACTGATAAAACTGTTCTGACTGGGCAGTGATATCAGGGCTCTCTCAGCCTCACCCACCTCACAGGGTGCCTGTTGTGGGGAGAGGAAAGGGAAGGCGACTGTAAGCCGCTCTGAGCCTCCTTCGGGTAGGGAAAAGCGGCATATAAGAACCAACTCTTCTTCTTCTTCTTCTAAACGGTAATGACTGGGGAAGGCACTGGCAAACCACCCCGTACTGAGTCTGCCATGAAAACGCTGGGGGGCGTCACCCCAAGGGTCAGACATGACCCGGTGCTTGCACAGGGGATACCTTTAGCAATTAGAATGATGGTGTATATAGGGTGATCAGCTTAGGGCTGATCCTGCATTGAGCAGGGGGTTGGACTAGATGGCCTGTATGGCCCCTTCCAACTCTATGATTCTATGATTCTATGATATATGTGGGTTCTGCATAAAAGGTAAATAGAGTTGTATTCCTCATAAGAAGCCATCACTGTGGGCCTACTCCATTTATGTTTATGTTTATGTTTATGTTTATGTTTATGTTTATGTTTATGTTTATGTTTATGTTTATGTTTATGTTTATGTTTATGTTTATGTTTATGTTTATGTTTATGTTTATGTTTATGTTTATGTTTATGTTTATATATTCTGCCCTCCCCAAAGGCTCAGGGCAGTTCACATAAAACAGAAATACAGATAACTTAGTTTAACAATAATACAGTGATAACAACAAGCAACGTAGTAGAACAACAGAAAAATATGGAGAACATTAAATTAGCGCATACCGATAGCCCAGTGGGTTGGGTGGAGTTGTACTGGGTGCCATAGAAGGGAGGGTCAGGGGGAGGGCCCTTGGAAAGTGGCATATCTAAGGCTTCCTCCTCTTGCAGAGATAGGGATATCAGTTTCAGCTTGAGAAATTGTTGGGAATTGGAGGGCAGAGCTGGTGAGCGTGGAGTCTGAGGATGGGCAGGAACTCACCTGCTTAGGTGGGGATGCCAGCTAGAGCCTTGCCTGGGAAAGTCTGCCCTAAGCACTTCGACACTTGCTCCGGTTAACTCACGGATTAGAGTTTTGTAATGCAGTTTATGTAGGGACTGCCTTTGAAAAGAACGCAGAGGATTCAATTAGTCCCAAATGCAGCTGCCTAGCAACTGGCTGGGGCAAATCTGCTGGCATCACATGATGTCAATTTGGTTCCAACGGCATCAGCACTAGGAGTGATTTGGAATTTCTCATCCCTGCTGTTACAGCCTGAGAATCCTTGTGTCTGGCTTCTCCCCTGGCCATTTCCTGCTCCAAGTATTCTTTTTCTTTATAGAATGGTGTGGTCCGCATTGACCACAAAGCTACGTTGTCAAAGGTAAAATGAAATCTTCTTGAAATTGTCCACAGTCTTTTGGGGATCAGGCAGGCAAAATGCAGTCTCGTTTGTGTTTTTTGTAGCTGGGGAATGAAAGGGGAAAGCGGTGGGCGGTGGGTGATCAAGCCACTTTCTCCTGATCATCCGGGCATGCATGCCCCTTGTTTTAAAGCCTTCCGTTTACGCAAAATGATGTTGGGGCTCCGGTTTCTCATGTGTAGCCTCTCAAGAATCTACCCAGATATAAAGTCCAAAAAGATATGAATCCCAAAAGGAGTGGGGGAATACTGTATTATTCTGGCATTTCCCCATAACAATGCAGCAGTGTTGATTTTTATTAAAAATGCATCTATGTTGTGGCATTACTGAATAGCAACACAGAAATGCCTTTATAAAAAATAATAATTTGGGGGCTGGGGGAGAATGTTTCAGTCCATGAGAATTGCTATACTGTGATTGGTGGCTTGCTGTGATTGACATGCCAAGGAGCAGGGGCGGGGGGCAGGAAGAGAAGATCAGCTTGTTTTCTCTTGCAGCCTCCTCAGGAGGCAAAAAAATGTGATGGGGCAGAGGGAAAACATGGGAGGGATCTTCCTTGAGGAGGGCTGCAAATGCGAGGTTTGCCGTCCTGGGTTTTCCAGCAGGAGGCCACTCGTGTTTTAGCCCTCCGTGCAGAAATGGTCCTGTTTCTCCAAGTATTTTGATATTCCTGTCCCTGTATGAATCACTGATGGTTTTATTGCTCCCACTTTTAAGACAGCTATTCCTCTCATTAGACATTTGGACACTATTGTTGTTTCATCACGCTAAGCAGGGTTAGCCCTAGAGCTTTTATTGCAATCCCAGGTCTATTCAGTCCCTGCCATCTACACGGAATGCAATTTCCATTTTGATTTGGGGCGATTTAAATTTTTCATCTGCAACAAGCATGATTGATCCGGAGTGACCCTACCTTTTACCCACAGTATCCTGGAGTGGTTTTAACCCTTGATATTTGAAAAATCATCATGAGTAAAGGTGCAGCGCTCTGCTTTTCCCCGAGCTAACTTGCTGCCGAGCCTCCAACATTGTACAAAAGCTATGATTGGTCAGGGCGTCAGTTCAAATATTTCCTGGTTGCAAACCTTCCCTCCCAAGATTTATTTTTTCTCTTTGTTTCCCTCTGGAATCTGTTTTTAAGTGACTGTGCTCCAGAACCAGCAGAGATTTGCCTCGTTCTCTGAGAGGCTGCTGGCTAGCTGGCTGACTGACTGCTTGGCTCCCCCCCTGACCCACTTTTTAGAGAAAGAGCCTCAAAAGTAGAGAGATAAAACATGCCAGCTGGACTTCCTCCACCCTTCCCCCTCTCAGCTCCCCGAATCAAATGCAGAACACTTTATGTTTCAAGTTGGGGGAAAGTAATGAGGAAGACCCGGGTTCAAATTGATCTGAATTCAACAGGAATAAACAAAGTAAGTGCAGATTCAGCCCTGGTTATTATTTGGATGGGAGTTCACCACAGAATACCAGGCTTGCTGTGCAGAGCAAAACACCCCTCAATGTCTCTTGCCTTGAAAGATCAGAGCAGAATATTTTTATTGGCATAATTACAAGATTGAATAATAAAACAGTGGAACATAAATCTTGAGATAACAACATAACAGAGTACCAACTTTTAAATCAACTCTGCGGGTCATTCCCGGCCCCAAGGAAGCTCGCCTGGCCTCGACCAGAGCCAGGGCCTTTTTGGTCCTGGCCCCGACCTGGTGGAATGAACTCCTGGAAGAGCTGCGGGCCCAGCGGGAACTTTCAGCGTTCCGCAGGGCCTTCAACACAGAGCTCTTCCACCAGGCTTTTGGTTGAGGCCCTCCCCTCACAAATGTGGTGGTTGCGTGTGCCATCAGCCCCCCCTTTTTTTCTCCTCTAACTGGGTTAGTTCCATGAACCTGGCTGCCATTCTTGTCTTGCCTTGTTGTGATTGGTGTACTGTGTTTTATTGTTCTTGTTACTGTTTTTAAGGGATTGATTTTATGTGACCCGCCTCAAGCCTTCGGGGGGAGGCGGGATATAAATTAAGCAAAAATAACAACAACAACAACAACAACAACAATAATAATAACTACTACTACTACTACTACTACTACTACTACTACTACTACTACTACATCTCAAAATTATTTGGTCGCTACTAGATTCATATACAAAGACATTTCTAGAAACATCTAACAGAAACTTTGCTAATCTTAAAATAGGGGTTGAACATTCCTCATTCAATACCTTACTTACAGCAAGTTTCTCATTTACCCCCAAATTTATATTTCTTGAAAACATCCGAGAGGGGCTGGTGATATTTTGAGAACATTACACAGTCAAATAGAATGTGGGTCAGAGTGTCTGTCCCTCTACATCAGGGGTAGTCAAACTGCGGCCCTCCAGATGTCCATGGACGACAATTCCCATGAATGCTGGCAAATGCTGGCAGGGGGCTCCTGGGAATTGTAGTCCATGGACATCTGGAGGGCCGCAGTTCGACTACCCCTGCTCTACATCCACGAAAGCACCATCTTTCCCCTAAGGGCATTTGTAAAAAATCAACCTCTCACTACATTCGAGGGAAAGATATTAAATCAAGCCTTAAGCCTCTTGTCTTGAAAACCCTACCATCAGCCACAACTTGAATGGCGCTTTCCGCCATCGCCTCTGTTTTAATGAAGTTTTGGCCGTTTCATATTTTAATTACGGTAGGCTGGGATTAGGTAGATCTGGGCAGGGATGAAGATGATGTTTTTAAATAAATAAATAAATGGAGAGTTCGAGGCTGAGGCGAGGTTTTAACCCTAGAGTTTTTCCAGCTCTTCTTTGCCGTTACGTCATGTTCGTTTTAAATCTACAAAGCTCGAGTTGCATGAATATCCAGATCCTTGAAAACATTTGCCAGCTGTTTGGTTATCAGAAGCAGAATGGAAATGAAGAGATTCTTTGGCAGCGCTGTCAGGGATATATCTTTCGGTCCAAAAAACATAACTCACAATGGATGACGCAAGCTACTTGCAGAAGATAACATGTCTGAGTGGGATGGAGAAGGTCTCTTTTCAGGCTTATATTCTTCCCAACCACACACATAAAAATATAGAGCTGTTAGCTCTGAGTTGGGAAATACCTGGAGATTTGGGGGGAGGGATGGATCCTGAGGAGGGTGCATTTTGGGAATGGGAGCGATCCCATGGAGTCTACTTTCCAAAGCAGCCATTTTCTCCATTTGAACTGGTCTCTGTTTCCTTGGCTGTTGGCTGCAGAGGAGAGGACACACAGTAATGGGTTTAAACTTCAAGTACAACGATATAGGCTAGATATCAGGAAAACAATTTCACAGTCAGAGTAGTTCAGCAATGCAATAGGCTGCCTAAGGAGGTGGTGAGCTCCCCCTCACTGGCAGTCTTCAAGCAAAGGTTGGATACACACTTTTCTTGGATGCTTTAGGATGCTAGGGCTAATCCTGCGTTGAGCAGGGGGTTGGACTAGATTGCCTGTATGGCCCCTTCCAACTCTATGATTCTATGATTCTATGAGATCACGTGTAATCTCAGGAGGTTGGCAACTATAATACATAAAACCTAAAGATATAAAAGGGGAATAAATTGGGCAGTAGGTTCAGGACAGACAAAAGCATATAATTCTTTGTTCAACAAGGAATTAAATTGTGGAATTCACTGCCAGCAACCATTCATTCATTCATTCATTCATTCGTTTCCCACTGCTTTCAGCATAACCATAGTGATGGCCATGAGCATGGATGGCTTGCAAAGGTAATTAGACAGATGCATGGCAGACAGTCCCATCCCTGGCTGCTAGCCATGTTCAGAGTCAGCAAGCTCTCTGAATACCGGTGCTGGGAGGCAACATCTAGGTGGAGGTCTCAGTGTGTGTGTGCCGTTTGTTGGTCCCCAGGGTAATCAGTTGATTGAAACAGCTCTCTGGACTAGATGGACCACTGTTCTAATCCAGAGAGGGTCTTTGTATCTTTTCGAACAGTAAAAATTGTGGAATTTCCTCCCCACACATGCACAGTCATATCAAAACAACTGCATAAGTGTGGACATGCAAAATATAGGAACTCGTATCCAATAGCCAGGATTATACGAAGTAAAGCAACCCAAGTTGATCTCTGGGTCTGAATGAACTGTAGAATGTCAATTTCTTGACCTTTGGCAAGGATAATATAAAAGCTGTTGGACTCCTGGAGAAATCAAATCCTGTGACCTTGAAGCTTGTGGAACTCTCTCCCAACAAGTCTCTCCTCTTCTTTCTCTATACAAGGGCCATGAGTACATTAGGACAATAGTGCTTTATCCAAAACAATAGCGCTGTATCAAAAACTATAAAGGTGCGAACAACTTT
Organism: Paroedura picta; assembly: GCF_049243985.1. NCBI lineage: Eukaryota > Metazoa > Chordata > Lepidosauria > Squamata > Gekkonidae > Paroedura > Paroedura picta. Next base: position 161,966,588 of record NC_135370.1, read on the forward strand.
GGCACCATTCTCATTGAACTCTTAGGAAAAGTATGTTGGGTAAATATTAAAACTCGCTGTTTTAAACCTGGTTCCGATCTTCACCAGACTCTTTTGCCCTGCCAAAGGGTGCGTTCCTAAACAGAGTCGCACCCTTTTAAACCCATTGATTTCATTATACGTGAAAGGATTATGGTCTGCTTAGAATGGCCGATCTCATTGCTGAATCACTGCTAAAAATTGCCAGATCTGTGGGGAGGGTTATGTACACCCCCCCTCCTCAAATCAAGCGTTGATGTTAATAGGTAGCAGCAAATCCTTTGCCATAACAACCAGCTTTGTTTAGAGGCATTTCACACATTACAGGGCAATGAGGAATCATCCTTGGTCTTGGCTCCCCGCCATTGTTCCTTCAGGATATGCTTGTTGACAAACTTGGGTTTGCCACCATCTCCCTTGCTAGCCGACCTGCAACCCACCCCTAGGACATAGGAAAATATCTCCAGCTGATGCCATTACCTCTCCAACTCTCTCCCTCTGCACCGTTCCTTTGCTTTGATAATTTTTAAGCTCTTCCGTCTGGTTTAACTCCCACCTCTTCCTGGATTATTCTTTGTTTGTTCCGTTTTGGTTCTGCTGCAGAATTGCCATCTGCTTTCGCTTCTCTGTGTCTTTAGTTCTGCTTGAAAGCTGTCATTTCATTTTTCACACGCGCTCCTTTTAACTATCCATGTGTGAATGCTATTATTGTAGCCTCAACTACTTGCCTCCTTCACTGAATTTCTCTCACTGGCTTGTGGCTTCACCTCCTGACATTTATCTGGGCCTTCCTATGGGACTTCTTTCTTTTCTTTTTTTGCTTTGGGTTCTAATCTCCCATTCACCTGTTTATAGTTTTCGTCAGGTATTTGGAGACAGAGCGCCTCCTCCATGCCATCAAAAGGCCCCCAATTTCTTTCTCTTGCTGCTCTTTCATTTTTCAGGAGCTGCTCATGTGTGCCATTATATCATTTACGACAGAGCAGCCTAATTGTAGCCCAGGAGGGATAAGAAGGTTCACAGAAAGCTGGGAGTAATGCTCCAGGGAAGAGGCAGCCTTTCCTGTTCAGAACTACTCTGAGCAATGTTATTGTTAAAAGGATATGTGGCTAAAATTGTGGTTAGAGTTCTGATGGAGTGATATCGTAAGAAACTAAATTTAAATTGGGGAAACCGAAGAACTAATACACAAAATGTGTTTTTAATAAAGTAGCAAAACTATGACAGAGGGAGAGGATTCACTGGCCTGTAGGTTATATTTTAGGAACTGGCCAATAGGTGCCTGCAATATGCAATCATAACCCACATGGAAGATGTTATTGCAATTGATTGGCTGGCTTGGTGAAGATGTCAGTCTTCCCTAGTTTCATGTAGGGCCAATAACCCGAAGTTGGGAAATTCCTGGAAATCAGTCTTCCCTAGTCTCATGTAGGGCCAATAACCCGAAGTTGGGAAATTCCTGGAAGTCAGTCTTCCCTAGTCTCATGTAGGGCCAATAACCCGAAGTTGGGAAATTCCTGGAAGTCAGTCTTCCCTAGTCTCATGTAGGGCCAATAACCCGAAGTTGGGAAATTCCTGGAAATTTGAGGTGGACCATGGGGAGGGCAGAGTTTAGAGAGGGGAGGGACCTCTGAACAGCCTTTATCATTGAGAAACCCCAGAAGTGGCACGATTGTGCAGAATATAGTTGGGAAGCATAGCTGCGTACATGCCCACCTGGGGTCCCTCCCTACCCCCTCCAGGCCATTTTGAGAGGGGGGAGTGGATTGACATGACCATATATGGTCATATAACCCAATAAATGTTTAACAAATGTTACAAATATATTTAAAAAAACTAATTTCCATCCAGGAAATCTTCCAAGGCTGTCAAGGAAACCTGGCTTTTGCAAAACCGTGGTTGAGAAAGCCACCATTTTCTCCAAAGAAACTGATCTCTGTAGGCTGCCAATCCTAGCCTCAGGCACGTTTTATCAATGGTGTGTGCATTGGTCAATATAGAGCTGCTCGTGGGCTGCAGAGCACTGCAGGGAGACTTGGGGACGGTAGGATTCGGAGATGGGATGGACATCAGTGGGACATAATGCCAGAGCAGCCAGTTTCTCCAAGTGAACTGGTCTCTGTCACCTGGAGATTGGCTGTAATCCCAAGAGACCTGTTCTAAACAGCTACCTGGCAACACAGGCACCATCCCCCAGGGGAAATGAAAATGTCAGTTGCCATGACCTGAACTCATACAATGGAGCTTGTGAACATCAGTTGATTTAGAAGAAGAAGAAGAAGAAGAGTTGGTTCTTATATGCCACTTTTCCCTACCCGAAGGAGGCTCAAAGCGGTTTACAGTCGCCTTCCCTTTCCTCTCCCCACAACAGACACCCTGTGGGGTGGGTGAGGCTGAGAGAGCCCTGATATCACTGCCCGGTCAGAACAGTTTTATCAGTGCCATGGCGAGCCCAAGGTCACCCAGCTGGCTGCATGTGGGGGAGCACAGAATCGAACCCGGCATGCCAGATTAGAAGTCTGCACTCCTAACCACTACACCAAACTGGCTCAGAAAACACTGTCCAGAAACACTACAAAGCTCTGAACCCAAAAGAACTCGGTCATAACTAAGATGTCCAAGTTTCATCCTCCCTAAAGCCACAAAATCTACCAGGTATCCTTATTTGGGGGCCAATTTGGTACAGTAGTTAAGAGCGGAGTTTTCTAGTCTGGTGAGCTGGGTTTGATTCCCCGCTCTTCTGCATGCAGCCAGCTGGGTGACCTTGGGCTCGTCACAGCCCTGATAGTGCTGTTCTGACCAAGCAGTCCTGACAGAAGCTTTCTCAGCCCCACCTACATCACAGTGTGCCTGATGTGGGAAGGAAACGGTAAGCTGCCTTGACACTCCTTCTGGTAGAGAAAAGCGGATTATGAAAACCAACCCTTCTTTTTTTCTAATACAGGCAAAGGTGTTCAGGTCCACTTAATTTCCAGGCTGGGGTGGTGGTGGCGGCATTGATTTGGCTTGGAGCTCTGGAGCTTAAACCCTCTCCACTTTCCAACTTGCCTGGCCTGAATCAGCCCTTGGGGTACTGATGGTATACATGTTAGTTTTCCTTAGCACAAGAAAGGTGTTGGCGGTCATGTTGGAGACCTCCTGTGAAAGATGTAGGTAGGCTTGTAGAGACCATGCCATCATTACATTTTGAATAGTTTCCTATTTGTTTTCCCACGTGTCGATGACCATCTGATCATAATAAGGAGACTCACAGAAGACCCCAAAATATCGTATTTTTAAAAAAGCATGAAACAGACATTGCTGATGGATAATGCACTTTCAATCTGCTTTTGTAGCTGGATTTTTCCTGTGCAAAACAGGAAAAACTACTTCTAAAGTGCTTTATACTGGGATGACCAAGGCTGAAAGGCCTTGACTTGGAGGTCCCAGACTAGCCCAATCTTATTAGATCTCAGAAGTTAAACTGGATCAGCCCTGGTTAGTATTTGGATGAGAGACCACCGAGAATGTCCAGATGGTCTGGAAGTCCAGAGGGAGGCAGTGGAAAACCGCCTCTGAATGTCTCTTGCCTTGAAGACCCTACAGAGGTGCCATAAATTGGTTGCAACATGGCAGCATTCCCCATCACAACCAAGAGAGGGATTTAGTATTTTGCATGAGGTGCTTGGCTCTTGTGGCCCTTTCTTTTACATGCCCAGGGAAATGTTGATTGCCAATTTGGGATCAGAAGGCAAATTTCTTCCAGGCCAGAATGGCCAGGGATTCTGGTTTTGAGGTGCAGTGATCATCATCTGGGAATGGAATTGGGGTTCATTCTTAGGGGGTTGGACTAGATTACCCTGGAGGTCACTTCCAACTCTATGATTCTACAATGCAGAGTGTGTAGAATATGTCTTGTTGGAGTTCACAGGTAATCAGTTTTGAGCTTCACCCACATTCCTGTCATGACTAGATGCTAGATGTCCATCAATCCAGCTGCCTCATAGCAAATTAAGCCTTCATTTTACCCAGTTGTTATCTTCTCTGCCTTCAGGATCTCAGCAGAGAAAGGTTTTGTTTTTTGGGTTAAAAAACAACAACAGCCCTCTCAACCTCTGATCATTTACTGGAGATGCTGGTGATTGAACCTCGGAACTTCTGTGGGCAAAACAGGGGCTCTACCATTGACTCTCCTCAGCTAAAAAGTCCGATGAAGTGTGTTACTGTTTTTTTTTTTTCTTTTTTAAACAGCATCCTGAGAATACCACAGTGTTGTGATATGCTTTTTCTAAGGTCATAAACTCCGTCAGCAAAGAGTGTTCTGTTTCCTTGGCCAGAAACCTTGTCTGGCCTCATGCAAATCAGCATTTAACTTCTTCTGGCAGCCTAAAAGGGCCAGATGAGGAAGACAGGCAGGCATGACCCGTCACTAGAAGTGCTTTGTAGGGCCTGAGGAGAAACTTCCTCTTGCGCTTCCAAGTTATCTGCAGGAACATTTCCTCCAAGTTAAACAATTTCAGAGGGACTGGAATGCCTGCTTAATTTCAACCTCAGCCAGCCCCGATCGTGGCTCACTCAGTCGTATCAAAGTTAAATGTTTTAAACCATATTTATCTAGTTGCTAGGGCTTTTTTCCTTCCCTGCCTGCGTCAAGCAGTTGATCCATCAAAAATGACAGAGAAATGATATATATATATATATATTTCTATTTTTAGTCACAGGTCACTGTTTCTCCTCCTCACATTATTCCTGCCCCTTCCCGCCAACAGCTCAGTGTGCGTGTGTGTATGTGTATGTGTGTGTATGTGTCTCTATGGGGCAGTGGGGGTGGGATAGCTGTTCTGTAATGCTGCAGTTAAGTAAATTACTGCCCCAGATGGCCCGCAGAGATTTCTTCCATGTTGCAGTTCATTTGTCCAGGAATTCTTTGAAAAGAAGGGTGGGTGGGAGGTAGAGTGGGGGAGAAGCCCTAGTTTTTTTTGGGGGGGGGGTTATCAGTGACAGCAAATCAGACATTTGCTGGGTTCACTGGTACTTGGCAAGTGTCATTTCCTAAATTTTGTGTGCCTTGTCCTTTACCATTCCCCATCTTTTAAAAGTAATCACAGAGCAAAAGGTATCAATAAATATTCCACAGAGGGACCGAGAGACAGACAGAAAATACTAGCACAGGCTTTCTTAACCAAAGTTTCTTGATGGCCCTGGAAGGGTTTACTGAATGAGGGGGAGTTAATTAATTGTTAATGTATTTTTAAAATTTGTTAAACATTTATATGGTCATGTTGGCCCACCCACCCCTCCCAAAATGGCCAATGATGGGCCTGGAGGGGGTGGGAAAGGGAGGGTCTTTTTAAAGGCTGTAAGGGGGATATTTCCTTTGAAGGTTCTGACCTTAACCAGGAGTCTTCATGGGCTGTCAGATCACACACACACCCTGTTAGAGTCAGCCATAACACGGGGGGGGGGGGGGGAGAGGGACAATTGTAGGTCTCTGTCCATGCATGGGTGGCTTCAAAGGCAGCCAGATCTCCCCCCCTCCAAAAAAATGTTACAGTCAGATTTAACATGGGGGGGGGGTGGAGAGTTTCCGTTAACGGCAGCCTCTTGTTACAGTCAACTGCAAGCGTGGGGTGGGTGTTTCCTTTGACCTTGGCCAGGAGCCTTTAAAGTCTGCAGGCTCCCCGCCCAACCCAAGTTGAGCATTCTAAGCCAGGGGTAGTAAACCTGTGGTCCTCCAGATGTCCATGGACTACAATTCCCATGACCCCCTGCCAGCATTTGCTTTTTTTGGATAAAACATTTTATCTTTCAGCATCCTCTTGCTTTCCATCATGACAGGCCGTTACGCAGAATACACTGTCTTCCATGTATCAACCATGTCTTCCATGTCTTCCATGTATCAACCACTGTCTTCCACGTATCAACTGTCTCAGCGTCTGCCAGTGTCAACCATGCTGAGTTGGAAGAGAAAACCATGGCACCCTGAAGTGCTCCACAACATTCAGAAAACATGGACTGGAAGAGTATTTCCATAGGCTGCCTAAGGAGGTGGTGAACTCCCCCTCACTGGCAGTCTTCAAGCAAAGGTTGGATACACACTTTTCTTGGATGCTTTAGGATGCTTTGGGCTGATCCTGCATTGAGCAGGGGGTTGGACTAGATGGCCTGTGAGGCCCCTTACAACTCTATGATTCTATGATTCCATTCCTGAGCTTTAGAGTTATCTGCTGCAGGTAATAAACTGTAGTTGCCTCACAGTGTCCTCACAGTGTGTAAGTATTCAGTAAGGATAGAGTGACTTGGAGCCTGGAATAACGGAAACAGCTGTTGATGGGAAGAGGTAACGCCACTTGGTAGCTTCCAAGAATCCCAAATGATTCCCCTGCTGACAAGCAGTCCGGATCTGCTCCCAGTTTCCATTTTCACTTCATTGCGTTATCTTTTTGAAAGTCAGGAAATCCCGACAGGTTGAACACATGATCCATCAGTCACTAGTTCCCCGGTATTTTTCTTATCAATGGTTGAAGGAGGTCGAAAAAAGTCATTTTAAAAGTTCACGGAGACTGTCTTTGGCACACCTCGTTGTCTACGGGCAGCTATACGCCTGCACACACACAAGATGGCAGCTAAACAAGGTTTTCTATTATGTGTGCATTTCATTTGACAATCCAGAGACATGCAGTGAAAAGATTAGTTCTCCATTGATTTGCTTGCACGGTGAAAACACGCACACTCACCCGAAAGCATGAAATATTTAGTGCATCTGTAATGGACTACAGATGGGAATAGCATGTATTTATGGACGCCGTTAACCACATCTCTCCCACATTACTCTGATGGAGTGCATGCACACACTTGCGTGTGTGTGGGGAATTATACAGCCCATTAGAACAATTTATGAATAGGGCTTCCTCTGAGGGAGCTGTATCAAGAGGTCTGCAGCCTGTGCAGTGTGGGCCAGCTGATACCATCTGTTGGGTTATTCAGTGAAGAAGATTATATTACAATCCTTGGTAATGCCATGGATGCAACAGTAAAACTGGATGGGATTTTGGCTTCGTGCCGCTCCAGAAAAACAGAGAGTGTGAGCGGTTTTCCACTGCTGGAGGTGGAGACTTGTCTTTGTGGAATTGAAAGAAATAAAATTCAGGAACCTGAAATATATTGACTTAAAATGGAGAAGGAGGAGGGGGGAGGGGAATCACACGTCTCTGTCTTAAATCTCTCGAAGATATCATTCTCAGCCAAGCCCTCAAGACAACGTTGACTTTTAATGTGAGATAACTCAGAGAGGGATGGATCTCACGATGGCTCCCACCCCACAGCTATCAGTTAATGCTCATTTCATTACCGTGACTTCACCTTTGGCAATCTTGATGCACTTTGGCCCCATTCGCTAAACTTTCACAGCATTGTAAATGACAGTGTCTTCCAGCAAGAAGGAAAAGGCATTTGATGGCTCGGCACTTGGAATCACTATATTGTTCTGTTAAATTAAATGTTAAATTAAATGTATTCGGAATATCCTAGTTCTCAGATGCCCTGTTTAAGGAGTTGTGGGGCCCTAGCAGAGCACACCTGTGGCGGGAGCAGCCAGATGGGGGGAGGAGAGGCCTCCCCCCCCGTAGTGGAAAGAGGTGTCACTTTGAAGGTCCTTGAAGAACTCCATCAACGAGATTCACTTTTTTAAAAAGTCCCGTGCCAAGATTATGTTGGAAGGAGCGAAGGAGTAGGGGTCCTCTGACTCACTTGCTGCTGCCTTGCTTGTGGTCACGGGCGGGGGGGGGAGGCAATATGAGGGCATGGCATGGAGGAAGGGGCAGCAGCAGTAAAGTGGCAGCGGGCAAGAAAGGGACTGGGCTAGGATGAAGGGGGAAGAAGCGGACTTCTTCTTCCTGCTGTGGTGCAGACAGCATGTGTGTTCAGGCACATTCTTCATTCCCACCAGCTCTCTTGGCTCTGCCTTCTTCAGGCTATGCCTGTGCAACACGGCCATCTTGGTGTAGTGGTTAGGAGTGTGGACTTCTAATCTGGTGAGCTGGGTTTGATTCTGCACCTCCCCCCCCCTGGCCTTCCTTGTGACTTAGGCAGGTGGGCAAGCGGTTGGGAGGCCTTTCCATGCCTCTACAGCCCTGTCTCCCCCCCTAACCTTCCTCCTGCTAGTGCCCGCTGTATTTTGGCATGCAGCGGGCTTTACAGCTAGTATATCTAGAACTAGGTTAGGAAATCACTTTTCCAAATAGGTGCGGAGCACAGAATTTCTGTGTCTGATGCAGCAGCTGCTGCTTCATACCTGTAGCCGCATCAAATGATTATCAGCAGCAAGGAGTTGGGTCTGATTTCTCTGCTTCCTGTTTGAAAAAGTGCATTGGCGTGATTGTGAATTTTCTGTGTGAGTAGCCCATGCTGCTTCATGCACATGTTTGATGCTGGATCCCATCTAAAACTGCCTCTCATGGAAGTGGGGCTTCCCTGCCTCCTCTTTTTTTTTGTTGCAGATCAAAGTGCACCCATTTCTCCCGGAAGGGTGGAGTTTGAGGACTGCCAAAGGAGGGGGAAATTGTCAAAATCTCCCCCTTGTGTGTGTGGATTCTTTCTCCAAGATTGAAGCCTTGGATTGGGGTCATAGACTTTTAAAAGGAGGCAACAATCCCTGCCCTGCCCTAACTAGATTTTCTGATTTCTCGGCTATCAAATATTACAAGCAGGGGATGCACAAATACTCAAGGAATATTCAAAGATATCCTATCCTTAGATGGCCCCTCTGTGTGGATTTTTTCATCCACTCGGAGTGCCATGCATTGCTACTGATATATGATGCAAACACGAAATGACTTGGTTACCTACATAGACAAATGCATGAAAAAACCCACACTTTACAATATTGTAATGAACACAGCGTACAAAGGTTTCCAATGAGTTCTTCGACAGAAGCCAAAACTTATAAACTGAAAGAATGTTGAGTGATGACTTTCCATTTGCTTTACCTGCATACTTAAATTTTATTTCTCTTTTGGTGCATGGTTGTGCAAATGCTTCATCATGTTCTCAGATCCACTTTTTCCACTCTTACAAAACTTGGCTTGAATATAAGCATGATAAAATATTTAAAAATAAAACCCCCCTAAGCTCCAGTTCCATGGGGCAAACGAACCACATAAGTATTTCATAACTTTCCCAGCGGAGGAAGGAAGTAATTGAATCATCCCTCCATCTTGCTACTTTAAAATGGAACATGTATTGGCCTTGAATTACTTCTGTTTGAGGGACCTTTACTTCCAGAAATCGCATAGAATCAGAGCTTGCAGTGGAAACTGAGTTCTCAGTGCTGTTCTCCTTCTTGGCAATTTGGTACCATCTTTATGTTTGAAACGTCGGTGCACTTTCCAGCTTTGAAATGAATTCAAAGTCCCAGCGAGAAGCCAAAAACCGTTCTGTCGTTTTTATACACCTGGGATAGTGCAGTAAACTAATGAGAAAAGACGAAAGAAACGGAATGTTCTTACCCTTAAGATGAAAAGCCTGAGGACTTGCCGTGGTCTGAATAGTAACTGCTTGCTCTCAGTTTTGCACTAAAAGCAAAAAGATTAAAGGGAGGGATTTTTGTTATGCTAAAGCTGGCAATAATGACAAGGGTATTCTATAATTTTAACAAGGATGTCTGTGCATTATTCTGGTGGATCTGATTGAAGGAGGGCACATTAGCTTTTTGATTCCAGATATATACTGAATAATGCACTTTCAATCCACTTTCAGCAATTGTTTGCAAGATTTTGCCATTCTACACAGTTGCAGAGTGCTGGTTGCAGAGTGCCCTGAAAGTAGAAAACGAGTGCATTATTTAGCACCCTAAGTTGAAGTGTGCCTCTCTAATCCAGTTTGGTGTAGTGGTTAAGAGCGCTGGCTTCTAATCTGGCGAGCCGTGTTTGATTCCCCGTTCCTCCTCCACATGCAGCCAGCTGGGTGACCTTGGGCTCCTCACAGCCCTGATAAAACTGTTCTGACCAAGCGGTAATATCAGGGGTCTCTCAGCCTCACCCACCTCACAGGGTGTCTGTTGTGGGGAGAGGAAAGGGAAGGCGACTGTAAGCCGTTTTGAGCCTCTTTCGGGTAGAGAAAAGCGGCATATAAGAACCAACTCCTTGTTCTCAACCAGGATTTTTTCAAGTCCTGGGGTTTCTTGATGGCCCTGGTCGGGTTTCCTGGATGCGTGGGATTGATATAGATATAGATAAAAATAAATATAAAATTTGTTAAACATTCACTGGGTGATATGACTGTATATGGGTGATATGTTCTGCCCTCCCCTCCCATAATGGCCAGTGATGGGCCTGTAGGAGGTGGGAAGGGGAGGGTCCCCGAGTGGGTGTGTCCACAGCTATGCTTCCCAACCATATTCTGCATGATCACACCACTTCTGGAGTTTCTCAAAGCCTGAAGAATGTTTCAGGGTTTCCCAGAATTAAAAACATTGAGAAAGGCTGCTCTAATCCAGGGGTCATTAATCCCCGGTCGGGCCGCTGGTAGCTGCACCTGCCTCCCCCACCCCCAGTGAGAAGGAAGGGAAGAGGCAGGCACGGCCACCAGCACGCCAGCGACACAAATGCACATGTGCGCAGTTGCCGCGCATGCACGTTTGCGCACATGGTGGCGAAAACACGCATGTGCGGAAACTGTTCACATGTGTGTTAGCGCCATCTGGTGGCAAAAACGCACATGCACGGCAATTGCGCGTGCGCGTTTGCGTGCAGCTGCCGCATGTGTGAGCGGCAACCGGGCCATCGGGTCTCCCCTCACCCCCGGAGGCGGTCCCTAATCCATAACTGCTGCTCTAATCCAGAACAGATCAAAAGTCTGGAAAATGGTGATCTAGTGCAAGTATAGTGGAGCTCACTAGTGCTCCTCTTTGGAATTCTGTGTGGTGTGATATTCCTATATCTGTTGTGTCCCTTACCTGGACTTGCATCAAACCTATTAACCCATAGATCCTCCATGCCTTTATAATGGTGGTGGTATTCTTGCTGAATTTCTTCTCTTCTTTATAATCCAGCAATCCTGAAGTCAACTAAATCTTTTCATATCAGCTGCTGGAAAAACCGTAATCAATAATAAATAAATATTTTATTTCTGTATCACCCCATCCTATCCTGGATGTTTTATGTGGGGAGTCCAGTATTTCTTGGCGTTATTGCCTGGCCGCACTATAGGCATGGTGGAACAGCTTGGTTTTGCAGGCCCTTCAGAATTGTGTGAGATCCTGGAGGGCCCTGATTTCCTCAGGTAGAGTGTGCCACTAGATTGGGGCCAAGGCTGAAACTGCCCTGGCCCTGACTGAAGCCAGTTTTTGCTCCCTGGGGCTGGGGACCCTCAGCAGATTTAAACTCTCTGATCTTAATAGAAAGCAGGTTAGGACATCCTGTATGTATGTACATCTGTACTGATGTAAATATTTACTGTATTTTAACCTGACTGTAACCCGCCATGAGCTAGCTTGTCTGGGAACAGTTGGTAGTAAATCCAAATAATCAATAAATAAACAAATAAACAAACAAATCAATAAAATCTGTTTGAAATAATCAATACATGTTCAATTTGCTATTAAAACCAAGGAGCAGCTCCCGGATAAAGGTACAGTTTCTGTCACATTCTGCAGTACATGCATTGGTGGTGGAAAGTGCCATAAAGTTGTAGATGATCTATAGTGATCCTACAGGGTTCTCAAGGAAAGATATGTTCAGAGGTGGTTTTGCCACAGCTTGCTTCCACATAGTGACCCGGGACTTCTTTGGTGGCCTCCCATCCAAATACTAACCATGGCCAACCCTGCTTACCTTCTGAGATCTGGTGAGATTATGCTGGTTTGAGCCATCCAGCTCATGGCAATTACTTAATAAAAATCAAGTGTATATCATTCATGAAAGCCCTGCTGAGGCAGCTGCATTGGCTGCCAATTGCTGCCTGGATCCGGTTCAAGGCTTTGGTTTTAACCTTCAAGGACAGGGGTAATCAAACTGTGGTCCTCCAGATGTTCATGGACTACAGTTCCCATGAGCCCCTGCCAGCAAATGCTGGCAGGGGCTCATGGGAATTGTAGCCCATGGACATCTGGAGGACCACAGGTTGACTACCCCTGTTCAAGGGCGTATGCGGGTTGGTGACCACATACCTGAGGGACTGCCTACCATCCTATACTCCCCACAGGGTTTTACGCTCTGTGGGTGAGGTCCTATTGGTCATTCCCGGCCCCAAGGAAGCTCGCCTGGCCTCGACCAGAGCCAGGGCCTTTTCAGTCCTGGCCCCTACCTGGTGAAATGAGCTCCCGGGTGAGCTGCGGGCCCTGCAGGATTTACCAGCTTTCCGCAGGGCCTGCAAAACAGAGCTCTTCCACCAGTTCTATGGTTGAGGCTGGGGCCAGAAAATTAGGATCATAGCCCCCCCCCCCCCGGGAGTCAGAAGTGTACATCGCTCCTCTCTATTCTCTTCTTTTCTTCGCCTTCATAGTGGGGGTGGGACGGGGATTTTGGCCGTCATATTGGTACTTTTAAAAAGTTTTTAATGGGGTTTAAACGGGGTTGAGATTATTGTTACCCACCTTGAGCCCATTGGGAAAGGCGGGAAATAAATAAATTAATAATAATAATAATAATAATAATAATAATAATAATAATAATAATAATAATAACTCATGTACCATCTGAACAAATTTAGAGTCCAGTGGCAGTTTTAAGACCAACAAAGCTTTATTCAAGGTATGAGCTTTCTTGTGCATTTTCATTATTCTGTATGTTAATTTAATCTCACACTCTGTTGAACTGATTGCTTCCATCCCATTATATTGTATCTAAGGGAGTGTGCTTGCACACGACAGCTTAGACCTTGAATAAAACTTTGTTGGTCTTAAAGCTGCCGCCCCTGGATTCCAAATTGTTCTGCTGATTCAGATCAACATGGCTACCCACTTGAATCTATCTTCATGTTCCACCTGTGTACAAGGTATACTTGATTTTTCTTTGTATGTGTGTTAATTCTCATGTCATGTTCAGCAGATGTACAGCTGAATGTATGACTGAAACTGCACTTTCATCTGGGTTTCATTTGCAAAATGAGCATGCATCTGTCATTGCAAATAGATGTGTGTCTGCATGCATGTATATGCAGGATGTATAGAATTCATGGTCACACGTGAGAAAGTCTAGTAGGTTAAGGTGACCAGATTTTAACATTGGTAAAGTGGGACACTATTGACCGGGGGGGGGGGGGTTCTTGATTAAAAATTTGGTCTATATGGAGCAACAAAAATTTTCATAGAATGCATAGAACACAAAAATAGTATTGTAATATATATATTTTAAATTTCAACATAAGTACAATTTGCCAGGTGTCCCCAGATGTCCCTCCAAAAGTGGGACAATCTGGTCACCTTATAGTAAGATATTGGGAAGGCTGCTGATGGGAATATGATCTGATAGCAGGAACTTAGTCCTGTAATAGATCTGCTTTGCCTACAATGTCCTAGGTCAAATTCTAAATCTGGTTCCCCATGTGGATAGAAAGACCTTGAGAATGGGGCCAGGTTCAGATAGGGTTTTTTCATCTACAGGCCTTAGGGACCTCCAGATTTGCAGAAAAATGTGACCCACTCAGAAAATGGAGGGGAGTGCAAGGGATTGTCCTGTCTGGGGTAGCTGGTAGTGGATGGAGGAGCAAGAATGGGAGTTGCCACTATTTAACCTGGGGAGGTGCAGAGAGGACAGAGACAGAGACGTTGCTGCATGTGCCAGGAGAAGAAAAGGAGACCCAGACCTGAGGCTGCATATGCATTTAATGGTTATAGATTCTATGTAGAAAGCTTCAGGTTATTGTTATTATTAATCATATATTTATGTTCTGCCTTCCTTCAAAGATTTCCTGTTGTCTTATTCCATTTGAACCTTACAACAACTCTGTGGGACAGTTTAGGTTGAGAGCATGTGGCTGTCCCAAGGTTACTAGGCAAGTAGAGATTTGAATGCAGGTCTTCCTGTTCCAAGTTTACGTTCTAATGGTTCAAGTTCATTGACTCTTCACATCAGCATCTCAGGTTATCAGGGCTGAGACAGATGTTTGCCTGAAACGATACTGGAGCCGGTGGACCATTGCTCTGACTCTGACTCATTGTTGCATATCTGCCCACAGAACTGAGATGAAATCGGGGATGCAGTTTAAGATGTACAACGCAGAGGGCAAGAATCTTCTCCCTGGGCTGAGAAACAATCACCAGCCTCTTTTAATTCAATTAATTAGCCTTTTTAAAACCCCATCCCCTTTCATGGACAAATGAGGATTTGAACTTTGATCTCCCAGATGATTCTAATCCAGTGCTGTATTCGCTATGCCGCACTATCTACCATATTTTTCTGGCCCAAGGAGCCCAAGGCATTCATAATTTTCCTTTCCCTCATTGTATTTTTATATTTTTAAAAAAAATCAAGTGGGGTGGGCTAGGCTGTTGGATAGCAACCCATCAGTGGCCCAAAATCATCCAGCAATCTTCATGACTTAGTGGGTATTTGAGCCTAGTAGGTCTCCTTGATCATTGCACCACACTAACTCTCAGACTTTAATTCATTACTAAGAACTTTTCCTCCACCCTAGTATATGGGAGAGAATTTATATAGGTAATGTATTTTAGGACTTCCTCCTGCCCAGGAATAGGTTCTTAGCTGTTAAGCTTCAGAGAGAAATAAGTGAGCCAGGCACAAAGGAAACCCCTAGAACAGGGGTAGGCAACCTGTGGTCCTCCAAATGTTCATGGACTACAATTCCCGAGAACCCCTGCCAGCGTTTTCTGGCAGGGGCTCATGGGAATTGTAGTCCATGAACTTCTGGAGGACCACAGGTTGACTACCACTGACCTAGAGCAGTGGTCCCCAACCTTTTTATCACGGGGGACAGGTCAGCGCTTGACAATTTTACTGAGGGCCGGGGGGGGGGTGATAGTCTTTTGCCGAGGGACATCGCCACCACCACCTGAACCCCTACTCCGCTTGCTTTCCCACTGGTGTCCCTGACTTCCCGCTGCCCAGGGGGCGCTGCTAGCAGCAGCTGCGCAGTGCCATGTCAAGGGGGAGCCCCAGCCATGGCAGCCACCGGAGAGCACCAAAGGTGATCTGGGGCAGAGTGGCAGGGCAGCCCCCAAGACAGCAGCCAGGGAGGAGGACAAGGAGGAGCCACGGCCCGGTACTGACTGATCTACGGACCGGTACTGGTCCCTGGACCGGGGGTTGGGGACCACTGACCTAGAGAACTGCTTAGTAACGTTTTCCCCTTTCCAGAGGACCGTAGAAAATGTAGCCCAGGGTCACGGAGTGAGGAATCATCAGTGCCCTTTCCGACCTACAGTTCCGACTACTTTGTAAGGAGCCATAATAATTAAATTGGTATAAAACCTATATACATTTGCAATATTGATATGCCTCCAGAGAACCAGCACATTTCAGCCTCTTCCCACTTCTTACATCATGAAATTCCAGCTAATTCAGACCTAAATCCATGACTAACTTCCAAGCTATACTTTACTATTCTCAGATGACAATATCATGGAGACAGATTCACCACCATGACCATAAAAGGGTCATATCCGGCCCGCCAAATGGAGATGAATAACAACTTTGAAACCAACAAGACCAGACCTTAGCAGAAGGGACAACTTAGTATAATAAGGACCTCGAAACTCTGCCTGATTCCCTTGAAAGCATTCTTCCTTTCAAAAGAGCGCTGCATGAAAAATTATATGGATGTGGAACATCGCCTTTCTTTAAATAGTGCAATTATATGACATTTCCTATTATCCGCAGATCACAGCAATGGCTTGGCTCTTGCTTACGGAGTGAAAAGAGGCGTGCATCTGCTCTGAGACCCAGGCCTGCACTGTTTTACTCTTATTAGCATTGACAAAAGCTATGGTTAGGTTTTTGTCACATGTGGGCTTCATGAAAAATAATCCCCCCCAGCCACAATCGTAGGTACGGGGAAACGTTGGCCCCAAGAGCCCAAGCAATGAGCAAGCGAGTGGAGACACAGAACCAGCCCGTTTCCTCCTGCTCACGGAGTTCAGAATCAATCGACACACATTTCAGAAGGAGATCTTGATCCATGGTTTTGTTTCAAAGCTAGCTGGTAAAAAGCTTCCTTTGTACAGCCTGCTAGCAGTCACCCTTATTCTTTCCATTTGGGGAGAGGGAAGAGCCTGCTAAGGTGGTGTGTAATAATAATGTTTGTTTTGAGCAGCTCTAAGGAAACTAGATGAAACTGAAATACTTTGGCCACCTCATGAGAAGGAAGGACTCCCTGGAGAAGAGCCTAATGCTGGGAGCGATCGAGGGCAAAAGAAGAAGGGGACGACAGAGAATGAGGTGGCTGGATGGAGTCACAGAAGCAGTCGGTGTGAACTTAAATGGACTTGAGGGAATGGTAGAGGACAGGAAGGCCTGCAGGATCATTGCCCATGAGGTCACGATGGGTCAGACACAACTTTGCACCTAACAACAACAGCAAAGGAAACTTATGTGCTCCTACAGTCTCACCCAAGGTTTGTCAAAGCCCAGAATCCAAGTTTCCTTTTGTTGTTGTTAGCTGCGAAGTCGTGTCTGACCCATCATGACCCATGGGGCTTTGAAAGACCTTGGGTGAGACTGTAGGGGCACATAAGAAAACTGGAATTGCACTTGGACAAGTCATCCATTGAAGAGTAAATTAACCAGGGGCTGTACCCGGTCTGTCTAGAGTGAGAGGTCCACTTAGGAACAGGCCATGGCCTGAAATGGAAGAGAAGGAGGGAGAGGGTCTCCTCCAATAGCAAGGGCTCAGATGGGCTCCCTGTTTTCTCCACACAGGACAGCACAGGTTAGGATGAGTACATACCCGAGGGAATGCCTCTCCTAATATGTTCCCCAGAGAGTGTTGCACCCTGCAAACAGCATACTGTTGGTAATCCCTGCCACCAAAGACATTAATCTCATCTTGACCAAAGTCAGGGCTTTTTCAGTCCTGGCTCCAAACTGGTGGAATAAGTTGCCAGTCAAAATCCAGACCCTGACGGAGCAGTCAAAGTGCCGCAGGGCCTGCAAAATGACACTCTTCTGCCAAGCCTATGGCCAAGGTCAGGGAGATCTGCTAATTATATGGGCCTCCGTCTGTCATGTTGGCTCCACCCCCTTTCTTTAGATACCTCAGTCTGATTAGCCAGGTGGGTGGTATCCAGTGGGTAGGGAGAGAGGTATTGGTTTTATCTGTGTTTATTACTTATTGTAAACGGTTCTAAGTCCTCTTTGCCCAGAGGAGCAGCACAGAAATCAAATCAATAAATAGATTCTTCCTGCTGACGCAGGGCCGCATCAGCAGAGCAGCTGGGCACCAGAGAGCTCTTGGCCCGTGGAAACCACTCAAGTCAGCCTTAAACTCTTACTACTTGGGAAATCTGGAACAAGCAGTGCATGTGTAATAGGCCCCGATGAAAAGTCATTCAGCAGACTCCTAGAGGCATCAGTTTAAAAGAGCAATCTGCTGGTTACCCAGTATTGAAGCAACAGTGAGACCAGAAAAGATGCTACTTTCATCTTGTGCTTGAGTACTCAGTGCTGGCTGCAAGACAAAGGGAGCTACAAGCTGTTTCTTGAGCTGGTGATCTGTTTATAATAATCATTTCCACCCAACAGAAATCTAGCTGACTGTTCTGGAGTGAAGAGAAGAGTATTCAGGAGGGAGTCTGGGTCTGAATTAAGGTCGAGTTTGAAATACCTCCTTGCAGCAAAATTGACAAAGGAGGGGAATGAAGACAGACATGCAGTTGCATGGATGGCATGTCTGGAGGCGCTAAATTACAATTGTTATCACCCCGCAAAGCCTACTACCATTTCTCCTGAGATGCTAGAGACAGGACAGACCAAAAAGGGTCAGAGGGTCACTGCTTGTGCCTGGACCTGTCCAGAGGCAGTGAGGAGGAGGACAAAAATTTGTGGGCCCTGGTTGTTCTAAGATCTCAGAATACTGAAGAAAGGTGCCTCTGGGAAATATGTGTAAACTCAGTCATCTCTTATTTGAGAAGGGAAGGGGGAAATGGGAGTCACTATCAGTCATTTGGGACTATCATCTCTGACCTATCTTGCAGGGTTGTTATGAGAATAAAATGGCGGGGGGATGGACCGTGCACACTGCCTTAAGCACTATGGATGAAGACCAAGGTATAAATGTGAGGAACAGAAACAATTTTCAGATGTTTGTTCTATACAGACCAGGAGACCAGCGTTATACATGTTGGGAGTTTGTTGTTCCTGATATATGCGGTTGCCGTGTTGTCTGAAAAGGGGCAACATGTGTATTTTGGGGTCATGTAAATGTTTGTCACACATGAACCAAAATCCTGGAAAACACAGTGGTCAGTTTTTTGTGAACTGTAGCTGAATAGGGCACTGCCACGTGTTCAGATCAGATTCTGTTGGAAAATATGGTCTCCGGCCTATGAGTCCATGATTTTATTTTGAACCTGACTACAGAAAATGGTCTCCATCCATCTGAGGACAGTTTGAAAGGGGAATTGCTACTTCTCCCGTGAACACTAATTCTGCTTGTGAACAGGTTTCTTTGGTTTTAGCACCTTTTCAAAATTTGGCCAGAGGTAATACTTATATATATTGCGTGAAGGGAAGTGTTTCTTTAGCTACTTTAAATGTTCTGAAAACGGCTGGCTGCCTCTAGCCTTAGAACTAGGGATGCCAGTCCCTGGGGGCCTGCCACCCCCCCCCCCGGAATTATAGCTCATCTCCAGGCTAAGAAGATCAGTTCCTTTGGAGAAAGTGGGTGCCTTGGAGGGTGGACTCCACAGCACTCCACTCCACTGAGGTCCCTCCCGGCCCCAAATCCCTCCCACTCCTGACTCCACCCCCAAAGTCTCCAGGTATTTCTCAACCCAAAGCTCACAACCCTGATTAGGACTGACATTTCCCTCCTCGAGCCTCTAAGGGCTCAACTAGATAACAGCTTTTTAAAAAGAGTTCAGCCTGGGTTCTAACTCAGTTTCCTAGCTGCTGCACAGCAGCTGCAATTAAAACAAACAAAAACAAACCAACCAACCAAAAACAGAGCCCATCTGGGCCTGGGAAATGGCTGCAGGGAGAAGAAGGACTTCTGCCTATCCCCCCACCCCGACCTCTTCCATTTTCCTGCTCCAAAACAGCACCGATCAAGGAGTTATTTCCCCGTTTTTGTCTGGCTCCTCTGCATAGAATACTCTAGACGGAAACGGGGAAATAATTCCCCTGTGTTGTTTTGACACTGGGGAGTAGCGGGGGGAAGCCGCGATCAGTCCTCCCCCTCTGGTGGGGTTCCAAGTCCCCAAAGGCGCTGCTTTACTTTCAAATAGCTTTTCTCTGCAGTCGCTCTGTAGCTGCAGGGAATCTGCAATTCCTTTTTTAAAAAATAAACTTCTAGTTTGGCCCTAAGTCTCCCATCTCTTCCCTCCCCCACCCCCCAAGAAGTCGATGCTGTACAGGAGGCATCCTGCAAAAACAGACGGCTGGTTGAGCCCCTGCGATTGGCAGGGCAGGGAAGGCAACAATAGGCTGCTTGTGGCACAATTACTGTGGTGCCGGTTAGACGAGGGCTCAGGTTCAGCATGTTCATGATAAGCCTGGTCCTTCAGGGACTTCTGATAATGCTTTCGTAAACACGGGCTTGGGTTTTAAATAAAACAGAACAGGGAGATTTTTTTCTTTAAGTGGAAGACTGAATGCGCGAGTTATTTCCCCCAGAATGAAGACTGTAACAGAGGAGATGTGTAGCAAAGGAATGGGGACTTTTTTTTTATTATTATTATAGTAATATAATTGGCCTCTTTTTTTAAAAGCAATATATTTCACTCCAGATTTTTTAAAAGAAAAATGAGAAAACAGTAACTACGTTTTTTCAAAACCTCCACATTAGTGGTGGGGCGGGGGGATTAAAAGACACAGCAGCTGCTAAAGGGATCCTGGTCTTGGCAAAGATGGAGGCTTTCGGCTGATCCTGCATTGGTTCTCAACCTGGGGGTCTGGATCCCCTTGGGGGTTGAACGACCCTTTCACTGGGGTCGTGGCAGGGCAAGCAGATTGGCCACCGGAGGGGGGGGGCGCCACCACTGTTGCCGCTCCTCCTGAAGGTGGCCACCAATTTATATACGATTTATAATCAATTTATATACAATCATGAACAATGGATCGTCACGCCATTGATCAGTTTCGGTTTAATTTCTGTGAAAGAACCCTTGCATAATTTTATGGTTGGGGGTCACCACAACACGAGGAACTGTATTAAAGGGATGTGCCACTAGGAAGGTTGAGAACCACTGGCATAGATGCTTTAGGCTGATCCTGCATTGAGTCCATAGATGTTTTAGGTTGATCCTACATTGAGTTCATGGATGCTTTAGGCTGATCCTGCATTGAGTTTGTAGATGCTTTAGGCCGATCCTGCATTGACTCAGGAGTAGGACAAGGTGGCCTGATTCTATGAAACCAACTATCTGTAACTTTGGTGCAGATAGAATAACAGGACAGCCAGGCACCTCTGAACAGGCTGATCTTGAGCAGGAAGGAGGACTTACTGGCCGGCCTTGGGCAACCCCTGTATTGAATCCTCACAGTTCACTGGGCTAATGGGCCTTTCCCAGCTGCAGATCAGTTATCGGAGACATTCCAAAGACAGCTTCCGGCCAATCCAGCACCACCAATAGCAGACTGGGGGCTTTTGCGCACGCGATATGGTGAAATTCTTACCTAATGTAGATGTTATATTCTGGCTGCTCCACATGACGTTACCCACATCCAGCTTCTGGGCAGCAAACTGCTCACTACATCCTCCATTTTAAAGCAGGAGTTTGGGAATCACATAAAGTAGATTCACCAATTTATTTAACACTAGCTACTGCAGAGCAACCAGCAGGCAACCAGCAGAGGGAAGATATGGAGGCTCAAACGCGCTAAAGGCCTTGTCCCAGCCTCACACCCGCTTCCCTCACCCTTGTTACCAGGGATGGGAACGTCTTTTTAAAAATAGCTAACTTCCTGGAGCAACGAATAGGCAGACACGCGTGCTGGCGATACCAGCAATAAAAGTTTTTTTTTCAAAGTTGTAACACAAAGCATGCCTTTTGAAAGTTTTCTCCCCCCCGATCAATAACTATATTAATTTTTAAATGTATGAAAGGACTTGTGATCCCATAAGGAGTGGCATGCATAGGCATTGCAACAGAGAAGTTGCAACGGGACCTTTAAAATATGGAGAAAGGGGATTGGTTGCTTGAATTGATTGACAGGCGGAACGACATGTATAAGGCACATTGCTCTCTTCTGCCATGTCCAGCAGCAGATGTGGAGGGTGAGATGCGCTAAAAGGTGGCAGACAAAGGCGAGACAGCAGAAAAGGTGAGGAGGGGCTGGGAAGCTTGATAAAATTTAACGCTTTGCCATTCAGCTGGTGTAATGCTATTTTTACTGATATGCGGAAATGCTCTGGCAGTTCCAGCCTGCAATCTTGTGCACAAATCCCCTTCAAGCAGCCCAGCCGTGCTGCAGAACTCCAGCCGTCCCCTGCAGCAGTGAAAAGCTGGAATTTTCAGTACAGTTCACTAGAAGCAAATCCTCCCACACCCTAGTAGGATTTTGATTTTTAAATAATTGTTTTGCAATCCGTTTGCAAAAGTCTATTCATTCTGCACATGTTGGGTAAATGCACTTTCAATCTGATTCTGCAGCTGGATTTTCCAGTGTGAAACAGGAAAATCTACTCTGAAAGTGCATTACCCAATGGGTACATGAAGGATTCACTAGGACATATTATTGTGACAAATATCCTTCCTGTATATATGGTTGTTACTCCTCCATGCAGGGGAACCGCTGGCATCATAGATTTGTCTGTTAGTTCATCCAACCCATGCACAGATCTCCCTTTTCCCAGGACTTAAATGTCTCTCCATCTCTCTCTCTGAGGATCTGACATGAGGTAGTTCCCCCCGATCAGTTCTACATGTAGATTTGTATATATAGCAAATGCTACAAAGTGCTTTTGGTCTAAAGTGCTTGCTTCCTCCAAAAGGAACCACCCCAGGTAGGCACTACACCTGGAAGTGAATGCACATACAAAATGACTACTTTTGTTAACACAGGGAAAAACTGATATAGTGAGTGGGACTTTGTGGCAAATGCTCAGGGCCCCCAAACATAGTTTCTAGCTAGTGATATCTAAACTTTGCCTAGTTCAATTCTGTATTTATTTCTTCGCTTCCTTCCTGCAGTGCAGTCTGGGAACTTTCAATTCCCAGAATGTTTTAAATGGATAGCATGGATAGGGCTGCCAACACCACCTCTGCAAATTCTGGAAAATTTTGAGGGCAGTGTCTACGAAGGGGGTGTTTGGGGAGGATGTGAGGTCTTTTCTGGGTGATTCTTTAGGAAATTCCCCTAATCTCTATGATAAAGACTATATAGATATGGAAAAATTCCTAGAATGTCCCTGTGGAGGCTATTTTCTTCTTCTGCTTCTCAATTTCTTGAGGTCAGGAGTGCATTCAGAATGCACCACTAGGTGTGAAGCATTTCAGACTGCAAGAAAATAGTCCTTCCATTGGCCAGAGTTGCTTCTCCAAGGCAAGGGACTGACGAAATTCCAAAGTAAACACAGGAACCTCAGGCTTGTTGCTTTCTGCCATCCCATGAGCTACTGAAAAGACTTATTCATTGTGCTGGGGGAGGGAAGTTCATGCCTTCTGTTCTTTGATTTAAGGAGGATTACAGGGCAAGGCTTGAGAACCTGGATGAGAAGTAAGCAGCAAAGAATAAACCCCAGGCTGAGAAGGGGAAGGGAAGACCTTGAGCTACAAAAATATGGTTCCAATTTAGCTTTTCTAAAGGAAAAAAACAACCACGACAACACTGAAATGTGAAGGTGAGACTACAGTTATTTTTCTCTGACCCCTCTGCATGGAAAGAATGTCTGTTATGTCTCCAGCAATCTGCCCACAGGCCTACATCCTACAGCCTCCTAGAGCGGCATCTCATTCCAAGAAGTAGCAAGGGGATCTATGATGGGCTGGGGAAAAACAATACAACAAAGAGGGGGGCACCCTCTCAAGTCTCACTAAAGATGAGGGAGTGAAAGAGTTCATAATTAGTGGAGGTGAAGTTCCCAGCAAGACTGAGAAGCTTCCTCTAGGCCAATGAGAGCCAGCTTGGTGTAGTGGTTAGGACTGTGGACTTCTAATCTGGCGAGCTGGGTTTGATTCTGAACTCCCCCACATGCGGCTTTCAATATCTGCTTTGGCTTTCACGTGCTATTGATGTTTTGAATGTACGTTGCATGTTTTTGCTACCATATGGTGAGATCAGGACCCTGCAGAACCTTAAGCAGTCCCACAGGGCCTGTAAAATTGACTTGTTCCCCTTGGCCCCTGGTTGAAGCCTGGGAAACATCTAATTTCAGCTGGCCTCCATGCCGGATTCCTATTGGGACTCCATCAAGTCGACGCTATAGGACTTGAGTATTGCCCCGTGCCCCCTAGACAGGAGGCAGAATAGGGCAAACTGTATAGTTAGTTATATATTTGGTTTGGATTTTATTGTATTTTATATTATAATTTTATGAGAGCCAGCTTGGTGTAGTGGTTAGGAGTGCGGACTTCTAATCTGGCGAGCCACAGGGCTAGCCACAGCACTGAGAAAACTGTTCTGACGGAGCAGGAATATCAGGGCTCTCTCAACCTCACCTCCCTCACAGGGTGTCTGTTGTGGGGAGAGGAAAGGGAAGGTGATTGTAAGCTGCACTGAGACTCCTTTGGGTTGAGAAAAGTGGCATATAAGAACCAACTCTTCTTCTTCATGACCAAGTGGGATAAACTTCCTTTCTGGGCGATGGGAGTTTACTAGGTGCTCTGGATAATAAAACGTCGAATAATAAAGCCTTGTAAGAGCCTCTTGTGGCGCAGAGTGGTAAGGCAGCCGTCTGAAAGCTTTGCCCATAAGGCTGGGAGTTCAATCCCAGCAGCCGGCTCAAGGTTGACTCAGCCTTCCATCCTTCCGAGGTCGGTAAAATGAGTACCCAGCTTGCTGGGGGGTAAACGGTCATGACTGGGGAAGGCACTGGCAAACCACCCCGTATTGAGTCTGCCATGAAAACGCTAGAGGGCGTCACCCCAAGGGTCAGACATGACTCGGTGCTTGCACAGGGGATACCTTTACCTTTACCTTTAATAAAGCCTTTACTGTATGCCATATGCAGGGTGTCCGGCCATACTTTTGTTTGCTGTCATTTCAGCATTTTTGCTAGTCATTGCTTTGAGGGCCAAAGGTTGCTTGCTGCTAATTTTAAGGCTATTATGAGAGCAAGATGGAAGCAGAGCCCCTACTTCTGGTGGAATATGATCCATTTGTAAGCTGCTTTGAGACTCCTGGTAGAGAAAAGCAGCATATAAGAACCAACTCTTCTTCTTCAGTAGTATCAGGGCTCTCTCAGCCTCCCCTACCTGTTGTGGGGAGAGGAAAGAGAAGGTGATTGTAAACCCCTTTGAGCCTCCGGATGCAGAAAAGTGGCATATAAGAACCAACTTCTTCTTCTTCTTCCTCCTCCTCCTCCTCATCATGCTTTGGGTCACTCAGGTGGGCTTCAAAGCCCTGTCTGCTGGGTTCTGAGTATCAGCAGAACTGCAGGGTTTTTTTCTGGGGGGGGGGGCTGCCCTCAGTCCACAATGTATAATGACAAAAATAAGTGACACAACATCACAGTGTCATTCATTTCCCACCCCCACCCCCCAAAGCAAGAGCCAGAATACTGAATGGGTTTTCTTAACTGCATATTAAGAGCAGAGAAATGGGAATTTGAGGTGAAGTCATTGGTGTTGGTAGCAAACCAATTGTCCCGTTACATCTAGTTTCACAATTAGCTTGACTTTTATTAAGATTAGTTGTTTTTCATCATCATCATCATCTTTCGAATTATTGCCCGCCACTCCCTTACGGCTCGTATACCCTGTTCTTCACTGAAGGAGTCTCAAAGTGGCTTACAATGACCTCCCATTTCCTCTCCCCACAACAGACACCCTGTGAGGGAGGTGAGGCTGAGAGAGCCCTGATATGATTGCGCTGTGAAAACAAGAAGAGTTGGTTCTTATACGCCACTTTTCTCTACCAGGAGTCTCAAAGTGGCTTACATTCCCCTTCCCTTTCCTCTCCTCACAACAGATGCCCTGTGAGGTAGGTGGGGCTGAGAGAGCCCTGATATCACTGCTCTGTGACAGCAGCACTATTAGAGAGAGCAGCATGTGGAGGAGCAGGGAATCAAACCTGGTTTGCCAGATTAGAAGCCACCGCTTTTAACCCCTATACCACACAGGTTCTTAATGAGGACATATATATATTTTAAAAGAACACAGGCAGAATCAGGCTGAAAACATTGATTTCAGGGTTTATTTTACTGAGAGAGATATATACACATATAAAAATTCAACATATACAGTATAAATATAACCATATATTTAAAAAATATAATTTTAAATCTAAAGACGCATACGTTTCTATAGACTGTGCATATATGGACAAGGTTGGTCCTGTGTCCAGGTTTCCAGTTTACACAGGTCCCTGACTAGCTGTCTTGGATTCCAGAGGATGTGCAGTAGATAAAATACCCTGGAGGAAAGTTGCTTAGATAACAATCTGTCACCTTGGCTGCACCTGTGAGTGTTGAGAGTTCAGGTTGGCGGTGGACCCTTGTAACTCAGCATGAGGTTGAAGGAGCGTGCAAAATTGTTGGCAAGCTTGCAGCTGTGGGTCTCCTCCACGAGAGGGAGCAGAAAGGCCAGGAGAAGGAGGAGCAAGAGGAGCAGCTGGAGGGGCAGTGCTGCACAGCAAACCCGACGGAGGAAGGAGGAGACACCTCCTCGTCGTCCCTGAAAGACATAAGCCAAAGGAGGGAAATAGTTTACAGCAGTGGTAGTCAACCTGTGGTCCTCCAGATGTTCATGGACTACAATTCCCATGAGCCCCTGCCAGAATTTGCTTGTGGGAATCGTAGTCCATGAACATCTGGAGGACCACAGGTTGACTACCCTGGTTTACAGGACACATTTGCCAAGGCAGTTCAGATACAATGGGCAAGGGATGTCTAGATATACCTACAACAGATTTCAGCTGACTTTCCTAAGGCTGAGATCATTTCCCACTATATGTGTATATAGAGGAAAAGCTCAAGGTTTCTTAGAGTTTGGGTTTGCAGCCTTACAGTCACCTGTGTCCACCATCATCAAAAGCCACTGGTCACCAAGAAGAACATAAGAGAAGCAATGTTGGGTCAGGCCAGTGCCCCATCCAGCCCAATACTCTGTGTCACATAATGGACCCAAACCAGATACCCTCAGGAGGTCCACCAATGGGGCCAGAATGCCAGGTCTCCCACTGTTGCTCCATATGTTTATCCAGTCCCCTCCTGAAGCTGCCTATGCTTGTAGCTGTCACCACTTCCTGTGGCAGTGAATTCCAAGTGTTAATTACTTTGAGTGAAGAAGTACTTCCTTCCTACTGCTCATCAATTTCATTAAGTACCTGCAAGTCCTCTCTCGTTACCTCAATTGGACACCCCTCCTGAAATCAGCAATTATGGAGTGGGCAAATGATTCCCTTCTTCCACGAGAGAGGGGCAAAAAAATACATTCAATTTTACAGCCATTTCCCTGTTTTTCTTTAGTAATCCTTTTTTCCCTTGGGCATCCAAAGGTCCCACTTGCTCCCTGTCTGGTTTTCTGCTACTATAATATTTGAAGAAAGGTTCATTGTTGGTCTTTATGTTTTCTGCAATATGTTCCTTATAGTCCCTTTTTTGCCTGTCTGATCACCAACTTGCATTTTATTTGCCAATGCCTATGCTCCCTTTTATTTACTTCACTTGAGATAGCCTTCCACTACTAAAAGGAATCCTTTTTGGTTTCCATTATTTTGTGCATTAACCATGCTGGCCTTTTAAAATACTTATTCATTTTTAATCTGCAGTACACATTTAATCTGACTTCCCAGGACAGTGGTTTGAAATAGTCTCCAAGCTTCCCAAAGAGATTTGACCCTCCTTACCTTTCCTTTCAGTTTCTGCTTCACAATACCCCTCATTTGAGAGAAATTACGCCTTCTGAAGTTAAATGTGGTTGTGATGGTCCTTTTGGACAACTCCCTATTTACATAAATGCTAAACCTAATAGCATTATGGTCAATGTTCCCAGCTGGTGCTATCACATTTAGATCTCTCATCAGGTCATGAGCATTACTTAGGACCATGTCCAGGATCCTTGGTAGCTTCTGTGACCATCTGCTCCATGACTCAGTCATTATTAAGAAACCCAATCTCTCCTGACTTAGAATAATAGAATTATAGAATAACAGAGTTGGAAGGGACCACCTGGGTCATCTAGTTCAATCCCCTGCACTATGCAAGACACTTACAACCCTTTTTCTCATCCACTGTATCCTGCCACCCTCTTGAACCTTCACAGAATCAGCCTCTCTGTCAGATGGCTCTCCAGCCTCTGTTTAAAAATTTCCAAAGATGGAGAACCCACCACCTCCCGAGGAAGCCTGTTCCACTCAGAAACCGCTCTAACTGTCAGGAACTTCTTCCGAATGTTTAGGGAGAATTTGAACATATATTGACCCAATCAATAGATGGGTAGTTGAAATCACCTATTATGATATACTTATTTCATCTAGCAGCTACTTTTCTTAACTCGTTTGCTATATTCAAATCATTCTCTAACCTTCTCTAACCTTTAATCTGGTGATAACAAACTCCCAGAGTTAAGCTCTGTCTCACAGGTCCAAGACCTGTGGTGCCTTTCCTTGGGCTTCCCAGATTCTTATCATGAACCAAGAGTAAGGATAAGAGCATAGGTAGCCAAATTCCAGGTAGGCGCTAGAGATCTCCCAGAATTACAATTAATCTCCAGACTACATAAATCACTTATTTATTGTTTTATTACATTCATTCCACTTCTTCTGGAGAAAATGGCTGCTTTAGAAGGTGGATGCATGGCATAGCCTATCAAGGTATGTCCCATCCTTAAATCCCACTCTTGCAAATGCCACCCTCAAATCTCCAGGTAGTTCTGAACCCAGAGTTGGCAACCCCATGGCATAAAGAGTAAACACCCAGCTTCTTGTTATCCTCTTGTTTAAAGAATTAAAGTTGGGCTAAGTGGAAACTTGCTTTTGTTTCAGACATGACTCTTTCGTAGCACACCTTACAAAAAGGGCCGAGCTGAAGACAGAGACATTTATTTTCCCTATAGCAGAATAGTAGCCACTGCCCACAATTCAAGTGATACAAACAGCTGTGTTTGCTTCCACAGGGCCTGTTCAAACCTTGTGGGAAGATCATTGAAAACCAAGATTTCTGGGTACTATAAAACGACTTCTATGAATCAAGAGATTGGATGCAATGGATATATGACAATTCACCAGACATTATTTCTCTGAGAAAACTGCTTAGTGGAATTTTTCCATACATTTTTCTCAGCTGGGTTTTTTTTTTTTTTTGTAAGGAAGAGCAACAGTTACCTTTCGAATCAACTGTGTGATTTCCAAGAATCCACTGCAATTTTTCCAACCTGCTCACAGCCCTGGCGGGCAATTGATGGCAGCTTGGAAAGTAAACAGTACTTCTGACAGCTATTCTGTACCAGTGAAGTAAGAGCTCTACACAGTTTTGTGTAGATGGTGTCCACCATTTTGGCTTATTCAGCCTCTGTTGAGGGACCCGGAGGGCACCAGAAAGTTCTCCTCAGGGCAGTCAGGCTCACTTCTTTTCATGATTTCCTTAACAAGTCTCATGTTTTACAAGATGCCAGAGAATAAAATGGGAAGTGGAACAGATGGTGAAATTTGAGTTCAACATGTTTACAACTCTTTACAACTCTGCTGTGTGACATTCGGTCATTCTAATAAGGCCAAGGGAAAGAAGGACAAAGACTGAACTGCAGCCTTACAAAACATACCATTTCTCTCTAAGAACACCAGAGCAAAGAATTAGGGAAAAACATTGTCTGTTGCCTAATATGATACATCTCACAAAATGAGTGGAAATCAATGCTATGACTTTGAGAACTCCAAGGCACCAAAAGAGTATTCAGCCATCCTATTCCACATCCTACTCTTCAACTACCTCTTCACCCCTTCTGTTTTCCTACTAGAAGCACTGCTGAACTACACCAGACAAGATGGGAGAATTCATTTATCTACTTAGACCCTCTGCTGGGACTCCAAAGACAGTGTGGTATAGTCATTAAGAGTGGCAGCTTCTAATCTGGTGAGCTGGGTTTGATTCTCTGCTCCTCCACATGCAGCAAAGTCAGTGACCTTGGGCTAGTCACAGTGCTGCTAGAGCTGTTCTCACAGAGCAGTCCTGTCAGAGCTCTCCCAGCCTCACCTACCTCACAGGGTGCCTGTTGTTGGGGGAGGAAGGGAAGGCAATTGTAAGCCCCTTTGAGAATTCTCTGGGCAGTGGAAAGTGGGGTAGAAAACCCAACTTTTTCTTCTTCCCAAGGCAGCTCACAACCACATTCTCCTGTTTTTATCCTCACAATAATGGAAAAGTTAAGGCTCAGAGGGAGTGACTTCAACCAAGGTCACCCATGTCTAAGTGGGGATTTTAACCATGGTTTTTCCAGAGTTAAGGGGCCAAAAGCAGCCATGTTGTCTGTATATTCTCTTTCAAAAACACAGGCATTACTGAGTTAAACCCAAACAAAGGTTCTTCTCAGTCTCAGCCACTTTGCCCCTGTTGTTGGCCCTCCAGAGGAACTGGTTGGCCACTGTGTGAGGCAGGATGGTGGACTAGATGGACCACTAGGATCCATCAAGACTCTTCTTATGTTCTTGTCTCAGTTCACAATTTGATTGCATCATGGCTAGGCTGAAGCATGATGGCCACTGCACATTATTTATCAATTTAGAACATTTGTGTTCTGCACTTCTGGCAAACTCCTCAAGAAGTTCTGATCAATGGCTTGTGTTCCACAGGAAATGTCAACTAATAGAAGTGCGAAGCAATGTTGTTGTTTTTTTGCCAGTTCCTTCCTTATGCTGTCCCTATGGGTTCCCTTTCTCCCACTCCAGGGGTCATTATGAGCTACGATGTAGGGGGAGGTGACAAAGTCCCATTCTGCTGGTGGACATCCTTTCCATGAGTGGAGATTGGCCATAGAATCCAAGCCAATAAATGAAGAGAGTAATAGAACAACCCACACACTCAGCCTAGCAGTTAAGGAATTACATATAACACGCATGGGGAGCACAGCAACACAGACAGGTAGGTCCACAACTAACCACATTAAGAGCAATAGCATTTACCCCACTACCATTAATTTTTTTTAAAAGCCCAAATTAACAGTTAAACAAAGGCATTAGAAACTGAAAGAAACTGAGAGCCATGACCACAGATTAAATGTTCTTTTACCTAGTCATTGAACTGGCCTATTGAGTTAGTGTTGTACATTCTGAGTGGTTAAGCAGGGGTCTTTCACGTTACCTGTTACTTGATCTCTTTACCTGGAGAAACTTGGAGACTGAACCTGGGATATTCTGCCTGCAGAGCTGATGTTCTAGAGGGATGAGGGCTCTGGCTCAATGGAAGAGCATCTGCTTGGCATTCAGAAACTTCTAGGCAACCTACTGACTATCCTCCTGAGTCCAAGAGCCCCCAAAGACATGATGTAAATTTCATGCTCTGGCTATATGTTGCCGGCAGCCCCTTGTTTGTGCCTGTAGCGGAGGTTGGAAACTAGTGCTAATGACTCAGCTGGTCACCATGGCAATGCCGGGGCTGTCACAAAATCAACATTGTGATGTCTGTGCAGGATCAAGGAGTGGGAAGCTCACACTGCCTTGTGACTGAAGGACCGATCAGAATGTTTTGCCCTGGCTTTTGCAGGGCATGAACGGGCTCATTGCTTCTAATGGTACTGAGGATAGCTTGAGAAAGCACTGGGACAACTGAGCCTTGGTGTGTGGAGGTTAGGAATAAAGCTGGATTGAGTATTTAAAGAGAGCATGCAGCCTGTCCCTCAGAGGACAGAGAAAATATCCAGGTTCCCCTTCCCCCAGGTTTGCAAGGAAACTAGAAACTTGCAAGATCCCCGAATAACAAAAACAGGAGCACAAAACTGTACTGTGGATTGGGGGAGGTGCCTTTATGAAGTCATGGGTCCTAGCCAATCGGTGCTGACCAGAGCCAGCTGCTGCTGCAGACTTGCTGAACAGTTCTTACACAGCAAATCCTGCAAGAGGATATACATTTGCAGTGCAGTCCTAAAGAGGACTACATGCATTTCATCACACTGATTTTGAGGGGTTTAGAAAGACATAACTCTTTTTAGGACTGCTCTTCTATACTGCTGATAACTCTCACACAAGCTTCTTGCAGGGTTCATTTGCATAAAATATTGTTTTATTGATGTGGAAATACATCTACTGGTGCAGTTAGGGAAACAGAAGTGAATATGGTCATGATGTCCATCACTCCCACCCCCCTGACAGGAGGACAGAAAGCAAACACTGACGATTAGTGCCGGTGGTTTACATATTATCCTTTCTGGATTTTTCCACAAGGTTCCCTGGTTTTTCTTTGCAAATCTAACGTATTGGCATCACTGAGGCCTGAGTGGAATGCAGTATGTACTTTGTACACAGGACTGAATGCAGTCACTTTGCAGTGACTTCCTGGATAGCTAACCTGATTTGAAGATCAATCGCGACTTCTAACTGAGATTAAACAACACGTCCTTTTAAAAAAAAATCCATCTGCTCCATGAGATTACAGCGTCTCAAGGGGAAGCAATTAGGCCAGCCATGAATTTAATAAATCCTAATTATTTTGTTTGTATAAACAATGCAGGCCAAAACACGGGTGTAGCAAGGAGCTCTAATGAGGGAGAGCACTGCAGAAAATAAACCAGACAGGGCTGCTAAACCCCCATAAATAACCTGCTCTGATTCCCTCCCCCCTTCCCCAGCTGTGTGACATTCTGTGAACTGGAAGGCAACCTTTGAAGCACCATTCATCATCATTATTCTTAAATATCTGTTTGTACAATGCTCCCAAGTTTGCTGAAAGCCAGGAAGGTTACTCCATCACTGTCAAGGTGCCGAAAAGACACAGTGCCTTGAGAGACGGGACAGGCGTTCCCTCTGCCCTCCTGGTCTCCTCTTTATAGGTGAATTTATCCTGGCTGAATATTTTGATTTATTTTGAAATCCTTTTCATGGCTCTAGTGGTCAAAGCACATTTTTTGTGTGTGGCTGATTGCTTTTTGTTATGCAAATAAAAGAAATAAAGGTATTGACCTTTAAGGCCACCCATGGTCTGGGTCCAGTGTATCTAGGGCAGGGGTAGTCAGCCTGTGGTCCTCCAGATGTCCATGGACTACAATTCCCATGAGCCCCTGCCAGCTTATCTGAGTACACCCTCTGATGAGCATTATGCTCGGGCAGTGCCAACATGCTGGTGGTCCCTGGCCCTAAATAACTACGCTTCGCCTCAAACAGGGCCAGGGTCTTTTTGGCCCTGGCCCCAGCTTCGCGAAGATCTACTCCAGTAGTCCCACAGGGCCTGTAAAATGGAGCTTTTCCGCCAAGCTTATGGTTGAGACCAGAGCACACCTACTGCATGTAGCAGTTATTACTGGGCCTTCTGCTACATACATACTTATGTCTACATATATATGTATGTGTATCGATGTATATATATTGCCCCCTCTATTTCTGGGGTAGGGATTTACCATCTTTTTCCCCAGGCTACCCAATTTACCCATGCTGGGATCAATGAAGTGGGGTTGATTGCTGATTTTATGAAGGATTTGTATGGGTAACTTTAATTTTATTTTACATTTTTATTCCATTTCTATTCAACTTTTACAGGTTTATTATAAACCCTTACTTTGCTAGCCACTTGGAAAATTTGTGAGGGGCGCAATACAAATTAAATGAATGAATCTAAACACCGCCCGCGGTGCCGCGGGTGCCGCGGACTAAATAATTCGTTAAGGGCTTCTGGGGTGGGATGTGTCCGTGATGAGGAAGGGTCCGGATTGGACCCTTCCTCTAGACAGACAATCGGAGGGACCAATCGGCAGGCGCTTCGCGCCTACCGACTGGTCCCTCTGATTCCCAGCCCCAGTAACTGTGACGCGGTTGCTCCCGGCCTGACGCAGTTGCTCCCGGCCTGACGTGGCGAGAGGCGCAAAGCGCCTCTCGCCGCGTCAGGCCGCTACCTGAGGGAGCCCCCGGCAGCTCGCCTCCGTCAGGCCACCACCAGACAGAGCCTCCGGCAGTCGCACAGAGCGCGGATGCCGGCGCCTCCCTGCCGACGCCTACGTGGTCCTCCCTGTCGCCGCTGCCGGGGCCTCCCTGCCGCCGCCATCGCTGCGGGACACCACGACGTGTGAGTTCCTAGCGCCCGCTGTATCCCTCCTACAGCGGGCTATCTTTCTAGTGAATAAATAAATCTGCAAACTGTGCCAAGCAGAATCATTCGGGGGATGCATTTTTATAAAGAGAATAAGGCTGTAGTAGAATGGAATGGAGGGCAGTTTTATAAAGAGAACAATTGTAGTATATTATAGTGAGTACGGCATGGACTATCTTGCCACATTGCCTTCTACTTTTATAATTCCATTATCTGCACTGATAGATGCTCTATCTTTTCAAATACTTTTTCTGCTTCTAATTCTTGTGATGCTAGTTCTATTGTGTCGTTTATTAGATCTATCAGCCTCTTTGACCATATTCTCTCACTGTGTCATCTGCATCACGTCTCCTTGAAAAATGGCTATAAATAAAGTAAATAAATAGTTCCTGGCACTGGGTGAGATGTTAAGTTGCACCCTGGCCAGCTCAGGCAATTGTGCTTCCTGTCCTGCCCCCTTCCTTCCCAGCCACAGGACTCCCGTCTTGGAGGGGTTAAGTTTCAGGGGACCCTGCCTGAGGATCCAGCTATGGCTTTGAAGCATCTAGCAAATGTATCTGGTAGGAGAGTCTGGGTCATCCATGAGGAGATAGAGCTGGGTGCCATTAGCATACTGATGACAACTCAGCCCAAATCTCCAGACCAGCTGGACCAGAGGGCGCAAAAAACCCCGTTAAAGAGCATGGGGGAGAGAACCATTCCCTGAGGAACTCCACATGGCAGCTGAAAGGGGTGTGACATCTCTTCCCTTTTTAAGCATTTGAAAGGTTGTCACTTGTAGGAGGGCAGGGAGTGGTTCCTGTTGGCAGCAGAGGAGAGGACCCACAGTACATGGAGAATGATATTGGCTAGATACCGGGAAGGGGGGGGGAGATTCACAGTCAGAGTAGTTCAGCAGTAGAATTGGCTGCCTAAGGAGGTGGTGAGCTCTCCCTCACTGGCAATCTTCAAGCAGCAACTGGACAGATATTTATTCTTTATGCTGATCCTGCATTGATCAGGGGATAGGACTAGATGGCCAGTATGGCCCCTTCAGACTCTATGATTCTATGAAAATGGGGGGTGGGGGATGGGTGGGAAGAGGGTCGTTAATTCTTTTCAGTTGTCCCTTCCAGAGGATATAAAAATATTTTTGTCTAAGGTTTGGCACTCTTCCCATCAAGAATTAATTATAGCCTGTTGTTCTCCTGGGGTACTTGAGTTGCTTAAGGAGATATTTCTGACACTTGAGCTACGATATTGGGAAAAAATATTCCAGTGATCCTGATGAGGGATGACAACATACAATTCCTCAGCCCTGTAAACAGCCTGGATCCAAAAGATTGTGCTGTTAACCCTCAGAGAAGGCTATTTGGACATCTGAGTTCACAAAATTGCTCAGGGGTGACCTTGATCCATCTCATGTGTGTAAGAGAAGTCACCTTGGTGGCCCTAACTGGGCTGAAAGGTAAGACATAACTGTTGTGAATAAATGAATATGTAACACATATAGTCTTCATGAAAACTAAACATTAGCAATAGCTCAAGGAGGGGCGGCCTGTTCTTGAGAGAGAGAGGAACAGTTTCCAATGCAATTTTATGACGTGACATGGGAATCTGCTTTCCAAATAAATGGAAATAGAAAACCCCACCGGGCAGCATGAAAGGGCTGAGTGGATCCCTGCAAGTTGCTGGGGCGGCTACGGCCACTTCACCCATTATGAAGATCAGCCGGAACAGAACGTTTTGCTGGGAATCCTGATGAGCAAGTCTCACCGAAACGAATGGGTTCAATGAAGGGCAGCTACAGCAGTATTGACTCTGCATAAGGCAGCACCACCTTCCATTTCTGCATATGTTGGAACTGTGAGCATGAGCAGGGGTAGTCAACCTGTGGTCCTCCAGATGTCCATGGACTACAATTCCCATGAGCCCCTGCCAGCGTTTGCCGGCAGGGGCTCATGGGAACTGTAGTCCATGGACATCTGGAGGACCACAGGTTGACTACCCCTGAGCATGAGGATGGTCCCGGAGCCAGGGGACCAAGTCCTACGGGGAAAAGCTGAGGTACATGGGAATATTCAGTCTGGAGAGGAGGAGGTTGAGTGGGGAGATTGCTCTCTTTAAGTATTTGACAGGCTGTCTCCCTGAAAACCCACTTCCCCACCCCTCTCAATCTTATTTATTTAACTAATTAAACAAGTTTGTAGCCTGCCTCTTCTCATGACATGGGTTTGCAATGTTCAGTGTCCTAGATGCAATCTAGCATGCCTTGTCAGTTAATGCAGGGTTGTGATGAGGCCTGGCCATGTGCATTAAAAGGTGGGCCTCAGAATGTGGGAACCATTGGTAGAAGTGGTCTAGATGGGATGGAGGGTTTTCATAACAACTACTAAGAATTCACAGCAACCTTATTAGCTCAGACTAGTCAGATTACATCAGAGCTGAGAAGCTAAGCTAAGCAGGGTCAGTACCTGGATCGCAGACCACCATGAAAGACTAAGATTGTCATACAGAGAACAAAGAAGAGTTGGTTTTTATACCTCACTTTTCAGTGCCTGTAGGAGGATTCAAGGTGGCTTATAATCGTCTCTCTTCCTCTCCCTACAGCAGACACCCTGTGAGATATGTGAGACTGAGAGAGCTTCTGACGGGACTACTTGGTCAGAACAGCACTCTCAGGGCTCAGGGCTCTGACAAGCCCATGGCTGCATATGGAGGAGCGTGGAATCAAACCCAGCTCACCACATTAGAATCTGCCACTCTTAACCACTAAATCATGCTGGCAATGGTAAACCACCTGTGCTCATCTCAAGAGGTGGAACTTCCCAGAGTTGCCATGAGCCAGTTGTGACTTAATGGCACACTTTACCTTTACTAGTAATCCAATGTCCCCATGTCCACCTGCAAATGTGATGTGCCACCTACCCTACCTGCCCTGGACTTTGCATCTGTTCTCCATACACACCAGCAATTGTCTCTGATAAGCTACTTCCTGCCATTCTTACTTGCCAGAGATTATCCATCATGCTTTTGCAAGTTTTTAGGACCTTAGAACTTACCATAAATGGCCACCTTAATAACTGAATGCCTGTAAACATAAATAGCCTTCTCTTTTGATCTTTTGTTTATATTTTTGTTTTGTTTTGGTTTTGGGAACCAGCTTGGTGTAAGGGTTAGGAGCAGCGGCTTCTAATATGGCGAGCTGGATTTGATTCCCCACTCCCCCACATTCAACCAGCTGGGTGACCTTGGGCTTGTCACAGCACTAATAAAGCTGTTCTGACCAAGCAGTGATATCAGGGCTCTCTCAGCCTCACCCACCACACAGAGTGTCTGTTGTGGGGAGAGGAAAGGGAAGGCAACTGTAAGCCACTTTGAGACTCCTTCTAGTAGAGAAAAGCAGCATAGAAGAACCAACTCTTCTTCTTCTTCTTCTTCTTCGTTTGATAGGCTGATTGGTGGAATGCAAAACATACAAGGCTGAAAACTACTACCATAAAAAATGCCCCTGAATCCTTTGCAATGCACAAGCGTTTTGTGGCAGGTGTTCTTCAGCAGGAAAGTCATGTGGAATGCTGAAAACGGTTGGCTTTCCTGTGGATTATTCTGTGGATGGATGAAGGTGTCCTTACATGTATGAATGCTGCCTTGAAAGGTTTAGCATGTGCAAATGGAAACCTGTGCATAAATAACCTAGGAAAAATTTAGGGAGTTTGATTAACCCTCTATTAAAGCAGCAGGGAGAACGAGACCCTATTCTCCCTCACTCCATGAAGGTTTCCTGCAATATTGTGAGAATGTCAGAATGGGGCAGAAAATGTTTCACTTGCTCAGAGACTGTAAACCAGTTTGAGAATGTTAACCGATGAGTTTCCAGATAGGATTTCCAGATATTTGGGCTTCAAGCTGTTGGGGAAATCTCTCGAGCCCCAAAGAAACAAGGTTCCAAAAACGAGACTCTTTCTTCAACCAGTGAGTTAGTTCAACTCATGAAAAAACTATTTCCCAAGCCAGAAACAATTTGAAGTACTGCAAAAGGAAATAAAACAATTTTATGAAACGGTTTTGAAAGCTCCTTTTTTCTCTTCCACCATGAAATGTTTTAGAAACACCAACAGGTTGGGAAAGGAGGGGAGGAATTCTCTTGGGTTCACAGAGGACTGGCCTCCATGACAGGAAATGAACTTGAGTGTCAAAAACTGCCTCGGGAATTACAGGGTCCAGGGAAAGGGGAAAGAAAAACAGGATTCTTGCAAAGTACTTGGAGGAACCATGGGGAAGATTCCAATGGTCAAAAGCCGCTTGGTCTTCCAGCATGAGAAGCCAACTCTGTGGCCACAGAAACAGTGCAAATTCGGCGACAGTCCTGTGCTCAAGATTTGTATTGTCATTCCTTCACAAGGACTTAGAAATACAGGGATGATGCCTTTTCTCAAGGTTATATCTTAGTTGACTCCCCAGAAACCAAGGAGGCTTAAAACAATGCAATAAAACAAAAAAACAGGTGAACCAAGAGTCAAACAATGGACTAGAGAGCCAGTTTGTTGTAGTGGTTAGGAGTGCGGACTTCTAATCTGGCATGCCGGGTTCAATTCTGCGCTCCCCCACATGCAGCCAGCTGGGTGACCTTGGGCTCGCCACGGCACTGATAAAACTGTTCGGACCGGGCAGTGATATCAGCGCTCTCTCAGCCTTACCCACCCCACAGGGTGTCTATTGTGGGGAGAGGAAAGGGAAGGCGACTGTAAGCCACTTTGAGCCTCCTTCGGGTAGGGAAAAGCAGCATATAAGAACCAACTCTTCTTCTTCTTCTTCTTCTTCTAGATCAGGTGAAGTCAACCTGTGGTCCTCCAAAGGTCCATGGACTACAATTCCCATGAGCCCCTGCCAGAAAATGCAAGTTGAGTACCCCTGGACTACATGACCCAAGAATTCCCTTCCAACTCTATTATTCTACTCTATAATACAGCATTAGTCTATAGAAAAGCTGGATATTGGATGCTTAGGCTAGAAGACTCCTTAAAGGGTTACAGGTGCCATTAAGGAAACTCATCAGAAAACTGGGAGTCAATGGGGAGTACTGAATTAATCCTGCGCATCTCAGATGGGATGGCTGTGATGGTGGGGAGAGAACACAATATGGTGTTTGTGTGCATGTGTGTGTATGTGCATTGACCAGAAGGCTGGTCAAGGGACAATATGGAGATTGTGAGGCTGGCACATTGGATTTGTAAAGTTGGACCCTAGGAATGCAGTCTGTGTGCAGTAGGTATTCTCTGCCTCCAAATGTGGTTTCTCGTCTATAAGACTGATGGCTCCTGTGCAAATGGAAGTTTTAGCAGAAGAAGTTACCTAGCACAGATGGAACCATTAAAACGATACACATCTTTTGCAAATTGAAGCAGGTTTACTCTGAAGTGTCATTTTTAATGGGGTTTGCTCCTGGGAAAGTGATTTTAGGACTTCAGTATTATTCACTACCAAACCTGAGAGTTCCTGAAGCGGCTTAAAAATGCAGCAAAAAGCAAAACTGCTAAAACTGACTGGCTTGGCAGCCAGTGTGTGTGGGTGTGAGGGAAGTTACCAGAAACTATGATAAAACCATGGATAGCCATCTTGGCCTGTAGTAACTCAACAAGATTTTGAGTCCAATGGCACCTTTAAGACCAACAAAGATTTATTCAAAGCATGAGCTTTCGTTTGCATGCTCAGATTGTCTGCGGAAGTGTGCATGCTCATGAAAGCTCACACCCCAAATAAATCTTTGCTGGTCCTAAAGGTGCCACTGGACTCAAATTTTGTTATCTTTTGGTAAGTACATGAAGCTGTTCTCCCTCTCAATTTCCTCCTGCTGTTCAGAGTGGCAGCAGATAGTGGGATATGTGGGTTGGGGCATCCTCCACTCACAGAGGGGCCTGGCAGCCCTAAAAACAAAACAGGTGCACCCTGAACAAATACAGTCAAGCAGAACCACTAGCAAACAAACCTGGGTAAGGTTTTCACCTGGTACCTATAACTTTAGTAAAGCAAGTTGAAGAAGAATTGGTGCAGGGAAGCCAGCTGTGAGGAGGTACAGCAGAGGACATGCTGTCTATAGCCACACATGGCTGAAAATCTTAGCTGTTGCTACGGCTCACCCCTCTGAGCCTGGTGGCTTCATATTAAAGAGGCAGGTTCAAAGCATGGAGCAAGAGACCAGTAGCAGGCCTAGAGCCTCAGCTGGATTACCCATCCTGGATTTCTGCAGATGGACCACATTCTAAATGCTACACTCTTAATTCATTAGGCAGTTCCTTCTGTTCTGTTGAGTTTACCAAAGCAGAATTCTCTGTGGTTATCAAAATATTGATGAACCTAAATGGTTTACCTTGGCAGGGAAACAGAAAGAACTAACCAGAATACTTGAACAGTGATGCCTGTTTAGCTGTTTGGGTCTCATGACAAACTTTACTATACCCATCACAAAAGAATAAATCTTACTTTCTTTATTGGACAAGTACATCTCTTTTTTAAACCTCTGGTAGAGTAATTATGTATTTTTTTAAAGCAACCATCAGTAACATTTGACTGAATCCACCGT
This sequence comes from Paroedura picta, assembly GCF_049243985.1. Classification (NCBI taxonomy): domain Eukaryota; kingdom Metazoa; phylum Chordata; class Lepidosauria; order Squamata; family Gekkonidae; genus Paroedura; species Paroedura picta. The sequence continues at coordinate 162,006,648 of NC_135370.1, forward strand.
TCCTGTAGAAACAACCCCCCACCCCCCATAACAACATAATTTACCTTTCTGAATGAGTTTGGCTCTTCTCCAAAACTTGTAATCTGTTTATAAAGACAAAAGAGTGGGTTTTTTTTTTTTGGTAAGGCAGGAATTGTGAGATCCCAGTGGAGCCTATAAGCCAATGTATATTTCACAGGGGGAACATTGCTTTACAGTTTCTCCTCATCTGGACAACCTAAAGCAGCAGGTGATTTCTGTTTAATGAGCTTTCTAGCACACATTCAGCTTAAACTCCAAAAGGATTTGGGTTTCCTAACAGTCAGAATCAGATAACAGAATTAAAACAAGAAATCACTATGATTTTACTGACACCTACTGACAAACTGTAGCTCTGCAGGAGGAGACTGGGCAAAAGTCTTCCACAAAACAAGCCCCCCCCCCCTTTTAAGGCTACAAACCTAAAGAACTTGGATAAAAGTTCCATGGGAAGAAACTGGACTTATTTCAGAATAGATCAAATTAAGATTCCTCCCCCAGTAAGAGCAGAACCAAATACTTAGGGGTACTGAACGTCTTTGATAAGAAAAAGAAAAACAGAAGAGCCCTTCTAGTTCAGACTAAGGGCCCAGCTAGACAAATATCATGGTTCCCAACATCCAGGCAGGGCCTGGAAAGCTCTGAGAATCAAACCTGACCTCCAGATAGCAGAGATCAGGACCCCTGCAGAAAATGGCCAATTTATCCCATGCTCTTGTACTCCTCTATGGTCCAGTGCTACTGCTTCTTGCACAGTGCAGGAGACAGGAGGCAAAATGACAGAAAGCACAAAGAGCTATTTACAGCCTACACACTGTTGCAGTCTACCTCATGTAACCATGGGACATGCACTAAGAAAGTTAGTCAATGGCCTTAAACTGCTAAAGTGAGCATCAGCAGCAGGGATCAAGAAATTCTTTGGAATCCACGTGTTGGTCTTCGCTTCCTGAACCATTTGAATCGGCTGTTGCTTTCAAACTGGATCCTGAACTTGATGGATAAGTTTTCTGACCTAACTGGGCACATTTTCTTATTTCTGTTCCTGCTTAAGGCCTGCCACGAGACAGCAGACAAAATACACCTGCCTTAGATTTCCAGTACTTAATCCAGTTATTGAAAAGACCCACAATCCCTCTGGGACTAGCCATTCCTGAATCGCAAGGCGTACCCATGAATTGCTCGTGTCATTCAGTTTAGATTTGTAAAGCATCCACTGGTAACGCAGTTCCTCCATTTCTGTGGACTTTTGGACCATTGGTGGAAGGTTCAGGAGGCCTTCAAAGCGACACTGCCCTTCGGGAACACGGCCCTGGAGTTCCTGTAGGGAAGGTAAGGGAAATTACTGCCATTCTCCTAATCCTCCCCATAATAATCTCGGGGTTGAATGCGAACAATGCATACTCTACCCCATTGGCTCTCCCTGCGTATTTGACCAGATTGGGGGAACTTCTTAAAAATTCTTCACCACATTGCAAGTAATGGAGTGGGACAAACCTTTAACTTGCTGTGCCTTGTTTTAAATTCTTCATTACTGGATGGCTTGGTGGCCAGAATTTTGGACAGCGTGGCATTTTCTCCTTGCAGCCATACCTCAAAGTCCTTCACGAACTGGAAATCATTGGCATCTTTCCCTTTGGCTAGATTCTTCTGGATCATAGGACAAAAGAGAAAGCAGAAATGTAGTGAAATAAACTGAAATGTTCTTCTCTCCTATGCCAAGCTTATTCTGTGCCCAGAAGTAAATCCCATTCCGCTCAATGGAACCTCCTCCCAAGTAACTGAGCATTGGACTGCAGCCAAAACCATAAAAGGTTCTTTCAAAATCAATCCTCTGTGATTATTATATTTCTATCAAGAAGGATTTCTCTTGCGTAAATGTTCAAGATTAATGTGTTTTAAGAGCATCTACTTTGGTTAGTTTTAACATCTCCAAACAGCCATAGAAAAGGTTATTGGCACAAGGTGGTTTCATGACTTGCGTAGTTTTAAAAGGGTGAATTAGACAAATTCAGGGAGGATACGTCTATCATCAGTTATTCACCATGATAAGGAACAGAACTTCCAGGCTGGGAGGCAATATATCTTGGAATACCAGAAGCTAGACAAGGGGGTGGAATACCCAATACATGATTTCCAGAATTTCCAGCTCTTAGACCCAGCTCTTAGAAACAGGATACTGGGGTAGGAGTGGGCAATTCCCACTGAATTTCTGCAGACCCCTCCCCCCCGCATGTCATTCCTCAGGACCCCTATCGATCCTCCAGGAGCAGAATTTTGTGCAGTTGAAAAGGGGAGGCTAGAAATTTCAATTCTGGCACTGAAAAATTCAATCTGGATCCAAGCCCACGATTAGGGTTGAGGATTCCAATGTGGGAAATTCTTGGAGATCTGAAGGCATTCCCTGCGGCCAATGGAGTCAGAGAAGAGAAGGGAGCTCAGTGGAGATGTGATGCCATGGAAGCCACCCCCACCCACCTCCAGGCTGCCATTTCCTCCTCACCCGGACATTAGCTGTAACTCTGGGAGATCTCAGGCCCCAGCTGGAGCTTGCCAACCCTATCCATGATTTAAATTTTCTGCATTTCCACCCAATCAGAAATACTAATAGTGCAGTGTTTCCTAAACTGCATGATGGAATGTACCAGTGTGCCATTATAGGCCAAAGTGGACCTTAAAATAGGCTTGGGGCAGCTCACATCAATAAGAATATATATATACAAAGTAAATATAAAACTTATAAAATACAGCTGCCATTTTGGATGTCTCATCCCACAGAACAGGAAAGTACCATGCAAAACTGAACTCCCTTCGCTCTACTCTAACTGGGTTGTGACATGATCCCAAGGGTGGGAAGAAGAACACTCAGGGGTTCCCTGATTCAGCCTGTAGCTCCTGCTGTTAGGCACAGGAGATTGCATGAAACACCCAGCGGTCTTTAGGCAGCAGCTGGACAGATCCTTATCCTTAGCTTTAGGTTGCTCCTGCATTGAACAGAGGGCTGGACTAGATGGCCTGTATGGCTCCTTCCAACTCTATGATTCTAGGATTCTATATTATTATGGTGCATCTTTGATATGGAGAGTGGGAGTTGGTCAGCCACTTTTGTGCATTCAGTCAGGTCCGGCCCTGAAAAAGTGTCCAAGGATTGAAAATGCATCCAATTTAGATGGTGAACCAGCTCTGAAAGGTTCCTTGCCAGACCAGATTGTACAGAGGTTTCCAGGAGGTACAGAAGAGTAAATAAGAGAGATTTTAAGAAGCTGGGAAAAAGGGAGTTTTCACCGTTACAAACATATTGGAGCCAAAAACAGACTTCATTCCCAAGGTATCTGTAACACTGACTCTCTACTGGGTAGCAACCAACACCTGCTGTGAATAAGGCCCCGTGCCTTCTATTAAATACTTTGATAGCTGAACATAGAGTTGTAAACCACAGAAAACACACTCAGAACAGAAACAAGGTCTCAGTACAAGCAAGAGACATTTAAAAAAAAAAAAACAAGATCTGCTTCATAATCGGGATCTAATTTGAGTCAGGGCTCTCTAAAGTTCAGAACTCAGCATCTGTAGGCTCTGCCCTGGAGTCCTCCTCAATTCCAGGGATCAGTACTGGAGCATGAAAAGTCATTGTAATAAAATGGAGAGTGCCTCTAACCATCAGCAGAGTCTGTTGCTATTCTTACTGAGTGCTTGTTGCTCACCCCAGTACAATTACAGGGCAGGGATTAGTGCAGCTTCGAGAGAGTCACAAGTTGCCTGTGAACAGTTGAACTGCTCAATGAAAAATTAGATCTCTGCTTGACAGTGGTGAGCAGAACTTAAGACAAGCCAGCAGGTGGCCGCACATACCCAGTCTATCAAGACTTTCAGCAGCCTAGTTAAAAATGCCATTTGTTTTGCTGAGCAGATTGATCTCATGGGCAGGCAACTGCTGATGCTTTTATAGCTCTTTTCTGACCTCTTAATTGTTGTTGGTATCGGCTTTCAATATCTGCTTTGGCTTTCACGTGCTATTGATGTTTTGAATGTACGTTGCATGTTTTTGCTACCATATGGTGAGATCAGGACCCTGCAGAACCTTAAGCAGTCCCACAGGGCCTGTAAAATTGACTTGTTCCCCATGGCCCATGGTTGAAGCCTGGGAAACATCTAATTTCAGCTGGCCTCCATGCCGGATTCCTATTGGGACTCCATCAAGTCGACGCTATAGGACTTGACTATTGCCCCGTGCCCCCTAGACAGGAGGCAGAATAGGGCAAACTGTATAGTTAGTTATATATTTGGTTTGGATTTTATTGTATTTTATAAGTTATATATTTAGTTTGGATTTTATTGTATTTTATATTATAATTTTATGAGAGCCAGCTTGGTGTAGTGGTTAGGAGTGCGGACTTCTAATCTGGCGAGCCACAGGGCTAGCCACAGCACTGATAAAGCTGTTCTGTCCGAGCAGTAATATCAGGGCTCTCTCAGCCTCACCTCCCTCACAGGGTGTCTGTTGTGGGGAGAGGAAAGGGAAGGCGAATGTAAGCCACTTTGAGCCTCCTTTGGGTAGAGAAAAGTGGCATATAAGAACCAACTCTTCTTCTATATGTTATAAATATAGATTAGTTAGATCTGTCACATTTCCTGTAGACACTTATGGTTGTGAAAGTTGGGCAGTGAAGACATCAGATAAGAGGAGAGTTGATTACTTTGAATTTTGGTGCTTGAGACAGCTGCTGCGGATTCCATGGACAGGAAAAGTCACAAAGACATTTTAGAGCGCATAAAGCCTGATATAACACTGGCAGACAAAATCACACAACTCCAGCTCACTTACTTTGGCCATATCATGCAATCCAACTCAATGGAGAGCGTGATTATGCTAGGACTGGACAGCAGGAAAAGGAAAGCAGCCTGACAAAGAATGCGATGGTTAGTTACAATCAAAATGGACACTGGCCGGAACATTACGTTACTAAAAGAATGGTGAAAAAACGAAAATCGTGGCCATAGGATTGCTAAGAATCAGACATGACTGAATGGCTAACATCTTCTTCATAGTGTTATAGTATAATTTTCGTAATGCTGAGATTGTAAAAGGTTGGTATGTATTTTTAGCTGTTTTACAACCTGCCCTGTGCAGGGGAAGGATGGGCTAAAAGTCTCAACATACATGAATGAATGAATGAATGAATGAATGAATGAATGAATGAATGAATGAATGAATGAATGAATGAATGAATGAATGAATGAATGAATGATACCCTGTCTTATAAGATGAAGAATGGGGATGGGCATTTAAACAAATACACAAATATACATTATCCATTCACTATTTCCGGGGGGAGAGGATACTCATTGGGCCACTTTAACACTATGGTCTCATTTCTGCAGCTTGTTCGGAGGCCCAGGTCACATCCCCATCTGCTCACCTACACTGCCTGAAACAGAAAGTTACATCAAAATATAGGTGTGTTCATCTCACCTGATAATGCTCGGCCTCACCCGCCGACTGAAAAGCAACACCTCCTGATGACGTTTGGTCTGAAATGGCCCTCTTCTTCCCTGCATAGACCGTCACCCTATTTGGGGGCATTTTTTTAAGGAGACGAAGATAGCCAGAAGCAGGGGGGGAAACAGAGAGCCCATGAAATTCTTCTTAACATGCTTGTTCTCTATTTCATTGCATGTCAACAACCAGAAACAGAATCAAATATCTCCATGCACCTGGGTTGGACTACTTGTGAGAACGTGTCTAATATGGATGTGGCAGAATGAAGCCGACATTGCCGGAGACTGGACTTGGGACCTCTACATGCCAAGCAGATGCTGCACCACGTTAAGCTTCAGCTCCTCCCTAAGAAGCTGCCACCCTTTGTGGAACATGGTCAATCCCGGAGAGAGGTCAGTGACCTTGTGTAGTCCCCAGTCTGAAGTCCATCCCCTAGTGCAGGGGTAGTCAACCTGTGGTCCTCCAGATGTCCATGGACTACAATTCCCATGAGCCCCTGCCAGCAAACACTGGCAGGGGCTCATGGGAATTGTAGTCCATGGACATCTGGAGGACCACAGGTTGACTACCCCTGCCCTAGTGAGTGGCTATGAAAGCTATGTAAATGGGAGTGGGGAAAAATCTATTCCAGTGGGCATACAGTTCAAATGTCCCAAAACATGAAAACAAATCCTTAAAATCTATACTCAATCTGCAGATTCAGATGATGAAATTCTGGGACCCCATACTTAGAAGTTCTAAATGTCAGTAAAATTCCAGTCTTATTAGAGCCAAAATACATATTATTACAGGTGACACAAGATGGGCCACAGGTGCTTCACCTGACTCTCGGTCACATGTTTGTGTGAGGAATAAAAATCTCTTCATAGCTCCATGTGGCACCATACACTGTGAGGTGGAAAAGGAGCTTCAAACTCTCTCCTCATAGCTGTTTCAGCATGAATATGTGACTGGGAGTCAACCTTTGCCACCATTACATGTATTTTGGCCTTTCCACCTCCACATACAGATGGCGCCACCTTACAGAAGCCTTACTAACCGGTCTAGGATCTAGGAAACAGATCTTGGAGACTTTCCCATATGCAGGAAAAACGAGGGGAGTGGAATATTGGGTTGGATCAGTTTCTCCCAACCTACAGCCTGAGATGAGGGTTTCTATTTAAATACAGACTAAATTGGCAATTATCACAGATTTACCCTTCCTGCTGCAGACCCTCCCATGTAATTTCTCAGGGTCTCCCTTCTCCCCAGGAGTGAAATTTTGAGGAGATCTGTGGGCTTTAGTGGGATGGAGGAGTCTGGAAAGCTCCATTCCACGGATGGAAAATTTTATCGGGATCCAGCCCTTCATCTTACCTCATAGCTCTAAGAGTGTCTTTGTGATTCTTCCAGAGAACTGAAGCACCATAGCCCAAGTCCTACTTTATAATACTAGCTTAGCAGCATTTAGGGGTGGGCGGGGATGAGGAAAGAGCTGAAAAAAGATACCGTGACAAGGGGGGAAAGGGTTCCTGCCAGTGGATTTTGCTCACTTTCCCTGGATGAGGCGTTCCTGTTGAGGGCCATTTTTTAATGGATTGTTACTTTCAGGGGGATTGTTCTAACAGAGAGTTCGTAGCTGTGATTAGGAAACGGCTACAACCTGTGGCTGGTTTCCCCCAATGATGAGGAAACCTGACAGACTCAGGAGGTGGAGATGGATTTCCTTGCCAGCTGCACCTTGTGAAAGAGCTGCTTCAGTCTGGGAAGGAAAAGTGTGGTCAAGACAGGAAAGCTTACAGGTGCCAGGAAAGTTATGAAGAAAGGAAAGGAGGCAAAAGGTTACGTTCCCAGCACCCCTCCACAATTCACTGGGACTTATAGGTGTTATTTCACTGCCTCCCCCCCAAAGAAGGACCTAGAAAGAGCCCACCCCATCATTAGGAGAAGCTGTGGAGCTGCAGGAAAAGAAAGGGTCCAGTCTGAGAAGATCATTCGAATGTAAGAGAGTAGAAATATATTTTCACTCAGCAAAAGAAAGGGACCTATGGGAAAGGATTTTGTTTAGAACCACAGATGCTGTTTATTACAGGGCCCATGTTCTCTGGGGATGCCTACAAACAGTTTTTCTATGCTGGAAGGGTTGCTCTACCCACCAAACTGTGGGTCTCCAGATGTCCATTGACTGCAATTCCCATGAGCCCTTGCCAGTGCTGGCAGGGGCTCATGGGAATTGCGGTCCACGGACATCTGGAGAGCCACAGTTTGGCCACCCCTGGTCTAGGAAATAGTCTCGTGAAAGTCCCTTCTTGAAAGTCCACCCCTAGACAAACCCTCTAAGGCAGGGGTGGCCAAATTGTGGCTGGCAAGGGCTCATGGGAATTGTAATTTATGAACATCTGGAGAGCCACGGTTTGGCCACCCTCCCTCTACTATCCTGTAGCTACTGTGGAATCCAGTTGTGCAACTGCCAACAGGGCCACACCCTATGGTGGGGCAGTGGCTAGGTTCCCCGGCTTCTGGCACTGCTCACTTCTGCCAATCCTTCCCTTTGTGTACCTCTCCTGATGCCAACCTGACCTCCATGTGCTCCTGAGCAGTTGGCATGCTGCCCAGAGATTTCTGGCAGTGGGCATGCTGGCAATGTGAGCGGCTGCGATTGTGTATTGTGGGAAGGCTCATGAGGGAGAGAAGGCAGCTGAAAGGCACATGGTTGGGGGTAGAGAGGAGTGTGTGTGTGTGTGGGGGGGAGGGGGGGTCCTGGTGGTAGGCAGAGGGAGCCCCCTGTTCACTCTGTGCCCAGGCCTTCCCAAAAGTGGAACTGGCCCTGAGTCTTCCAATGTCACAGGGCTAATATAAAGTACCGCAAAGTAAATGAGAGCAAAAGCGACCAGGCCCAGCCGGTGCTGAGGGAACGGGAGAGGTCAACACAACCACGGCTTCTCCTGCCCTCCCCAGCCAGCCGTGGGACCCAACGGGGAGAGGCCTAGCCTGAGCCTGTCTCACCTCACCAAGTACCTTGACATCATGTCTTCGAGAGACTTCCAAGACCCCTTCAGCTTTTTCAGTTCGGTCCGGATCTGGGCCGCCCCCTCCGGAGAGGAATTTTCCTCCACCAACTGCCCGTGGGCCTCAGTGAGGTGCAACTGGATTTCTTTGTCAGGAAACTCAGCTTGCAGTTTCTGAAAATTTCCAAGGGGGAGTTGCTGTATTGCTCTTTTTAATGGCCTGATATGCAAAGCGGTTTAACATCGTAAAATGCATGCAATTCACTGAAACTGGTACAAACAAAAATAAATCAGCAATGCCCTTGGTGTGCACAGAAAGCGATTGGGGGACACTTTTAAAAAATTTCATATAGGGGCTAATTCAGGTTACTTAGCCTGGATTCCGGTTAAGTCAGCCACAATACGGTCCTATGGAAACGCACAGGATTTGTTAAAAAGCCCCCAAGACTCATGTGTGGGGGAGGAACGCCGTCAGGGACCTGGCTGGTGGGAGAGAGCTCCCAGCACTGGCAGGGTGTGTATTGGCATGGCAACGGGGCGTGGCTGAGCTAGGCGTCAGTTAAACGGATGGCCTGACATTGCTCCGCCTCTTTTTCCCCGTCAGGGCGCCCAAAGACACAAAACCTTCCCTCCCTCCCTATTTATGAATTGTTGGGACTATTTGTTAGATTTTGGATTGTATTGTTTAACTAGGGGCAAAGCCCGTTGTCTCCAAGAATACAACGGGCACTAGAGCTTGGCAGTTGGAAGAGGAAGGAGAGGAGTTGTCCAGTCTGTAAGGGCATGGGGTTGAATGTTGAGGCCTACTGCACAGGGTTGTTGTGCAGATGAAACAGGAGACAAAAGAGCCAGTTTCCTCTGCAGAATAACGGTGTGCAGTGGCCTCAAACCTGCAGAGACTTGCAAAGAAGAAAGACACATGGCTTGGCTGTGTCTAACCCCTGGCCAGAGCAGTATTTTAAGTGACTTTTCTGTGGCCTCCCTGTCAGCCAACTGTTTGGCAGAAGGGGAAAGTCCCCCCCCCTCAAAAGGAAGGCCCTCAGACTCCCCTGTGTTGCTCTTGGAAACGCCTCCCTCCCCTCAGTCAGGGGCTGTCAGAGGCTCCTTTGCAGCAGGCCTGAAGGGAGGTGGGAGGGAGGAGAGCACTCTGTCAGTGTTCTGAGGCAAAGGGAGGGAAGTTACAGTTGGATGTGACAGTTAGGACAGCCCTGGGGCGAAAAGGGCTGGCGCAGCCTGTCCAAGCCTCTGTTCTCATCCCCCTTGGCAGCCCTGCTGACCTCCTCTCCCTTCGGTGGTCAGGAGCAGACTGGCAGCCAGACTGGGCTGGGTGAATGGAATTTTGGTCTGTCCTGGTGAGGGGCCAATAGGAAGGTGCTTCGTGTGCCTCCACATTGGCTGCTTGGCCCTGGATGGACACTCGGAGGGCCCAATCAGGAGCCGCTTTGCGACTCCTGATTGGGCCCTCTGAGTTTTTATCCTGGACAGGGCCCACCCTAACTCCTCCCCAGGTGGCCTTACCCTTTTATTTAACCGCAGGAGCGGTTAAAGATTGTCACAGCCGGTGGAAGTGTAGCATGGGAAGCTTGCGCGCTGGCCTCCCCTAGATTTGGGGGCCCCCTTAAGGGGCTGTGTGGATGTAGAGCCTGGTTGAAGGCTTGCGTTTCCAGGAGGCAGGAGAACCCAACAGAGGCTGACGCCCGGAGGGGTCACTCCGTGTTGCCTCCCCCCCCCCTTTTCAGCCTGCCATTATGTCTGGGATTCTGGGCTGGATAGCCAATGCAACCTGTTGAGGGGCAGGCTGTGATGGGCTGCCTTGTGGTCAGCTGACCACAAGAGGGCAAATTTCTCTTCCCATGCTTGCCACGCTCAATGTTGAATAAAGGCTGTGGCCAAATATTTTATGCCAAATTATGGTTGTCAGTGTCCTCATCAATATCCTCCTGAAGGCAATTGCAACTAACTCATGCAATTCATTTCCATGGACTTAAACCCACCTAGATGTAGGATACTACAAATACTTCAACAGTATCTATGTCTCCTCTTTGTTTCTTACAAGTAGAAGACAAAACTCCCTGAATCAGGCCAACGTTCTGGATGAGGGTCGCTACCACCTACCAGTAAGAAATAGAGAAAGAAGACTGTGTGGTACTCTTAAAAGTATTTAACTTAGCTTATCCATAGGTAGTTTTTTTTCTGTAACTGGAATCTTAAAAGTGTACACTAAAATATTAGGTGTTTTTACTGTCCCAAGAGAGAGATGGAGTAACTGGAAACACGCTGGGGGAAAGATTTCCTTCACTATATTCTCTAACTTTGCTAAAGTTTTGCTAGGTCCTAGGGATTAATTAATTCATTTTACTGCACTTAAGCCCAAATTCTGTTCCATCATGGGACTCCAGAAGGTCTGCATAGGGGTTTCCAGGTGGCCTTCCATCTGGGCAATCTCTAGACTCAGGCAAGTGGCCGCAGCCTGCAAACCCTGCCTAGGGTTGGGCTACACAAGCCCCCATCTGCAACTAGATGGCTTATCTTTACTTCACTTATGCCTTTTACATCAGGCTCTTTTCCCTTGTTGGGGACCCAAAGGGCTTGCAATGATTTATTTTCCTCCATTTTATCCTGACAACTACCCTGTGGAGTAAGTAAGGCTGGCCCAGGGTCTTCCAGCATGCTTCTATGGCAGCAGTAGAAGATTTGGCTTTTATATCTTGCTTTTCATTGCCCAAAGAAGTCTCAAAGCAGCTTACAGTTGCTTTCCTTTCCTCTCCCCACAACAGGCACTCTATGAGGGAGGTAATGCTGAGAGAGCCCTGATATAACCGAAGAAGAAGAGTTGGTTCTTATATGCCGCTTTTCTCTGCCCAAAGGAGTCTCAAAGCGGCTTACAGTCCCCTTTCCTTTCCTCTCCCCACAACAGACACCCTGTGAGGTGAGTGAGGCTGAGAGAGCCCTGATATTAAAGCTCAGTCAGAACAGCTTTTTCAGTGCTGTGGTGAGCCCAAGGTCACCCAGCTAGCCGCATGTGGGGGAGCAGGGAATCAAACCCAGCCCACCAGCTTAGAAACTGCCGCTCCTAAGCACAACACCAAGCTGGCTCACATTCTGACCTTATTCCCTGATTTCCTTTAGACCCTGCCTTTCTGTCCAGTGAAGACCCACAGTAGCTTCCACCATTTTCCCCTCCTCAATTCTACACTCAAAACAAGTCCTTAGAGGTAGGTCAGGTTGCTAACCTTAGGTGAGGCTGGGAGATCTCCAGGAATTACAACTGTTCACCTGATGACAGAGACCAGTTCCCCTGGAGAAGATGGCTGCTTTGGAGGGTGGACTCCATAGCGTTATATCTGCCTGAGATCCCTCCCCAAACCACAAAGACTCCACCCCACCCCCCATCTCCAGGAATTTCCGAACTTGAAGGTGGCAACACAAGAGGGAGATGAGGCTGAGAGGGTGGGTCTGATCCACAGCCACATAGCAAGTTTCCATGGCAAAGCAGGTCACTGAATCTCCCAGATTCAGGGGTAGTCAAATGGCGGCCCTCCAGATGTCCATGGACTACAATTCCCATGAGCCCCTGCCAGCGAGCTGGCAGGGGCTCATGGGAATTGTAGTCCATGGACATCTGGAGGGCCGCCATTTGACTACCCCTGCCCTAGTCTGTTAGCTCTAGCTATGACACCGCCCTCGCTCTCTCCCTCCCTCTTCTTTTGCAGCCCCCCCAGTGTAGCAGCAGCCCCTGAAACATTTGCTACCTCCAGATCAGCAGCTCTGCTGTTTGTCTTCCATCCCTCGCCGACATCCCAGTAGGATTCCAGTTTCTGTCTGGTCACTGTAAGCCACTGCTGGAGCGCCAGCAATTTGTCATTGAACGTCCAGTGTTCCTGCACGTGCAGCTTGCTCCGAGCAATCATGGCCTGAAAGTGACCCCAGGAGAGACTAAGTGACATTGACATGTGACATCGGCAGCTAGTAACAGTCAGGATCAGCAGAAAAGGAGACTGGAGCATAAGTCGAATCAGAAACAAAACCCACGTTAATTCGGGCGAACAAAAACAACATAAAACAATGGGCACGCTTTCCAGTTCGTCCAAAATCACCTTCAGGTTAGATGTTAGGAAAATAGTTTAAAAATGAAAGAGGTGGGGGGGGGGGGGAGCACATTTCCCAGGTCAAGGTCTTAAAGACCCTGCCTTGCTCTCCTTTTGTATCACAGCTACTTATCCTGGATGCTTTAGGCTGATCCTGCATCGAGCAGGGGGCTGGACTACATGAGCCTGTATGGCCCCTTCCAATTCTATCAATCTATGATTCTTAACAAGATCAGTTTAATTTCTGTAGTTGTTAGATTACAGCCTCTTGCATTCTGAGAAGAAGCAAATGGTTTTGTATTGTTTTTCTGCTGTTTCTTCTTTTCTAAATTGTGATAATCAGATTGTGATCTTTTTTTAATGTCTGGGGTTTTAATTGAGTTTTAACAGGGGGGTTATTTTGATGTAACCCACCATGAGCCATTTGGGAATGGCGGGTAATAAATTGAATATTCATTCATTCATTCATTCATTCATTCATTCATTCATTCATTCATTCATGTATATACTGCCACTCTCAAATGTCTCGCGGTGGTTTACACAAACCCATTAAAACATATTTAAAACACAATACACAATGTCAAGATGGCAGATAATAAATATATCACCCCTCCCCTCCCCCACCGTTCAGCATAGGTCCATCACTCTCTATCACTCTATAATAATAAGTATAATAATAAGACATCTTTGGTGCTATGGAAGTTGCCATGATGAAAACCAATGAGCTCCACGCTCAGGTGAAATACTGATTACATTTTAGGCTGTTGCCCTAATACATGGACACACGAAGCTGCCTTATTCTGAATCAGACCCGTGTTCTGACTGGCAGTCGCTTTCCAGGGTCTTAGGCAAAGATCTCTCACGTGAGCGATTCCATGATCCTTTTCACTGGAGATGCCAGGTATTAAATCTGAGATCTTCTGCATGCCAAGAAGATCCTCTGCCACTGGACCATGGTCCTTCCCCAAAAATAAAACTAGCTAAAAAGCAGCCCAAGTAACATCTGAACCAACCTTCTACAGTAGAATGGGAAATCTCTTTTACTAGCTCCAACTTCCTGCATATCTAAGTCTGGCCACAGGGGGGTGCTTTATGAAAACAAATGGATAGGCCGAACATTTAGTTTTCACTTCATGCACTTTATGAAATAAGTTGCAGACTAGAAAAGAGAGACTTGATTAAAAAGGGGAGGAAAAACTAATAAATACAAAGCCTCATTGTGTAGGTGCAGCTCAGCTTGTTTTTTCGTTTATTAGAGCCAAGGACTAGTGCCCTCTTCATCTCCGTTTTATTACTGCATCCAAGTCCCCAGTAAAGCATCACCTGGCAGCTGGATCTGAACAAGGTCATTAGCAAAGCCAGCTTGGGCCCATTCAGTGCAATGACTGCTCATAAGCCTCTTGACAACTATATTGATCTTGCTGCAGCTAATAGGAACTGTGGACCAGTGCATGGCGTGCAGCCCTCGAGAGGGAGGATTGTCCTATGGACCTTAAATGGTCACTCTTGACAATGGCCCATGTGGCAGAGCGTGCCCTAGCCAAGCTGAAAGGAAAGGACAGCAGCTCATGGGCTTCACAGCAGTGCAGCTCCTGAGAACCAAGTTTAGGGTCAGGCTCTGCAGGACCTTGGAGAGTTCCCAGAGACGGTAGATTCTGATCTGTAACAGTCCAAAATTTATCCTTTGCCCTGACCTTGTGGCCCAGGCTAGCCTGACCTCATCAGATCTCGGAGCTAAGCTGGACTGGCCCTGGTTAGTAATTGAGTGGAATGCCATTGAGAAAGTCTAGAATTGCGAAGTAGAGGCAAGGCAATAGCATATTCACCTCTGAACATCCTTGAAAACCCCAAGCCAGTTGCTGTCTGTGTTTTTTTTTAAATAAAGTGATTGATGGCTTTATCCCCCCCTCCCCCCACAACAGATCACTTGAGGCCACACTGAAAGCTGGGCTTTGGTGCATTCATTTCCTGCCATTACAACCCCTTTTATCCTGCAGTATATCTTCTCTCCTGATGAGCTAGTACTAAGATCTTCACCATAGTAATACATAAAAGCACCATCAATCCCTGGAAAAATGAGAAAGAGGCCCTAATGTGATTAAAAAGAGCAAAAGGTAGAAAAACAACTAGTACGTCTATAGAAAAAGCACAACTTACACTCACTTTTTTCTTTCTGCATACATCTCCTCCCCCCTCAAGTTGTAGCCAACTTACGGTGACCCTCTGTAGGGTTTGCAAAATGAGAAACTAACTGAGGAGGTTTGACATTGACTTCCTTTGCATAGGAACTTTGGACTTCCTGGATGACCTCTCATCCAAATACTAACCAGTGCTGACCTTGCTTAGCTTCTGAGATCTGATGAGATCAGGCTAACCTGGGCCATCCATCAATTCTGCCTCTCCTTCTTTGGGAACCCTGTAAGGGAGCACAGTCCTTCTCCCAAGGGGCCTGTGCACATGAAGGGACTGGCGAGTGGGTTCAATTGCCTTGCCTTCCAACCGGAGGAAGGGAGAAGCAAACTGTATGGCTTGCGAGTCTTCACCAAACCTCCGAGTTACCTCCAGAGACCTCTTCAGTGCTTGGTGGTCTGAAGAAAGCTGCTTTATCCTGTGCGTCTGAGCTGGGTCTGTCTTGGCACCCTTTTCCAGTTCTTCCATCTGAATGGCGCATTCTGCCAGTTCTTCTTGGATGGCCTGTGGAAGAAGACAGCAGAGTTTTTAATGAGCCAGGCCAGATGATGCCCAAGGATTCCATAGCGGGTACCTTCAAAGATCTCAGGCCTGTGTTATCTGAAGGCTGAACCTGATGTTCCTGCTGGGCAGTCCTCTGTTCAGAGCTCCCAACATTTTTGAAAAACCCAGTTATGCTTTGAATTTGGGTCCCAGGTAAAAGCAATGGGGCAGGCAGAAGGGACAGGGCCTTCTCTACTGTGCCATCATCCTGATCTTATTTGACTGTGGACCATTCCCAGGTGAAAAATGCATCAGGGGGAGGGGAAACTGCTGGAAGCTGTTCTGAGCCCAATGGGTGCAATGGATCATAAACCAAATAAGAAATTGCAGTAGCATATCTTAAAACAGGGGTTTCCTTACTACAAATTGGTGGCTCTTACCTGCAGTCTCTGCAGCCGAGCTTCTTTGTTCAACAGATCGGGCAACAGTTCCTTCTCAGCATCTAAGCCAGCTTTGATATTGGACAGCTTTTTCTGCAAGGCTTTGAAGACGGCATCAAAGTCTAGATGCTGACACGCCAACGCCTGGGCAAAGGGAGAAAAATATAATGGCCTTTGTGCTAATTTGGACTATCTCCCTGGCTTCCCTTGTCTCCCCACAAGGCAGGTGTCTTTGCAAATGAGCCTCTTCATCCCAGAGGGCTTTGGACCTGGAAATCCAGAATTAGTCTTTTGGTTTAGTGGTGGAAAAGGGGAGGAAAACTTGAAAGAACAAGAACAAAAAAATCTAACTAAATATGGTTAGAACCGACCCTAAAGGCTGGGTGTCCACATAATACAAATAATAAAATTATATAGACATTTATTGTGTGCAATTTATAAAATTAAAAACATACACCAAGCCCATAGGCCAGGGGTAGTCAAACTGCAGCCCTCCAGATGTCCATGGACTACAATTCCCAGGAGCCCCCTGCCAGGGTTTGCTGGCAGGGGCTTCTGGGAAATGTAGTCCATGGACATCTGGAGGGCCGCAGTTTGACTACCCCTGCGATAGGCTATTCTTAAAAGAACGTAATATGGACTATTCACGGGTGGCCAAACTGTGGCTCTTTAGAGGTTCATGGACTATAATTCCCATGAGCCCCTGCCAGCATTTGCTGGCAGGGGCTCATGGGAATTGTCGTCCATGGACCTCCAGAGAGCCCCACTTTGGCCACCCCCTCAGCAAACTTTAGACCTAATGCATTTTGATCCAAATTGAGTCTTCTGCAGCGGTCTAATCATGGACACACAATGATTCAGCAAAAAGTACACAAAGCAGCCAGTATAGTCAATAAAGTTTTAAAACCTGTAAAAGATAAGGCAATGAAATCACTGCTATATATACACATGTCTAAATGTCTCTAATAGCTAATACAAGAGACTATGCAATGACAGGGACTACTCATCAAGTTTGCAGATGACACCAAATTGGGAGGACTGGTAAATACTCTGGAAGATAGAGACAGAGTCCAATGAGATCTGAACACAATGGAAAAACGGGCAAATGAGAACAAGATGCAATTTAATAAAGATAAGTGTAAAGTTCTGCATCTGGGTCAGAAAAATGAAAAGCATGCCTACTGGATGGGGGATACGCTTCTAGGTAACACTGTGTGTGAACGAGACCTTGTGGTACTTGTGGATTGTAAGCTAAACATGAGCAGGCAGTGTGATGCAGCGGTAAAAAAGGCAAATGCCATTTTGGGCTGTATCAACAGAGGCATCACATCAAAATCACAAGATGTCATAGTCCCATTGTATATGGCACTGGTCAGACCACACCTGGAGTACTGTGTGCAGTTCTGGAGGCCTCACTTCAAGAAGGACGTAGATAAAATTGAAAGGGTACATAGGAGAGTGACGAGGATGATCTGGGGACAAGGGACCAAGCCCTATGAAGATAGGTTGAGGGACTTGGGAATTTTAAGCCTGGAGAAAAGGAGGTTGAGAGGGGACATGATGGCCCTCTTTAAGTATTTGAAAGGTTGGCATTTGGAGGAAGGCAGGATGCTGTTCCCATTGGCTGCAGAGGAAAGGACACACAGTAATGGGTTTAAACTACAAGTACAACGATATAGGCTAGATATCAGGAAAAAAATTTCACAGTCAGAGTAGTTCAGCAGTGGAATAGGCTGCCTAAGGAGGTGGTGAGCTCCCCCTCACTGGAAGTCTTCAAGCAAAGGTTGGATACACACTTTTCTTGGATGCTTTAGGATGCTTTGGGCTGATCCTGCGTTGAGCAGGGGGTTGGACTAGATGGCCTGTATGGCCCCTTCCAACTCTATGATTCTAAGATTCTATATTTCTATGATTCTATGATTCTAGGGCTTACATATTTTTGGCTTGACTCTGGAAGATCCTTACCTGCAACCTGCTTTTCCTTTGGAGCAGCCCTTTGTGCAGGTGCTCCCTTTCTTTGGCAGCATCAGCTGCCTCGGCCAACAGAGACTTTGCCCTCTCCTCTTCGAAGATGCTAGTCAGGAAATCCCTTTTCAGCTGTAGCATCAGGAGCTGTTCCTTAAAGCGGGAGCTTTCGGTTAAAAACTCCTAGAGAAAAGAATGAATCAGTGATTGCAGGGCATTTCAACCCGTTCCTTAATCGTCTTGAGGAGGGGGGGGGGAGTTCCTTGGAAGCTCAGGACGGGGTCCTTTAGTGAGAAGGTCAGCAAAGACACAGAAACTTCCTTAAACAATAACTTTCCCGCCACCATGTACACTCCTCAACATGCCCAGCAGCTGGGACATGTTGGTTGCATTCTAAAATAAATACTTTACTTACAAGCATCAATGGCAGAGGCCAAGTGGTTTGGCCAACGTTCCACAGGCATTTAGAAGAAGAAGAGTTGGGTTTTATACCCCTCTTTCCCCTTACCTAAAGAAGTCTCAAAGTGGCTTACAATTGCCTTCTCTTCCTCCCCCCTCCCCCACAATAGACACCCTATGAGATAGGTGAAGCTGAGGGAGCTCTGAGAGAACTGCTGGCCCAAGGTTACCCCTCTGGATGCATGTGGAGGAGAACTGGGGAATCAAACCCGGTTCTCCAAATTAGAGGCTGTTTAGTGCATATCCTAGAACTTGTCCCCAAACCCTCTTCTGTTTGCAATAGTTTCATGGGAGTGGGAGGGCTGAAACATGCAAGGCCCTTCAAGGTTGATTAATGGATTTCAGGGCAACAGTTTTTTAAAATTGCAAATAGCCACTGTAAAATCATGAATATCAGGTGGAGAAGGAAGTGAGAGGTCTCTTTCCCCTCTGCAGTGTGTCCCTGGCCTCCGTCCCCCCAAACTGCTATTTGCCCTAGGAGACAACCGGTATATTTGCAGTAATGGGATAAATTAAAACTGTTAGGGGAGGTTCTGGGAAACATTTGAGGTCATGAAAATGGCACAAGGGAAGTGTTAAGGGGGGGGAAGCACCTCTCCCACCCAGTGACACACCTCCATCGGACCCCCCTCTTCCCACACAGATCCTGCAGCACCTTGTTTGGGTTGGCTACAAACAGTTCTTCGCTTGACTAAGTGATGTGATAATTTATTGTGACAAAGATTTGATGTGAGAAATAAACACCTCAGAGAGTAATTATTTATTGAATGACCAGATGTTCCACGAAGCAGTTATACCCATCTATGCCCACTGAAGTCAATGGGTTAAGATGGGTGTAGCTCTTCCTTGACTGTAATGCATATTTTTAAGAAGCTCTGAATAGAAATGATATTGTGATATTAATTGTACCTAGTACAAAAAAAAAAAAAAACAACTCCCAGACTGCTGGCTTTAGAAAATGTTTCTCTTGATGCAGGATCACCTTATTATATCATTAGCAGGCAGCTTTGCTTGTAGACTTTCCAATTTTTGAAGAGAAGCTGGCTAGGAACTTCATTCTAGGTCTTCTCTATGGTAGCCTCTGCAACACACTATTTGGCCATTTCCAGTAAGTGGAGGATTGCATGCCATATTCACCATTCCCTCCCATACCTACTTGGAGAACAATAACTGGGCAGTATGTCCTGAGTTGCTAGGCAACCACGGCGCAGTGCAACCTCAGCCCCTTTCTAATAGCATCCACAAAAATTGTCATCTAAGTATGCAGAGAGAGATTCCAGTAGAAACTGCCTGACTTTGTGTCTTCACGTTGCCCTGCCCAAGGTCCTGGCAATACACAAGTCTCCCCCTTCATTAAAAAATGGACATTTTATGAGTTAAAAATTAAGCTTATCTCCTCTAGTCACAGAAAACTCTTGGGCTTGTTTAGGCAGATGTCGAAATGCACGTATCAGCAGGGGGAAAAAGTTATGTATGGTCAACTTTTGGCCTTCCTAGAATGCCAGAGATTCTCTGTCACCTCGATCTGAAGCAAGAAAGCATCTGTCAGAGTCGGGTCAGAAACATTTGCTGTGATGTCCAGGAGCCTCTGAGCTGATGGTTTCCACAGCTGGAACTCCCGGAGAGGGCTTTGAAAGCGCTGCCTCAGTTCTGTCTCAGTCTCTGTGCTCATTTTAAACGTCCTTCCCTTCAGGCTGTAAGAACAGACAGACAAAATTATGAAGCTTAAACCTCAGGAGGGGGAAAATTCCCACCCTCCCTCATTGCTAGCGGCTGCCTCCGTAGCTTGCTCTCAGAAAACAAAGGGCCTCTGTCTTTGGCTTCATCCACACCCCATCTTCTTGCCCTGGGGCAGCTGCTTCTGCCAGTCAGATGACCCACAGGGCCTTTTTTTAGATACCAAGACAGACATTCCTTTTTTAGTGCACCTGCCAAGGAGAATCACGAAAGATAAAGCCGGCCTTGCAAACGACAGCTCTCAAACAGCCTTCTAAAATCTGCCGAAAGAAAGAAAGAAAGAGACTCCTGCTGTGCTTGACTCCCCTCCCCGTTCTGAGCTTCCCCAATCAAGTGCAGAATACTTTCTGTTTCAACTGGGGAGGGGGGGATAGAGGAAGACCCGAGTTCAAATCAATCTGAATTCAGCAGGATCCACAATGGAAAAAACAAAGTAAGTGCAGAATCAGCCCAGGTCAGGGCCTGTCATCCAAAGCCAGTGTTAAAAGGCCTTCCAAGAAGCATCTTTCAGATGCTGATAATTATTGGGGAAACTTAGTTATTCATTAGAGAAACAAGGAGAGGGACGGCATGAGCTGAGTTGTGACAGTGAAAGAGGGCCCTGAGGATTTCTGCTACGCTCTCCGCCGTCCCTGCCACAAGGCCTGGTGCAGCTGCCACTCCTTTCAAAGAGGAAGGAGCTGCAGAGAGCCGCCTCTGCTTATGGCAAACGTTCAAGCTGCCCCTTCTTGCTGTTTGTCACTGGAAAGTGTCCCAGTTTTGTTTTGAAAATCTGCACGGCTGGGTCTCCCCTGCAATGAACAGTTTAATTAATGCAAACCTCTCTCCGCTTGCTAGCACGGTCCGTATTCGACACAAGGAAGACGTTCTTCCGAGGCAAACAGAACGTGACCTTGTTACCGCTCAGCGGATGAGCTTTTCTCCAAGTCTGCAAAAGCTTTGGCCATAGGCACTTTACTTCCTGATTCCAGCTGATTCCAGGAAGCAGAAATCCTTTGCCAAAGCTTGGAGAAAGGGGGGGGGGAGTGGGCAGAATGTGCCATTTTTCCTGTTTGGATGTAAGCAGAAAGAGAAAGACAGCTCCACTAAGAGGGGAAGGAAACCATCAAACAAAATTGGGAAAAAGGATCCACGAGGATGCAAGCAGCAACTCCTTCCCGCCTCTGCTTCTACCTGCATGGTATTTGGCTCTACACTTGAAAAACAAGTGGCGAATCATTGGCCTTCACCCCATAAGCACAAATTCAGGTGAACAGCCATGTTGGTCTGAAGCAGCAGAATAAGCTTTGAATCCAGGGGCACCTCTAAGACCAATGAAGTTTTATTCAAGGTGTGAGCTTTTATGTGCGTGCACACTTTGTCAGCTGACATGAAAGCTCACACCTTGACTAACATTTTGTTGGTCTTAAAGGTGTTCCTGGACTCAAACGCTGTTCTGCTCTTAAGCAGAGATAGGCTGCCGAATCCCAAAAGCTGTCTTTAAAGCCATTGTCTCAAAGAGTGATCCATGAAACTGAAGCTGAAGACTGACAGAGCCCTGTCTTCCTAGAGGAGCAACTTGATCCAAGCCAGCCTGAAATCCTTAATTTCACTGAAGAGGGCAACTCTCCACAGGACTGGGCTGGGCATCTCTCCATGTATAAAATCAACCCTCTCCATCTGGTCATTGTGAGCTGGTTGAGAAGTCAGGACCCTTGTGAACAAAAGACTGACTGGCGGAAGCAGCTTGGGGAGGAAAAAAAAGAGAGAAAAAAGACTTCCATCTAGTTCAGAGGTGGCCAAACTGTGGCTCTCCAGATTCCATGGACTACAATTCCCACGAGACCCTGCCAGCATGTTGCAGGGGCTCATGGGAATTGCAGTCCATGGACAACTGGAGAGTCCTGGTTTGGCCATCCCTGAGAGTTGCAGCAGTACAATCCACTGGAGAACAAGAGCCAAAAGGGGATAAAGATGCTTGTTCAGCTTGCCTTTGCTCTCTCTTGTAACATAGACTAATCATAGAATCATAGAATCATAAGGTTGGAAGGGGCCATACAGGCCATCTAGTCCAACCCCCCTGCTCAACTAATGCCCAGACCATGACAGAGGCAGACCAATAAAACAAGTCAGCACCAGGGATGGTTTTCCAACAGGCTGCGGCTAGTACTTTCCCCCCCACTCTGCTTTTTGGAGAGACAGCTGCCATTTCCGACTTCCTGTCTTCTGCAAGGCAGCCGTAGCCAAAGCTATTAAACTTAACATTAGCGTCCACCTGGTTTACTAGTTATTTTTATAGCTGGCAGATAAATCCAAAGCAGTCTCTTACTTGCATTGTTTCCATATTGCCGGAGCCACCTAATCCCCGCGACGTCGTTTATTTTAGACCACTGCCCCTCCCGACTGGAACATACCTCTGATATTCCCGGATTGCACCGATCACGCTCTCCGACAGCGGCTGCATGTCCTGCGAAAACCTGAACAGCTCCTTCAGCTGAGCCTTCAGCCTCTCGACCTTGGATTCCTCCTCTGCGAGAACTGCTCTTGTTGCCTTCAGTGCAAAGAAACACAGCCTTTGAATACACCATAAAATCAATCCTCCTGGCATATATTTTCAAGATGGCTCTAGAGAAAGCTAACGTGATCCAGTTGCGAGCGGTTTTACAGTTAGGCTTCTTGACAGGTAAACTTTCATCCACATAATCAAAAGTGTAGTGTATTCATCTTTCAGGACTTTCAACAAGGAACTATTTTAGAACCGAAAGAAGAGTGAGTCCTAGGCCAATTCTGCATACAACAGATAATGCACTTTCAATGCGCTTTAGAAGTAGATTTTCCTGTTCTGCACAGGAAAATCCAGCTGCCAAAGTGCATTGAAAGTGCATTATCCTTTGTGTGCGGAATGGGCCCTGGGTGGGCTGTTTACAACTGGGGCACTCCAAGTCCTAGTCTTGGGCCCATTCCGCACACATAGGATAATGCTGTGCTTTGGTAGCTGGACTTTCCTGTGCAGAACAGGAAAATCTACTTCTAAAGTACATTGAAAGTGCATTATCTATTGTGTGCAGAATAGACCCTGGTCTAGGACTTGGAGAGCCCCAGTTGTAGATCCCCCACCCAAAAGTTTTAAAGTACACTGGGTGACCTTGACCTAGCCCCTGATTTGAATCCATAAACACACATGGAGCTGCCTTCGATTGAATCAGACTGTCGGCCTACCAGGGCCAGCATTGTCTACTCAGACAGCAACAGTTCTCCAGGGTTTCGTGCAGAGGGCTTTCATATCACCTCCTACTTGATCCTTGTCACTAGAGAAGCTGAGGATTGAACCTGGGACCTTCCACTTGCCAAGCGCGTGATTTGAGCCCCCTCCCTCACTAATTCTACCTCACAGGTTTGTTTCATGGATCAAATGGAAGGAGGGGATCATGTGTACCATGCAAAGCTCTTCCCAAAGAAGGCAACAAGGACAGAGGCAAACGCACAGAGGCAAAGCAAAAAGTAGAAGGGATGATACAAAATAATCATGACAAAAGCTTATTCTTTTAATTCAGCTTTTTCCAACCTTTTGACCAGGGAGAAGACCCTGGAATAATTTTTCAGGCTCCGAGGAGCTCCAGAAATGACATCAGCTAGCCACACCCCCAGAAGTGCCATGTCACCTGAAGAGACATCACTACCCACATTACTGCTCATTAAAAGGCAGGACTGGGGGGGGGGGAGGAGAGACAGGAGGCTGTTTAAGGTGGGAGTAGGCATGTAGACTCCACCTTCTCCCAGGCACAGAATGCAATCATGCTCAGGAGGGGAAAGGGGGATCAATGGAAGTGACCATTTTCCCAGCTCATAGCTGAGTCCATTTAGGCAGGAGGGGAAAGGCTGTGGACCCCCTCCAGAGCTCCTGTGAAGGGCCCATGGACCCATGGGCAGCCCATGGACCCCTGGTTGGGAATCCCTGTTCTAATCCCTTCATCTGCACATGTAAGAATAATATTAATGTAATATGTGTACACAAAAATGCTACTTCAATTTAATTGGAAAGTTACTTCTTGATGAAGGAAGCAGTAAGAAAGCTGGTTCTCTTCTCCCCTCCTGATCAGCTATTGAAACACTTACCATGTATTTCCGCCACAAGGCGATCAAGTCCTCTTCACTTCTCACCCGGTCGTTGGGTTCAAAATTGTTCCTCAGTCTTTGTAGGCTTTTGTGAAACTCTTGGACCTCGGCTTCCAACAGCCTGGCTTGTGCGTGATAGGCATTTTCTGACCGAAGAGTCTTCATCAGTCTCTCCTCTTCCTCGAGGCAGGCTACTTTCAGCTTCTCTAGGGTTTTTTTCAGCTCATCCAGTTCATCCTTCATCTTTTCTGCTCCCAGTGGGGAGGTGTTCTGCATCACGCCAACAGACTGAGCTTCGAGATGCCTCAGTTTCTTCTCGCCATTCTTCACGTCTTTGGCAATGTCCTACAGGAAAAAGGAGCTCAGAGTGAATGGATCCACCATCCTGTCGCCAGACAGTGTTGGGCGTACGTCATACTGGCAGTACTGTTGGGATAAGCACAGCGTACTATGGTGTTTGTAAATACATAAAAAGTCTAACACATATTAAGCTGTGACCTGGCCCACAGATTCATTGATGATGACTCTTCCAGTAATGACATTGGTTAACTCAAAGAGGTCTCCTGGCCTCCCATAAACCTAATTTGAAGGGGAGATCCTTAAAGATTTCTCTGAGGTAGAGCAGTTGCTAGACTCTAAACCTGGGCAGATTCTGCACACAATAGATAATGCACTTCCAATGCACTTTAGAAGTAGATTTTCCTGTTCTGTACAGGAAAATCCAGCTGCCGAATCACATTGAAAGTGCCTTATCCTATGCGTCCAGACTCTGCCCTGGAAACAGCAGCTGATATCCTTCAGGGGATGAAGGATCAGTCTATATGCTAACTTAAGGGCATCCAATACAGAAGACAGAAAGCATGCCTCAAGGCTGTTCAAGGTTGCCTTAATGTGCACCTTCAAATCAGAGTAATTGTATTTTGATTCTTTGTAGTAGGGTGCATGATTTTAAAAGTGGGTTGGGCCAGGACAGGAATGCCAGTAATGAGAGGGCATGGTATGCTCTGATGTGTGTCAGACCATGGAGCCCACTGGAATTTGGCAAGTTATGGGCATATTTTGGTACACTGGGGGTATGAAACTTGGTACATCTAGGTGTGAGGTAAATGGGAGGGTGGCGGGGACAACCTGAAGCAGGAACCAAAAAACCCCTGGCAGTTGGCAGTTCTGTGTCCTAGTTCAAAAAGGACATGGACAAAATTGAGAGGGTGCAGGACAGCAATGAGGACGATGCAGGGTCTGGGGACCAAGCCCTATGAGGATAAATATCAGGGGGGGGGGGGATTTCACTGTCAGAGCAGTGGAATAGGCTGCCTAAGGAGGTGATGAGCTCCCCCTCATTGGCAGCAGCTGGACAGCAGCTGGACAGATATTAAGCAGCAGCTGGACAGATATTTCTGCTTTAGGCTGATCCAGCATTGAGCAGAAAGTTGGGTTAGATGGCCTGTATGACCCCTTCCAACTCTATGATTCCATTGTCTGCAGAGCTCAAACACAGTTACAAATTTATATTTTTGTTTCATTTTATTAATCCTCATGGAAGCTTTTAAATTTAGGCTGGGTGGAACCAGGATCCTTAAAACCATGTTTTCTTTTTTACCCAGCATGCCGGCTCTCTAAAGCCGCACACACACACAAATGGATGGGCCAGGAAATACGAGCAGGAGTCCTTACTTCTTATGAAGTAAGAACAAGTCAAGTACCTGCAGGGACTTAATTCTGTTTTCTGCCGGGACTTTTACTCCGTGGCTGAGGCAGTTGTTCAGTCTTTCTGTCACACGGGTCAGCCATATCTGGAACTGGTCAATACTGCCCTTATACTGCTCATGTTCTTGTGTGATCTTCTCAAGCAGTTGTACTCTCCTCTGAAACAAATAGAAACATGAACTATGGGGAGAGCGGAAATGATCTTTTCTCTGAATTCTTCACATTTTAAAAATTGACACAAAGGGAACTATCCTCCCCCTCCCCTCCCCCTCCCCCTATCATTCAGCCATTTCAACAATGTGCATCTTGGTGCACATCTTGACCCTAGCATAAGGACAGAACAGCTTGTTCCAGTTCTCACTGGGCTTTGATTCAGTGCTCAGTTTCATGGACACAAAGTTCAGAAGGCCTATAAGGTCATGGCCAGTGTGTTTCCATGCTTTACCTTTTTGATGTGGAACACATCTTCTGGCTTACCTCCTGGGACGGAAATGGGTACGGACGTGATGTCTGCTGTTCCACCCCAGGGAATGAGCCAGAAGAGGCAGGGAGGTGGCCATGCTGGCTGAGACAGTGGCCGCAGAGAGGCAGGGTGGTGGATGGAGGAGGCTGCAGGCCTGCTGGCTGGGGCCGAGACAGTGACTATGCCCCTGGACACCAAGGCAGCAGCTCCGCCTGGATTGCAGGATGATGAAGCAGCAGTGGTGGTGGCAGAGGCCACAGTGGCAGAGGCTGCAGTGGTGACAGCAGAGGCCTGAATCTGGCAGCCCTCCCCTTCCCAGGATGCCTAGGGCATTCATTCACTTACCTGGCCAGGGAGCCGCTACCATGCGCAACCTGCATGGGGCAGCCCTCCTCCACCTATAGCCCTCCTCCGCCACCTCCTCCATCACCCACATGGGTTTCTCCATTCTAGCTGGCTGCTCCCCAGCTGCCAGCTTCAGGACTCTGCCAGCACCACTACAGCCTCCGCCACTGCCACCGCTTTCTCAGCATCAGGTGCGGCTGCAGCAGAGGCAGAAGTGGAGGTTGCAGGTGGTGGAGGAGCCCATGCTGGTGAGGAGGCTATGCTGGTGGCAGTGAAGGGCTGTCCTGTGCAGGTTACACATGGTAGTGGGTGGCTGCAAGACTCCCTGGCCAGGTAAGTGAATGAATGCCCTAAGCGTCGCAGGAAGGGGGGGGTGGAGGTTGCAAACCGCCCACTCCTTCTCTCCACCCACCATTCTGCTTGTCCCTTGCCTGCTCCTGGTGCCGCACCTGCCAGCGACAGCCAGATTGTCACAGATGATGTGTTCCACATAATCTGCGACAATCTCTCAGAAATTTATTTTAAGCAAGCAAGAAAGACAGAGAGAGCCATAACTCAGCATGCTAAAATCTCTTCAAAATATTTATATTCCAACAATTATAGTACTCAGGAAATGCACTGAAATAATACTTAGTTTTGCTTAACTGGATCTGCTTTGGCATGAGTCAGAATAGTCCAGCACTGGTTATTTGGGAAAGGCCAACCCACAGTCCAAGGGACCCACACTGAATACAAAAAGGCAACATTCAGAGCGAGTCTCGTAAATCTGAGTTAAAATTTGGCAACAACATGATTTGTGTGCCTCTCATCACAAGGAAACAACGGTTACCTGGAACATGGTGTACCAAAAGAAGGAAAACAGCTCAGATTTCAAAAGTTGCTTCAGAAGCTTCCACTCCCATTAACCAATGGAATCTGCAAGTGGAATTTACCCCTTGGCTGCTCCCTCTCACCTGGACTCCTGTAAAACCATGCCTCTGTGTATTTGCACAACTGTGAATGGAACAGTTCAGAATTGGAACAAATGCAGTGAAATGTGTCTTTGGTCATCTCCCCTCATCGGTGCTGGCTTCCCCCCCCCTCTGTTTAGCGTGTGCCTGGTACAATGCATAAGGAAGAAGGGGAAGGGGACCAAAACAGGAGATAACAAAGGAGGAAATCCTCAACAGGTACCATCCCCGAATAAACGCTTGCTATATCCCAGTGCATTTGAAGAAACCTGGGCTAATTCTGCACATGGAAGATAATGCACTTTCAATGTGCTTTTGCAGCTGGATTTTCCTGTGCAGAACAGGAAAATCTACCTGTGTATTGAAGGTGCATAAATGCTTGGGTGCAGAATGGGTCCTGTTTTCTCCCATGGAAAGTACTATTGATTGACCAGGGACTACGAACACAAACTTGCTGGGACCTTAGTGGTGCAGAAGATTTCTTAAGGAGTTCACAAATTGAAGTGATCCCCCAAAGCATAGAGATGTGGCTCAGTGGCAGAGCTTCTGCTTGTCATGCAGAAGGTCCCAGGTTCAATCCTTGGCATCTCCAATTAAGAACGAGGTGATGGGAAAGACCTCCCCCTGAGATTCTGGAAAACTGCTGCCTTGATGGACATGGTCTGATTCAGTCTAGGGTGGCTTCACATGTTCAAGTATAAATGTATTTTGAGGTTTTCCTCCTTTGTTTCTTACAAGAGTAGAGAGTCTTGGCCCCATCATCAGACTTTCAGGTGTGAGAGAAAGATTCACTGTAATGGGAAGAGAAACTTCCATGGTTGGGGATCCTCTATGTCTGGGAATCAGAGCAGGAAATAAGCAGCCATGTAAGCAGCCATGGAAAGATGGAACTGGTCTATGCTGAGAGTGCCAACACCGGTCTGGGAAATTCATGGAGATTTGGGTGCGGTGCTTTGCAGGGCAGAACTTGGGGAGAGAGTAAAGCTGTGGCATGCCAGAGACTTGTACTTCGGCTGCTGCCATTTTCTCCAGGGGAACTGGTTTCTCCAGTCTATAAATGTCATAATTCCTGGAGAACTCCAGCCCTCACCAGGGCCTATTATGCACGGCCGCTGAAACGGCAGCATGGAGAACGTGGAAGAGGAAGAAGCAAAGCAAACCGCTTACGCACGGGACGGAACGCAACGGCGGCAAAACCCAGAGTATCCAATTGTGCATGCAGCTACTCTGGAGCCGCTTCCGGTTGCGCCCTGGTCCCGGGAAGCTCCACTTTCTTCCGCATCTCACTAACGCGGCTTTTTCGGCGGCATACGTTGACTCTGCACCCGGTTGCCGCCTGCAGCGTGCATAATTGGTGATATTAGCCGCCGCCATTCCACCCTGAATGCGGACCTTCCACTCCGTGCATAATGGGCCCAGGAGAGTCTGGCAGCCCGAGCTGAGAGTAACACAATAAGCTCTGTTGATAAGCAAGAGAGTGGGGGCAACATGTCTGAAGGAAGAGTGACAGCAGAAAATAAATCTTAAATGTCTATGGACTCTTGCATGCAACAGTGACCCCATCCATAGACTCCCTCCCAACCAGATAGTTTGCTCAGAGTGAGGCAAGACTGGAGAATCATATTTAAATTCAATCAGTGGCAGAGCACCGGCTTAACCTCCAAAAGCTCCTAAGGCCCTCAAGAGTCACTGTCACCCAGAGGAGACAGGATTGGGCTAGGTGGACCACTGGGTCTCAGTTCAAGGCAGCTTCATAGGTTCAGAGAGTGCAACAAATTCAGAAAGGATATCAACATTGAGAATTTCTTAGCACTGATCCAAATGCACCTCCATGGGATGTACATGTACGTCTCTGATTCATTCAAAACGCTACCCCCACTGATCTCTCTGGAGGCATTCAAGGATGCAGGAAATAATGAATCGCCTCCGAGCCAGCTCCTAGTTGCCCAGAACAAACACATGTCATGCCTCCTGCCAATCTAAACTGAATTAGGATCAAAAATCTCCCTCTTCTTCCTGCTACAGCTGGAAAGGCAGAATGTCTCCAGTGATTATTTACATTATTTGAACAGCAGACTGCCAATAAACCTTTTAGGCTGCGTATGGCTGAAGACAAGGAATGGAAAAGAAAGAAGCAGCCAAGCTCTAGAAATTTTTCGGAGGCTGTAATTGAAAGACTTTGGCAGGTGGAGAATGAAGCCAGAAAAGTTGAGAATTCCTCTTTGACATTACTCAGGAGTGCATTAATTCAGCCCAGCTGCTGCTTTTTGGCTAAAGCAATTTGGAGCTGCCATCAAGTGCAAGGGGGTGGGGAGTTGCAAGTCGTAGTGGAAGTGGCAGATCTCAGCTGGTGACCAATTCTGCTGGTGGCCAGTTCAGAGATGTACCCATTAACTCCTACCTATTCAAGAAAGTCTTCCAGAGCTATCAAGAAACCCCAGGGTTTCATGAAACCATGGTTGAGAAAACCTGCCACAGAGTTTCTGATAATTCCTAGAGAGGCATGATTTCTCTTCTGGGTTTTCCCAGAAGTGATATCACACAGTTACTGATGGCTGCTTTCCCACCTGATCTCTGCTGTTGCCAGGCGGAACCCTAGTCTTATAAAAGCTGTCTACGGCATGAGTTTACCAAGATCCAAACTCCATTGAATGTTATGAGCTAAATATCACAGATCACAGAATCACAGAATCATAGAGTTGGAAGGGGCCATACAGAACATCTAGTCCAACCTCCTGCTCAACGCAGGATCAGCCCTAAGCATCCAAGAAAAGTGTGTATCCAACCTTGAATGTCTTCAACATTTCCTCCATCCAAACATACACCACAAGGCAGGATTCTCTATCCATACTCATACCACTTGTTATTCAGGATCACTCAGACTTTGAGCACCAACTCGAGTGTGGTTGAGAGACCTAAGGAAGCTACAGCATGACATCTGGTTCCTCATTCCAGTTCTCAGTTGCTGGGGGTGTTATGAAAAACAAAGAAGCCCCAAACATGGTCATGCTCATTTGGAAGTGGAAGAATCTCCACTGAGGCTGTGACTCACTGGCTGGACCAACAATGGATCTCAATGGTATGTAGGGTTTATTATGAAAACTTTTGTGGGTCATACGAGGGAGGAAATCCCTGCAACAGCTTTCCTTACCTGTGCTTCAATCTTGACTTCTTCATATTCCGCCTTCATTTTTTTTTGTACATCCTCGTCTACGCTGGGGTCTCCGATCCGATTGAACAAAGAAGCAGCTTCCTCTAATAGCCTTTCCAGAAGCGTTGCCTGATTGATGACATCGTTGAGCAGGACTTGGGCATGGCTCAGCTGCCACTGCTTCTCCTTTAAGCCTAGCTGTAGCTCTATGTCGGGCTCCAAGGTCACCTTCATGTTATGAATCCAGACATTAAATTCATCTTGAGCCTTCAAGTATTCACTCCAGTGCAGCCACACCCACTCAATACGGCTGAGGGGGGAAAGAAGGAAAGCTTGAAATGCGGACTGAAGCACATATATATGTACTGCCAAGTTGCAATTGATTTATAGTGACCCCAACAGGGAGCTTTCTCAACAAGGGACAAATAGAGGTGGTTTGCCATCCCTTCCTCTACAGAGTCTTCCTTGGTCCAAGTACCCACCCTGCTTAACTTCTGAGATATGATGAAATAGGTGATGTGAAAGACCTCTACCTGAGGATCTGGAGAGATGCCACTAATCTAAGTAGACAATACTGACCTTGATGAGACAATAGTCTGGGTCAGCATAAAGCTGCTTCATGTGTATTCAGGTATGCCGATGGTTTAAGTTGCTGAGGTAAGCAGGATAGTGCAAAACTAGAACCTTAAAGTAATGAAGAACTTGGTAATGAAGAACTGGCTGGAGCAAGATGACTAGGGGAACATTCTTTCCACTACCCCATTCTCACAAAGCATGAACTTTTCATTAATATAAAAGTGCTTCTGAGATCCATGATCTAAAGTGTGGGACAAGTCTAGCAATCTTCAGGGCCAGTTCTCTGTTAATCATACATGTGAAGCTGGCTGGGGCAACACAATGGGCAGCATTAATGAGGAGCAAAGTGTTGGGTGTAGGTTACATCGTCCTGGTTCTGCACCACTCTTGGTTTGACTCTCTACTCTCTTTAACCCTCTTGTAGTTCTTCCAAGACAAAAAGGCAAGTTTTTCAGATAGGATAAACTCCATGAAGTGGTAATGATCTCAGGAAATCACATTCCAGTTCAAGTGTAAATCCTGCCACAAGTGAGTACTGCCACAAGTGACATTACTGTGAAGCTTAAATAACAAAGTTTTATTGTAAGAAAGGCTTCATGAACGTGTGGGGCAGTGCAGTGTTCCGGACTAGGGTGTAGCTTTCCAGGAAAAGGAGCTGTATATGGCTCCCACATGAACAGGTTACGAGGCCAATCAGAGGAAAGGACATTCTACAAAATGGCAGCAGAAAGTGGAGCAAGTACGGCAACTTTATGCTGACTAACTAGCTGTGGTCTGTGCCCTCAGACTTGAAGGATCCTGATGGCAGGCCTGAAGGGAAACACTTAGCAATGTTACCTGTGGCAGTGAGTAATATATATGGCGGTTTCTTCCCACATGGCTTTAACGTCTTTCAGTTTGGATAAAGTCTCATGCTTTTTCTCCTCACTGAGGCACCGAAGGAGAGCATCTGCCTTCATTAGCACTAAGTCGACTTTCAACCGACCTTCAGGCTCCAACTGACAAATTTTCTGTGGGGAGGAAATCGCACATCAAAATTAAACGGTCAACAAGTTTTTCAATCCTAAAGGAAATGTGAATGCTATTTCCATTGCTAGAGTAGTTTTTAAGATACACAAACAAAGACTGTCCAGGACAAAAGTTACACTAATAAGAAAAAAACTGAAATATATAGAAATTTTTCATATCCGTTTAATGCCGGTGAAGAGGTAGAATACTTGCCAGAGTGTTCCCCAGTTCTATAAACATTTTCAGACATATTTCAGACACATTTTATTGAGCAACAAGTCTGAATAAAAAATAGTAAGCTTAATTAACAAAATAATTTATCATGGTTAAGTGGATGCAAAAGTTTGGTGAGGTAGTCATAATAGAAGAATGGGGGAATTATGGTGTAAAAATGTAATACTGATGAAATGTCATGTATTGTGGGAAAAGTGTTAAAACTTATATTAAAAAGATAATTTGTCCTAGCATTATATGTGATAACAAGTAAATTAAAACTACTTACATTCTTTTTATAATAGCTTTCAAAAGGAGCTATTATAAAAAAGAATGAAAGTAGGTTTAATTTATTTCCTTGTTATTGCACATAATACTAGGATAAATTATCTTTGTTTATTAAGCTTTCTTTTTTTGTTAATTTCATAGAATCATAGAGTTGGAAGGGGCAACACAGGCCATCTAGTCCAACCCCCTGCACTATGCAGGACACTCACACCCCAATCGCTCATCCACTGTAACCTGCCACTCCCTTGAGCCCTCACAGAATCAGCCTCTCCGTCAGATGGCTCTCCAGCCTCTGTTTAAAAATTTCCACACATGGAGAACCCACCACCTCCCAAGGAAGCCTGTTTCACTGAGGAACCGCTCTAACTGTCAGGAACTCCTTCCGGATGTTAAGTCTCAAGTCTTTGTTAATTAAGTTTACTAATTTTTATTTAGACATGTCGCTGAAGAAACTTAAGTCTGAAATTGTTTTTAGAACTGGGGAATGCTCTGAGAAGCCTCCTACCTCTTCACCATCATTAAAAGTAAATGAAGAAATTCTAATGGTGCAGCTTTAAGTTCTAGATTTGTTCTTATTAGAGTTGTTTTCTAAGTTAAGAACCCTAGGGATTAAATAGTTAAGGATCTATGACTGGCCATCAGTTTCAATTTAAAAATAGTTACTGGGGGTGGTGTGAGGAGGATCACGGCCCTAGTACTGGCACAGAGGAGACTAAGGGTCAAGCTAGAAGAAACATCATACATGTGTCCACCTTGGGTACACCACTGTCACTTGAAAGCTCTCTGTCCAGGAAACAGGGAACTAGAAAAGGAGTGTCTGTCTGTGTGGGGAACAAGCACCTCAATATGAGCTCACCTCACAGCCTTTAAAATTGCCCATTTTAGGCTTTAAAATGGTGGCAGTCTCTCCATGGGGATGCCAGGGGGAGGGAGGGTGGGTGGTGGGAAGGGGAATGAGCTACTATGTATCGAAGAAGAAGAAGAGTTGCTTCTTATATGTCACTTTTTTTCTACCCGAGAGTCTCAATGTGGCTTACAATGGCCTTCCCTTTCCTCTCCCCACAACAGACACCCTTGTGAGGGAGGTGAGGCTGAGAGAGCCCTGATATTACTGAAGAACAAGAATTGGTTCTTATATACCCCTTTTCTCTACCCTAAGGAGTCTCAAAGCGGCCTTCCCTTTCCTCTCCCCATGACAGAAACCCTGTGAGGGAGGTGAGGCTGAGAGAGCCCTGATATCACTGCTTGGTCAGAACCGCTTCATCAGTGCTGTGGAGAGCCCAAGGTCACCCAGCTGGCTGCATGTCGGGGAGGAGCGAGGAATCAAACCCAGCTTGCCAGACTAGAAGTCCACACTCCTACCCACTACACCAAGCTGGTGTACACCATGTAGTGATGATACAGGGTCGAGCCTCTCCTCTCAGTGCCACAGCTCTTACCCAGATCAAACAATCACTCACTGCCTGTTTTTAAATTAAACTTGAAACATCACGCCGTCCAGTCACAGCCCGCTCACATTTTCCCTAGAAAATCTTGGCATTTGATTAAATTTTTCTTGTCATGGTATGGAAGGGCTTGGTTCATTTAGAAATGTGTTTTCAATAAAAGACGTTGCGTGGGAATTCATCTCAGAGTCTTTGTCCATCGCAGCAAAGAAAAACAAGGAGTCCAGCGGTACCTTAAAAACTTTCCACGTTTTATTGCAGCATAGCTTTCACGGCCTAGATCCTGCCTCTTCTTTTCACCATATAGCAAAAGCCCTAACAGGCTTTTTAATAATAGTGAAATCCCTTCTTAAATGTGTTATTTTTTTCCTGAGCATTGCGGTATGCTAAGCTATCCAAAAAACCACATCTAACTAGTTTTCCCTCTGGTGAAAGAGGGAGGAGTGAGAGTTCCCTTTGATCAGCAAAGACTATGCTGAAGATCATGGGAGCTACTAGGGAGGGGAATTGGGCAAGATCGGGCAAGAAGTTGGCTGGATCTAACCCCTAATTACTAAGTTTAAAGGATCAAAACTAAAAGCTAGTTTTGGAAAAAAAAACATTAACCCTAAACTGCAACTAGCTATGCCTGGAGGTGCTATACAACCATGCAGAGCCTTTTGAGAGTATTGAGAGATTACTGTATTTCCGCGATTGACTGAGGAGCAAACACCGGTGTGCCAAGGCAGGTGGTAGAACTGAGAGAGCACCACAGACATCAGTGACCTGGGTTCCCCTCGTGGTGCGGTGAATGTAAACAGGTGCAAACCTGATCAGCCACTTTGCCAGCCAGCAGAGTAATAAATCAATTATTTTTTTGGAAGAAAAGAGAGGGGTAACATTATTTTTAATAGTCAGAGTAGTTTGTGTTTTTTTTTCAACCACACTGTAAATTAGGCTTCCTCCCTGCTTTGCAGTCTGCAAAACAGATTGTCATTCTATCAACTTGGATAGCGGCTTTCCTGTCAACCGTGTACCCCTCCCCCCCCCATTCTTCAAAACAAGTTATTTGGCTTTATTTGAACACTCCCCCCCCCCAAGATGAGTATTTTAATTCTTGCCCTCCTCCCATTTTAAAAAGAATGTTTTAAAAAATGTTGCTGGACTTTCTAGAAACTGATGGTCAGTGCTTATGATCCCATGGGTATTAGAAGAAGGTGTTGGTTCTTGTATGCCACTTTGCTCTACCTGAAGGAGTCTCAAAGAGGCTTATATTCACCTTCCCTTTCCTCTCCCCACATCAGACACCCTGTGAGGGAGGTGAGGCTGAGAGTCCTGATATTACTGAAGAAGAAGACGTGGTTCTTATCTGCTACCTTGCTCTACCCAAAGGAGTCTCAAAGTGGCTTACATTCACCTTCCCTTTCCTCTCCCCACAACAGACACCCTGTGAGGTGGGTGAGGCTGAGAGACCCCTGATATCACTGCCCGGTCAGAACAGCTTTATCTGTGCTGCCTCAAGCCCAAGGTCACCCAGCTGGCTGCATGTGGAGGAGTGGAGAATCAAGCCCTGTTCTCCAGATGAGAGGCCACCACCCTTTAAACATCACACCTCACTACATATTTGTACAATTAAACAAAAAGTATATTTGTCTTAAAGGTGGTGAGGGTGCTTCTAAAGTAGCCTCACGGCTCTATATATGTTATGTCTTCTTTTTTGTAGGCTTCGTCCCTGCTGCTGCTTCCACAGTTCCCTGCTTCATGGACATGTCTGTAAATCTAACTGAAATTCAGCCACGGGCACCTAACACAAGGTGACAAAAGAGAGATCTATAAATACATCTGGAGCGCTGGTTTCAGAGCTCATTAGCGTTTCTAGTGATGGTGAATAATCAACCTTGTGAAAACTGACAGCGATGTTGACCTTTGAATTTCTTGAAACTTTTTTTTAAATTGCTGCTTTTCTTGGCTAGTGTTTACATGAGCAGATTAGCAGAAAATAAATCATAGCAAGGCAGGGAAAGAAAGAAAAGGGAGCAAGGCAGGGAAAGAAACAAAACTGCTCAGCTTGGAAAGAGAAATTCTGGAACCAATTAATTAAAAAAAAAGCCATGAAGAAGAAGACATTAGCTAGAGTAATTTCTGTCTGTTATGATTATAGTGGGAAAATATTAACGTCCACTCACTTACTGTTCAATTCTAAACAGAGTTATTTCCTTCTAAGCCATTTGACTTCTGTGGACGGAGAAGGGTATGACTCTGCCTAGGACTGCACTATTAATCCCTGCTGTAAGGTTAGAAAGAGGTGATCATTGTGCAAAGAGGGGAAAATGTAACTGTCTGGGGATAAAGGTCCAATGACTCATTCACTGGAGTACACAGCTCTTCTTTAGGAAGCCTTGCCATCAGATGAGTTTAGTCTTTAAAAAACATCGGAGGACCTCACTGTCTTATCAAAGCGATGAATCAGGATGGTTAAATAGAACTTCCATATACAGGGGCAGTATATCTTATGGATGCCAGATTCGGAGGACATACAAAAACAGATGGATCTCACCATCATAACTCTGCCAATAGTGATGTAGAGGCATCTGGTTGGCAGCTGGAAACAGAAGGCTAGACCACATGACCTTTGTTCAAACACAGCAACACAATGCTTGAATTCTTAACTGAGGCTGACGTCAGGCCTCGTGTTGACAGGGGAACACAACAAAACAGAAACGGGATGACAGACGTGGAGAGTTAATCACGCTGGGAAAAGCTACAACCATCTCGACATGTGTTTCCTCCTCCGATCCGTCACTATTTTGACATGTGTCGGCTACGCGGTTTGCAAACACTCCAGACAAAATACCAATGCTGGCGTGGCCTGTACTGAGCAAACAGAGGCCAGTCTATACGGGCGGCAGGGGGGGAGGGGGATGACATCCAGATCTGCAAGATGCTGTACATTCAGTTTCAGGATCAAATTAGACACCGTGGGAGTATGCAAGACAAGAGTATTTATTCAGAGTTGGTTTTTATGCCCTGCTTTTCACTGCCCGAAGGAATCTCAAAGTGGCTTACAGTCGCTTTCCCTTCCTCTCCCCACAACAGACACCTTGTGAGGTAGGTGAGGCTGAGGGAGCTCAGAGAAAAACTGCTCTGTGAGAACAGCACTATCATGGCTGTGACTGGCCCAAGGTCATCCAGCTGGCTGCATGTGGAGGTGCAGGGAATGAAACCCGATTTGCCAGATTAAAACCACTGCTCTTTACCACCACACCCAACTGTCTTGTTTCACCTTTATAATAACAAACATACATGTATCTTCCCATTGTGTCTAGTCTGGTCCTTAGAATGGCCACTGAGGTCGATGGCTTGTTCTCACAGACCATTTATGCACTGGAGGTTTCATGCTGGGCTCCAGGCTGGAGTTTTAGTCGTGGCAGGTTGCTCCACCTCTTCCTGCATCCACATGAGGGAGCATTTGGCCTGGTGCACCTCATCCACTCCTTATCTGTGCTCCTGATAAGGGGGTGGGGCAGTGAAGTTCCCAGTGCATAAACGGTCACAGTGATGACAATAATAAAATGCTTCCAATTGCTCCTTCTTTACCTCCGTGTCCCTTAGCCTGGCCTCCAGGGCAGACCGGGGTCCCTTGGTGTTGTCATTGATCTGCAGCCTCTCCTGGATGGTCTTCATCCAGTCTACGGCACTCTCCACACTGCTTTCAAATTCATCCTGGGGCTGCTGGGTCATCGCATTAGAAGACTCTGGAGAGGAAGAAATTAAAAGAGGAGTTCAGTAGCGTTTTCCCCCAAGCCGCCTGTGTAGTTCAGTGCCTGTGAATCATACTTTCATTTGCACCTGTTCTTTCAGGACCCCTGCTTGGTTTGAAATGGTTTCACTGCAAACAGGTCCTCAGATATGAAGACACTGAAGTCTACTGGGGAGGCAGACTCCTAGAATCAGCTCTCAGGGTGGGGAGGGGGATTTCGGAAGTATTTGCAAGCCCACGATATTTGCCGTGATTCTCGCATGATCAGCCCAGCAGGTCAAGAGGCCGTCAGAGATGGCATTCTGCCCACACACAGAAGCTAGGGAGCCCCACTTTAAAGAGCCCTTTAAAAATGTTTTCACTTTTTGCACTTCTGGTCTCCTGGTAAGACACCCAAAGAGGACCAAGTTCCATTTTTACCTTTTAACTTTATATATCCCAGAACTCACAATCCAGCATTAGAAGGCAGTCCCAGAAGTCAACACAAGATGGGTAGATTCAAGTCCAGCAGGACCTTCCAGAGACCAACAAGATTTCCAAGGTAGGAGCTTTCAAGAGTCAAAGCTCCCTTTGTCAGAGTGGTTACTGAGAAGCCCATATTAGTGATACCAAAAGAAGGGGAAAGGATGGGGACCGGATGTCCCTTGAGTTTACCCAGCTGTCTCTAAACAGGGCCATCCATCCACCAGCCAACCTCTCCAGTCCCAAATGAGACAGAAAACCTCCCTTATAAAGGATATGAAGACAAATGCCGCTCAGAACCAGTCTCTGGTCTGGCTCGGACATTTACCTGGCTCATGTGGAGGAGGGCTGGTTGACCTCTTCTGTTTATATTGCACGTTATCTATTACTGATGTGGAATACATCTACTGGCATGCTCCCTGTTATAGAAATGATGACAGACATGATGTCCATAGTCCCGCCCCACTAGATGGCAGCTGGGGAGACCCGGTGTTGAGCCCCACTCACTGTGCTGATGCCCGTCTTGCCCCTCAGGAGAGTGGGGATGGGCTCAGAAGATGGGCAGCTGTGCCTGGCAAGGCCCTGCACTGCACTCGGCTTGCTGCACCCCCTGTGGCCCCCTGTATTCCATGGCTGATCCTGCCCTCAGGAGAGTGGGGATGGCCTCAGAAGACAAGAGATGGTAGAATATGTTCCACATAATGGCCGAGAATCCCACTGTCGTACAACTTATTTATTAAAGCTTTCATAGCTTGCCTTTCCTCCTAGTTCAAGGCAGCTTATGATAATAGTTATGAACATTTTCATTTAAAACCAAAAACAAAACAGCAAACCCCAAACATCTCCTCACCCACCCTTAAAAGATGCCCACTATTCAACCCTCCTCAAAAGTCCTGGCAAACAGCCAGGCCTCATGGTGTCTCCAAGGAGGGCCCCCACATCTTGTCAGGGAGCCCATGCCACAGAGCCAGAGCCATGAGGGAATCTCGGTCAATGCCAGATGGGCCCCCCCTAAGCGGGGAGGCAGCCAACAGATGGCTTCCTGATTACCACAGTTTGGGCACAGGGACATATGGAGGGAGACAGTCTTTCAATTAATGGAATTCAGGTACTCCAAATGAGCAGTTTACACAAGTTCTAAGAGGATAGAAGAAACACAAAGGAATAGGGCTGTGGAGGCAAATTCTGCTTCAACTTAGACACATTTATTGGATAATATGTATAGCATTTGCGCACACACAAAGGTCCATGCATACAGGGGCTGTCTGCTCACAGACAGGAGGGAATCCTGAAGAAGCACAGTTCC
Source organism: Paroedura picta (assembly GCF_049243985.1). Classification (NCBI taxonomy): domain Eukaryota; kingdom Metazoa; phylum Chordata; class Lepidosauria; order Squamata; family Gekkonidae; genus Paroedura; species Paroedura picta. Next base: position 162,046,260 of record NC_135370.1, read on the forward strand.
CAGACATGTGCAGCAAGTCTGCACATCCACAGACAAATGCACACAAATATAATTTATGTATATGTTCTAATGAAACTGAGTAGTTGAGAGGGCATTGCTCCCTGCTACTGCCCTTCCCCCACCATATACCGCATATACTCGCATATAAGCCGCTGTCAATAAGTCGACACCTAATTTTATCACAAAATCTGGGCAAATTTATTGATTCGCATATAAGCGGGGGTGGGAAATGCTCCATCATCACAGGCTCTCCCATCCAGCACTGCCATTCATTTTGCCATTGAAGGCAAAAGGAAAAAAAAAGATCTGAGTCCCTCAGTCAAACCATTGATGTCCTACAAGTTGCCAGAGCAAGCTCAGCTTGCAGTACACATTTGCAAAAGGCAATGCAACGAATGGCTGGCTGGAGCATGCTTTTATTTCAGTCACCTTATACACCCGCGTATAAGCCGAGGAGGGAACAACAACAGTGTGAAAAACGGTGCTGAAAAATTAGGCTTATAAACAAGTATATAGGGTATATTCCTTCTCTACACATTCCTCCTGGTGGTAAAAAGTACTGTCCAATCACAGAAGAGATATTGGCTATCCTGTACGATTTTCAAGGCAGGAGGTGGATGCAGGTGGTTTGCCATACATAGCAACCCTGGGCTTTCTTGGTGGTCTCCCATCCAAGTACAGACCCTGCTTAGCTTCTGAGAAGTCTGGGTTAGCCTGGGCTATCCAGGTCAAGACTACTTCCTCAGATGGTCCCAAAAGGGATCTGGTGTCCTATATCTTTGGGTCCAGTTTTGTATGATTCTTGCCTCATGAAAAAACCAAAAAGGGGGAAGAGATTGCATAGTTCATTTGCATACGGAGCTCTCCCCTGGCCTCACATGTTGCCTTAGGGGTGACACATTCTTCACCTCTGGACCAAGAGGGCAGCTGTTGGGACTGCAGCTTTAGTAGGTTCATCAAACTGACACACCTCTGTAGAGCAAGAAGAATGCCGCTGAGTCAAGATACAACACACATAAGAGTTTGCTCTTCCATACCGGAGATGGGATGCTTCTGTAAATCAGCCGGTGAGCATAGGCAGGATACTAAATAAATGCTAGATAAATATTTCATTTCTATACTGCCCTTTCCTAGTGGGCCCTGGGTGGTTGACAAGAAGAAATATACCAATCATATTAAAATATGTTTACAACAATAATGCAATAAAGACTGCCTTCTTTAAAATTTCTCCGGATGGGGGTTGCACAGAGCTTGGCGGGGTTTTCTAACTGTGAGTGGATTTTCAGCAGGGAGGCCCAGATGGTCTTCTTCTGGCATCAAGCCATGGGCCTGGTGGAGAAGCTCTGTTTTACAGGTCCTCTGGAATTGTCTGAGAGCCCAGAGGGCCCTCATCCATTCAGGTAGACTAGGGCAAGGCCAGTTTTAACTCCTTGGGGCCAGGGAGCCTAGGCAGATTTTGGCTGCTAGATTCTAATACTCTTTAGGGGGTAGAAGGGAAAAGGCAGGGGTCCCAGACCATCATGAGCATCAAAGTCTCCAATCTGGAGCCCATACAGATGGGAGAGCACAGGTGTAACATGTGCTGTTTCTGGGGTCCTCATAAGGGCCCCGACTGCTGTTGCTGTCTTCCTGTTTGGGGGCTTTCTAGAGGCAGCCAGTGGACCATTGTGTGAACGGAATGTCTTCAGTCTGATCGAGCATGGTTTTTCTTATGCATGCCATTTCCATGTTTTAAGCAAGATATGCATTGTGGCTGGAATGTGGAAAAAAATCATCCAAATACTTGGCCTTGAGCCCATCTGTAAGGGGATGTCCTGCTTTGGGCTGAGGTTAAGAGCATAAAGGTCATGTGAACTGGTTCTGTGCTCTTGCCCCCCTCCCCCCACATTTTCTGATGCAAAGCACTAGGGTACAAATGTCTCCCAAGCATGCAAAGGTTCGGTATCTTTTACAAGCCAAGTTCCCTTTGTGGCAGGGTTCAGTTAGGACTGGCATGCTTCTGCTAGGCAAAGGGTAATGGCAGGTTTGTGTGCAGTGAAAGTTTAGCCTGCCGGTAATACGCTTCTGCCCTGACCTGGATCGCTCAGGCTGTCCCAACCTCATCTGATCTCAGACTCTAAGCAGGTCAGCCCTGCTCAGTACTTGGCTGGGAGACCTCTAAGGAATTTCGGGACCATTATCCAGAGGTAAGCGAGGGTAAACCACTGCCATTCATCACTTGCCCTGTAAACCCCTGTAGCAGTGGTTCTCAACCTAGGGGGTCGACCCTTGGGGGTCGTGGCAGGGCAAGCAGCTTGGCCGGGGTGTGCCATCCACACAACAGCCTTGCGGGGTAGATCGAGATAGAGCGTTCATATGTCTAGAGCAGCAGAAAAGAGCGAGAACAGCACGGTGGGACAAGAGGCAGAGCTGAACTGAGAAACCACGGGAAAAAAAACTATTTATATACAATCGTGAACAATGGCTCTTCACGCCATTGGTCGGTTTCAGTCTAATTTCTGTGAAAGAACACTTGCATAATGTTATGGTTGGGGGTGGCTTCTGTAAGTTTCCTGCAGTTTCTGTAAGCACTTTCCATCACCAATAAGTCTCCAGGGAAGATCAGGCAGAAGTCCTTAACTGTGCAACTCTGGCTAGGACACCCCTGGAATCTCATTTACAGTCCCAGCCTCTCCTAGGCATCTTCTGGCATTGACTATTTATTTTATTACCTCCCTTCTTGGTAATTTGCCTTCAGTCTCAGTGAGAAAGGTGGTTTATAAATAAGACAAATAAATAAATTAGGGCAGCACGCATTGAATTGCATGAGCAATTTATGAAAGTGTTTGGGATATTAGACCTGGAATTGCTTAGGCTTTTTTTCAGACAGGAGAAGGTGCCTTTTACAATGAAATCAGGTGACCCTTTATTTCAGGTGACTCTTGTTCCTTCTTCCTCCCATCTTTCCTTCAACCTGCCATGGTACGTTTGATCCATAGAGCCTTTTAGTTTGTGGCTGCAGCAGAAGGTTCAAGATCCTACTGAACCAACATCACTGTCTCTTTCTCTCTTTCTCTCCACAAAAACACACGGAGCAAACCACATGCAATGATGCAACTAGACAAGGTGGTGGAAATTCTGGATCTTCCGTCTTACTGAGATATCTTTAAACAAAAATAGCAGCCAAGAGCCGGGCAGTTTGAATCATGGCTTGGTGTTGTATGGGATGTTAACCTTACCCCCTGCACCATTCAACCCCCCCAGGAGTGCAATTTACCCTGGCAAAGGAAATGTATGCTGCCCCTTTAATTTTTTACTATAATGACAATCAGCACAGCTGTGGCCCAGTTTACACTGAGAAAAGAGCACAGGGGAAAGGGTGCCTCTCCCACCTCCACTGTAATCCTGACCCAAATCCTCCCTTCCCTCCTCCCCTCCAGCTGCTAGTTAAAGAGGTTTAATGAGCCGGATCTCTAATGTCATGTCTAGCAAGGGGTGCAGGGTGTACATATGCATAGTTGCATCTGGTTCAGTAAGATGAGCCATTGTCAACAAACCCAAAGCAGGAACTCCAGTAAATGCTTCTAATCTCTTGCATGCCTAAGGAGGGCCTCTGGATGGGATTTGACGGATGCAGCCATAGCTCTTCTTATCAGAACTGAACACTCAAGAGCAGCATGAGCCCATCCAGGCTATGATGGAAGGGCCCATCCAGGCCTCTGATGGAAGGGCTTTTTTTCTTGGCAGAACAGGGGCATGATCGGCCAGTTCCCCTTCCCATTTCGCCCTCTAGGTTGTTACGGAGCATCCGTAGAGGCCCCAGGAACAAACCTTCAAAGTGGTCAGAGGGCTGCAACCGGAAGGGGAAGTAAGAAAATCTGGATCTGCGGACTCCAGAGGTGGTTGGATACCCTCCAGCACCTCTGTTATGATGTGTGATGAAACTCTAATGAGGTTCCACGCAAAATGCTTCTTTATTAGTTGAAACGCTACCGAATAAAAAGATCTCCTTTTGCGTTCCGTTTAAACCAACAGCAGGGTAGGACGAGGTTACAGCCAGTGTGGCACAGTGGTCAGGAATGACAGTATCAGATGCAAAATATTGAGACTAATGTGACAATGGAACAATGGGAGCTAGTATGGTCTAGAATACCAAAGTATACTAACAGTCAAATACTTAAAGAAAATTGGTACAAAATGTTTTATAGGTGGTATGTAACACCAAAAGTGATCGCTAAAATTGCCAAAAATTGTAATAACAAATGTTGGAAATGTGATGATAAAGTAGGTTCTTTTTTTCATATGTGGTGGAGATGTGAAAAAGTTTATAAGTTTTGGGCAAAAATACATACTATTATGCAGAAAATGTGGGGCCTTAGATTCCCTATGAAAGCTGAAGCTATGTTATTAAGTGTTCCTCCTCAGTGCCTCCCAACCCACACACAGAGCTTCTTCTTCTACGCGATGACGGCAGCAAGACTAGAATTGGCCAAGAAATGGAAAACGCAAGAACTACCCTCGACAGAAGACTGGCTGAATAAACTAGCTGACTTTGCCAAGATGGCTAAACTGACACTGATAGTTAACGGAAAAACAGAAGAGGCCTTTCAAGAACAATGGGGCCCTTACCTGAACTATTTAAGAAAATAATACAAAGGGGATTGAAACAGGGAACTAAGTGTATTAAATGAAGATCATAGCCTTCCTTTTTCTGTATTGACAATATAGATTGCATGTATCTCACTGTCTTAACTTTGGAAAATAAAAATAAAAACTTTCTAAAAAAAAAAAAAAGGAATGACAGTATCAGAGTGAGAAATTTGTGGAGATTGGACGGAGGGGGGGGGGATTTAAGCCTGGGGAGGATGGAAACAGGAGGGACCTCAGCAAGGAGGGAGCCAGCACAGCGTAGAGGTGAAGAGTGATGGACACTAATCTGAAGATTCTGTGCTCCTCCACATGCAGCTAGCTGGGGGGCCTTCGGCTAGTCACAGTCCCTCTCAGAGCTCTCCCGGCCCCACCTTCCTCACTGGGTGTCTGTTGTGGGGAGAGGAAGGGAAGGTGATTGTAAGTCACTTTGAGCCTCCTTTGGGTAGTGAAAAGTGAGGCATAAAACCCAGCTCTTCTTTTTGTTCAGTAAGGTATAATGCCACTCCCCCCAAAGTTGCCATTTTCTCTAGAGGAGCAGATCTCTACTGTCTGTGATTCTGTGATTCTGTCTGGAGATCAGTTGTAATTCCAGAAGGCCTCAAGGCCCTACCAGGCTGCTAAGAAAAAATGAAGGCAAGTCGATTCAATGAAGCAGAAGAATGAGGAAAAAATTGATAAGGCGGCATGTAAATAAAGTATATTTAATTTCAAATGTCTTGTTTTCTTCTCAAATGGGTTAAGCCAGGGGTAGTCAAACTGCGGCCCTCCAGATGTCCAGATGTTCATTCACGGGTAGGGGCTCATGGGAATTGTAGTCCATGGACATCTGGAGGGCCGCAGTTTGACTACCCCTGGATTAAGCCAAAACAGAGTCTGGATTTTTATTTCCCACTTTCAGGACCATATCGTTTCCTCAGTGGCTTATCCCTCTATGTGTAATGAAATAAACATACATAAATATATAAGGAACCCATTACAAACTTTATTAAATAAAGTTGCAATGCTACATCTAAATAAATAAAAATAAATTACAACAATTCTCAAAGTGACAATCTCTACATTATGTAAAAAACAAATCCAATATAGGTTAATCTATCTATTTAAAAAACACGATTTTTCCACTTAGCAAATATACCAATAAGCATAACAAATACCTTATAGTATAAATGGGCTCAAAATGTATTGGAGGCTCCTATCGGAAACTCTGAGAAATCTTAGAGGTGGGATTCTTGCAATTTATTTAGGTTTATTTAGATGTACTATTGCAACTTTATTTTAAAAGGGTTTCTTATATGTTTATTGCATTACACATATAGGGATAAGCCACTGAGGAAAAGATCTGGTCCTGAAAGTGGCAAATAAATATCCGGACCTCGTTTTGGCTTAACCAAACATTTAACATTTGAAAAGAAAAGACATTTGAGATTAAAAATACTTTATTTACACACTGCCTCATAGATTTTTCCTTGTTCTTCTCCCACCGGCCTGCTGGCAAGTATAGAAGTAGTTATAAGATCAGCCTAGGCCAGGGGAATCCCGAGCTCCAACCCCCATTCAGCCAAGCAGCTCACTGGGTGCCCTCGGGCTCGTCACCCTCTCTCAAGTCTTGTCTCTTTAACATTGTTATTGTGAGGAGAAAATTATTATTATTATTATTATTATTATTATTATTATTATTATTATTATTATTATTATTATTATTGTTATTGTTATTGTTGTTGTTGTTATTGTTATTGTTATTGTTATTATTATTATTATTATTATTATTAATTATATATATGGAGGAGAACCACCCTGTGCTACCCTGATCTCCCTCAAGATGGGATAAACAGATAAACAATAGATCAGGGGTAGTCACCCTGTTGTCCTCCAGATGTCCATGGACTACAATTCCTATGAGCTCATGGGAATTGTAGTCCATGGACATCTGGTGGACCACAGGTTGACTAGCCCTGCAATAGATAAACAGAAGAAAGACAAGGGCCTCTGTCTACTCCCCAGGCTCCTTCAAAAGTAAAAATCCAAGTGGTAGTGTTGGGACAGGCCCCTTAAACTCTGTGCCAAATGTCAGGAAAACCACAAAATAACCATTCCTTTCAGAGGGAGCCCAAGTACCTCTAGATTGCTTCCAAGTACAACAGTCTACAGGTAATCGCACGAGACCTTGAATTCTTTTGCCTTACCACAGGACATAAAAATCTGAAAGGAAACTTGCCAAATGGCTTCGTTTCCCCTCTCACTCTGTTTACAATTGCTTTTTAAAAATGGCCAGTAGTCTGTTTGGCTTTCTACGACTTCTTTTTCTTGGCCCACGCATCCTGACTATTTTTAGTGCTATGTGAAACTACTGTAGCGGCGTCTTCTACTTGCGGCTGGCTTTTTCCCCCTTTTTCTGAGAAATATGGAGAGGATTAAAACCATTTCCCTCCCTCATCTCCCCCCAATACAGCACAACCCGCATGGCTAGTTCATTCACAAATGCTGGGCACATTCCAGTTTTTATGCTTCTAAATACCATAATTACCATAAACATACCAATCTCATGGGACTGCCAAATCCAGGCTGCAAAATTCCTGGAGATTTAGGAGTGGCGCCTGGGGAAGACAGGGCTCGGGGAGGGAAAAGGGACTTCTGTGCAGCATAATGCCATGAAGTCCATCTTTCAAAGGAGCCATTTTCTCAGGGGGGAACGGATCTCTTTAGTCCCTTAGCAGTGTGTCACGCTGCTAAGGGCATCACTGTTGTCACAGGTGTACTGTCAGCTGTCTTCAGTCCAAGGAAACAAAGTAGGATCTACATTTTTAAATACATTGTCTTCCTTTTTCTCTCATTGATTTTTTAATCTTGACTAATTGCACATGGAGTTTTTTCTCCATTTCAGCAACTCTAGTCATGCCTCCCCTTTTTTTTGTTTCCATTCAACATTGTACTCCATTCTTGCACAAATTGCAACACCCTGTTATTGTTGTTGTTCCCCTTGTAAAGGAACGAGGGGGAGAAAAGAGAGGTGACTCTAAGCCGCTTTGAGACTCCTTTGGACCACAAGCGGGGTACAAAAACCCAGTTCTTCTTCTCATCTCACATCTGATCTTTCCTGGCATGGAATTATTGGGGGTGATCTTTTCCATCTGTATGGAAAAGAAAGTACACCTTGAATTTGAATGAAATTAACTGTCGCCTTCACCCCCTTCCCTCTTTTGACTTGCCTTCATTGTCAATCTTGGCACCCACAAAACTGAGGTGTGGGGGAGGTCAAGGTAACTTACTACATAATGACAGTGTTCTGAATATGAACGTGAACATATGAATCAACCAAATTAGTCGCTGGGTAGAGAGTTGGTTATTCTTAGCGTTTAATTTTCAGAATTTTAATATGTAATTAATAAAGTATCTATGTATTTGTTAATATGTTGTAAACTGCCACAACTCCAATGGGAGATAGGTGGTCTAGAACAGGGGTAGTCAACCTGTGGTCCTCCAGATGTCCATGGACTACAATTCCCATGAGCCCCTGCCAGCAAATGGTTGGATTTATTGCCTGCCACTATCAGTCAAACCATCTTGCGACGGGTCATATAACCAGCCCATCATTTAATATAACTTCTGTTTCATTTGTGAACTGAAACAACTGACATTTGCATGTCATTTAATTCTTATTGATAATAGCTGGAAACTGTAACACACACACAAAACACAAGGCCACAGTATCCATTAGATGTAGAGATCCTGCTCACTGCACAGATGGCTAGGAAACAGGAAATTCAAGCGAATGATATTTTACAATTTAATGATGTTGACACTGCAGTGTTTGCCAAAATATCAAGATGGCTTTCATCATTAATATTTGCAAATCTATCCTGAATGCCTTGGTTACTGGGTATGTTTTGTTTGACAGTATTATTAGAGCCATGCTATCCTATCATATAAGCAGAGAGGAGAAGGGTTTTAATGTGGTCAAGTGATGGCCATGGACATGTGCCTGACTCTGCAAAGAACCTGGAATGGGAGGCACACTCACCTGCTGAAAAAATTGATGAAGACTCTCCCCAAACTGAATTATGACTCCAAAGTAGGACTGTCAACTCAGTATGTGGAAATTCTGGGAGGTTTGGGGTTGGAACCTGGAGAAGTTGGTGTTTGGAGAGGGAAGGGACCTCGGTGGAGTACAGTTCTTGGAATCCACTCTCCAAAGTGGCCATTTTCTCCAGGGGAATTGATATCTGTGCTCTGGAGACGAGTCGTAATTTGGGGAGGCCTCCACACCCCTCTTGAAGGATGGGGACCCTACTCCCACATTGCACTGGCTGGGATCCGTGCGAGTTAAGTGGATTTGAACTTGGTTGGCTGACTGAAGGGAAGCCCTGCTTAGCATTCTGCTGTATATTTGTTTGTTTGCTTGTCAAGTGATGGCTCGGCTGAATATCGAAGTTTCAAGATGTAGCATGTTCCCCCAGTGCACAAGTCTACGTTGAACCTCCTGCACCGTTCTCAAAGGGAGAAAAACGTGCAAAAAAATCCATACCACAAAACATCTCCCTTGAGTGCTGATGGAATAGAAAACAAGTTGACGATCTGAACAGCATGCTAAAAATCAGGAATCAGGAAAAATCACTTGGCAATTTAAGAAAAATTAAAAAGCAAAACCTTAACGCTCGCATAGGGTTGGATTCAGGGATCTGTCAATGAATTTCTGCACCCCCTCCCTCAGCAGTCATTTCCAACCCCGGGAAAGTTGATTCATGTGATTTTGAAACCTGTGTGAAATAATACCCACAGGTCAATGGGTAGCCTGTAGTAATTATGTGCCAGGGAGTGATATCCAACCAGCTTCATTGGGCTGGAATTAATAGTGTCCAAGAAGATGTTGTCTGCCTGTACGGTTAACATTGTGTGCATCTTGTTAGAATTTGCTTGACATTAATTTGTGAATAAACAAAGTACCACATATCCCTCCCTCCCAAGGTATTCTACCCAAATCTTTACTGATTCTTCTTAATTTGACATACAGACGCATTCTACATCTGTAACTACACTGCTCCTTAAATATACGTTTAAACCAATCTTTGGGACTGCATAGGCTCTGAAATCACTTCAGCATGTTTCAGATTATCCCATTTCCCTCACTTGACTGCCATCCCAAACCAAATTCTTATGCAAATGCAAATAGACAGGGATAGAAACACATTGTAGGAAACTGCAATTGTTCCTTGTTAGAGCGTATTTTCCAATTACTGAACTGTGACAAGCTTTTCATAGCTCTTCCCATTTGGAAGCGATCAGGGTTCCAGATTTACTTCTGAGAGCTGTGGTCTAAATAGGCAGGAGTGTGTCAAATTGTGTACAGAGGCAATAACATAGAAGTGGCTGTGGTCCAAAGGATTGCCTGGTTCTAATGTTCTGAGGTAATTTTCATAATTGTTAATGCTACATTGGATAAAGGCACTTGAGGGCAGGAGCCAAGGCACAGGTGCTGACTAGGCCCCTTGGAGGACACAGGAATGCCATCGCTTCCCACTGGATATCAAATTAACTGACACACTGATCTCTACAAATGGCTTGTTCTTTCATTCACAACCGATCTGCATATTCCTGACCAAAATGTCCTTCCAAGTAGTTTTTTTCTGGCATTTTTGTCCACATGGTTGGCCAAAAAGGCCCAGCAGGTGTCCCATGGAACTTTTACAAAGATTCCTGGGTCACATTTTAGAAAATACAGACTTACAGAGAAAGGGAAGGCAACTGCCCAGGACTTAGTGAGTGGAAGGTAATGATGAATTTCCAATTCTTTGTTCCTTCCCACATGCATCACCCAAACAATAGCTTGCAAAGAGAGGACTCAACACAGCCGAGTTCACAGGGATATGCTGCACAAAAATATGCTCGCATACATGTGAACTTCAGCTCATCCAAATGACTGGCATTTTTTTTCTGGTTGAACACAAGCCTAAGAAGCTGTTTATCTCAAATCACAGGCTGAGGTCTTGTACGGCGGGGAAGCTGGGGATTGAACCTGAGACCATCTGCAGGCAAAGCTCTACCTCTGGGCCATGGCTTGTCCCCTGTTCTTCTAGAACCACCAGGAAAAATACTGTATGACACACTTACCTTCAGCCGTCAGGCTGCAACCTTGGTATCTCTCTGCTGAAATGGTCCAAACTAGGATCCCAACTTCTGTTCAATTGCCTAAAATAAGAATTGCATCATTAGTCTACCACATAAAAGCTCTCATATTTACAATTCCCAGAAATGAACTTTGCCTATCCCTTGAAGATTCCTCTCTATCCTGTCCTACTGCAGATAGAGTCAGATGGGTCTGAAGCAGCAGGACAAAGTTTGAGTCCAATGGCACCTTTAAGACAACAATGTTTTTTAAATTCAAGGAATAAGTTTCCATGTGCATGCACACTTCTGATTTAAATTAAGTCCATCAAAAATGAATATACTTCCTTTCACACATAGGTTTGGTTTCCACAAGCAAAGGAGGTCTTCTAGGGGCGCACCATGTTTAGGGTTGACAAACTTCAGGTAGGGCCTGGAGTTCTCCTGTCATTGCTATTGACATCCAGACTACAGAGATTAGTTCCGATGGAAAAAATGGCAGTTTCGAAAGGCAGACTCTATGGCATAGGCACAAACTGCATTTTTGTAGTCTGGTTTGTACTTCAACCATGAACCAAACTACAAATCCATGCAAATGAGAAGGTTGATTCAGAAGCTAACCTGGATTGTATCAGTTTGTAAGCCATTTAAAGTTTAAAATCCTGCTTTCTGCTCTCCACTGCTTCTCATGGGGAGCAGAAAGCAGGGGTTTAAATGGCTCCGAGACATTAAAAGCAAACAGCTCAGTGTTGGGGAGCTCCGTGCTGCTAGGACGTTTCTTTGTGAAGAGCAAAAACCACCATGAACCGTATCGAAAATCACAAAAAGTTCATAGCAGTTCTTCAGTTTGTGAACATTGCTTCACGAACAAGTGAAATTCGTGATGAACTTTGAGTTTGTCAGTTGGTTCATATCCAACCCCAATCACAAACCTACTGAGCTCCCAGCCCTCTCCAAAATCTATTCTTTTCAGCAGCAGCAGCAACAGCAGCAGCAGCAGCAGCAACAACAACAACAACAACAACAACAACAACTCCTGGCTCATGGAAAACTAGATCATGGAAAATTAGTTCCAAAGCATGAAAATAAGAGACCTCAGTTATCAGTTCTCCCAGCCTTTTGAGAGTCTAGCTTGAGGCAGTTTACAACTCAAAACCACTGTATAAAACACAAGCCATTGGACACAAACACCATAAACAAAAACTATCCATAAAACAGAAGCAGAACATTAAAAAGCGCTAAGAGAAAACTCCTATTTAAAAACCTGGGTAAAACACCATATTTTTGGTTCCTAAATGAAAGGAAAATAGGTGCCAGGGGAGCCTCCAGGGCTGCCCAAAGGCAAGATTTCTCCCCCCAAAATGCCCTGTTTCTGGACACCACCTGCCTCCCCTCTGAAGACAGGGGTCTCAGGAACAGGGCTTAAGAGGCGGATCTCAATCGGCAGGCTGGTATTGCTTCCCACAGTGATAACTCCAGGTGGGCAGCGATGTTAGTTTGTAGCAGCAGAATAAAACAAAATAAAACAGTCCAACAGCATGTCAGAACTAACAAAATTTATCCCAGCATAAACTTTTTTGAGCTAGAGTTCATTTAGTCAGATGGACTGGATAGCTGTACCTCTATACGTGGATGCTTATCGTGTTCACCCTGCACTTCCCTAGATTAGATCTGATTTTCTGTTTATCCTGCTTTGCCCACCTATCGACAGATGGGAGTGGTTCTCATCAGCTCTGAGGAGACTGATTGCTCTTTGGATTTAATCTCATTTGTCATTACCCCCCTCCTCCTTTTGGTAGTCTGCAGTATTTAGCAGAAAACGGATGTGCTCCATTCACTGGATGAACTGAGCTCAAATTTGGTGTGCGCTGGAATTAATTCCAAACCTGAGTTTGGAAATACTGTATTTCAAGCCATACCTCATTTACAAGAGCAGATCTAGAAGTTGTTGTTAAAATATGAATTTGAAAACGAACAGGTTAAACATTGAATGATTAAATAAATGAAATATTCCATTAGATGAATGGGAACTATTGTGGGGCAAAACTGTAAAACGTATGAAACTGGCAGTTAATAATCCTCGAAAGGCTGAAGACTTTTTTTTCTATGCAACTAGCGTGGCAAGAATAATCAGAGCTAAGAACTGGAAACAACAGGACTATCAAGAATAACGGACTGGTTGGATAAACTAGGAGAGCCAGTTTGGTGTAGTGGTTAGGAGTGCGGACTTCTAATCGGGCATGCCGGGTTTGATTCTGCGCTTCCCCACATGCAGCCAGCTGGGTGACCTTGGGCTCACCATGGCACTGATAAAACTGTTCTGACCGAGCGGTGATATCAGGGCTCTCTCAGCCTCACCCACCCCACAGGGTGTCTGTAAAGAGGAGAGGAAAGGGAAGGCGACTGTAAGCCACTTTGAGCCTCCTTCGGGCAGAGAAAAGTGGCATATAAGAACCAACTCTTCTTCTTCTATCTAAAATGGCAAAGCTAACCAGTCTAGTCAACAGCAGACCAGAAGAAGAATTCAAAGCACTATACAGATTATATACGTAGATAGCTAACAAATGTATTAGCTGAATAAGGGCTAACTAAAACTATGTGGAGGTTCAATATTTCTGTATTTTATTATTGTGTTTCTTTCTATTTTTATGCTTTAAAACTAATAAATGCTGGTACTTCCAGCAATTAAAAAATTCTGTTTGTCTTTATTGCATTATTGAAGATCTGTTTTGCAATGTAAATGCAATATTTTTAAAAAGCAAATCAGAAGGAAAAATTGCCTAACCTACATGCTGCCTTTCCCACCCAGCCTCTGAGCTACAAGTCCCAATTGGCAGCATGAGAACAAGCATGTATAATTTTTTTTTTTAAAGAAGATTTAGACCTCTCAGGGAAGAAGTAAAGTTTGCAAACATTTGCTCACATGCTGGCCAGATGATCTGAGGCAAATAACTTCTGATCATCACTTCAGAAAAGAAGAGAAAAGAGTCCTAGCCTCGTCTTCTTCCTGAACTGATAGTTTTCTACATGTAAGGGATTTTTGTGCAGAATATTAAGTTGTCAATGGAGAAATAACACAACCTAAGACAAACATCTACCAATTAATCAGCTGTTTTGAGAATTAGGGCTACGAGCACCAATACTCTGACCTATTGTCATTGCTATAACAGTCATTTTAATATGTTGCTACAAAGGTGATGAAAACTGGTGATAGTGAATAAATCTAGCTGATTAATTCCATTTTTTGTTTCCAATGTATAAATTCCCAAAACATAGGTACCAAAAACTGACTGTGGGAAGTGCAGTCAAGTTGCAGGCAACTTATGGTGACCCTGTAGGCTTTTTGAAGCCAAAGACGTCCAAAGGTGGGTGGCCATTGCCTGCCGCTGCGTAGCAACCTGGGACTTCCTTGGCGATCCCCTGTCCCAAGTGCTAACCAGGAACAATCCTGCATCGCTTCCAAGGCCAGGCTACCCTGGGCTATCCAGGCCAGTTCACCAAAAACTACGGCTGCTATTATTACTACTTGTACCAACGCAAGAGGGTCTTCCTTTTTTCTACACTGCCCACCAGTTCTCTGTTTCAATGCCCCACAGCAGCCTTAGTTGGAAATTGCTGGACCCAAACTGATGTGATGAGGTATAAATGTGAAAGAACAACATACTGTTAGCACTAGAGTTTAGAGCACACATTCCATTCCGCATTAGTACCCCATAATACGAGAAGCAGAGAAAAAACACCTGAACTACACTATAAGAAGAAGAATTGGTCCTTATATGCCATTTTTTTCTACCAGAAGGAGTCTCAAAGCGGCTTACAGTCGCCTTCCCTTTCCTCTCCCCACAACAGACACCCTGTGAGGTGGGTGAGGCTGAGAGAGCCCTGATATTACTGAAGAAGAAGAGTTGGTTCTTATATGCTGCTTTTCTCTACTGAAAGGAGTCTCAAAGAGACTTACAGTCGCCTTCCCTTTCCTCTCCCCACAACAGACACCCTGTGAGGGAGGTGTGGCTGAGAGAGCCCTGATATTACTGAAGAAGAAGAGTTGGTTCTTATATGCTGCTTTTCTCTACCCAAAGGAGTCTCAAAGAGGCTTACAATCACCTTGCCTTTCCTCTCCCCACAACAGATACCCTGTGAGGTAGGTGAGGCTGAGAGAGCCCTGATGTTACTGCCCGGTCAGAAAAGATATAGGTCCAGTGTTATACAATGCTATAGATCCAATCAGCCACGGAGTTTGCAGAGCAGAACTTCCCTCCTTTCCCCTTCCATTGCAGTCCATGGAGCCCCCTCCCCACGTAAGTTATTCCTAGGGTAAGGCTGTCATGTTTGAGCTGGGAATTCCCTGGAGATTTAGGGGAATGGCTTGGGGAGGGGAGTGTTTGGGAAGGGGGGGGGACACCTCAGCAGGGTATAATGCCTCAGAGTCTACCCTCCAAAGCAGCCATTTCCTCTAGGGCAACTGAGCTCTCTGGTCTGAACAGCAGTTTTAATTCCAGGAGATCTCCAGGCTCTACCTGGAAGCTGGCAACCCTTTTCTAGAGAGATTGGTTGACTCTCTGGAGAAGGCAAAGTAGCGGTCAGCGTCAGGAGGGGAGAATCCGTGGAAACGGTCGATCCATCTTCTGAATGTGGAAGTCCAATCAGGTTTTTGGAACTGCATGGTTAGAATGCATCCTAGCATGTCATGTACACTAGTCTGAGCCAGTTTTAGGACTATGGTGTGAGAAATCTGGATGACCTTGGTGGTTCCCCATGCAAGTACAAACCACAACTGACCCTGCTTAGCTTCTGAGATCCGGCAAGATCAGGTTGTTCAGGCCATCCAGTCCAGAATCCTGAGCTCCTAAGCCTCCATTTACACTTTTATGGCCCAGAAAAATACATAATTTCTAAAGTCTGTTTCAGGGGATCGCTCTGTTGGTCTGCAGTAGAACCGCAAGACTCAAGTGGAACAGCCCCTTAGAACCAAGAAGATGTTCAGGGTTTAAGCTTTTAAACTGCCCTTCATTGGATATCATCTGATGAATGGGGCTTCTTTGATTGACGAAGAGATATCTGATGGAGGGAACATCGACTCTGTAAAATTTTGACCCTGAAAATTTTGCTGGTCTCTAAGGTGCTACTCAAAATCCAATTTCTAAAGCCTGTTTCTACCTTACTGCCACCTTGGTCATTAAGCAGAGCTCTGCCTCGTAAAACTTAATTATTTTTTTCCCAAATTAAAACATAACAACAAACCCTCTAGGAAAGGTAGGGTGTGTCTCCTAATAAAGGACACCCACAAGCAGACTCTTAATTTCAGTGTCATACGTGGGTGCAAAAGTATATGTAGGGTGAAAGCACATGATCATAAACACTTTAAAGAGCTCGCCTCCACACCCACAAGGGCGTTTAGTACAGAAGGCTTATTGATCCGATGACTGCAGGGCCTAAAAGTTTGGCACCGTATCAAAGCGACGTGCCCCAAAATAATTAAACTTGCTCCTAAGACAATCCGGCCCTTCAAATCCCCTTTCATAACCACATCTGCCCTGAGCCAGTAATGTGTTTTATGTTGCAAAACAACCATGGCAAAATTAACAGCGGTTATTGCGAAGACTTGCCTGAATCCCAGCCAACAGATTCATCTCCAGGTGTCTTCTTCACAAACCAAATCACAAACGCCACATCGCGCCGATCAGTTTCGACCCATTTGAAGAAGTTTTCTAGAGTTAAGTAAAAGAAGCTGCTTTCTCGTGACTCATTTCTGCCTGGGGTTTTGCCGTTTTCCATAGATTAGTCACCCACCCTCCCACTGCGCATAGAATGCCAGGCACTGTGGGCCAGAGGCAGAACAAACATCTGCTTTCAATCCCAGGGCCTAATTCTCTTGAGTGGATGAGACAGTACGCTCAGTCCTGAAACAAGGCTGGAGGCCCAGGGCTTCAGCCCAAGTCTACATGCGCAGAAGGTTGGGAAATACCTGGAGATTTTGGAGGTGGAGCCTGAAGAGGGAGGGTCGGGGAGGGAGGGACTTCAGTGGGGTATGATGCCTTAGAGCAGGGGTAGTCAACCTGTGGTCCTCCAGCTGCCCATGGGCTACAATTCCCATGAGCCCCTGCCAGTGTTTGCATGAACCGAACTGGCTGGTACTGAAACATGCTTACTTGTATTAAACTACATGTTCACTTGAAGTAGCTCTTTACAGGTATGTGCACAGTCAAAATGCACACTGCCTCACTGCATCCATATAGAAAGCTGTATTTTATCAAGTAGTGGACCACCAAGCTCTCCAAGTCTCAACAGAAAGAGGTCTTTTCCAGAAAGCGCTACCCTTAGCTGGATATGCTAAGAACCAAACCTGGTACCTTCCGCACATGCTCTAAAAGTGTTCCATGCTCCCTCCTTACAATCTGCCATCACACTGTAATAGCCCTGAGCTTGGATCTGAAAGCGCTTTTTGCTATCAGAAATGCAATTCCTTTTTTTAAATAGAGTTTTGGAGACAAGACAGAAAACAAGCGAAATGGCCATTCATTTATTACAAAGATGTATAACCTTCCTCTTAGCGCATTGGTCCCAAGACAGTGTTCAGTTATAATCAGAATGATAATGTGGCCATCAAGAATTTAAAACCCACAACAGACCAAAAAGAACCAGCCATAATAGCTGAGCAACTTCCAGGAAAACCACCATTAAAGATCATTAAAAGACTGCTAGCGCAAGTATACTGTGATTTGGAGTAAGAAGACCAAGGTTCAAATTCCTCTTTAGAAGGCTAGCCATGTTAAAGACCTTTTTCATGAGTGAATCCCATGCAACAGTGGGGAACATTTGAATGATGCCACCATGTGGGAAGGACCAATCCTGTGGGCTTGCCCCCTGTTAAACTCCCTGTTCATAGAATCATAGAGTTATAGAATAATAGTTGGAAGGGACCTCCTGGGTCATCTAGTCCAACCCCCTGCACTGTGCAGGACACTCACATCCCTATCCCTCATCCACTGTAACTTGCCACCCCCTTGAGCCTTCACAAAATCAGCCTCTCTGTCAGATGGCTTCCCAGCCTCTGTTTAAAAATCTCCAAAGATGGAGAACCCACTACCTCCCGAGGAAGCCTGTTCCACTGAGAAACCGCTCTGACTGTCAGGATCTTCTTCCGGATGTTGTTCAGTTGTAAAGCAGAATATTCAGCTGCTTTTCACTCAGTGGTTTTCACCCAAAGGGGGAATGCAGGGGAAATAAATTAGCCGAGATTTGGAGAATTCAGCCATGCCTTTCAACTATAACAGGAAAAGTTGCTCTATAAAGTCAAAACTCGACAAACCTTTTTTCTTGTGTCAGTTGTACATTTTGTAAGCAGGAGAAGAGCAGAGAGGAAAAGAGAGAGAAGCAACTGCCAGGAAATTGTGAGTAAAAGGGAAGCAACCCTTTCTTTTTTTTTTACTAAGATTGGTTTCATGAAATGAAATACTTGAAAAGCGGCTGTAGCTGCTGAGTAGTCCTAGTAGCTTTGTGGCATGACACCAGCTTGGCATGCAGAAGGTTCTGAGTTGAACCCCTGGCATCTTTGGTGAAAGGAGCTAATGTAGCAAGTCTTGAAGAAAGACACCGCCGCCTGAGCCCTTGGAGAACTGCGGCCAGTGCAATTCAATGACATTAAGGCTATCTGAGGGCAGGGGGTCCCCAATCTTGTTGAGTCTGTGAGCACTTTTGGAATGTCGAGAACAAGGAATAGACGCCATCACAAAATGGCTGCCATGGGTTGCTGTGGCCAGTCACAGAAAATTGGGGGTCTGCAAGCCAAGCATCCCCCTAAGGTGTTTCTAAATGGGTCCTCCTTTGAAGACACAAAGGTGAGGTCTTCTGGACTCTTCCAAAGCTCCTCCTGCTTCAGTGAGGTGGAAGAAAGCTGGGACTGGCTCAATGCTTTGGGGAAGAGATGTTTTCTTGAAGAAGCAAATGGTGGCAGGAAATACACTGGACAAACACCATGGAGCACATGGATGCTCTGCAGACGGTCACTGGGTGAGCAAAACCAGGGGTCTGACTCAGCATAAGGCACATTCATTAATGTGTTCCACCATGCTTAGGGTTCCCAGCTTTGAGTTGGGAAACAGCAGGAGATTTTAGGGGTGGAGCCTGTGGAAGGAGAGGGTTAAGGAGGAGCAGGACTTCAGTAAGGTATAATGCCCCAGACCCCCAGCCTCCAAAGCAGCCCTTTTCTCCAGGGGAATCCATTTGGATTCCTGGAGATCTCCAGGCCCCATCTGGAGGCTGGCAACCCTAGCAGTGATGGCTTTTGGCTCTCGTCCCACCATTAGCCGCCATTAGTCACAGTCCCTCCCCAAACCAAATTTCTGCTTTTTCTTCTTACTCCTCTGTCAACTAATTCCTGTTCAGCAGCCGTCTGCTGTATACAATAATTTCAAGCATTAATCCCCGCACAAGTTACCTGGTTTGTTAGATGGTGACCCGAACTCTACCAAGTTTCTTGGGGATTAGCCCTGTTGTGTTCACCTTTTAAACAGAAGCATCCTGCTGAACCCCAACCATTATTTTCAGCAGATGGTTTTCGAGTCAGATGCTGGCCTGCTGGCCTCTGTCTTCAGGACAGATTTGAATCCTTGTGTGGTGTGGATCAAGAGTGTCAGACTAGTATCTGGGAGACTCAGGTTCAAATCCCCATTTGTGCCATGGAAGCTTGCTGAGAAATTTTGGCCAGCCGGCCACACTCTCTCAGCCTAACCGACTTCGCTGGGTTGTTGTGGGAAAGGAGAATGATATAATATAATAATGAATTGTAGTCCATGGACATCTGGAGGGCCACAGGTTGACTACCCCTGCTATATACAACCTGCCCTCCAGCAGCTGCATTTGTTATCAGTGGAATGCAGGACTGAGTCTGATGTCCTGGTTCTAACCTTCAAAAGGTTAGAATCAGCATAGGGCTGATCCTGTGTTGAGCAGGGGGTTGGACTAGATGGCCTGTATGGCCCCTTCCAACTCTATGATTCTATGATTCTATATAAGCTGCTTTGGAATCCCACAGGGGAGAAAGGCTTATTCTGTGAAGGATCAAGGGGGTGGCAGGTTATAGTGGATGAGCTATAGGGTTGTGAGTGTCCTGCATAGTACAGGGGGTTGGACTAGATGACCCAGGAGGTCCCAACTCTGCTACTCTACAATTCTATGATACTTCTATGAAATGAATGATATTCCCAAAGATCTCCAGGACCCCAGGGTGGTGGATCAGACCCAGCCATTGAGATTAGAGCCTGCTATTCTTTAACCACTTCACCATGCTGGATCTCAAGATTGAGCAGGGAACGGGGAGGAGGGGCAGCACCCAAGAAGGCCACAGTACAGGCAAGTATTGTATTCCTGGGTACAATGGGCTTTGCCTCTAGTAAATAATAAACCCAAGACTGCCAGCTGACATCTCATGCTCAGAAGCCCTAGCTCCAGACAAGGGCTCAGTGCTTTACTTGGCCCAGGAAAACCTAGGGATCCATGTGATGGCCACCTCCAGGGTAGACTACTGTAACTCACTTTACATCCCCTTAACCTTGACCCAGAAGCTGCATCTGGTGCAAATTGCAGCAACACGGGTCCTTACCAGGACACTGCAGAAGTCCTATATACCAGGGGCAGACAATCTGTAGTCCTCCAGATGTTCATGGACTACAATTCCCACGAGCCCCTGCCAGCAAACGCTGGAGGGCCACAGGTTGACTACCCCTGCTATATACAACTTGCCCTCCAGCAGCTGCATTTTTTATCAGTGGAATGCAGGACTGAGTCTGAGGTCCTTGTTCTAACCTTCAAAAGGCCTCATGTGGTCTGGGTCTGGCATATCTGAAGGACCACCTTTTGCAGTATGCCCCCAGAAGAACATTATGGTCATTAAATGCCAATATGTTGGGGGACCCTGGTCTGAAAGAATTACGTCTGGCCTTGGCTACAGTCCTGGCTCCAACCTGGTGGAAGCAGATCCCAGCTGAGATCTCTGAAGTTCTGCAGGACCTGTGAAAAGGCACTATTCCACCAGGCATATCGTTGAGGTCGGAACAAGCAAATAAAATCAAATGGCCATCCCTCTTTCCCTCTCCAAAAGAATATCCCACCACTGAATACTAAATATATGGAAAAATAGCAGGCATATTGAAGCATTCGGTATATCATTGTTTTATTGTATTATAAATGTATTATATTGTATTATAAAACTTATCATATTGTAAAATGTCCTAGCCACAGAGAGGGGCAGTATACCATTTAATAAATAAATAAATATATTCAAATTTAATAATAACTAAGTCTGTTTTGCTCTGGAACATGTGAAGCAGTGCTAGAACCATGTCTCTGAGTGTGCCTAGAGTGCCTTTCCTTTCCCCATAAGTAACTCTTTGCAGGTGGCAATTTCAGGCGAGCTGTGTTAGAAACAAAACAATCCAACTACACAGGGATTACCGAAGCAATCTAGGAATTCGTACAGTACTGAACAATTTCAGGGTAGCAATAGCCCTGTGGCAGCTAGGATTTCCTCTAAGCAGGGTCGTTGAGTCACAGTGTTATCCCTGCCCATCTCTCTGATTAAACTGGGATTTGGCATTCTATGAGAAAAAACAATCTTCTTTGAGAAAAATTCTGGTACCAGTTGCCAGTTGTTGTTGGCTGCTGTTTGGTGGTGATTATCAAGAATTGTCATAATTTTGCTAGCTCCAGGTGGTTGTCAGCATATAGAGTCCCTGACGGAAGTGATTTGTAAATATCCGAAGAAAGGAAGATTTAAAGAGGGATTTAGTTAAAAGAGGATCTAGAAGCTTTGAAGAATGTAATGAAAACATTTCCTCTTCCAAACATTCAGGGACTGTTCAAAAAAGTATCCTGGCAGTTGACAATCAAGGTTCTTGCGGTATTCATTATTTTAAAGGGATGCCACACCCATTGAAAATGGCCACCCTATTGTCCAGAGCTGACACAAAGATAAGCCGCAGGTGCATAGGATCCTCACAAAATAATTATAAATTTCATTTGTAAAGTATCCATAGAAATGGGTGGGGTCATGGCTCAGTGGCAGAGCATCTGTCTGGCATGCAGAAGGTCCCAGGTTCAACCCCTAGCATCTCTAGTTAAAAGGACCAGGCAGTAGATGATGAGAAAGGAGAAACTCTGGAGAACTGCTGCCAGTCTGAGCAGACAATGCGGATCTTGAAGGACCAAAGGTCTGGCTTAGCATAAGGCATCTTCATATGTACATGTTTGTGGCTTCTGAAACTCTGACGTGGCTTGGTTGGCAATAATGAGGATGAATCTGACAAGATGGTGTTCACAGGGTGGGGACCATGGACAGTTCCAAAGGTATAGGCTACCTGTTTGTTATTCTCAGGCCTATTCCGCACACGCTGGATAATGCACTTTCAATGTGCTTTTGCAGCATGATTTTCCTGTGCGGAACTGGATAATCTACTTTCAAAGTGCATTGAAAGTGCATTATCCAACGTGTGCGGAATAGCCCTCAGTTCCTGCACACCTAGTTTCTGCTCTGGATCGTGATCAAGAAGACCTTTAGCCTTTTGCCCCACAATGTTACCTGAACACAACCAGATCTGGGTAAAGAACTATTGGTCCATTACAGCCCATTCGACTGTAATGGGCCAAAGGCATTCTCCATAAACTATGTCTGTGGGGTGCGGGGTGGGAAGGGACTGTTGAAACATCTTATATCTTGCGTGCAGCAGTCCCATGCATGAGAGAACGGAAGGCAACATCCAAATCATGTGTAAAGAGCTTAATCATTCCCACCTGGGATGTGTGCCACAACAGCCAAAGTGGGAATGGCAGAGATCCATGAGGCAAAGCAGCGCACCACTGCCTTACCTGCTGCTGTAAATATTCCTACAGCAATTTTGAAGGACCACCACTACCAGCTCTGCATGAAGCCCAGCTGTGATTCCTAGACACTGTTTCTCAGTGGCAGCAAAGAAGCACTAATGAATGCCACAGCTGCTAGATGACGCTCAGCCAAACAAACAGCCTCTTGTATCAGTGCTTAGGGATCTGGCACATGCCACTATGTACTGCTAAAGAGCCCGCAACCAGGCAATTTTGCCATGCTCCTGAATCGTGTTGTTGCTTGCTTCGTTCCTATTCCATCTTTTCTCCAAAAGAGCCAGCATGGTGTAGTGGTTAAGTGGCTTCTAACCTGGCAGGCCAACTCCTCCACATGCAGCCAGCTGAGTGACCTTGGGCTAGTCACAGCCCTGATAATGCTGTTCTGACCAAGCAGTCCTGTCAGAAGCTCTTAGCCTCACCTACCTCACAGGGTTTTTGCTGTGGGGAGAGCAAGGGAGGGCGATGGCAAGCTGCTTAGAGACTCCTTTGGGCACTGAAAGGTAAAGGTATCCCCTGTGCAAGCACCGAGTCATGTCTGACCCTTGGGGTGACGCCCTCTAGTGTTTTCATGGCAGACTCAATACGGGGTGGTTTGCCAGTGCCTTCCCCAGTCAGTACCGTTTACCCCCCAGCAAGCTGGGTACTCATTTTACCGACCTCGGAAGGATGGAAGGCTGAGTCAACCTTGAGCCGGCTGCTGGGATCGAACTCCCAGCCTCATGGGCAAAGCTTTCAGACGGCTGCCTTACCACTCTGTGCCACAAAAGGCTCTTATTGGGCACTGAAAAGTGGGGTATAAAAACCAACCCTTCTTCTCCAAAATGCTAGCTGTAGTCTTTCTCACTAAGGCAATGGCCAAGTTCACACATCTTCTGAGATGGACCTTTCTTAGGCATCTTCAAGTTCCTATCTGTCACACAATTCAGCCTTGTTTTATCAGCCCAGCAATCCTGTGAGGTAAATTTGATGGAGAATTTCACTAAGTTTGACCCAACAAAATTCCTGAAAGAATAGACATTTGAACTCAGGACTCCAAAGCCCTATGGGGCTTTTTGCACGCCTTCAAAATAGCACAATGGTTGCCAATTGAAAACGCTACTGATTTGCTGTTTTGCACAATGTCGTCGACAATCTGACACACACCTGAAACCAATCTGCAAAAAGCGCTTCCTTGTAGCGCTTTCAGGGAAATCCCCAAAAGTGGATTCACCCTCCGGAAAGCGATACACTCCTGCAACCAATCTGCAACACTAGCGAAAAAGACCTGTGCGTTAACATTGTTGCGGTTTCTACAAAGTCCCTCCCCCTGGCTCTCTTCTCTGATCTTCCGGCGAAGCGATCGCCATTTTTTTTTCTACGAGCGAGCGGGGATAAACGCACCAGCGAGCCTCTTTCTGTTTAGAGGCTTCCCTGGCTTCAGTCCCTCCCCTTTAGGCACTAAGCACAAACCACAGAAAAGCCCGTTTGCTGATGTATTTTCCCTTTATTTTTTACACATTCATTCAGCCGAAAATCGAGCCCGTGAGAGGGGGGGGGATTTTTTTTTTCACTCAGAGGGAGCGTGGCAACGATCAAACGATCAAACGATCAAATGACAGCTCAAACACACTAGGCAGCTGGATGGGTCTCTCCGTTGCAACGAATCTACACAGATTCGTTGCAATGGGTCTGTTTTTTTTTTAAAAAAACCTTTCTTAAAGGGAAAGGGGCTGTTTGGGAGCATGCTAACGGCTGCCCATTGGCTGCTTGATGGCCAGGGGCGGGACGAGCTTGGCAATAGCGCTTCCTTTCTAGCGATTTCTGCCGAGACCGGAAGCCTGTGGGAAACGCTACAAAACGCAACTGGATTCCACTACAAAGGCAGGTATGCATAACGACGAATTCCACTATTTTAAATGGCGATTTTTCATTCAATGACCAATTTGCTACAAAGATCCCGGTGCGTAAAGCCCCCTACTCTGAAACTACCTGCTACATCACACTGGCTTGCCCTGAGATTTGGTCCGTGCTGTGTAATCCTTACATCCTTCTAAATCCATTGAAGTCAATGAGTGTAGAGGGGTCTACCTATGCTTAGGATTATGCTGTTAGTTAATCAGCACCTGACGATCCACAGGTGAACATGAAAACAGACTGAAAAGCAAGGAGATAAATAAACTCTGGCTGTGCACAAACACAGCTCAGCAAGTGATCGCACAGCCACAGACTAGTGAGAACCATGCCTGGGTGGGCCAGTTCTGAGGCAGCCTAACCGACTGTATAGTTTGCAAACGACTCCCATGCCAAACCCTTTAGCACTGAATACCACACCACAAACCATACTGTCACCTCTCCCCCACCCCCTACCCCAGTTTCACAGCACAACTGCCAACACAGATAACAAAGAACATTGCACAGACTGTCACCTGAAACCCTCCCCTGCACTCCGCCAGGAGTCTCAAGCGAAGCCACACAGTTAAAATATTTCCTATTCTTCCAAGGACCTCAGGAGAGCCTGTCATGGCATATGAACAATCTACACAACTGGTCTTGCATCACCCTCACTCAACCTAGGAGGTGGCACAGAATACTCCTCTCTGTGCCATGTTCTCCAGCTTTCCACTCAAGTCCCTGAAAGATAGAGAAGAAGTCTGTTAAGAACTGGAAGATGACCAGCTTCCCTTCAGACCAGCTGCCAGAAGCCGGTAATGACTTTCAGTCACCTTTGGCCTTTTCTGAAGTACACCAGTCATTCAGACACCACAGATGTCTTTATTAGAGCTCCTCCTGGTTGGTCATAGAGGCCACCTTTGTTGACAGAGACCACAATTAGAAAGACACAGCCTAGATTTGTAAAACAAGCTTGCTACTGTTGCTCCCTTGTCCCTTCCCTCATGCCAGACGTGGTTGAGGAATGGGTTGGTGGGCTGGAGGTGGTGGGCTCCTGGGATTACAACTGATCTCTAGGTGATAGGGATCAGTTCACTCAGAGAAAATGGCTGCTTGGAAGGTGGTTGCTATGGCATTATACCCTGCTGAAAGTCCCTCCCCTTTCTAAACTCTCCCGTCCTCAGGCTCCACCCCCAAAGTCTCCAATCCGCAGCTGGCAACCCTACGGAGGAATCATCTTGAATTAGGTTTAGTTAGTTTATTAGTCTCCTCAAGGATTTGGTGATTAATTGGTGGGTACAATTTTAATCAACGAAATTTTTATCTGCGGATAAACATGGGTGTTTATTAGAGTCTTTTAAATTTGCAGTACCTTTGATATTTCCAAAAGATTGAAAGGGAAGGAAATGTAGGTGACTGGAAAATGAATTTAAATTTAATTAACTGATTGCTATAGAGACATATGGCCAATCAACTACACATTCTTTGGTCTGTTGATAGTACTTCTAAATATTTATTATGGATCCACAAAACAGAGTGAGTGGTACCGTATATGCGGCCCTGACCTCATTGGAAGAAGGGTGATAAGAACTCGTGGTGATAAGTTGCATTTGGTAAGTTAAGAAATGAATGCTGTTCTTTATATTTATTTTTAATTTTTGTACTTAATAGTCATAAGACTGTTGACTTTATGTATTTTTCATAGTTACGACAGCTGATGAAGTTGTGTATGAACCTGACAATACTGGTTGTCTGTTCTGTGAAAACCAGTCTTTTGAACTATCTCTTCTGTGTAAACCAAGTGTTCTGATATTAAAGAATCATACACAGACAACCTTGGACTTCTAAAGTACTTTTTAATTATTTGTGGACTGGCTTATCTCAGTGTATTAATTCTAAGAGGGAAATAGGCACTTGCAGAGTTTCTGGGTTGATTTAAAATAAGTTTTCTTTAAAACAATTCACTTTATTTACGAGCTGCAACCTAAAGGTTACTTTAGACTGGAAAACTCATGAGAACAAAAAAAACTTGGCTTGCAGGGCCACTTATAGAGTCCCACTTAACAGACACGTAAACAAAGACACAAAGAGAAAAAATTAAGACTGAAGTTCTCAGAAAATTAATTTAGGCATAAAATCCCACTGGCACCCAATGGGACTTACTTCCAAAGGAAACATACGTAGAAGCCCTTTGCCACTCTGCCATTTAAAACAAAACCAAAAAAGTTCCCAGCAATGCTGACTCCATTAAAACTTTTTTGGATTTAACGTGGGGATTTGCAGAGGTCATACATGGCACATATAATAAGGCAATTACATTAAGCCACTCAGATGTCCAGGGCTTTACCGGAATTGTGTATTTTATCCCCCCAAAATGTCTTCTCTAAACATTTCTCAAATAACAAGCTGCAGTGCTTATTAGTAGGGAGTGGGACGTGCCATACAATTGCACAGTTCCTTCTTTCTCCCGTGGGAATTAGAACTGGCAGGATAATTAAAGAATTCTTGTAATAGTCTCCAAAAAGCCTGACTGAATTTAGAGTAAAGTTTATTCAGTCTTTTCCCTCAAAGCCCACGATAGATTACTCTTTGTAATTAGGGTTGCCCGGAAGACTGGAGAAAAATAACCTCTTTTTCCAGGAGGCACACCCTTGAAAAGGATAGGATATTTTTCTCCAGTCTTCCAGGCAACCCTCATTGGTGTAGTGGTTAGGACTGCGGACTTCTAATCTGGCATGCCGGGTTTGATTCTGCCAGTAATATCAGGGCTCTGTCAGCCTCACCTACCTCACAGGGTGCCTGTCTGTTATGGGGAGAGGAAAGGGAAGGTGTCTGTTGTGGGGAGAGGTAAGCCGCTTTGAGACTCTTTCAGGTAGAGAAAAGCAGCATATAAGAAAATATAAGTGTAAAGTTCTGCATCTGGGTCAGAAAAATGAAAAGCATGCCTACTGGATGGGGGATATGCTTCTAGGTAACACTGTGTGTGAACGAGACCTAGGGGTACTTGTGGATTGTAAACTAAACATGAGCAGGCAGTGTGATGCAGCAGTAAAAAAGGTGAATGCCATTTTGGGCTGTATCAACAGGGGCATCACATCAAAATCACAAGATGTCATAGTCCCATTGTATACGGCACTTGTCAGACCACACCTGGAGTACTGTGTGCAGTTCTGGAGGCCTCACTTCAAGAAGGACGTAGATAAAATTGAAAGGGTACAGAGGAGAGCAACGAAGATGATCTGGGGCCAAGGGACTAAGCCCTATGAAGATAGGTTGAGGGACTTGGGAATGTTCAGCCTGGAGAAAAGGAGGTTGAGAGGGGACATGATAGCCCTTTAAGTATTTGAAAGGTTGTCACTTGGAGGAGGGCAGGATGCTGTTTCCGTTGGCTGCAGAGGAGAGGACGCTCAGTAATGGGTTTAAACTACAAGTACAACGATATAGGCTAGATATCAGGAAAAAAAAATTTCACAGGTTTCAAGGCAAGAGACAAACTGAGGTAGTTTAGCCATTGCCTCCCTCTGTGCAGTCATGCTGGACTTCTTTAATAGTCTTCCCATCCAAGTACTAATTAGGGCTGACCCTGCTTAGCTTCTGATTTTGGATGAGATCACAATAGCCTGGGCCATCCAGGTGAGGCCAAGGGGTTGGATGTATGATCTCAAAATCCTATTAGTCAATTATTTTATTTATTATTATACTTATAGTCTACTGTTCCTAACTTGTCAGCTCATGGTGGCTGACAATAAAATATGATGCAACAGAGAAAAACAAAACAAAACAATAAAATACATAAAAGCCTGTGATTCCCAAATCCCACACCAAACTAAGACCTCGCCACCCTGCCTCCTCTGATTTGCCAAGTCTCCAGAGGTGATGGCACCAATGAGGGACACTAGAGGAGGGGCAATATCTTCTGCCTGCCCAGTCTCAACTGAATGCCTGGTGGAAGTTAGCTCCAACAGGGCCCTTAGCTTTCCTAGGAGCTCATTCCACCAGGCAGCGGCGAGATAATAACATATGCAACAATTGGGACAAGCAATCCCTTGCAACATGGTATTTCAGGGTTGGGAGGGGCTTCTTACTCATCCAACTGGGTGCTAAAAGCTTGGATGTGCTGCCAGTTCCCAGGCAGGGTGTCTTTAAAACGAGGAAACAGAGAATGCGGCAGCAGACGCATTTAAGCACAACAGCCTAATTCATCGGTCACGTGCCTCTGAAAGTTCATGGTGAAGTCAACCAGCCTGATGCTGACCTCACCAGTTGACTAGTTTTCAGGATAACTGATTTACTGACAATTTTTCAATGATGCCCCTTTAGAGTCCTGCTCCAGGTGGTTTAAAATTGAAAAAACCAGGATCCCAGGTCAAGGTGTTTTTGATCAACTACTATCTGGTCCTTTTAGCTAGAGATGCTAAGGATTCAACCTGAGACCTTCTGCATATCAGGCAGATGCTCTACCACTGAGCCATAGACCCTACCTGAGAATAAGCACTCTGAGACTCTTAGATCTACCGGTGAAGAAGGGATTCCATCGCCACTTAGAAAGGTCAACCTTATAAGCCCTTTCTTGCAGATAACTGAGGAGAGCATAGATCAGTGGTTCTCAACCTTCCTAATGCCGCGACCCTTTAATACAGTCCCTCATGTTGTGACGACCCACAACCATAAAATTATGCAAGGGTTCTTTCACAGAAATTAAACGGAAACTGACCACTGGTGTGAAGATCCATTGCTCATGATTGTATATAAATTGGTTTTTTTCTGGGGTTTCTCAGTTCAGCTCTGCCTCTGGTCCCACCATGCTGATCTCACGCTTTTCTGCTGCTCCAGAGAGACGAATGCTCTATCTCAATCTACCCTGCAAGGCTGTTGTGTGGATGCCTCCCCCCACCCATGGGCCAAGCTGCTTGCCCTGCTGCGGCCCCTGTGAAAGGGTCATTCAACCCCCAAAGGGATCCAGACCCCCAGTTTGAGAAACACTGGCGTAGACAGTAGTCATAAGGACAGTCTGCTGGGTGAAAGTAGTGGTCCATCTAGTCCAGTGTCCTGTTTCACATGGCAGCCAACCTATTGCCTTGGAGTGCCAAACAAACAGGGCTTACAACCTGAGACCTGTCTCTGATGCTGCCTCCTATTTTTGGGTAATCAGCACCCCAAACGTTGAGGTTCCCTTCAGTGACCTGGCTGGTGGATGGACTTCTCCTTTGTGTATCCAACTCCCTTTTAAATCCATCTATGCTTGTGGTCATTGCTATGTCCACTCCCAGTCGAATTACTCATGGAGTAAAGAGATATTCCTTTTGTTTGCCCTGCCCCTGCTTGTAAGGAAGGGCAAGAGTCCGCCTCACTGCTGGTGGATCAGCTTGGAAGAAAGGGTCACCACCTGTCAGGCCAATAAGCAAACTGTAGCTGCTGAGTAAGACCCATCAGCAGGCAAACAAGCAACCTTCCTGTCCAGACACTGTGACTGAGATGCAAGGCAGGAAGAGAGAACACTTCTTAAATGGAATATCCATTTTCTTTCGACTTCCACCACAAAAAGTGGACCTTCATTTGAAGACGCATGTTAACATCTATTGGCCTTTAAATGCACCAGTAAAAAAAAAAACGCAATGCCCTGACCTGAATAACCCAGGCTAGCCCAAGCTTGTCAGATCCCAGAAGCTAAGCAAGGTTAGCCTTGGCCAAAATTTGCACATGAGACTACCAAGGAATGCCGGGGTCCTGAGGCAGACAAACGGCAAACCACCTCTGAATGTCTCTTGCTATGAAAACCCCAAGGGGGGGGGAATAGCTACACATCAGCTGTGACTTGACAGGGTGTGGTGGGGAGTAGGCAATGAGGGAGTTGCCCTTCCTTGCCTGACAGGAGAGCCAGGGCTTCACATCTGACTGGCAGAAGGTACAGGATAAGGCTGGAGGAACAGGCCTGGGAAAGAACAGGCGGAAGCAGCCACCGCTCTTGGCATTTCCTGCTAGTTGGTACATTTCAAGATAAGCTGACATGGTCTAGGTTGCAAACTGGGGTCCACTAAGCTCTGGTGTGGGGCAGAGGGTCCTTGCTAACATAACATATAAACCACACCAGCTGTTGAAACAGATAGCTCAGGCTTTGTGCCAGGCTGCTGCAAACACGGCAGGGTTTGAACCGAAGGATCCTTTGCAGCTCGATGCAGGATGATGCACAAAAGTTGCAACACCCCGTCATTGCGACAGAAGGCCTGACAACAACAGTGAATGCAAGGCCTTTGCAAAGGCCTCGATCAAAGGTCTGCCCTGCCATCCCCTGTGTTTTAGAAAACCCCGTCCTTTTCTATGCAGCCTAATTAAAGCCTAACCACTAGTTCCTGCACAGCCCCGGCCATGCCAAGCCAAGCAAGATAGTGTCTTAGCTAGAGGCATAACTTGATGGGTTGAAGAAGCCCACTCCCCCCCCCCCGCCGCCGCCAAAAGTCTCACCCTCCCATTGTGTCGACTGGGCTAGAGCAGAATCTTTTCCTGCCATTAAACAGGGCTGGGCTGCTTAAGGCAGCCAAAACGAGGAAAGCTCCATCTCCTGTGAGTCATCTTCATTGTAAGCAGGGCTGCCGGCTTGCTGGGAGGAACGCCGTTCAAGGTCTTGGTCTCGGGATGGATTTGGGAAAGCGAGGGAGAGGCCCGGATGACAGGCAGCACTGAGTTTTGCTCTTCCAAAGCTGTGATTCGTCCCTGTCAAGCACAGCCCATCCTAAGATGCCTCTGCTTGTTGAAAGCACCTTGGGAGAGCATTCAAGCCACACAGCACATCAGGCAGGTAGTTTGGAAGAAGGCCTCTTGACTCCCGGCTCCAAGGGGCCACGGTGGACCAGGCAGAGCAGACATAAAAAGATATGTTCTCCGAGTCCCAGCCTGGGCACAAATAATAAAGCAGCGTGTGCCCTTGAGCATGGGCAGAATGCCTCTTGCGAATGACTAAAGCTACGCATTAAGACCAATCCAAATGAGAGCAAACTGTGTTTGGTCAGGCAAGTTCTCCAGAATGCTTCATTAGGCTGGGTTTTTTAAAGTGTGTGTGTGTCTGTGTGTGTGGGGGGGGGTAGTTTTCCTAATCTCCAGGTAGGGCCTGGAGTTCTCCAAAAATTACAACTGAGGCAAATGGAGGCATTTTTAGACTAAGGTGACCAGATTTTAACATTGGTAAAGTGGGACACCATCGACCGGGGGAGGTTCTTGATTAAAAATTTGGTCTACATGGAGCAACAAAATTTTTCATAGAACGCATAGAACACAAAAATAGTATTGTAATATATATGTTCTAATTTTAACATAAGTACAATTTGCCAGGTGCCCCCAGATGTCCCTCCAAAAGTGGGACAATCTGGTCACCTGATTTTAGACATGGGTTTTCTTTAAGTTTTTTTGGCTTTCTTGTTCAAGACCTTGGTCTAAGAACTAGGTTGGGGGAGGGGAGGGAAACAGCAACAACATTTCATCACTGTTCCTCGTTTCTCTAGAGTTACTGTTTGAGAATTTCTTGCAAATATGTACCTGCTCTTCCTTAAATGGTGAGCCCTTTGTATAAAAATCTTTCTCCCCCTGTAAATGCTGGAATTATGTGGTTTCATCTAGGAATCCTTGTTAAAATTCAGAGCCTAATGAGAAAGACTTTGAAGAAGAGTTCGCAAAATCATCGTCTCCAGTGCAGGTGCCAAACATATTAGCAGAC
This sequence comes from Paroedura picta, assembly GCF_049243985.1. Classification (NCBI taxonomy): domain Eukaryota; kingdom Metazoa; phylum Chordata; class Lepidosauria; order Squamata; family Gekkonidae; genus Paroedura; species Paroedura picta. Next base: position 162,078,442 of record NC_135370.1, read on the forward strand.
AAACAGCATAATCCAGCGCTAGGGATGCCAGCCCCCAGGTGGGACCTGGGGAACCCAAGGAATTACAGCTCATCTCCAGATGACAGAAATCAGTTCCTCTGGAGAAAACGGGTGTTTTGGAGGATGGACTCTAAGGTGTTGCACCCCACTGAGGTCCCTGTCCTCCCCCGACTCCATCCCCAAATCTCCAGGACTTTCCCTAGCTAGATCTGGTAACCTTGCCCCATCCCTTGCCCATGGCCAAGGGGGACCAGGCCACCCTATCCAATGTAGAGTTACTCCCAATTCTGCTTACTGAAATCAATGGGTCTCAGACGAGGTAACTATAACTGGGATTGCTTGCAGTGCTGAGTGGTAAATTGAGGCAGCTTTAACTGAGGGTCCTAAAAATTCACAACTTTAACTGAGGGGAGGGTCCTAATAATTACGGAGGAGAAAGGCAGAACAACAGGCAGGCAGCGTCAAAGTCTGCAAAAAGGTCTATCCTGCACAAACCTACGTCTCTTTGCAACAAAAGTGCAAAGTGACAAATTGGGGGGAGTCAAGTGAGTTGTACAGCTGGGTATCCAAAAGACAAGTGACCAACTGTGCAAAGGAAACGGCTTAAATATGGGGAAGGGTTCTAGTTGGGACAGCCCCTTAATTCTGCACAGTTTTCTGATGACTTGCTGAAAAGACGCTTTCCTGTTCAGACACAAGTCACCGCAGAAACGAAAGTGGGTTTCCCCAATAAGCCAATGAGCTCACACTGTTTGTAACCAGGAGCTTCCGGGAAGCACGTGGTCTGATGCCTATTTCAGTCGTCCCTGTCTTAAAAAAAGCTTTGCTAAAAACTGAGGATCCCTCTTTCAAAACTCACATTGTTGGTTACTTAATGCTGGGCAAAGCTGGCACACCTTCTGAGCATGCCAGTGGGTCCCTTATCCTAGAAAGGGGCATATACGAAGTTAGCCCAAAAGCTAGTAGCTCCTGAACAACTTCACCAGCGCTGCCAGTCAAAAGCCCTCCCTCAGCACCCGGCCCTTAGTCTTGTCCCTACATCTGGCACCCGGCCCTTAGTCCTGCTCCCTTCTGTTTCTTGTCCATGAACTGCTTCTATGGGAAAAGAGAGAGGGCAACACATGCAGATATTTAAAGGGAGATGCCAGGGCTCAGGGGCTCAAGGCTTATGCTTTGCATGCAGGAGGAAGAAGAGAAGAGCTTTTGTATCTCGCTTTCAAAGGATTTCAAAAAACTTTCCCTTCTTCCCACAACAGATGCCCTGTGAGGCAGGTGAGGCTGAGAGAGCTCTGAGAGAACTGTGACTGGCCCAATGTGGCTGCATGGGAGGAATCAAGTCCATCTCAACCACTGCACCAAGCATCCGGGTCAGGTCTAGCATCTACAGGTGTTGTTGTTTTTTAAATAAAGGTCAAATAGCATTCAGTGAAGCTCCTTTTCCTGCTATGTAGACCGCTGTTGCTAGGTGGCGAAGGTAACCCTGGGTTAGACAGAACACTTGTTGCACACAGTTAAAATCTTGCTATGCTAAGTTGGAGGGCCAGGGGGGAGCCAGCTTCCAGGTGGGGCCTGGAGATCTTCTGGAATTACAACTGACCCACAGACAACAGGGATGGGGTCCCCTGGGGGGGATGGCAGCATGGGAGTGTGGCCTCTATGCCCCACTGAGCTCCTCACCCCAAATCTCCACGAAATTTGCAGGCCATAGTTGGCAATTCTGGGAGCGGGGAGGTGAAAGGGAACTGCAGGATGGAGCAAGGGAGATTTGGCAAATGCTCTCGGCAAAAATCCGAGCCTAGAGCATTCTACGAATTTCCTGGGGATTCGAGCACTCTGGTTTCTCCCTTGCCCTATTTCCCCTTGAGCTCCTGTCAACACCCCCACCTCCTGCTGCATATTTAGTTCTTATCAGGATGGAAGCGAGGGATACTTTCATCTTTCAAATGGCTGTCATATTTGACTGCACATCTGCCAAGTCCCTTCCCCCCGCTGAGTCTGAGTACAATGTCTTTTCTGTCGGTGGCCCAGTTTTGCTGCTGTCTTGAACCAGCAGATAGGTACACATGTTTGGGTGAAGCCCCTCATGGTGAACCAAACAGGAAAGTGCAGCTGTTTCGGCCCACTGCACAACACAGGACATTCAAAGCTCCCCCCTCCTAGACCAGCCCACTGCACAACACAGGACATTCAAATCTCCCCTCTCCCCACTGCTCCAATGACCCCTGCTCGAAGCTGAGAGGAAGGCAAAAAACCTGCAGGATCCCTGGGCAAATAATAATAATAATAATAATAATAATAATAATAATAATAATAATTATTATTATTATTATTATTATTATTATTATTATTATTATTATTATTAATTCGATTTATTACCTGCCACTCCCAGATGCTCATGGCAAGTTACATATGTCTGAATAAAACTCCCATTAAAACCCCAGACATAAAACAGCACAATTCATTAATCAAAAAAGAAGATACAGCAGAAAAACAACTCCCTCACTATTCTCACTCCCCCCAGTAATGCCTTCCTGACCACCAAGTCCTGACCCCCAAGTGGTGTTACCCTGGGCATCTACGGAAGGGCCATGTGAGCCTAGCCCTGGCTCAACCCTTCCTGCCCTCCCTCTCACAGTCTTTCAAAATTCAGAGGGAGTGTCCCATAGGTGCCATTTACACATCTGCCTTCCACCATCACAACCACACTAGCAACAACAAATGTGCTATCGGTCACAAGAAAAGCATTTTTCTAGGCAGCACAAAACCCAGCACTTTTACAGTCAGGGGAAGGTGGGGGGGGAGGAGGAAATGCCTCTGCCATTTGATAGCCAGGTGCATAATGTATCCAAGAATCACTGGCCCTCTTGGAAAATGTGCTGATGCAAGGCCAGCATCCTGATCAGCTTATGCTGCAGTAGCGCAAGCACTAATCTGAGCCACTTGCTTGTGGCTGATGCATGCTCCTGTACAGGATGAGCAGGACAAACTAGGATCATGCATTCCCGGAGCCAGCTAGGAAATGTAAGCCAGCGCTTCCAAAATGTAAGAGAAACCCTTCTGGCAAAGGGCAAACACACCACTGTGCAAACACAGGATTTTGCCTCTCATTTGGCAATCCAAAGAGCAAGAACAGATGACCCAAACAAAATACACAAAACGGGGAAAGAGAAACACATCAGAAAGAGGTTGGAGGTAATACCAGGGAATACTCCCATCAATACTCCCATCGACTGTGAGGTTGTACACAAATTCACAAATTAAGTGAAGAAAGAAGAAAGACATGAGATGGTAAAGGGATTAACGGTGTGCCTACACTGCGTCTCTGCTTCAATTCTGCGTGCTAGCAGATCCTCAAAAAAGTCTTTTGGAGCAGGGACAAGAGAACTCTGCCCCTGGCAACTAACTGCCAGCTCTGTAGGTTGCATCCCAGTCTTGCCCTGAGACCTTTTGTTGGTTTAGTTATAGACTACATTTCTGGCCAAGACTCTACCAAATGTAAAAAATAGCAATAGGTACAGGAGAAGACGTAAAATAAACTTTTTAATAAGTCTGGAGCAGAGTTATAAAACAGCGTCATCCATTAATACAAGTAAGGTATAGCATAAAAATGCAAACACTGGCTTAACAAAATTAGAAAACAACGCATTAAAACCACGAAATGCACGTGATAAACAGTGCCATAAACTACAGCCTTTTGTACAAACATCCCCCTGAACCATTTTACTCACCCCTCTTCCCTTTATGAAAATGCTGCTCTGAACAATCCCGTTTTACACATTCTTTGTTGCCTGTTCGCAGCCTTTCTAGCAAAAAAGCTCCTCCTTTTCTGGATTGAAAGTTTGTTTATTCCTCACAGAGGCAGGCCCACATAACAGCCGGTTAAACTATGCGGGCAGGATTCCCTGCCTGAAGGGTGCCAACAACACATGTCTACTCAGAAAGGGCATCACGTGCCAGGTTGTAATTGCACCCAAGGGAACACGCCTTTGGCCCATTAACTCTTCCGAGCCACAAGTCAAGACGTATCTAAAATGTTAATGGGCTCATCGTGAATACATTTATCGGCTGGGGGAGCTATACAAAATGAGTGGATGGATCTTGTTCTTACCTTTCTTGGCATTGCCTAGAAGGATTATATCTCTTAATTAAGAAAGATGTTAGATGGGCCAATAAAGTGAAGGGAAACAGTGCTTGTCAAACAAACCCCACTTGAGATCCCTATTTCTGCTTTGCATTCATAAAATAAGGCGGAGTGCAATTTGTATAAAACACGTCAAGTCCTCAGAATATATAATAATCATTATTATTTTATTTTTGTATCCTGCCCTTCCCTAGTTGGCTTAGGGTGGGTAACATCTAAATGACATAATTGATACATACATACATGCATACATACATACATACATACATATCCCATATGTATGTGTGTGTGTGTGTGTGTGTGTGTATAAATAAAGCATTAATCATAAGTTTAAGTTTTAAAATTCTTTTTAAAAACTGTCTGCTTTTTCCAATTTAGATTTTACTGAGAGGGGCAGTGCATGTTGGATGGACTTCAGTGACTGGATGGGTTCTCAAGCAGGGTGGTCAATGTCTTCGTGATGTCATTTCCTGACCTCAACTTTAGGCCTGGAGCTGTTTCAAGTCCCGGAGGGCTGTGATGTCTCTAGAAAGAGGGTTCTACCAGGTCACTCCTCCGCCTCCCTTTATCTTTCGTCCTCCACAAATTGATACCTTCCAGTTATGATATTGCCAGGTCTCTGCAGTCAATACTTGGATGTAAAACCTCTGCTGAGGCAGGCAATGGCAAGCCACCCCTTTGTCGATTAAGCCCCTTGCTGGGATCACCATATGCCAGTTGTGACTTGACAACACAGACCTAATCTGGCCAGAGACGTGAAACTTCTGGAAAGAACTAAAGTGCTCTTGACTCCAGGGTTGCATGATGACTTTTTGTGGGCCCTAGGCACTTCTGCCTTTGTGGGCCCCTCCCATCATAATAGTATCTATTTCAAAAAATTATATAACTTTAAATACTTCAACATTAGGCAAAATTTGATTGGGGGCCCCTTAAAATGTCATTTTTTTTCCTGATATGAGAAAAAAAATAAAAAAATAATCTTTGACTCAAAACGTTCATTGTTTTATTCTGATTTTAAAACAAATCCAAACATTCCTGTGGGCCCCTAGAAGCATTGTGGGCCCTAGGCACTGTGCCTGCTGGATGAGTCAGCCCTGCTTGCCCCTTGGCTAACAACCTGCTGCCTTGAATTAACTGGCCTAGTTGGATCACAAGATTTTTCTTTTTAAGTTGCTCATGGTTTGCACGTTTGCTTAATTATATGAGGGGCTATGAGCTGCTTTGGCCCAGCCCTGCCTGATTTCAAAAGCTAAGCAGGGTTGGTCCTGGGTGGGAGACATCCAAGGAATTCCAGGATTGGGACATGGAAGCAGGCGATTGCAAGCCACTCTTGCGTTGAAAGTCCCACGTGGCCATCATAATTCAGCTGCGACTCAATGGCAAACAAACAAACAAAAAGGTTTTTTGGGTCCCCAGCAGGGGAAAGGCGGGATGGAAATATTTAAATAGATAGAAGATAAATATCTCGGGCAGGCTTTCTCAACCCTTCTGTTTCTTGATGGCTCTGGACGTTTTTCCTGAATGAGTGGGAGGCAATTGATTTTTAATATTGTTAAACATTTATCGAGTGATATGGCGATCACCCCAAATGGCCTATGACAGGCCTGGAGGGGGTGGGAAGGGGAGGAGCCCCGGGTGAGCGAGTACATAGGTCAGCTTCCCAACCATATTCTGCGCAATCGTACCACTTCTGTGGTTTCTCGAAGAAGGAAGACTGTTTCAGGGGTATCCCAAGACTAAAAGAGTTGAGGAAAGCTGCTCTAGGCCTACAAGCACTAGAATAAAGTGGCAAAGTGCTGAGAGGGTAAGGTAGATTGCATCTAGTCCCTGAGCAAAGGGTTGCCTAACCTCATTTCCCACACTGGTCAGTTCCTTTTCTCATGCTTTTCAGTTGCCTCTGCCAATTCACCTCTTTTTCTTTGCTCAGATTATCTGTTAGACATTGTGCTTTGTCAATGAAACTCTAGACGGGAGGGGGAAATGATATGAATGAACAGGGGGAAAAGCAGAAGTTATAGCAAACGGTTGATGCGTGGCTTCCGGAATGAACATTAAGTGTTCTGCACGTTTAACGGGGAGAATGGCAGGGCAGAAAAAAATCATTACAGAATGCAAAAAAATTAGAAATCTAATTCAAAGTTGTGTGTGTGTGATTGGGAGCGGGGGCAGCATGATATTTCCTGCTGCAAGCACATGAGCCTATGAATCCGCCTGATGCTGATTCAGATCCTTGGACCATCAGATATTGTCTACTCTGACTGGCAAAGGCTCTTTGAGGGTCACATGTAAAATCTTTCCCATCACCCACTCCTTAATCCTTAACTGGGGATGGGATGTGGGACCACCTGCGTGCCGTGCCAAGCAGATGCTCCACTCCCCAGAGACGCCTTCCAGCCCTTGCTCCCTGCATCCTCTGCCACAGGGCCTGGGGTGCATAGGCCGACACAGGCTACCTGTCAAAGCAGCCGTGCCCGGCACATGGGGCTGCAGAAGCGCCCCGCATCCCCGTCAGAGCTCGCGACACCGCCCCGCAGCCCTGTCCAACTTCTGCAGCCGCCCCAAGTTGGTCGCGTTCACACTATTGCAGCTCGTCTCGGCTGTCAGGGCGAGCCCCGCTTTGCTCCCCGCCTGCAAAAAGCGTCAGGGGAAGAAGTTCGCGGGGACTTCCCGACAGCCCCCAGCGGCTCCCTGGTCGGTCCCCTCCCCATCCCCTCCCCACTCGCAATGTCTGCCCGGGACGGCCGAGCTCCCCTCAGCCGACTCCGGCGCGGTCGTCCCCTCGCAAGAGCTATAAATACACCAGCCGCGACGGCACGTGAGCCCTCCGACAGGAACGGCTCGTCCGGCGCCCGCTTCCCCCGCCTCCCTCCCCGGCCCGGCGGCTTTAGCGGCGGCCAGAACACGCGCCTCCCCTCCACGCATCCCGCGCGTTCCCAAGTGACGGCCGCGGGACGGGACGGCGCCCCTCGAGGAGCCTCCCACCCGGCCGGCCGGCCGGCCGCCCCGCGCCGCCTTCCCTCCTTCTTCTCGGGCTGGCCAGAGCGCCCCCTGCTTGTTTGGGCCCCGCGCGAAGCCCCGCCGCGGGGCGCTCGGGGAAAAGTTTTGCCGCCGCCAACGCGACCCGCGGAAGCGCCCCGCCCGCCCCGCCCTTCCCCCGGCACTGTCGCCCCTTACCGAGAGCAGGCGGCGGGGCGCCGGCGGAGCGCAGCGGAGGGTGGCTGGGAAGGCTCGCTCGCTGCCGCCGCGCTCGACTCAGTGGCGTGGCCGCAGACTCCTCCTTCCCGGCCGGCCTCTCCCCACCCCTTGCCCTCCGGCGCCGGCTCCGGCTCCTGCGGCGGCGGGGGGCGGCCTGACTCATCGCCGCGGGCCGCTCTCCGCTGCAGAGCCCGGGGCCGACGGGCCGCGCGGGGGGGGGGGGGTGAGGTGCTGTGGGGACACAAGACCCAGATTCCCCCCCTCCAAAAAAAGTGACACGCTTCAGGGTCTTCGGGGCCAGGCGGCGCATCCAGTCCCCCTCTGCCGCGACTGGGGCCCGGGGACTGCGGGGGGGGGGGGGGAGGCGCACCGCTTGCCGACGGAGGGTTATATAAGCGCGGCAGGGCCGCCGAGCTGCGGCGCGAGGCTTATGCAATTGCAGGCGGGCGGCGCAGCTGGCGGGCCCCGAGGGCGGCGGGAGACGGGGGGGGGGGGGCTTGGGGGGTCAGGCAGTAAAGTGGGGGCGACTTTCGACTCCTTCTTTGCGAGTGAGTGCGGGATGCCTTCGGGACGCCCCGACTGCGACGCGCCCTTTCCGGCCCGCGCCTCCCCCTCCCGTTATCTTTCTGCCGCCACGGATGTAGGACGGATTAGGGAGGCTCTGGCTGCAAGGCCGATGGGGAAGAGCGGGAGCGCTCCCGTTCCCACTTCGGGAGTCACAAGGATCGGGGCACTGTCCTTCTGGCCCAGCAGCCAGTCCCACCCGGTGGCCAACCGGTTCCTCTGGAGATCCAGCAACATGATGTAGGGCAGGGGTGGCCAAACCGTGGCTCTCCAGATGTCCGTAGGCTACAAGTTTTTATATGTAACCCACCAGGAGCCTTTTTTGGAGTGGCGGCCTAAAACTCAAATGAATAGAATAGAATAGAATAGAATAGAATAGAATACTAGGAGCTCCCGGCAGAACATCTGGAGAGCCACAGCTTGGCCACCTCTGGTGTTTGGTAGGAGGCCTTCTCCTGATGTTGCCTCCTGGTTTATTGTCTTTGTATTGCCCCCTTCCCTGGAGGCTCAGGGTGTATCCCATCTAATTAAAATATAAAGGTAAAGGTATCCCCTGTGCAAGCACCGAGTCATGTCTGACCCTTGGGGTGATGCCCTCTAGTGTTTTCATGGCAGACTCAATACGGGGTGGTTTGCCAGTGCCTTCCCCAGTCATTTACTGTTTAAAATATACTATTACATAGATATATGAAAAAATCCAAGTTTAAGACCCAAAGGTTTAAAACTAAAACTCATTTGCCTGGGCTGTTTCCTGCTCAGAGGGAAGAAGGGGTGGATGTAGATAGTTAGGGAGGGAGGGCAGCGGAATTTTAAAGGTTAATTTTCAGGGCCTCAGCCGTAGGCCAAGAAGAACAGCTCTTTTACAAGCCCTGGGGAACTGTCCAAGGTCCCGCTGGCCTCTGATGTTATTAAAGACCTTTCCACCAGGCTGGGGCCAGGGCAGAAGAGGCCCTGGCCTTGGTTGACTCCACTGATTTCTTTAGGGTCCAGGATCTGCAGCAGGCTTTGCTCACTACATTTCAGTATCCTTGGGGGGGGGGGTCTAGTGGGAGAGGTGGTCCTATAGGTCTCAGAGTGCCTCTGAACAGAGGAGATTCCCTTTAGTCACCATGGGTAGAAGACACTGATAGAACTATCTTCCATGGATCAATCCCATTTTAAAGCGGTCTATGCCTGTGGCCATCACTCCAGCTTCTGACTGCAAATTCCTCATTTTATTCACTTGCTGTGTAAGGATGTTCATCCTCCAACTACCGCCCATCAGTTTCATTGGATGCTCTTAAGTTGAGGTATTTTGGGAGGAGAAAAGGTTCCCTTTGTCACTTCACCCACATATGCAAGCATTTCTCCCATGCTGTGTTCCGGCCGATTGCATTTTGCCTCTTCTCTTCTTTACAATGCTCCTCCCATCTTCTGACTGAGGACCTCCAGTTCTACTGGTATCTGATAAACGGAGCTTTGGCTCTTACACCCTGGGAATTGTGTTGGTCTTTAAGGTGCGACTGGACTCAAATCTTGCACTTCCAACTTGACGTGAATCACTTATTTACCCAGCCCTGTCTGCGGCCACTCCTCTGTGGAGACCCAACCCAAAAGAAACAGACCCAACCCAAAAGAAAGAGTCTATGTGGAGACCCAACCCAGCCCAGATAGTACGATATAAATCAGGCTTTTCCATACTGCTATAGGACATACAGCAGCGTTTGCTGGCATGGGAATTGTACATGAACATCTGGAGGACCACAGGTTGATTACCCTTGACATACAGCATCAATTAGGTACCAGAAATTTAAAGGGATGTGTCGGTGCAAACCAAAGATGTACAGGAAGGACGCATCTTGCCCCCTTTCACATAACGTAATTGCCACAAGCTTTGAGAGGTCAGTACAGGGGTATACTGCCCAAGAATAATTGCTCTGTACCCAGAACGATCCTGTAACACGAGGACCCCACACCCCATGCCATATCTACAGTTTGACGAGTCATTAAATCAACATTTAAAAATAATTACCGCAGTGTCATGAACAGGCTAGCCTGGGGGGTGCAAGCCTTGGCAAAGGGTACCAGTCCCTCTGTCACGACTGAAGTGTGTTGTAAAGGGCCGGGGGGGATGAAGTAAAGGGCTGGGGGGGGGGGGAGAAGGCGTCCTTCGGGGCCCACCTCCAATTAGTCGAAGGACCACATGTGGTCCGCGGCCCACAGGTTGGGGATCGCTAAAGTAATACACATGGAGGTGGGTGGTAGTGGAAAAGGTCAACTTCATGCTGGGGGTTATTAAGAAAAGGACTAAAAGGGTTTGTAATTCTTTTATATAGCGCTACTAGGCAGCCACATTTGGAGTAATGCATATGGCTCTTCTTGTCATATCTCAAAAAGAATATCCTTGGGCTGGAAAAGGTGCAGAAAAGGGAAACCAAAAATGATAAAGAAGTTCGGCCTTGAGGGAGGCGGAGCCATGGCACTTGGATAGCTCGATTACTTCGAGCTCCTGTTCCACTGAGGGTCAATCACTGCTGTGATTGACAGAATCGGGTTTTGGGTACGCTAACCCAACCATAAATCTTCTCAGGAATTCCTTGTGAATCTCTGGGGCCTCTCTGTTCCGCAGGGAAATTAATCTCCCACTGGAACGTAAGCTCAGTGTGCACAGGGTCCAGCAAGCGCCGTCCGCCATCTTAAAATCTTTTTTCCTTTTCTTCTTTTTTCAACTCTGCAATCTACAAAGCTTATTTTAATCTTCCAAGATAATTGGACACCTCCCAGCAAGACCTTCAACTCACTACAACTCCGGAGCGAAAACATCTGGCAGACATCAGATCGAGCCTACAAACAGTGAGTGGGGTTTCCCTCGGCACCTTCTTCCCTGGAATGAACTCTCGGCGTGGAGAGTTGCTCTCGCTAATCCAAACAAGCCAGAGTGACAGGATTTATTACCACTGAGGGGGTGAAGCAGCCAAATTCCAAGATATTGAGTCATTAATCAACGCAGAGATGCAAGTGCTTTTCCGCTTCTCCGTCTATAATTTCCCCCCCGTTTCTGGCTCTGCTTGATGCCACCTCATCATGAGGCAGGCTAATTTTCTTTTCTAAGCGAAGAAGGACTTAAATCAACTCAAACTAATAAGTATTATATCTGTTTTTGGTCTTCGAAGATAAGAGAGATTAGAGCCGTGGAATCTCGCGAGAACTAAGCTCTAGAAACATTCCTTTAATTCAAAACAGACTGTTGCTTTCGTTAGGACTCTGTAGGACCTCTACTGGCTATCTGCAAAATTGCAAATATATTTTGGAAACAACATATGCATAATTGATTAACAAAATTCCAAACCTGGAACATGTTTTCGTTTAAAAAATTTGCATATCTTCTAGATAAACAAACACAAGACCTGAAAGAATCTCTAAATGGTTCACTTAAAAATATGCTCATGGAGTTTAAAGGCATTAAGGAAGAAGTCTCTAACAGGAATGATGAACCAATGGTAGTGGCTGATGATAGCTTTAAACAAGATGGAAAATTACCAGCAGAAGAGGAATCTGAAATTATGGAGATGGAAAAGGGGATGTCAGAGTCTTGCAGCTCAGATAAGGACACCCTACCTGAGAAGATATATAGCCACTCCAAAGCAATAATACACAAGAAAGACATATGGATCTGCGGTGAAAGCAATCGATTGAAAGGAGCTTCATGGAAAAACATCTGTACTGATATTGGAGTCCAGGAGGTACAACTGCTTCAAGATTTATCGATGTATACTTCGAGGGAAAGACTACAACTGTACTTTCCCAGCCAAAGACCAATAGGACAGAACATTAGTCAACGGGAGCTACAAGACGTAATAAGCCTCGAAATGAGACCTCCTTAAGAAGCTTGGGGAATGGAAATGCAACACAGTGGTCGAAATTCCTTTCCTCTTTTACCTCCTGTATGTAGCCATATAGGCAATATAACTAGTTAAGAAGTTAATCTGGGGTCTAAGATCTTTTAAGTAAGCTGAATCTGTATTATTAAACCTAATTTCGCACTGCCTACTAGCTCAAAATCAAAGCATAACTAAAAGGAGACACCTAATGGAATGGGCTTATATTATAGTGTGGGGTTTTAGATTTCCTATGATAGCTGAATTTGAATTATCTAGCATATCTCTGTAGTGACTTTCAGCCTAAATTTAATGCATAACTAAAAGAAGGTTTTTAACTGAGGAGGTGTAAATATAACTAACGAAAAATCTATTCTATTAATTAATGAAGACTCCATTTTATTATTTCTGGTATTAACAATGTATACTTATACATATTTGTTTCTCTTCTTTCTGTACAATTAAGCAGGCTTATTCTTTTTTTTCCTTTTTCCCTTTTTCTAGTGAAAATGTGGAGGGCTCTAGGACTACGTTAAGTATAAACTGTTTATGATTGTTAAAACTATCAGAAACTATGCAAACAAATGTTGAAATGATGGTAACAAGGTAGACTTCTCTTTTTAAATGTGGTGCAAACATGAAAAAGTCTATAAAAAGTCTATAAGCTTTGGGTAAAAGTCCATAATATTGTAGCCAGTTTATAATCTTAAATGGAGAGAAGAGGGTTTTTAAGATTGAAACAGGGAACCAAAATGTTTTTCCACAGTGCTTCCTAACCCACATACAGAGCTTCTTCTTCTATGCGACGACGGCAGAAAAACTAGAATTGGCCAAGAAATGGAAAACGTAAGAACTACCCTCGACAGAAGACTGGGTGAATAAACTAGCTGATCTTACCAAGATAGTCAAACTGACACTAAGAGGTCTTTCAAGAACAATGGGGCCCTTACCTGAACTATTTACAAAAGGGATTAAAAATGGGGAACCAAGTGTATCAAATGAAGAGTATAGCTCTCCTTTTCTGTATTAACAATGTAGATTGCATGTATCTTACTGTCTTCAACTCTTCAATTCTGGAAAATAAAATAAAAACTTTCTATAAAAAAAAAAAAAAAAAAAAAAAAAAAGAAGTTCGGCCTTTTTGGTCCTTTGGAATGAGGTCCCGGAAGATCTGCGGGAATTGTCAGCTTTCCGTAGAACCTGTGAGACGGAGCTCTTCCGCCAGGTTTATAGTTGAGGCCAGGGCAGGAAGATCTAACAGGCTCCCCCCTTAGGATGTGTCTTCATTGACTTAGTCTCTTGCTATGCCAGGAGCAGGTGTACCGGTATGGGGTGGCAGAGATTTTAACCGCCATGAATTCTTAAGTAATGTTTGGAACGTTTTATTGGTATTTTAATGGGATTTTATTGTTATGGGGTTTTATCAACTGTTACCTGGCATGAGCCAGTTACTGGGAGTGGCAGGATATAAATTTAAATAAAAAATAAATAAATTTTAAAAATAAATACAATAAAAGTAACATGCTCTACATGTGGTGCAAATGATTTCTATTTTCGAGGGAGCCCTGAGAATCCTTACAAAACTACAAGGGTGTTTACAAAACAAACAAGTTGGCACTAAAAAGATGCCCTAAGATTCCACGATAGCAAATGATAAATCTCAACCCTTGCCAAAATCAGCCAGGTTTATTAATATCATCATGGTGGGATGAATACACAGGGCTGCCTCATACTGTATTAGACTCTTGGCCCATCAAGGTCAGTATTGCATGATCAGACTGCCAGCAGCTCTCCAGGGTCTTGCGCAGGTCTTTCCCATCACCTACTGACAGATACTTTAACTGGAGATGCATGAACCTGGGGCCTTCTGTATGCCAAGCAGAGGCTCTGCCACCTCCCCAAACAGGATTTGCTGGAAAAAAAAGTGTATGCCTCTTTAGCTCAATTTTTTTGAAGATGTAGTGATTTCCTGGGGCTTCAGCCTACTCTGTTCCAGAGGCTTAGATGGAATGACAATAAATTACAACGAATCAAAACATCCGGCCACCATCAGTTTAGTGCAGATAAACCATTCATGCTAAAACACCATCTGCTTGTAGGCTTAACCCCAGCTGTCAAAGGAGTCAGTGCCAACACAAAGACACCTCTCAGAAGATGCTTTGCCTGACCTCCCAGTTGGAAAGCTAAAAAGCCTTTAGACTTTTCAAGAGCTCTTTAAGAAGTCAAGGGTGGTGGACCTTTGATGATTGGTCTAATTCCATAAGCCTGACCAGGGGTGGGGTGGGGATCACACCATCTATTAAAGTGGCATTACTTATCAAGATAATTTACAAATTCCAGTGAACTGTAGAAAGCTTTCACAGCCACAGGCAACTGGTTGTTGTGGGTTTCCCAGGCTGTGTGGCTGTGGCCTGCTAGTTTCCACCCAGAAACAGGAAAAACGCTTCCTCATTCCAGTCCATCCCCTGGGAGACTCCAAGATAAGACAGGAACACAATGCATCACACACGCACGCACACACCCTGAAAAGCACATAAAATGCCCAGTGACTGTCCACACATCTCACACTTTTGGCAGGCAGAGATTCCCATCTTGTCATGTCCCACCTCATGCGTCTTAAGGAACACGTGCTGCATTCAAGTGTAATGAAGCTGCCAGAATGCAATGAGCAGCCTGGCTATTCAGTGCCATCCAGTGTACTCTGACAGGCAACAATTCTTTACAGTCTCAAGCAGAGAGCTAGCTTTGCCTCCCTCGCTTCCTACTAAACTTAAGATGCCAGGGGATGAATGCAGGATGCTATGGCCCCAAGGCTTGCTTTTATCATGAGGGGACCCCCCCCCCCCAACAGACTTGACTTTCTATGGGTGTCTCCCACTCTCTCTTTCTTGAGTCTGCCCTATCAGCCAATCCTAACTTTGTACAGCAGCTGTCAGGACTTTAAATAGTGACACGGTCACACAAAGAATAAGCCGCATGAATAAAACCCCATATCACAAGCTAACGTGCCTCCCCCATCCCCCCCAATACAGTACAAGGAAGCAAAAGGCAGCTGTGTTACGTTTATTTTGGTGGCCAGGTTCCTAATTAGAAAAACCCCTTTCAAACAGAGATCCGTGTTCGCTTTTGCAAGATGTGATGATTCCTTTGCAACGCTGTCGCCGCAAAATGAAACAGGACGCCGGTGTCATGTGAAATTTAGCCTGGCATCAGCTTTCCATGTCAAAGTGGACTTCCTAAGACACTCGGAATTTAAATCTTGGGCAGTTAGTTATACTTAGTAGAACTCCAAGGATGTACACTTCATGCCCCCGAGGAAGTGAGGTCTGGCTCACAGAATGCAGGACTAAATGTCGTTCGCCTGCAAGACCGAGCTCTTCCACCAAGCTGATGGTTGAGGCCAGCACCGCTGACATCTTATTATTCAATTTATAGCCTACCTTATTCCAAAGCTCAAGGCGAGTTACAGAAAATTCGTACCTGCAATATAAAACCCCTCCCCTAAAAACATCAAGTTAGCGAAGTTTGTTTATTTGTTTATATTTTCAATTTATTTCCCGCCACTTCTGAGGCTGGCTCATGGCGGGTTGCAAGTCTCATAAACCTCCATTAAAACCCCCACTAAAAGACATAAAAACCCCAACACAGCGGAAAAATCCCCAGCCAACCCCCACTAACCAGAGGGGTGAGGAAGGGGGTCAGAAATCGATACACTGCTCATACCCAAGGGGGGGGGGGCGTCGATCTACCTCTCCAATCCTAGCCTCAACCATAGACCTGGCGGAAGAGCTCTGTTTTGCAGGCCCTGCAAAACGTTCCCTCCACAGGCAACCACCAGGGGATCTGCTGGATGATATGGTGTAGCCCAGGGGTAAAACTGCGGCCCTCCAGATGTCCATGGACTACAATTCCCAGGAGTCCCTGCCAGCTTTCGCTGGCAGGGGCTCCTGGGAATTGTAGTCCATGGACATCTGGAGGGCCGCAGTTAGACTACCCCTGGTGTAGCCTCAGGGCCTCCCCCCATTCCTGTTCCCCCTTCCCCTGTCCTTCCCCATATGGGGCTAGGGTTCTAATGTATAATTTTATGCTAATTTAACTGTATTTTAAATCCTACTGACTTTCCCTGCAATTGTATGTTTCTGGCTTTTATATTGCCTGGCTTATTTATGCCATGCTGCACGCCTCCCCGAACCATCCATTTTCGGTAGAGAAGTTTCAGAATAAATAAATAAAATAAATTCATTTATTTATAATTAGATTTTTATACCACCCCTCTTGGAGGACAGTCTTGCGGTGGTGTACAACAGATAAACACATTGATTACCATATACACTTATACCGTTTCAAAATATAATTGTTAAAATGTCCAATCTAGCCCCGATAACGTTCCAAATCTGGTCAGCTGTTAATCATTCAGGTAGGAGACAATATAGACGGGTGACGGGGGGTGGCCCAACCCATTGTTTATTTGTGGATTCCTCGATTATCTTATGAGATGGTCACTGGGCTTTAAGTATATGAACAAACCTTAAAGCAGGGGTAGTCAAACTGTGGCCCTCCAGATGTCCATGGACTACAATTCCCATGAGCTCCACAGTTTGACTACCCCTGCCTTAAAGTGTCTCCTAACTGGTGATGTCTTATTAACTAATCAGCACTTATGCTTCTTGGCTTACTGTGTTATATGGAGATATAACAAAGACTTAACAATCCAGTTTTATGGCCAAGTAGTGTGCCATCAAATGTGTTCAAGAATTCATTTTTCTTGGATCACAAATGGATGTGAATGGCAATTGCAGTATGGAAATAAAATGTTGGATTCCTCTGGATCACTCAGCAATGACAAGCTTGAACCAAACATGGAAAAGCAAGGACATAAGCCTGACTACCAAATGCAGGTTAGTTAGATCCATCATATTTCCAATAACTACTTATGGCTGTGAAAGTTGGACAATAAAAAAATCGGACAAGAGAAAAACCGATTCCTTTGGACTCTGGTGTTGGAGAAGGCTTCTGAGGATTCCATGGTCAGCAGAAGTCACAAACAAGGAAATACTACAGCACATAAAGTCTGATCTTTCCTGGTAGGCAAAATCATGAAACTCCAGCTCACTTACTTTGGCCACATGATGCAATCCAACTCAGTGGAGAAAGCAATTATGCTAGGATTGCTGAGTGGAAACAGGAAACCAGACTGACAAAGGGCACAGTGGTTGGACAAGATCAGAATGAACACCAGCCCGAACACTGCATGGCTGAGGGAGACAGTGTGAGATCAAGGATCATAGCGGCAGCTGAGCCATAAGATCACCACAGGTAGGACACGACTGAATGGCTGACGACAACAGTGTGCCATCTCAGATGATTCCGATCTTGTCAGATCTTCAAAGCCAAGCAGGGTTGTTCCTTGTTAGCATTTAGATTGAAGTCCACCAAGGAAGTCCAGACTCAGGGTTGCTATGCAGCGGCAGGCAATGGCAAGCCATCTTTGTTGGCCTTTTCCCTTGAAAACCGGACCAGGGAGGGGTATCTATGAGTCAGCATTGACTTGACTTGACCACACTTTCTCCCATCACCACACCAGTGTGTCACCTTGATCAGCTGCCAAAGTCAACATCTCCAAGAGGGCTTTACTTGTGTGATTTTCCATTAAGCCAACCTCCAGAAGAAGATAAAAGACCCTTGCAGTGGGTATATAGTGTCTTTTTATGCTCACACACTGTTTAAGTATCTCCTTGCAGCTTGGGATCCATTGTACTGAATGGATGTCAGATTCCTCGCTATGTTTTCTGGTTGCACTTCAGGACCAAACAAGTCCAAATTCATACCCAGTGCAAATTTGACACCTCTTTCGCAATGGTTGCCCAGACCAGCAAAAATGCTGGCAGTTTCTTTGGGTCAGGCACACCAGATGGATACATTTCCTGTGATAATTGTGCCCGAGAGAATGGATGGGAACAGCTAAACAATGGCTGGCAGCAAACAAAATTGTTGCTTTGGTACAAAGTAAATTTTTGTTAGAACAAGAGCAGCAGCTTAAAATAAAAGTCAGCAGTTCCTATGATTCTGTTTTTATTATTTTAACACAAGATTCTCTCTTGGAACCTTTGTTAATGTAGGCATGTTTGCGCGTGGGCATGGTTTCTGCTGGGATCGGAAATCATCTCTAACAATTAGCACAAATCTACCCAACATTTGAAGAATAACCCGTACTTGAAAATTAGGACTCAAAATGAAGTGCAAAAAAATAGGTTACCAGCTCAAAGCGTGTATTAACTTCTTGCTTGGTGCTGGAGGTCATAGAGGACGTTCATATAACTTATTTTAAAAGGAAGTCTCAGAAATACTGCCCCAAGTTTAACAGACCAAACACCATAAAAAGCACCCATGAAGTCAACAAGATAAGCATAGCACTGACCTACAAAAGAATACAACATTCAGGTATAAGGTAATTTTTTTTTACCTATTGATGCACCTACAGCACAAGGTGGAGGTAAGGAAAAGTGCACCACACCTACAGCACCCAAAGCTAGCAAGGATCATGATTATGAAAGCATTTAATGCCCAGGAGATCAGGGCATTTATGGATGCCAGCTATAATCGGCACTGATGCCACCTGTAGTTATACCCTCCCTCCTTTCCCCTTGTTAAATGTTGCCATTCTCTCCCTCACCATTTCCTGCTGACCCACACACTGAGGTGTGCCCAGGAAGCATAATTGCAATGCAAACCATAAATGTGCAGTTACGGCTTTCCTAACAGACAACTACCAACCCATGATGGTTTGTTAGGAAAAGAGGAATCAAGATTGTCTCCAAGCAGGGAAGGAGTGTATTGTTTTAGGTCAGAACAGATGATATGTGTGAGTCACGCTACAAAAAGAAGACAAGCGCTCGGATCCAGCCATGTACAAAGAGAAATATAAAAGGACTTAGCACAGTTGTTTGTACACAAACATCAACAACACCTAATACTTCTCAGTAGGTTGGACTACCACAATGTGCTCTAAATGGGGCCATCCTTGAAGAGCATGTGGAAACTTCAATGGGTGTGAAATGCATGACTGGAATGGGTATTACTACAATCAAGAACACCTTTAATGGGTCACTATTTGTTTCCAGGCTCAATTCAGGTGCCAGTGCTCACCTTTAAAGCTCTATATGATTTGGGACCAACAGACCTGAAGGAGTGCTGACCTCCTTGTGAACGCACCTATTCACTATGATCATTTCTGGAGGCCGCACTTCTGAGCTTAGATGGGTGGCAACCTGAGAAGGGGCTTCTTGGCTATGGTACCAGACCTCCAGAACTCTCTTCCCAAGGAGATTCATCTGTCCCCTTCTGCTGCCATCGTCTCCCAGCAAGTGAAGAGTTGTTGTTTGTTTGAGCTGGCATTCCATCTCCTTCCTGACCAACATTGCAATGGTTTTGATAATTTTCTATGCATGTTTTAGCTTGGCTTTGAATTGTTTTAATGATGTGTTTTTGTTTGGCTTGAATGGCTTTTACGATGCAACTTATGGTGCATGCTTTTAATGATAGCCACCTTGGTGGCCCTGATGAGGGCTAGTAAATATTACAGTGCCCAGTAGCTGTTTGCAGAAGATCTTGTGCAACTGGAAACACAAGTGAGAGCCAGCTTGGTGTAGTGGTTAGGAATGTGGGCTTCTAATCTGGCAAGCCAGGTTCGATTCTGCACTCCCCCACATGCAGCCAGCTGGGTGACCTTGGGCTCGCCACGGCACTGATAAAGTTGTTCTGACCGAGCAGTGATATCAGGGCTCTCTCGGCCTCACCCACCTCACAGGGTGTCTGCTGTGGGGAGAGGAAAGGGAAGGCAACTGTAAGCCACTCTGAGCTTCCTTCGGGTAGAGAAAAGCAGCATATAAGAACGAACTCTTCTTCAAGTGAGGATACAACAAATTCCACTTAGCACAAACTGCTATGATAGTTTGCTTCTAGTACCTTGTCTAGGAGCACACCTCCAATACAAGCAAATGCCTGAGACTCGATCTGACCCAAGGTATAAAAAGCAGCACCAAATAATTTCGGGGGGGGGGGGCAGCTGACTTAAAAAAAAAACCCCAAGCCTCTCTACAGCATCTTTCCCATTGGCAGGATGTTCCTGGTCTAAAGCAGAACCTTTGGTTCTTTGGCGCCTGGCCCACTTGATTGGCTTCAGCAGCTGGGCTTTGCTTCGCACCCATCACCAAATGCCTGCGGAATTTCCATGAGGAGGAACAGGTGTAGATCCCCCAGCACCTGCTGGGTCAAATTTCAATTCCATGCTATCCGGGGAAAATAAATCACTCCTTTTTTTTGAAAAGGGGCACAGGGATCTTATCCCTTTTACATTTGTTCTACTGCAGCAGGGCACCATAGGAAAGCCAGAGTTCCCCGCTGCAACAAAAATAGCTTTGTCCAGATTTCCCAAAGTGCTGGCTCACATGGCAAAATCCAGAGCCACCTGTGCAAATTCCTGCCCCAGCAGATGTGGGACCCCATTATCAACTCCCACTTAACTGGGTCTGCAGCAAGCCGGGTGAAAAATGAGGGCTATTATACACTCAACGGACTTATTTTCAGAACTTTCTGCTCCCAAGAATCCTTTCCACACTGACACTCCACATTGCTAAGAAATCTCTGCAGACTCCAGGCATATTGTCAGTTCATGCTAATTAGTCTTATTATTGCCCTATGATTTGGGACCAATAGATCATACATACTGTGGAAGAGCCAGACTTGACCTGTTCTGAGGCAGCATCACTGGCTTCTGGTTGCATTCCAGATTCACTTTAAGGCCATACGCGGCCAGGGCCCAGCATATCTGAGGGACCGCTTAACTGACTATGCTCCCCCAAAGGACATTATGATCATCCATCCAGTACAAATAAATTGGTGATCCCTTGGCCCAATAGAAGTAGGGCTGGCCTCAACCAGGGCCAGGGCATTTTCAGCCCAGGTCCCAACCGGGTGGAATGAGCTCCTGGGAGAGCTAAGGACTCTGAAGGAACTGAGCCACTTCCGCAGGGCCTGTAAGATGGAGATTTCCTGCCAGGCACTTGACTGGGGCCAATGAACACTCGGATGGTTAATTAACACCCCCTTCCCCCAGTAAACTGAGATGCTCTGGGGTTGCCACACAGTGGATAGGATTGGTTTATTGTGTTTTTAACTGCTGTTTTATGTATTCTTTATAGAATATATAATATGTTGTAAGCCACCCTGAGGTGGCGTTGCTAGAAGGGGTGGCGTATAAATGGAAAAATAAAAAATAAATACCCCACCTTTCTCCCTAACGTGTACCCAGAGGAGTTTACATCATTCTCCTTTCCTCCATTCCTCCTTTCCACAATCCTGTGAGGTAGGTCTGGCTGACAACGTGTGAATGGTCCAAGGTCACCCAGCAAGTCAAACCTACATCACTAGAATATTTCTATGAGTTTCCAACAATGCCCTCTCAGAATACAAGCACTGTTCCCACAGGTGTTTTGCTATGTACATTGTATGTGTTTTATTCCTGTGTTTTGATGTGGAGTTTTATATGTGCACATTCATTTAATTTAAAATGCAGAGAAGGGGAGGGGGTGCTGGACAAGTGACTTAAGTGTGTCATGACTGAATGGTAGCTGCAGCCTAGGGTGGAATGGATGGCTTGGAAGAGAGACCTTGTCCAGAGTGTGTTTGGGAAGGGATTCAGTGTGGTGCTGTAGCATATGAGAGAAATATGTGTTCTTTGTGGGCCATATTAGCCTAAGTAGCAAGTGAGAAAACAAAGCTTTGTAGCTAGCTCTATTTAAGGAACTTTAGAGAAAGAAGAACCATGCCTATCTGAGACTATTAGGCTTATGTGCCTGCCTTACTCTTATGAACTTTACTTTATTATTTATTACTTTATTCTTATGAAAGTCAGGGTCTAATAAATGAAAAATTACATAACTTTTGTGTTGCCAGTTTTGGAAAGGTTAAATAGGCTCCCCCAAATCTAGCGGTATTGAGAATGTAAGACTAAAACTATCAAAAGTTCTAATATTTGAGTTCATGTTGATTTACATTTGCAAAGCGACCAGAATACTTCAACTTTCTTGGCTTGAATAAAAGGTTTCAAGATTATACGGGCATTGGCAACACTATTCAAAACCTTCCAACTAGCAGCTGTTCTGGCCAACACACCTGTCTTTAAAAATGTGACAGCCACACTCCAGAAGACCCAAGTTTATTACTGAATTCAAAAAAGCCCAATAGAAGGTCCCTTTATTTTAATCAAGTTACCCAGTAAGGAAATAACTGTTGGATCTGATCAAGCACCCTCTTTTTTTTTTTTTAAGAAAATCATATCCCTTCTCAAATAGTAACAAGCTGCATTTTTCCTGTTCGGTTGCCGTCTGTATTGATGATTGTGGTTATTTCATTTTCTTCAGTGATTTAATTGGTCATTGTTTTAATCCTATTTCTTCTCAGGAAGCTTATATGCAGAGGCTTTAATGCAACAGTTCTCTCCCAGCAAATCATACCCAGAGGTATACTGCCCCTGAATATGGAGGTTTCATTTAGCTATCATGGTTCACAGCTGTTGGGGGGGGGGTTCAACATAAGCATATATGATCACTTAAAAATAATTTTTAAAGGTGAGGGATTGTTTTATGTGCTCTATTGCTGGGGTTTAAGTATTAAGCCAGCTTGGTGTAGTGGTTAGGTGTGCAGTCTTCTAATCTGGTGAGTCGGGTTCGATTCTGTGCTCCCCTACATGCAACCAGCTGGCCTTGGTGGCCTTGGGCTTGCCACAGCATTGATAAAGCTGTTCTGACCGAGCAGTGATATCAGGGCTCTCTCAGCCTCACCTCCCTCACTGGGTGTCTGTTGTAGGGACAGGAAAGGGAAGGCAATTGTAAGCCACTTTGAGTCTCCTTTGTGTAGAGAAAGCAGCATATAAGAACCAACTCTTCTTCTAACCTGCCACAAGCCAGCCTGAAAACTGGATGTTGCGGGTAATAAACCAATAAACAAACAAATAATCCCTGATTTTTAAAAAAAATATTAAAATCTATCTATCTATCTATCTATCTATCTAAATTAATAGAGTCCCATTCAATTGGCAGAGCACTTTTGGGGCCATCAAGAAACCCCAGGGTATCACGAAACCCCTGTTGAGAAAGCCTGGCGTAGCCTATAAAATATACATGACACCTGCAAGATGGAGCAAAATGGGTAAATGGGATTACAGCCGCAGGGATTCGCATGTGCAATCCTACTGGCATCCAAGCAAGCAAATACCGCAACACTGGATTGAAAGCCAAGCTACATCTGCAGATTGCTCAAGCAAAGCTTTGCGTTCAGTGCCTGTTCACCGCCAGATTAAGGAGGCATTGTGCAAGCAGATACAAGAGTTAGCTATAAAACCAAATGCCACAAGAAATTTAATCTCAGGCATTTCGAGTACCTGCTCTTTAATCATGTTGCTAATTATAAGTGCCTCTACTTGCAACACCTAGGCATTGTTTGGTCACGTATCTAGATATTTTTTTATTCTGCCTCTCCAGGATTCTACTCAAGGCAGTTTATGAAACAAAAAATAATAAAAACAAACCATTAAAAGTTATTAAAATCCAGCTGTTAAAAACCAATCCAAGCATGAAAACAGACTGCAAAAACAGACCTCTGACAGCTTAAGACCAGTTTGAAAACAGCATAACATTTGCAAAGGGTCGAAAGCGGTTCTCCATCCACCCCATCCCTCTGCTCCAGCAGAGGCTGCCACCCTACACAGTTGCCATTCAGGATGGCATTTTAGAAAACAAGCCTAGGACCCTGCTGAAAGGCATGAGGCCAGCAGATTCAGGTCATGACAACAGAGCAGGACTCATCAGGTTCTATGCTAATTGGTGAATTATCATCACGTCAGTTGCCGAATCTTCTGGCCTGATCATCTTTACTTTCAAATCCATGTGGCCAGCTACAGGCTTATTTCTGAATTCTTCCTTTCTCCAGGGTTTGTGTGTGTGTGTGTGAGAGAGAGGAACTTCCTCATTCTCCCTCCCAAAATGAAGAAAACAGCACCCTGCAGAAGAGGGTGTCCTATACAATAGCAACCTCTGTCTCTTACAAAATGCAACTACAAAAGATTTTTCGGCCTTAGTGCTGCACCTTGGTTTTATGCAGGAAATGCAAATGTTATGATTGTAGCTGTGTTCTAGAGGAGCTTCCTTTGAAAGGGGAAACAACACGGGCAAAGTGGCCAGGGATTCTGGTTTCAGGGGAGGCATCATCTGGACTTGGAATTGGGGTCACTGTGGGTAGGCAGGTAGTTGTGAATCTCCTGCATTTTGCAGGGGGTTGGATTAGATGACCCTGGAGGTTGCCTTCCAATTCTATGATTCTACGATTTTAATATGCACCCAGGAACCGTGACCCACATGCTCTGAACCTATTTCAGAAGATACCATTAAATGCCAAGCAACTGTGCTTCTTTGCAAAGTGTGGTGCAAGATTTTCCACAAATGCCTAAAGTCGGATGAAGGATTCCATGTGTTGTTTTTCATAACACACACTTATCATCCAGTTTACACACACACACACACACCGCACAATGCAGGCAGTTCAGAATTACCTCTTCCCGACTTACCCAGTCACTCACTCAGCAACCCCTGCCTGACACCAAAGTCCC
Organism: Paroedura picta; assembly: GCF_049243985.1. Classification (NCBI taxonomy): domain Eukaryota; kingdom Metazoa; phylum Chordata; class Lepidosauria; order Squamata; family Gekkonidae; genus Paroedura; species Paroedura picta. Next base: position 162,102,863 of record NC_135370.1, read on the forward strand.
CAGTCCCCTTTGATTAACAGCCCACTCTCACAAACTCCCAACTGAGAAACAAGTTCTGCTATGTCCACAGGGAGTTTCTTCCATAATGCAGTGTGCAGGAGCCTTCCGACCTTCAGGAAATCACAGAACAAACCCGCTGCTTCATGGAGGAACAGCTGGATAAGGATTTGTCCAGCCGCTGCTTGAAGACTGCCAGTGAGGGGGAGCTCACCACCTCCTTAGGCAGCCTATTCCACTGCTGAACTACTTGGGACTGTGAACATTCTTCCTGATATCTAGCCAGTATTCTTTCCCACATAGTTTAAACCAGGGGTAGTCAAACTGCGGCCCTCCAGATGTCCATGGGCTACAATTCCCATGAGCCCCTGCCAGCGAACAGGGAATTGTAGTCTATGGACATCTGGAGGGCCGCAGTTTGACTACCCCTGGTTTAAACCCATTACTGCGGATCCTCTCCTCTGATGTCAACAGGAACCTTTCCCTTTCCAGGAATTGATGGAAATCGGCACCACCACCTTATATATGAAGACTGGCTATTATTTTCTGGTTAGTCCAGATAAATCTACTTTGATTTGATACTCAAATCTTTTTTGTTCATTCAGAGCAGAGTGTTAGGACAAAGGTTCCTCCTGATGCTTGCAAATGAAGCCTATAATTTAACAGTAATCTGTAAACCGCTCTACCGTGGGAGCGGTAGAAATAAAACAGTAAGGGCATTGTGGGCGGAGAAAGGGGCGGGGTGAGTCCGTGATAAAAACTCGTGAAGCGGCTCCCAATTGGCTCCTCCGAGTCTCAGTCTGGGGAGAGCACGGGGGGGGGGGGTTGTGGCTGGTGCAGGCTTCAGCACGGGGCTCGGTGCAGGCCTGTCGCATTCCAGATGCAGGTGCTACAATAGCTAGAGTGTGAGATCAGAACCAGGAAGATCTGGGATCAAATGCTGAACCCCAACCCCCCCCCCCCCCCCCGCGGTTAGCTAGATTATCTTGGGCCAGTTTTTCTCAGCCTAACCTATTTACATGTCTCCCTGACTTTCTTCTTACAGTCACTGCTACAGATCAAGAATATGTGCAACAAGTTAGGAAATAGCTGCATATGATTTTAATGCCACAACACTGAAGAAGAGTTGGTTCTCATATGACACTTTTCTCTACCCAAAGGAGTCGCAAAGCAGCTTACAGTCGCCTTCCCTTTCCTCTCCCCACAACAGACACCCTGTGAGGTGGGTGAGGCTGAGAGAGCCCTGATATTACTGCTTGGTCAGAACAGTTTTATCAGTGCTATTATTATTATTATTATTTAATTTTTAGACCGCCCTTCTCCAAATAGGTCTCAGGGCGGTTTACAACATAAATAGTTAAAACACAATAAAATCCCCATAAAAACCCCAATTAACATCAGCAAAAGTTACATATAACATATAGCGGCGGTGGTCACAATTCTGATCTAGTTCAGCCTGGTGGAGAGAATAATATTCAGAAGAGGGTGGCACCAATACAATAGATCTAACAATGATCTCGATGTTAGAGATCTCAATATTGGCGAGCCCAAGGTCACCCAGCTGGCTGCATGTGGGGGAGCGTGGAATCAAACCCGGCTTGCCAGATTAGAAGTCTGCACTCCTAACCACTACACCAAACTGGCTCTCTGAAGACAATGGATTAGTCATGGCTATAAGCTATGGCGCAGTAGGAGAGCATCTGCTCAGCCTGCCCAGCATCCCGTGTTAAAAAATGAATCAGATATCAGGTGAAGTCAAAGTCCTCTGCCTGAAACCCAGGAGAGCTGCTGCCAGTCACAGTAGCCAATACTGACCTTCATGGTCTAACTGAAGAAGGAAGTTTCATGTACTCACAGGAATACAAGAACTGGGACTTGTTAGTTTTTATAAGATTTTGCCTGGAATATGCAGGAATGGAAAATGTAGCCCTGATACAATTCTGTTGGCTCCCCCACTTGCTCCATTGCGGTCTTTTCAAAAGGCAACGTTTGAAGAAAACAAAATTTTGCACCACGAATTTAGGACCATTCCTGGCAAGTCGGCACATCATCTTTGGTTTTGGAACCCGGAAGAGGAGGTCTCCCAAGTGCCTCCACCTGAAAAACAAAACAAGGACAGGCAGTTATGACTGGCGTGGGGATATTCAGAACATAGTTTTGCTAAAAAGTTTTGAAAACCGCAGGGCTGGATCCTGCCAGCTTTTTCATTCCGTTTCAGCCCATTCCCATTTTGCACTCCAGCCCCCACTGCACCAATCTCACCTTCGTGCAGGTCCCGTGAGGCCCAGCACAGCTCTTTTGGAAGGCAAAGGGGAGCCCTCCTCCTTCCTTTTTCATCAGTGGATCCAGCCCAGGGTCAGATCTGTTGCAGCTTTCAGTGTCTGGCAACAGCTCTCTGATTGCCAAACAATATCGCACTGCAGAGTTGTTCTGACTGTTGATGGATGGATAATGACACTGGGATGATCATTACCTCCGTGGCAACAGTTCAGGGAGTGTCGGAGAGATATTGCACATGGAGCTGCTGATGCTTTCTACAGGCCTGCCTCGGCTCTCTCCGTCCATTGCTCTTTCTGCAAGCCCAACTGTCCCCGAGTACAAACACAACTCAGGGCACTTCCAGGGCTGCAGATTTCCTGGGAAGCACTAAAAGACTAGAGCGTTCTATACACAGCAGCCTATGTACAGAGCTGCAACACACAGGGTCTTCTTGAGAGAGATACATCATTACTGTGCAAAATAAAATGTCATCCCCTTAAGGCAGGGATAGTCAAACGGGGGCCCTCCAGATTTCCATGGACTACAATTCCCAGAAGCCCCTGCCAGCGAATGCTGGCAGGGGCTTCTGGGAATTGTAGTCCATGGACATCTGGAGGGCCGCAGTTTGACTACCCCTGCCTTAAGCCCACTGAATTTGATCAGCTTGTAAGGGTAGAACTCTGATCAAACCGGCACTATAGATGTGTTGTTCAACAAGATGCTGTTTTTGAAACAAACCACAACAAGTATTTATCCTGCTAGAGCGTGAGGCCCCCAACCATTTTGAGTCCTGCAGGGATCCTTGAAATTCTGACAAGTGTGGTGGAGCAGCCACAAAATGGTGGAGGTGAGTAACAAAGAGTAAAGTAACACATCCTTTCCTTACATTCCACCGAAGCATTCAATTTACAAACCATTCTTTGTCTAAATCAGTGTATTCAAGTCCATGTTGCTCTTACAGAGACAATTTTGTAGCCTGGTTGCAAACTAGCGGTAGAAATTCTTAAGTTTCAGAGTCTCACCCCACAAGCCAAAAAGAGTACCCCAATCTGTGTCCACAGCACCAACGATCTGCTCCTAAAAGACCATGACTGCCTAGGCACTTTGCCTGCCACCTTTTGGCAACTAGGACCTGTGCTGGCCGAGCCACAACATCTCACTATTCCTGACTGAGAGTTGCTGTTGCATCAGTCTCAGAGGGTCTTCCACTTTGTGCTCAAATCCAGTAGGAGGCAGTGCTGTTGCATGCCCACCTTTGGCCTACTTATCCCTCAGTTAAGTGACCATCCTTGATGGCTGGGCTGAAGTGCCCCCTCTTGGTCAAGGGAAAAATCCCTCAAAACCACAGTTCCAGAGCTTTCTTTCCATTATGCTGCAATCATGCTGGCCCCAGGGGAGGAAGGCTGGTTAACAGCCTGCAATGTTGGCACACAGTGACTCCTACTGCTGCCTGGTGGCATGCACTGTCCCGCCCTCTTTGGCCCTGCTCCATTATCGTTTACGCCAGGGGCATCAGCACCCCTGCCTGCCATCACGCGGCTCTCATTCATCATTTTCTGCTTCCCCTCAAAAGCCGCAGGCCTATTCTTGGGGGGTGACCTGTCCTCCTGGTTGCCAGCAAGGCAGTCTCCACATTCACCCTCAACCCAGAGGCAACTGCTCATGCCTTAGGCTTGGTTCTTGCCTCCAAGCCAGGCACAACTCCCCTCCTCTTTCTCATTCCGAGAACACACGATTCCCTTGATGGTCGCTTGAGAAAGCAGGACAGAATGGGGGAAAGTCACTTGCCTGACATGCCACAGTGATATACAGAATAGCAAAATTCACTATTAATGGGCGACACCTGCCAGTAATAACTACGCACACTCAGTATGTGTGCACACTGCAATCAGCAACACAGAGAGAACAATGCAGTGTCCGTCAACACCTTTAAACTGGCCAGTGGAGAGATGATTGGCTGTGCAGTTTGGAAGACCTTACTTTTTCACTAGCTGCAACCATGCTGTGGCTGGCTCCGCCTCCTGCAGCAGCCATATTGTGGCAATTCTGAGATTGTGCCCACCACGTTACGTCAAGATTCCAAAGTTGCCCATAGACTCAAAAAGCTCAGGAACCCCTGCACTAAGTTAAGAATAAGACTGACTCCAGTAGTACTCTTGAGTATAAGCTTTCAAGATGAAAGGACCTTTGACTCATGAAAGCTTATTGCCCTCCCGCCTTCAAATCTTGTGTCTCCAAGGTACTACTGGATTCAAATCTAGCTCTTCTACTGCAGACCAGTATGGCTGCCCTCTGAAACTAAGTGAAAAGTAACAGAGAAAGTACACATGCAGGCCATGCACTAAACAGTAAAGCCACCAGAACATGCCTAGTAACAGAGTCAGCAAAGGAGACGTTTGGGCTCAGCCTGGGCCACTTATATAGAATTAAGGAAGCTCCCATAAACCCAAATCACTAAGGCAGAGATGCTTCCTGGAAAGAGGCATTCAGCCTCATTCCCTTCTGTTTGCTTTGATTATTGGAAAGCTTCAAGGTCAATATCATTTAACTTGATCTCTCCCACTCTAACAGATGTCTCTAAATCAGATCTCCAGGAAAACAAATGGTATTTGTTCATTCAATGTTCTTCCCATTGGAAGATTATTCTTCTCATTAGTTGGGACATGAAAGTTAATGATTGCTAAAAACAATAACCAGAGCGACATCTTTGATCCTTGTGCGAAAAGCCAGAGAACCCATCAGCTCATCTACTCCCCCAAATTAAAAACAGCACCATGTAGGTCTGGCTTATGAAGAGAAACTCTTTTTGGGACAGACTTCAGCATGGGTCATCCATAAGCTCGCTTTAATGAACTCACTCTCAGAGAAAGAACAGCCGTCCATAGCAATGTTCCAAGCCACTTGAGACCTTGTTGAGACTTTCTGCAGTTTAGATTCAAGACAAATCTACATTAGAAATGTTCTGCCTTCAGCTATCTTTGAAGTTTTTTGAGATCGCCAAATGTGTTTTTGTGCTTGTGACATAACATCTTAAATTGTATTCTTCTGCAGCACCTATGCCACAATAGATGCACGTGGAATTCTTCTCCATTAAAAGGAATTTTGTTGTCCAGAGAGGACTGAGCTTCTTGTTTCCTTTGTTCATTTCTTTCTTCTTTTCCAAATATCTGCCTATGTTATTCTTCAGAAAAACAACAAAATAAAAATAAGAAAGTCTCAGGTTAAATTAAAGCAAGTGATTTGCCATCATTGCAACATTATTTAACAGTCAATAAACATGGAAGAGTTAAAGAAATCAACAATTTAAGGGTGCTAAAGGGAAAAGACAAATCTGTTATCCTGTATCAGCAACAATTTGGGGAACACATTTTGAAAATCTCTCTCTATGAAAAACATAATCTTGAACCGGATTTAGACTTTGAAAACTTACAGTATTTGATGGACCCAGAAAAAATGTAGGTGATGAGCAAGTGGGTTTAAAGAAAGCACCACGCTTGTATAGATCTGCTTTACTTTGTTCTCTAGACAATAAGCAAATACACACAAGACATGCCCAGTTTCTTATATGCAGCCTTTATTTGATTTAGTGGCTGTCTTTGGTTCACTCCCTCATAAATGTTTGTGGAACATGCAAATGTTACATGCATCCAAAAAGACTCCTGAAACTAATTATGAACTTTAATTGTGGGAACTCAATGCATGTTAGAATAAACAGTGAAAGACAAATATTAAATCCTATACCAATAGAAAGGGGAGTTCATCAAAGATGTGTCCCTGCACCACATCTATTCAACTTATACCTAAATGACAGTGTTCCAAGTCTATAGTATATATCCACACATGCACTATGTGTGAACAATCAACCAGTACTTGCTATACTTTATACTGATGACCTTGGTTTGCTAATAAAATTAATGCACATTTAATTCCAACAAGCCAACATATTCAGATTTTTAGGAACCATATTCCAACACACCTGTCATGATCTAAGTTTATTGAATATCTTAAAAAGAAAGTTGACTTAACCCAATTGATATTAAAGATGTAAAGAGCCTAGTATATCCCAACATGGTACTGGCAGGAGATCATGGTAACTGTAATCGACAGCCATCTGGAGAGCCAGTTTGGCCACCCCTGCTCTAGGCACACAATGGATTTTGCTGCTGCCAAGTACAATAGGCAACACTGAGGGCCAAGAGTGCTGGGGGCAGAATGGCATCTTCGCCCAACAGCCAGTCCCTGAAATATTTTATGCAGAGATGCCAGGGAACGGACCTGCAACTATCTTATTGGCAAACCATGAGTCCCGCTGTGGAGCCAAAACCCAAGATTTAACCCAAGAAGCAAAGTACTGCAAAATAGCAATAGGGACAGCTGCGCAAGTACAATCAAGATGGGCCAAACAACTAGTTTCTTTTAATTATTTCCGTTCACAACAGGGAAAATGTCTGCCATTAATTACTAACCTTGACATTTTTATTTCTCCAAGACGGAGTACTTTTTAAAGGAAAGAATGATCATACTGAATAATCTGGATGCCTAATGAAGTGTGCATGCATTCAAACACGCACATCTTAAATAATTCTTTGTTGGTCTTAAAGGTGTTACTGGACTAAATTTCTGTTGTGCTATTTCAGACCAACACAACTGTCAAAGTTACAGGCACAGAATAATCAAATCTTCGTCAGAGTGCTTGCACTCGAAAGCTCACGCCTTGAATAAACCTTTGTTGGTCTTAAAGGTGCTCCTGGACTCTGATTTTATTGTGCTACTTCAGACCAACATGGCTACCCACGTGAATCAGGCACAGAATAAAATCAAGCAAATAATGATATTTATTTGACTCCTTTCACGCAATTCCCACTCACCTCTCCCAACTCCTTCTTCACGCGCTCCCTGGGAGCTCGACCACCACTACCCAGCCTTACGACAAACGCACCGGAAACGGAAAGAGACCTCCCAACTCGACGCTCTGGCCGCTCGTTCTCTCCATAGACACCAAAGAAGTCTCGCGGTTCTCTGGGCAAGGCGGCCACGACCTCCTCCGCTCCCGTGAGATTGATTGATCAAATGCTTTTCCAATCACAACAAGCGGCTGTTTTTTTTAAAAATGTCGCCCAGAAAGAAGCGACGCTCCTCCATAGGTCGGGATTTCAAAGGCGCTCCGAGGAGGCGCGCTGCGATTGGCTAGGGCGATAGGCGGTGTGGCCCAATGCGAGCTCAGCAGTTCTTGGGTTTTTTTGTCGCTATGTTGAAAAGTCCTCTGGTGGGGCGGGCCTTGGGGGGCGCGCGCGCACCCTTTCTCTAACGTGACTGGGCCCCTCGACGGTGATCGACGGATGCGCTCTCCCGTGACAGTGCAGCAATCGCGGCAAGGGGGCGGGGCGGTCGGTGGCTCCTTCGCCGCGGCCCTGAGGGCGAAGAGAAGTTTCTTCGGCGCGGCCATGAACGGCGCTTTCTGCCGCCTGCCCGCGGCTCTGCGGCGGTTGGCGGCGCCGTGGCCGTTGCTTTCCGCCGCGCGGCCGCTGAGCCAAGCCGGGGATGGCGGCGGGTCCTCGAGCTCCGGGTCGCAGGGGGCGGCGGCCGAGGTGGAGAAGCTGGTGCGCGCCCACCCGGTGGTGGTCTTCATGAAGGGCACGCCGGCCCAGCCCCAGTGCGGCTTCAGCAACGCCGTCGTCCAGATCCTGCGCCTCCACGGCGTCAGCGACTACCGCGCCTACGACGTCCTCCAGGACCACGACCTGCGCCAAGGTCAGCCCGGCCTGCCCTGCCCTGCCCCGGCCCGGCCTGTCTTGGCCTCCGCCTCGGGGGGAGGGAGGCTCCGGCGCCAGGCCAAGGCCTCAGCCTCGCCTTTGGGGCGGCCCCTGGGCATGGGGCGAGGGGATCGTGCAGCGGGGCGGTGAGAGCGCCCTGCGAGGGTCGCGGAGGGCCCGGTTCAGAGGAACAAGAAGAGTTGACATAGGGATACGTTAAATAAATTTATCAAGGCATACTTCGCTATTCCCCCCCCCCCATTAATTTGATTTTACAGTATTTAAATATAATTTTAAGACACAAAAGGTACGCGCTATAACATTTAAGGGGATAATTTCTAGACACGTCACGTATGCCCCGTAACAGTCGAGAAGATAATTTTTAGACGCATTGGTTATGTGCTGTAACATTCAAGAAGAAGAGTTGTTTTTATACCCTGGTTTTCACTACCTAAAGTACCCTCAATGTGGCCTACTATCACCTTCCCTTTTCCCCCCTTTCCCACAACAAATAGCCTGTCAGATAGGTGGGGCTTCTGAAAGAAACAGCTTAAAATGCCTGTGACTAGCTCAAGGTCACCCAGCTAGCTGCATGTGGATGAGCGGGGAATCAAACCTGGCTCAGAAAATTAGAGGCCTAAGCTCTTAACCACAACACCATGCTGGCTCTCACCAAGATCCCCACTCTGTACTTGTAACTTGTTATATGTGGGTATGACTTTTAAGACCTGTTAAGCTTCCAATTGCTGAGCATAGGCTAGTGTTAGGCCTAGAAAAATCGATTTTCTGCTATGAAGCAAGACATACAGAAAATTATATACTGTACCCTTATTTCTATATATATTGTAGATACTTGAAATGGCCATATTCTAGTAATATTGGGCATCATTGTAAATTGTTTGGTGTCTTCATCAGTTTGTGCTTAATATTAAACATGGTTTGTGATTGTCTCGTGTTGTTTATTTTTGGCACCTTTACCAAAACTTTGTTTAATTTATTCAGATCCCCATTCTGCCATTGTTATTGTTGTTATGTGCGAAGTCATGTCCGACCCATCGCGACCCCATGGACAATGATCCTCCAGGCCATAGAGCTTGATAAATGTTTATATTTGTTAAACATTTATTGGGTGATATGAACGTATATGGTCATGTTAACGTATTCCCCCCCCCCCCAAATGCCCAGTGATAGTCCTGAAAGGGTTCAAAAGAAGAAAAGTTGGTTCTTATATGCCGCTTTTCTCTACTCAAAGGAGTCTCAAAGTGGCTTACATTCACCTTCCCTTTCTTCGCCCCACAACAGGGCGAGGCTGAGAAAGCCCTGATATTAATGCTCTGGGATGGGGTGCCAGGTGGGTGTGCATATAACTATGCTTCCCAACCATATTTTGCTTGAACATGCCACTTCTGGGGCTTCTCAAAGCCTGAAGAATGTTTCAGGGGTTTCTTGAATGGAAAATAGTTGAGAAAGGCTAGAATAGATGAATTAGTTCACTCTATCAAGCAGTGTCATGTGGCCACGAGCTGTGAGCATTAGATTTGGGGTTACCAAATGAATGTTTCACTCAGAATGGTGAGATTGTAGAATTAGCAGTCACAGGGTACAGCCATGACCATATTCTTTGGCTTTAAAGAAGATTACTTTATACATGGAGGACAGGTCCATCAATGGCTGTTTGTCATGTTTTTCAAAAGCATTACTTTTCTTTGAATACTGTGAGGGGGGAAATCAATGACAGAAGGAACTTTTTGGCTCCTGTTTACTGCCTCTAAGAGCCTCTTGTGGCGCAGAGTGTTAAGGCAGCCGTCTGAAAGCTTTGCCCATGAGGTTGGGAGTTCAATCCCAGCAGCCGGCTCAAGGTTGACTCAGCCTTCCATCCTTCCGAGGTCGGTAAAATGAGTACCCAGCTTGCTGGGGGGTAAACGGTAATGACTGGGGAAGGCACTGGCAAACCACCCTGTATTGAGTCTGCCATGAAAACGCTAGAGGGCGTCACCCCAAGGGTCAGACATGACTCAGTGCTTGCACAGGGGATACCTTTACCTTTACCTTACTGCCTCTGGCTAGCTACTGCATGATGCAGGATTTTGGACTGGATTAGTCATTGTTGTAGTACAGCATGGAGGTCCTTATAGTTCTACAAGTTTGTTTTAAATTTTGGAAATATATACTCAGTTTCCTTTCCGAATGCCCACCCTAAGCAGCTTACAGCTTATCCTGGCAACAACCCTGTTAGGTAATTTAGCCAGAGTGAGAAAGCCTAAGATAATTCAGTGAGCTTTCATTGCAGACTGGGGATTCAAAACTGGTTCTTCCAGAATCTAGTCTGATAGTCTAACCCAGGGGTTCCTGACCTTTTAGAGCCTGTGGGCAGCTTTGAAAATCAGAGACTGGGGGTCGGCGCATCTACAAAATGGCTGCTGTAGGAGGTGAAGCCACAGACACATATGCATGTATAGAGGAAGTCTCAAGTGCAGTGAAGAGGGGTAATTTTTAAAAATACCCTGGGAAACAGAAGGGAGTGGGAGAATAAGACAAATATTGTGGTAGCAACTGTGGCTAAAATGACAGCACTTAAAGCTGTTCAGCCAATCATATCTCCACTGGCCAGCTTCTCTCTGTTGGGAAGAACCCTATCTGGCCTTACCCTCTTTTTATAAAACACTTGAGGGACACCCAGAAAGGGGTCAGTGAGTGCTATACCACCTCTGGGCACCTCATTGGGGACCCCTGGTTTAACCAAAACACTATAATTCCTTTTATTTGGGTTGACTAAATGTAAAAGAGAACAGGACTATTGTGTTTACCTATTTATTATAAGCAGAAGAATTTTAATATGGAGAGCATATCTTGTAGGGGAAAGAAATGCTGCAGTCTGTTGAAGCTAATTCTGTGATGTAATAGAGGCCAAAATCCTATTTGGATTTACCTGAAAATAAGTGTTAGAAACTTGCCTTTGATTAAATTTAAATGGGATTAGGTTGTATCCAAACAAACCTTTTGCAGTTGGCACCTTTCCCCTATTCCTGCACCTTTACAAAAACTTAAAGAGGACTTCAAAAATAACATAGTAGGAATGCTCCTGATGACTCTGCTTGATTTAGGGAACAACTCATGCTATCTGAACCACCAGTCAAATAAGCTGAGGTGGTATGCTGCTTAGCATCCTGAGTCCATATTAGCATCCTGAGGGGTGGAGAGGATTAGATTAGTTTTTTATCAACAGGGGTTTGGGATTGTATTTTTACTTCGTTTTGTTTTTGTTTTGTTTTGTTTGGTGGGTTTTATTATTTTATTGTAAGCTGCCATGAGCCGGTAAGGTCCAGCAGTGGTGATCAACAAATATACAGTTATTAATAGGTTAATGCCAATGCGGTTTTTGCAGTACCAAACTAAATCATAACCTATCTTTTACATGAGTGTTTACTGAGTTGAACAGGGTGGTGTTTAAAGTGAGGGTGCCATGAAGATCGCAGCAACTGCATTCCGTGGCCACCATACCACGTGTCCCGCTTTCAAGAAACAGCAGCAGCTTTCAGAATTTCTGCCTTGCTCATGAACATATTGGGAACGGATATTGAGCAATAATCCATGTTACCTAGAGATCCTTAAGAGCAGAGTTTCACATTGTGTTAATGCTGTAATCCTATTTGCATTTATGTGGGAGCGACTGCCTTTCATATTATTGGTCCTAAGCTTGGATTATATTCAATTCTACAAGCATTTTTGGTCATTTCAGGCATCTCTAATTGCAAGTATGACATCCATGTCCATGTGTGAGACTTAGTATTCTGTAAAGCTGATTAAAAAATCCATACTGGCTAAGAACATTCTGACACTTTCACATTGTGATCTTGCTTACCTCAAGGCAATGGATTTACACTTTTATACATATGCATATGCTTTCCCAGCCCTGACCTAGATAGGCTAGCCCAGGGGTAGTCAACCTATGGTCCTCCAGATGTTCATGGACTACAATTCCCATGAGCCCCTGACAGCAAATGCTGGCAGGGGCTCATGGAAACTGTAGTCCATGGACATCTGGAGGACCATAGGTTGACTATCCCTGGGCTAGGCTAACCTGATCTTGTGAGATCTCAGAAGCTAAGCAGAGTCAGCCCTGGCTAGTATTTGGGTGGAAGGCTGGAGTTGTGATGAGGAGGCAGGCAATGGTTAACTACCTCTGAGCATTTCTTTCCTTGAAAACCATACTTGGTCCCCCATAAATCAGCTGTGACTTGCTGGCAGTTTCCCCCACGGCCCACCCAGAGTTAGTCTTCACTTCCTTTTACATGCACCTGTACATACATAGTGTGTTTGTGTACAAATAGCCTGCTTTGGGATTTGAGTGACATCACAGAGGACATTAAATTTCCATGTGTTATAATGGTAAGCGAGAGGTCTCTGTGTTGTGTTGCATTAAAATACAGAATTAGCACAGTAACCAAGAAGGTATTGTGATTGATGCAGATAGCCTTAGAGCAAGGCACACAGCATTTGGGCATTCACTGATGACACGTAAATATGCTTGAAAATTAGATGTCCACATACTCCTGTATTAGTTTGTTCATTTAAACAATTTATATCCTTCCTTCCCCTTTAAAAAAGTACCAGGCATTTTAAAAAAATGCCTCAACCAGCTTCTAAATTCAAACATCCCATTTTCCATCCACATCCAAACAAAATACAGAAAGTACAGATACATATAATTACAAGCCCATCAAATTGCCCTGAACCTTGATGAATAAGATCGTTTAACTATCTTGTTAGAGAGTATAGTTACTTCATAATTGAGATAAATGCCTGTAGCAATATGCAGTTTGGACCACAACAGGGAAACTCCTTTCTCTGGTAGAAACTTGTTTCCCGTTTGAGGAGTTTATCCATAGCAAATCTCCTGAAGATTATCTGAATGTGGCTTCAAGTGGGAGTAGCAGTCCTTCAAATACCTGGTCCCATACTTATTACGGCTTTTTTTTTGAGGCGGGGAGGGGTTAAAAGCAGCTATTTCTGTCTGAAAACAAACTGAAAGGCAGCAAAGATTTATAGCATATTAATGGCCTTGGGTGAAAGAGAATATCTCGTCTCCCATTTTCAAAACACTGATATCTTTTTCTTTGCCTAAATTTTGTAATGGCTTCAGAATTTCCAGACATTTCTAGCAATAACAAGAATATATGGCTGTTAAAATACAAAACACTCAAGGCCGGGAGGGAAAATTGTCAAATTTTGTCGTAAATCCTCGCTCCCAATTTCCAGACCTACATGCTGAACTGAAGGGGGAAAGTTTATATTTTATGGTTCGCCATCTTGTTTAGTGTGATCTTTTATATTGTTTTTAAGGGTATTGTTGGGGATTTTATTGCATTGTATTCATTTTTGTAAACCGCTGTGAGACATTCGTGAGCAGCGGTATATGAATATAATTATAAATAAATAAAAAATAAAGCATACAGAGATACATGCTTACTTTCAGACTACAATTTCAGTGGTACTTTTTACATGCAATGGGTAGAAGAGAATAGCTAGTCCTGTTTAACTATGTGTTATGGATACACCATTAATAATTCTCATTTGGAGAATTTTGCAAGGAAGAAAGCTAGTAGACTCAAACATGTTCTTCATTTTTCACAGTCTCATCTCATAAAGACACTTCTGGGACCCATGGCAGAACTTCCATTTCATGCACTGAAAATCCCTGCCTTCAGCCACGGTAGAAAGATTCAATGGCATTCACATTAGCCCTTTCAGGAGCTTGTCAATACCAAAGCAATACCACTTAACCTTGAGTCAGCTGTGCCAAACCTTCAGAATTATGTCCTTGTAACTTAGATGTGAGGCTGCAACATGCGTCAGAAACTTTACTGCTGTACCCGCTCCCTAATCTCCAAGGTCTGTTACGAGAAGATAAAGAATTTGGGAGGAATCTCATTCGCCAAATAAGCCTAGGAAATGCATTAAAACATAGTAACATAATATCTTTGAGTTTGAAGGTCGAGAAATATAAAATTTTGCTAAAAACTGTTCGTTCTGTGCTTTTAAACTGTTTTGGCAAAGGAAGAGAGATGGAATTTGAGTCCATATCCTTTGTTGCCACCTGTTTAAGAATAAATGAACAGCAACGCAGTTGAAATAATATACTTCCTTATGTTGTTTTTTGTTAAATTCCATGAAATCTTATCTCTTCTAATTAGACCCTTACATAAAGGTAAAGGTATCCCCTGTGCAAGCACCGAGTCATGTCTGACCCTTGGGGTGACGCCCTCTAGCATTTTCATGGTAGACTCAATATGGGGTGGTTTGCCAGTGCCTTCCCCAGTCTTTACCGTTTACCCCCCAGCAAGCTGGGTACTCATTTTACCGACCTCGGAAGGATGGAAGGCTGAGTCAACCTTGAGCCGGCTGCTGGGACTGAACTCCCAGCCTCATGGGCAAAGCTTTCAAACGGCTGTCTTACCACTCTGCGCCACAAGAGGCTCGCAAGAGACCCTTACATACTTGGCTCCAATCCTGGAATCTCACTCCTGCCAGCTCCTATAAAATAGTACCGTAGCAAGTCTGAGAAAGAGAACATGATTTCAGATGCCCTCAAAGATTAGCTTTGGGCAGATTCACAGTCATCATCATCAACAAGGCAACCCATTCCTGTCATGAAGTCTGTATCCCAGGAAGGCTTGCAAGTTACCTATAGTAAAGCCAGGATATATTAATATTGCCTGGCAGCCAGGTAAGAGGCATTCCATGGTATTTTGCCATTGCCTGCCTCTGCAACACAAGGTCTCCCATCCAAATACTAGCCCGGGTTGACCCTGCTTAGCTTCGGAGATCTGACAAGATTGGGTTTGCGTGAGCCATCCAGGTCAGGGTTATCAGTGCTCTAACCACCATACAACAAGCCTTAATCTCTTGCTCATATACAGTACTGTTCATATAAAGGTCAATATAATTGTTTTGCTTTACAGAAGTGAAAAAGTCTGGAAGAAAGCCTAAGCTGGCATGCTCAGAAGTAATCGCAATTTTATTTAAGGGGGTTTGCTCCTGGGAAAGCCTTCTTTGGATTGCAGCCTTTTGGCAGTGATGGAAGGAAGGTGCCGTACAAAACTGAATCATCTATTTATCTTGTACAGGTCAACTCGTTTCCCACTGCCCGCCTGAAGTTTTTTGACACATTAGCATATGTTGTGTAACGTGTTTGGCAACATTTGGCTTAACCTGCCTTTGTTTTCTGATCCAGGAATCAAAAACTATTCCAACTGGCCTACTATCCCTCAAGTCTTTCTCAATGGCGAATTTGTGGGAGGCTGCGACATACTTCTCCAGATGCATCAGAGCGGAGATCTAGTGGAAGAGCTGAAGAAACTGGGGATACGCTCTGCACTATTGGATTCAGAGAAAGACCAAGGCAAAAAATAAGCTTGCCGGAGTGACTTTAACAAAGACAACTTTTGATAACTTGTTACCAGAAAAGCCTTACATAATGTAGCTCAAAAAGGCGACTTTTTGAACTGATAATGAGGTTTATCACCATACACTATGTCTTTATCAGTTGATTGTGAAGATGTTCTGCCATGAAAAAATTTAAGTATAACCACTGCACTGTAACTCAGATGTCTTGAGTCAAGCGGTATAAGTAGCCGACTTCTGTTTTGTACTTCTCTGTGCATTTGACTTGAGTCAGGAATCAACCACAGAAACTACTCCCCACCCCAGTCCCGGATCATCTTTGCGTTTTGCAAATTGTGTTTTATGTACAATCCAGGCAGACAGTATTTGGATTTCTACTAGATCTCAATCAGATATGAAGTCAATAATAATGGCTTTAGTTCCTATTGAGCGCTTAAGGTCCCGCTCCATTTATATTTATGGAACGTAATTCTATTTAATGCACATGGAGAGTGGAATAAATACATAAGGCTGATTTCGCATATTGAAAACAAACACGACAACTTTTTTTTCTTCTTCTAAATTTGTCATTGCGTTTTGGAGAACACTTGGATTAAAAATTAGAACGTCATTTATTTCTACCTCTGACAGAAATGTGACCGCCTCAATTAATACACATTAACCGTCACCATGTGAACTTCTAAAACTTGCAATCTGGTGGCTCCAAAGAGGACACGTGGGGATGGGTTTTAGAAGCACAAAGGCAGTTTCTCGCCGTGGTGGCTCATTTTAAAATATGTGCACAGGCCACTTGGGATCCTGCTCTTGTTCCGGGGTGTTTAACCTTCAGAAATATTTGTCTCAAAGCTACACATGGATGAGTGTTTTCAAGATCAGCAGTGTTTCCTATTTCATCAGATAATGTCTGCATATATAGAAACAAAAAGTCTTTCATGTGAGAAGTAAAATGGAGGCAGGATAATTGCTGGGAGCGCCTTTGAAAATGCACACCTAGCTGGTTCCTTTATGTTTCTAATTTTAAGATGAAAAATATTTTATGTTCAGATATATTCACTGTGCTGTGCAGTTTTGGTCATAGCCCAACAAAACTAAGTTGTTCATACTGTTTTAATATTGGGACAGTGTACACTATTAGATATAAGCAAATTGTAGCTGCAAACCTATGTTTACTCTGTGATTATAGCTATTTTCCTTTCAAGATAAAGGGCATTTATGAAGAATCTCAAGGATCCTGTGTCTTTAATGACTTGAAATGCTATTTAGTCTCGGTATAATGAAAGGCGTTGACAATAAGATATGGTGATGTCTGAAAATCTCAGGTCCTTCCACCTGGAAACTCCATGGAGGAACGGTGGCATTCTTCTTTCTTTTGAGCTCCCACTAAAGAAGACTAGCAGGAGGGCTATGAGTTCTGGGTGATTTTAAGGGGGTGCAAAAGAAATAGTGTAGTGGCCCATATAGAAATGTCCTTCCTAAAGTTTTCATTATTTAAAAACCTACAATAGTCCTGGTTGCACCAATATATGCTTGGAAATATATGAGCAGTGCCGGCTGACATCTCAGAAGGCAGCAGCTTAAACATAGGTTTAGTGCACAGGGCTTTAGTTTCTTTGCCTCTTATGTGACTAGTGAAACTGGAATAGGCTGGGCAAAAAAAGTGAAATGATGTGAATTTGCTTGACCCTCATAGTTTTTACAGGTGGTAGAGCTTGGTTTTTCTTGGCACCGAATCTAGATTGCACGGATGAAGAATTCCAACCATTTACACTCTGTGATTATAAGTTTTTTCCTTTCAAGATAAAGCATAGAGTGTGCCTTTAGCCCTGTCCAGTAGTGGCATTGCTAAAAATACAAAATGCAGATGTTTATGAATCATTCTATATAATTTATCCATGGCTTTTTAAGAAGCTGTGTCCTGACAAGCTGACTCCTGTGTTGCTTCTGTTCTTGTCCTAATGCTGGCTGAGCCACATTTTCAGTGCTCAGTCTCACACAGTGTTCATTTTATTTGTTATACTGATACTCCACTTTTCCTCTTAAATTGGCATATGTCTGTTCAGGGAAAGTCTCGTATCAGGGCACTGGCTAGCCTTACTTAGCTTCAGCCGCATTCTGTTGCTTCTTGCTGTATCACTGCAGCCTGTAAGCCACAATATACTTGTATGAGGGCCATATTAAAATAGCACTGAACATGCTGGTACTGCTTACTTAAACCCACTGGACCAGTGGTCCCCAGCCTTTTTATCACCGGGGACCACTCAACGCTTGACAATTTTACTGAGGCCTGGTGGGGGGGGGGGGTAGTTTACTCCTCTACTCTCAACCAATGCCCTAACGCTCTCTGATCGCTATGGTAATGTTTAAACGTCCCTTCAAAATAAGATACAGACACGCCACAACAATGAACATAAGGAACATTTTATTTTCATGGAAATTTTAACTCATGACAATGACAAATCAATGGGAACCCTGAGCTTGTTTTTCTGCAATCTGGGAGTGGGAGACAATGACGCCCAAAGTGTGTTGTAAAGGGCCGGGGGGGGGGGAGGGAGAAGGCATCCTTCGCGGCCCACCTCCAATTAGTCGAAGGACCACATGTGGTCTGCAGCCCACAGGTTGGGGATCGCTACCCTAGACTGATATCAGTGAAATAGATACTTGCATGAGGCTGTGTTTCAAGAACATGATGCCCATTTCGTTTCTTGCATTGGAAGAAAAGCAACTTTTGCGTATTAACATGTTTCTACAATCTTCAATAGGTGTTACTAAGTAAGAGTGCAGACCAGCACGTGACATATTTCAAGATACTGACTGTTTTTGTTAATACGTTTGAGTGTCATGAAGATGAATGGTGTGTGTGTATGTTTTTTTTGGGGGGGGTGATATTACCACCTTGTTGTAAGGTGGAAAACAAATGGCAGAACATTGACAGCATAACGTAATGTAAAAGGAGCAAAATTTCTAGAAGAAATAAAAGATAGGCAGTATGATTGACCAATTAAAGCATTACAATAATTGAACTAAACACTATTATTAATGTTATTAAAACCACACTAACATTTTTGAGAACGGGGTGTTTCTACGTTATTTGCACTTTTTGTTTTGCTTTGCAAGAAAGCACAGAAAACTGACTCTAGAATTTTTTTCCTATTGGTACATGGACACTTGCACATAGTAGACAATGCCCCCAAATTAGTGTTTACCCTTGACAGCTTTATTCATGTAAGCAGAAAAAGCACCTTGTTTCTAAAATAAGCATCCACGTTAATTCATTTTTTATACTGGGGTGTTTTGTTACTCCAGCTCAAAAATATATTGGGGTACAAAAATACTCTGGCATCAGTTTATTTTTTTTCTGGGAAATATTGGGAATTTCTGGGAAACATTTTTAAGGGCTCTGGAGAAACAACAGCCACTGGGGACACTGATGACCCCCTCTGGATAACCCATAGACTATCTCTGTGGTAAACTATGTAAAAAAGATAAAAGTCAAAAAAGGAAGATGGATGGATGGATATTTATGGATATTCACCTGTTTGCTCCAATTTGCAAGTGCAAACCTGCGCTTCAGACACAGGGATGAAGCTGTTCTGACTTGGTGTCCCCCGATACTTTACACAGCACCTACTAAATGGTTTTGGAAGGTGGGTGGAACCAGGTGGGTGGAACCATCTGATAAGCTGCTGGAGATCGAATCAGCTGCAGAGATGAAAATAATGTTTCTTCACCAGCAGTTGCTGCTGCGCTGGTTTCCTTCTCTCTGTCCCTTCTCTTTCCCAGAGTATTTTAAAAATTCACCCTTCTTCTCCCCCTGGGCCTCTGTTGTGTGGCTCCGCCTCCCACAGCAGCCATTTTGTGGCTGCTCTCACTGCCCTAGTGCCTGCAGGAACAGAAAGGTTGGAAAGCCCTGCTAGAGGCGGTCAAGCAAATGAGCACTGCAGGTGGATGGTGCCCTTTTTGAATATTCCCCGGCTTAAATGAACGCCCTGCAAATAAACCACAGGATTTACGAAAGAAACATTTGAGCCCGGCTGTGTTAACTTTTTGCTGCATTTTCAGAGACAGAAGAGTCGCATTCAGACGTGTAATTTCCCTGCAGTCTGAAGCAGATGGCCCAGCCTGGCCTGATCTTGTGAGATTCCGGGAGCTAAACAGGATCAGCCCTGGCTAGTATTTGAATGGGAGACTTCAGCGGCGTCTGTAGTTTTGCTGAGGACCAGGCTTGAGGCCTGCAATGTCGCTGACCAATGTGCTGCTAGATACCATCTGCTGGATCCAGTCAAGTTTGAACTGACCAATAGCAGGCACTGGCGGGAAGGTCTATTATGTGGCTTGTGTACATAAGTTGGAATTGGTTGTGGGTTTTTTGGCTCAGTTCAGTATTTCTTGTACCGTGCCGGGGTCCTGATAAAGAGCTCAATCACTACCGGTGTCCATTTTGACTGCTGAACCCACGGATTTCACAGCCTCCAAGAAATACCAGGGTTGCGATGTGGAAGCAGGCGATGGCAAGGCACCTCTTGAACATCTCTGGCCTTGAAAACCCTACGGGGTTGGCTGTAAGTTAGCTGGGCCTTGACGGCATATCCCACCTGTCCCCTTTACTATCTCTCTTGTTGACCAGACCCAAGCAAGCAAAGAGGAGACAGCAGCTAAGGTGGGAATTAGTCAGATACTGCCTAGTTCTGAAGGGCTCAGTGGATCCTTCCTCTCTTGGATTCTGCATTTTCAGTGTGTTGTAAAACCCAGAAGCCAAAGCATCTCCTTGTTGACCTTGGTGGGAGATGAAAGCCAGTCAGTTGAGGAAGACCTGTTTGATTGCCAACATATACCTATCATTTTTTTCTCTCTCTGTACGTTCATTTCTCTTCTTTGTGTAGCACTTAACACAGTCTCCTTATATAAACATCGCTGTTCGGCCTTAATTCATCTTGAAACTTCCCCCCTTGAAGAAAGGACCAGATCTATTTTTTTCCCCCTTTCAGACTGAAGCAAGGAGAACGGGATCCTTATACAAACCTCCGCAGAAGCCGCCAGAGGGCTCATTAAAATTGCAACAATTACCTCACGCTGATGAATGACTACAAGCCAAGGCTAATTGCCCGAAAGGAACCAGAGAGCGTGGGGATGCGTTTACGGCTGGCCTCTGCCTTTCCAGCAGCAATTGACAGTAACCAGCAGATGGTGCTGCTGATCCGGAAAAGAATACCTCAAGCCCCTGCGGGAGCTTAACTTTTCCCCTCATGGCGTACTGCACCTTGCCTTGGCCAAGTTTAATCTTGTTAGTAGGCGAAAGCAGTGTCAACTTTGCGTTGACGTTGAGGGGCACGCCACTTGCCGCGGTGCTGTAGCTACCTGACGAGTGACGTGGAAGTGGATTTAATTAGCTTCGGATCGTTCCATTATTTTTGGCACGCAATGCGACAGTTATGAGAAAAGCACATGGAGAGGAGGCAACGCAGTGACTGACGGGCCTGCTCATTTCCCCAGAGAGCGGCATCAGTTTGACGTGCAGCCCCAGCGGATGCATCTTGTTATGGGAACGTTAGGTGCTGGTGCTGGTGGGGGAACATGGGGGGGAGCAGCGAGGTGGTAGCCAGGGGGCTCTCAAAAAAGCTTTGGGGAATAATGAAAGGGGAGCAAATTGTCCGGTGTTTACTAATTTGGGATTCCGGTGGTTCCCATTTCAATGTTCTTTCTGAGGTACCGGTTAAAGCCACGCCTGGTATAGTGTAATCAGTTTCTTGTTAGGTGCGAAGTCGTGTCCAACCCATCGTGACCCCATGGACAATGATCCTCCAGGACTTCCTGTCCTCTACCAAATCAGTTTCTTATGGCACCTTTAATAAGGTATCAGGTATGAGACGGGCCTGCCTTTATGTACAGAAGTGAAACAACTGGTATTGTTTTATGATGATCTCTTTTCTATGCATTACTGTGCACGAAGACTGCATTTGTGAACAAATATACTTGGAGGCTGTGTTTAAATGACATGGTAAACTGTGTGTATAAACCATGATCGGATTAAATCTAGTTTATTTTGATAGCCAAATGCAGGTTTCCTGACATAAAGATTTGTCGGTGTGTACTATATAAAAAAGAGCCTCTTGTGGCAGCAGACATGCTGTCTGAAGTTCTGCCCATGAAGCTGGGAGTTCAATCCCAGCAAGCCGGCCTAAGGTTGACTCAGCCTTCCATCCTTCTGAGGTCGGCAAAACGAGTACCCAGCTTGCTGGGGGGTAAACGGTAATGACTGGGGAAGGCACTGGCAAACCACCCCGTATTGAGTCTGCCAAGAAAATGCTAGAGGGCGTCACCCCAAGGGTCAGCCATGACCTGGTGCTTGCACAGAGGATACCTTTACCTTTACCTTCCTATAAAACAAAAAGGGGAAAGTGCCAGGTAATAAGAAATAAATTTATTTTAGTAAGTCCCTCTATGTTTCACTGTGTCGGCTTCATTGGGAGGAACCACATGGACAGTTTTGTAAAATAAATCTATTTATCACCTGGCGTTCCCCCCTTGTTTTGTGACCCATGGTTGGGTGCAACTTACTTTTCCCCTTTATCCTTCATGTAAACTAACAGTGCAATCTTAACAGTGCAATCTTAAACAGAGTTACCTACTAATATTTCCATGGAATTAGACGGGAGTGACTCTGTTTAAGTGCATACTGCAAATCACAGTTTGTACAAGGCTTGTTAATTGTGGTTCATATTAATTCTGGTGTCTCATTATGCCTGAATTTAGAGATCTGCTTTGTTCATGATCAATGCCTCTGCTCTACAGAGGAGATGGCACAGAGAAGCAGGGAAATGCAGCCACTTCAGAAACATGGGGCCATTGGTGACACATTTTCAAGTCACACCATCCCTCTGTCTTCTCTCCCTATTCTCCTATTAGTGAAGACTCAACAGGTAAGACTTTCAGTATCATCTTAAGCAGAGCTTCACTGTGCTAAATTCATTGGCTTTGGTAGTCTTAGAAGGGTATAAGTTATAATGTGGATATAATTCCGCTTAGGATAGCCTTCCTCAAGTTTTTCCCCCTTTTTTCATTTTTTTTAAATTTTACTAATCGTTCAGAAAAAATTATAAGAAGTTACAAAGATAATAGATTGTACAGGTTTTTTAGATATACATCCCAATGTTCTCGGAAAACTTCCTGTGGTCTATGATTGACCAAGTCTGTTCATTTAGGCATTACTGCTAGTTCTCTGATTTTCAAGCTCCATGAATCTACGTTCCTCAACTCCTTTACCAGTGAAACCCCCTGAAACATTCTCTAGGCTTCAAGAAGCCCCAGAAGGGGTATGATTGTGCAGAATATGGTTGGAATTATAGAATTGTACATGCCCACCAGGGGGCCCTCCGTTTCCCACCCCCTCCAGGCCCATCATTGGCCATTTCAGGAGTTGGGGGAGTGGATGGGTTGCCATGACCATATATGGTCATTGTTGTTGTTGTTAGGTGCGAAGTTGTGTCTGACCCATCGCAACCCCATGGACAATGATCCTCCAGGCCTTCCTGTCCTCTACCATTCCAGGAAGTCCATTTAAGTTTGCACCGACTGCTTCAGTGACTCCATCCAGCCATATATGGTCATATCACCTGATAAATGTTTAACAAAATTTCATAATAGTGGTCCTGATATTTGTAGAAAGGAAATGCAAAAGACAGCAAACCACAAGACTTGATTATAGGCTTTCATTTAGTTTAATTACGTTTTTAATCCGTTTGCCGGCAGGAAATAGAAATTGCTCCACAAGTATGACATTGCAGTCAAAAGTAGTTGACGGACCATTTACGGCCATGCTTTCCTCATCAGAAGACAAGCTCCCCCTTCTAATCTCCTTTCGTATCTCAGGAGACAGCAAGCAAGCGTCCTGACCGTGATCATGAATTTCTTCTTTTATTTTTCAGATAAAAGTGGTGGAGAAATATGGCTAAATGCCAAGAAAAAAGGGGGGGTGTGAGTATGCAAAATACCTATGTTGTTGTTGGGTAAAAAAGAAATAATGCAGCAAAGGAGCTAAACCCCAAAATGTGGGAGGGAGGTTGGATGATGACCAGCTCAGCAAAGAATGGTCCAAAGATATCCTTAGCTGGTTCACCCATTCCCTACCCATTCCTTGCCCATATATGGCGGCCAACTAAGAGTAAGCTGGCTGCTTAGGTAGTGAGGCATTACTAGTAGCCTGGCAAAGCAAGGGAGCTTGGGATGGTCTCCAGTTGTACTGAGAGACAAGAAAAGAGCTGGACACACTGGGATGTACAAACCAGTGGTGCGCTCTCATTGATGTCTATTGGACAATTCAGGGCTTCCATAACACACTGCAATGTAAACAGACCATGGTTTCTTGCGACACTAGGGGCAAATCCCATTGTATCCAGAGATGCACCGGGTGCCAAGACGCAAACTTGCTCTTTATCCTTCCTGGGTTCTGGTCCTCCCCACCGTTTGATCTTGAGATCCAGCACAATGAAGTGGTTAAAGAGTATCAGACTCTACTCTCAAGGGCCAAGTCTGAAACCCCTCTCCCCCTCCATGTGCAGGCAACTTGGTCCCCAACCTTCAGTTGGGGCCTGAGATCTTCAGGAATAACAGCTGATCTCTATGTACCAGTTCCTCTGGAGACAAAAAAGGAAAGAAGAAAAGAAAGAAAGAGAGAGAGAGAGAGGCAGGGAGGGAGGAAGGAAGGAAGGAAGGAAGAGGAATAGAAGGAAGAAGAGAAGGTGGGAAAGGAAGAAAGTAAAAGAGGGAGGAAGGAAGGAAGGAAGGAAGGAAGGAAGGAAGGAAGGAAGGAAGGAAGAGAGGGTAATTGTAGCCTGCAAGAAGCAGTACATAATATCTCCAAGCCAAATTCCAGGGTAGCATTTGTGCGTCATCGCCTCTCTTCATTCACACATAAAAAGCGTGATTTGGGGTAAAGACTTTTTGTTTTTCAATAGTCAGACACTTAGTGACTGAAACCATCTAACATTAACAACTATTTCAGGCATTTTTCTCTCCCATAAATATCCATCCATCCATCTTCTTCCTTTTTTGACTTTTATCTTTTTACATAGTTTACCACAGAGATAGTCTATGGGTTATCCAGAGGGGGTCATCAGAGGGTCCCCAGTGGCTGTTGCTTCTCCAGAGCCTTTAAAAATGTTTCCCTGGATCAATATTTCCCAGAAAAAAAATAAACTGATCCCAGAGTATATTTTTGAGCTGGAGTAACAAAACACTCCAGTATAAAAAATGAATAAATGTGGATGCTTGTTTTAGAAACCAGGTGCTTTCTTTGCTTACATGAATAAAGCTGTCAAGGGTAAGGACTACTTTGGGGACAAATAACGTAGAAACACCCCGTTCTCAAAAACATTAGTGTGGTTTTAATAACATTCATAATAGTGTTTAGTTCAATGATTGTAATGCTTTAATTGGTCAGTCATACTGCCTATCTTTTATTTCTTACTTCTAGAAATTTTGCTCCTTTTACATTACACTATGCTGTCAATGTGTTGCCATTTGTTTTCCGCCTTCTCCAAACCAGTTCGCAGTCCTCATTCATGTACCGGACCATGAGGCATCCAGAAACCAAATCCAAGGCCCTTACTTGGCTGGAAATTCAAATTTTAGCAGCTGCATTTATGTGCCCATAACTGGTTTCTCAGACCTGATTTACTCCTCTTATTAGTGGGTTGTAGTTGAGAGTTCCACTCTACTTAAATTTAGTTTGGCTCATGAGATTAAATAGCCCATGCCTGGCCCTATATATTTTAAGTGTCTCCCATCGTTCCCCTCTGGCAGCGCATGGAATGAATCAAATGCATTGCTGTCTAATTACTTCATCTGACCAAACATTAAAGCATTGCTGGGGAAAAAACCTGGAGTTCAACATAGCTGAAAAAGAAAATTATTTATGTTTCCTCACTGTATTGATTATTTGGCAGATAGGCACTATGTCACTGAAGTGAGGGTTGTGGGTTTTTTTTTTAAGAAAAGGTCATAAATTGTAATACATTAATCAAGGTTTTCTTTGGAAAATGTCAGGAAAAGCAGGTGATCATAAATTTGTTTCTCTGAAAACTCCACTGGGATAGGCCATGATAGCTCAAACCTCCGTACATAGCAATGACATACATGCTCTGAGTTCTAAGAACTCTGTGTATGTGTGTGTGAGAGAAAGAGGTAAGTGGTAACCACTACAGGGTTTTCAAGGCAAGAAATGTTCAGAAGAGGTTTGAAATGGCCTGCTTCTGCATTGTGGCCCTGGTATTCCTTGGAGTTCTCCCATCAAAACACTAATTAGAGCCAACCATAGGTAAAGGTAAAGGTATCCCCTGTGAAAGCACTGGGTCATGTCTGACCCTTGGGGTGACACCCTCTAGCATTTTCTTGGCAGACTCAATATGGGGTGGTTTGCTAGTGCCTTCCCCAGTCATTACCGTTTACCCCCCAGCAAGCTGGGTACTCATTTTACCGACCTCGGAAGGATGGAAGGCTGAGTCAACCTTGAGCCGGCTGCTGGGATTGAACTCCCAGCCTCATGGGCAGACGGCTTCAGACAGCATTTCTGCTGCCTTACCACTCTGCGCCACAAGAGGCTCTCTAGAGCCAACCATACACCACCCCAAGACCAACATCAGGGCATAGAGGCTTAGACTGCCCCCTGACGTTGCCTCGTGACTGTGGGATTCAGAGACCTAGTGCCTCTGAATGTGGAGGTCCTCCTCGTTCACCATGGCTAGTAGCCACTGTAGTCCCATCCTCCATGAACTTGTCCTATCCCATTTGAAGAAGTTTGGTTCTTATAAAGGCCAAGTGAGCAAGCCACCCTTTCTAGCACTGTTTTGGCATTTGAAAGGGGAGGCATTATGGCCAGGTCTCGTAACCAGCGAGTGACTTGCTACCATATGACTTGGATGATTCAGCCAGGACTAGCTGCTTGCTACTATTCACCAGCAGACCCCCCATGAAATTCAGTGTGGTCTAGTGGGTTGGAGTTTCAGAAAAGGATCTGGGAGACCCAGGTTTCAGTTCCTATTCTGCCATGGAAGCTTTCCAGGTGATCTTGGGGCACATATGCATTCTAAGCCTGACCAATCTTGCAAGATTGTTGTGAGAACAAAATGGAGGGCAGGAGAAGTATGTAATTTACCTGAGTCTCCATTATGCAGAAAGGTGGGGTTATAACTTTAGCACATAAATAATAAACACAGCTGTAGGAAAAGAGGAGTAGAAAATGGGATGCCCACTTGTAAAGATCCATAATAGTCTCTTGGAACAGAATTGTTCTCATGTGGGCGCAAGAGGATTTCTCTTCCCTCTTGCCATCCCATTCTTGTTGTTATCTGCTTGCGTGAGTTTGAATGTTCAGACTAAACAGTCTGAATTTTCCATCTTCTTATTTCTTCATAGCATTTTCATAATGTCGCAGAAACTGCTGTAGCAAATGGAAGTTTTAGCCGAAGAGGACATGCACTCCAAAAGAGAGACTATCTAGGGCACATGGAGGTTGTTCATAGGATCCAAGCCTATGTCTCTATTGTGCCCTATTTCTTCTTATCTTCAAACTATAGAGATACCTTGCCTCAGCATAGAAATTCAAGACATTGTCCTCAATGCCTTGGGGCAAGATGAATAATGGGCTGATCAAATGGTTTCAAAATCTTTGATGTTGGTTGAAATCTGTGACTAAAATGAAGACTGATGAGTGGGCGGAGGGGGGGAGGAGGGAAAAGGCCCTGTGAATGATGAAAAGTGATTAAAACTAATAAGAAAGCAAAGGTTATTTTATTGTAAAGAATCCAAACCTGGCTGTAGGGAGAAGAGTGAAATCAAAGGACTTATCATTATCCATACAAAAATCAACCAACTGGACATCTGGCTGGAAGAAGACTCAGTGGATGTTCTTCCACTAAAATGATGTTAAAAAAAATAAGTATCACACTCTTCTTTTGTACTGTCCTTTGTACTTTTCCCACTCTTTGAGTAAGTTCACCATGTCTGGGCTCCAACCAGGAGTAGCTCTACTCAACCACATCCTGCTCCTTGGATTGATTGGCATCTGCATGGCTTCACATGGACTATATCTTGCCATGGGCCTTACCTTAGCTCCCTTCACAGATCTATGGTCCCCAGTGGAAAGGGAATGACTTAAACCAGTTTAAATCTACAATGTGGATGTTGCCTACCAGCTTGCATCAGATCAAATGGTGGAGCAGAAGTAGCTCAGCAGGTCTTTAGTTGCACCTGCTGGATCGAGCTGCTATCATTTCTGATAACACAGTGGAGATGAAAGCGCCAGCCTTCCCTGTCCCATTTGGATTGATTCTCAGACTGAGGGATTTTACGAGGCTAATTAAAATTTCCAACCAGATTTCATTTGTTTACTAATTACATTTCTCTGCAGAGTCAACCAAAAGAAGAAAGAAGCATTTGTTCTACATGCAAATCACTACCAGCAGAATTGCCAAGCAGTGTGAACATCAGGAATCAATCCACCATGAATATCATCCTCCTTCGTAAGCAGCAAAGGCAAAAGGCTTCAAACCTGATCTACCAATCTACATCACCAAAGTCTAGTTTGAAATTTCACTGCATATTTGCATGGCAGGGCTGTCTGTTTGTGGTTCTTGAAATGGAATCTGAAAGTTTCCCTGTTTGTCCTGAAGCAGCCTTAACCACACTTGCAGACTCTCTGAGACTTCGGGCCTGGACCAATGAGATGTTAATAATAAATAAATAGGCTTGATGTCACAGGGGCCAAAGGCCAGAGCTAGGCCACTTGTAAGGGTAACACCAATCCAGTATGACTCAAGACCACATCTGCCCAAGGCATCAAGAAAACAGGGGAAGATCTTTTTCCAGAACCTACATGGAGATCAGGAGGAAGGTATGATAGAAACCACAATTTGTTGTGCAGATAGATCTTTAGATTATTACAGTAGATTAAAAAAACACTGCAGAGGTGGGAGGGAACAAAAAAAAAACAGAGTCACCTGAGCTGATTATGCACTTACTTTTTTTTTCTTCTGTTGTCAATCCTGCTGAATTCATATCAATTTGAACCCGGGTCTGCCTCCTTCCTTTTTCCAGAATTGAACAGACTGCATTCTATACTTAACTGTGTGGCTGCACTCTCCTTCCCACTTGCCTGGGGAAGCTAAGAGAGGAGCGGTGGTCACAAAGCTCCAGCAGGCATTGAAGGAGAGGGGTTTATTTCCTGCCGTTCATCTCTTGACTCTACAGCCGAAGCAAGTGGGTGGAGCATGAGGCTGCTTGTTTAATTTTCTTTTCCTGAGTGAGCAGGGGGGGGGGAGGAGAACAAAGGGGGAAAGACAATCTGAAAGGCAAATCTCAGCACATAGAAGTGTGGGCTTGGAGCACAGTCACTTTAGAAATGAGGGCAAAAATAAGTCATGTGAGAGAATGGCAACCGGGAACCAGGGAAACTAGAGGGAAAATTTAAAGAGCTAAATATCAAACTGGAAATAGAATAACACGTATATAACTTTTTAAATTTTAGGGTCACCAGGGATACAAAGCCCAGTGCAGATTCAACCCTGGATTTCCAGGTGGAAGCACCATGAAAGCCAAAGCATTAATTGGCTCTGAGCCTTGTTTCGAGAGTCCTTCCCCATATTAATTCACAAAGTCCAGGGCTTGTTTAAAGTTGGGCGTGGGAGTCATTTGTGGCAAGTCTGTGGAGAGAGCTATTCCATATTGATCTCAGATAGGGATGTAAACAATAGTTGTGTTACTGCATTTTCCATTTACCTTCTAAGACCTACAGTCTAAAATAACTTCTACCCAAAAGCAGGAACATCCACCAACCTTCCTCTTTGCAGAACATGACATTGTAATGGGTGCTTCAAGAGCTGGGAGGAAGAGCTAAGACCTTAGCAATGTGTTACTTGTTTATGAAACAAATGAATTTTCCTGCTACCCATACCATTTTCTTGGGCAGCAGGCTATGGCATTCCTTGGTGTGATCTTTGTGCTAGAACTGAGGGCTGGATTGGAATGTCCAAGGTTTACTTTCTTTTTGTGAACGATCGAGTGAACTAGGATTGTACTAGTACATGGGAAAGGAGAAGCTAAACACATGGATACAGGCTTATGACTGCAAAAAAGATATATTGAAACAGAAAGAATAATATGTCTAAACAAGTAATTTTTCTACTTCACACAAACCAGTTTAAAATTCTTCAGTGACTTTAATATGCCAAGTACTTCAGACACCTAAAGACAACACTGCACAATCTTGCAGAAAGTGTTCATTTCATCATGAGAACTTTGTGTCCAGATGCCCAGCCCTGTTCCACATTTCAGTTATTTATTTGTATACTGCCTTTCTCCCCATTGGACTCCCAAAACTGCCCATACTGTTCTCTTCCCCTCCATTTTATCCTCACAAAGTAAGTAAGGTAGGCTGAAAGAATATGACTGGCCTAAGGTCACCCAGTGAGTTTTCATGGCATGTGAGGATTCAAACCCAGGTCTCACCTGATACTAGTCCAACACTGGACTGCTATACCAGGCTTTCTCCACCTGGGTTTTATGAAACCCTCAGGTTTCTTGACAGCCCTGGGTTTCCCAAATGGGTGGGAGCCAATTTTTTGTATTTTTTAAAAAATTGTTAAACATTTATCAGGTGATGTGACCCTTATGTGGTCATGTTGACCTCCCCCCTCCTAAAATGGCCAATGATAGTGCCGGAGAAGGTGGGAAGGGGAGGGGCCCCGGGTGGGCATGCATGCAGCCATTCTTCCCAAGCACATCCTGCATGATTGCACAACTTCTGGTGTCTCTCAAAGCCTGAAGAATATTTCAGGGGTTTCTCAATGGTGCACAAGTTGAAAAAGACTGCATTACACCATGCTAGGAATGTGGTGTCCACTGCAGTTTTTTTCCTGCGATCGTTCTGGCAGAAGGGAAAGTGTTGCAAGCAAAACCCTCGAACTGCCCATTCACCAGAGGGTTTCTAAAACCCTTACAATTTAGCATGAAAATTACAAGCTATTTGGGTAAAGTATCCCAGCTGTTATGTGAGCGGTGTTCATTTCCCAAGACTAGGAGGCCACAGTTTTCAGCCCTGTCATCCCCTACAGGTAGGCGATCATTCCTAGCCCTCAGGAAGATTTAAATTCTCTTCCAGGCTGTTGTAATGGGAAAGGCAAGAATCTTATCCCTTTAAAGAAAAAAAACTGATGAGTCTTTTTCAAGACGTTCTCATTCAGGCTTTTATAATTTCTCTCTCCCTCCCCTCCCATTCCTCCCCCATTATGTTAGCAGGAGAGGAAAAGGCTGGGAAATCCACTTAAAAGCCACAATAGTTATAACCTGAAAGATTTCTGGAGGGCAGCAAACCCATGATGAAAAGTCATCCTCTGATGCAGATGAAGCCTCCTCTTATTATTGGAATTTCTTTTTTTTTAATCCAGGTACCGAGATCCATAAAGGTTCACGTTTTCCCCGGCGGGGGTACTAATAATAAGGCAGCTTGCAAAAGCCTGAGAGGCACAGCCATACTCAAGAGCAAAGTTTTAATTTGATTTAAAGCCACTAGAGTCTTGGGCCGAGACACAAACGTTTAGGGACGTGTTATACTGGGCTTTCTCAGCTGTTTAAATTCCTTCCTGACCTCCATGGTGTCTGCAGAGCAGACACTGAGCTGCTCTCCAAAGCCATCCCCTCCTGATTGCAATTCGCACACAATTCGCTCTTCTTCATGAGCTGAAGAAGAGCTAGCAACACCTGCTGCTGTGTCTGTTAACACAAGAGGGGAAGCCCATGGAGAGGTGGGCGAGAACAGTGGCTAACATTGTGAGCAGAGTTACCCCCTTCCAATCACTGTGACTTCCACGGACTGCACTGTCAGAGACGGAGCTGTGATCAGGGAGATCCCTAGTTCATATGTTAGCTTTGCCCGCAAACTCATCTAGAAGTCTTAGAAAAGACTAGATTCAAATGAGTAGCCGTGTTGGTCTGAAGTAGCACAATAAAATCAGAGTCCAGGAGCACCTTTAAGACCAACAAAGATTTATTCAAGGCGTAAGCTTTCGAGTGCAAGCACCCTTCGTCAGACTATGATCTTCTTACTCCCTGTCATGATTAAATCTTTGTTGGTCTTAAAGGTCTCTGGACTCTGATCTTATTAGAAAAGACTAATCCTTATCTGCCATGTGAGGTCAGTAATACTGATTTATTTTACAGGGTCATTGATTCCAGCTCCAGCATGGCAAGGTCTCATGGTAATTGTTGTCCACGGACATCTGGAGAGCCACAGTTTGGCCAGCTATAGGACTTTGCATGCTGAAAGAACTAAGTGTTATTACTGGAAATCAGGTAAAAATTACCAATAATTATTATGATAAAAGCAGAGAATCCACAAGGACTTATGGGGCATCTCTTTCCTCCTCTCCTCACTATTACCTCTTGACCTTCCCAGAAAGCTCCCATTGCCTCTCCACTTTTCCCAAAAGTGTCTCCATCTGGAAAAGCTATGGCCAAATTGCAGAGTGAAGGTAATGATGTCTGGATGCAAATTGGTGAACCTATAAGGACATGCAGGGGGCACTCCGTTTCCTATTTCCCCCCTCCTGGCAGCCCACATCCTCAGTTTCCCTTGCCTCTTTATCCCATTCCCACACACCAACCTCCTTTTTGTCTGCCTGTGATGCCACGTGACTTGCATGACCCATCCAGGCCTGGCTGCTCGCTGCTGTTTAGTGTCAACCGCCCATGAAAACCCGTGTGGTGCAGTGGTTAGTGCACCCAGGTCAAATCCCCCTCTCTCATGGCAACTCGGTGTCAGACTCTTCTATATCACAGGGTTGTTGTGATAATAAAATGGAGGTGAGGAGGAGGATGTAAGATATTAATTTTAAAGGACTTTATATACTGCATGTTACACATTTTAAGCTGACTGGAACTCCACATGGAAGAAAGCCAGGTAATATATGTCTTGTAGTGGTTAAGAACAGTGGCCTCTAATCTGGAGAGCCGGGTTTGATTCCCCACTCCTCTCACACAGCCAGCTGGGTGACCTGGGGCTCATCACAGTCCTGTTAGAGCTGTTCTGGCAGAGCAGTCCTGTCAGAGATCTCTCAGCCCCACCTACCTCACAGGGTGTCTGTTGTGGGGAAAGGAAGGGAAGACGATTGTAGGCTGCTTTGAGACTCCTTCGGGCAGTGAAAAGTAGGATATAAATGAAATTAATTAATTACTCTACATCAATGAACAAATAAACTTTGATAATACTCCGGGACCTTGTTCAAGAGGTTTCAGGCTTTTGTGACTTCCCACTCCAAGCTGAAGGACATTCCAGTAGAAGTCTTTGAGGGTTTTTCCTACTCCGCTGGAAGAGCAGGGGTAGTCAAACTGCGG
The DNA here is from genome assembly GCF_049243985.1 of Paroedura picta. Classification (NCBI taxonomy): domain Eukaryota; kingdom Metazoa; phylum Chordata; class Lepidosauria; order Squamata; family Gekkonidae; genus Paroedura; species Paroedura picta. The sequence goes on from NC_135370.1 coordinate 162,135,658, forward strand.
CCCTCCAGATGTCCATGGACTACAATTCCCAGGAGCCCCTGCCAGCATTCACTGGCAGGGGCTCCTGGGAATTGTAGTCCATGGACATCTGGAGGGCCGCAGTTTGACTACCCCTGCTTTGGAGGAATGGGGAATTTTGACCCACCCCACTATTGTTTGACTTCTGCCATCCAAACATTTCCCCACAAGTTTAGCCCAACAACAGCGCTGAGTGACTCTTATGACAACCATAAGCCTAAGGGGAGATGGTTTTATAGATGACATAAGATTTTTTCCACCATGCTTAAAGGAAGTGTTCCTGGTTTCAAAGCAACCCTTTATCAACACCAGAAGCTTGATCAAGAATGGACTGATTAGTCAGAGCACCTTCAGTGCTGAAATTTTAATCAAAGCCCATTTCCCTGGAGATGTTGCTCTCATTCAGAATTTAGTAGTTCAGTCTCTGAAGCCTGCCCGAGTTATAACACAAAATGTATAATGAAATGAAAAAAAATCAGGAGGGGATCGCCCTGTGGGTCTGAAGGAGCAGAACATTTGAGTCCAGGGGCACTTTCAAGACCAACAAGTTCAAGGTATAAGCTTTTGTTGCACATGGACTGTTTCACTGTATCTGAAGAAGCATTCATGCACACAGAAGTTTACACCTTGAATAATACTTCATTGGTCTTAAAGGTACCACTGGACTCAAACTTTGAAATGTAAGAATGTTTTCTTGGTTGTGTGGTTTCTCTGCAGGACAAATACCAATTCCAGGGGTGCAAATTGAGGTTGGGAAACAGCGTAGGGAGAAGGGAAGCGGTTCAACCCCTTCTCTCCTGTTTTGATCCAGTTTGAATCTGCCCTCCTTTTGCAATTTACTATTTGAAAATCCATGGGAGATCTATTCAAAGATCCTCCCGATATCTTGTTGAATTAAACCCTCAGTAATTAAAAGCACATAGAATCATAGAGTTGGAAGGGTCCTCATGGGTCATCTAGTCCAACCCCCTGCACTATGCTGGACACTCACAACCCTATCGCTCATCCACTGCCACCCCCTTGAACCTTCACAGAATCAGCCTCTCCATCAGATGGCTATCCAGCCTGTGTTTAAAAATTTCCAAAGATGGAGAACCCACCACCTCTCGAGGAAGCTTGTTCCACTGAGAAACCACTCTAACTGTCAGGAACTTCTTCTGGATGTTTAGACAGAATAAGCTGCCTTACATGGAATCAGAACACTTGTTTATCGAGATCGACAGACTTCTCTCCCCATAGACTTCTCTCCCCAGCATCTCAGACACATTGTCTTTCACATTATCCACTGCCTGATCGTTCTAAATGGAGATACTGGGAACAGAACCTGGAACATTCTGTGCGAAAAACAGATTCGCTACCAATAAGCCATGACCCCTCCTACCAAGTGATCTGAGTTGATAACCTGGCTACAGATCAGGGGCTCCTAACACTGTTGAACCTGTGTACACTTTAGGAATTTTGAGATCGAGTGACACGGAAGAGGAGACAGCATGGTATAGCCGGATCTGGTCAGATGTCGGAAGCTAACAGGGTTGGTACTTGGAAAGGAGACCACCAGGGAAGACTCTATGGAGGAAGGCAATGCCAAACCATCTCTGGTTCTCACTTACATTGAAAGCCCTTTGCTGGAGTTGCCACGCACACCAATAGAGAGGGAGCCACAGCAAAATGCTTGCCATTGTGCAGTGATGGGACCAATTACAAAATGGCTGCCACCAAAGCTAAGTCAAATCACAGACTACTGGGAGTTCCAACAAAATATTAAGAAATAGAAGAAGTGTTGGTTTCTATACCCCACTTTTCACAGTCTGAAGTAGTCTCAAAGCGGCTTCCCATCGCCTTCCCTTCCTCTTCCCACAACAGATACCCTGTGAGGTAGATGAGGCTCAGAGAGCTCTGACAGGATTGCTCAGTCAGAACAGCACTATCAGGGCTGTGGCGAGCCCAAGGTCACCCAGCTGGCTTCATGTGGAAGAGCAGGGAATCAAACCTGGCTCACCAGATTAGAAGTCGGTGCTCCTAACCACTACACCATACTGGTTCTCAAGCTAAACATCCTCCTGGCCTCTTCTGAAGCACCTCATGGTTCACTGAGGTGAAGGAAAGCCAGGATTGGCTCTTTGCTTTTGGAAAGAGATGGCATCTGAAAGAAGCAGATGGGTGCGAGGAAATACAATGACAGACACTATGACCGTTTACGCACTGAGAACTTCACTGCCCCAGCTCCCATGCAGGAGCACAAATTGGGGGCGGATGCTCCCCTATGTGGGTGCAGGAAGAGGTGGGGCAACCTGCCACGACTAAAACTCCAGCCTGCAGCCCGGCATGAAACCTCCAATGCATAAACGGTCTATGAGAGCAATGCATAGATATTATTTGCTGTAGATATAGGGGGAAAAAACACCACTAACTCCTAACATGTTTTTTTTTGTCATTCATAGAAGTCATTCATAGAATCATAGAGTTGGAAGGGGCCATACAGGCCATCTAGTCCAACCCCCTGCTCAACACAGGATCAGCCCTAAGCATCCTAAAGCATCCAAGAAAAGTGTGCATCCAACCATTGCTTAAAGACAGCCAGTGAGGGGGAGCTCACCACCTCCTTAGACAGCCTATTCCACTGCTGAACTACTCTGACTGTGAAAATTTTTTTCCTGATATCTAGCCTATATCGTTGTACTTGTAGTTTAAACCCATTACTGTGTGTCCTTTCCTCTGCAGCCAACGGGAACCGCATCCTGCCCTCCTCCAAGTGACAACCTTTCAAATACTTAAAGAGGGCTATCATGTCCCCTCTAAACCTCCTTTTCTCCAGGCTGAACATTCCCAAGTCCCTCAACCTATCTTGGCCCCAGATCATCTTCGTCGCTCTCCTCTGTACCCTTTCATTTTTATCTACGTCCTTCTTGAAGTGAGGCCTCCAGAACTGCACAAAGTACTCCAGGTGTGGTCTGACCAGTGCCGTATACAATGGGACTATGACATCTTTTGATTTTGATGGGATTGTTTTGTAGTTCAGTCTTGTATATTCTAAAGAAGCCCTTTTCACCTTGCTCCCACAGTCCCCATTGCTACCTGAAACTGCCCCAGAGTGAACAGATCCCTTTAAGTTTCGTTAGAGGGGAAGAAGTGAAGTTCTTCTAATATCTGTCCTCCTTTACCTTGCTGCTGGAAAGACATTGTATTGACTCCACACCGCTGGCACATCCCTTACAGAGGCAATTATCTGGAAAAGTCACTATCTTTTGAGAACAGTTAATGACATTTCCACATTTGGCTGATGCTCCCAGTCTTTCGATGCACGTACTTTTTGTCACAATGCCTTTCGCGGGGGCTTGCTTAGTACCATCCCGCTGATATTCATTGATGTTTCATTTTGAAAGTGAAATGACTGATTTTGCTTACATTGGCCCACATCTTCCTTCCCTTACCCCGGTGATAGTTTTCAAAAATATGATTGACTTCATTTATGCTTTACAATTCACATAGTCCTCCTGCAATTCTCTTCTCTATTCTAACACTACCACGACCCTGTGAGGGACCTTAGGGTTAAGTGCATGTAAATGGCCTAAGATTACTCAGTAAACAGAATGGGGATTTGAAGCTGGGTCTCTCGGTTACTGAGCCTTCGGGGAGGGCGGTATTTAAATATAATAAATAAATAAATTTCTCATACTCTAACCCAGGCTTTCTCAACCAGGGTTTCATGAAACCCTGGGGTTTCTTGATGGCCCTGGAAGGGTTTCCTGAATGGGTGGGAGAATTAATTTTAATGTATTTTTATCTGGGGATATGACTATGAATGGTCATGTTGAGTGCCCCCCCATGGCCAATGATGGGCCTGGAGGGCTAGCAAGGGGAGGGGCCCCAAGTGGGCATGAACACAGCTATGCTTCCCAATCATATTCTCCATAAAGACACCACTTCTAAGGGTTTGCAAAACCTGAAGGAAATTTCAGGGGTATCTCATTGGTAAAAAAGTTGAGAAAGGCTGCTCTAACTAAATGATTGGAATGGCTCTAATTATTTAATGAATGGTTGGGATTTCTCTTCGTTTGCTTCTCATGATGCATGCCATTTGGCCCGGGGACAGAAACAAAAGTATCATGTAAATCTGATGGCTATGGGATGAAATGTAAGGGCTCAGGATCAGAATCCCACAGAGGTGGAAGAGACCCCATGGGCCATCCAGTCCAGCTTCTTTCTCAGGGACTTAAAAACCACACACTCCCGACTGGTGTGCATCCGCTTTCCTCCTAAAAGCTTCCAACGCAGGAGACCTCACCACCCTTTGGGTCAGTCCCCCATCATCAGAACATGCTTTCTGATACTTAAGTGGAACCGCCTTTCCCATCATTAATTGAAATGATTATGCTGTTATGTTCTCTACTGTTAAAAATAAACTTTACTAGGCATTCTATTTTATCGTTTCTACGTACACCACCCCGATACATCGTAATGAGGGGGGGTATATACATTAAATAAATAAAAATAAATAGAACCCATTGCTCCTAGTTCTTGTCTCCAAAACTGCCATTGGGCCTCCCGCCATATGCGAGTGCCCCCCAAGAGTGCTCAGTTTTATCTGTGTGCTTCTGACAGCTTCAATAACCCAAACCTCGGTTGTGTTTCCATCCTATATAATGATTACCTGTGTCAGTACAGATGCTCCATCTTGAGGGCTCCTCCTGTCAGCCTGCACCTTGACTAATCGTCCCCTTCACTCTCAACCTCCGTTTATTCAGCCTCCCATGCCATGATTACCTCGTAAACGGGATGTACCCTCTGGTTATTGTTATAATAAATAAATGCAGGAGTGAATTTAGACCCAACGTGTGATCGGCTCCTCGGAGCAGCCTGTTTCTCCCCCTCCCCTCAGTCATCCATTACTGTCTCGGATTTGTGGCACTGCTAGAGCCAAGGGGCCTGGCAAAGGCCTACTTTCAAAAACTCTCATTTATCAGGGTTTTAATAATTGCAGGGGGAGGGGGGTAGTTTGATCCAGGGTGAACCTGCCAGGTAGTGTCCCAGGGATTAAACAATAATCTTAGTTTTTGAATAACATCCTTCCGTAATGTTGATTTTTTAAAATAAAAAGTACAGGATCGTGACAGAAAATATCTCAGCAGAGAGTTCAGGTTCAAATGGATGAGACAAGACTATGCATTTAAGTCGATAACACGTAAATTAAGGGCTTTTGCAGCTTCAGTTGGTCTCAGCTCCACGTAGGGATGAGAGAGAGAGAGTTAACTCCTCGGCATCCATTTGGTTTTGCTATTGAAAAACACACTTCCATGTTATGCCCTTTGCATTTTAAAGGCAGAAAGACACACTTTTAAAGGGCATGCCTTTTCTCCCTTACAATAGCACAAGGGAATCCTTTCTCAAATTCTGAAATAAGTGGAGGATGGTTTTACCCAAGGGCCACGTTGGATATTAAAAACCGAGTCAGGAAGAGGTGGGTAGCAATGGGATCTCCACCTATGTAGATCAGGTTATTCCCTTAAGAAACACTTAAATATACTTAAATAAACCAGTCCAGAGTAACTAGCAGTTGTTTTATTAAGAATAATAATTGTAAAGTAAAATACAAATGCACACACTAAAGTTCACAAAACATACTTTCAAGAAATTAAACGGGTTGGGCAGGAATAGTTTTGAGGAAGCGAGGTACTAGTTACCATATAGGCATGAACAGGGAGGTCCATGGATTCAGTGAAATCGCTAGTGTCTCGGGGAGGGTTCTACTGTTCTATGTTGTTTGTTGTTATCACTTTATTGGTGTAAAAATAAGTTACCTGTATGGTTTCTGTTTTATGCGAATCGCACGGAGCCTTTGGGGATGGCGGTAAATAAATAAATAAATAAATAAATAAATAAATAAATAAATAAATAAATAAATAATAGCCTACATACAGGCAGTTGGCGTGTGCTAGATTATTATTATTATTATTATTATTATTATTATTATTATTATTATTATTATTATTATATTTATTTATTTCCCGCCACTCCCTACAGACTTGTGGCGGGTAACAGTAGTCTTAAAATCCCCCATTAAAACCCCCACTAAAAGACTATAAAAATACCCAACATGGCAGAAAATACCACTCTCCCCTACCCGAACAAGGGCATTGGGGGATGGAGGGTGATGATGACAACTTCAAACCCCCCAGGGGGGCAATGTTCTTCCTCGCCAATCCCAGCCTCAACCATAGACCTGGTGGAAGAGCTCCGTTTTACAGGCCCTGCGGAACACTGACAGCTCCTGCAGGGCCTGCATCTCACCCGGGAGCTTATTCCACCAGGTAGGGGCCAGGACAGAGAAAGCCCTGGCCCTGGTTGAGGCTAGGCATGCTTCTCTGGGGCCGGGAACGACCAGTAGGTTTTCTTCCGCAGAGCGTAGAGCCCTGCAGGGCACATAGGGTGACAGGCGGTCCCTTAGGTATGTGGGTCCCAACCCGCATAAAGCCTTAAAGGTTAGAATGAAAACCTTGAACTGGATCCGGACAGCAATTGGCAACCAGTGCAGCTGCCTCAGCACCAGCTGGATGTGGGCCCTCCAAGGTGTACCAGTGATGTCCAAAGAATACATACACACAGGAGATGAAGGCAAGCCCACCCATTGCGGGGGTATATAGAGAATCTCAGAGAACACACAGACAGACTGGTGCTGGGTGTTTTCTACTTTTCTGGGGAAATTGTATCCTTGGGCTATGCCTCGTCTGATAGCCCCTAAAACAGTGTACTTGATGTGATTTCCTGTGTATGACAAACCGAAAGGCATGTGATGCACTTGCCCAGTGTGAAGACAATACCTTGGGTGAAACCTCAAAGGTTTCCCAAGAGGTAGACAATGTGATTGCTCTACTAGGGTAGAACCAAAGATATTAAGGTATCTTGACAACCCCTAGATTACAGGATGGGAAACTGCTAAGATGGGCTAGACTGTTAATGATTGCTAGTTGGGATCAGTGCGTGAGAGGAGAAGGAGAGACTGAGAACTGATGAGATCAGTAGCACCTTTTCCAGAGAGCCTGTTGTCCCAAATATATGCATCCCTGCTTTTGGTGGGGAAAGAAGCCCATTAGCCCAGGGGTAGTCAACCTGTGGTCCTCCAGATGTTCATGGACTACAATTCCCATGAGCCCCTGTCAGCAAACACTGGCAGGGGCTCATGGGAATTGTAGTCCATGAACATCTGGAGGACCACAGGTTGACTACCCCTGCATTAGCCCATCAGCCCCTCACTCATCTAAACCAAAGAATCCAAGTAAATCCTGGAGAATGAAGGATACGGGCACCTTCTTGTTGAATACGAATACCAACACCGATACAGGTATTCGGGAATCCCGGATCTTGCCGAATAAAAGCCGAATATATTCGGTTTAACTCTTCAGTGGCCGAAAACAGATCAGAGAATATACAGGTGGCTTTAAAATACCAATCCCAATAAGACATTTATTCAGTGTTTTTTTCTTTCTCCTTGGGGCCTATGAATGGGCCAATGCAACCTTGGGGCCTATCCTGCATTGAGCAGGGGGTTGGACTAGATGGCCTGTATGGCCCCTTCCAGTTCTCTGATTCTCTGATTCTCTGATTCTATGAACGGTTCCCCCTCCCCTCCCCACAATGGCTGCAGTTAGCAGAGCAAAGCCTCACGGGAAAACCCGGGGGCTGTTTTCATCAGCTGCCCAGGACAAAGTTTTGTGTCTACACTTGAAAAGTTCCGGCAGACTTTAAGCTCAGCGGCTCCCGGTGTCTTGCGATCCCCCCAGTTAGTTTTATGAAAACATTAACCTTGACATTTTGATGACTTCTTTCCTTTCCCTTCATTTAGTATCTCATTTAAAGTTTTGTTTTCATTGTCTCCCCTTTAATGATTCCCCTGGACTGATTACACAACCAGAGCCTTTTGAAGAATGACAGTTCAGCTTACCCAGTGCCAGATCCCCGAGTGGGGCTTAATGCTGAAAAGAAAGCCGAGCTGAGGAACGGAGCAGGCTGGCATCAGCATTCTCAGGTAGTAACGTGGGCGGAACACGTGGCAGCAGGGGAAACTGGCAGCGGCTTGTCAGGTAGGCAGAAGCAGAAGGCTGCATGAGCTTCTGTGGCCACCACCAAGCATCCATGGAGCAAAGACACCCTGCTGGGGACCCCCCAAATGCCTGGTCTCCCCAAGGACCTGCACGTTTAAAGCTTTCAGCAAGCACACTTGAGACGTAGCCAGAAAATGTTTTGTTTTAGAGGCAGGTTTTTTTTTTGCTAACAGAGCAGTCAGGGCATCCAAGATCCACACTGGGTTGCCAACCTCCTCGTCTGGGCTGGAGACCTCCTGGTGTAGTGTCACCCTGGGCACTTCCATGGAGGAGACTGGAGTGCTCCTTTTGGTGGCAGCTGCAGTGCCCAGTCTCAGTGCACCCAATGGGCTTGCGTAGATATGGCTGCTGGGAGGGGCGGGGAGCTGTTCAGGCTGAGAGGTTGCTGGTGATGGTGGGGCTTGCTTCATACTGTGCAGCCTTCAGGGGGTGAGTTCCCCTGCTTGTCAGCCAGCCTGCCTGTACTTTGCTTCCTGCAGTCTCCCAGCCTTTTGAGGGCCCATCTATGCATTACCCTTTCCCCCATAGAACAAAGTGTGAAACCAGTGGCATCTTTAAGACCAACCAAGTTTAATTCTGGGTATAAGTTTTCGTGTGCATGTGAAGAAGTCTGCCTGCACATGAAAGCTTATACCGAGAATAAAACCTTGTTAGTGAATTCCAACTTTGTTCTGTTGCTTTAGACCAACGTAGGCTGACCACCTGAATTTACTTTTCCAGCACATTCATTGAAGGGACCAATTTGGAAGGCTTTAAAAGGGGAGTGAACAAATCCATGGGGCTATGAAAGGCTACTAGTCATGAGGAACATATGCTCCCCCCAGTTCTGGAGACAGTATGCCTCTTCATAGCAGATGTTGCTGTCATCCTTGAGGTAGCTGATAGGCTGCTGTATGGCCAGAATGCTGGACTTTATGGGTCTTCTTTGGTTCTCATGTTCTTAATGATTTTTTTCTTCTTTTGCAAATGTAGGTTTCAAGAATGCTTTATTGAACAATAGGATGGCCTGGGAGGGTGTGTGTGTGTGTGAGAGAGAGAATGAGAAACTCCACACCTTTCTTTCTCCGCTCTTTTCTTGCTGGAGGGAACCCCTCCCCCTCTAAGAGAAGTTTTTACTTAGATTAGGAACAAAATTACAGTTAAACAAATTTTATTTTCCTTGACAAGGATGAGATCAATTTGGCAGAGCCCCCCCCCCCCTCATGAGCAAATTACAGGGAAGGAGAAGGTGAACCTCCACACTCCACGCCATTCTCCTACTTGATAAAACAGTCCTGGCAGCTAAATTTGCAGATGTCCTTTAAAATAAACACACTATCACTTGGTTAAAGAACAAAACCAGTTTGATCTGGCAGGACGTGTTCGAGACAAATCTGTGTAGACTTCCCCGAATCGTCAAGTTGTCCTTCAGATGTTTGCAGATCTTCCCCTTTAATACCTGCTCCATTTTCTTCCCTGTGGCAAACTCACTGGCCCGTAGTTCATAAACAGGTTCATAAGAGAGAAGGTGGTCCTTCAGGTATGTTATTGTCAACTCATATAGAGCTTTAAAGGTCAGCACCAGTGCCTTCAATTGTGCCCCCAAACAGAATGAGGCCCAGAGTAGATGGATTAAGACTGAAATAATATAATAATAATATTTTATTTTCTATACCTCCCTTCTCCATATGGGCTCAGGGGGGTTCACAATCCTACATGATCCCTACAACCATATTAAAAGGTTTAACATTAAGCAAGGATTTATACCATTCACAAGCAAGACTAGTGAGTTACTCCAGTTCAGAGTATTTGATATGAGAAGATACAACCAGAATCTAATTAGACTGTTTTCTGGAGATCCCCTAATTGTTTTGCTTAGGCTAACAATAGAATCTTAATGTCCCAGGAGCAGGTGGGATAGATTCTTTTGTTTCCAGTCTCCATGATGCTTCTGTTAGCATCTACAATCAACATCCCTCCCTCCGTGGACACTCTGCTTTTAGGAACAGACACATCTTTGTGCTTCTTTGACATCTCCACTATCTTCTCAGCTACTTTGGATTGTGGGAAGACTGATTTTAATAAATTGTCAGAAAAAACAAACCAAGACTGTCAGAAATGTTCAATTGGCTTTGCAGTTTGGGGTTCTAGCGATAATCGGTGCCAAGAATTTCACTCACATGGATTCCCACTGGCGTCTTGCCACCTGCTTGCTTTAGATGACATTTTTATCTCACCACTGGGACCTGGCATTGTCATTACTGTCCCATTTCCCTCAACGTGAATCTCTTGAGCTCTAATTTTTATAAAGCTATGTATATTAGCACTCGGCATATCTCAGAAAGCAAAGGGTGTAGACTGTGGTCATATAAACCACTAACCACTAAATATAGTTACTTTGATCTAGCTCTTTATACACTGTTTTTCTCCTCATTAGGGAACCAAAATGGCTTACATTATATCCTCAAAATAACAGTCCTGCAAAGTAGGTCATGTTCCCAGAGAGCTTCCATGGCAAAAGTTGGGCTGCCAACCTCCAGGTAAGGGCTGGAGAGCTCCTGGGATTACACCTGATTTTCAGGCAACAGAGATCAGTTCACCAGGAGAAAACAGCTTTGCTGGAAGGTGGACTCAATGATCTTATACTCCATTGGTCCCTCCCTGCCCCTAGCCCACACTCCTCAGGCTCCACCCCCAACATCTCCAACAGGTTCTCCCAAATTATGGCCCAGCCTTTCTCAACTTTTTTGCCACTGAGAAACCCCTGAAACATTTTTCAGGCTTCAAGAAACCTCAGAAGTGATGTGATCATGCAGAATATGGTTGGGAAGCACAGCTGGACACATACCCACCTGGGGCCCCTCCCCTTCCCACCCCCTCGGTGCTTGCACAGGGGATACCTTTACCTTTGCCTTTTACCACCCACTGAATTGCGATCTTGAGCCCATTTTTTTCTCTGTTACAGAAGAACACAAGTAATGGTGCAAATTCACAACCACTAATGCACCACTGCAAATATTTATCCATATATTTTGAAGTGCTTTTACATTTGTTGCTAGGGTCAAAAAATATGTGAGTATTCTGACTGCAATGAAACGGCAGTAGGACAGCATTTTGTGAATGCACCAGGAGTCTCTCACCCCCTGCTTACTTCCTGAAAATCATTTCTGAGCGTTTTGGGGACCCTCTGGGGGGGAATGTAACCAGGGCAAATTGATGGCACCCCTCCTTTTTGCATGCCAGCAAAGGACTTCCACCTAGGGATGTTTTGATCCCTGACACAGTTTAAAATGCAGGAGCTCTCCAGTAAATCAGAAGATCTCTAGTTAAAAACAAGATACTGGAAATTTGATTTTCTTTAGAAACACACACTTCTTATAGATGACCTGCTTTTCTGAGAGGGAGGGAGGGAGAAATAATGATTTTACAAAATTGTATATGAAGGCATGAACCAAGGCAATGTCGACTGGCACATGAGAGCCTGGCAGCTCTGCTTGATGACTTCCAAGAAAGGAGCGAAATAATAACATGGAAAGCAATACGCCAATGCATCAAGCTGCTTGCAATAATTGCTCTCTTCGAATGACGTCTGTCACTATTGAACAGCAAAGGAACGACAAAAGAAGATCTGCCAAGCATCACGGTGGAACTACAGTAAAAGGTAAAGGTATCCCCTGTGCAAGCACTGAGTCATGTCTGACCCTTGGGGTGACGCCCTCTAGCGTTTTCATGGCAGACTCAATACGGGGTGGTTTGCCAGTGCCTTCCCCAGTCATTACCGTTTACTCCCCAGCAAGCTGGGTACTCATTTTACCGACCTTGGAAGGATGGAGGGCTGAGTCAACCTTGAGCCGGCTGCTGGGATCGAACTCCCAACCTCATGGGCAGGCAGCTTCAGACAGCATTTCTGCCGCTTACCACTCTGTGCCACAAGAGGCTCTACAGATGCAAACTATAACCACACCTAATCAAAACAGCTGGCAACTGGCATAGCACAGTGACTTTTTATAGCCTATGGTTTGAATGGTTTCCTTTCTACTATGAGGCACAGATTAAATGTCCAGAATTTCCCTCCTGTCTATGGAAAACAAGATAAATATGTGCCAACCTAATCAGTAGTGGAGATGGTAGACTGGTAAGAAGCCCAAACAGGGGCCATGTTCCAGGTTTGTGGCTCCATGATAGAGCATCTCATGTTCAATCCCCAGCATCTCCAGTTAAGGATCAGGTCGTGGGTGATAGGAAAGATCCTGGAGAGCTATTGCCAATCTGAGTAGACTATACTGACTTTGACGGTACATGTATAAAGCAGTTTTGTGTGTTTAGATTCATTAACCTGTTGCTCCCACATTCCGCACAGGGTTGGATGCTGTGGATCCATTCTGCTAATAGCGGCACAAGAAACTCTTCATTCCACAGGAGTCTTTGGTCTGCAGAAAGCTCCATGTGGAATGGATTGGTAGGATCCAGCCCTTAATCCTTCTCTGTGGAAGATAATGGCAGTCATCCAGTGAAATGGGAATTTGGCTGAGGGGATTGTTGTGGATGTAGGATTCTATTGTCTGAAAAGAACCCAGTTGTCGTGAGGAGGGAAACTTGCCCATAAAGTTGCTTAGGCCCAAGAAGGCCCATTCCCTTCTGAGAATGTCTGGTGGCCTAATGATTAGGGCTTCAGCCCATGTAGTTGGCACGTCTGTGATTTCATCACACCTGTGTTTAAAGACCCCCCAATCGCCTACATATGCTTTAATTGTCCTTGTTTTCTAAGAACCATTCCTGCCAGAACACTCTTCAATGTCTTCCAATTCTGACATTTGGGAAGTCTTTGCAGGATGTATTTTAAAACATTTTATTCAAATTACCATTCTGGGGTTAGCCCCACTTTCTTGAGAAATCAGATCTCTGAGCGGTCGGGTAGAGGGACGTCAGTCCAGATGCTGGGGGAATGGCAGCTGTTCTATATTAAGGATAACCAGATGCATTGTGATTTTAAAGATTGATGACATGATAGCTTACTGGCACAGCATAGATCAGTGTGCTTGTATCTAAAAAAACAACAAACCTCTAATCTTTGGTTAACAGGCAGAGGAAAAGGCCTGTGGTGTCTATCTGGTGGAATGAGTTGGTGGTGATCTTTAGAGTCCCTATTTTAAGTTGTGAAATGTTGGAAGGTATACTGCTGTGAAAAGGGCATGCTTCCCTGAGCGGCCTAGGAAGCTGCAATGCAGAAATGGCAACTCACAAAGATACATAAAATCCAGTCTGAAGAAGTCCCTCTGTAAGTGCCGTCACATTGCATTAGCTCGTACTGGGTTGATTTAGCTCTCCGTATTCATTGCATGGTGAATGCCTCTGTATTTGACTATCTGCTTCTCCCACTACTTCCATATTATAGCCATGTCCTGTGCCTACATGTTTTGCTTGATTAATCTGATTGGGCTACCCTTGTGGGTGAAGGTCTCTGGGTTTCAAATGTATGTGATTTTTTTGGAATTATCTATCAGAGAGAAGATGATGGGAGAGAGCCAGGGTAGTGCAAAGGTTAGAGCAAACTTTCTCAACCAGGGTTTTGTGAAATCATGGGGTTTCTTTATGGCCTTGGGGTTTCCTGAAAGGGTGAATTAATTTTAATATATTTTAAAATTTGTTAAACATTTATTGGGTGATTTATTATTATTATTATTATTATTATTATTATTATTATTATTATTATTATTATTTGGATTTATAGCCCGTCACTCCCCTAAGGCTTGTGGCAGGTAACAGTATATAAAACCCCATAAAACCCCTAATACATAAAAACGTCCCAACACAGAATCATATTATCCAACTCAAAAACAGCGACATTACCCAAGGAGGAGACCAGGGATCACTGCATGTGTAACCCTGAAAAGAGAAAAGAAGAAGAGACCCATCGCAACCCCATGGACAAAGATCCTCCAGGCCTTCCTGTCTTCTCCCATTCCCCGGAGTCCATTTAAGTTTGCACGGACTGCTTCAGTGACTCCATCCAGCCACCTCATTCTCTGTCGTCCCCTTCTTCTTTTGCCCTCGATCGCTCCCAGCATTAGGCTCTTCTCCAGGGAGTCCTCCCTTCTCATGAGGTGGCCAAAGTATTTGAGTGTATGTATATGTATATGTATATGTATATGTATATGTATATGTATATGTATATGTATATGTATATGTATATGTATATGTATACGTATATGTATACGTATACGTATACGTATACGTATATGTATATGTATATGGTCCCCTCTTCTCTTCTCTTCTCTTCTCTTCTCTTCTCTTCTCTTCTCTTCTCTTCTCTTCTCTTCTCTTCTCTTCTCTTCTCTTCTCTTCTCTTCTCTTCTCTTCTCTTCTCTTCTCTTCTCTTCTCTTCTCTTCTCTTCTCTTCTCTTCTCTTCTCAGGGTTATACATGCAGTGATCCCTGGTCTCCTCCTTGGGTAATTGGCCATTTTGGGAGGGGTGGGTGGATCAACATGACTATATGGTCATGTTGACCCACCCACCCCACCCAAATTGGCCAGTGATGGGCCTGGAAGGGGTGGGAAGAGGTAGGGCCCTAGGGAAGCATGTACACAACTATACTTACCAACCATATTCTGCACGATCGCTCCACTTCTGAGGTTTCTTGAAGCCTGAAGAATGTTTCAGGGGTTTCTCAACAGTAAAAAAAAGTTGAGAAAGACTGGGTTACAGCACTGGACTAGAATTTCAGGAAACGGCCATGTCTCAATGGTACAGCATCCACTTTGTATATAGATAGTCCCAGGTTCAATCCACAGGTTAAGCAGATTAGATAGTAGGGATGTGAAGACCTCAACCTGAAGCCTTGGAGAACCACTGCCAGTTAGGGTAGACCACACTGATCTTGATAGAATGGCAGTTCAGCTCCATATAAGGCAACTTCATGTGTGCTGGCTTATAGGGGAGAGGGACATGGCTTAGCCAAAGAGCAAGTGCTTTGCATGGAGAAGAATACAGATTCAGTTTCCAGCATCTCCAGTTAATAGCATCATATAGGAGCTAGAGTGAAAAATTGCCTGGACCATCGTCAGTTAGTATGGACAATATTGACCTTGGTAAACCATTGGCGTCATTCTCTAAGGTAAGGATCCTGTGTTCTGATGCATTCAATTGGTAATTGTTCAGTCTGAATCCCTGTTCATCCATGAAAGTTGCTGATCTCAGTCCTGTAACTATCTCTTAGGCTAAACTACCTCCCAGGGTGGTAAAGATAAAGGGCCTTGTAGGTTGTCCAGATCTTCTTGGAGAAAACCACTAAAATTCCTCTAGCCTGTTCTACATAAAAGCATCCTTCAAGTTAAACCCTTCTGCAGGGGCAGAGTTTCCACAGGTAGTACAGATTTCACAACTAGGATTTTGCTAGCACTTTGATTAATGCAAATTTATGTTTAGGTCCGGAGTGTTAATGGGGTTTTATAGGGTTTTATTTGGACAAATTGTACCCCACCACAAGCCAGTTCCGGGAGTGGCGGGTAATAAGTCAAACAAACAAACAAACAAACAAACAAACAAACAAACAAACAAACAAACAAAGCAGTGATTTAAAAATCTTTCTAATCACCTTTAACACATTTGTTAAATCAGCCATTGAATAGCGAGGTGGAACCTTGTGAGTTCAGCCTTGTGAGTTCAGGGCCCGACAGGACTTTAAACAATTATGAAAGGCCTGTAAGACAGAGTTCCACCAGGCCTATGGTTACAGCCAGGAGACTAATACCATCAGAACACTGGCCTTCCTACCTGGAAACCACCTGAAAATATCCACCCAGGTACTAATCAACCCCTCCCCCCACGAAGGGTTCTTAACTATCAAGAGATGGCTTTTAATCCTAATTAACTAATTAAAAAACTAATTAATTATATAATGACTGTTTTATTGTTAATAATTTATGTAATGATTGTTTGTCTTTGAGTTTGTTGTTACTTGCCCTGAGCCTGTAAGGAAGGGCAGGCTACAAGAATAAAGTTATAATTATTAATAATAATCAGAAACAGAGGTGAACTTCCCTAGGCTCAGCCTGGAAAAGGCCCTGAAAATTACAAGAGGTGATAGAGAAATCTAAAACAAAAACAAATCTCCCCCTCCCTTAGCGTTGTAAAATAGCTGTGTCCTCTATTCTCAGATGTCCTCAAAATCATGTTTCCAAAGTTCCTGGCACTTCGGTTGCCTTGACTGTGAGACCCTGCTTTAATATTAGATTGGTCTTTCCCTACACCTCTGGCATGTGAAGATCAAAGGATCTTGGGATACAAAAAGACAAGGGTCTTCAGTTCAGTTCTTTATTATAGTCAGAGACCAGCATAGGCAAAAAGATGGCTAGATCCAGTCCAGTGTTGTGATGTTGCATGGAGCTACATGCAACATGTAGAGCCAGTTTGGTGTAGTGGTTAGGAGTGCGGACTTTTAATCTGGCATGCCAGGTTCGATTCTGCGCTCCCCCACATGCAACCAGCTGGGTGACCTTGGGCTCGCCACGACACTGATAAAACTGTTCTGACTGGGCAGTGATATCAGCACTCTCTCAGCCTCACCCACCCAACAGGGTGTCTGTTGTGGGGAAAGGAATGGGAAGGCAACTGTAAGCCACTTTGGGCCTTCTTCGGGTAGGGAAAAGTAGCATATAACCAACTCTTCTTCTTCTTCTTCTTCTACATGCAAGATAGTCTTCAGTTCAAGGGTCTTGCATGTAGCTCCAAGCAACATCACAACACTGGGTTGGATCTAGCCATTCTTTTTCCATCAGCCAGGCCCAATTCCCTTCCATACTGCTACTCCAAGAGATGAAGAGGAAGAAGAAGAGGAGGAGGAGCTGGTTTTTTTGTACTCCACTTTTTAATACTCAAAGGAGTCTTGAAGTGGGTTACAGTCACCTACTCTTCCCCTCCCCACAACAGCCAAGTGAGGTAGTTGAGGCTGAGACAGTTATGAGAGAACTGTGACCGGACCAAAGTCACCCAGTTGGTTGCATGTGGAGGAGGAGTGGAGAACTGAACCTGGTTCTCCAGATCAGAGTGGCCACCATTCACCATTCACCACTACACCAAGCTGGCTCTTGTCCTTTCAGGTTCCATGTTACCCACGTAGCCTTTTTGGCATGTTGAAACTGGATCCCTCCACCTTTTTTCTCTAGTTGTAAAGCTGGTTGGATTCAACCTGCTGAGCTGAACCCAGGCAGCTTTATCTTCCATAAGATGTGGAGCTTAGCAGCAAGAAAGCTACAAAAGAGTTAAGTCAAAGCGATCACTGCAATAGATTCTGGGGTTTATTATGCACCTCACAGTATCACTAAGCTTGGCTCATTGGCAAGTCTAATTGGTGCTTTCAGGAGAGCTTCAGCCTATCAACACTTCCACACCCACAAATGGTGGGTTTTCAGCCAGCCAGAACGTTCAAAGGGGGGCTGTCAGAGAAGCCAACTCCACTTAGCTTGCTAGCTCTGTTTCTGGAGTTGACAAGAGACAAGATATTACCATATAAATGAGATAAGGTCTTCGATAATTGCTGACCGAAAGTAAAAATCTGAGCTAGGTTGCCTGAATCCGGAACTATTAAATGCACCTTTCTATCTTCCATTTCTCGTCTCACACACACACCTCCAAATCTGTATTATTTTCTCTATGCTATTTGTTATTCTTCTGCCCATGAGTCAAATCTTTACATGCTAAAAAACATTTGGTCAAACTCTATTAGTTTTTAGTTCCAGGATCTCAAGGATGTCTTGCAGTTATCATTCCCTACCCCGTTGGGAATCCGGATGTGACCGGGTCAGACTTGTGTAGAGACAAGATACTGTAATTTAGAGAAATACTGATTTCCATCATGCCGAAGATCAATTTGTGTGACTGCATAGATCAGACTTTCTCAACTTTTTTTTAATCATTGAGAAACCCCGGAGACACTCTTCAGTTTTTGAGAAACCCCTTAACTGGCACGATCATGCAAAATATGGTTGGGAAGCATAGCTGTGTACATGTCCTTCCCACCCCCTCCAGGCCCATCATTGGCCATTTTGGGAGGGTGGGTCAACATGACCATATATGGTCATATCTCCTGATAAATGTTTAACAATTTTTTAAAATATTTATATAAAAATTATTTATATATTTATATAAAAAATAACTCCCACCCATTCAGGAAACCCTTCCAGGATTGTCAAGAAATGTCAGGGTTTCATGAAACTTGGTATAGATGTATAACAAACCATCCTTGAAGTCATTCTTGAAGAAAGTTGGTTTCCTAAATACAAAATCGGTTGGGCAACAGCACCATAACAGTATTAACTGTTTTCCATGGGGCCTGCTAAATGGAGCTCTTCTGCCAGGCATTTGATTGAGTTGACCAAACTAACATATACTGGGGACCCCAGGACCCCTCCCCCCTGAACTGAATCCTGAACTGACCTTTGGGGTCTTGGTTATAAATGTTGCTTCCATTAGTTACTGAAATGTTATAAAGCCCTGGAGTGCCACTCGGAGGAGCGAATGAGGAGTCGCTTTGCGGCTCCTGATTCGCTTCTCTGAGTTTTTATCCCGGACAGAGCCTGCCCTAACTCCTCCCCATCAGCCCTTACTGTTTTATTTAGTCCACGGGACATTTAAAGATTCTATGAATGAAAATGTTCTGGTCACAACTAATGCCTTCTGCTTTTTCTTCTGCATGACTCTAGCCATTGTTTTGCCAACCTGATGCCTTTCTAGGATGAACATATGTCAGAGAAGTGAAACGGTGCCAGCTCTTGCTGTCAAGTCACAACCCATTCATGCCAACCCGATGAGGCAATAGGAGAGTTCAATATTCCCCTGACTTTAAACAAGTCATAGAGATCTGGAGGAATTGAAGATTAGAGAGACTTCAAGAAGGAATGCCTGGAGATTTTCAGGAAAGACTTTCTTTGACCTGGCCTGACTGGTCAGTGGGTGGGGAAAAGAGAGGTGATAAACTCAGGAGTAAAGAGGAAGGTCTTTTTGGGTGCTGGGTTCATCAGAGCAGACAGAACTCTTAATTGAGATCTGGAGGAGGTAGCCATTAATGTGTGCTGGCCTAGACAGCTGGAGTAAGATGTATGGTAATAAAAACACTGTAGATATTTATATCATTCTAAGTCAAGGAGCATGTCCTACATTTTAACATTTAATAGGGCATCTATATAGAGAGGGACAAAGGAATTGTGTTTTACCCATTTCTTTTTAATCCCTTGCTCAGTCTCATGCTGTAGACATATTTTCTTTAATAAAACTTCATAATTTTTTATGCTGATGGTGGTTCTCTTTACCACAAAGACCCCCACCATGTTGGATACACTATTTTAAAAGGAGCACCAAGGGGAAGGCAGTCAGTTAGCCAGTAGTTATTCCTCCAGGCTGCTCAAGGAAGTAAATCTTCACTGTGGCGACTAGGCACTTGTTAGTGGGAGACACAGAGGCAAGGCTTCAGAATTTGGAAGGGAAGCTGGGAATCCTGACCCTCTCACTAGACAATTCATTGCAAAAGTCAGGTGGTAGCAGTAGTTACATGAGAGTGAGAGAAAAGCCACTCCAGGTGTTAAGAAAACCTCGGAGGGCAGGGTGGAACAGGATGTGCAGATCTGAGCAGGCCACACATTAAAAAAGGAAAAGTTGAAATAGGCAGTGTGTGAAAGAATAGCTAAGAGATCAATTAATATTTCAGGAGACCTATTTTAAAATTATGTTATTACAATGCTTGAGGCATTAAAATTTGCTAGGCTGACTATTAAGGGAAATGTTGTTGTTAGGTGTGAAGTCGTGTCTGACCCATCGCAACGCCATGGACAATGATTCTCCAATGCAGTGGTCTCCAACCTTTTTATCACCGGGGACCACTCAATGCCGGGGACCACTCACCGGGGACCATTCAATGCCTTTTACTGAGGCCCGGTGGGGGGGGTAGTTTACTCCTCTACTCTCAACCACTGCCCTAACGCTCTCTGATCGCTATGGTAATGTTTAAACATCCCTTCAAAATAAGATACAGACATGCCACAACAATGAAGTGTGTTGTAAAGGGCTGGGGGGGATGAAGTAAAGGGCCGGGGTGGGGAGAGAAGGCGTCCCTCGGGGCCCACCTCCAATTAGTCGAAGGACCACATGTGGTCCATGGCCCACAGGTTGGGGATCGCTACTCCAATGGACAGTTCCAAAAGGCGTTAAGGGAAATAAGTGTGGTTTAAGCACTCTGTAATCATGGAGAATTTAAGGAAATTTAAGAGAAGTAAAAAAAAAACCTTTTATGAATAAAGAGGAAGCTAGGAAAGTGGTCAGCTGTCCTGTGATTTCTTGATAATCTCTCCTTATAATGAACACCCTTTTCTCTTACAGCAAAAGATCACTTGTTTACTCTGCAATAGCCTTTCCTGTATCAGTTGCTGGATTTTTAAATGGATCAGAAAAGTTTTTAAAAAATTGGGAAAGTTTGTCCTAGCAAGGGAGACATAATAAACACACAGATGTGCTCAAAAAGTACCTCATTAGTTGGAGAGTGCAACGGCGCAAGCAGTTTGATACACAGGGACAATGTTCATGTACTTGTATTTCTAGGCATGCTCATTACAATCATCAAGATGCATCCAGCTCCCCATACTCTGAGCTTAACTTCTCTGGCATCTGAAACTGAAGAGGGGAGACAGAAAGCATATGACACACAGATGAACACACGTTCACACTGAATTAGACTACTGGTCCATCAAAGCCAGCTTTGTCTATTCTGACTGGCAAAAGCACTCTAGTGTCTCAGGTGGAGGACTTTCATATCAGCTCCTAGCTGATGCTTTAAAATGAACATGCTGGGAATTGAACCGGGAAACTTCTGCATGCCAAGCAGATGTTCTGCTGCTGAGTCACCACCCTGCTCCTCCTATGGCACAGAATACCAGGGATCAGTCGATTTCTTGCACAGTCAGCTTGTTTTTTTTCCCCTCTAGATCACTCACTAATGTGTTCTGAATTTAAAAACCAAAACTGCACACTTGAGATCTCTTAATACTTAGTGAACATCTAATCAGTGTTATGAGATCTGTGTACATGCCTCTGCTTAAGAACATGAGTAGTACCCCTAAATCTGTCGCCTGGGATGGGCTCCCAAGCTTGCCGTAATGATACAGTAAGCCCGTTCAGGGACATGACGTGAAACAACATGCTTCTTTTCTAGATCTATAACACCTGTGACTTTTTGTCACTTTACATATGGCACTGTTCTATAATGCAACTACTGGAATGGTGAAGAAACATTCCTAAGAGCGTTTTTTAACTGAAGTGGAATAGAAAAGGCTTTCAGAAATCAAAACAATTCTATTTCTCATCAGACAGACAGACAGACAGACAGACAGATCGCTGCCCAGGTTATTGCCCTTCCATCATAGGGAGGGCTCATATCTTATTTTTGGCACCATGCTTTTGCTGTATTTTTTTTGTAATTGTTGGGTTTTAATGGGGATTTTACTGGGGTTTAATTATACTGGAGCCAGCTTGCCAGGAGTGGCGGGTAACAAATTGATTGACAGATAGAGAGAAAGAGAGAAGAGAAAGAGAAGATTGTCATATTGGCTATGACTTGATGGCATTTTCCGCTTATGGCAACTTTGTAGGGTTTTCAAGGGAAGAGACTTTCAGAGGTGGTTTGCCACTACCTGTCTCTGTGTAGCAACCTTGACTTTCTTGGTGGGCTCCCATCCAAATATTAAACTGGGCTGACCTCACTTAGGTTCCAAGATCTGCTCAGGCTGGGCGAGCCTGGGCCATTTAGGTCAGACCTGCATTTTCCTCCATGAATCTGTTGGCAGAGTTTGAATGTGCAGAGAGCCAGAGAACCAGACTGCTTAAAGAATAAAATAGCTTTTATTGCAAAGAGAAACAACTTCACAATAGAAAGAGGAGAGAAGAGATCTAACTATCTGTTCTAACTGCTGGTGTCTGCAGTCATTCTACTATTTAATGATGTTCTGCAGGTCACCCCTGGTCACCTTCCATTTCACCTCTGCAAAGGACCTTGTAATACTATCTGTCTAAGCACTATTTTGGAAATATGCCACCATGCTTCTTAAGAGATGTGGCTATTCAGTATAATGTTATTTTCCCAACAGAGATAGAAGATCCTGAGGATTGTCTATTTTTGGCTTCTTTTCAACCTCTCCTTCCCAGTCCTTTTCAGAGCTGTTCCTTCTGTTCCCTTTATCAGAAAATTTTGTTTCGAGAAATGTCAAGATCTGAGCACTGAACAAAGAATCCCCCCTCATATCTATAGCTGCAGAATGCATTAAAATGGGGGCTGGTCTTAGTGAAGGAACTTGAAAAGGGAAGAGAGAACTCTGCTGGCTGAAAGTCAGGGAACAACTTGGAAATATGTCACAGAACATGTTTTTAATCGTCATCTGCTGTGGTGCGTCTTTGTTGCCTCTGTAACCCCAAATGAGCTACAGGGATGGTGTGATGTAGCAAATGAGGTACATAATCTCTGGTATTGCTTTCATTTCCACCACAATTTTCCCGGGAGTTCTTAGGGAATTTACAGAGCTGGATCCAGTCTGTTTTTTAATTCAATGCTATCCAATCCCCCTCCTTACTACAGCTCCATCCCACACAGCTTTTGACTAGTCAGGCCCCATGTGAAAGGGGTAAATAAATACAAGAAAATTAAAAAAAAATAAATGAAATAAATTAAAATTAAAATTGTCATTGGCTCAACAAGCTGGTTCTGCAGTAGATACCCCATCATCCCATGGAGCAAGACAGAAGGACAACCTTTGGTGCTTAAGAACTCAGTCAGATTGGAGAGCATAGAACATTTTACAAAATGACCCCTTCAGGCTGTTCCAGAACACTGGGGAATCCTAAACTCGTCTAGCAAGTTATTTGTGACAGTTTCCTTTAAAGCATAAAATGTTTTGATCAGAGAGCATTGCTTGCCCTTGAGACAGAAGCTCCTCTTTCTGCTTAAATATAGAACCGTAAATAGAAGCGTTGGCTTTGCAGATCCCTCCTACCGTGATAACAGTGAGGATCAGCAAGTCAGGGGGTATTTTTAGTGTTCGCAGAGGGAGTTCTCAAACTTGTCAAGGTAGCAGGATGAAAAAAGTAATCATTCCCCATTTGGACAGGCCTCACAGGTTGCAAACTGATCTTTGCCAGAGGATTTTCATTGCTTGCCAGATAATGCACCTCCAAGCTCTGCAGAAATCTCAAGGCCAGAGACATTTGTTCCGAAGATAACCCGTAGTGTTTCTAATGCATTTTGTGGCATATATGGTGTACATCTCCCAGAGTGTGAGATAATCTAACATGGCACACTGAGTTATAAATAGAGCGATGAGATCTTGCAAAAACCTGCCTAGCAGGCAAGCTCACTGTCTCTTTCCCCACTTCCCCCCATCTTCTTTGTCTGAAATGTTTTCTTAGCTGAAGTTCTCCCCCTTGAGCCTGCTCTTCAGGTCTTTGAAATTCTAGTAGGATGGACTTTCCCCCCTTCCCACATACTTTCCCAGTATCATATACAATTATGAATGGGGAAAACCTAAGGACATAAATGGCTAGCCATTGTTATAGAAGGGTGGATCCAAAGGACTTCTGCCTGATCTACTTGATCTATTTTTGCTCTATATATCTGCCAGAGCAGGGGTAGAAATGGCACATCCTACACCCAGAGTCACAATTTCAATACATCTGGTCAATGGGGGTAGAATTCAGCTCTGTTTTAGTTTCACCTCCATTTTCACATTTTTGCAGTCCAAACTGAGGTAGATTGTTTAGTGGATGCCCCTTTCTTCTTGATTTAATTATCACATGCTATATGATCCATCTTGAATCCCAGTGAGAAAGGTAGACTATAAGTGAAGTAAATATTTTTTTTTAAATCACACTGTTGTTGCAGACATAGATCTGCACATCCATCCATCCATCCATCCATCCATCCATCCACACTGCATGGGAGAAACTCAATTGGTGAACTTAAATGAATCCAGCAGCATCCCAGCTTGGGCAAACGACCTGTTTGTAAGAGACCTAGAACTCAGGTGTACTTGCTAAAAGAGGAATGGTAACACCATTTGGGGGGAAAATATTTCATAAAACAAAAAGGAGAATTGATTGCAACTAGAAATGTGCATCAGGACCTATATCACATGTATGCAAACTTGACTAAACCTGGCAATCATAAATTTTCCTGGCTATGGCACACAAATCTTAGAGATAATAATGCTATTGCCCACTTTGAGAGCCAGAACCTGAGCAAGGACAAACAGATAACCAAATGCAATACTGAAAGAGATTGTGTGCAGTACATTCAAGGAAAAGGAACAAGGCCTAGCTTCAGTATAAGCAATGGGAAAAGCCAGATACAGCAACTGCTAGAACTCATAGTGATATATGTGGCCCAATAAGGTCAGAGACACCCAGTGGAAACAAATATTGATGATTTCTCAAAAGTATACAGTTACCTATTTAATCAAGCAAAAAAGCCAAGGGGTAGAGAAGCGCAAAGCATATATTGCAATGTGAAGTAAAAGGTTCCAGAGAAAACCATTTGTCATTCACACAATGAAGGAGGATATGTGAGTTGTGACATGAAGGGGCACTTGACTAAAGAAGGAGTAAAACATCAACTCACTGTTCCATATACTCCAGAACAAAATGGCATAGCAGAAGAAACGAATCACTCCCTAACTGAGATGTGCAGATGCATGCTCCTAGAAGCACAGCTGTCTGAAAAATAGCAGGGAGAAGTGATCAACACTACTAAAGGAAAAGGTAAAAGTATCCCCTGTGCAAGCACCGAGTCATGTCTGACCCTTGGGGTGACGCCCTCTAGCGTTTTCATGGCAGACTCAATACAGGGTGGTTTGCCAGTGCCTTCCCCAGTCATTACCATTTTACCCCCCAGCAAGCTGGGTACTCATTTTACCGACCTTGGAAGGATGGAAGGCTGAGTCGACCTTGAGCCGGCTGCTGGGATTGAACTCCCAACCTCATGGGCAAAGCTTTCAGACAGCTGCCTTACCACTCTGCGCCACAAGAGGCTCTGATCAACACTACTACCTAACTGCAAAACAGGTTACCCAACAAAGTTGCTGGAAGAACACCATATGAACTATGGTATAGACACAAGCCCAGTATGAAACATTTATGGGTGTTTGGGTCAAAAGATTATGCCTACATTCCCAAGAAGAAATGAAGCAAGATGGATATGAAAACTGAACAAGGAATTTTAAATCCATTAACGTAGATTGTAAAAGATTGCCACACAGTTTTGTTGTCAGCCATTCAGTCATGTCTTGGCAATTCCATGGCACAGATGTCACCACTATCCCCAATCCTGCACTGCCTCCCTCAGCCATCTATTGTCCATCCCAATCAAGTCCAACCACCATGCTCTTTAGCAGCCTGGTTTCCTTTTTCCACTGACCAATCCTAACATAACTGCTTTCTCCATTGAGTTGGATCACATGATATGGCCAAAGCAAGTGAGCCAGAGTTTTGTGATTTTGTCTACCAATGATATATCAGACTTTAGGTGCTGTAACATTTCCTTGTTTGTGACTTTTGCTGTCCACGGAACCCACAGAAGCCTTCTCCAACACCAGAGTTCAAATAAATCAATTCTTCTCTTGTCCAATTTTTTCACCGGCCACCTGTCACATCCACAAGTGGCTATTGGAATATGATAGATCTAACTAATCTACATTTGGTAGTCAGGCTTATGTCCTTGCTTTTCCATGTTCGATTCAAAGTCATCATTGCTGAGTGACCCAGAGCAATTCAACATTTTATTTCCATACTGCAATTGCCACTCACATCAATTTGTAATCTAATCTAAGAAAAATGAATTCTTGAATGCATTCTATCTCTTCACCATCAACTGTTATTGTGGCATGCCTGTTTTTTGCAGTGGTCATTATTTTTGTCTTTTTAGTGCTTAAGAATAGCCAAATGTTGTACGTACAATGGCTTCTTGGTGGGCTTAGAATGACTGCATCAGCTTGATTAAATGCACTGGAACCCCCAAATTTCATAGGGCACAGTTTGGACTAATGAAAAAGAAAACCGTACAATCATTGAAATGGTGAACATCAAAGAATTCACACTGATGGAAGAAACAGAGTACAGTAGCCAGAAGCAGTGCTACTGAGCACCATGACCTTTGCAGTTGAAGCACCAGCAGAACCCCAAGAAGCAGAAGGGATGCAGAAACTGAAATCAGATCAACAAAAGAAAATAAGAGCATACCTACCACCAAGAAGCCTCTCCTGTTTAACTAAATCAAAGGCTATAGCAGAACCTTCCATATTGAATGACATAAAGAAGATGTCCAACAACCAAGCAAAAGAGTGGAAGAAGACTGCAGAAAAGAAAATTGGAGCTCTGATAAGGACCAGACATGGACATCCACAGACCTTCCCTCCAGGTAAGAGTACAGCAGGATGCAGATGGGCTTTCTATGAAGAATCCCAGAGGACTTTACAGAAGAATATAAACCTCAAGGATTATGCACACTAGACCTTGAGAAGGGTGTTGGAACACGCAAGATCTGCAGTGTCTATGATTGAGCAGAATATAAAGAGTGTCCTGCAGGGGGCATCAGAGGTGATGTGTATTTAGCATAGTTAAACTAGGAACTTCTTGATGATTTTCAAATTATCTCCTCCAGTGTCCTGGCCGGCTCAATAAGAGGCTTCCTGCTCCTTTGAGCACACTTCCTGATGAATGACTACAGACAGCACCTAGCAGTTAGTTAGGTCTGCCTATCTCTCTTTGTATACATAGTTGTTTGTTTTCACAATCAAACTATTTTATTCTTTCAGCAGCCTAGTGCTTTACTCCTCTACCTCTTGAAGCACTGCCCACAACCACAACTCTGCGAGAACACTTATAGAATCCAAAAAGCTGCTTTTCCCTTCCCCCACACTCCCAATTTTGGTTTTGCTTCTTCTCACATTGCTTGCAGAGCATCGGACTGTCTTTTTCTTGTCTTTTTTTTGTTTGTTTCTTGCTGCAAATATGATATAAAACATTGATGTTGGCATAATTTACATCTGAGTTCGTTCCTTTAAATCCTAAGATGCTTAAGATGCAGCCCGGAGCGCCAAAGGTTTGAAAAAGTGATGTTGTTTCTCAAGGCAGTGCGCACAAGCTCCACTCTCACAAATGAAAGTCAAAGAAATACACGGCTGGTTTAGAAAGGTAACAGATCCACGGCTCCTTTGGCTACAGATATGCCAAGTACAAAAGTACTAATGGAGTTGTACTCTGCCTCCAGCATGGAAAGCTCTTTTCTGTTTCACAGCTAAGGCTGAGTGGCTGAATGCTAAGCTTGATAAGCATTTTATATGTGCACTGGTGATGGATTACCTGCTCGTTTAACCCCCAATTACAACCCAAACAGCCAGTCACAAAACTGGTGCAGATGCACGTATTACAGAATACACATGTCGGGTCTGAGACTCCAACCTGTTTAACTGTCAGACATGATTTGTGGGTTCTCTTACCCAAGTTTGGGTGGTCTGAATTTAAAGGGTGGCTTGATGCGCACATTGGGATGAGGTAGTTGAGTCCTGGGATAAAAGAATTTGTTGTATGATATCACCAGCCGGGTGACCTTGGGCTCGCCACAGCACTGATAAAGCTGTTCTGACCGAGCAGGAATATCAGGGCTCTCTCAGCCTCACCCACCCCACAGGGTGTCTGTTGTGGGGAGAGGAAAGGGAAGGTGATTGTAAGCCACTTTGGGACTCCTTGGTGTGCTTTAGTGTCTGTGCAGCAACAGACAGAGCCAACTTGGTGTAGAGATTAGGAGTGAGGACTTCTAATCTGGTGAGCCAGGTTTGAATCTGTGCTCCTCCACATGCAGCCAGCTGGGTGACCTTGGTCTTGCCACAGCACTGATAAAACTGTTCTGACTGAGCAGTGATATCAGGGCTCTCTCAGCCTTACCTCTCTCACAGGGTGTCTGTTGTGGGGAGAGGAAAGGGAAGGCGGCCGTAAACCGCTTTGAGACTCCTTTGGGTAGAGAAAGGCGGCATATAAGAACCAACTCTTCTTCTTCTGTAATATCAGGGCTCTCTCAGCCTTCTTCTTCTTCTTCTTCTTCTTCTTCTTCTTCTTCTTCTTCTTCTTCTTCTTCTTCTTCTTCTTCTTCTTCTTCTGTGAAGCCAAAGAGACCTCCATGACCCAGAATCCTCCATGACACAGGAAGGGTTCTGGGAGTTCCTTGATGAGGAAGTTGATGTAGGTAGGTAGATAGGCAGGTAGTTAAGGTGGTAGGTGGAATTTTTATTGCAGGAGGGCAAAGGCAATAACAATATAAAAATAATAGCTACACAAAGAGTAATAAACATTACAATAAAAAACACAATAAGGTTTAAAACAATGTTAAAATTGTCAGGAGCAGGACATACAGCATGTTGAACATCAGGGCAAAAGTTCCAAAACAGTCGTTCAAGATGTCTGTTTCTAAGACAGTGAATTTTCAGCATGAAATACAACTGGAGACCGTGGGGGAGGGGGAGGGGGAGGGGGAGGGGGAGGGGGAGGCAAGAAATGGAGTTCCATTACAGAAAAGACAGTTTTTGAGAATAATATCACAATAATTCTGGAGGGATTAAGGGGAGGGATTTTTCTGTGAGTTAAATATGGTGTGTTTTTTTGCGTTCAGGACCATTATTTTCAATCAGGAAAGCATATGATGGTCTCTGGGGCGACCGTTGATAAAGATAATGCCACCAAATTTATTCTCAGCACAGTCCTCTCTCTAATCTAAAGACAACTCATGTTTCGAGTGAATTGGACAAAGAGAATCAATTTCAGTCCCTCCCCCCAAAGTAAACGACTGACATCACACTCTTCACTGATTTTTAAAATGGTGTTAGCAGCCACGGTCAGCCATGGCATTAAAAAGTCTGCATTTCTCTTCTCTTAGGGTTCCACTGAAAACTCTGCTGTTCCCATCTTTTCTTTTTGTAGCCTGTTGATTTCCCTTCACAAATCAAAAGTAGTGTCCTTGGATTGTCTGGCCGCCAGGCAAGAGATGACCAGAGTTTGGTTTCCCATTGCTTGCCACTGTGTCATGATTATGGATGCAGATGAACTGGGGCATGAACCAACTTTCCCTGCAACAATGCCCTGGTCCATGCCTCCCTAACCAAGATCAGGGGGAGGAGCCCCCCACAAATATTTCATGGACCTTTGTCCAGTTTGGTTCAGCGATTTGGCCGGCAGCCATTGTAGGCTGACAGCAAATGGGTGTATGCATGATGGCTGGAAATCCTGCTTTCTAAACCTCCTCTCCATCTACATGAATTTCCCAGACTGGAGTGGGCACCCCTAGCCAACAATTATTTCTCCTTTGTTATCCCTCAACAGCTTTTCCAAACCATTGGTGATCAACTTTTCCTTTTCTATTATAACAGCTTGACTCCGCCTTCTGTAGCAGCCATTTTGTAGCAGAGCTCTCAAAATTCCATTGGTCTCTGACAGCTGACAAAAATATCTGGGGAGCCATGTGATGGAGAATGTGCTTTACATCCCCCAAAATGGCTGTCTGAAAGTTTTGTGACAACAGCTGTCTAGCACCGTGTATACAAGATGTGTGCACATGTGTGTGTGTGATTCTTTGAAGTCCTCTCCCTTTGCTGCAGTTTCTTTCAATTCAATGTTCAATTTACAGGCTGGGCATCTGAGACCGACCACAGTGGATCAAAATGCAGTCTCTTCATATGGAAACCTTGCCTCGTTATAAAAAATAATGTAATCACGCCGCCATTTCAAATCTGTCTTGGGAAGGACAGTAATTGGGTTACAGGTGTAGCAGTAACATGAGCCTGTGGGCTTCCTATCTTTCAGTCAGCCCTTGATTAATGAAGTAAAAACCTGGTGGTTTAACTTTCAGGAGGCAAAGGCACCTTTGGGAACTTTCAGACATCCAGGCGGCAGTGTGCCAAGCAGCAGCACGCTCCGCTAAATGGAAAGAAGAAATGGGAATAAAATGGCTTGATATATGTCAGCCAAAACAAAAAGGAGAAAATATCCTGATCCAAACCCAAGTCAAGAACCTAAAAAGGTTAAAATAAGGGAAATGAACTAAAGCCTCTGTAGGGCAGAACATAATTTTAAAAATTCAGTACTAATAGTTATTGAGGTTAAAAACCCAAGGCTTATAGTACAGCCTCAATAAAAGCTGTGTATACATGCATACCAATGCCTCTGCTGACTAGGCACATTTTGGAAGAAATGTTATATATAGTTCCTATTTTATACCCAGGACACTATAGACCTTAGTAAATTCTGTAGACAAGAAGGATACAAGTATTTGAGGCCTCTAATGCATCTGTCCCCAACCCCCGGTCCGGAGACTGGTACCAGTCCGTAGATCAGTTGGTACTGGTCCGCAGCTCCTCCTCGTCCTCCTCCCTGGCTGCTGCCTTGGGGGCTGCCCTGCCACTCTGCCGTCGGCTCACCTTTGGTGCTCTCCGCTGGCCGCCATGGCTGGGGCTCCCCCTTGGCATGGCACTGAGCAGCTGCTGCTGGCAGTGCCCCCCAGTGGGCAGCGTGAAGTCAGGGGCACCGGCGGAAAGCAAGCGAAGGCAGTGGCAACGTCCCTCGGCAAAAGACTACCCCTCCCGGGCCTCAGTAAAATTGTCAAGCATTGACCGGTCCCCGGTGATAAAAAGGTTGGGAACCACTGCAATGTTTTCAAAAGCAGGCCCAGTAAGTGTCACCTGCAGCATACTTTGGATGAAGGTTGGCTCCTTCATGACACTTGATATTATATTAAGCCTGTATGCTTGATCTCTATCTATCTGTCTGTCTCTGTCTGTCTGTCCGTCCGTCCGCCCGCCCGCCCATCCGTCCGTCCGTCCATCCATCCATCCATCCTTAGGTTTTTTGTGCCCCTATCAAGTCCCTTGTTGGGTCCCACAGGGGGTGTTACTATCCCCCATGTCATCTTTAAGCACCCTCTAGAACAGCTGGTCTGAAGTTACTGGTTGGGTTGTCATCAATATGCAGATGACACCCAGCTCTACCTCCTTATGGATGGTCACCCAGATACATTCGCCAGATGCTTGGAAGCTGCAGTTGGATGGTCACAGTCACCTGAAACTCAACCTCTCCAAGATGGCGGTCCTGATGCTGAGCAGAAAAGGGGAGGACAAGAAGCTCATCTCCCCATCTTTGCCGGGTTGTGACTTAACATCCTGCCCACGGCAAGGAATTTGGGTGAAATTCTGGATGCCTCCTTTTCTATGGAGGCCCACAGCACAGCATTTTACCATCATCATCAGGTGAGGTTGCTAGCACCCTACCTGCTTCCAGACTGTCTGGCCACAGTGATCCATGCAACAGTCACATCTAGGCTGGACTTCTGTAACTCACTCTATGCTAGCCTACGTCAGCTGGGGCAGCTGCCAGGACCCTCACTGGTTCATTGTGCAATTTTGCAGAATTAACCATTAATGTAGAAGACAAATATACCTCAGACTTTGACATAGAATGGAAGCAATGGAAAATTTATATTGAAAAAAAAATTGAAACAAAGATATGCTTATATGTGTTTGTTGTTCTGTAATGTGTATGTAACTTTTTCTGTATCAGTAAAATTTTAAAAAAATGGAAAAAAATGGTTCATTGTGGAGGTCCCACATTGTGGAGGTCCCACTGGTTCATTGTGGAGGTGTTGAGGCAGTTGCGTTGATTGCTAGTTCTGGCCCAGATCAAGTGCAAGGTTTTGGTTTTGACCTTAAAGACCATTCGTGGTTTTGTAGCTATCTATCCGAGGGACCACTTGTCTCCTTATGCCCCTGCAGGGCACTTCACTCTGTGGGTGCTAATCTGCTAGACGTCCCTGGCTCTAAAGAAATATGCCTTGCCTCAACCTGGGCCAGGGCCTTTTCAGTCCTGGCCTCGATCTGGTAGAATGAGCTCCCAGGAATACATGGGCCCTGATGGACCTGTCAAAGTTCCACGGGGCCTGTAATCCAGAGCTCTTCTGCCAGGTCAGGATTAAGATCTACGGGCTCCCTCAGGCTACTCTGTTCCATTGAGCGAACCACCTTGGTGGTGGGCTGTAGGTAGTGGGAAGGATCTTAGCCACCTTGTTGAGTTTGTCTTGTTTTCGTGGGGTAAGTGTTTTAATGGGTTTCATGTCTGATGCAACCCACCTCAGGTCTCTCGTGAGGTGGGTTAAATATCCAAGAAATGAATGAATGAATGAAAAAAACAAACAAAAAAAGAATTAAACTGAATTGAAGACATAAAAACAGCCATTATAACAGTGGTTAGGAACAGCGGGAGGGACATCTCCCCAACAGAGATGTTCCTACAAGGACATGAGAGAAGAAGATGTAACCTGAAGAACTCCAGTGAACACTCAGTGCTTTAAAAATTAGAAAGACAAAATTGCAACGTTGCCTTTCAAGGGTGAAGTATCACAAAACCTGGACTGTCCTTCAGTTTGGAATATATATATATATATATATATAGGGCACGTGCCTAAAGTGCTGGCCTTTTAATCTAACTCTTCCAAGTGCAGACAGCAAGGACAAATCCACGTAGGGTTTTTCTTTTAAAAACAGTGAGGGAAGTGGTTCCATGGGATTAATTTACCAGGCAATGTCTAGAGTTTGCGAAACCCGCTTGTTGTCTCTGCCACAATCAGCAAGATGGTTTCTGTTTAGCTCAGCTCTCTTCTTCCCTCCCCCTCCCCCTTCTGGGATTGCAAATCAACTCTCCCCCTGCTTCTGAACCCTTGACAAAGCCGGATCCTGGTCTTGTGGGAGCCTGGCATTCCAAGGAGCTGTCATCTTCTGCCTTCTCCTCACTGTTCCACAAGAGCTGCCTCATCAGGAAAGCTGATTGAAACTTGCAAATTAGTATTCAGGAGTAAGCTTGTTCTGACAATATGTGGGCAGCAGACTTTTCACACCCACACACAAAACCACAAATGGCTCATGCAAGAGTCGCAGGGTAATGCCGGCACTGCACATTCACATTAGATCTTTGCTCCTTTCCCAGGAGCTGAAGGTAGAAGCTGCGATGTTCAAGTTCAAGGAAAATGTACGAGTTAGGCTGGGGCCACACATGACTGGATGTTATGATGTTTTAATATCATATGATTACATATCCAGTGATGTGTGGATCCTGTCTTCGTGACTCTGGCAACAACAGGGCAGTCAAAGTGGTCAGCTGTCATGAGCAATTGAATCGCTTATGGGAGCAGACCACTTCCCTTTCATTGATCGCACTGTTAATTTTTTTAAAACACATTCTTTTAGTTTCCAGGGAAAAGGTAATCCAGATCGATAGAAACAATTCTTCTTGTTGGCGGAGTTTAAATACGCGAAGGTGCAGGGCACCAGGTTGCTTAAGAAATAAGACAGGTTTTATTATGAAGAGAAACACCTTTCTATAGAAAGATAGAAGAGAGAGACTTTTTCCACCGCTGAGAAAAATAGTGCTTCTGCATTCCTAAAGTTCCCACAGAAGAACAAATGTTTAATACAAAAAACTGTATGTGAGTAGGGATGGCACAGTATGAAGTTTTTCCAGCATGTTCTCTGTTCCAACCTTCATCTGACAGTCAAATCTCAACTGGCTTCCATTCTACCAGGAGTTATTCTAGTACATATGAGGGAATTTACTACAGCTTAATTAGTAATACTGAATACAGTAAAAATTATGATCTTGTTATGACTCGCTTACGTGCGAGAAATGCCTTGCCCTGCATACAACTTCACAGTGGACATAAAACTTTTTAAAAAGTAACTTTTATTAACTCCCTGACATGGGGGTGGCTGGCAGATAAGGATGTTCAGCAAAGAGACTTGAATCTATTTACACTTGTAGTTCACAACATTTCCCTGGAATTCTTTTGTAATCATAGTTACAGTTAACAACGATATAGGCTAGATATCAGGGAAAAATTTCACAGTCAGAGTAGTTGAGCAGTGGAATAGGCTGCCTAAGGAGGTGGTGAGCTCCCCCTCACTGGCAGTCTTCAAGCAAAGGTTGGATACACACTTTTCTTGGATGCTTTAGGATGCTTAGGGCTGATCCTGAGTTGAGCAGGGGGTTGGACTAGATGGCCTGTATGGCCCCTTCCAACTCTATGATTCTATGATTAATAATTTCTGACTACAGAGAGCAGTTAACAGCCAACCTTTTAAACTACCAAAGTTAACTTTTGAGGTAAACTTTTTTTCTTTCCCTCCATTTTTAGGAAAGAATCCCCCACAGTATGAGTATGAGCTCTTCCAGTTGTTTGGCCAGCTTTTGGCTGAGAAACAGTTCTTTTAACCCGTCCTTCCATTTGATTAAACCTTATATCCTAAAACATTCACTATAGTAGCCTGCTATCTCCCAAAGCCATCCTCTAAGACAGATTTTTTCAACCATTTGATCATAAAAGAAGCCCCTGAAATTATTTTTCAGACTTTGAGGGGCCCTGGAAATGATGTCAGGTGGCCAAGTCTCCCTGCCACGCCCCCTGGAAGTGGCATGTCACTGGAAGTGACCTCACCACCCATGTTCGCAGGCAGACTCAAGGAGGACTAGGAGTGGGGTAGAGACAGGAGGGGGTTTAAGGTGGAAACAGGCATGCAGGCATGTAATCCCCCCCACCCCTGCTAGACTGCTGCGTGGAGGTGGAGAAGTAAGACCTAGCAGCAGGAGAACCTCAACCCCACTGAGAGGTTGAATCTGGAATACCTACCTTGTGGTTCTACTCTTTGGTCTTTCGGCTGCCTCCTGGTCTCTGCAGGAACACTTTAGGCGGGTGGACTGTCATCACCACAGGTGGACCAGCACCTGGACACCCGAGCAGAGGCAGCCCTTGTGCTGCCCATTGCCATTTTGTTGGTAATGCTACAGGGCCTCTTAACTTTGGCATAGTTAAGGGACTCCACAAGTTTGAGTACTTTTACTGCACTGACTCAAAGTCACAGCAAACACTCCACATGTCTTAATCTTTCCCTGTGAACATCACTAGCACCAGCAGGGAATACCACAGAATTTTCAGAACAGAACCTTAATGATTTCAAAACATTACTATAGTTTTAAAAGTAACAGCAATCGGGTGAGTTGGGCCAAGTAGGCCAGGGTCACGCTAACCTTTATGAGCTTGTTTATTACTAAAACTATAACCAAAAAGTTTTTGGCCATAGGAAGGTCCACAACACTCCAGGGGACAATTGTCTGGACACAAAAAAATGTATTTTTCTTTTGAATGTGTGGAATACATTCCAGCCCTGGATGTCAAAAGAAATCCATGCTTTGTTGTGAGCATTTTGCTTACATCTTCTATCCATTTCCCCCCCTTGCTTCTAAGACTTCTGCTTCATCCATCTTAAGTGGTTCCTTCCTACGCAGTGAGCATGAAGTTTGTATGTATGTACTCCTTCTGGGGTCCTTTTGGGCTTTCCAAGTCTCTTGTTAACTATGACAAGAAGTTGTTGGGAACTCTTTCTGTATTCCATTGTGGGGTAGGACATGTTGATTTGGGTTGGATATAACTTGAAGTTATCCCACAAGTCTTCTTTTAAGAATACAGTATGTGAAATCGTGTGGATTCTTGAGTGCCCAGTGTAATCACTGTGGAATCTCCATGGATTCTTCCAGGCATAGCTTGACCTTCTGAAAAGTATACTACGTATAAACACATAGACAGAGGGAAACTCACCGAAGCAAACAGACCTTTGTGAATCTCATGGCAGCTGGAATTCATCAATTTTGCATGTTGATCTCCATACTAACACCAGGCAGATTCTCATAGGTCTTAAGAGGAATTATCAAATGGTATTTCTGTACATCAAGAACAACAACAATGATTCTGGAAATTCTTTTAAGATTGTGGTGCTCCAACTGGCTCATGGAGCCACCAGAGAAAGGGACAACTTGAGGGATGTTTGAATTCACTGTTATAATGACCATGAAGGCTATGATTCAGTTTACATGTATACCTCTCAATGACTAAAATGACCATAATAAAATAAGGAAAATGATACAATTGAATAGCTGGGTTATGCAGCAAACTTGCATCCTTCTAACTCCATGGACCTCAATGACTTATAAAAACTCTATTTAGGTCTTCACTGAGAATCTATTTATTTTTTAAAAATGAAGGGGTACAGAAAAACAACATTATCAAAAATGAACCGTGAAGAAGGGTGATGGGCAACATTGAGCTACCTGAACACTGGAAACGGAAACACATGATAAAGGTCATATATGGGGAGGTTTATTGTCAGACTCAAAGGAACAATCTCAAGATCCGAGCAGCCATAACCTCAGAGAGCAGGTAGCAAAGACTTTCTACTTATGGGAGCCAATTTTGTGCAGGAATAAGCTTCAAATATAACCGGGTCTCATTTTATTCCAATTTTTAACATTCTAGCAGACTTCTTCCTCCACCGTAAAGCAGGCTGAGCAAATTAAGACAGCCAGTGTGATGTAGCTGGCAGGCTCAGATTAACGTACAAGGCCTACATCACTGGCAACACAACGGAACTGACATTCATCATATCTCCAGCACTCCAGGGACGATCTGGTATCGGGCAAAAACTTTATAGTAAAAATGACTTCCACCATACAGTTTCCCCCCCCGATACCAGAGCGTCCCCATGTCACCAGCGATGTGATGATGTCACATCTGGTCTCTGCTCACTGTAAGTCCTCCCAACTTCCCCTCTCCCCCACTGGTTGCCAGGGGGTACCTAGCAACCCTAAAGTGAGGCCAGGCCTATGGGTCATCTTCTCACCTTTGTTAATCAGGTTTCCCACTCTGATGATTTATTCCCAGGAGGGGCCATCAAGCTGAACCAAGCCAAGCTGGTTTTCTGGACAAGGAACCTAATTGTGTGGAATTATTTCCCCATACTTTCAAACATGGTTAATCATGCATACATTTGGAGCTCATTTTACCTTCCACTCCTCTAAAATTCAAACCTTCCAAAAGGATTCAAAGTTCCTAGCCTAAGCCCAATCCTGTTACAGCAGAAACACTGTCTCCTTTCTCCATACAACCAAAGTTTCTTCTCAACCCCCAAACCTTTGTTTCAGGTGTCTGCATCCTACCTGTTACCCCAGCCTCCTACATGGACCACTTCTTTGCTGAAATCATGGAATCTGATCCTGGCTAAAAACTGAATGGTGACCGAGGTTCTTCACACCTTGGATCCCTCCCCTTTTCATATAATTTCTATGGAGACTAGGACAGATATATCTTTGCTCCCCATCTTGATTTTTTCAGTTTATTTTCTAACCCACACTGCACTACCTAAAGAGGACCCAGCTTGGCCCTCTCTGTTATTTAGGCCTGACATCTATTTAGACCAGGGCTCTCCAGATGTCCATGGGCAACCATTGCCATCAACCACCGACAGCACAGCCAATGGGCAGATGTTGTAACCGTAGTCCATGGACATCAGGAGAGCCAGAGATTGGCCATTAGACCATCACAACTTGCTGGATAACCTAAGGCTAGTCAGGCCCTTTCAGCTTGTCTTAGGGCAGCTAACTCTGGGTTGGGAAATTCCTAATGATTTGGGGGTAGGAGCTTGGGAGGGCAGGATTGGAGGCAGGAGGGAACAGCAGGGCATCATGCCATACAGTCCACCCTCCAAAGCAGCCCTTTCCAATAGGGGAACTGATCTCCGTAGTTAGATCAGTCGTAATTCTGGGAGACCTTCAGGCCACCCCAGAAGGCTAGCAACGGTAGCATATCTTATCTCATATGAGTGCTATGAGGATAAATAGAGCCCTACTGAATCAGACTATTTATTCCAGCATCCTATCTCATACGGCCAACTATTTACCCTGAGATCCAGCATGGTGTAGTGGTTAAAGAGCATAGAATCATAGAATCATAGAGTTGGAAGGGACCTCCTGGGTCATCTAGTCCAACCGCCTGCTCAATGCAGGACACTCACATCCCTATCGCTCATCTACTGTATCCTGCCACCCCCTTGAGCCCTCACAGAATCATCCTCTCCATCAGATGGCTATCTAGCCTCTGTTTAAACATTTCCAAAGATGGAGAACCCACCGCCTCCCTCAGTGGAACAGGAAGCCTGTTCCACTGAGAAACCATTCTGTCAAGAACTTCTTCCAGATATTTGGATGAACTCTCTTTTGAATTAATTTCATCCCATTGATTCTGGTCCATTCCTCTGGGGCAAGAAAGAACAACTCTGCTCTATCCTGTATATGGCAGCCTTTTAAATACTTGAAGATGGTTATCAGATCCCCTCTCAGTCGTCTCCTCTCCAAGCTAAACAGTGGACTCTAATCTCTAAGCAGTGGACTCTAATTTGGAGAACCAGTCACTCTTCCACATACAGCCAGCTGGGTGACCTTGGGCTAGGCACAGTTCTCTTAGAGCTCTTCTCACTAATTAGTTCTCTTAAGAGCTCACTCAGCCTTCACAGGGGTGTCTGTTGTGGGGAGAGGAAGGGAAAGGTGTTTGTAAGCTGCTTTGTGACTCTTTTGGGGGTAAAAAGTAGGATATAAAAATAGCTCTTCTTCTTCCCTGGAGAGCCAAAAAGGCTGAGGCCTTTTTAAGATGTTGCCTCCTAGCACTGATATTCAGAGGTTTGCTGCTTCTAAATTTGGAATTTCCTGTCAGTCAACATGGCTAGTAGCAATTGATAGATCTTTCCCTCATGAATCTGTCCAATCCTCCAGGGAGAACTATGTCGGAATCCTTGGCAGTGCAAAGTGACATCAAGTTGCAGCTAATTTCTGCTTGGCCCCATAGGGGTTTCAAGGCAAGAGATAAACACGGGTGACTTAGCATTCCCTGCCACTGCATAGAAAACCCTCCACTTCCCTGGTGGTCCCTGGTCGAAGTACAAAACAGGGCCCATCTGCTTAGCTTCTCAGCTCAGATGAGATGGGGCTAGCCATCCAGGTCAGGCTGGACGAATTCCTAGCTTCTTTTAACTTCACTAACTTCAGGAGAACATGTTATGCAAACGAGCAAGTAAATCCCAAACCAAAGGAATCTTATTCAAAGTTAGGTTTCCTGCTGCGTGGCTTTGGCACCTGAATGTAAACAATCTAACAACCCCTAAAGGCGGATATATGTCACCCTCTTAAACAGTCTCCACTGATGCTTGTAATTTTTAAAAGGCAATTGTTCCTAGGAGCAAATATCAGCCTAATTGTTTTTGATCACCTCTGTCATGTTTATAAGGCCATCTTCTGATCCAAAGCAACAGCTACTGTGGAGGCTCAACCACCTTACACAATATTTGTTCTTTTTGTAATTTTTTTTTTTTACCCTTTTGAGCAGAGCACGAATGAAGAGGTTTTGCCAGGCATTTATGGTCCTTAGGAATGAAATGCTTCCCTCTGGGCCCTGAACATTTTACAGATTGAAGAAGCAAGCTCCACAATATACCCCCATCGGTAGACTTATTTCTTTCTTGCTATGCCACCTCTTAAGAGTTCTGCTTGACGCGGCTTAAAATTAGAAACAATCGTTTTTTAAAAAGCCATTAAAAAGGGGCCGTTAGGATAAGCAGCATAAAAACTATCCATGGGACAGAAGCAGACCATTAAAAATCTGATAAAACTCCTAATTAAAACGCCTGGGTGAAAAGATGTGTTTTAGCCTGGCACCTGAAAGAACATAATGTAGACACCAGGTAAGCATCAAAGGCTTGTAGAAAATGTCCTCAGTAGAAAATGTCCTCCTTGCCCTCTGAAGCAAGAATGTAGACAATGGTGCTTTCAATCTTATCTGTGGGCTAGGATAGTACGGGAAGAGTTATGCTCCCATAGATATGGTTATCCAAGCACTATAAGAAACCCAGACTTCAGACCAGTGCATTCAGCGAAAAGGAACTACACCGTTGATTTCCAAATGTTACAGATAAGAGAAAAACGAAATCAGCAGGCCAAAATGGTAAGTCTTACATCCACTCTTGTTTGGTATATAAATCATATAATTTCTGAGCAATCATGTTTGCCCAGAAATTATATGATTTATACACCAAACAAGAGTGGCTGTCAGACTTATCATTTTGGCCTGCTGATTTCATTTTCTCTTAACCAGACCAGTGCAAGCTTGGTCCTGCTAGTCATTTTTAGGTATTTCCATAAACTACAGGCTGACAAAATCTGGAACTGCACATTTAGCTCCCAAATCAGAGCATTGCTTGGTGGAACATCTGTTCGACATCATCCACCCATTGCCCGCTTTCTCTTTGCTTTCCTCCGATCTTTTCCCGGGATGCTTTGCTGCAATGTTTTCCAGAAAGACCACATTCCAAATGGATTAGCCCACTGTCTGGATGAGAAGGAAGATGTCTAAGGGGCTGAATTAAGGCTTAATTGAAAAGTTGGGTTATTGAGGAGAGATGTGAAGGAAGTGAGGTGTCTGACATCATGTAGCTGTTCTGAGACGTGGTTCCAAGCTTGAGGGCCAGCAAGAGAGAATGAGGAGGGTTATTTGAGGGAACAGAAGACTTGAGTGGTGGAGCTGGAGGGGGGGGGCTGGAGGAGGCTTTCTGACCTGTATCAGAATATGAGAGCAGAGAGGTAAAGTTATGGCAAATGGCCAAGTCATGCAAATGCAGATGGGCTGGTATGCACAATGGTTACTGAAGCAGTAGGTGAAATGCAGTGTATCAGGGTGGTCAGTTCCCAGGTGAGATCTAGGGTTCCTCTGGCATCTGTTCCCCTGGAGAAAATGGCTGCTTTGGAAGACGGAGTCCACTGAGGACCCTCCCCACCCCAAATCCCCGCCCACTCCCAGCTCCACCCCCAAAGTCTCTGGGTGTTTCCCAACCCAGAGCTGGCTACCCTGATCAAGGGAAAGGCTTAAGTGTATGAAGTTCCATTGTAGACAGGTTCTGGCTATCTCAGCCCTGGATAACTAATGAAGATTCATGTGTGTTAATCACCACCATCTTGAATTGAGGCTTCAATTTGCAGTCACAAATCTCCAGTCCATAAATTGTTCCAACAGAGGGAGTGATTTTTAAAGTGACATTCACAGCAACAGTTGAATTTGGTGAAAGTTGGGCAGGTATCCGGAAAGGAAAAACTAAATACCTCCCTTGGAAGAATCTGACACAAAGCTAAAGGATTCTAGAATCTCCAAATTACCAAATTACCTTTGCCACAGTGTGCCTTGCATTCCCTTGCTTTTCACCTGTGAACGATGGCTATGGGTAGGAAACTATAAAATGTACTTTTCTTCTAAGCCTCAGTTCTGAAGTCTAGGCTCTTTTGTTTCTCTCCCGTGGAAATATGAACTGTATCCAAACCCTCAGCCAATCCCATCTTGGTTTCTTCTACCTTCCAGAGCAATTTGACTTTTATCTGTCCTGCACATTTTTATTTTTTTACCCAGACTAATGATGCTGCAGGTAAGCTGGGTAG
This sequence comes from Paroedura picta, assembly GCF_049243985.1. Classification (NCBI taxonomy): domain Eukaryota; kingdom Metazoa; phylum Chordata; class Lepidosauria; order Squamata; family Gekkonidae; genus Paroedura; species Paroedura picta. The sequence goes on from NC_135370.1 coordinate 162,177,169, forward strand.
CGGAAGCTTATTGTGATCTGGCCTGATACCCACATGTCCAAATGTGCTTTTCCTTGTTGTAATGAGCCTCATGTGGGGAAACTCGGCTTTTAAACTATGATTTTTTTTTCAAAAAAGGATGTTGCCGGAAGGGCAGTCTTTTCTTTTCAGAGATTTTGGAGTATATTGTGCTTTCTGGCTGCATTTCGATGAGGCGGAGTGTGGATATGATGTGAGTTTCAAAATGGTACCTCGGTGATTGACTGAATAACAATATCTGAATAATTCCTTCTGTGCAGGAGGCATGGATTTCTCATTTCATACATCAGTAGAACCTGCTGCATTACATATACAGATGTGCATAGCCAGAACAAGTCCTTAATGTGTATTAACACTACACATAAAAGTTTCTTCCCTTTCTAAAATGGGGATTTGGGTTCTATATGCATTTGAGCTTCCTTGCGTTTACCTTTTCCATGGAGACATGGATTTTGTAAACTCACTGGTCTGATTCTTAAGGAGAATTGCAGAAAGGGGAATATAGCAATAGAGCTGAGCAAGACCGTTTATGCACTGGAGGTTTCATGCCAGGCTGCGGGCTGGAGTATTAGTTGTGGCAGGTTTCCCCGCCTCTTCCTGCACCCACATAGAGGAACATTTGGCCCAGTGCACCTCATCCGCCTCCGATTTGTACTCCTGCATGAGAGCTAGGGCAGTGAAGTTCCCAGTGCATAAACGGTCCAAGAGTCCAGTAGCACCTTAAAAACTAACAAATCATTGGCATGGCATAAAGTTTGGTTTAGAGCCGTTCCTCAGTGCAACAGGATTCCTCAGGAGGTGATGGGTTTGCCTTCTTTGGAAGTTTTTAAGCAGAGGCTAGAGAGCCATCTGGCCGAAATGTTGTTTCTGTGAACTGAGGCAGATTGTGAGTAGGTGGGCAGAAAGGATTGTGTCAGCTCTTGTGGCCTGTTCTTGCATGGCCAGGGAGATGCCGATTGCCACTTTGGGTTTGAGGGATGAATTTCTTTCAGGTGAAACTGGCCAGGGATGTTGGGGTTTTGGAAGAGGCATCTGGGCATGGAATTGCGGTTGAACAGGTAGTTCAAACTGTGGTTGAACAGGTAGTTGTGAGTTCCTGCATTGTGCAGGGGGTTGGACCAGATGACCCTGGAGATCCCTTCCATGATTCTACAATTCACCATTCCTGTCCTTAGTGAGGAAAAACCAACTAGGGCCATTTCCGCATGGAGGCGGCCAAGGTGCACTGCCTGCTGGTTATAGATTCGCGCCCATTAACTGTACGGTTTCTGTCTCCCTGACAGGAGTCTCCTCTTGCTTTATCCCCCAGTCTTATCCCAGGTTTTTACTTCCTGACCAGTCAGGTGGTTGAATGAAAGTCAGGAAAACCTGTCCCCCCCCCCCCCGTTTTGGCTTGTCAATCACTGTGATGTGGCATCAGCTACCAATCACCTTTCAGCACCATATTCTCACATCTTAGCAGCTTCCCCAGAAGGGAACAACAAGAAGAAGAGTTGGTTCTTATTTCCCACTTTTCTCTACCAGGAGTTTCAAAGCAGCTTACAATTACCTCCTCTTTCCTCTCTCTACAACAGACACCCCGTGAGGTAAGTGAGGCTGAGAGAGCCCTGATAGTACTGCTCTGTCAACAGCTTTATCAGGGCTGTGAGGAGCCCATGGTCACCCAGCTGGCTGCATCTGGAGGAGCGCGGAATCAAATCCAGCTTGCCATATTAGAAGTTGCTGCTCCTGACCACTACACCAAGCTGGCTCTTTCCTTTTCCTGAAAGTGGATCAAGGAAAAGAATCCTTGAGGTACATAGAACTCTATTTGCATCGGAAAATGCATTGGATCTGAGAAGCTATTTATGGACTATCGGGAAGCCGTAAGAATAAATGACACGAGGCAAGGGTCTGTGCGAAGAAGCCCCCAGATCAGAAGGCACTGCGGTATTTATTACATTCCCCCCAAGTTAGACAAAGGAAATTCCTGAAGGCATCGTGTGCTTTCAGGACTGGTTTAGGTTACATTCCAAGCCATATAAGGAAATAGGTCAAAAAGGCCATCTCAGACTAGGGTTAGATGCAGCAGCTTTAGCTGAAAAGGGGTGTGGTTTGCCAGCACCGAACAGCCAAACTCCTACAATGGACTTCATTGTGTTTCAGTATTTTCAACATCTGCCTTCAAGGAAAAAAAAAAAAAAAAAGAAAATAGTTTTGAGACTCTTTGGAACATAAACCCACAATGACGGCTTGAACTTGAGTCTTTTTTCGATTTCGGAGGACCACCCAAGCATGCCTAACTATCAGGCTGAACAGTATGCGTTGCCTTATCTGATTACCAACTGGAGTGGATCTAAAGTAATGGAAATAGATGCTTTTAGCTGAATTCACTTTGTGTAAAGATACAGGAGGACTTCCGGGGGAGTTGTTTTCCCCCTTGTGCTTGCGCTTCATATGCAAAGGCAATGCTTAGCTCAAAAGACAAGACAATAATTAGTTTTCTTTGTTGAACTGCACTAGAAAGGGCTGTTGTTTTTCAGTTATTGGGGAGGCAGCGAAATTGGTTTTTTTCAGGGTTGTTTAATAGGATGCAGATGAAGCTAAAACATCTGAATCTAGGGGGGGCTGTTGGAGTGAGATGCATTTGAAAGAAACAGTTGGCACAACTGGTAAATTCATCTCAGGACTGAGAATTTTGCATTGCCTCTGATTTAGAAGGAAAGTTACTGACTGCAGGTCCATAGAGTATATCACACCTTTCTAAAATTTTAAAACCGGTACCGTCACACAATTTCAATTTCATGTATGATGCAGAAAAATGGGACATAAATGCTATTGTAGAAGGCAGTTGCATTTGAAATGTGGTATTGGCGGCAGGTTTTATAGACCGGGTGGACCACCAAAAAGACTGATAAGCGGATCTAGATCAAATCAAGCCTGATCTCTCCTTAGAAGCTAAAATGACTAAACTGAGGCTATAGTGCTTTGGTCATATTATAAGAAGGCAGGAGTCACTGGAAATGACAATCATGCTAAGAACAGTTGAAGGCATCAGGAAAAGAGGAAGACCCACCATGAGATGGATTGACTCAGTCAAGGAAGTCATAGCTTTCAGTTTGCAAGACCTGAGCAATCCATATTTTGATGCATGAATAGAGTTGCTAACTCTGAGTCGGAGATTCTGGGTTTGAGCCGGGAGAAAGTGGGGTTTAGGGAAGAGAGAGTGTCGTGTATGATGGAACCCCTCATCACTGGACTGGCACACAGTGCCCAATGACCCATGGCATTCACCACCAGTCTAGGCTTATGCCAAAGCCAGAGACTTCAGGTTTTCTAGTCAGCCAGGACTCATGCCTGGCCAGACAATTTTTGACTTGACCAAAACCACCTGTCTGACCTGACAGTTGGGACCCACATGCTCTGCATTCCTTCCTCCACCACTCCAGGTCCGTAGCCCTTGTATCACAGGATCCTGTCCACTGGATCAAATTGACAGAGGCCTGTTTGCCAGAATGCCTCAAAATAAAACTGCTGAATGAGAGTAAAGTACCGACTTCATCAAGGATTCCTGGGTATTTTTAGAATACAATTTAGAGGCTATTTTTAGTCATCTCCTTTGCATGGAGCATCCTTGTACCACAGTCTATATATAACCCTTGGAGTTGCATGGCAGTGCAAGCATAGCTGATTCCTGGGATTTCGGTGCATGCTTCATTTGGGAGCAGGTGTTGCTCAAAGCCTTCCTACCAAGGAACGAATGAACCTCCCCCACCACGTTTTGGAAGGGGCTGGCGTGCAGCTGCTGAGACATTGCGAGCCGCTCCCTCAGCAGCTGAGCTTTCGCCGGCTTCGACATCTCTCCTCTTGCCCAAGGTCCCACTCCCACCTCCCCAAGCTACGCTTGGCAGCAGGTAGAATTGCTAAACACACAATATGTCGGATGCATAACTTGCCAGAGCAGGCATGAAAAATGAGGCATTTTGTTTCTCAGTCCCTTGCGTCTTCTGGTTTATACCTTCATTCTAGACCAGGATTTTCCAGTGATCTCGGCCAAGGACGCTTATTTAGGGAGGGCGGAATAGTCAGCCACAGCTTCTCCTGCACATACATGGCATATGCAAATACAACTGCAAGAACACTAATGCTTATTTTTCAAGAGTACCAATGGCTTTGGTTACTATAATTTACAGTATAGATATAAATAACAAAAAAGTTACTAAAACAACCCTTCCTCCCTCCCTCCCTCCCTCCCTCCCTTCCTTCCTTCCACAGACCTACTCTAGCTCAAGATCACCAAAATCAACAGGCTTAGCCTATGTATAGAGTTACAGTGTTAATTCAAATGTATCAAAAGATTATCAGTATTTAGTTTTTATTTTCTGTTGTTCTTTGGTTGTATTGTTTTAATGGATTTGTTAAAGGCAAACATATATATATATTTATGATAATCATGCCTATATTTCTGTTTCTCTCCCTCTAGGGAGACCGCACACCAAGAGAACAGTGTGCTGGAACCTTCAAATAGCTTTTAGAAGCATGAATCATGACACTATCGATAGACCCTCTCATATTGGGAGTGAGGACAATGTAACTGCTGACATGCCTCCATCCACATAACAAAACATAGATCAGATCATATGTCTTCCTCATCCCTTGTCATACCCCTCCCAAACAACAAAAAAAGAAAAGGAAAGGAACAAGAAACCTTGGAATGGATTCAGAATCATTTGGTGACTTCCATTGATTTCCCCTTCCTGATTTCCCCTCAGCCTCACATAATTCCTTGGGGTCCCTGATCCAGAGGAGCAGCGATGGATGATTTGCAGCTGGTTGCAGTGGGAGGAGGGAGGCAAGAAAGTTCTATTCTGCTGGTAGAACATGTAGACTGGATTCAACCCTTCATATGAGGAAGGGACTCCCTTGGCACTCTTGGTTGATCACTTGTCAGCCAGCTCAGTGACTTTAAACTTGTCCGAGCACGAGGCAGGGCAAGGTGGGGAAAGAAGAAGAAGAAGAAGAAGAAGAAGAAGAAGAAGAAGAGTTGGTTCTTAGATGCCGCTTTTCTTTACCCGAAGGAGACTCAAAGCGGCTTAAATTCACCTTCCTTTTTCTCTGCCCACAACAGACCCCGATGAGGTAGGTGAGAGAGCCCTAATATTACTGAAGAAAAAGAAGAGCTTGTTCTTATATGCCGCTTTTCCCTACCCGAAAGAGTCTCAGAGGCATCAATATGCCTTCTCTAATGCAATCCCATGCAGAGTTCCTCCAGTTCAGTGAGTTTAAAGGTATCCCCTGTGCAAGCACCGGGTCATGTCTGACCCTTGGGGTGACGCCCTCCAGCGTTTTCATGGCAGACTCAATACGGGGTGGTTTGCCAGTGCCTTCCCCAGTCATGACCGTTTACCCCCCAGCAGCAAGCTGGGTACTCATTGAGTCAGTGAGTTTAGGCTGGAATAATTCTCTGCATCCAATGGCATAATCAGTTTCGTTCACACTGTTTGCTGTGGTTAATGAAGGGAAGATTGGGGAAGATAAAATGAACGCGCATCCTCATTTTTATGGATCCTGCTGTTCCCGAGCAGATTGACAGAGAATCTGGCAGTGCCTTTCAATGTTTCCAGTGCAGTTGCTTGCACTGGCTAGGAAGTACCAATTGTTCTCTGGTTCCTTGCCTTGAATGAGGCATGGGTGGGAGCGAGAAGAATTCCATTTAGCCCCTCGGAAAGCCGCCTGCAATCCGAGAGAGCTCTCTGTCTATGCGTGCTACCTTCTTCAGACATGCAGTGCTATCATCCATCATCGGGGCAGATGGATCCCATTTCAGGATTTAGTGACTACAGGGCAAAGCTGAGCTTCTGCCGCAACAGTAAACAGGAGGTACTGGTTGCAGCAAGGCAAGGAAGCAAAGGAATCCAGCTCCCAGTCACTATATGCTGCTGGGGTGAATAGATGCCAATGGAAGGGTCAAAGCTGCATGACACACACAAGTAAGGACATGGAATGTGAGAAGAGTGCATCAAGGAAAGCTCAAAATAATAAAACAAGGAATGGAACGTTATAAGAAGAAAAAGAGTTGGTTTTTATGCCCTGTTTTTCACTGCCCCAAGGAGTCTCAAAGCGGCTTACAATCGCCTTCCCTTTCCTCTCCCCACAACAGACACCCTGTGAGGTAGGTGGGGCTGAGAGAGCTCTGAAAGGACTGCTGTGTGAGAACCGCTCTAAACAGAACTGTGACAAGCCCAAGGTCACTCAGCTGGCTGCGTGTGGAAGAGCAGGGAATCAAACCCGGCTCTCCAGATTAGAGGCCGGCGCTCTTAACTACTACACCACAACATTGGAAACTTGGATGTGAGTGAACAAAAGTGGCCTGAATTAAGACATTTTTCAGTTAGAAAATTACATTGTGTTCTATTCTGGAAAGGCCCAATTCAGAAGAAACAGTGTTGTCCGATTTGTAAGACGTGGCTTTACACAAGCAATCAGGGGACGTAATCCAAAGTCTGACTGAATTCTAACAGAATTCATTGAAAGCCTATCAACATAAACATCATTCAAGTTTAGATTCAGGGAAGAAATGGAAAGCTTTTATGCAAGTGTCTGGGAAGAAATTGATCACACACTTCAAGGAGATGTGCTGGTAATCATAGATGATTGGAATGCAAAAGTAGGAAAGAAGGCAGAATCAAATATTGTTGGAAAATTTGGGCTAGGATTTTGAAATGAAGTCAGAGTGTGACTCACAGAATGTCGTGAAGCCAACACATTTTTCATTACAAATACATTACTTCAAATTTGTTTACATGGACATTGCTAGATGACCAATACAGGAATGAAACAGATTATATAGCAGCAGAAAATGGAGCTCTATTCTCTCTCTGCTAAAATGAGAACAAGATTGCAGTGTAGATTATGGATTGTTAATATAAAAAATGTATACCTCATCTGAAGAAAAACAATCATAATGACAAAATATAATCTAAATATAATTTATTCAGACATTCAAGACCATGTTTAGCCTGGAAAGAATCATAGAATCATAGAACAACCTGGTTTACCAGGACACTGGACATGTCTCTTTATAAGATCATAGAATCATAGAATAATAGTGTTGGATGCGATCTCCTGGGTCATCTAGTCCAACCCCCTGCACTATGCTGGACACTCACAACCCTATCACTCATCCACTGTAACCTGCCACCTCATTGAAATTTCACAGAATCAGCCTCTCCGTCAGATGGCTATCCAGCCTCTGTTTAAAAATTTCCAAAGATGGAGAACCCACCACCTCCCAAGGAAGCCTGTTCCACTGAGAAACTGCTCTGTCAGGAACTTCTTCCTGATGTTTAGATGGAATTTCTTTTGGATTTATCTTAGATGACTAAGAGGTGATATAATAGCTATCTCCAAATACTTGAAGGGCTGTCACAGAGGATGAAGAGTTGTTGTTTTCCGTTGCCTCAGAGGGTTGGACCAGAGCCAATGGGTTGAAATTTATTTGAAATGAATTTTCATCTAAACATCCGGAAGAAGTTCCCAACAACTAGACTTCCTCAGTGGAACTGGATTCCTTGGGAAGTAGTGGGTTCTAGATAGATAGCCATCTGTCAGAAATGCTGATTCTGTGAATTTAGGTAGATTATGATTGGGTGGGCAGAAGGGTATGTGCCAGTGCTTGCCTCTTGTGGCCCTTTCTTGCATGCCCAGGGAAATGCCAATGGCTACTTTGGGGTTAGAAGGCAAATTTCTTCCAGGCCAGACTGGCCAGTGATTCTGGGTTTTTTTTGGGGGGGGGGCATCATCTGGGCATGGAATTGGGATAATTATGGGAGGGCAGGTAGTTTTGAATTTCCTGTATTCTGTAAGGGGTTGGACTATATGACTTTGGAGGACTCCTCCAACTCTATGATTCTATGACAAGAACATATTTGCAATTGAACATGTCCCAGAAGGACTGTTGGTTGACCAGAATAAAAGGTGACAAAAACATAGTCGGAACTCTAAATGCAACTTCTCAATGACTTGCATGTAGGGACAAAGCTACAATGACTACGCTGAGGCTATTGTACTTTACGAGAGGACAAAAGTCCCTGGAAAAGGCAAGAAATGCTAGGAAGAGTTGAAGACAGCAGCAGAAGAGGAACATGTGATGAACTGACTCAACAGGCGAAGCGATGGTCTACGGTTTGCAAGACCTGAGCAAGATGGTCAGTGATAGGTCAATTGGGAGGTCATTAATTCATGGGATCACTGTAAGTTGGAAGTGACTTGGCAGCATGTAACTCACAAACATCTTCACAGAATCACAGAATCATAGAGTTGGAAGGGGCTATACAGGCCATCTAGTCCAACCCCCTGCTCAATGCAGGATCAGCCCAAAGCATCCTAAAGCATCCAAGAAAAGTGTGTATCCAACCTTTGAAAAGTGTGTATCCAGTCTTCTGTGTCTAGTCCTCAGTCTTTTTCCTAGGGCCATTTCGCACAGAGCTCAAAGTTGCTATTTGGTTGCCGTTTGTGAAAGCGCTACTTCAAGTAGCGAAATGTAACTAGCCGTGCCCGTAACGCACAGCTGCGGTTTTTGCGGAATTTGGCACTTTCACTTCTCGCCACTTTCGTAACCCACAGGCTTCCGGTTCTCCGTCTTATCGCTACAAAGGAGGTCCCTTTTTAGCGCTTCTGGCCTCCCGTGCCCGTCAATCAAACTGCAGGCACACCTTTGACCTCGACCCTAAAGCCGAACTTGTCGGGGTTCCCTTTTTTTTTAAAAAACCCAGGAAACCCCGTAGCAACGCGTTATCGTCCAATCATTGGCGCCCTTGGAACGTGTTTTCTATTGTTTTCTAGGAACCAGATGCATTGACATGTTTGATTGGTTAATCCCCGCCCACAGTACACGCCCACAGGTTACCTGCTTATATGCACCTGGGCAGACACGCGGTCGGCCTCACTCTTTTGTTTGCGTAGCCTACTGCCCGCAGCACAGGTCAACGTTGCAATGGAGAGGCTTATTTTTCAATTGCTGGCTTACATGCTCGCGGTGGTCCAGCGCATGAATACCGCCTTGTCGCGTCGGACGTATGCTATCGCGGAGTACCGAGAACGGGTGGCCGGAACGCTGACCAGCAGCAGAAGACGTTCTGTAAGGGTAACCATGGCGGCCAAGAAACGCTGGCAAGCTCTGGCAGAGGTCCGGTTCCCCCCCCGGTTCTGGGTGGACGAACGATCCTCTGACTGGTGGGAGAATTTTGTGTGGACTCGCTGGGATGATGACCACTGGATTGCCAACTTCAGGATGTCGAGGGGGACATTTTTTGAACTCGTGGAGGCTCTACGTGGACGCATGGAGAGGCAAGTCACTGGCATGCGGCGCCCCGTTCCAGTTGAAAAAAGGGTGGCTGCCGCATTGTGGTACTTGGCCACCCCTCAGTACTTCCGGACAGTAGCCCAGCAATTCGGACTCGGAGTCACTACGGTTGGCGATATCCTTAAGGAGTTCTGCCTCGCCATGGAGGCGGAATTGTTCAGCAAAGTCGTGTGCCTCGGAGACCGGCTTGGAGCGGTGAGTGTCATTCTATTCCCTTTTGCCCTTTAAATTTTTTTTCTTGTTTGACAGGTCAGCAACGAAGACGCGATACACCCCACGCTGACATGCAATGGCTTATATTCTTTTCTTTCCCTTATTCCAGAGTATGGACGGGTTTGCCAGGCTTGGATTCCCGCATTGTTTTGCGGCCGTCGATGGAAGCCACATCCCTATCCGTGCCCCCGGGGGAAGCATAAAAGAGTACGGGAACAGGAAGGACTTTTGCTCTGTTCTCCTGCAAGGAACAGTGGACTTCTCCGGCCGGTTTATCGATGCCGAGGTGGGGTGGAGTGGCAGGAGGCATGATGCCCTTGTTTTCAGGGAATCCAACCTCAGGAAAGCCATGGACGAAGGGGTCTTTGTTCCAGGAAACCCCACCGCCACCATTGAGGGCGTGCGTGTGCCGGCGTTGGTCCTCGGGGACGGAGCCTACCCATTACGACGCTGGCTCATGACTCCCTACAAGCGGCCAAGGACGGACGTGCAGAGCCACTACAACCTCAGTCACTCCCGGGCAAGGAATGTAGTGGAGCGTGCCTTTGGACGTTTGAAGTCACGGTTCCGTTGTTTAATGTCACGACTCCATGTACATATTGACAATGTGACTCCGCTGATAATCGCATGTGTGATTTTGCACAACATATGCGAGGACAAGGGACATAACATCCCCTTCCCTGAGGACGAACCTGAACCTGTAGTCCTTCAGGATACACAGGACATCCCTGAAGCAAGGAGAAAAAGGATATATGCTGAGGGGTGCAAGGTTCGGGACGCCATAGCCACCCACATCTACAGAAACAGGAGGCGTGTTTAATTGTTTTTCCTACTCTGTTGTTGAATAAAGTTTTGTGTTCTTTGTTTAACCTTGTCTTGTGCGGTTTGTGTACTTTGCCAGCAAAAAAACGGGGATTCTCTGGTCCAAAAGCACTTTGACAGCCCTAAATGCTAACTCCCCACTGAAATTGACAAACACAATACGGAAGCGCTGAATGGGGAAAGTTCGGGGAGGCGGGTAGCCAGGAAGTATTGGCGACCCCTGTCAAACCGGAGGATCAATCCACTTATGTTCCAAGGAATAATTTTATTGGTGGGCAGCTTTGATACATTTAAAAAACGGGGTGGTCGATCGGAGCAACGCACGTTCGTTCCCTAACCGTCATTCCGAAGATGCCGAAGCCACGGAAGGGCTCCTTCTGGCAGCGCGCCGAGGCTGAGGCACTTCTGGAGCTGGTGCTACAATCAAAAAGTGTTGGCCGCCTAATGGCCAGCACCCACTGCCACACCAAGGGTGCCTACCTGGTGTTGGCTTCAAAGCTGAGGGAGAGGGGCTATGTCCGGACCTGGGAGCAGGTCCGGACAAAATTCAAGCGCCTTAAGCTGGACTTCCTAAACAGTCTGGAACAGTGGGGGGGGATCCCGCAGCCAAGTGGGAGGACGGTCTTCCACGACCAGATGGTGAAAATATGGGAGAAGGCTGGGAAGCCCCCCCTGGACATGAGGAGGCATATGGGTGAGTGCTGCCCTCGTTGTGTTTTGCCCTTAAACATGCATGGAATGACTAGCTGCCTCTTTCCCCTACTGTCCCCAATGAAATTCGAGAAAGTATTTAGATGCTGTCAACCCCCTCAGACTTAGCCAGCCAGTACTGTAGAACCACTTTGGTTATGCGCTTAGACTCTAACTGTGGTGTGTCCACCAGCTGTGTTTCATCTCTGTTTTGTGTGCTTTTAATTATGATTTGTCTTTTTCTTTGCCCAGCCACACAATCACCATCCAAGCTGGCAACAGCACCTGAGCGTGAGGAGGGGGAGGAAGAGGGACCTTCCACCTCGGGACAGGCTGCAGGTGAGAGTTTTATGTCTGTGAGGGAGACCCATGTGTGTGTACCCACACGGAGCCATATGGGAGCCTGATGTGATGCTTCCTTTTGGAGTGTGATCAAATTCTTTGTTTGATTTCTATAGCTGAAACTGTGGAGGCAAGGCTGCGTGCCATGGAGGCCAGAGTTACTTCCCTGGAGGCTCAAGTGGCGGAGCTGAAAGGGGAGATTGAGCAGCACAGGCAACAGAGGGAGGCGGAAGAGCGTAGGTTATGTTCCCCACTGCCCAACTCTTCTCACACTGTGGCTAAGGCCACTTAAAAGTGTATGCATGTAAACTAAAGAAATTTGAAAATATGTGTGGTACTAATGTGTACTTTTTCTCCCTCCCCACAGTTAAGAAGAAGGAGGACGAAGAGCTCTTCCGGCGCAAAGTTAGGGGGACCGTGGGACGGCTGTGCAGGAGAGTTAGGGCGATGGAAGGGGCTGGGGAGGGGAGCGGTGGTACCTGAGTTTTGTTTCCTGTTTGTGTTTTGGGGTAGGGGTTGGGGGGGGGGGCTCCAAGTTTCATTCCCCAATGTTTTTCCCCTGTTAAATGTATACTTTTGTTAAAAAAAATTGGTTTTCCAGGGGGGTGGGGGGTGGTGGTGCTGGTGGGGCTCCAAGTTTCACTCCCTAATGTTTTTCCCCTGTTAAAATGTTTTTTAAAATAAAATGTTATTGCAAATTTTATAACAAGACTCCAGTGTGACTTCTTAAACTCGCACATATTTAACCCCACACCACACTCCTAAAACTCCTAGAACTAACACCCCTCCAACCTCCAACCCACACAGCAGTACCACAATATACACAATCACTAGAGAGGCCGCTTTCAGCCTTGCAGATTCTACAGTAGGGTACACAGAGACAGAGTCAAAAATATAAACTTTATTCAACAAACAACAAAACACAGATAACATGAAATAGAAAAAGTGGGCAAAACTAGGAGGGGGAGTACTTGTCTGCTGGTTTTATTTTTCTCTTTCCGAGAATAGTCCTCCTTCTTGTTTGGGTGGAGGCATTCTGAGAGGGAGTCGGTGGGGTGGGTGCTGGAAGTGGTGGTGTTGGTGTGGGTGGTGGTGGGGGGGCGATTTGTGGAGGGTAGGCCCTTTCCATGACCGCTACAGCCCTCTCCATGAGTCTCCTTATCAGACGCACCTCCTCCACGCCTTCGCGTAGGATTTGGTTTGTCTCTCTAAGGACTGCCCTCAATTTTCTCCCCTCCTGGGCAATGAGTGTGAGCATGGCTTGGTCAGCGGCCGCGGCACGCCGTGACTCCTCATAGCAGTGCTCAAGGAGCCTCTCTCCCACGCTTGTCAAGACGGAGACGCGCCTCAGCCTGCCGCGTTCCCTCGTAAGCCTCTCCTCTGCTGGGAGCGCACCTCTAGGTGGTGGGCTGCCTGGAGCCAGGGGTGGTTCCTCCTCCTCATCTGAAAGAACCTCTGTTGGCAAAAAATGAGAAACAAAACTGTTAGTAACATCAAAAAAGTCAAAACACACCATGGTGGACATGGTGTTCTTTTTTGTCCCCGTGTTTTCCTGCCAAGAATTTAAACAATCCCCGGCGAGCACATGGCTATTGTTTGTTTGCCCATGGTGTGCTTTTACTTTTGCCTACTTTCACAGCAGGACTCTCAACAATTAAAAGGGAGCACATGGTTAGTGCCTAGCGACATTGTCCTGCAGCTATGGCTCGAAAGGAACAGGTCATGCACGCTCACCATCTTGAATCTGTATCCGCCTGCGCCGGGCAGGAGGTCCAAGCACCCTAGGCTGTTCCTCCTCCTGTGTTCCGGGTATGAAATCTGCAAAAAAAGGAAAAAAAACAGATCTAGGACCAAAGGGTGGCAAAGCCAGCTTCAAAGCCTACACCAGCAACGCAGAGGGACTCTCTTCTTTCTCTTAGCAGTGCTGCTGCCCTGCACAAACAGAAAAGCACAAAGCAGTTAAAACAGCCCCCCCCCCTATTTTTACTAATACCTACCAATGTTAGTTGATGCCCCCGAATCACTATCCACGTCAGGTGCTGCTGGAGACTCTAGGGGCCCCGTCCCTGGCAACTGTGTCTCTGTGGACAAGAGCAGAAAATAGTGAAAAACGAGCAAGCATACACCATGAACCACAAAGCAAGCTCCCAAAGTTGTGAGCCAAAGTACTGCAGAAGGCCTATGGGCGAGGCATGCTGCAAATATTTTGGGGCTGTTGGTTAAACATGACCGTTTCAAATACTAACCACATCAAGCACTCCACAGCCAACCATCTTAATAAATCTTTTAAAAATTAAAATTAAATTATAAAATTAAAACCGTTTCAAATAGTAACCACAGCAAGCACTCCACAGCCTACCTTCTTTTAAAATCTTTTAAAAATTAAATTATAAAATTATAAAATTAAAACCGTTTCAAATAGTAACCACAGCAAGCACTCCACAGCCTACCGTATTATGCGTTGCAACGAACACACGAGAAAACGATGCCCAAACGTCAGAACACACATTTGCTTAAAAGGAAATATAAAATAAAAAGAAAATCACTTACCGGAGGCAAGGGGCGTTTGCTCAGGAGCCTCCTCTGGCTCCCCAGGAACGATGGCGATCAGGTCCAGCGTTACCGATTCCGCGGCTCGTTGCTGGACGGGGGGTGGAGGGCGAAAGCTGGAGGAGGTTCCCTCGCCGGGATCCTCCTCAGCGGGTGGTTCCTCGACCGGGGCAGCCGGCTTCCGAACCACCTTAAGGCTCCGGCCGACGCGCTTCGGCCTGCCGGATCCTTCCCCGTCCCCGTACAGCTGGCGCTGCTCCTCGAAGTAGGGGCAGGTCACCTTTTCGTTGCCGGAACCCTTGTTATGGTTCACGGCTCTCATGTACTCTGCCCTCATTGTCTTGGTCTTCGACCGGCATTCAAGGCCGGTCCTGTTGTGGCCCAGGGCGCGCATCTTAATAGCCACTTGTTCAAAAACCTCCCTATTCCTGTGGGAGGACTGGAACGCGTCCTGGATTTTCTCCTCCGAGAAAATCCCGATCAGGTCCCTGATCTCCGCGTCCCTCCAAGTTGGGCCACGGCCGGTTGCAGGGACGGACGAGGCTTGAGAAGACGATTCCATGTTGCTTTTGCTAGTAGCTGAGCAAAATGGTGGTGGGAGGTGCAGGGTGCAACGGATCATATACCTTCCCGCACACAAAGACAAAGGGACTAGCCGGCTCCTGATTGGTGGAGGGCAGCAGGGGACACGCACATTGGCCACATCAGGTCACATGTCACGTTCAAAACTCCTCGCGCGGGAACAGGATCTGCTCCTAATGGCCAGATTGGCGCCCTTGTTGTTTGACTTAACGCATGCGCGTATTCGTTTACACGCGAGAAGAGCAGTTTGAACATGCAGCGGGCGCCATTTTAGGAAAATGTCCGCCATTACACAAACGCATGCCGGTGTTCAACCGAGAGCAAGTGCGGCAGTACTCGGCAGTTCCCCAATAATATTCACCAGCCACAGCATAAATCAACCAAACATGACATGTAACTGGCGTACGTTCGTTGGCACGCTCAGAGGAATGTTTTTTAAAATGAACGGGGGACGGCGACTCCGCTTGCCGGAGGTCTAGCCGCCAATGGAAGGGGTTGTCCGCACCCAAGCACAAGCACGCACCGGGAACCACACAAAGACCCACTACACATAAGCCGCCCCTCATGATATCACCTCGAATCATGTCTATTGAACCCCTGTAAGCTAAGCAGGAGACTGCGAGCGGCGACCGTTCGTTGGCACGCTCAGAGGAAAATTTTTTAAAATGAACGGGGGACGGCAACTCCGCTTGCCGGAGGTCTAGCCGCCAATGGAAGGGGTTGTCCGCACCCAAGCACAAACACGCACTGGGAACCACACAAAGACCCACTACACATAAGCCGCCCCTCATGAAATCACCACGAATCACGTCTATTGAACCCCTCTAAGCTAAGCAGGAGACTGCGAGCGGCGAATGTTCGTTGGCACGCTCAGAGGAAAATTTTTTAAAATGCTCCCTGTACGTTGACTCCGCTAGGACTGGCCGATGGTAGACGGGGTTTTAAGCTTTGGGCAAATTTTGGGAACGTGACGGTGTGTGCCACTGTGCTTGTGAAAAACTCTTGTGGTGTCCGGGCAGAATTTCCGAAAGTGATCGTGCTTGAAAGCCAGTCGCTGTCCCGTTGCCTCGTAGATCCCCGCTCGCTCGGAGAAAAAAAAAATGGCGAACAGTTCGCCGGAAGTTTGGAGGACAGGCTCGGGAGGAGGGACTTTGAAGAACCCGCAACAATGGTAACGCACAGGTCTTTAGCGCTACTGTTGCAGATTGGTTGCAGGAGTGTATCGCTATCCGGAGGGTGAATCCAGTTTTCTGGATTCCCCTAGAAGCGCTACAACGAAGCGCTTTTTGCGGGTCGGTTTCAGGATTGTTGCAGATTGTTTACGACGTCGTGCGTTATGGCAAATTAGTAGCGTTTTCAATCAGCAACCATTGTGCTATTTTTAAGCCGTGGGAAATGCCCCCTATTCTTTGCAGTATGTATTTTTTAATTCATTACAGAATTTGCAATATCATACTCTTTCTTTTGTTTAAAAGCCTGCCTTCATTCACGGATCCAGATGTCGTCGGTGTTCCTATATCAGACTTTGTCCATATCTGAATGTTACTCTGAACTTCTAAACTCCACACGATTGTAGCAACCTTAACTTTGTCTGGCTAGCAGCTCAAACTTTCAGTGACTTTTTAGGACAAGTTTTATTCCGAGGAAGAAAAATGTCAAGAGGACTGCTGTTCTGGAAGTAATTTTTCATACCTCTCCTCAGCATCAGTCCTTTTGTATTCTTCGTACGACTAGTCTGTGGCAAACGTAAAGCCAGGATTTTGCCCCTCAGCTTTATTTTGTGAGGATTTATCTCTTAACAAACGAAACTCCAGACTGGGAAATAATGTCTTTGCCCTGGATGTCTGGTGAAAAATAACCTCTTGAAGAAAATAGCTAGGCTTTTTAATAGCACCAGACAGCAAATATTGTACTCAGTGAAAGCACAGAGGTCTAAGGGCTTTGAGACATTTCAAGGAAAATTAACAACAGTTCCCAGAACAGCCGGGTTTCAAAGATGACAGCTCCGTTTAAAATCATCTTAAGCCTGTGTGAGTCTCCTTCCGATAGTGCAGTCGGCAGGCAAGAAAAACCTGGAGCTACTCCAAATGTCATTCCTACGTGTCTGTGCTTTCTTTGGCTGACGGAAACTTGATGGCCACTTGGAAAATCGGCACCCAAGAAAACAGGGGAAAAGGTTAACAAAGACGGCTCAGCAAATAGAACCTGCAATTTTGTTTTTTTAGGAATAATTGATCTGCTGGTATCTTTTGGCTGTGGATGAGACAGAGAGGGAGAGGAAGAGGGGGGAATAATGGGGGAGACTTCGGAGAAGGGTCGCATATACACTGGAAAATAAATAATAAATTCTTTCCTTTTGAATTCTGCTAAACTATGGCCTCCTCTATGAAGCTAGAGGTAATGCATCTGAGAAAGTTCAAGACATAGCAAAACAAGCTTTTCTGCTTCCAGAGATGAATCAATTGTGAAGCTACTAAGGTATTTCTTTTCACATCCCTGTAGCCCTCAACCCAGCTAAAAAGATTTTTTTTTTTCAAATAGATCTTGTCTGTCATTGTGGAAAGGTCATTTTCATCACCCTCCATCTGCTACATCTGTGTGTCTTTCTTCCTTTCTCACATAAAAAATCCTTTTCTATGTAGGACTTCCTGTTACATTTGGTACCTTTCAATGACTCACAGTTGGAATGATGTGGCTTTGTGCTTCTTAATTTGTTTCCTATAAACATTTCACATGCCTCTCAGAGGAGAGTCGGTCTTTTGTTGACCTCATTCGCAAAAGGAGCTTTGATGCGTTTGGCGTGGGCATCCTGGTCTGGTATCCTTCTGCAACTAATACCACCAGTCTAGAGGATACATCTCAGGGACCCATTATACATGGCAGCACCTACACCAGGCTGTTACCATGCCATTGCAGAGGGGCAAAAATCCCCACCGTCCCCCATGTATGGACGGGGGAGGAGCTCCCCTGTTGCACGCCGTCTGCCCCAGTGCAATGGCCCCATGCACGCAACACGGGGCCAGAAACGCCAGAAGCGCCGGGAGCGCTTTGAAGTGGCAGCAGCGGTGGCAGGGGGGGATTGGGGGCATGGGGCCCCCACTGCACGATGGTGGGGAGCAGCATGCTGCTCTCCCACCATGGTGGGGGCAGGGGGGAACACCTCTGTCAGCTCCACGGAGCCGCAGAGCTGGCAGAGACAAGAGGCATCCCTGCAGGGACACTGTAAGTCGGGGCTTGGCTCCTCTGCTTATGCACAGGGCTAGCCTGACCCTGGGGAGACCCAGGAATGCAGAAGAATCTGCATTTCCTTAACACGGGTTTGACGAGGGCCTGGGCTTGGCAGCGCCCAGGATGGTGGCAACATTGAGCATAATTGGGGATTTTCCCCGAAGCCCTGTGGCCGCGAGTTTGGGGATTCCAGCCCGTGCATAATCGGTCATGGTTTGGTTCTCAGGTCCGACTTGGCCACCATGGGGTTGAATGGTAGGGTTGCTCGTTTCAGGCTGAGAATTCTTGGAGATTTGGGGGTAGAGCCTAGGGAGGATAGGGACCTCACTGGAGCACAGTTCCATAGAGCCAATTGTCCAAAGCACCCATTTCCTCCAAGGATACTAGTCTCTGTAGTGTGGAGATGGATTGTGACTTCAGGAGATCCACAGGTTCTACCTGGAGGCTGTCACCCCTACTGTGTATGTAGGGATGCTGCAATCCTTTTTTTGAATGAAGCCAAAATTGATGGTAGTGATTCTAGTGAGCAAACTCCAAGATCAGCTTGATTGATTGGCCAAAGGCCCAAACTTCTTTCAAATATGTTGTAGCCATGCTGGATGTTTGATATGATATCAAGGCCCATTCTGCACACAATAGATAATGCACTTTCAGTGTGCTTTGGCAGCTAGATTGTCCAGTGCAGAACAGGAAAATCTACTTCTAAAATGCATTGAAAGTACATTATCTATTGTGTGCACAATAGGCCCAAGACGTATGAGGAAAGGTTGGGGGAGCTTGGTCTATTTAGCCTGAAGATGAGACGACTGAGAGGGGATCTGATAACCATCTTCAAGTATTTAAAAGGCTGCCATGTAGAGGATGGAGCAGAGTTGTTCTCTCTTGCCCCAGAGGGGCAGACCAGAACCAATGGGATGAAATTAATGCAAAAGAAATTCCATCTAAGCATTCATAAGAAGTTCCTGACAGTTTGAACGGTTGCTCAGTGGAACAGGCTTCCTCAGGAGGTGGTGGGTTCTCCATCTTTCCTTGATGCACTCCATTTTTAATCAGAGGCTGATTCTGTGAAGGTTCAAGGAGGTGGCAGGTTACAGTGGATGAGTGATAGGGTTGTGAGTGTCCTGCATAGTGCAAGGGGTTGGACTAGATGACCCAGGAGATCGCTTCCAACTCTATTATTCTATGATCTTATAAAGAGACAGATCCAGTGTCCTAGTAAACCAGGTTGTTCTGAGTCCAGGAGATGAAGTGCATGGAGTAGAGCTTGAAGCAGCATTTATATGCAGATATGCAGATGTGCATCACCAGTGAGAAACAATGTTTGGGGCGGCATCCAGTGGTACTGGCAAGGCAGAGGAATGGGTTGTTTTTATGCCACTTCTTCCTAGTTATTCCTTGTTGAGCAGATTAAATTGGGGGATTACAGTGCAAAACTCTGGAAACTTGGGCATTAATAGGAAAGCCCTTGCCCCAGGGTTGTTCATAGAATCCAAGAGTTGGAAGAGACCTCCAGAGTCATCGTCCAACTCCGTGCACAGTGCGGGAATTCACAACTACCTACCCACCCACAGTGACCCCAGTTTCATGCCCAAGTGATCCCTCCACCAAACATCTCCACCAAACATCTCCACCAAACATCTCCCCTTCTTCCCTTTCATTTGAGAGACAGTTTTGCCCATCACATGGAATAAGCTTGTAAGAACTCAGTGTATAATGGAAAGGTGGAAAGGGTTAACTGGCTTAACGATTCCGCAGTTTCCTTTTTCTTAACTGAGCAGTCCCTCCCCCCCCTAGTTGTTTAAAGGTATATTCTGGCCCAGCCTAAGGAACTGAGGAACCAACAACAATCCTTTGTTTGTATACATTTGAAAGGTTGATATTAATTCAAAACGAACAAACTGCTTTATTTCACTTCTGTGGGGAAATACCCAGGTAGGTATCAGGTTTGGAATTTGGCAGGTGAACAGGCAACAGGAATGGGGAAACTTTATATAACTATAAGCGATAGACATTTTGTCTCAATCAAGCAGCGGTTTGGTTTTACAGACAAGTCCAAACTGTGGAGAGAAATCTCTTGGCAATCACTGCTAAAATAAACAGACATAAACTTGTTTGTCTCAAAATTACTTAAGTTTGTGTAGGCAGGCACATAGATTCCAATTTTTCTTCCTTACTACTTAACAGAGATCATCTTTACTGGGTGCTATTTTCCTTAGAGAAGGACTACTTGTCCCATTTCCCTATTCAGAATTCCCCTTGATCCTTTTCAGTCTGCTTAACTCCAACAGTTCTAACTGCTATTCTCAACTGTAAAATTCCCTCTGAACCCCTTGTCAATCAAAATTCTAAGACTGGGCTAACACATTAACCATTCACTGTTACAGTTGGAAAAACATCTACCCTGTTACTTTCCAAAGGTACAGGTGAAAATTCAGAGTTGTTTGAACACCTTCCAGTTCAGCTCAGTTGCTGGTAAAGGTAAAGGTATCCCCTGTGCAAGCACCGAGTCATGTCTGACCCTTGGAGTGACGCCCTCCAGCGTTTTCATGGCAGACTCAATACAGGGTGGTTTGCCAGTGCCTTCCCCAGTCATTACCGTTTACCTCCCAGCAAGCTGGGTACTCATTTTACCGACCTCGGAAGGATGGAAGGCTGAGTCAACCTTGAGCCGGCTGCTGGGATTGAACTCCCAGCCTCATGGGCAAAGCTTTCAGACGGCTGCCTTACCACTCTGCGCCACAAGAGGCTCATATCATCAGTTGCTGGATCAAATGCAAAACCCAAAATTATGTATGTTCTTGGAAAAAAGTAGAAACACCCTGACAATGTGGCACCTTAAACATAGGTAGACTTATACAAAATATATCAGAGAAAAAAAACAAAACAAATAAAAACTAAATGAGGATCGTTAGTGTTAGTGGAGAATGGGGAAGAATTGTGCAGTGTCAGAAAACAAAATTTAAACAGACACTGATGGGGACAGAAGATGAATGTCAGGGCATGGGTCATCGAGGTATGTCTAATAGTCCAAACTCGACACTGATAGCATTAAAACCCATAATGCTAAAACTAATAACTATTTTTAGAAATACGAATTTTTCCATTTCTTAAAAATATGGAAATAGAACTGAAAATAATTCATATATGCCTAGATATCCTGCAGGTGAATGCGATTGTTTGTGGGGGAGAGGAATCAGTTGACATATGGTGAGACGAATATGTGTCGTATCTTCTCAGAAACGGACATACAACCACCTTTTTGAGAAACCTGGTGTGGCCAATCTTAGGACAATTCAGAATGCATGATGATTATTAATAATCTCATCAGCTGACAGTGGGAAGGTATCACTGAAACGGTCTCAAATTCCTTCTTGTCAGACCTTTCACAGTGACTCTTATTTTAACAGAAGCCTTGTCATGAGAAATTTGAGTGGCAGCTGAAGTGAATTTTTCTTTTCTTTTCTTTCAAAAACACAGCAGAACAGGAAGCAAGGAGAGCAACTCAGTGACTGGGGGTGGGAGGGGAAGGGTTGTCGAATTAATCATCTCCTCTTGCTGACAACAATCCATCCCTTCCTTTGCTGACATCAATTCCTTTTGGCCAAGAGGAGCAGAATTTGGAGGGTCTTCTTGTCACTCACTTATCTTTGTCCAAGGGAGTTTTCACCTTGTTCCTGTGTCCTTCAGTTAAAGTTTGATGACGAAGGGGGGAAAGAAGCAATAAAAGTTGGAAAAACAGTCCTGTTGGGAGTGATCAATAGATTGGGAGAGATGCTGTCCTGACTCTTTTTACACTTGGCAAACCCAGTACCCTGTGAACTGGTGCAGAAGGGCATAGGACTCTTATAACATACAGGGCCATTGTCACTGGAAAACGACAAGGGGTTCTAGGCTGTCATCATCAAAAATTTCATGCTGCTTCATTACTGCCCTGAAAATATTTCTCTGTCAGAGTCATCTTGAGCCAGCTTGGTGTGGTGGTGAAGAGTGGTGGCTTCTAATCTGGAGAGCCAGGTTTGATTCCCTGCTCCTGTACATGCAGCCAGCTAGGTGACCTTGGGCTAGTCACAGTCCTGTTAGAGCTGTTCTCACAGAGCAGTCCTGTCAGACCTCTCTCTGCTTTACCTACTTCACAGAATGTCTGTTGCGGGGAGATAAAAAGAAGGGGATTGTAAGCCTCTTTGAGACTTCTTCAGGTCAAGAACAGCAGGGTATAAAACCGAACTCTTCTTCATCTTGGGTTCCAAGTGCTATAGTACCCTGACCGCAAATTTCACTCCAGCTGGGAAACTGGCTCTTGTTCACCTGTCTTTGAATGTGGGGTCAATAAGTTTGTTCTTCATGGTGCAAGACACCCACTGATCCTCATGCCATGGCTAGGGCCTTATGTATAGCTTCTTTGGAATGATGTGTAAAACCAGGATGGTCAGATGGGAAGGAGAACAAGGATCCCTGTTCTGAAAAGAATAGAGGATGGGGGGCTGTTGTCTGCATGACATGCTACATCCACTGAAATTTTCTCCTTTGAAGAAGAAGAAGAAGACTTGGTTCTTATATGCCGCTTTTCCCTACCCGAAGGAGGCTCAAAGCGGTTTACAGTCGCCTTCCCATTGCTTTGAACTGTGAAAGATATGGAAGAGTTGTCTTTAAGAGTGCCAACCTCCAGTTGGGGCCTGGAGTTCTCCTAGAACCCCAACTAATCTCCAGACTTTAGAATTCAGTCCTAGGAGGCAATGACAGCATCAAAGGGCAGGCTCCGTAGTATCTCAATCCCACTGAGATCTTGGTTGTCCCCAAAGTCCTTCCCAAGCACCACCTGAAAATCTCCAGGGATTTCCCAAGTCTAGCTGTCTTCCTCTGCCTTTTCCCGGGCCCAGCCCAATTGTCTCCCTTTTCATTTCCCAGTCATTCCTTTACGTAGCCCATCCTTCCTTTTTGTTCAGCAAAAGTTGCTGACTCCGGGAAAAAACACCCCAGAGCTCAACCAGATGCCACAGCCTTTTCTTGTTGTTATGGATGTTTAGGACAACTGAGTGGATTTTCTTTTTTCAGAGCGGCCCTGCAAAAGTGACTTCAGAAGGGGGGCTAGCAGCAGCCTCCAGGAAATTTGCACATCTCATGCTCGTTTCCTTCTGCCTCGGCAGAAAGTCCCAAAGGAAAGGCCTGGTGTTTCCTGAGAAAGGATGTCCTCTTCGATCCTCGGCATCTTGAACTCGCCAGCATGACGAGAGGGGACCTTCCTACCAGTTCACATTTATGGTTCAGGAGTTCAGTGAAACCACAAGACGGGCTTTGAAATGTCACTGTAAGCACAAAGGCCCGGCAAGGCAGAGTAGTAAACATGATGATGCCCGCTTTATTGTGGGGCTTCTACAGGAACTAATTTGAAGCAGTTGCATTCCCCAAGCAGCAGAGGTGCGGCAAGGCCTTAGCTGGCGTATTTTAAATTAGGCCTTTCCGTCAGTGATTGTCCCCTCGTTGCTCTGAACTCTGAGATGATTGACGGCGCGCGCATCGTTAACCTGCATAGAGCTTGTACAGCGGAAAGCGGTGGGGAGAAGCCCTCCGTGTAATAAATATTGCACAAGGTAATGATCCTTTCCCCAATTTTGCTGCTTAAGTTTGAATACCATGAAGCTGTAACACAGGAAATCAAGGCTCCCCAGCGGTGGTAGGTGGGCAGGTGAGAATTCTGTCTGGTCCAAACCAAAATGCAATCCTAACTTTGGGATTTATCATCATCATCATCATCATCATCATCATCATCATCATCACCCGCCATTCCCGGAACCAGCTCGTGGCAGGGTACAGTTATCCATATCAAAACCCCAATGAGACCCCATTAAAACATTACATGAACATAAAAGTTATACAGCGGAAACAAGAACATGACGGTGTAGCTCAGACTCCCATCCCACAAGAAAACATCCAAGAGAGGAAGAGAAAGAGGAAGAGGAAGAGTTTCTTCAGCCTTTTCCAACTTTTTGACCATGGTGGAAAATCCTGAAATATCTTTTCAGGCTTCGAGGAACCCTGGAAGTGGCGACAGAGAAGTGGATGCGGAAGTCAGCCAATCAATCAGTTGATCACTGTTTTTCCATTGTGGAGAAAGGGACAAGGCCTGTAGAGCAATAGGGGGAAGTGGGCTTCAGTGATGTCTAGTGAGGTCAGCAGCCATCCGAAATCCTGGGAAAGGCTGCGTAACCCCTGGGGAGCTCTCATGTTACCCCCCGGTTGAGAATCCCTGCCTCAAAGAGAGTAGGAGGGTATTAAATACAAGAGGGTATTAAATACAAGTATGATGATAGAAGTATCCCCCTCAACTTTTTCTTTTTGGGTGCACAGAAGTGGCTCATAGCATCTAAGCCAGAGTTTTGGGTCCGCCAGCTGAAATGTTCAGGAATTGTATCTCTCACTCAAGGGATCATAGAGTTGGAAGGGACCTCCAGGGCTATCTTGTCCAACCCTCTGCCCAGTGCAGAAACTCCTAGCTAATTAACAAGAAAATACATTTCTGTCTGGAACATCTTTGTAGTCCATCCCATTTGGATAAAAGATTCCGTGGCAATATCTGGCTCACAGAATAATCCCGGCTAAATTTCTGAAGATCTGGGGCCGTGTATTTTCAATAATGAAAAGGCTGACAAATCTAAAAAAATGTGTTGCTATAGCATTTGGAAAACCACCTATTCAATTACCCTGCACAGCCAAGAGAGCTGTGTTTTCACATGGATTCTCAAAACCACCCTGCCCAATACGTGTAACTACCAAGCCCATATTCACAAGGGGCTGACAATGGGCCCCAGCACAAATTTGCCCTGCCCTCTCCCCAAAAGCCTGCCAGTCATACTAAGGGTGGGGTCAACTTATTAGAAGATGTGGGCTGCAGGAGTATCCGGCACTGACAACGATGATGGCAAAAGAATATACAGCTGTCAGCCATCACAGAACTCAGATCTTAGTCAAGGTTTGTCTGAGAACTAATGAGTACTCCCGTGTGCCCTCTGACAGAACTTTTCATGCCTCAAGGCCAGCTTGCCCTGGGTGCTGTCGCCCAACACCAAGCTAGACATGCCATGCCTGGCCTCCTCCTACATTGCACACCTTCGGCAGCTGCAGCAGGAAGACTGCAATGAAAAGGGCCACGTGCACTCTGTCAGACTGGGAAGGGGGATGAATGAATGAATGAATGAATGAATGAATGAATGAATGAATGAATGAATGTGCCCGATTTATTTTCATGATCAAAGAATCATAGAGTTGAAAAGGGCCATACAGGCCATCTAGTCCAACCTCCTATTCAATGCGGGGTCAGCCTAAAAGGTAAATATCTGTCCAGTTGCTGCTTAAAGATCACCAGTGAGGGGTGATCAGTAAAGATCACCACCTCCTTAGGCACTTGATTCTATTGCTGAACTACTCTGTCTCTGAACATTTTGTTCTGGATACCTAGCCATTATTGTTCTACAAGTAGTTTAAACCCATTACTGCTGGTCCTCTCCTCTGCTGCCAACAGGAACCTTTCCCTGCCCTCCTCTTAGTGACAACCTTTCAATACTTAAAGACAGCAATTAGGTCCCCTCTCAATCCCCTCTTCTCCAGGCTGAACATTCCCAAGACCCTCAGCGTTTCTTTATAGGGCTTGGTCCCCAGGGCCTGGATCTCACTTGTCGTTCTCCTCTGAACCCTCTCAATCATGCCCAGTCCTTTTGGAAGTGAGGCATTCAGAACTGCACACAATACTCCAGGTGCGTTCCAACCAATGATGTATACAGTGGGATTATGACATCTTGGGATTTTGATGTGACACATCCGTTGATACAGCCCAATACAGCAATTGCCTTTTTTTAAAATCACTGTATCTCTGCTCATATTTAGCTTACAATCCACAAGTACCCCAGGATCTGATTCACACACACTATTCCCCTCCAGTATGCATGTGTGTATACCTCCCCTCCAGTATGCATGCTTCTCATTTTTGTGACCTAGATGTAGAACTTTACACTTATCCTTATTGAATGGCATCTTGTTCTTATATGCCCACTTTTCCAGCGTGTTAAGATCTCATTAAACTCTATGTCTACTGGAATGTTTGCTGCTCCTCCCAGTGTGGTGTCATCTACAAATTTAAAGAGTAGTCCCTCCAACTCTTCATCCAGATAATTGATAAAAATGTTGACAAGTACCAGACTCAGTACTAAGCCCTGTCCCCCCCCTTACTTCCCTCCAATCTGATGAAATACCATTGACAACTACTCTTTGGGTGCAATTGTCTAACTAGTTCCCTATCCACCTATCCAGCTGAAAATCCAGTCTCCAGTTCTCCAGTATACCTATCAGAACATCATAGGGAATCTTGTCAAAAGCCTTACTGAAATCCAGGTGAACCACATGGACTGAGTTTCCATGATCTAGTTGTTGGAAGAGGCAATGTCTGGCGTACAAAGAAGAAGAGAAAAAGACCCTACAGGGGACAGCAAGAAGACTGTTAGATAGGACAGTGAGGTCAGGACCTTCTCTCCTGTTGAGTGTCATTCTTCGTCTCCAGATTGCTACTCTTAGGGTTAAATTCCTGCTTCTTCTTGAGAGCCACAGTTCCAGTCTATCTCTCTCTCTTAATTAGGCATGTAATCAGCTCCTGTCTCTGTCTCTCCTCTGCACTATCAAGTATGGTAATTCTTTAATAAACCTTTTCTTCTTCTTAAATCAGGGTGTGCAACCTTCCTGCCTTATTTACTCTGCTAATACTAGTAAGCCTGATGCTGGGTCAAAGAAGGAAACCAGGTGGGTCTGGCAGGACCTGTTACAGACAAATCACCACTGACTTCCCCAGATCAATACAATGTCCTTCAGGTTTCTGCAGATCGTTCCGTTTAAAACCTACTTCATTATCTCCTGGTGAGCCTCTGCCAGTCTGAGTAGACAATTACTGACCTTGACGGATGGGTTGTCCAATTCAGTACAAGTCAGTTTCATGGGCACTTGGGCTGGAATTGCATTCCCTCTTCAGGGGTTTCCCCAGAGGTGCATACAAATAGATCTTTATCCTCTTTCTGTTTAACAGCAACTTGATGTTCAGGGATTTATGGGCAATAGGCTTATTCCCAGGCTTATTCCCAGGCTACCTTCACCTGCTGACTTCTTCAGATCAAGTTCTTAAAGGCAGAAGAGGAGAATGCGCTCAGTTTTTCCTGATCGTTTGGCAACCCTGCATTGGAGAAACGGATTGAAAATCCAAAAACGAAAGGGACTTTTAGAAAGCACTAAAGGAAAGACACTTTCATTTCCATAAGAAAGGGGGTAATTTCCATTGATTTGCCTTTCCCTCTTCAGTTGCCCATGCCATATCTTCAAGGGTCCTCCCTCTGCTTTTTGAAGGACGCAATTATAGAATCATAGAATCATAGAGTTGGAAGGGGCCATGCAGGCCATCTAGTCCAACCCCCTGCTCTACGCAGGATTAGCCCTAAGCAATGATGTAGGGGAGGGAGGTGGCTAGTTGGAGCTAATGGCAGACCACCTCTGTTTGTCTCTTGCCTTGGGAGTCGCTGTAGGTTAGCTGTGACTTAACTGCCAGAACCCCCACCCCATTGACTTCCTCAATGAACGCGCTTGGCATAAATGCTGATTTTATGAATTTAGGCAGATTGTGAGTGTGTGGGCAGGAAGGATGTGCCAGTGTTTCTCTTGTGGCCCTTCCTTGCACACTCAGGGAGTTGCTGATCGCCACTGTGGGATGGAAAGTGGATTTCCTCCAGGCCAAGCCGGATTCTGGAGATTTTTGGTGGTGGGGATCACTGGGGCATGAAATTGGGGTCACTGTGGGTGGGCAGGTAGTTGTGAGTTCCTGCATTGTACAGGGGGTTGGACTAGATGATCCTGAAGGTCCCTTCCAACTCTATGATTCTATTAAATGATACATGAAGTTTTCTTGAATTATCAGCTTTTGTATTTGATGAATATTTGTTTTGAGGTCACCTTGCGTTTGAGGAAAGGTGGGATAAAAATGCCTCAACATATAACGTCTGGGGAAAGAAATTTTGTCAAAATACTCCAGGATCTGTTATTGTGTTAAATATATCCTACACCTTCTGGAATCTCTGTGATTTGATGGTGTGATGCTCTGCTCTTCTGTGTGGTACTTAAGTCTGTCAAATATAAATTCACATTGCGCGGCCAAAGTGCATTAAAGTGGCACCCTTGTGAAAACAGGAGAAAATCAATTCTAGAAGCTCTATTATGGGTAATATATACTTTTATGGTGGGGTGTACACGGGCCATTAAATACAGTCTTATTTCTCTTTACAAAAACCTGGAATTAGGTCAGTAAAGTGAAGCTAGGAAACAGCACCTTGATCGATGACACCAAGTCCATGTTCTCCGTGAAAAAAGCCCAAGGCACTACAGAAGAAGAGCTGTTTTTTATACTCCACTTTTTGCTACCCAAAAGAGTTCCGAAGCAGCTTACAAACACCTTTCCCTTCTTTCCCTACAACAGACACCCTGTGTGGTAGGTGGGAGTGAGAGACCTCTAAGAGAACTGCTCTGAAAGAACAGCTCTAAGAGAACTGTGACTAGCCAAAGGTCTCCCAGCTGGCTGCATGTGGACGAGTGGAGGATCAAATCCAGTTCTCCAGGTCAGATTTCTCCTCTCTTTAACTCGTATACAAAACTATACTCCCCAGTACAGGCCTTGACAAATTCTGTTTGGGATTAGGGGCCACCCCAAACATTCAGGAGCCAGACTTACCAGTAACAAATATTTTTATTATCACCTTAGCCACTTCCAGCAGGTCTCTGAAGAAGGGGCATATATATTGACCATAGAGTTTCCAGCTCAGGGTTTGGAAATACCTGAATATTTGGTGTATGGAACCTATAGAGTATGGGATGGGGAGAGATCTCAGCAGGGTTATTGTTGTTGTTAGGTGCGAAGTCGTGTCCGACCCATCGTGACCCCATGAACAATGATCTTTCAGGCCTTCCTGTCCTCTACCATTCCCCGTAGTCCATTTAAGTTTGCACCTTACTGCTTCAGTCACTCCATCCAGCCACCTCATTCTCTGTCGTCCCCTTCTTCTTTTGCCCTCGATCGCTCCCAGCATTAGGCTCTTCTCCAGGGAGTCCTTCCTTCTCATGAGGTGGCCAAAGTATTTGAGTTTCATCTTCAGGATCTGGCCTTCTAAGGAGCAGTCTGGGCTGATCTGTTCTAGAACTGACTGGTTTGTTCGCCTTGCAGTCCAAGGGACTCGCAAGAGTCTTCTCCAGCACCAGAGTTCAAGAGCCTCAATTCTTTGACGCTCGGCCTTCCTTATGGTCCAACTTTCGCAGCCATGCATTTCAACTGGGAATACCGTAGCCTTGACTAAACACACTTTTGTTGGCAGGGTGATGTCTCTGCTTTTTAGGATGCTGTCTAGATTTGCCATAGCTTTCCTCCCCAGGAGCAAGGGTCTTTTAATTTCTTTTCTGCAGTCCCCATCTGCAGTGATCTTGGAGCCCAGGAAAATAAAATCTGCCACTATCTCCATTTCTTCCCCATCTTTTTGCCAGGGCCATCAATTTGCCAGGACTCAGCAGGGTACAATGCCATAAAAACCACCCTCTAAAGCATTCGCTGGCAGGGGCTCCTGGGAATTGTAGTCCATGGACATCTGGAGGGCCGCAGTTTGACTACCCCTGCTCTAAAGCAGTGGTCCCCAACCTGCGGGCCACGGCCCGGCGCCGGGCCGCAAAGGCCATGGCGCTGGGCCGCGGCTCCCTCTCCCCGCCCCCCCCCCCGCAGTAGAAAACTTCCCAGGCCGCAAGCTTGCGGCCCGGGAAGCTACTTACTGCGGGAGGGCGGGGAGAGGGAATCAGGGCCGGGCCGCGCCCGTGCGGTCCCCGTGGGCGCGGCCCGATGCCCTGCCGGTCCCCAGCCTAATAAAGGTTGGGGACCACTGCTCTAAAGTAGCGATTTTCCCCAGGGGAACTGCTCTTGGCCATCTGGCAATCAGCCACGAGATCTCCAAGCGCCACCTGGTGGCTGACAACCACAACTTATCACATACTGATTTCAAGTGTAATATTTGCAACCTGAATGACAAGCTTGGTATTTCTCATTTAGCTTGGCGCGAAAACCCATTACGGTACCAGGATCTTGGACGATATTGGAAAACCCTGAGAAATATTAATTATCGTTCATCATGCCTCCACATTCGGCTAGCATTCCAAATATCCCAGGCACAAGGCGCAGCTTGGACTAGGCCCAACCCGTTGCCTGGGGGTTGTCGAGGTCTGCTCCAGTACTTCAGATAACTGGTGTGTGCAGGCTCTGGTGGATGCTCTTGCCACATTAGGGGATCAGTTTTGCTTGCTTCCGGCAAGAACCCATGAAACAGTGTGTGTCAGCTGAAAGCTACATGGATTGATTATCTTGCACACCGAGCCTGTCAGCTTATGTTCACATCCATCAGAGCCTGTAGAGTAAACGCACTGTGGGGGCATCAGAATCATGCTCAGATGCCCTCTCCTTCAGATCTGCCTTTGTACAATTACAACGATGTGGATACAGGAGTGCAGACTTCTAATCTGGCATGCCAGGTTCGATTCTGCGCTCCCCCACATACAGCCAGCTGGGTGACCTTGGGTTCGCCACGGCACTGATAAAACTGTTCTGACCGAACAGTGATATCAGGGCTCTCTCAGCCTCACCCACCCCACAGGGTGTCTGTTGTGGGGAGAGGAATGGGAAGGCATCTGTAAGCCACTTTGAGCCTCCTTCGGGTAGGGAAAAGTGGCATATAAGAACCAACTCTTCTTCTTCTTCTTCTACAGGGCATGAACATGCAGAATACTCCCCATAATCCACCTCACACCCCCAATCAGTAGATCCTCTTGATGCTTCGGCAAACATGGTTAGGCCAGGGGTGTAATCCTGCTGTCCCAATGCATCTTTACTTTGGTGGAGGAAAGTGCCTGTCTTCTGCCTGGTTGCCAGCCTCCTGCCATGATCATTGTGGTGCTGCCATTTGTCAATGTACGGTCATCTGTTAGTGGGGAGTGGGCCTGAGAAAGCTAAAGGACTGTAACTGTTTTTATCGCTTTGCATTGCTTGAGGGTTTGTGGGGAACTGTAGGAGAGGGGGGCTTGGTCATTATCGGCGGAGCTGGCCTTGAGTCAACCTTGCATGAATGATGCACCTGGGTGCCTGGGCACAGAACTAGTTTGCATGCTGTTCCCTGGGAATGGGGGGAGCCCACATTTTCCAGGGAGCCAGGGAGGCCTTCCTGTTGTCAGCTGGGGAGGGGTTTCAGGATTATATTGATCTGTGTATTGCCTATCCAATTAGGTTCAGCAAGAACACTCATAAGCTTCGTATCACCACCTCAATGAACTGCTTTTGCTGCTAATGTCAGATGAGTATCTAGCCTCTGCTTAAAAATTTCCAAAGAAGGAGAACACACCACCTCCCGAGGAAGCCTGTTACACTGAGGAACCCCTCTAACTGTGAAGAACTTCTTCTGTATGTTTAGCTGAAATTCCTTTTGAATTAATTTCAACCCATTGATTCTGGTCCACCCCTCTGGGGCAACATAATACAACTCTGCTTCATCTTCTATATTAGCGATCCCCAACCTGTGGGCTGCGGACCACATGTGGTCCTTCGACTAATTGGAGGTGGGCTCCAAAGGACGCCCTTCCCCCCCCCCGGCCCTTTACTTCATCCCCCCCGGCCCTTTACAACACACTTTGGGTGTCATTGTCTCCCATCACTCCCAGATGGGACTATCTCATTGCAGAGAAACAAGCTCAGGGTTCCCATTGATTTGTCATTGTCATGAGTTAAAATGTCCATGAAAATAAAATGTTCCTTATGTTCATTGTTGTGGCGTGTCTGTATCTTATTTTGAAGGGATCTTTAAACATTACCATAGCAATCGGAGAGTGTTAGGGCAGTGGTTGAGAGTAGAAGAGTAAACTACCCCCCCACACCAGGCCTCAGTAAAAGGCGTTGAGTGGTCCCCGGTGATAAAAAGGTTGGGGACCACGGTTCTATATGACAGCCCTTCAAGTATTTGAAGATGGTTATCATATCACCTTTTAGTCATCTTCTCTCCAGGCTTCTCAGCCCTTCCTCCTATAACTTGCTCTCCAAACCCTTCACCATCTTCATAGCCCTCCTCTGGGCATGCTGCAGTTTATCTACATCTTTCTTCAGTTGTGTTGCCCAAAACTGAATACAGTACTCCAAGTGAGATCTTACCAGTGCAGAGAAAACTGGTAGTATCACTTCATGTGATATGGATGCTATAATTCTTTCAATACAGCCCCAAATTACATTTGCCTTTTTAGCCACAGTCACATTGCTGACTCATTTTCAGTGTATGGTCTACTAAGACCCCCAGATCTTTTTCACACATTCTACTGCCAAGACAAGTCTCTCCCATCCTATAGTGATGCATATGATTATTCCTACCTAAATGAAGAAAAATCCAATATGACATGTGGGTTACATCTATATCCACAGTTTGTCATATTCTAGGCTTAAAACCCCTCCTGAAGGTAAAGGTAAAGGTATCCCCTGTGCAAGCACCGGGTCATGTCTGACCCTTGGGGTGACGCCTTCCAGCATTTTCATGGCAGACTCAATACGGGGTGGTTTGCCAGTGCCTTCCCCAGTCATTACCGTTTACCCCCCTGCAAGCTGGGTACTCATTTTACCGACCTCGGAAGGATAGAAGGCTGAGTCAACCTTGAGCCGGCTGCTGGGATCGAACTCCCAGCCTCATGGGCAGAGCTTTCAGACTGCATGTCTGCTGCCTTACTACTCTGCGCCACAAGAGGCTCTTAAATGTTATAATATTGAATGTTAAATATTCTACTGTTACAAGTGCTATTGTTAGAAATATTATATGCTCTCTATGACGACATTTCTTTGTATTGCACCATGAATTTTCACTGTAAACTGCCCTGAGCCACAAGGGAGGGAGGTATTTAAATGTAATAAATAAAATAAATAATAAAATAGATCATTCCATAAAATATGAAGAAAGCTCAGGTCTTAGCTGTTGGGCTACCTGACATCAGGACTCACAGAATGCCCCCAAGGAACTGCTGCAACTTTAACCTGTAAAGGTGAGAAGCAGCACTTTGAATTGAGCCTGGAAGCTGACCAAGGGATGTGGTTGCCTATCAGCACAATATCATTGGCTCGCTCCCCTAAGAAGTTGACCTGCACATCCTGCTAGAGCTGCTTCTTGGTTGCCCCAAATAGAAGATGTTGCAATAATCTAGCATTTATGGAAGCCTGGTCTGGAATCAACCAAACATAGAAGAAGAGACAGTTGACAGGACAGATGCCTCAACAACTCTTTTATAACAACCAGGTTGAGTTTTTAATGGAATGTGTGGCTGTCTTATGCCATGGGGAAAGGCTTTCATGTGGCCTAGGCTAGCCCAATCTGGTTTGATCTCAGAAGCTAAGATGTTTCAGCCCTGGTTAGTACATGGATGAACCAAGGAAGTTCAGGCGGTAGCAAACCAGTCCATCCCTTGCTTTGAAAACCTGACTGGGTTCCCATCACTTGGCTGTAAGTTCTCAGCCGTTGCAAACAAATGAAACAGAGGAGTTGGATCACGAGTACCGTAAAACTTACCTAAAGTGATACCTCACATCTTCCGCTATGAGCTTCCCAAGAAAGCGCACGCAAGTCAGATATTGTAATTACTTTTACATCTGTTTTCAATCAAGCAAAAGAGATGTTTTTAAGGAAAATAATTTTGTTGAAGTGTACAGGGACCTGTTGTTTTTAATGAACCCGTTTGTTGTACTTACTAAAACATTCAAGTCACAAAAAGAGATAGGTGTAGACTTGTCAGTCTAATTATGTGTTTACCCCTCCCTTTTCTCCCAAGATGTACATGGTTCTCTTTGCATCCATGTTTCCGCACAACAAATCTGAGAGGAAGATTATCTGTCCGCAACTTTTTAGTTTGTCTCTATGCGCCCTTCCGCAAAATAACCTGAGATATTTTCCCCCCCGTGGAAAATCTAAGTGGCACTAATATTATCTAAGGAAAGTCTAAGGCAAAGAAGTTTAAAATTGAATATCTTCTAATGCTAACTCTGAATTAGTGATCCCCCCCCCCCAGCTTTTCCTCACTCTTGACCTAAGTGAAGCAGGAATATTCAAGAAAGAGAAATATTTCTGCCTTAATAGCAGTGAAAGTTTGTATCATCCTCCCCATTTAACATGCATATTTATGGACAGAAATCATTTATTCAGGCTTGGCTGCAGTGATTGATCTTTATTTCATAAAAAGTTCAAACAATTAATGTTTTTTTAAAAAAAGCAGAACAGTTCTGAAATATAATACGAATGTCCTGTGCCATTTACTTCACCCAAATTGCATCTTGCTTTGGCTTTGGCTCTCAATTCAGTTATCAGGAGCATCATCTCCACTGGACGTTTTCAAGAGGAGACTTTACAAACAATTGGTTTTGGTGCCATGGTGAATTAGACAAAGGGAGTGAGATGTCAAATTCAAGAGAGAAGCACTCCATCAAGCATGCCACAGCTTGGAGCTACCAAGCTAACCAATGTTTGCTAGTTGTCCTGTACCATTTCATTGCAGCAAACCGCAACAAGATTAATCTTCTTATTTGAGAGCCACTGTTGTTTACAGTCCTGAGCTGTGATCTGGTATAATGCAACACAATAGCCATAGACACACAGATGTGTGCTCTAGGATTCTGTACAATAGTCTATGCTGTTGCCAATATGTGGACTTGATGTATTGTCTGAAGAGAGGGCAACCTGCATGGTTTACACGTATGCAGATGAAGAGCATGAGAAATCTAAATTGTCCATAGGATGTGGAATGACATAACATAGGCGGATCTCACCAGATCTTGGAAGCCAGGCAGGGTTGGTATTTGGATGAGAGACTACCAAGGAAGACCTTGCAGAAGAAGGCAATGGCAGGCCACCTCTTCTTCTCACTTGCCTTGAAAACCCTGTGGGGTTGCCACAAGGCAGTTGTGAGCGGCAGCTTGGCAGCGCTCACTTGACACACACACAAACATAAGTTGTCCATGTTGTTATGTATGATGGAACCCCTGATCACAGTGCCCAATGACCTGCGGCTTCCACTACCAGTCTAGGCTTACGCCAAAGCCAGTCTCCAGGTTCTCCAGTTAGCCAGGACTCAGATCTGGCCAGACTCCATTTTCAGCTTGACCAAAACCATCAGTCTGACCTGACAGCTGTGACCCTCGTGCTCTGCATTCATTCCTCCCCCACTCCATTGTATTGTGAATCCAGTGGCCAACAGGGTCCCTTGCACCTGCAGGCTCTTGCCCAACCTCTCTGTCTCCACACCTGTCACTCAACCTAAGCCACTCAGGCAGGAGGGAATTTCCCTCCATCCAACTAGCTAATCTCTTGAGGTCCCGGGAACCTTCCCATTGTACTACAATGGTTTCCTTTCTTCAGAGCCATCAAGTCCCACCCACACTCACCTCCTGAGCCATTAACACCCATTTCTCCCATTGTCTCTACCTCAAGACAGCCCATCCAGTGTACATGCAGTCTCTAGCACACACCACCCTCCAACAAGGTATAAAAGTCCCTGTTCTGGCAAGCCACTTTGCCAACTCTGGAACCTTGGATCCATCCAAAGAGGCCAACATGCTCCTGGACTCTGTGCTGGTCTCTGTCTCCACCTCTTCAGGAACTGGTAATTATCCTTCCTTTGACCCGATTCACCCAACTGTTTTCCTTTCAATCCTTTATTTCCCCATCTGCTAGATTGTCAGTACATGTTTGTCTACGTCTCTTTATTCTAGTGGTTAGGAGTGCGGACTTCTAATCTGGCATGCCGGGTTCGATTCCGCACTCCCCCACATGCAGCCAGTTGGGTGACCTTGATCTGCCACAACACTGATAAAGGTATTCTCATCGAGCAGTGATATCAGGGCTCTCTCAGCCTCACCCACCTCATAGGGTGTCTGTTGTGAGGAGAGGAAAAGGAAGGCAACTGTAAGCCGCTTTGAGCCTCCTTCGGGTTGAGAAAAGTGTTATATAAGAACCAACTCTTCTTCTTCTTCTTCTTCTTCTTCTTCTTCTTCTTCTTCTTCTTCTTCTTCTTCTTCTTCTTCTTCTTCTTCTTCTTCTTCTTCTTCTTCTTCTTCTTCTTCTTCTTCTTCTTCTTCTTCTTCTTCTTCTAAATAAAGACTGCTTATTTTATTCATAAATATCTGTTGTCTGCTTTGAGTTCCTAGAATGCAATAGGAACCTGGTATACATAGGCTTTTGGATCTTTTCAAGTTACCTGGCCTCTCGCAAGCCATTCCCCAAACTGACATGACCAGTCCAGGTAACAATGCGTTGAAATTACATATGGTGCCCCATTCAGAAAACATGGTGACTCTGCCTATCGGAAAGGACACGCTCCTGACAGTGTGTGGCGGCTGCCTTCTGATATGCGCAGACTTAACATCACAAAAAGGACCTTGCACATAAGCGTCTCTGAAGGAAACAGAATGATTATACTTTTCCATTTTGATTCAGATGATTTCCCCCCCTCTCCCTTTTGACAGTAGAAAATAAATTACTGTGTATCCAAAAATCCAGCTGCTTCCATTTGGGTGGAATATATCATGATTTAATGAAGACAGCCATCTGTTCTCGTGTAAAATCCTAATTAAGAAATATATGAATCAGAACAAAATTAACTCTAAAGTAATGAGTCTTTTATAACTTCTGCAAGGGACATATAGCGATTACCATGCAAGACGCTTTCTTAAGCATGTTGTCGCCCTCATTGCATCTTTAATGTGCTGAGGTAGATGTAAAACCCTCTAACAGCCGTAGCAGCTACCCCCACGGCAAAGTCCCCCACATCACGGAATTTTAGGGTGGAAAATGAACTCGCTTTGAGAGTGGCGTAGGGAACCCTGTTTCGAAAATGATTTGTTCGTTTTGCTTTGAGAACTGGAGCTGCATGAATGAAAAACACAGTTATGGTAATTGAATAAAACTACAGAGAAAAGGATCTATGAGTGATTAGACAGGATTTGATAAGATTGTCGCATAAGATTGCCACCAGGGGAGCAGCATTGTCAAATCCAGGTTGGGAAACTCATGGAGATTTTCAGAGGATTGGGACCTCAGTGGGAGACCAAGATGGCTCTCATGAAGTATTTGAAGTGTGGTCGCTGGGAGGAGGGCGGGGAATGGTTCCTGTTGGCAGCAGAGGAGAGGACCTGCAGTAATGGGTTCAAACTATGAGTAGAATGATACCAACTAGATATTAAGGGGGGGGGGATTTTCACCGTCAGAGTAGTTCAGTAGTGGAATTGGCTGCCTAAGGAAGTAGAGAGCTCCCCTTCAATGTCAGTCTTCAAGCAGTGGCTGAACATATGCTTATCCTGGAGGCTTGAGGCTGATCCTGCATTGTGCAGGGAGTTGGATTAGATAACCTGTATGACCCCATCCAGGTCTATGATTCCATAGGATTTGGGGAGATCCAGCTTCAAATCCCAACTCAGCATGAAGCTCACCAGATGACCTCATGCCAGTCATCAGCTCTCCATCTCACCTAGTTTGCAGGACTGTTATAAAACGGAGGGGAGAACCATGTATGCTGATGTGAGCTCCTTCGGCCTTAAATTCCTCCCAGCCCAGTTTTCATTATCACGACCCTGGGCAGCTGCAGTGCATGTTGGGAGGAAGGCAAGCTGCAGAAGGGTGAGGTCACCAGCTCTCTCTGGAAGAAGCCTTGGCTCCCTTCCCAACTAACCGGCAAGCAACCTTGTCCATTAACAGCAGTGGAGGGGCGGGGGCAGGATCCTTCCCGCCCAGGACGAGTGCTTCCTCTTTCTCCTTTCCTGCTACATTCTTTTGCAATTACAGGGGACTCTCCACAATCTGACAGCAGCCCATCCGGTTTTTCTCTGGAAATAACCGTGTTTCATTGTCTACAGACGCCGTTAGATCCGGCAGGAACATAATTACCATATTTTTTGATATTTGCAGAGAATAACTCTTGATAAATATTGCATATCCCTTTTTACCATGCTATTATTTGCTGGAGGCAGATATTTATTCCGCATATAACTTTCCCGCTGGAGGCAACTTAAATTAGGATAACTGTCTGGAACGAGATCCGGTGCTTCCTCTACGGAGTGCCTGTGTCTTGCAGTCGACTTATTTATATGTAAAGAAAGCCTAGATGTTGCGTCTTCAGGAGTGGTTGATGGCCGGATGTTTCATTACGGCAGTTTATTACAAAGGACGGAGCTGCTTCGGGCTCCAAAGGAAAGAACGCGTTGTTCGGAGAGGACGGAAACCATCTCAGATGCACCTCAGAAGATCGCTTTCTCTGCAATTATTTATGACATCATTTCCGTATTCTTATTTGAACACTTCTGTAGGTTCTTAACCTTGCAGGGGTAGTCTCACTGCACTGTTTGTTGGCTGTGTAGTATTGTCCTCATCTGCATGGTTTTTAATGGCCTTGAGAAAGGTGGTCAATAAGTGAAGAACTTAAATGAAAGGTTTCTTTATTAGTCTCTGGAATTTTCAGTGCCAGGTTTTCGCTCCAGGTCAAATTCTTTACTGTAGTGGGTTTGCCCATCCCTTAAAGGCACCACTGTTTGCCAGTCACTGTACCCCGGAAGAAGGTCCTGGTAGTTAGAGCGGCTTCTCAGTGGAACTCTTGGGAGGTGGTGGGTTCATCTTTGGAAATTTGTAAGCAGAGGCTGGATAGCCATCTGACGGAGAGGCTGATTCTGTGAAGGCTCAAGGGGGTGGCAGGTTACAGTGGATAAGCGATAGGGCTGTGAGTGTCCTGCATAGTGCAGGGGGTTGGACTAGATGACCCAGGAGGTTCCTTCTAACTCTATTATTCTATTCCTGGGGTTTTATTATTGAGACTACCAATGGTCTGAAAGAATATTGGAAAACCTGGGAAAGAAATCCCAGGACAGCAAACAGCAAATGATACTGGGAATAAAGAAGGGGGAAACAGAACGTGGTTCAGTTTCAGCCGGCAGTCATACTGACCTGCAGTAGTACAGCTCAATTCAGGGCTAGGAGGACCAACAATATTTAGGGGTCTGAGCTTTTGAGAGAGAAACCTTCCTTGGCCAGAAGGTCTATAATCCGGGCTGCCAATTTCAGAAAGGGAAATACCTGGAGATTTTTGGGGGAAAGCCTGATGAGGACACGGTGTGGGGAGAGGAAAGAATGCAATAGGGTATAATGTCCTAGAGTTCACGTTCCAAAGTGGCCATTTTCTACAGCTGAACAGATCTCTGTTACCTGGAGACCAGTTGTAAACCCTGGAGATTTCCAAGCACCACCTGGAGGTTGGCAGCCCAGCCTCTAAGGGGCTACTGGATTAAAATCTGAATGAGGTTACAAGGCTGAGTGGGAGCCTGGTGTAGTGGTTACGAGCAGCAGCCTCTGATCTGGCAAGCTGGGTTTGATTCCCCGCTCCTCCATATGCAGCCAGGGCCGTTTTTCGAATTAAATAAAACTATAGAAAAAAGAATTGATAAGTGATTAGATAGGATTTAATAAGATCAGGCCAGTCACAGTCCTGTCAGAGCTCTCTCAACCCCATCTCTCTCACAGGGGTGTCTGTTGTGGGGAGAGGAAGGGAAGGCGATTGTAAGCCACTTTGAGACTCCTTCGGGCGGTGAAAAGTGAGGTATAAAAACCAACTCTGTGCAGAAGACTACTATAAATGTCCTGGTATTGGATTTAAGTTCTTTTTTTGCAGGTAACAATGCATCTCTTCTTTTCCATGTTTCTTTCTGAAAGCAATGAGTAGTTCCTTGAAAGAAGGGATGAGTGACAACCTGAATCCCATTGCAGCATTTGGAGTGTGTGTGTGTGTGTGCCGGTGTGTGTGTGCGCATACACTCTTTCTGCTATCAGGCAGGAGCTGGTTGCTATATCATCACAGCAAGCACCAGCTCCAAGGTGTTCTGTGCAGGGTTTCATGGCAGGGAGTAGTTCAGGAGAACTCCAGCAGAGATTCGAAACCAGAGGGGAGCCTCATTTTCTGCAGTAAGAGCTGCAGCAGAGTTAAATCTCTGAATGCAAAAATAACATTTATTTGATGGGGGCAAGAAACATAATAATAGTTAGAAACGGAAGTGGTCCGTTCATATGGAGGAAAGCAGGGCAGGGACACTGGGAAAGAATAACAGAATCATAGAGTTGGAAGGGGCCATACAGGCCATCTAGTCCAATCCCCTGCTCAACACAGGATCAGCCCAGAGCATCCTAAAGCATCCAAGAAAAGTGTGTATCCAACCTTTGCTTGAAGACTGCCAGTGAGGGGGAGATCACCACCTCCTTAGGCAGCCTATTCCACTGCTCAACTACTCTGACTGTGAGTCATGTTGAGGCCTGTTGCAGAGGGTGGCTAGAGAGCAACTGGGGTTATGACTGATCGCCCGGTGACAGAGGAGAGAAAATAGCCACTTTGGAAGGTGACCTCCATGACATTACACCCCATGAAGTCCTTTTCCTCCCCAAGCCCTGCCCTTCTCAACCTCTAATCCCAAAGCCTCCAGGGATTCCACAACACCCAGAGCTGACTACCCTAGTTACAGAGTATGAATTAAATGACATTCCACACTTGAGCCTTCTTGCAAAATCTTTTAACGTTGAGGCACAGTGGAGGTTCCTCACCAGGGCCAGTCCCAGGTTTTGGGACCCCCAAGGTAGAGAGTCCCCAGGGCCTCCCCCTCTCCTTGGATCACTCCAGGCCTGCCTCTCCCACCCTCTTTGCTTCCATCTCATCTCAATGCCTCCTTCTGGATTGTGTGTTCTTGTGAGCCCCTCCCAGTGCCAGTGCTGACCACTGCCTGCAGCCTTCCCCGATGGCACTAGCAATGAGACCAACGAGGTTCATAGGTGGTGGAGAGCTAAGAAGAAGAAGAAGAGTTGGTTCTTATATGCCGCTTTTCCCTACCCGAAGGAGGCTCAAAGCGGCTTACAGTTGCCTTCCCAGTCCTCTCCCCACAACAGACACCCTGTGAGGTGGGTGAGGCCGAGAGAGCCCTGATATCACTGCTCAGTCAGAACAGCTTTGTCAGACCCGTGGTGAGCCCAAGGTCACCCAGCTGGGAGCGCAGAATCGAACCTGGCATGCCAGATTAGAAGTCCGCACTCCTAACCACTACACCAAACTGGCTCTCTAAAAAGGGAGGGGCTGGGAAGGGGACACTGGTGGGTCCTTCTAGAAGCCCAGGGCAGCTGCCCCACTTCTAGGGATGTCAGTCTTCAGGTGAGACCTGGAGGATTCCCTGGAGTTCCAGTTCGTCTCCAAACCACAGATATAAGTGAAGATTCAAGGGGTGGCAGGTTACAGCAGATGAGTGATATAGTTGTGAGTAGGGTTGGGCGCTTTGGCTGTCGAAGCAGCCATTTGCACCCGAAGCAGCCAGCACCACAGTACGGGGGAGGGGCACCAGTTGGCGCACACATGCAGGCGCAGAGCTCTGCACTTCGTGTGGGCACAGGGTTGCATGCCACCACTGGTGCTGCCCCCCTCATTCCGCAGCACTGGCTGCTTCGACGTCTGAAGCCCTGAAGCCTAGTTGTGAGTGTCCTGCATAGTGCGAGGGATTCGACTAGATGACAAAGGAGGTACCTTCCAACTCTATGATTCTAAGTTCCCTTGGAGAAAGTGGCTGCTTTGGAAGGTAGACTCTGTGGCATTGTAGCCACTGAGTCTGCCCTATCCTCATCAGGCTCCATCCCCAAATCTCCAGGCGTTTCCAGGCTTGCATGTGACAACCCCACCCACCTCAGAGTCTGCTGATGCTGGCCCTCTTCCCCACCCACTTGCTGAAGACACGTGTAAGGTAAATGTAACACAGGTTCTGCATAACTATTAATGCTACTTGGCTTTCCGTTCTTCCGGGGTATTCTGGATAGTGTACAGCAGGGGTGGTCAACCTGTGGTCCTTCAGATGTTCATGGACTACAATGCCCATGAACCCCTGCCAGCGTTTGCTGGCAGGGGCTCATGGGAATTGTAGTCCATGAACATCTGGAGGACCACAGGTTGACCACCCCTGCTGTACTGGGAATAAAGGGATCCGGGCTTTTGGCTAACACATAGGGGCATTTTAAGTGTTCCCAACAATTGTCCCACAGTCCTGATGCAGATATTAATACAGGTGGTTTATGCTCTGTCACACTCCCTTTTGGTTTCAGCAGGTTAGCTCTATTTCTCGCTGTACCTGTTTTTTCTTTACAGACTTCTGCCTCGGTCTTTTAGATGGGTTCATTGGTTAATATAAATAGTTGATGGTTAAGCCAGGCCTGGTTATTGTGGTGCCATCCTGCCACATAGGGGCTGATGAATGGAAATACTTATTCATATGAAGAACCTGGGGTTCTTTCACTTTTTTATTTTAACACCGTCCCCTCCAAACACTGCTCTGGCTCTGTGTAAAGCAATGTGGGGCTTTAAACCACATTTTCAGCTGTTTATGAATTGCGTGCAAATGACTGTTTCCATTTCAAAATGCGCCATGTTTTCTGGAGCCACAGAGCTTTTCTTTCTAATCATGCCAATGTCTGTGATATACAGAGATACTAATATAGTGATAACAGTGATGTATCAAAAATCTAGATTCAAGTGGGGCAGCCGTGCTGTTCTGAAGCAGCACGACAAAACAAAATCAGGGTCCAGTGGCACTTTCAAGCACTTTGCAAGCACTCAAAAGCTCACGCCTTGAATACATCTTCATTGGTCTTAAAGGTGCCACTGGACTCTGGTTTTATCCAAAATTTGTACATTTTTTTTAGGGAGAAATATTTTTATTTCATATACTTGGTTGACTATAATCGTTTTTGATATATATCACTGTGATCTGTAATAACTTTTTATTGCATTTTCTTTCGATTGCCCTGGCTTTGTAGAAATAAAAAATTACATTTAAAAAATCTGTATATGTATTTTTTTTTAATGACAGCAACACAATAATTGCAGTGGAAGGGAATGCACAGGACCTGGGTGTTTCAGAAACACTGCAGAG
Source organism: Paroedura picta (assembly GCF_049243985.1). Classification (NCBI taxonomy): domain Eukaryota; kingdom Metazoa; phylum Chordata; class Lepidosauria; order Squamata; family Gekkonidae; genus Paroedura; species Paroedura picta. Next base: position 162,220,008 of record NC_135370.1, read on the forward strand.
ATTTCAGACATCACTCTGCAGTAATCCGTCCGTATTCCAGAAAGGAATGGGGTGGGGGGAGGTTTTCAGAAAAAAAGGGCAGTTTGGTATTCTGCCTAGATATAAATGGTTGGGTCTAAAATGATTCTTAAAAAAAAATCTGTTGTCTCTAGCAGCTAAAATACTTTACTTAGGCAATCTGAAAGTATCCCTGCTTGCATGAACAATTTTACATGGGAGAAGCTTTCTGAAAGAAAGATATTGTTAGTGATCCTGCAACCTTGGGCAAAGGTCTGGGGTGGGGCCCCAGGAACAGTGTCACCCTCCCCCATTGGATCTGCCAGGCACTGAATGGCTTTTGCCTCACGTAAAGGGGCATGAGCCATGAGCTGGCTGACCCCCCCCCCCAGCCCCAGATAGGAGAAAGTGGGTGGGTGTTGTACAAGCCTTGGAGAGGGGTTGTGTATTGTGCAGGGGGTTGGACTAGATGACCCTGGAGATCCCTTCCAACTCTATGCTACTAGGAGGGGTATGAGTCTGTGGCAGAAGCCTGCTGTTCTTCTCTCCCCCACTGGGATCAATGGTAGGGCCATGAGTAGTCTCCCTCTGCCAGGACTTATTGAGACTGTGTTGCATTCCAATAATATGCTCTGGGTTTAACTGAAAAGGGGCAAATGTAAATACATCCTTCCCAGGCCCAAACTCACAAGTTCAGACAAGAATCCCTGCTATCTGTGGAGCTTAGCCACTTGGGTTGATTAACAACGGAATGCTTTTCTCTGCATGTTTATCTGGACCCCAGATTCATTATTTAGGGAATTTGGAAACATTTTTAGAAAGGGTGGAAATTATTAACCTTAGTATTGCCTCGTCAGCACCTAGGAGTACAGCCTTTGCTTTCCAGGGCCCCTTCCATGAAGATCATTTCAGAGGGCAGCTGTGATGGTCCGTCCCTTGTTGTGCTGGAAATGCAGGCTAGCCTGGAGGTATTCTGCATGAAGCCAAATAAAACAGTTTAAAAAACAACCAGTTTAGAACGCTTTATTATATTACAATCGTTGTTCTGCATTGAATATAGTCTGTTGAAAAACCATGTTGCAAGGCTCTCTGCATGAAACAGTTCATAGCCCTGCCCCCTGCAGTTTTGCCAACTCTGCTTTGTTCTCTAATGCAGTCACTAATCTGCATAACTAAAGAGCTTCTCTGCATGGCTAATAGCCATCTCAGGCAGGCAGGAATGAAATGAATTGGTGAAAAGTATCTTTCAGAAACAATGCTTAAAAGATGTTAAAGCACCGAAGAAGCAGTTCACCATGCAGAGCAAAATCAGTTTTGTGGAGTAAATTAACACTTCTGTGCAGGGATCAGAAAAACAATGATGTATTTAGTGAGTTTTATCAGCTTATCCATCATGCAGAAGAGGCCCTGGATACATTGGCTATGCCGGCTTTGAGCAGGCAGAGTTCCCTGCTGTGTGATTATCAGTCCTAGTTGGAGGCCACTAGCATAGCAAAGGAATGTTTACAAAGTTTCAAGGTTTCACCAGGCTATAAGCAGCAGATGGAAGATAGATTGGTACATGGTCCAAAAGTCAAGAGGCAGGTAGCAAGGCAGCATGACTGTAAAGCTGTCCTAGGGTCAAGCCAGGCAACAATCAGTCAAAGTCATGGTCAATCCAAATCAGGAGCAGATAGAGATCAGGCTGAGAAGGAGGCTGGAGAGGGCTTTATTTCCAGCCTTTTGTCCCCAACTCTACAGCCAGAGCAAGCCAGGGAAGGGGGAAGGGGGGAGGGGGAAGTCTCTTGCACTCTTGATGCCCTGACCAATCAATGACAGACTACCATGCTATGTCAGAGGTGGAGGCACAGAGAAGAGGGTGGAAGATAAACTGAAAAAGTGGACATCCATACTTTCAATACTGGGCTTTCAGATTTAGCAGCTAATTTCCGCTCCCAGATAGCCGAGAGAAAAGGTGGCATCACTACCAAGTCAATCATGGATGTTGCAGATGGAAAATTTAAAGCGGTCAAAATGGAAGTCGGAAAACGTGCAGTTTGCTTTTTAAAATCAGGGCTGATAGAGGATATAAAGCCCAGTGCAGATAAGACCTAGGGGCATGGACATGGACGAGACAGCAGTCTCCCTCATTGCACCCAGACTGAGCACTCAGTACCCCCCGCCTCAATAGGCATGGCCAGAGAATGAGGACAGCACCTGTAAGTATTTACTCAGGGAGTCCAGGTGATTCAGTTCTCAATCTGTGAGGATACAGGTGTGTCCTCGAGCCTTCTATGGTACTGTGCAGCCAGCCAGGAACTTCTTCTGCCACTTAGGTCCTGTCTCTGCCTTTGCTGCCATTGCCCTGTGGATCCCTCCTGCTCAAAGCTTCTTGACTGGTGCTTGGCTGAAGCTCCTCTTCCTCCTCCTCTGTCTCATCATCAGCCTCCATGGGCTCCACAAGCTGACTCCTGACAGTAGCCATATTGTTCTGCAGTAGAACAGCCTGATAAAGGAAGTTTTGACTCTTGAAAGCTCACCCCCTGAAATTCTTGTTGGTTATTGAAGGATATTAACCACTGATAAGGTCTTAATATCCAGAAAATCAGCAGAGTGCCTCAGTATGGCAACTAGCGCAGCATGAGGCAGAGTGCATGCGGTCAGAAAACAACAATGTTCACTAATGTGATACTTAACTAATATAAGAACCATTTATTAGAGAACATAATTCTACATACTTAGAGGTAAAGAGAAGGTTCCTATTCTAGCCTAAATAGCTGGATGGAGAGAGATGCATAAGACATCTCCCTTCCATCATGTTGCAGACTTGAGAGATGGAGGAGAAGGAGGACAGAGACTGGAGAAACAGGAAATTACCCTCTTGGGACTGGTCAGTGAGATCAAAGGTAAGTGGTCAATGTTCCTGTCTATCTCACTAACTCTATGGTGGAGGGAGTTCCTTTTTACAGCCTCACAAGTCAGGAGACATCGCACAGAGAGCTGTTTCCAACCATTATTAAGGTGCTACTGGACTTGAAGTGAGCTTTTCTCCAGGGTATGAAACAATTTCCTGCTTCCTAAGCATTAGGAAGCCTGAACATGGAATGTTACATGTTGTAGTTTGGTTTTTAAAACATCTGAGTTACTTATCCCCAGTTTAGGAGGGAAATAGGAATTCGGTTATAAGGTGAACAATTCTAAGGTCAATAAACATTTCTCTGGGTCTGCCTTTTTATTTAAATATTTATTCAATACAATAAAATGATGTAGGTATTATGCATCCTCTTTTTATTATGTATGCAGTGAGCATGTCTACCCCAACCATAAAACCCTGTGAAATTAATGACTCACATTGGGCAGCAAGTTCCATTCTCAACATGATCCTTGACCATAATGAGTCTCATCTGGAAGTATCTCATTTTTGTTGGTAGGCCATTAATTTCACCAGTGTGTAGGTCTCTTTTACATTCATCAGCCAGGCATGCATTTTGTGCCTCCCTACCCCCTTCCTCTTGTGAGAGCCTCTTGTGGCACAGAGTGGTAAGGCAGCAGATATGCAGTCTGAAAGCTCTGCCCATGAGGCTGGGAGTTCGATCCCAGCAGCCGGCTCAAGGTTGACTCAGCCTTCCATCCTTCCGAGGTCGGTAAAATGAGTACCCAGCTTGCTGGGGGGTAAACGGTAATGACTGGGGAAGGCACTGGCAAACCACCCCGTATTGAGTCTGCCAAGAAAACGCTGGAGGGCGTCACCCCAAGGGTCAGACATGACTCAGTGCTTGCACAGGGGATACCTATACCTATATACCCCCTTCCAGTTCTTAGCAAAGACCAATCTGGCTGTGGTATTCATATGTCAAGCTATTGCTTGAAGATTTACAGGCATGTCATCTTTTATATAGTATAAAAACTGGCAGTCTTCAAGCAAAGGTTGGATGCACACTTTTCTTGGATGCTTTAGGATGCTTTGGGCTGAACCTGCGTTGAGCAGGGGGTTGGACTAGATGGCCTGTGTGGCCCTGTTTTTATGATTCTATAACAATAGCATTTCTGGTTATGGGGACTGTCTCTCCAGTTCAACAGGTATAATCTCCACCACTTGTTTCTGGTAATCAATTGCCTATTTGTGTGTCCAGCACATGTGGAAAATCTTACCCTATTCTACCACACAGAACCAACACAGTTCCATAGATTTTTGTTAGCCTGCAAAGGATTAGGTGCCCTTGATAGATCCTTTTTACCAGATTTGCTTGTAATAGAGGCAAATAATGATGGTTCTATAGCTGTTCCACTTAATATTTCTGGTAAGGACTTGGAATGTGTCTCATGGCTTAAGTGCCACTCAGCGCTTAACACCCACTCAGGGTGACTGTCCTGCCCCTGAGTGCCTCCTCCTCCAACCGGCTTGCCTGTCTGCCCAGTGGCCAGCCAATTGCTTTCCATCCCCCACCCCTGACCACCCCCTCCTCCTTCCACTTCCCTCCGAGGCTTGGAGGCTGCAGATCCCTACTGCATGAGAGCTGCCTGCAGTGTAAATATAAACTTCCACTTTTTCAACCATCTAAATTACTACCAATTTTTGCTGTTTTATAAGAAAAGTATTATTATGAGGTTTAAGTATTGTACACAACACAAATAGTATACAGGTTTGAAAAAAGTTGTTAACATTTTCTCAAATTCTGACATAGGTCATAACAAATATTTTTGTGCGGTATATTTGTGACTGCCAGTCTGGTTTTCTTCCCTTCTGGCTTGTCTCAATTTTAAAAAGATTTATCACTCTTTCTGTGTGTGTGTGTGTTATAGTGGGATTGCTCGTTACTGTTATCTGCTGTTTTTGTTAGGTTTTTTTATAGATATATATTATACCTATATAAAAAGACCTGAGCAAGGCTGTTAATTATAGTATGTGTTGGAGGTCATTCATTCGTAGGGTTACCATGACTCAGGAGCAGTTTGGCCACACTTAACACACATAAATGGACACCTATATGGTATTAAGCTATACCTTTGTACAAACTGGAGTTTACCTATGCAAAGATCAGTCAAGTGTCCTCTGTACAGTGATTGTGTGTCCACTGTCACTTATCAGCTGGGATGTTCTAAACCAGTGGTCCCTAACCTTTTTATCACCAGGGACCGGTCAACGCTTGACAATTTTACTGAGTCCTGGGGGGGGGGGTAGTCTTTTGCTGAGGGATGCCGCCGCCTGAGCCCCTGCTCCACTTGCTTTCCTGCCGGTGCCCCTGACTTCCCGCTGCCCGCTGGGGGGCACTGCCAGCAGCAGCTGCGCAGTGCCATGCCGAGTGGGAGCCCCAGCCATGGTGGCAGCTGGAGAGCACCAAAGGTGAGCCGGCGGCAGAGTAGCTGGGCAGCCCCCGAGGCAGTAGCCGGGGAGGAGGATGAGGAGGAGCTGCGGCCCGGTACCGACTGATCTTCGGACCGGTACCAGTCTCGGGGGTGGGGGACCACCGTTCTAAACAAAACGTTTTTTCAAAAACTTTCTCCATTGTAAATTTAAGGCTGAGACAATCCAGAGGTCTGAGATTTACTGTTGTTCTCCTGTTTAAAAAAAAGGTACAAATCTGTTTTTCCCTTTTTGAATAGATTTATCATCCAGCTCCAAGAACCGTTCCGGGTAATTCCACCCTTCTTGTTTACACTGATTGGCCGTGATAAAAGTGGCATTTTACTGAGCATGTGCATGTTGTTGTAAAGGACAATTGTGCCTGCTTGAGTCTGCTTCGCATTGTGTGCTGTGGAGTGATTAACAGACAAAGGCAAAATCCAGCGGGGAGTTGTTCTCCATAAAATATAATGAAATGAATGGGAATATGGCAACGACTGACTTTTTCCTTTCAAATTCAGTGTCAATTGTGTAGAAGATTCCACTGTTTTGGTGTGACAGATTTCCCCACCCACGCCATTCAGGGATTAAAATACCAGTGTCCCCAATGTTCTCTTCATTCATACTGAAGGGGTGGGGATCCCTACTACAGACCACTGTCCTCTTTCCCCCACATTAGTAAAACCAGTACTTTCAGAGGAAATACACCATGAAGAAGCATGTCCCGTAATTCCGAGCTAGAAAAGTCCCAGCTGCTAAATTTCTGCCTGCCAGTTTCTTGTTAAAGACAAGCAGCAAAGCTATTTTTTTTAAAGTGGTCGCCTTCTATGTCCTGTGAATTCCATTCTAGGATCTTATATTAGACTCCATCTAGAAAAAAAGAAATGTATTTTGAGCCAAACCACACGATAATTAGATGGAGGCCCAAATAACAAATCAATGCCTGAGGTAACTAGAATACCTTAGGGTGCGTTAGAATTACTTTGCTCTGAGGTGAACATGAAGTCTGAAAGTGACCTTCATTAAGAAGATATAGATTAAAGATCTTTAAACAGCTCAAAGTAATTATCAGGGGCATGTTCGCTTGCCTTGTGTTTCCTATTGGAGCTGGGTTTCTCTGGTGTGGTAGAATTCTGATGAACCACTGCTTGCTCTGGCAAAGACATTTATCATTATCCCCACAAGACCAGAATGGGATGAAGTGCTTCCCAATTCAAACAGACCTTTATCAAGGCTCCTAAGAAGCAGTTGCATTCAGAGCCTGAAGGTTATCCAGCCACAATAAGGTATCACGCAAATGGAAGGGAATATGCTTGATAATATTATAGAGCAGGCATTGCTGTATTTGAGATAGTCATTGGGAGAGTATTCAATATTTGAATAACAGGTTGCTTTTTTTTTTTTTTAAAGGGAGAGCTAGTTTTTATCAGTTGTTTTCAGAAGTTGTTTGAGATATTAAGCCAAGGAAGCAAAATTAATACACGTTCCTTATCTGTCTGATAAAGAGAGGGATGGAATAGTCAGAAGCAATGCAGGTAGGGGAAGAGCATAGTTATGAGGCTCACAGCTGCCTGTTCCGCTGTGTGGCAGCTGTGATAATGTGCAAGTTGTAAGTTTTGGGAGAGGAGATTTTTCTTTTACAGCAGTGGTCTTCAGCCTTTCCAAACTCAGGGCCCACTGAATGCGGTAGCCATACAAGCGCATGAGAGGAACTCCTGTGACATTTTGCGATAAGAAAAGAGGATATCCATAGAGAGGACCTCAGAGCGCTCTGTGCCAAGGTTATGGGCAGCACGCAGCAGCAGAAAAACAGTGTTGCTTACTTTTCTCTACCTGAAGGAGTCTCAAAGTGGCTTCCTGTCAACTTTCCTTTCCTCTCCCCACAACATTTACCTTGTTAGGTAGGTGGGGCTGAAAGAGTTCTGAGAGAACTGTGACTAGCCCAAAGTTACCCAGCAGGTATCATATGGCGGAAGAGGGGGGAATCAAACCTGTTTTTCCAGATTAGAGTCTGCTGCGCTTAACCATGGCACCAAACCAATCAAGCTGGATGCAGGATATATGACCCAAGTACCACATGGTGTACCATGCTGAAGAACAAGCAAGGACCAGAGACATAGAGAACTCCTCTGCATTACTTTGTGGGAGATGTGGTACCGTTTGCCTTCTACATGGATCCTTCCAAATGGCAACGCCATAGGGGCTTGCAACCCAAGAGGAAGAAGAAGGGCTGTTTTTTGGTACCCTGTTTTTTATTGCTTAAAGGAGTCTCAGAACAGCTCACAAACACCTTCCCTTCCTCTCCCCACAACAGGCACCCTATGAGGTAGAAGGGGCTGAGAGCATTAGAGGCCACTGCTCTTAACCAAGCTGGCCAATAGGGGCTACATCACTTCATCCTAATTTCATTCTTAAATGTTATTTTGTGGGGCTAAACCTGAGGGGACACTGAGCTTTAATGACATTGTAGAGACATCAAACATTAGCAGCAGGATTGGCTCTGAGTCCTTTTTTTTAGCCTGTCATTTATTTTTGCTAGGAATGGTATTTAAGGTAAAGGTAAAGGTATCCCCTGTGCAAGCACCGAGTCATGTCTGACCCTTGGGGTGACGCCCTCTAGCGTTTTCATGGCAGACTCAATACGGGGCGGTTTGCCAGTGCCTTCCCCAGTCATGACCGTTTACCCCCCAGCAAGCTGGGTGCTCATTTTACCAACCTCGGAAGGATGGAAGGCTGAGTCAACCTTGAGCCGGCTGCTGGGATTGAACTCCCAGCCTCATGGGCAAAGTTTTCAGATGGCTGCCTTACCACTCTGCGCCACAAGAGGCTCATAGGAATGGTATTTACATATGGCTTATTCCAGGGATTTGAACTTTAGCTATCACCCTCAGTTCAGGTACTAATTTGCTTTGTTGCTTTTGACAATTTCTCATTCTGTCCCTTAGTAAGTTATTCCCTGAGGGGTGATGGCCATGGTCACAATTCATTAACAGGTCTGTTCAACGCCTTATTATGTAAGTAGTATATTTTATAAAGTATTTTGAACAGCATTGTTAAGAGAATCCAAGAATCCATTTTTATCCCTTTTTAAAGGAACTTGGAGATGGTTTCAAATCAACTCAGTTTTGACTGAAAGGAAAATTCAAATTCAGGCCCAAGAAGTTCTGGAAAATTCCACTCTGCAGATGCTCAGGGGCAGGAAGTATCTTTCTTAAACCTTGCTATCCTTATGCTAGAGCACAGCCCTGTGATGGCCAGCATTAAAAAAACAAACAGGGGCTGAATTGACAAAGGAGAACATAGAAACAGAAAATGACAAAGAGCAATCAAATGGTAATAAAAGAAAAAGATCCTCTTTTGAAAAAAGAAGAAGAGGAATCAATGGCTATATCTAAAAAGTGAATTTCAGAAAAGAAAGGGGTTCTACTCCCTATGACTATGCTGGTTTTGATAGGGAAGTAGAAGAAAATTTTTCTAAGACCACTGTCAGATGGGGTGAGAAAGAGTTTTGTTTGTCACAGACACAAGCACTGTTCGTTTGTCCTGACAACCCTCCTTCCTCTCCTCAGCAGCTCTCCAGTGTCTCAGTTAGAGATTTTCCCTATCACTTACTCCCTGATTCATGAACTGGAGATGCTGGGGAGTTACCCTGGGACTTTCTGCATGCAAGGTAGGTAACCTAATCCACTGTTATCCTTCCCAAAACAGGATACAATACAAGAGAGCTCTGCACAAGACTCTGAAATACCAAATGTGTGGTCAACTTACAATTCAACCCCAAACAGAATCTCACCCTCCAAAGCCCATTGCCTTCCAGCCAGCACAGGGAGTAACTGGATGGCTTTGCAGAATTCATCCCAATGCTTTGCTTTCCCTCGGATTTAACTCCTGAGCCCGTGGTGTTCTCCCTCTGCATAGCACTGTGTGAGGCCAACGACATCTCATTGCAACCCAGTGCACATTCCTGGTAATTAAAACCAGAGCATGGCAAACATTGAAATGCAGAATCTTTGTATCATCTACTCACATCCTTCTCCCTGAGTTGCCAAGTCAAAACAGTCGAACGTGAAATGGGGGGGTGCGTGAAAGCGATGTAAACTGGCAGCTCTCGCTACCAGCCTTTATGTAAGAAGCAGCCTCCAGACTAGCAGAAACCCAAAAGAAGCTCAATATTTTCAGACTGGCTGTGCAGAGCTTTGTTATATGGGGAATCATTTCTGTTTGGATTAAGGGGAACATAAAAGGTTTCTACGCCCGAATATATAAAGATTTTTCCAGTGGTCAGATATTGGATGACGTTCAATATTCTGCACACGAAATGGAACGAGGAAGTATCTGGTTTCAAACAGATCTAGAGATTGGTCTCATAGAATCATAGAATCATAGAATCATAGAGTTGGAAGGGGCCATACAGGCCATCTAGTCCAACCCCCTGCTCAACGCAGGATTAGCCCTAAGCATCCTAAAGCATCCAAGAAAAGTGTGTATCCAACCTTTGCTTGAAGACTTCCAGTGAGGGGGCACTCACCACCTCCTTAGGCAGCCTATTCCACTGCTGAACGACTCTGACTGAGAAAAACTTTTTCCTGATATCTAGCCTATATCGTTGTACTTGAAGTTTAAACCCATTACTGCGTGTCCTTTCCTCTGCAGCCAGCAGAAACAGCATCCTGCCCTCCTCCAAGTGACAACCTTTCAAATACTTAAAGAGGGCTATCATGTCCCCTCTCAACCTCCTTTTCTCCAGGCTGAACATTCCCAAGTCCCTCAACCTATCTTCATAGGGCTTGGTCCCTTGGCCCCAGATCATCTTCGTCGCTCTCCTCTGTACCCTTTCAATTTTATCGATGTCCTTCTTGAAGTGAGGCCTCCAGAACTGCACACAGTACTCCAGGTGTGGTCTGACCAGTGCCGTATACAATGGGACTATGACATCTTGTGATTTTGATGTGATGCCTCTGTTGATACAGCCCAAAATGGCATTTGCCTTTTTTACCGCTGCATCACACTGCCTGCTCATGTTTAGTTTACAATCCACAAGTACCCCAAGGTCTCGTTCACACACAGTGCTACCTAGAAGTGTATCCCCCATCCAGTAGGCATGCTTTTCATTTTTCTGACCCAGATGCAGAACTTTACACTTATCTTTATTAAATTGCATCTTGTTCTCATTTGCCCATTTTTCCATTGTGTTCAGATCTCGTTGAACTCTGTCTCTATCTTCCGGAGTATTTGCCAGTCCTCCCAATTTGGTGTCATCTGCAAACTTGATGAGTAGTCCCTCCACCCCCTCATCTAGATCATTAATAAATATGTTAAAAAGTACCGGGCCGAGCACCGAACCCTGAGGTCTCTTATTAGATATGGGGATTTTTTAATATATATACATCACTGGGTGGTTTCTCTATGATATGATTATCCCAGGCAGGCATTAACTACATTTGAAGTTATTTTAATGGCATTTCAAACATGCTCGTGTTGCTTTTGCCGGGCTCAGAGGGGCATAACATTTAATGAGCAGCATGAGAATAAGCAGCAAAATAAAATGTGCTAGATTTGAGTTCAGGAGCACCTAAAAGCCCAACAAGAGTTTTGAGAGCCAAAGCACCCTGCCTCAGAGACACAGACTTTTGGAAAAGGAGGGATAGAATATTGACCCCCTTTGGACCCACAACCTACGTAGCTGTGGTGCTACCGGACTCGAATCAGTGTTCACCTGAGCTTCCTGGAGATTTCAGGTTGCAGCCTGGGAGGGGAAGGGGATGAGAAGGTGTGGGACCTCAGTGGGGTATAATATAAGAACATAAGAAAAGCCCTGCGGGATGAGAGCAGTGGTCCATCTAGTCCAGCACTGTGGCCAACCAATTCCCCTGAATGGCCACAACAGGGCACAGTTTGGTGTAGTGGTTAGGAGTGCGGACTTCTAATCTGGCATGCCAGGTTCGATTCTGCACTCCCCCACATGCAGCCAGCTGGGTGACCTTGGGCTCTCCATGGCACTGATAAAACTGCTCTGACCGAGCAGTGATATCAGCGCTCTCTCAGCCTCACCCACCCCACAGGGTGTTTGTTGTGGGGAGAGGAATGGGAAGGCGACTGTAAGCCGCTTTGAGCCTCCTTCGGGTAGGGAAAAGCGGCATATAAGAACCAACTCTTCTTCTTCTTCTTAGCTCTCCACCACCTATGAACCTCGTTGGTCTCATTGCTAGTGCCATCGGGGAAGGCAGCAGGCAGTGGTCAGCACTGGCACTGGGAGGGGCCTGCTAGATCTGGGATTCGGAGGCTTAGTGCCATTCCATGTGGGGGTTCCCCTCAGCCAGCATGGCTAGTAGCCATTGATAGACGAATCCTCCATGAATGTATTTAATTCCCCTTTCAAGTTTTTGTGTCATACCTGCACCTGTTGAACCTCTGGCTGAGCCTCCAGAGGATGCTCCAGAGACTGTAGCCTGTTCAGGCCACTCATTCTCCAGGCGGTACCAGGGCAACGAAGATCGTGCTGAGGATTGAGACCAGCCCTATCCTCCAGATGGGGCCAGGCTGCTACTCAGCCTCACGTACCAGCTTATGCGAGGCCATGGGACAAGACCCCATCTAGCCCAGAGAACTCCTCAGAGCGGCAGCAATGGTGTGCAAATCCGACAGCCTTCAGAAAGTCGTATTTCCTTCCTGAATTTACTGTCCATCAGTTTCATTAGATGCTCTCAAGTTCTAGTAATTCAGGAGAGGGAGACAAAATTTTATTTGTCGGCTCTCTTCACCCCTTGCATAATTTTATAAACCTCTATCATGCCTCCCCCTGTGCACCAGCTGTCTCTTTTGTAAAGTGAAATGTCCCGGATTCTTCAGCCTTTCCCCATAGGGAAGGTGCTCCAGCCTGCTATTTGTTCTTGGTTGCCCTCCTCTGTACTTTCCCCAGCTTTGCAATGCCCTTTTTGAGATACAGTGACCCAAAGTGTACACAGTATTCCACATGAGGCTGTACCATAGACATATACAGGGGCATTATAATATTGGCCATTTTAGTCTCAATCTTTTTCTTGATAATCCCTAATATAGTGTTTGCCTTTTTTCCTGCTTCAGTGCACTGGGTTGACACTTCCATTGAGCTCTCCACTCTGACCCCAAGAACTTCTCCTCTCTCTTGCCAGTTCAGATTCCATTAGCTCACACCTGAAACTGGGATATTTGTTTGTCCCACTGTGCATCACCTTGCCTGTACCAGCATTGAACGTCATTTGCCGCATTGTCGCCCACTCAACCAGTTGGTGGAGGTCCTCTTGGAGCTCTTCACGGGCAGCCCTGGCTTTCACCAGCCTGAATAATTTGTTATAATTTGCAAATCTGGCCACCACACTACTCATTCCCAGGTCCAGATCATTTATGAATAAACATTTCTGGACCCAAAATCAATCCTTGTGGGCCTCCACTGGTAACTTCCCTCCATCGGGAGAATGGTCCATTAAGTCCTACTTTTTGCTTCCTGTCATTTAAGTGGTTTTTAATGCTTAAGAGAACCTGTCCTCTTATCCCATGACTGCTGAATTGACTCAGGAGGCTTTGGTGAGGTACCTTGCCAGAAGCCTTTTGAAAGCCCAGGTAAATCATGTCTAAGGGGTAACCATTGAGTATATATTTGTTTGCTTTCTTCATCTTCCAGAGCAGTCATTTCTCCAGGGGATCTCTGTTGTCTGGAGATCAGGTGAAATTCTGGGAAGTATCTAGGCTTAAAGGTAAAGGTATCCCCTGTGCAAGCACCGGGTCATGTCTGACCTTTGGGGTGACGCCCTCCAGTGTTTTCATGGCAGACTCAGTACAGGGTGGCCTTGCCAGTGCCTTCCCCAGTCATTACCGTTTACCCCCCCCCCCCACAAGACAGCTTCAGACAGCATTTCTACCACTTACCACTCTGCTCCACAAGAGGCTCTATCTCTAGGCTTATCTGGAGGCTAATAAGCAAACAGAGTTCACAGAGGTGGACGGAAGCAAAAATAAGGAAAAACTCTGAGAGAAATACAGACTAGAGGTGGACTACCTAGAGAATGGACTACCTCCATTCCAATAGAAAATGTACAGATATCAGTACCAAGACTAAGTATACATTATTTAATACAAAACCATCAAATATAAGAAATTCACAACCTTTTTATTGTAATCTTACCATTCTACAAGAATGTCTGTATTTTTCTTGTTGTTTGCTAATGCCCACCTGTTGTAAGAGACCACAATTCCCTCCCCTGCAAGTGCAGGCCCATTTCCTCTGAGTCAATGGCTTTGTTATGCTGAAGTCATTTCGCTGCCATAAATCAGGGATAGGACAGCCTCCTAAGAGGTCTAGCAGTTCTAAATGGCAATTGATCTAATCCATCCAATCTGCTGCGAAGTGAAACTTTTTCCAACCAGGTGATCATTCCAGGATCTCAGATCGTTGTGTGGCTGCATTACAAAGCCTTCATTCCCACACAAATTGGGTCTGCATGGTGTGATTTTGCCAGTTGCCGCTTGAATAGAGATGCACCAATATATTAAACCTGACAAAGACTGTGTGTGTGATTTAGATTCTAATAAGCCACTAATTAAGATAGAGCTAACAGGCATCTCTCTAATTTGCCAGTCAATAATTGCAGACAAAAGCCAGTAACATTTTATTAACTAGATGAAAATGTTACAGAGTTAAAAGGCTTGAAACTGACAGTGCAACCCTGTGCAGAGTTATTGCCGTCTAAACACAGTGATTTCAATGGGATTAGATGGAAGGAAATCTGCACAGGATTGTACCATACGGCCAGGGTTTCTTTAAGCAGAAAAAGAAAGCAAAATGGTTGCTCCGGCATTCAAGTGCCTTGTATTTTTTTAAAAGAAAAAAAATGTCAGATTTTAGACATACATTAAGACTGAAGCAATATAGTGGTGATAAACTGTTTTCACCTGCATTTTTGTTTGTCCTTATTATATTCAGGGCACCAGAGGCCCACGGGGTGTCTTTAGATGCAGATCTGCCAAATTCAGTTCCAAACACGAAGACGGAAACTTTCATTTTAACAGCAAATGTGTTGTGCAGTAAAAGGGGTGCTCTTAACTCATGAAACAGCCGTACACTGAATGGCACCAGTGGCTGTTCAATATTGTCTACTCCCAACTTGCAGTGGCTTTCCAGGGTCTCAGTAGAGACTTTTCACATCATAGAATCATAGAATCCTAGAGTTGGAAGGGGCCATGCAGGCCATCTAGTCCAACCCACTGCTCAATGCAGGTTCAGCCTTTTAGTTGGCAAGGTGGGGATTGAACCTGTGACTTTCTGCATGCAAAGCAGAGGCTCTACCAGTGAGATCCACTACAGGTCTGAGGAGGCAATGCTGAGAAAGGGATTGAATAGGGAACCTCTTATTATCTTTAACTGTGTACAAAATCTTAAACTTGTTGGATTGAACTGAAGCAACATGTTGGGGGAAGCTGGCAGAGTTCAAGAAGACCTTGCCAGCTTTCTTCAGCTGAGTTCCATCTAAGCAAAATTTGTCTTCCTCATCCTGCAGGTAGTGGAAACCTTGGGTGTGGCCAGTGGTGTGAGCTCTTGGTCGAGAAGATCTGTGTGGATGGACAAACCCATTGATCGCTGACCCACTCAATTTGTTTTTGCAAATCTGGATTGTATTTTGCTTTGTGGCATTGTAAGCTTTGTTCCACCCTAAGGTGACCAGATTTTAACATTGGTACAGCGGGACACCATTGACCGGGGGGGGGGGGAGGCATTCTTAATTTAAAATTTGGTCTATATGGAGCAACAAAAAGTTTCATAGAACTCATAGAACGCAAAAATAGTATTGGAATATATATATTTTAAATTTCACCATAAGTACAATTTGACAGGTACCCCCAGATGTCCCTCCAAAAGTGGGACAATCTGGCTACCTTATTTCACCCTGACCTGGATGTCCCACTTTAGCCCCATCTTCTCAGATCTCAGAAGCTAAGCAGGGTCAGACCTGTTTAGTACTTGGTTGGGAGGTGTCAGAGAAGTCCAGAGTTTCTACATATAGGCAGGCAATGACAAACCACCTCTGTTCACTCCTTGGCTTGGAAACCTTGGGAGGCTGCCATACATTAACTAGAACTTAACAGCACTTTTCACCACTTAGCCCCTTGAATTTCCTGGAGAGGAGAGGAGAGGAGAGAAAAGGAGCTGGGTTTTTATATGCTGCTTTGCACTACCTGAGAAATCTCTGACAGAACTGCTATGCAAGAACAGCGCTAACAGAACTGTGACTTGTCCAAGGTCACCCAGCTGGCTGCATATGAAGGAGTGAGGAATCAAACCCCGTTCTCCAGATTAGAGTTTGCTGCTCTTAACTACTGCACCCGGTGGGCTTTCCACAAAGCTTAGGATCTTTAAACTGCCCGTGGCGCCACGGGCACCACGGACTAAATAATTTCGTAAGGCCTGCCGAGGCGGGATGTGTCCGTGATGAGGAAGGGTCCGGATTGGACCCTTCCTCACGACAGACAATCGGAGGGACCAATCGGCAGGCGCTTTGCGCCTGCCGATTGGTCCCTCCGATTCCCAGCAACTGCGAGCCGTGCGCAGCGCGGCTCGCAGTTGCTCCCGGCCTGACGCGGTGAGAGGTGCTTTGCACCTCTCGCCGTGTCAGGCCGCCGTTGCTGCAAGAACGCCGCCATCACACCGCCGAAACAACGCGCTCCTGGCCCCTCTGGCAGCCGCGCCAGCCTTCCCCCGCCGCTGACAGCTCGCCGCCGCCCCGGGACGCCTCCAACTGCTGCTCCCGCTACGCTTCACACGCCGATGACGACCACGCTCCACTTCCTCACACGCTTCAGGTACAGCCCGCGCCGCCAAACGCCCACGGCCTACGCCCACAGCCCACTACCACCCCCCCCCCAAATCCAATGCCACCCTAGCACCCGCTGCATTTAAGCTGCAGCGGGCTTGATTACTAGTAAATAAATAAATGAAGAAAAACTAAGCAAAGAACTAGAAAGTCTCACGTGGGAAGGAATTCCAGGTGAACAACACATACAAGCCACATATAGGAAATCCTCCACTAGCAAACAGTGGCAAATTCTGGAAGGCCAAGGGCAGCTGGGTTTTCTTCTGTCTCGTGCTCCTATGCTTCCCAACTGCAGCTGAATGACAGCCACCCCAAATAAGGGACTAGAGTTTAAGGCCGTTAATGGTCCAGCTGCTTTGCCCTGCCAAACGAACCACTTAGAAGCGTAAACATCCCTTGCTTGGGCTGCTAAACTAATTCTCCACAGGCCATATATCACTCACCAGCAGCAGAATGTGGTGATAAAACTAAGAGCCTAATAAGTGGGAAGACTGATGTGCAGCTAGGCCAATTAGGAGATGGTTTTATAGGGGCCCCGTCAATTTATGGATGAGGGGGAGACGCGAAGGAGCTGACAGTGAATAAATATTCAGGAGGGCAGGTCAGCTGAAAGCATAGCTCTGTTTCTGTTTAAATGAGTTCCACAGGATGACGGGGCAAGACAGGGTGTTGTGAGAAAATCCACCTGGAGACTGGTGCGGAGAACCGAAATTTTCACCTTGGTTTAGGTTCTGAAGGAAAGGCACATGAACAGCAACAAAAACACGCCTAAATAATTGGAGCATAAGCAAACCTTTGTTGAGTCCAAACTGTTTGTAGGATCCCAATTGAGTCCAATGAAGAAAAGACTAATTCGGTTCTTCTACTTCAAAACCACACACATACACAAACCATTGGTAATTCATTACTTATCTGCATGAATGTAATGCATGCTATTTTGTAATCTGCCCTCCGTTCCCAAAGACAGGCAGAATATAAATCCCTAAAAAAATCTATTTACTGCAGGAGTCTCCTCTCTGGTATCCTTCCTGATACTTGCAAAATGCTTTTAGAAAGCAGGCAGGGTGGAGAATCAGATCTTCTAATTGGCTATTGGAGATCTGATTGGATTGATAGATTTTAAAAAAACCCAAAAGCTTAAAGTAGCAGGAATGCATGTGGGGTGATCACCTGTACCAGAATGAGCTTCTGTGAAGAACGTGGCCCTGCTCATGACTTCTGCTTTGGTGAGAAGTCTCACCCTACCTTGAGCTCTCCCAGCAGGTCTTCAGGTGCAGTAACTTGCCCTGCGTTATAATGACCCCACCTCATTTACTACCCCTGCCTCCTTTGGTATCCAAAGGTGCCCACAGGCTCAAAAAGGTTGGAGACCCCTAATTTACAGTATTTGTACTCCACCTTTCTCATGGAGACTCAAGGTGGTCTGCACAGTGTATGGTGATGCAATCAATATCATGAAGGATCCAATAAGCAATATATGAGCACTTGGATATGAGAATTCTTAAGCCATCATAACATACTTGATAAGGCAGAAAAATGGTATTACATCAGTACTGACAGCATGCAGGAAACAGATACTATATCCTTTTTACAGTGGTCTTGTCCACTGCCCCTTTGCCTTTATAAATGCATTTCTGAACTGTTCAGCCCTCTTATCTTTATAGAAATAGAAGAAGAAGAAGAAGAAGAAGAGTTGGTTCTTATATGCCACTTTTCCCTACCCGAAGGAGGCTCAAAGCGGCTTACAGTCGCCTTCCCATTCCTCTCCCCACAACAGACACCCTGTGGGGTGGGTGAGGCTGAGAGAGCACTCATATCACTGCCCGGTCAGAACAGTTTTATCAGTGCTGTGGCGAGCCCAAGGTCACCCAGCTGGTTGCATGTGGGGGAGCGCAGAATCGAACCTGGCATGCCAGATTACAAGTCCGCACTCCTAACCACTACACCAAACTGGCTCTCTTCAAGAAATACCTTCTTGAACCATTCTGATTTACATAGTTTGCAGAATGACAGAAGAGTGGGAGCCTCCCTGACCTCCTCAGGCAGGTTACCCTGCATGTGAGTCCATATACAGAGAATTAAACATATAATACATTTGAAACAAGTATAGCTTACCACCTGCACCAGGTGAAGCTACTAGCACCCTATCTGGCCCCAGAAGGCCTAGTCACAGTAATCTTTGCAATGGTCACCTGCAGATTAGATTTCTCTAATTCACTGTATGTGGAACTACCCTTGGCCCTGATTTGGAAATTACAGCTGGAGCAAAATGCAGTGTCCTGGGTCCCCATGGGAATCAGAAAGGAATCACTGTAGGCAAAACTGCATTCCAAGTGACTTGGTAGCTGCTTCAGAAGATCTTTCCCCTTCTGTATACAATATTGAGTGGGGCGGTTGTCTTAAACAGATTTCAGTGAGTGTAGTCTGGGGTAAGTATACATTGGACCGCATTGCAAGTTGATTGGAGGGATAATCATCTGCGTGGATATTGAAGCCCCCCCCCCCCTAAACAAGCTCCCTGGAATACTGCAATATTCAGGCAGCCATGGAATCCAGGAGATTTGGGAGGGCATCTACCATTGCAGTAGGCAGCCAGTAGAACCATAGAATCATAGAGTTGGAAGGGACCTCCATGGTCATCTCGTCCAACCCCCTGCACAATGTGGGATGGCCAGTTTCTCGACTGAGTCCCACCCTAGGCCCACACATTCACACGTAGGCCCACACATTTGTTAGTCTTTAAGCAGCCACAAGATTCTTCTTCTGTTTTAGGTGTTCATTAAGGAAGTTATGGGTACCCTTACCCTTACCACAAGCGTAGATGTTTGTGCGTTTATCTGAAAAACGAAGTCAGACAGTGATAAGGGATGAAATGGACAAATTAAAAATTTAGAAGGCATTCAAGCCAGATGGTATATGCTACAATGTTCTTTTGGAACTCAAATGTCAAGCTGTTGATCTCACAATGCACTGGTTTTCACAAAAAATACCTTCCTTTCTAGAAGACTGGAACGTAGACAGTGTCAACTTTAAAAAGGGCTGGGAAGGCAGGAACTTACAAAACTATTTATCTAGCTTTTGTCCCAGCTAAACAGAAGGGAAAATTTAAACTAATTCTTAAACATGGAGACAAACTTTGCAAAGCAAAATGAAGCAGTCTAGTGCAGTAGTTAGAATGCAAGACCCAAGGGTATCTGGGTTGAAGCCCTGCAGAAGACACAGGCAATGTGGTCCAGTGGTTTGTGTGATGAGAATGGGGATCTAGAACAGGGGTAGTCAACCTGTGGTCCTCCAGATGTCCATGGACTACAATTCCCATGAGCCCTTGCCAGCATTTGCCAGAATTCCTCCTTCTGACATTAATTGTGTTCTCTCCCCCCCCCCTTGGTTCTTAGTATTTCTGTCCACAATTTGTCCTGCCAGTGTGCTTTCAGTTTTCAGAGCAACCAGGAAGAAAATAGGGCCAAACTGATAGGCAGAAGCAAAATAAGAAAATGGTGCAAGGTAGAACAGTTTATTTAAAATCTACCTAATTTATTTTTAGGGGGGGTATTCATACATCAGCACTTGAACGGAAAAAAAATTCTATATATTTTTTCGGTTCAGGGGTGTTCCACTGTGATGAAATCCCTTATTATCATATATATATATATATATATATATATATATATATATATATATATATATATATATATATATATATATATATATATATATATATATATATATATATATATATATATATATATATATATATATGGTATTCCCTCAGCTGAATGCAAATGCAAATCTGCTTGGGCTCCTGGTATAATTGACCCGAATCAAAGCCAATTTTTATTCAGGAATATTCAGCAGCTACACCACTTAAATGGCTGCCAGACATTTAAACTTAGGTAGCAGAATAACATCCAAAATGAAACTGAACGGTTGTCTGCAAGTATAACACTTTAATTTCTGTCTACCCAAGTCGCAGCTTCACCAGTCTGCTGATCAGCTGTTAAGTTTAAATAGTCAGCAGTCATTTAAGCTCCCTTTTTTGCTCCCCTCTCTCCAAAGAGAGGGAAGTAAAAGGGTCTGCTTGAATGGCTTGCTACCATTCCAGCCTTACAGCGGGTGGGTGCGCCAAGCCATCCCATCAATCCTTTTTGTTCCCCTCCCTTTGTAAGGGGGGAAATGAAATGGGTCCCTGAAATACCTGCCAGTCATTTAGACTTGACAGCTTGACCAGTCCACGAATCAACTGTTAAATTTAAATGACTAGTTATTATTTAATCCCCTTTCTCACTTTCCTCCCTTCCAAAGAAAGAGAAGTGAAAGGGATTGCTGGAATGGCTGACAGCTGGTGGGCTTTGCGAGGGGGTCCAGTTCAATCTGGTCTCCCCAGCACAGCCCAAGCAGATCTTGCAGAGGGATGTCTCTCCCCAGGATCAGCTGTTCAGCAAGCTCTGGAGTGCAGGAGAGTTTGAACTGGGGCTCCCAGCAGACCCCAAGCCCATCTCTGCAGGATCAGCTGTTTGGCAGCTATTTAAATAGATCTCACTCCCTTTAAATGCCTGGGAGCGGAAAGGAATCTGGCTTTCCTGAATATTTCTTTGCCTGAATATCAGGAATTTCAGGAATATCCAAAATAACCAATAATTTTAGAGTCCAATATACCCAAACGTGAAAAATACTCAGGGGAGGGGGGTTGCATATGCCTACTACTAATACCAATTCTCTTGCCATTTGTTGTTTAATTACTTTGTGGACTTAAGAGCTCTCTCCCTTCCCTTCCCTCTCTTTCCCTCCTCAATCAAACTGCCTTTGGTCGGCAGTGGTTTGTTTTCTGGATTTAGAGTTTTACTTCATGTGGACCCAGCAGAGTCACAGTTCATTAACTAAGATGTTGATCAATACGATGTGACCTGTTAAAAATGTAATCCTGCCAGTTAAGTCAGCTCTAAAACATATTTCAGCTGACAGCTAAGAGCTTTAGCTTTCAGGGTTGATAATTGAGAACTATAATGATATGTGGTGGTTTGCCGGAGTTCTCAGGAGCCAGCCACGGCCTCTAGATCATCAGCAGATAGAATGAAATAAACAAGGGAAATTGCTGCAGGAGAAATCATCTTTCTGGGGTTTGTTGGGAACAGGTTTGTACAATGAGCCAGGGGTACCGCTGTGTATCCAACCATTGTGGATTTCACAGAACATGATTCACAGAACATGTTGCTCGCTCCTGCATCCTCTGATATTTTGTACCGGTGCAATCAGTGGACCTTCGGGAATAGTACAGAGGCAATATGGTAGTCTGCAGTGGGAGGGGTAAATCGGCCTCCCCTTTTCCACAAAGAGAAATGCCGTTCACCCAGAGGATCTTCATGGCTGGGGTGCATATTGTTTTCATGGGGACAGCTTCAGTTGATCTTTCTTTAAAACGAGAACCACAGGTGGTGTTTGCTTAAGGCAAAATGAACGGGAGGGGGGGAGGGAACGAATTTCATCCCAAAAGTGAGGAAACACTTAGGATAGGCAGTCTCAATACTGTGCTCTAGTTTTTGCTGAGGTGGAGAAGTAGACACCATCATGTAGTAATCATATCAATTGATTCTCAGTTCTGATGCCAGCTTAGAGGACTGCTACTGTCTCTTAGCTCATGTTAATGTGGCTCAGGTATTCCTCATTGTGGGAGAGGGTCTACATTGGTGGGGGGAAACATTTATTATTTAATTATTTTATACTGCACCTTTCTCTCCAATAGGGAACCAAATGAGGAATTCCAAATAATAATAATAATAATAATAATAATAATAATAATAATAATAATAATAATAATAATAATAATAATAATAACGATAACGATAACGATAACGATAACGATAACGATAACGATAACGATAACGATAACGATAACGGTTGGTTTTTGTACCCTGCTTTTCACTACCTGGAGGAGCCTCAAGTCAGCTTACCATCACCTTCCCTTCCTCTTCCCACAACAGACGCCCTGTGAGGTAGTTGGGGCTGAGAGAGCTCTGACAGAATTGCTCTGTGGGAACTAACAGGACTGTGACTAGCCCAAGGTCACCCAGCTGGCTACATGTGGAGGAGCGGGGAATCAAACCTGATTCTCCAGATTAGAGGCCGCCACTCTTAACCAGCACACTAGATTTCAAAACCAGAACGTTCTTTTCTCTTGGAAAGAGTCGAAGGGACAAGGTGCCCTGGAAAGTATGTACCTCATTGGCAAAAGCGGAGGAGGAAAGTGGTCGAGGAGCCCACAGTTGTTTCCAAAATAGGGAAGGGAAGGGAGGTATCTAAGGAGGAGGGAAGTTTGAAAGCAGTCTTATTTCTCTCATTGAACTGGGTTTTCAGTCAGCAATTCACCAAATCACATTAATGGTACTGTCTAGCCTGTTTCTGGGAAATGTTTGGCAAAGTGCTAATACGACAGAACCTCTTGTGGCTAAAATCTTACTTTGCTAATGAGGGAGACCTTCATTGATCGTCCAGAGACCTCATAACAGGGAAGGTGAGGCCTCCTTCTGAAATGTCACTTTCCTTAGTAAGCATGGCAAGAACAGCCACAGTCCTATCTACCAGCTTGGTGTAGTGGTTAAGAGCAGTGGTTTCTAATCTGGTGGGCTGGGTTTGATTCCCCGCTCCTCCACGTGCAGCCAGCTGGGTGACCAAGGTCTCCCAGTAAGCTTCATGACTGAGCAGGGATTTCGACCAACACCTCCCAGATCCTAGTCTGACACTTGAACAACTCCACTTGAACTACTACGAGATCCATAACAGATAAACAGATGATCACATTTAGTGGCGGGATGATTCTGAAGCCTGGCGCTAGGGAAGAAGAGGCCATAATGGAGGTAGGCTTTGGCCCTGTGTCTCATAGCAGCCCCTGACATCCACAGAAACAGCATGTTTGCGTTCTCGTGACAAGAGCTGTGCCTTTGAATAGCTTTGAACAGCAAGGATGGTATCTGTTTGCCTGTTGTCACACCAGATGACTTTAGATTATTGATGTGGATAGATGCTTCAGCCCTGTGAATTATACATAGACTAACTGATTGCCCTGGAGGAAATACAAAGATGTAATTTACTCAGGGGGGCTCCATGATGACATTCTTCAGAGTCAGCCTGTGGAGTGGAATTCAACCATGCATTCACTTTAGGACCATCTATTGTTATTTATTATACATAATCCTCTCTTTAAAAAAAAACTTTAATCTTTTTAGGGCCTTGTCTAACGTGCTCTGGAAGGGCTGAGGAAAGCACTGTGCTGACAATAAGGGTCTTGCCATCTGAAATGTTCTGCTGAAAAGGAGACTTGAAGCCTGGGGCGGCCTTCTGTCTATCTCATTCTACTGCCTCTTTTCCTCAAGGGGGCATAAACAGTTCTTTCTTATCCTCACAACAACAATTAGACCATTTCCGCATGAGGAATCTGTTCCTGGACAGCCTTCAAATGTTGGCGGGTTTTAGAGCCCCTGCCACATGGCGTTGCCTGCATCCTGAAGCTGTCCAATAGCTGAGTTGATTTGTCCATTTTTAATTTGCGAATTTGGGAATTGCCAAAACTGGAGTTACATCCCTAAATTATGGGCCATTTCCCACGGCTTAAAAATAGCACAATGGTTGCTAATTGAAAACGCTACTAATTTGGCATTACCCACGACGTCGTAGACAATCTGCAACACTCCTGAAACCGATCAGCAATAAGCGCTTCGTTTTAGCGCTTTCAGGGGAATCCAGAAAAGTGGATTCACCCTCCGGATAGCGATACACTCCTGCAACCAATCTGCAACACTAGCGCTAAAGACCTGTGCGTTACCATTGTTGCTGGTTCTTCAAAGCCCCTCCCCCTGGCTCTCTTCTCCAAACTTCCGGCGAAGCGATCGCCATTTTTTTTTCTCGGAGCGAGCGGGGATAAACGCACCGGCGAGCCTCTTTCTGTTTAGAGGCTTCCCTGGCTTCATTCCTTCACCTTTAGTCACTAAGCACAAACCACTTAAAAGCCCGTTTGCTGGAATAAAGTCCCTTTATTTTTTACACATAAATTCAGCTGAAAATCGAGCCCGTGAGAAGGGGGGGGGGGAATTTTTTTTTATCACTCGAGGCAGCGTGCAAACGATCATACAATCAAACGACAGCTCACATTAGGCAGCTGGATGGGTCTCTCCGTAGCAAAGAATCTACACAGATTCGTTGCTATGGGTCTGTTTTTTTTTAAAAAAACCTTTCTTAAAGGGAAAGGGGCTGTTTGGGAGCATGCTAACGGCTGCCCATTGGCTGCTTGACGGCCAGGGGCGGGACGAGCTTGGCAATAGCGCTTCCTTTCTAGCGATTTCTGCCGAGACCGGAAGCCTGTGGGAAACGCTAAAAAACGCAACTGATTCCACTACAAAGCCAGGTGTGCAAAACGACGAATTCCACTATTTTAAATGGCGATTTTTCATTCCGCAAACAATTTGCAACAAAGATCCCCGTGCGAAAAGGCCCTGTGTGTCCCATCAGTGAGCAATCAGTGAGTAACCAGGGATAAACCCGTATAGAGGGGGAAATGCATGATAGTCTTGGCAGCGTTGTCCCGCCTTTTCACTCACCCTCCCCTCTCCATTTCCTGCTCTTAGTAATTTTTTAAAATCTTGTTCTCCACATTGTAATATGACTGCAAACCTACATTGTCAAAGTTAAAATAAATTCTTCCTTAAATTGTCCATGGTCTTTTTGGGATCAGGCTGGCAAAACAGCCCCTTTTCTGTTTTCTGGAGGTGGGAAATGAGCTGGGAAAGGGGGTGTGTGCAGGTGATCAAGTATCCTTCTCCCAATCATACAGGGGTCTGAGCACCTTGTTTTTAAGCCAACCATTAACACAAAATGTCTTTTTGGGTTCCCAAGACCAGTGTCTCAGAAATCCAGTGAAACAGAAATAAAGTGAAAAAGAACATGAATTCAAAAAAAAGGGGGGAATGCTGTATCATTCTGCCATTTCTCCATAGCAACATGGGTGTGTTGATTTTTATTAAAAATGCATCTGTGTTGTGGCATTACAGCATAGCAATGTGGAACTGGGCAAATCAGAACAAGATGCAATTTAATAAAGATAAGTGTAAAGTTCTGCATCTGGGTCAGAAAATTGAAAAGTATGCCTTCTGGATGGGGGATACGCTTCTAGGTAACACTGTGTGTGAATGAGACCTTGGGGTACTTGTGGATTGTAAACTAAACATGAACAGGCAGTGTGATGCAGCGGTAAAAAAAGCGAATGCCATTTTGGGCTGTATCAACAGGGGCATCACATCAAAATCACAAGATGTCATAGTCCCATTGTATATGGCACTGGTCAGACCACACCTGGAGTACTGTGTGCAGTTCTGGAAGCCTCACCTCAAGAAGGATGTAGATAAAATTGAAAGGGTACAGAGGAGAGTGATGAGGGACCCAGCTCTATGAAGATAGGGACTTGGGAATGTTCAGCCTGGAGAAAAGGAGGTTGAGAGGGGACATGATAGCCCTCTTTAAGTATTTGAAAGGTTGTCACTTGGAGGAGGGCAGGATGCTGTTTCCATTGGCTGCAGAGGAGAGGACACGCAGTAATGGGTTTAAACTACAAGTACAATGATATAGGCTAGATATCAGGAAAAAAATTTTCACAATCAGAGTAGTTCAGCAGTGGAATAGGCTGCCTAAGGAGGTGGTGAACTCCCCCTCACTGGCAGTCTTCAAGCAAAGGTTGGATACACACTTTTCTTGGATGCTTTAGGATGCTTAGGGCTGATCCTGTGTAGAGCAGGGGGTTGGACTACATGGCCTGTATGGCCCCTTCCAACTCTATGATAAAAAAGTGCCTTTTTTGAAAAGAAAAATAATTTCAGGGCTGGGGGGGGGAAAGCTTCAGTCCACTGCTGTGGACTGTGTGCTGTGCTGCTGTGCAGCTGTGCTGTGATTGGTGGCTTGCTGTGATTGACAAGCCAAGGATCAGAGGAAGAAGTTTGTCTTGTGTTCCCTTGCAGCCTGGTTGAGAGGCAAAAAGCTATGATGGGGCAGAGGGAAAACATAGGAGGGGTCTACCTGTGAGGAGGGCTGCAAATGTGAGATTTACCATACCACCTTTGCAAGAAGGAAGCCATGTGTTTTACCCCACAGTGTGGAAATGGTCTTAGTGTCTGCTAAAGGGAACGTTTACTAAAGGGAGCGTATGTGCCGCCAAGTTTCAACTGACATATGACAACCCCAACAAGTAGCTTCCAAGGCAGATGAGAAGCAGAGGTGGTTTGCCATTGTCTTCCCCAGCACAGTTATCTTCCCCTCCTTATAGTGTTGCCTGACCCCCGCTGGCCACCAGAGGAAGAGGGAGAATAGGGTTGCTAGATCGTGTTCAGGAAAGTTCTGGAGATTTGAGGATGGAGCCTGGGGAGGACAGGGACCTCAGTGTGCTACAATGTCATAGAATTCACCCTCAAAAACCTCCATTTAACACAGTTCTGCAGGGCCTACAAAATGGAGCTCTTCCACCAGGCATTTGGTTGAGGTTAGTGAAAACATCTATTGGGCCACAGAATCCCCCTCCCACTCAGATATGCCCACTATGTGGGGTATAGTTGCAACGTGGCCTGTTGCCTGTGAACAAATGTTCCATTGTTGCTTAAGTTATGGTTAATGTTGATGATGCCTCATTGTTGATGATATAGTTACTGAACTTAGTATTCTGTTACGTAATGCATGAGCCCCAAGGGAGGGCAGTATGTACACATAAGAACATGAATGAATGAATGAATGAATGAATGAATGAATGAATGAATGAATGAACAATCAAACAAACAAACAATGGAACAATTGAACAAACAAACAAACAAATGTTATCCGGAGAAATTGATCTCTGTAGTGTGGAGATAAGCTGTAATTCCAGGTGATCCCCATGACTCACCTTGAGGCTGACATCCCTCCGACTGCTTAGATTCTGATAGCTGACAAAGATTGGGCTATACCATGATATTTTCCCTCCCTAAAAACAATGTTTAGCTGCTAACAACAACAACAAAAATACTTTATCTCCCCATGTATGCATCGACCTGCAAATCCTTTCAAAAGTGGTCTGTCGCTGCCCCTGTAAGTGAACTGGAATATCCTCCATTTGGGACTGAAACCGATTGTATGAGCCGGACAGACACAAACGCCTCCGTCATCACTGCCAGTTCCATAAAGGAATGAGACCGGGTGACATTTTTGCTTCCCCCTTGGGCAGTGATATCTCTCAACTGCTGGTGCTGCTGCCCACTGAAATGATGGCTCCTCCAGCCTTGAAGAGGAAAAAAAAATAAAAAAGCAACAACCACTGGTGTGATGCTAAAGACCGGGTGGATTAATAATCAGCACAGTGTATTTTATGGAAGCCGGGAAAGGCCTAGAAGGAGTGAGGCTTCTTTAATTTTGCCTGGCATCCTTTGGAGAGATGCTCGGATGTGTTTGGCCGAGGCAGCTGAGTAGTGTGTCAGCTCTGGACACTAAGGGGCAAACGCTGAGCATTGTGACAGTTGAGAGACATGTGGCTGGGAGCTTTTGCTTCCCCCCGTTCTCAAGAAAAGCTGAATGTTGTAGCTTGACCTAGACGGTCACTGTTTAGTGCAGAGAAAAACAGAACGCTCCAAGGCCCTGCCCTGTGGGGGCGTCTGGTCTGGAAAACTGGAAGCTCAGCTCCTGGGTGGGCCTGTTTTCTTACCAGGCAGCATGACCTTTTACAGGAATCCATGTTGGAATTACTGATTTCCTTGTCTTTATTATTCTCACGGCCTCGTCCCTCATGGTGTTTTTTTCATACTAGGAATTTAGAGATGAGAGGATCAACAAGGATAAATCCCCACGACATGGACCTTTTCTGCATGCACAACTTACTTCTATCATTGATTAGGAGGTGGCATAACTTTAATGCACCTGTTGCTGCAATCTGCATTTGTTTCCCTCCGATTTTTTCTTGGGAACCGTGAAACATATTATCTGCATTCCATCTCGATCAGAGCACAGATCCTTATTCTTTGTACCACATAGTTGGTCTCTCCTTATTGGTCTGATTTGTACTGAGTGTGTTCTTTGAAATAGGAAGTACAGATTCTTTATGTGGCATTTACTCTCTGGGAGCTATTTTGGCAGAACATTAAGTGCCCCCCACCCCTTCATGTCTGTGCAAGATCCATAATCGCTTACTTTTTCCCTTGTGTTAGTTTCTGGAGGGTGGTGGGCTTTTTGAAGAGCAACAAGTCTAGCAATCATGTGATATTTCACTTGAAAGGCTGGTCAAAAAAATTACGACCTGGAGGTTGTGTGTGTGTGAGTGTTGTTTAAACTTTCAAAAGATATGTGTCCTCTGGAGGAGATGCCAGGGGCTAAGCTGGGCTGGGCCGGGCAAGATGTCTCACCCTCGCCTGCAGTTGAACCTGCTTGAAGTCACAGAGAGAGAGAGAGAGAGAGAGAGAGAGAGAGAGAGAGAGAGAGAGAGAGAGACAGCTCTCTTCCCTGAGGAGGAATAGGGGTACTCACCATGTGCGGAAGCTCCTTCCTGTAGTTGCCGAGTCTCCCCAAGGTGCTGTGTCCATCTACAAGCCAGGGAAATGAGCATGGAGATTTCCTGAAAGCAGTCCCCACTGGCCTCCAGCCCAACCTGACCCCCTCTGGAAGAACAGAAGTCATATGCCTCTAGCTCTCAAGGTAGTTTGGAACCCAAAACCTTCACCCAGTTGTTAGGTGCACACAAAGCCCTCTCCTCAGCAAATCTTTCTCCCTGCACTCATTTCTTTGCAGAAATTGCCACCAAGTTCTCAACCTGGGAGGGGGGGGGCATCACCACCACAACACACACCGGGTGGCTGGCTTGAGCAATGAGCTGATGGGAACTAAACCTAGTGGTGCAGGTGGTGTGCTGAGCAGTGATAAGGTCTGTTCTTATGCAACCTCCACACCCCTTTCCCATGCCTTGCAGCTAGACACAGTGCATTGGGGAGGCTCAGCAACACAGGGAGGCGTTTCTGCACATGACGAATACCCTGATCCCCATCAGAGAACAGAGCAGTCTCTCAGTGACTTCAAGCAGGGTTGGTTGCAAGGGAGGAGGGGAAGGGTAAGTCTCACTCAGCCCAGCTCTGTTCAACCTTGCCCCTGGCATCTCCTCCAGAGGGAATGTATCTTCTTTAAATTTAAACAGCATGCACGCACGCACGTGTACATACACACACACATGCTCTCTTTAAAACCTTCCCCGTCACTAACTTTTTTGAAAAATCACAGGATTGCTAGGTTAAGCCCTTTCGTTATTATTTTTTGAATGGATAGGTGATAGTATTACCAAAAAAGGGAGGAGGAATGGTGGAAGGTTTGGAATGGGAGGAAAGAACTCAATGAGGGTGATGGAGGAATGGCCTCTGAGGGGTGGAAAAAGGGCAGAGGGACAGAATCTTTATGTTTTAGAATTACCTTCAGCTTGGGAACAAAGGAAGGGGGGAAACCATCACACAAGCGCTTCTAGCAGAGAAACAGACAGATACTAAAAAGAGAACTGGGCACTGAAAGAAGGAAACATCATGCAGAAGGTAAAACAAAACCAAAATAAAAACAAGGGGAAATGCACTATGAAATTGTTGGAAAACACCAGTGGATAAAAGCTAGTAACTTGGTTACCTTCATAGAATCATAGAATCATAGAGTTGGAAGGGGCCATACAGGCCATCTAGTCCAACCCCCTGCTCAACGCAGGATTAGCCCTAAGCATCCTAAAGCATCCTTGGAACAGTCATTCCTATGTGGCTCAAGACCCGAGAGTGTTGTAGAACTCAAATGGAAAAGAGAAAACCACGGGAGCTGTCTAGACCTAGGCCTCTTCTGCATGATGGATAAGCTGATGAAAACTCACTAAATACATCGTTGTTTTTCTGATCTATGCACAGAAGAGTGAATTTACTCCACAAAACTGATTTTGCTGTGCATGGTGAACTGACTCTTCAGTGCTTTAGGCATCTTTTAAGCATTGTTTCTGGAAGAGGCTTTTCACCAATTCATTTCTCTCCTGCCAATCTCAGACGCTCTGTTAGTCATGCAGAGAAGCTCCTTTGGTTATGCAGATTAGTGACTGCATTAGAGAACAAAGCGGAGCTGGCAAAACTACAGGGGGCAGGGCAATGAATTGTTCCAAGCAGAAATCATTGCAACTGTAGTTTTTCAACAGACTATATTCAATGCAGAACAACAATTGTAGTATAATTAGGCGGTCTAAACAGGTTGTTTTTTAAAATGTTTTATTTGGCTCCGTGCAAAATACCTCCTACTGATAGAATGAATGGGATAAAATGGAAGAACAGGCAGAAGATAGCAGATCCACTGCCAGACTTCAGAAGACAACATTGAATTAGTCTAAAGAGCCTGGGAGCATGACTATAATGGTTTATTGGCTTGGTTATAATGGGTGCCCCTGATTTAAAATTTTAAAATCTTGGAAATTTGGAATCTGCCTTGAGTCTTCAGTAAGAAAGGCGATGAGATAAATAAAATGAAACCTTTTGTTTCTCTATGTTGTTTGTATGGTCAGTTGAGCCGCCATTTCCCAATAGTCATTTTCAATTTTATTTCAGTAGAAAACAATCTCTGAGAGGGTCAAAAAGACTTCCATGTTCTGCATTTCTTTTAAAGAACTAACTGCAGACATTGGATGCAGATGTGAACCTGGGCTGATTCTGCACTTACTTTATTTATTCCATTGTGTCTTCTACTGAATTCAGATCGATTTGAACTCAGGTGTTCCTCTATCTCCCCCCCCCATTAAACAGAAAGTATTCTGCACTTGATTATGGAAGCTCAGAATAGGGTGGGGGGGGGGAGCCAAGTGCAGCAAGAGTCCCTTTCTTTCCTTTCTTGAATGGGGGGGGGGAGAACTGGAGACAGCAGAGGAGGGGAAAAAACACAAGAGGCAAATCTCTGCTGAGAGAAGTTATGGCTTCTGGAGCGCAGTCACTTTAAAGGGAAGACTTGGAACCGGGAACCAGGAAGACTTTGAATTGACACCCTGGCCAATCAGGGAAGACTTCTTTGCTACAGCATTGGAGGCACAAGGCACGAGGCAGAGTTATTTCGCAAAGAGCAGAGATTTACACATTTACTCGTGTTGGTTTTTGAAATATTGAGGCATATGTCAATTCCAGGATATCACAGGAGAAAGGTAGGGTCACCACAAATTAATCATGCTAGTTGCAGAGGGAAAATTTAAAGTGCCCAAAATCAAAAAAATTGAGTTGCTGATCTTGCCATGTTGGTAATGCTGGGAATGTAACTATTGTTTTAGTGGGGTTTTAATGGGGATTCTAGGATGTTGTAACCCGCCACGAGCCGCAAGGGAGTGGCGGGGAATAAATCTAATAATGATAATGATAATGATAATGATAATGATAATGATAATGATAATGATAATGATAATGATATTGATATTGATATTGATATTGATATTGATATTGATATTGATATTAATAATAATAATAATAATAATAATAATAATAATAATAATAATAATAATAATAATAATAATAATAGAATTCAGTGTAGACGGGAGGGATTCATTTGAACTGGGACTGGGTAAAAAGCCCCGTGCCTACTATACCCTGAACACAGGTCCAAAACACAGGGGCAGGAAAGCAAGCCCAAGTGGAAGGGGCAGGAAAGCTGCTTAGGGTTTTTGAATGGGAAAATACCCCTCTAGGGAAGAAGTTAAGCATTTCCTCTTGCTCTCTTTTGATGCAATGGGCAGCCTCCAGTGGTTGCGTTTCATTTTTAAACAAGTGCTGGGCGACTGCTACACCCCTCTCCCCTGCCTAGTCTCGATTGAAGAGTAAAGGAAATAGAAGAACGCTTCCAGCGCTCGACCGCGTTGTTTGTGCCCAGTGGGTGGAAGGGGAAGGAGAAGGCGTCGAAAAGCAATTGTCATGTTGTTCACTTTCAAGAGCAAGTTGCCGAAAGCATCATAAACGCAGAGGTAATAACACCGCTGCTGTCAGACGGGCTTAGGAGAAGCCTCACGGCTTGGGATCTCTGCTTGTTCTCATTCCTTGTAGCAGTTTGGCATTAAAATATTCATGCACCGGTACACTGCGAAAAGTAAATTTGCAAGAAGAGGATTGATATTGGGTTCCCTTTTCTTCCATAGGAAGGGATGGGATTGGTTGGCACACAGAACCCCCAAAAACCTGTTGGGCATCTTGCCTGATTGAGCCCTCAGACTTTGTTTATGCAGTTTTATTTTTATCTGGATCGAGCCCTCAGAGTTCTTTCACATGGTTTATTTTTATGCTGAGACGAAATTGGCCATGGATATAGAGGTGTTTTAGGACTGGACGAACAAAGAGGCTTCAGAATAGTATCTCCCTCGCAACATGATCCTAACACATACTCACGCCCTTCTCTGTCCATTGCCTTCCCTTTGGGGCTCCCCAGGGTGCAGCAGCCTTAGGGACTGTGCTGTCACTGCCTTCGACATTTCCTTAGGGCTAGATTATATTCGCATAGCTGAAATAGAGCAACAAATCCCCCCATGCAGAGTGTTCCCTTATTGCTCCTAAAAATATTTCTGGGAGCTTCAGAACAAGCGTCATGATGATTCCGTGATGCAAAAGCCCCAGAAAAAGAAAAGATATTTTCACTGTAATGTAACAGGAAAAGACAAAAATTTGCATTCTAATAGGGGGAGTGGGTATAGGCCCCTCGTATGTTTTTCTTTGCTACACTGCAGCAAATAATGTACCGGATTCTGGAGATGGTCCATAGGGGAGATCTATCTTGACTATGAACGTTCCAGAGGCATGTAGATGTCCACAATGAGAAACAGCATGCTTGCTTTGATATGTTTTTGATCTGACCCTCAGTTAGTTAAGAAGAACTGACATTTGGTCAGTTTCAGCCGGTTTTCCATTTCATTTCACCGTGTTCCTCTTGCTCCAGGCCCATCCCTTGTGACTTTTGCACATGATTGTCAGCACATCTGTTTTGGATGGTCAATGGGGACCCGTCTTCATCAGCAGAAAAGCCGGTTGTATCCAACCCAGTGTGTCAAGGGGCTGATATGCCTTAGGGAGCCCCAACGTTCTTATCAGATCTGTTCTTATCAGCTGTTCACAGGCCATGCTATCTACTCCCTGATCCAAAGGATTACTCAGGTGTGCTGACTTAACTTTGTGTTATCAAGCCACTGTGCAGGACAAGAAGTAGGCACATGGTTTTCTGAGCTCAGTGTTATGATTACACCACAGGGGTTGTTTCTTTCACAGAGTAATTTCTTGGTCTTGCTGCTTCTTCACCCTGCTGGTCTGCAGATTAAGAGCACTGCTATTTTTCATCAAGTGAACAGTCAGCCCTTGGACACGAACCCAGAAATAATGCCAGAGCTGCTACAGACCTGCCATTTATGTCTTCCAAGATTTTGATGTGCCTTTGCCCTTTCTTGGGTTTCTCAATGACATTAGCCACAGGATCAGGGCAGCTGGGGAGCTTCATGTCAAATACTCTTCATTCATTCATATTTTTAACCTTCCTGGATCCCCAGAGGCTCCATTTGAGTTGTAATATATAAAAGCATTTGATGAATATAGATCTTAAAATATTTTTAAAGCTGTGATCATCCTTTGTGACAAAATGTCTGCTTGATTTGAAAGGTAGCTCCTCTTCAAATTCACGGAGTCAAACCATGAAGGGTTGGATTTGCTTATGGTTCTGGTTCATCTGCCATTAAAACTGTTCCAGTTTGCCTTCTGATTAGGCCACTAAAGTTCTGATTAGGTCACTAAAGGAGCTGGAATGCCCTCTAGGATTTCCTTCTTCCCCAGCAGGGTGTTAGGAGAGCCTCAGAAGGGCCTCAAGGAGTGGGTTTTTACTTCTACCTTTTCTCTTTGGCCAGCTTGTGTTCTCTCCCTTTTGCAGTCCAGGGAATGGTTGAGCCCTTCCCCATAGGTCAGCCTTTCTCAATCTCTTGATTGTGGAGGCCCAGCTGAGATTTTTTTCAGGCTTTGAGGCAAACTTAGTAAAGTCAGCTGACCATGCTTCCCTGCCATGCCCCACCCCTGGGAGTGACATGTCACCTGGGGGTGATGCAGTGTTATCTAGATGGAACAATTGCTTCATTAGCACACCAGTTGAGAATCCCTATGCTAGGTCTTTCTTGGACCATCTTTAGAAGACTTCTTTGGGGAGAGATATCCCAGGCTTCTCCTCTTTCCAATCCTGGGGTTATGCCTTTTAGGCCTTCTCTAAAGGACCTCTGACCTTCTCTAAAGGATCCCTCTTTCACCCTGCTCAAGCTTAGTGAGGCTGGGATTGTCTGCCCCTTTCCCAACTCACCAGGTGCTCTGCCTCCCTATCTAGGCTGGGTCTAGGGTTGCCAGCTCTGGGCTGAGAAACACCTGGAGTTTTGGGGAGTGAAGCCCAAGAAGGGTGCGGTTTAGGGAGGGGAGGGACCTCAAAGAGTAGAATGCTATAAAGTCCACCTTCCAAAGCAGCTTTTTTTCTCCAGGTGAACTTATCTCTGTTTCCTGGACATCTGTTGTAAGAGTGGGACACCTCCAGCCATCACCTGGAGTTTGTCAACCTTAGCCAGCTCCTAGTCAGCTCCCAGCTTCCTTTGCTATTGCCATGCTCCCAGGACACTTTGGGTCTGGCTGGTGCCTTGGTGTGTTCCTGGGCTTCTCCCTCAACTGGACAAACCTGGCTGCTGCCAAGCCTGCCACTGACATCTTCGGCGGATGCTCTGCTCCCAGAATGTGTTTCGGCCTCCCTGGTTGCCTGATTAGATTCATAGGCATGGCAATGGAGAAGTTTTACTTTAAAGAAATACCTTGCATCGCAGGAACATTAAAACATGGAGAAAAGTGATTGGCTGCCTAACTTGATTGACAGGCAGAGGAGAGTAGTGTGTATAGTGCATTCCTCTCTTCTACCATTTCAAGCAAGTGTGCAGAGTGCAAAGAAGTGCAAGAAGGCGGCAGAGGAAAGAGAGAGAGTCAGGAGGTGAGAAATGGCCAGAGGCATGATTTTTAATAGTGTTACATCATTGTGCTGTCATAACACTATTTTTTTCAATGTGCGGAATGGCCCTCAACCCCACCTGCCTCACAGGGTATCTGTTGTGGGGAGAGGAAAGGGAAGGTGTTTGTAAGCCACTTTGGTAGAGAAAAGTGGCATATAAGAACCAACTTTCTTCTTCTTCTTCTTCTTCTTCTTCTTCTTCTTCTTCTTCTTCTTCTTCTTCTTCTTCTTCTTCTTCTTCTTCTTCTTCTTCTTCTTCTTCTTCTTCTTCTTCTTCTTCTTCTTCTTCTTCTTCTTCTTCTTCTTCTTCTTCTTCTTCTTCTTCTTCTTCTTCTTCTTCTTCTTCTTCTTCTTCTTCGCAGTACAATTTGAGATGAGGTATATCCCCCGAGATGCTTTTCAGACTGTGGGAACTCCATGTCATTTTGGCCTTTTGGCTTGTTTCAAAACCAGCATTAAAAAGGTAGAGCTCCTAAGGGACAAAGCAACGCATCAGGATGTTAAAAACATTAAGCACAATTTGGAAAGGCTGCATCAACAGCACAGCATGTCGTCTCGTTTCTCGTTTTTAACAAAAGCTGATGGATCTAATAAGCAATGGTTTTCATTTCAAGGGCAATTTAATTTTAAAAAACCCAACCTGGCAGTAACCTCTCATTGTTATTGCTGGTATCCTAAGCAATTAGCTAGCTTTAGCGCTAATTGACAAGCTCTTACAGCAAACTACTTCAGAGACCATGGTGTGCTTTTTGGCAAATGCTGCTGGCTTGGGAAGCAGAAATGCAATCCTTGGATGGGTTATTTAAGTTCAGTTTGGTGCCAAAGGAACTTGCTTTTATTATTCTTTTTCAAAGCTGTTTGTACCTTGGGATGTTTCCCCCCTGAAATCTACTAAGAGCTATTTCAAAGGGATGAAGGATGAAGTCTTTGGCCAGTCTGCAGAAAAATTAGAATGCAAAATAATTCGAGGGTCCAGCAAGATGCAACATTGAGATTTTTTAAGGGACTGTATGTACATCCTTCTGCTTATAATTTTTTTCTATTGAATAGTTGCTGATGATGTATTTGAATTGAGAGCTTTTTGCACAATCAGATGCATTGTATATTAGGAGTAGCTTGTGCAGTTGACACCTAATCTGGTGCCCTTTTTGGAATGCTAAGGGTTTAATGTCTGCAAATCAGAAGATAACAAGTTGAACTCTTACCAAGATGACTTTAATTTGACATGACCTGTAGCACAAGCTACAACTGACAGTGAGAGCCATTCTCATAGTAGGAAGGCAGGAATTCTGAATGTAGGAAATGGGTGTTGGAATGCTTCTACGTGGAGATTGTTCTCTGCTTTGGCTATTTAATAATGCCTCATTTATTTTTTAAGACATAAATAATTAGCCCATGCTTGGAGGGATTGAAAAATAAATAAAATAAAATATTTTGCCCAAATCATCCTTTTCCTCTGTCTCATTATGCTCTTTCCCAAACCTGCTTTGCTCCAATTGGGGGGTGGAGGGAGGGCAGCCTGTTAACAGGAAGTATTACCAGGGAGGTGTTCATTATCTAATGACCCATCCATAATGGTCCCATTTTCCCTCCCTCAGACCCTTACAGAAATAATTTCTTCCATTATGCCCCTAGATGGCTATTTTTGTGTTCTTTCTTTTTAAAAAAAAAAAACACAGTAATTGCTTGATTGCTATAGAATTGTAGTATTATAACACTGTTTATAATAGCCAAGTTGGCCAAATTTGATCATATTTAAATCTGAAAATTGAACCTGTAATGGATCTTTCCAGAAGCCTGGAAAATACTTAAGGTTTGCAGAAAAATCTGAAGTCCAAACAAAATTATATTGTGCGGTTCTAAAAAACAACCCTTAGTAGTAAAAGGAAAGCTTGTAGCTTTAAGAAACAGATTTTCTCAGTGGCTGTTGCTAGGCAACCACAATAGGCTGGGTTTCTGTCAATAAAAGGTAGGGGAGGGCCTTTTCCAGGGATATTTTGGCCTTTGAGGGAGAACTTGTTGGAGCAAGGCCTGGCATCAAGTATCAAGCAACTTGCTACTCCCTCCCCACTTGCATAATTTACCTAGGCCTGCCTATTTTTTGTTGTTCAGCTCCTACACAAATAACAGTGTGATATAATGACTACAGTAGCCTTTCTCACTGTTGAGAAACCTCTGAAACATTTTCCAGGCCTCGAGAAACCCCAGAAGTGGTGCCATCATGCAAAATATACTTAAGAAGTATAACTGGGTACATGCCAACTGAGGCCCTTCCCCTTCCTACCTCCTCCAGGCCCATCACTGGCCATTCCTGAGGGGAGGTGGGTTGACGTGACCATATATGGTCATATTGTTCAATGAATGTGTGACAAATTATATATATAATTAACTCACACACATTCAGGAAACCCTTTCAGGGCCAGCAAGAAACCCTTGTTGAGAAAGCCTGGTCAAGAGTTTCAAATTATTGGGTATTATTATGTATTCTACCTTGAGTCCTAAGAGGAAGGTGGACTATAAATTTAATTATAAATAAAATAAATTAAATAAGAACCTTGAATTCCTATTCTGTTGTGGAAACCCGCTGATTGGCCTTGGATGAGTTGTACATTTTCAGCCTGGTTTATGGGGGATGGCTATGGAGAGCACCTGGATGCCTCTCTGTGAGATGCTAGCTTTCCCCCCTCCCAATCTGGGCAAGCCAGGCCTTTGACAGAAGGGCAGAATCCAACCCATCCAAGCCCTATGCAAAGCAGTAGAGGTGATGCCCAGTGAGCATGTGGCATGGTGAGGCAG
Organism: Paroedura picta; assembly: GCF_049243985.1. Lineage (NCBI taxonomy): Eukaryota > Metazoa > Chordata > Lepidosauria > Squamata > Gekkonidae > Paroedura > Paroedura picta. The sequence continues at coordinate 162,257,997 of NC_135370.1, forward strand.
GGAAGGCAGAACCTGACCTGTCATGCCGCATACGCAGCACCCACCCAAGACCCATGCATGATGAGGTAGATGGTAGTGCCTGCCTGAGTCCCATGCAAGATGATGTAGATGACAATACCAGCCCAAGCACCATGTGAGGCAAAGTAAGAAGAACCTCCTGGCCTGCTCAAGCCTAGCACAGTGCCAGGAATATGGCTGTACCTGCAAAAGGGGGAGACCTGTACAAGTTGAGTCAGTCCAGCTATGCCTATGCAAAAGCTATCATTTCCCTGGGAAGGGGTAGGGGGTGCCAGGAGTAGGGAAGGTGCAAAACTGAAGATGGGGAGGAGATGAAGGTTAGTAGACTAGCAGCTGTGAAGGACAGAAGGAGGCAGGACAGGGAGGGAGGTTATGGGGGCTTTTGAGGAAGGGCAAGAGCATGGGAGAAGGAAATACTATTTACCCACATTCTTTGTGAGTTCCCACTTATAACAATCAATTGCCACGATCTATTAGCTGGTTTTTAATTTTAAAAGTTTTTAGATAGATACATATATTTATAAAACAGCTGGGATTTCAAGAGGAGCTTGAAATAGTTGGCTAAAATATTGTGCTATGTCGCAATCGATTGTTAGAATGTTATTATGCTATAGCAATCTAAGAATGGCCATTTTTTAAAAGCCTCAATGTAACCTTTCAGTGATGTGGGAGTGAGGAGCCATGAGAAGCTGAGGGAAGACTAAGTCCCTCACTCCCAGATAGAGAGTAATAGATCTTTGCTGGATGGGGAGAGGGGAGTGGGTTATATATTTATTATCCACCATCGTGATATTGTGTTTTAATTATGTTTTAATGGGTTTTGTGGGATTTTATTGTTTTTATGAATTCTGTAAACCGCCGCAAGACATTTGAGAACGGCGATATATAAATATAAAAATAAATAAATAAAATGAGACGAGTAAATGTATGGGTGCTCTTTTAGCCACTGTGAATGATTTTGTATTCACAACGGCAACCAAAGGAGCACGGAGAACTGTGGCCCTGTGGAGCTACCTCAAAATTTCTAGATTTGCGGATATCGGCAAAGTTGCCACAGGTGAGCAGGTGTTATTTATGTGTTTGAACTATGATTCAAAAAGTGATGGCTACGCATTTTATGAGCCATGAAGCAAACCACTGCGTAAGCTGAAAACGTGATTGGAGTGATTTTGCACTGTCAAGGGATCTATGTATAGCTGTAAGAAATGGCAGATCTGTGGATGATGTACTCTGAATTAAACTGACCAAAAAACATTTCTGTCCTGAGGTCTCTCAGCCTGTTTGATCTTCTACAAGAAGACAGTTCAGTGCTGTTGGATAGTTTGATATACCAGACCAGGGCCCCTGACCCTTGTTGAGCTTCCAGACACTTTTGGAACTGTGAGGAAGAATATCAGGTGCTGCCACAAAATGGCTACCATAGGCCCCCTAAAACCTAAAAAGGATACTGCAGAATTGGAAAAATAAAGAGGAGGCAATCAAGGTGAACAGGGAATTGGAGCACCTTTCCTAGGAGGAAAAGTCTAGAGCCTGGAACTCTTCAGCCTAGGAAAAATATGGCTAAGGAGGGGATGGTAGACATTTTTAAAATTATGGACAGGAGTTAAGAAGAGCCACCGTGGTGTAGTGGTTAAGAATGGCAGCTTCTAATGTGGTGAGCAGGGTTTGATTCCCTGCTCCTCCAACTTTAGCCAGCAGTCCTGACAGAAGCTCTCTCAGCCTCACCTTCTTCACAGGGTACCTGTTGTGGGGAGAGGAAGGGAAGGCAATTGTAAGCTGCTTTGAGACTCCTTTGGGCAGTGAAAAGTGGGGTATAAGAGCCTTGCTGCAGCAGACGATTGAGTTTGGCAAGCCCAGGTTTGATTCCCTGCTCCTCCTCCTCCACAAGCAGCCAGCTGGGTGACCTTGGGCTCGTCATGGAACTGATAAGCAGTAATATCAGGGCTCTCTCAGCTTCACCTCCCTCACAGGATGTCTGTTGTGGGGAGAGGAAAGGGAAGGCAACTGTAAGGCCCTTTAAGACTCCTTCTGGTGGAAAAATGTGCCATATAAGAACCACCACCTCTTCCTCCTCCTCCTCCTGGGTAGAGGAAGCAACTGGAGCTTGGCTGCCTTCATTCTACTTCTGCACAACAACCAGTGTGTTTTTCTGGTTTGGGTATATTGCAACAGAAAAATATCGGTATTTTTCGATATTCCTGGATCCCAATACTGGTATGGACCGAGACCCAATCACACACCTGCAAAATGGCTGATTCAAGGAGAGAACTCTCTCTGCAGGCTCAGCTTGAGTTCTGCTGGGGCCCCTGATTTCAGCTGCCCTCCCACAGCGCCCACCAGCTGGCCACCATTCCAATGGTTCCTTTCATTTCCTGCTTTTGAAACGGGGTAGAAGTGAAACAGTTGACAGGAGGACCAATCAAGCTTCTAGGTTTAAATGGCTGAAGATAAAGAAAAGATGCCATAACAGTCTCTTTCAATGCAGTTATGATGTCTCAATTAACATTTTCTATAGCTGGCCAGAATAAAAGCTGGGATCTATTAACATGATTCTCCAATTCATCTTTGAGCCACTGGCCGTATTGATACTTTGAAGACTTTCCCAATATTAAGGCACTGAAAACAGTGGTGGATAGAAATATTTTGAAATATATTGGCTGAGGAACAAGCCACTCAGGAAAACTTGATCTTTTGAAAACAAGTGTAAATTCCAGATCCTGTTCTATAGAAAATACTCATTGAGACTTCATAATTGGATTAAATTGGATTATACAGCTGTTATCACACCTTTTCTTTGTCTTCTCCCTTGTGGGTTTGACTGGTTTTTGACTTTAGGTTTAAATGGCTGGTAGCTATTTCATTGATCAATTTGTCTTCCTCCCCCACCGAATGGAGGGAAGCAGAAAAGATTGCTGGAATGGCTACATGCCATTCCTGCTGTCTTTTGATGGATCCATCAAGATGCCAGGTTTAAGTGGCTAGCAGCCATTTCAACAATCCCTTTCACTCTTTCCCATGTGGAAGAGTGTATGTGTGTGTGTCTGTGTGTGTAGAGAGAAATAGACAGCTGATAAATTTATTCAGGTCAGCTATAATGGTAGCTGAAGCAGATTAGAGAATCTGTTATTTGGCTTAGAAATATCAAGTGAATAATGATAAGGTATTTTTTTCAGTTTGAGTCAGCCAAATGGACATCCCTTTCTGTCTTCTCATTGTCTTTAACCAAAATGGGACATTGGGATGCCTGTACGGAAGCACAAAATAGCTGAATCAAGCGTAGTAAATTGACACACAAGGAATCTTTAATCTTCAACACAATATCCATTTAATAGTTTCCAAAGCATTTCACTACACAAGGCTTTGTCAAGGCATTCTACAAACTGATACGTATTAGTCTAATATGTATTGGTCTATTACAGGGATTCCCAACCTGGGGTCCGCGGGAGCTTTGAATGGGGTCCACAGGAGCACAGAAATGGAGTGGTATGGGGGGGCAGTCTTCTCAGCTCCAGCTCTTTTTTCTGGCCACCATGAGGCAGAGCAAGGAGAGGGAGGCAGAGGGAGGAAGCAAAAGGAGGGCTCAGGCTATGAGTAGTAATGTCACTTCCAGGGGTGTGGAACACTTTGTACCATATCAGATACCAGTCTTACTGTGATGTTATTGTGATGTAATACCTTATTAAAAGAGAACTAACCCTATTGTGGTATCACTAAAATTATTACCTCATAATGTTAAGGAAAAGATGAGCATATAAATGTTTTAAGTAAATAAAAATTAAACATTAATACTTCATAAAACAACATCACTTGATAAACATTTCTTAGTCTTTTATTTCTAGAATTGCCTCATCCCTTGTCCTTCTAACAAAGTGTTAAGGTTTCCTTTTATTTAGAAGAAGAAGAAGAGCTGGTTCTTATATGCCACTTTTCTCTACCAGAAGGAGTCTCAAAGTGGCTTACAATCTCCTTCCCTTTCCTCTCCCCGCAACAGACAACCTGTGAGGTTGGTGAGGCTGAGAGAGCCCTGATATTACTGCTTGGTCAGAACAACTTTATAAAGTGCTGTGATGAGTCCCAGGTCACCCAGCTGGCTGCATGTGGAGGAGGAACAGGGAATCAAACCTGGCTTGCCAGATTAGAATTCCGCACTCCTAACCACTACACTATTATGTACAGGCACTGCTACCCTCTGATCTCTGAAACATTTGCTTACGCTGTGGTTCCACTTAACTTCATTCCCTCACTTCCAAATAGACAACACATGGCTAATTCTGAACTGGGGCAGAGTGTGTGGATTAATAGATCCACAAAATGGAGCTAGGAACGGGTAACGAGGATTTCTCTACAAACCTAAATGAAGTCCCAGTATGCAGAGAAACCTGGATTTTTTTTCTTTACATAGTAGAGCTCCCGGTGTGTTTGTGGCTCAGAAGAGATTTGAACCAACAGCTTTGCAGATTACAGTGTATTTGTGTAGCCACTGCACTATACGAGCTCTGCCCTCTTTGCCCAATGTATTAATCATAAGAGAAGAAAGGGCAGACAGCCACCAAATCCATCTGTACAATATGTCTAAAGAACTGAAATATTTAATAGAGGGGTGGTTTTTTTTGGAGGGGTCACCAAGCTGAAGTCACCAGCCTAATACAAAATTAAAAGCGGTAAGCTGCTCTCCATGATAGCATCTGTTCTGGTTCTTGCATCTACCACCCACTTTTTATGCCAGACAGATAATACGTTCCTGTGTCTTGCATTTTAGAACACCATGACCAGCACAGGGGAAGGGACGAGCATTTCAGGAGGAAAAAAGTTCACCCATCCCCTCCAAGTGGCTATCCACTTAGCTATCCATTGCAATATTATCTTCCCTACTGCATTGGGCGTTGGGATGGTACTACTGGGGTTGGGGGGCCATGCCAAGGAATACCTTGGGGCCACCCTCTTTGGGTTCCAACTCCAAATCTCCAAGAATTTCCTGTCTGAGAGTTGGTACCCCTAATTGTTTCTACAAGCCATCAAGAATATCTGCCATTCTGCACCTAGAGGAAGCAGCAGGGACCAATTCTGCACCATCGGTGCCACTCTGGGCTGCTGCTGGTGCATTGCTGCAGAGCTGCATGCTCCACAGCATATTGTGTCCCTACGGGGGACACATTTCAGGGCCGGATCATTTCTGGTGTTGAAATGTGTCCCAGTGTCCTGCTGAAAGGAGTCTCCCCAAGAAAACACAGAGGCGGAAGGTAGGTTCTGCTGTGTGGGGTATTTATGTGTTGTAGTTTGTTTGCTAGACAGTGGGAATGCATTCCTGCAAACTAAACAAACAATGCCCTGGTCCGCCCTGTGGTGCCATGAATTGCTGTGAAGCTTTCCATGGCATTGTTTGTTCCCTGCAGGCCTCTGTAGGGCGGGGAACAGGCCTGCTACAGCCCCCGCAGCGCCGAAAAGGAACATGGTATCCATTTAGACACCTCCCCAGCCTTTACTGTCCGTGCGGAATCGGCCATAGACATCTTCCCTTTTGATTCTCAAGACTCTTACTGAATGCATTGTCTCACTTAGAGGATTAACTTGTTAGCATTTCTTGCACCGCACAAGAATCCATGGCTGTTGCTTTACATGTCAAAGACATACAGAGTCTCACCTCTGGAAATTCTGCTCGCTTTAATGCAAATGTGGCTGGAACCAGCGGTGTTTCTAACTAGGTTCGTTTGCTGGCAGGAACTCTCTGTCAATTAATATTCTCTCCTGCCACAGACATTCAGGATCACATCCCTAATGTCAGGCAGGCTTTGTTTTCAGTGACTAATTAGTTATTGTGTATTCCTGTGCTGAGTTTTCCTGCTGGTTTCTATACATATTTTGCATGAGCCAGGGAGGCTGTTTTGTCAGGACAGTAGAGAGCATGTTGTTGTCAAGATTTAAGAAAAAGAGGGAGAGTAGGAATGAATCTGGTGTGCTAAGTGCTGGAGCCACTTGGAACCTATCGATCTTGTCATCCAGGATGTCAGAGCATTCCTTGAGCTAGGATCTGGGAAAGCCAGCTTGAAATCTCCACTCTGCTGTGGAAGATCGTGTCTCTCCCTGTACAGGACCTGTATAAGCCCCTGTGTGCTGAACATCCCGGCATGGGATACCTCTCCCGAGGGCAGTGGTGGGTTACTGTTGTTGGGCGTGGACAGGTAGGGTAGGAAGGATATAGATTAGATTTTGCTGCCAATACTGTTCTATTTTATGTGGCTTTATAGATTTTTACTGTCAACCGCCACAAGCTGGCAGGGCCCGTGAGTGGCTGTTAACAAAAGCAAATATAAATAAATAAATAAATAAGAAAGATCAATTGTGATGCAGCGGTAAAAAAGGCGAATGCCATTTGGGGCTGTATCAACAGGGGCATCACATCAAAATCACAAGATGTCAGAGTCCCATCGTATACCTGGAGTACTGTGTGCAGACCACACCTGGAGTACTGTGTGCAGTTCTGGAGGCCCTACTTCAAGAAGGACGTAGATAAAATTGAAAGGGTACAGAGGAGAGTGACGAGGATGATCTGGGGCCAAGGGACCAAGCCCTATGAAGATAGGTTGAGGGACTTGGGAATGTTCAGCCTGGAGAAAAGGAGGTTGAGAGGGGACATGATAGCCCTCTTTAAGTATTTGAAAGGTTGTCACTTGGAGGAGGGCAGGATGCTGTTTCCGTTGGCTGCAGAGGAAAGGACACACAGTAATGGGTTTAAACAACAAGTACAACGATATAGGCTAGATATCAGGAAAAAAAATTCACCGTCAGAGTAGTTCAGCAGTGGAATAGGCTGCCTAAGGAGGTGGTGAGCTCCCCCTCACTGGCAGTCTTCAAGCAAAGGTTGGATACACACTTTTCTTGGATGCTTTAGGATGGTTAGGGCTGATCCTGTGTAGAGCAGGGGGTTGGACTAGATGGCCTGTATGGCCCCTTCCATCTCTATGATTCTATGATTATATGAATTGGTGACTTTGGGATGATCGGTGACAACCTGCTGCTACTTAAGATCCATTTATTGTTGCCTTGAAAGATAAATAGAATAACACAGATAAATAGAATAACATCATAGAGAAGAACAATGACTGTTGTCAATGTATAAGTGATGCCTGCCAATGTATAAGTGATGCTTGATAAGGAAAATAAGCAAAGAAAACCAGTCTCTGCTCTGTGAAGCTGACAGTTCTTGCTCTAACAATGGTGCAAGCTGCACAGAAGCATAGACCAGACACTTGGAAAGGTAAAAATACTTGACCGAGAACAAACAAAACAGCTAGTCCTATAGCTGAAAGCACCACCAGGTAGTATAGCTCCAGCCTGAGATACTCCCAAATTTATTGGTTGGTTGGTTAAAAATATGCAGTGCAGTATCTGAAACCACTAGGAGCGGTATTCATAACTGGTTAAGGCCGAAGTGGGCGAATAAGTGGGTGAGGCCAGTCTGGGTGAGGAGCCAATTGGAAGGCGCAAAACGCCTTCCAATTGGCCCCTCACCCGTAATGACAAGAATTCCAGCCATTCGGGTGAGGGGCCAATTGGAAGGCACAAAGCGCCTTCTGATTGCCCCATTACCCAACTGGCTGGAGTTCAGCGGGGAGTGGCCCGGGCAGCGGAGGCTTCCCTGTGGGCGTTGGAGCCTAGGAGGCCTGCAGGGGACTTGGCGGGGAGGGAGGCAGGTGGGGGGGTCCCTGCGTGGGGGGGTCCCTGGGGATACGGGGGCTGCCGCCATGGGGCCCCCCTTTCAAAGCCCGCTCTTACGAGCGAGCTTTGAAGCCTAATAATAAATAATGGCACAGATCCTCCAGTTTCTAAGTGCTCCACAGACGCAGCAGCTTGGCTCTGCTGTAATTTTATAGCAACATTTTAATTTGTGAAGGCATAATTTGGAGTTTCAACACCCCCTCCCTTCAGACCTCCTCCCTTATAGAGTAGTTATCATTCTGAAAAGTATTCCCCAAGGCAGGTTTGTTCTTTTCTTTTAAAAAATGGAAATATGGGGAAAATAAATAGCAGATTCTGTACTGGCACCAAACAGTGCTGAGAATATAAATGTGGTCTGTGTAGGCCTTAATTGTGCGGTTGATTTCCTGGATAAAATCTGATGCTGACAACATGACCTGAGTCACCCCTCTCATTTAAGCACTGTGTCCCCTGCGTGAGTGGCTGGTGGTGCCAGACGGAGGGGAGGCAAGCCAAATGTAGAGAACAAACATACCCCCCCACACACACACACACACAAACACAGAGGAATGTGACAGAAATCAATTGTGGTGGAGAACCATATCATTTTCTATCCAGGAACTATCCAATATCCCTTTTGTATATGTGAACATGGCAGCTGTGCAGGGATCTAATAGGCATGTGTTTGTTTTAAATGTTTTAAAACAAAATGGGAGCATGCTGGCAAGGACAGATAACTGCTTTCCCCTGCCAATGCAACCTGCCTTATCGTGCTCTGCTGTATGAACCCTCCCTGACTCTGCTAGGCACCCCAGTAGGGATAATCAGCCAGGGTGGGGGACTAATGCTAGAAGCGTTGTAGAAACGCATGGGGATGAACAAAGTTTAGGTTCTCTTGCTCATGCGTGTACTTTTTTGTTTGTTTAAAGCAGAACCTCACTCTGTCGTACCCGCTGCTTGAGGATACTGGGAAGGAGGCAAAAATCAAACTATACTGTTTCACATTTCCCCGTGCTCATTCTACAAATGAAAAATTTAATTGCCTCTAAAATGGGGACTCTGAGGATGCCACGCCTTGACTTGGGGTTATAACCTTCAAAATTTTCATCATAATGGAAGGCAGGAGAAGTAACCCCTGAGTTTCCACTGTAACCTATTAGAAATTGATTTGCTAACACAACAAGCTTTATTTCTGAAATTAAAGAAACAGACTCAAGGCTTTAAAATGATAAGGATCCTGACTCTCCTCTCTCCTCCCCCCCCCCATTGATATAAGATTTTTGGTCCTATAGTTCAGTGGTCCCCAACCCCCGGTCTGGGGACCGGTACCGGTCCGTAGATCAGTTGGTACCGGTCCGTGGTTCCTCCTCATCTTCCTCCCCAACTGCTGCCTTGGGGGCTGCCCTTCCACTCTGCTGCCGGCTCACCTTTGGTGCTCTCCAGTGGCCGCCGTGGCTGGGGCTCCCCCTCGATGTGGCACTGCACAGCTACTGCTGGCAGTGCCCCCCAGTGGGTGGCGGGAAGTCAGGGGCGCCAGCGTGAAAGCAAGTGGAGCAGGGGCTTCAGGCAGCAGCAACGTCCCTCAGCAAAAGACTACCCCCCCTGGGCCTCAGTAAAATTGTCAAGTGTTTACCGGTCCTCGATGCTAAAAAGGTTGGAGACCACTGCTATAGTTTATCAACACCATGAAAATGAAGACCATGATGTTCTCAGTCCTACTTTTGTCTTATTTTAAAACCCTATCTTCCTGTTCTGCTGTGATAACATCATTTCAGTCATCCCAGTTCTCCAGTTCACATGTAGATTTGAAATAACATTTGGAATACCTGATGGTCAGTATCATATCTGTTTGTGCGTCCTGTGATAATCTTCCAGCTATTAGGGATCTTGTCATCATTATATAGATAAGCCATTTTGTTGGATTTCCTGCTTATCAATAAACATGATTTTAAAAGCTTCCCAAAATAAGTATATATCAAACCTCACTACAAAACCTTTGAGATTAACCCATATGCCAGGCTTTCTCAACCAGGGTTTCATGAAACTCCAGGGGTTCTTGGCGGCCCTGGAAGGGTTTCTTGAATGGGTGGGAGTTAATTATTATATATATTTAAAATTTGTTAAATATTTATTGAGGAATGTGACCCTATATGGTCATGTCAACCTGCCCTCCATTCCCCAAATGGCCAATAATGGGCCTGGAGGGGGTGGGAAGAGGAGGGGCCCTGGGTAGGCATGTATACAGCTATGCTTCCCAACCACATTCTGCATGATCGCACCACTTCTGGGGTTTCTCAAAGCCTGAAGAATGTTTCAGGAGTTTCTCAATGGTAAAAAAGTTGAGATAGGCTGCCATGTCCTATTACAAGTATATCTAATGTTCATCAGAAACCATTTTAGAATCAAACAAGGACTTTAGAAAAAGTAGAATAATATACTTTCTTGCCCCCAGAACATTATCCACCACTCAGATGCACCATCAGATAGCAAATTATTTTCTAGTTTGCCTTACAGATTTAAGTTCCATTTCTAAACCAGGATCAAAACATGATTTAGAATCCTGGTTTGTGGAAAAGAAACACCAATTTGTCCAGATGCCAGCGCTCAGACTATGCCATGAATCTGGTTTACATCGCCTTTGTAATCTCTGCGAGAAAGATGCACTCTACATGAAGCGAGCCCATAAGTCATCCATGCATGGTTACATTCTCCTTTCCACATAGAAAAAATAGGGTTGCTAACACCATATCATGCAATCCAACGCAATGTAGAAAACAATTATGCTAGGATTGGTCAGTGGAAAAAGGAAGCCAGGCCGACAAAAAACATGGTGGTTAGACACGATCAAAATGGTCAATGGCCAGAACATTGCATGGCTGGGGGAGACAGTGAGGGATCGGGGATTGTGGTGACAGCTGTGCCATGGGATCGCCAAGTGTCGGACTCAACTGAATGGATGACAACTCCAGGTTGAGACGTTCCCAGAGATGGTCGGGATTGGGAAGGGCAGAAATATCAACAGGGTTGAGTGCCATAAAATCCAGCCTCCAAAGCAGCCATTTTCTCCTGGGAATCTGGACTCTGTCATTTCAATTTGGAATTGTAACTCTGGGAGATCTCAAGACCCCACCTTGGGACTGGCACAGCTGTTGTACTAAAGCAGACTGAGGCGAGGCCTGAGGAATGAGGGTTATTATTGGATATCACAACTGTCTCTCCCCCATGTGGACTCATGGGTTCAAACATTGTTACACACACACACTTCAGCAATAATGACTTGTGAGTGTGTGTGTGAGAGAACCACTCCTTAATGATGTTTGCTCATCGGCGCTGCTGAATGCTGAGTGCTCATCTGATCTGCGGCCTTGGAATTCAAAAAGGTGCCAGCACCGTCACCCTTGCGAACAAAGCTCTGGTGGACAAATAATGGCAGGCACTGTTTGAGTGGACCCTCTTGGCAAAACAAACCAGAGACTCTCCTATCTCTGGTGGAGAGAAGTTCATAGAGTTCCCCAGCACGTATCTGGCAGAGAGATTAAAGGTAAAGGTCCTGAAGGGGAGGGACCTCAATGAGGTAGAGAGGCCACCTACCAAAGCAGCCATGTTCTCCAGGTTGCTCTTTGTAACCTGAAGAAGGATTGTAATTCCAGGATATCTCTAGCCACTATCTGGAAGCTGTCAAGTCTCCAAAAGTCCTTTCCTGAATTCTTGTTCTTTTGAAAGTCAAGGGTCTTGAAAGGCCTAGGGTCGCTACTGAATAATGTCTCTGAATCTACTGTGTGTGAACGAGACCTTGGGGTACTTGTGGATTGTAAACTAAACATGAGCAGGCAGTGTAATGCAGCGGTAAAAAAGGTGAATGCCTTTTTGGGCTGTATCAACAGGGGCATCACATCAAAATCACAAGATGTCATAGTCCCATTGTATACGGCACTGGTCAGACCACACCTGGAGTACTGTGTGCAGTTCTGGAGGCCTCACTTCAAGAAGGACGTAGATAAAATTGAAAGGGTACAGAGGAGAGCGACGAGGAGAGCGACAAAGATGATCTGGGGCCAAGGGACCAAGCCCTATGAAGATAGGTTGAAGATAGGCACACTTTTCTTGGATCCTTTAGGATGTTTTGGGCTGATCCTGCGTTGAGCAGGGGGTTGGACTAGATGGCCTGTATGGCCCATTCCAACTCTATGATTCTATGATTCTATGATTCTATAATTCTAATCTCTTTGGTAAGATGTTAAACTATTGGACTGTGCTTTATAGTGTCATCAGAACCAGCATTTCATGATTATCAGCCACACCTCTGTGGATAACTGTGGGAGCCTGGTTTGGAGGCAATGCACTGAGTCAGGAACACAGCTGGGAACCCCAAGAAGATGGCGCAGAAATGATGACGGGGTTTTTTCTAACTTGACAATACTGTCTGGACCCCAGATGTTGATACTGTAGCATAGAAGAGGGAAGGGTTTTGTACAGTATAACCGGATAGCCTGAGGGAAATACAGTCTACCTCAACTAGAAAAATTAAATAACAGCTCTGGCCTTGCTTCTGTAAGTGTTATAAATTTGTTTCAGATGAGATGTCCAGTTAGGGGAATGATGTAAAGTTATCCCAAGATATTTAATTGCTGTGGCAGCTGGCCAGCTTTGTGTAGTGGTTAGGAGTGGGTCTGATTCCCCACTCCTCTCCCACATGCAGCCACCTGGGTGACATGGGCTTACCACAGCACTGATAGGGCTGTTCTGACTGAGCAGTAATATCAGGGCTCAGTCTCACCTACCTCATAGGTTGTCTGTTGTGGGGAGAGGAAAGGGAAGGCAAATGTAAGCTGCTTTGAGCCTCCTTCTGGTAGAGAAAAGTGACATAGAAGAACCAACTCTTCTTCTTCTAGAAGAGGGGCAGCAGATGGCTAGGTGGTCATACAGAAGCTTCCCTTGGTCTGTGTCTATCAGGTCTGTGTGGCATGCCCCTCCTTTTATCTCTATCATGATGTATGTGTATATATATATATGTTTGTATGCATGCATGTTTGTATGTATGTATGTATGTATGTATGTATGTATGTATGTATGTATGTATGTATGTATGTATGTATGTGCTCCATTTAATCCCGAGAACATCCCTGTGGGGTATGCAAGGCTGAGAGAGACTGACTGCTCTGAAGTCACCAGAGAGTATCATGACTGAGGTTGCATTTATACCATTGTGCTACCAGTCTGGCACACTCTGAACTCATTTCAGTCAGTGACATGAAGACGCTTTCTCCTGACCTTATACAACCTCACACTCTGTCCTGGCTTGTCATTCTGTGTAAACCACTCTTAAATAAAAAGTCATCTGTCTGCTCGTTGATCCAGCCTATCCCTCTGGCTCTTAACTCCCTGGTTGCTACATTTCCAGAATGATTGCCATCTCATCTATCTCGCTTGCCTCATCTACCTTTGTCTCCTTCAAACTTTGTCCCCGAACAGAAATCTATGGATGACCAGAGAGTCAGTTTGGTGTAGTGGTTAGGAGTGCGGACTTCTAATCTGGCATGCCAGGTTCGATTCTGCGCTCCCCCACATGTAGCCATCTGGGTGACCTTGGGCTCGCCACGGCACTGATAAAGCTGTTCTGACCGAGCAGTGATATCAGGGCTCTTTCAGCCTCACCCGCCTCACAGGGTGTCTGTTGTGGGGAGAGGAATGGGAAAGCGACTGTAAACCGCTTTGAGCTTCCTTCGCGTAGGGAAAAGCGGCATATAAGAGCCAACTCTTCTTCTTCTTCTTCTGATGCAGCTTTGGTGTATGGAGACTTTTTAGAATGGTCAGCTCTTGTTTCCTGCCCCAGATGACAAGGGGAAGAAGAAGAAGAGTTGGTTTTTAATACCCTGCTTTTCTCTACATGAAGGAGTCTCAAAGAATCTTATAATTACCTTCCCTTCCTGTCCCTACAACAAGCACCTTGTAAGGTAGGTGAGGCTGAGAGAGCTCTGAAAGAACTGTGACTGTCCCAGGGTCACCCAGCAGTCTTCATGTGGAGGAGAAGCAGGGAATCAAACCTAGTTGTCCAGATCAAAGACCACTGCTCTTAACCACTACACCGTGTTGGCTCACAATGGCTAAGCCAATTATGGGTCCTGGTTTGATGCACAGATTGACCTCTCATTGCTCTTCTGTGTTATAAACTCTGCTGGGCAATATCTGATTCATTAAAACAAAGCACTTTCAGGTATCAGATTAGACATATGAATGGCCAAATTGTTGCTCTTCAGATGTTTATGGACTACATTGATAATGAGCTCCTGTTGGTATGACCAGTTGGCAGGGGGTCATGGGAATCACAGTCCATGAACATCTGGAGAACCACCCCTGGTTGGAAGATCTTTTGTTGTGTTCTCTTGCGGTTTTCTTACATGTTAGCTTGCAGCAGGCTGCAGGAAGACTAAGTCTCTTTGTTGGGACCTTCTGCCCTGATCCTTCTTGATCCCTTTCCCAACTTCTTTCCATGCTGGGACCTCTCTTCACTTAGCCCCATTGATCATCTTCCAACGTTGAGTAGCCTCCATATGGTGGCCATGTTGTGAGAAGTTGGTCCCTTTTTTTGAAATTATCTATTGGATGGATAGCTTTCTAATATTCCCAGGTCTCATGTGTTTCCCTGCTTCCACATGGACTATTCCTATCATGGACTCATGAGTCTACAAAATCTTTCCTGCATTGAAATCAAACTATGCTTCATGAATATGAATTCATTTATCAAGTGATTATGCAAACTGAGAATTAAATCAGTTCCATCCCATCCATGGCAGCAAACACCTTGCCTGGTCTTTCTACGTTAACCTTCACCAGATGTTCCAGTAGGCTATGGGGAGTCACCTATTATCCAAACAGCTGCAGCAAAAGATGTTCTACAGGGCAATAATTAAGAGGACATTCTCTATTGGTGTTAAAATCCCTGATACAATACAGGGTGATAATTCAATTTCTTTGGTATTTAATTTTCAAGGAGATCGGAGCTTTAGAACTCAAAACAATAATGTATGAATATAAATTCAAGCAGGTAGATGAGTTGGTCTGAAGTAATAGAAAAAGGTTTGAGTCCAGTGTCCCCTTAAGACCAACAAATTTTAAATTCTGGGCATAAGTTTTCATGTGTAAGCATCCTTCTGCAGGTAGCTTAAGAAGTGGGCTTGCACACAAAAGCTTATGCCCAGAATTAAACTTTGCTGGTCTTAAAGATGCCACTGGACAAACCCTGATGTATGAATATATATGTTACTAGGGACAAAGCCCATTGCATTCAGGAATACAATGGGTGCTAGATTGGGGTGGTGGTGGAAGGACTCTGCAGATGACCTCTCCCTCCCCCCAGGCTGCAGGTTGCAGGGTGTAGGGAACTCGCCAGCAGGGGGCAGCTCAAAGCAGCAGAGATCTGTAACCTATGAGCCTTGGAGGGAAGTAGAAGGAGGATGGAGTGGTCAGGAGTGGGGGGTGAAAGGCAATTGGCTGGCCGCTGGGCAGACAGGCAAGCCGGTTGGAGGAGGAGACACTAAGGGGCAGGACAGCCACCCTGAGTGGATATTAAGCGCTGAGTGGCACTTAAGCCATGAGACCAGCTCCTCCTCCAAGGTCTTACCAGAAATATATTATGTGGAACAGATGGGCAGGGATCTCCGAAGGCTATTCATTAAGTCAATAACTTGGTCCCTGTTAAGTATTAAGCCATTCATGTTTATCAGCTGATAAATTCCATGAGTTTTATTACTAACACATGTTTGAGAGATTGCCTAGGGCATGCCTCTCAGAGTCTGCAGTCCATTCATTTTCTTCTGCAAAGCTTTGGGTTCAGTTCACACATTTCAAAGAGAGTACAAGCCACTTGCGGCCTTGGCTACGAATCCTGCTAACTTAGAATAGATCTTCATATTTTGTAGTGACTAGAGGAAAATTCCACGTTAAGTCCATTGCAGTTTTAATCGTGGTGAGAGCTGTCCTTTGGAGGAAACTTTGAAAAAAGCAGCTTTTGGAAGGGCAGAAAAGAACATGGCAGAAGGGAACCGAATTAGGAGGGTAGTAGATACATCACTGGATGTCAGAGTAGTCAGTACTGATCTTGATACACCAATGGTCTGACTAAACATAAATGAAGAGGTTTTTACATCCCACTTTTCACAGCCCAAAGAAGTCTCAAAACAGCTTCCAATCTCCTTCCCTTCCTCTCCCCACAATAGAGACCCTGTAAGGCAGGGGTAGTCAACCTGTGGTCCTCCAGATGTTCATGGACTACAATTCCCACGAGCCCCTGCCAGCAAACGCCTCCATATGGTGGCCATGTTGTGAGAAGTTGGTCACTTTTTTTTGGCAGGGGCTCGTGGGAATTGTAGTCCATGAACATCTGGAGGACCACAGGTTGACTGCCCCTGCTGTAAGGAATTTGGGAGGTCTATTAGGCAGCTTCATGTTCAAAGAAGATGAAAAGGAGATGATTTTCATACCCTGCTTTTCTCTACCCTAAGGAATTCAGGTTACAATCACCTTTCCTTTCCTCTCCCCACCAGAGGAAATTTGTGAAATGGGTGGGACTGATGGAATCCTGAGAGAATTGACTAGCTCGAGGTCCCTCAGCTGGCTTCACGTGGAGGAGTAGGGAATCAGACCCAGTTCTCCAGGTTAGAGTTTCTCTTAACCACTATCCTACACTGGCTGGGGATGAATGACCCTTTCCCCAGCAAGCTGTGTCAAGCAGAGACAATTCTTTAGGACAATATACACTCCAGACTAACACATCATTGTTCCTTCAACAAATCACAACTGGAAACCTGTTGATTTCCCGCTTATGGATGGAAGTCAATTTCTGTCCTGCCATATTCTTTCTGGCTTATAGGTCAAAAGACGTTTCCCTTCACAAAAGAGGACCGGCTTCCGAAAGCAGCAACAACAACAAAATCCCCAACGACCACCCTCCCCCTTCCATAAGAAAAATGAACAGTAAATTAAATTTGGTCGTGCCACAAAAGGGTAATTTGTCGGCATGGCAAGGACTGAAAGCTGTGGCTTTCTACTTATCTGCAGCATATTCTTTCACTCCAAACAGAGCCGACCAAAGAATTTGTTTCCATGTAATTTTCCAAAGGCTTCAGGCACCTGAAATCCCTGATAATTTCGCCTTGCATTGTTACAATGATGAATCGCCATGTATTTTGCTGCTGCACTTGTTAATCTCATTCTGCAGTCCAGGGCCTGTAGGTGCATGAAGAGATAAATTGGACAGGGACCCCCACGCTGCACTGTCACAGCCAATACTCTTAAGGAAGCACTTGAAACATATTGCTTTAAAGGCATCCTCTTTCTTGCTTTGTGCGATGTTGGGTTTGACGTTGGACAATGGCGGCTCGTGCAGAATTAGAAACTGAATTGGATCCAGCCAGTTGTTCCCTTTCAGTCTGAGCTGATTCCCCTCCTCCCCCAGCCAACATGGTTTTCATACTTGCAGTAAGATCCATTTCTATGTTGTTGGGGGTTTGGACAGGCAGTGTCTCAAGGGCTTCTTTCTGCCCACCCCTATGCCTCCCTTTCCATCCCCACCTGTGTACCCCCACATGTCAATGCATCTTTCTCCAACTTTGAAGGCCTATCATTGCCTTTAGTTGCCTGTACCTGTGCAGCCTTTAACCAACAGCACTGGCCAGTGAGGGTAGCTGGAAGTGTTTCTGCCATGGCCAACATTTATTTGTTTGTTTGTTTATTTATTTACTTACTTAATATTGGACTTCTGTCCCACCACTTCTCAAAAGACTCGTGGTGGGTTACAAGACAAAAC
The DNA here is from genome assembly GCF_049243985.1 of Paroedura picta. Lineage (NCBI taxonomy): Eukaryota > Metazoa > Chordata > Lepidosauria > Squamata > Gekkonidae > Paroedura > Paroedura picta. The sequence continues at coordinate 162,275,515 of NC_135370.1, forward strand.
AACAAAACTCCATAATCATTTAAAAACCATCCCCCACCCCGAACAGCAGCAGCAAGATTGGTATAAAACAAATCTCACTGCCCTCCCACAGCCACCCCAAGTGGGCTACATGATGTAAGTGCAGAGATCTGATCCCGTGGAGAGGCCCAGCTAATCTCAAACCCTGGCCCCACCCAAAGACCTGGTGGAAGTGCTCTGTCTTGCAGGCCCTGCAGAACAGTGAAAGCTCTAACAGGGCCCTCAGCTCTTCCAGCAGCTCATTCCACCAGGTTGGGGCCAGGACTGAAAAGGCCCTGGCCCGATCAAGCTGGTGCTGGAGATGTGACCAACACCATCTCCACCCCATGGCCAGGACAGAAGCAATAGCTAGCAATAGCTAGCAGATGCGATAGAGGCAGCATAAAACTTTCACTTACCTGCCCTAACAGTCATCTCATATGCCTTCATAAACGTGTGACAGGATGTTCTTGTTTCTTCATTGTGAGTGTTCCTCCACAATTGCTCTAGCTGTTTCACCTCCCTTTCCCCCGCCCTTAGCTTCCCTGTATACCTCAGAGCCAGTCTGAGGTGAGGGCAGAGAGAGCTCCTGGAAGCGATCTTGTCAATTGTGGTGATCAAACGGGACTGCCAGTCCTCCACTAGTGCCACAAGCGAGTCTCCAGGAGTCACCAGGTCCTACAGAGCATTTAGGAATCCAATAAGTCTAATCCATAAGTCTACGTGGGTGGGCTAAACGCTCCTGCCATCCACATGGGGAAGGGGTGGCAACCTGAGCCAGGGGACCAACCTGAGCCAGGGGATGGGATCAACCACCATCAGATCCACCTTTATCCCAGCACCGAAGACCATATCAAGTGTCTGGCCAACTTGATGGGTGAGCCCAGTAATAAACTGGGAGAACCCTAGCACCTCCATGGTTGACACCAGGTCCAAGCCAGCCCCGGAGATCAGCAAAACAAAGTGGATGTTAAAGTCCCCCAAGACTAAAAGCCACCACTATGTACCACCCACATACCCTACCCCAATTGCGCTGGGCAATTGGGATCATGGGTGGTAGAGTGCTTCAAACAAACTGATGGGGAAGTGTGTGCAGACAGGTGGCAAAGAGAGTGTGTAGGTAGGGGGTCAGTAGCAGTAGGCCCCACTAGGGGCCCTGGGCCCCACCTCAAAGGATGCTGATGGGGACAAGTGTCCCCTCTAAGGTGTGAGTGTGTGAGAATGGTCACTCATGAACACAGGAAGGCCCACTCAGCAGCAATGTGCCCATTCCCCACTGCAACATTCAGCTCAAAATGTGAACTGCTCCACTCAGTTGGCGGGGGGGGGGGGGATAAGGGAGAGTATTGGTGGTCCCCCTCCTCCCTTTTTCATCTGCAAAAAGGATCCAACCCATTGCATCACACCAGCACAAAACAATGAGGAAACAATAGGACACTAATAAAGCACAGTTTGATGACTATTTAGCATAACACGGAAGCCGATCTTGGAACAAAACACAAGTATGTTCCTTGTCACAGCAGAAGACAGTAAAGAATTCAAAAAGGGATTTGAGCAGGTTTGAGCGGAGCTACTTAATTGAAGAGAATCATGAATAAGTAAGCCAATTATAAAGCAGGGCAATCCACACAGTGCAGCTCCAGTGTTTTATTTCAGTCCAGGAATTGTCTGCCTCGGAAGAGCAGCCCTAGCAGCCAAACACAAACATGAATGTGGTTGTGTATCTGCTGCAGCTGGTCCTGCTCCACAGAGGTTTCAGGGTCAAAGGAAAGCTGGATGGGGCAGACAAAGGGGAAAAACCTAGAGCAGGGGTAGTCAACCTGTGGTCCTCCAGATGCTCATGGACTACAATTCCCATGAGCCCCTGGTAGCAAATGCTGGCAGGAGGATCATGGGAATTGTAGTCCATGAACATCTGGAGGACCACAGGTTGACTACCCCTGGCCTAGAGTGCCCATGTAGCAGGTCAAGTCAGACTGCTTAAGTAACTTTTGTCTGAGCAAGTGTTGAAGTCTCTGAGTCCAAGATGCCTAAATACCTAGTGAACAAGACAGTTTTAACCTGGGCCAGGCATATGTCCCTTAAGACTGGAAGAATAAAGGGTGTTCATTGACTTTTTACTCATGGGTTTAGCGCCTAAGCAATGCATGCAAGATCTGAGGAAGGCACCTTCTCTGCTTCTCTCCACCACTGCAGTTTTCAGTTCCCCCCGAAATTATGTTCCTGAAGGTTGGTGGACTCCTCAGGAACATTGGGGAGACTTGAGTAGCAGAGGGAGATAGACAACAATCACCTTCCATTCTTTTGCAGGCAGGATAGTTGTTCCATCACAGGAACTGCTTTTGCATCAATAGATTGATACCTTAAGACCCAAGTCATTGTACTGGAATGTAATGGTGGATGGATATGAACTGTTCAGAAAAAACAGAATAGATCGAAGAGGTGGAGGAGTGGCACTGTATGTGAGGAAAGGGCTTACCTGTCAGGAAATTCTAGTGAAGGAGAGCATATCTGCAGTGGAAAGCATCTGGGTGAAAATAAGCGAGGGGAAAACAAACAGTGTGGTGGTTGGTGTCTGCTACCGACCGCCTGACCAACGAGAGGATGTGGATGCTGCACTTTGTGAGCAGCTTGAGAAAATATCCAAATGGCAGGACCTTGTCATCATGGGTGACTTCAATTTCCCAGATGTGTGCTGGGATACTAACTCTGCGAAGCGTCCTCAGTCATGCAAATTTCTGACCTGCCTGGCTGACAATTTCATTTATCAAATGGTAGATGAACCCACAAGAGGTTCAGCCATACTGGACTTAATACTGACCAACAGGCAAGAGTTGGTGGATGAGGTGAAGGTGGTGGGGACCCTAGGGGGAAGTGACCATGTCCTCATAGAATTCCTTTTGAGATGGGGAGCCAAGGAAGCTTGTAGCCAGACACGGATGTTGGATTTTCGTAGGGCAAACTTTAATAAACTCAGAGACATGATGAGTGTCATACCATGGACGAGAATGCTGGAAGGGAAGGGAGCATGTGAAGGGTGGGTGCTACTCAAACAAGAGCTATTGCATGCTCAATCAATGACTATTCCAGAAATACGAAAACACTGCAGGAGCTCTAAGAAGCCTATTTGGATGAACAGAGAACTTCAAGAGGAACTAAGAAAGAAAAGGAAAATGTTCAGGAAATGGAAGGAAGGACAGAGCTCTAAAGAAGAGTACCTACAGGTTACTAGGCACTGTAGATCAATCATCAGAAAGGCCAAAGCTGAGAGTGAGCTAAGACTGGCCAGGGAAGCCCATTGTAACAAGAAAAGATTTTTCAGTTATGTGAGGAGCAAAAGTAAAGTCAAGGAGGCAATAGGCCCACTGTTGGGTGCAGATGGACAAACTCTAACGAAAGATGCAGAGAAAGCAGAAAGGCTTAGTGCCTATTTTACATCAGTTTTTCCCCACAGGTCAAAGTGTTTAGGCACATCTAGAGATGGCTGTAGCCAAAGGATAGTGTCTGGGTGGCAGGTTAACATGGATAGAGAGGTTGTCGAGAGGCATTTAGCTGCACTGGATGAGTTCAAATCCCCTGGTCCAGATGAAATGCACCCGAGAGTACTCAAAGAACTTTCCAGAGAACTTGCACAGCCCTTGTCCATCATCTTTGGAACCTCTTTAAGGACTGGAGATGTCCCGGAGGACTGGAAAAGAGCAAACGTTATTCCGATCTACAAAAAAGGGAGGAAGGATGACCCAGGAAACTACAGACCAGTGAGTCTGACCTCTGTTGTGGGGAAGATAATGGAGCAGATATTAAAGGGAGCGATCTGCAAACATCTGGAGGACAATTTGGTGATCCAAGGAAGTCAGCATGGATTTGTCTCCAACAGGTCCTGCCAGACCAACCTAGTTTCTTTTTTTGACCAAGTAACAGGTTTGCTGGATCGGGGAAATTCGGTTGATGTCATTTACTTGGATTTTAGTAAAGCTTTTGACAAGGTTCCCCATGATGTTCTGATGGATAAGTTGAAGGACTGCAATCTGGATTTTCAGATAGTTAGGTGGATAGGGAATTGGATAGAGAACCGCACTCAAAGAGTTGTTGTCAATGGTGTTTCATCAGACTGGAGAGAGGTGAGTAGCGGGGTACCTCAGGGCTCGGTGCTCGGCCCGGTACTTTTTAACATATTTATTAATGATCTAGATGAGGGGGTGGAGGGACTACTCATCAAGTTTGCAGATGACACCAAATTGGGAGGACTGGCAAATACTCCGGAAGATAGAGACAGAGTTCAACAAGATCTGAACACAATGGAAAAATGGGCAAATGAGAACAAGATGCAATTCAATAAAGATAAGTGTAAAGTTCTGCATCTGGGTCAGAAAAATGAAAAGCATGCCTACTGGATGGGGGATACGCTTCTAGGTAGCACTGTGTGTGAACGAGACCTTGGGGTACTTGTGGATTGTAAACTAAACATGAGCAGGCAGTGTGATGCAGCGGTAAAAAAGGCAAATGCCATTTTGGGCTGTATCAACAGAGGCATCACATCAAAATCACAAGATGTCATAGTCCCATTGTATACGGCACTGGTCAGACCACACCTGGAGTACTGTGTGCAGTTCTGGAGGCCTCACTTCAAGAAGGACGTAGATAAAATTGAAAGGGTACAGAGGAGAGCGACGAAGATGATCTGGGGCCAAGGGACCAAGCCCTATGAAGATAGATTGAGGGACTTGGGAATGTTCAGCCTGGAGAAAAGGAGGTTGAGAGGGGACATGATAGCCCTCTTTAAGTATTTGAAAGGTTGTCACTTGGAGGAGGGCAGGATGCTGTTTCTGCTGGCTGCAGAGGAGAGGACACGCAGTAATGGGTTTAAACTTCAAGTACAACGATATAGGCTAGATATCAGGAAAAAGTTTTTCACAGTCAGAGTAGTTCAGCAGTGGAATAGGCTGCCTAAGGAGGTGGTGAGCTCCCCCTCACTGGAAGTCTTCAAGCAAAGGTTGGATACACACTTTTCTTGGATGCTTTAGGATGCTTAGGGCTAATCCTGCGTTGAGCAGGGGGTTGGACTAGATGGCCTGTATGGCCCCTTCCAACTCTATGATTCTATGATTCTATGATTCTATGATTCTATGATTCTATGATTCTATGATTCTACTCAAAATGGAGCATTAGAGTACCTACGAAACCAGGACATCTCAAGGGCCTCTTTCTCCCACCGGGCCTTACTCAGATGTTTAACTCATCTTAAGTGGGGTCTTTGTGTCCTTCTACCATCTTGAATTATCACGTGAGACAGGACCAAGGCAGTACTTTTCAGGGGGCCCTGCGACTTTTGAATTGTAGCTGTGGATATAGATAGCTTAATCAAAAACATAAAGAGAGCTTGGTGTTGTGGTTAAGAGCAGTGGCTCTAATCTGGAGAACTGGGTTTGATTTCCCACTAGGTGACCTTGGGCCAGTCTGCAGTTCTTGTAGAGCTCTCTCAGGCCCACTTGATTCACAGGGTGTCTGTTGTGGGGAGAGGGATGGGAAGGTGATCGTCAGCCACTTTGAGACTTCTTCAGGTAGTAAAAAGTGGGGTACAAAAAACAGCTTCTTGATTTTTAAAAAATCTGCTGCCTATTCTAAGCTGCCTTGAAGATCCTTGTTTTGATGGGAGGATGAAATGAAGATATTTTAATCACATACAGAAAGATGTGAGAAATTACTTCTTAGGCAAAAAAAAACAAAACAAAGAAATCAAAAACATGATATGCATATAGAACCATAAAGTCCCCATTGAGACACAGGGGATCCGGGCCCATGTCACCAGTCCCTTCCTCCATCCTACTAGGGACTCTGCCAACTGTTTCCACCTTCATGGTTGATGATGCATCCTTGGCATTTCTGGGCAAGATAAGATCCCCAGTGGACTTCTCTTAAGGCCAACTGCTACTCTCTTCAAAGGGTAGCTGTGGTTTGCTTATATGCTTTGGATACCAGATGGCTGCATCCCAAAGGACATATTCAACCCAAAGGACATCGTACTGGCAGCTCCAGGGCCCAGGGCTAACAGAGAGCCACATTCACAATTGCAATCAACCAAGAGAGCCACATGAATACTGTATGCCCTATGTACTGCCCCACCAAGCACACAATATTATAAAATGTGGTGGTAGAATTTGCTGTCAAGTCACATTTGATTTATGGAGATTCCTCATGAGGTTTCCAAGGCAAGAGGTGTTCAGAGGTGGCCTTCCATTGCCTGTCTCAGCCCTGAAAATCCTTGGAGGTCTCCTTGTCCACATACTGACCAGAGCTAGTCCTGCTTAGCTTCTGAAATCTGATGAGATCAGGCTAAGCTGGACCATCCAGATTCATGCAATTTAAGAGTTGCATAGTAGCAAAAGTTTGTTAATATTGTGAATGGATGGCACTGGGGTTTCTGGGATTGCACATTGCACTGGTTCTGCTGGGTTTCCAGCTAACCCCTGCCCCTTGCTTGGACTGTGACTTTGGACTTGACATCAGCTGGCAATGCTACAATGGCACTGGGTTTGCTGGGCAGGGCGCATAGCCTCGGCCTGGCCTGATCTCATCAGATCTCAGAAGCTAAGCAGGGCTGACATGGAGGCAGACAATAACAAACCAACTTTTTCAAGTCTCTTGCCTGGAAAACCCTATGGGGAGGGTGGTGGCCAAGCTGTGGCATTCCAGATATCTGTGGACTACAGCTACCATGAGCCCCTTCCAGCAGTGGCATTTCCAGCCGATTGACATCTGGAGAGCCACAGCTTGGCCACCTCTGCCCTATGGGATCGCTATAAGTCAACTGTGACTTGACAGCAAAAAAAAAAAAAAAGAGTGTGGGGTTGTTAAAACATTATCCACCCTGGGAGAAGCTGAGTTGTATTAGACTAGGTAGGCCAATGCAAATGGGGCAGGTGCCACATTGGGAAAGAGATTTTAGAAGAGCCTCAGGTGGCATGTCAAAGAGCTTCCAAGCCACCAAGTGAGATCTGGCTCCCAAGTCACTGGCTATCATTGTTTGATGGTGAGCTAGGCAATGTTCCAAGAGACATGGAAATCACCCAGGGCTTCAATACAAGCATGATCGAAAACATGGCCAATATTTGCAATTGGTGTCAGCAAGAAGGAAGTGCTTGTAACTAATAGGAACGCCGTGTGTCACAGTCTCTGGCATGAAACCCAGAGCTGACAAGAAATGGTTCCTGTGTCTCCAAAACAAGCACAAATGGAAGAATCCGAGTGTCAGTTGTGATTTATTCACTAAAGATTACAGAGGTAGCATTTGTGACAAGTCCTCCTGACCTGGCTTGACCACTCTGGCCATCAAAGAGAATGCAATCTGATGTTATCCAAGTCACCTAGAAGAACGCAGCTAACCCATCTGCTTGCCCAAATGGACAGTTACCAAATGCAATTTATGGGACATCTCCTTCCACCTATAATATTATATTACCGATGCACACATGTGCTTTTAGAAAACACTGCAAAAAAATTTGCTACAATTATACATAGGGCTACATCAACAATACTTTTGTTTGTTGTTTAGAAGAAGAAGAAGAAGAAGAGTTGGTTCTTATATGCCGCTTTTCCCTACCCGAAGGAGGCTCAAAGCGGCTTACAGTCGCCTTCCCTTTCCTCTCCCCACAACAGACACCCTGTGAGGTGGGTGAGGCTGAGAAAGCCCTGATATCACTGCTCGATCAGAACAGTTTTATCAGTGCCGTGGCAAGCCCAAGGTCACCCAGCTGGCTACATGTGGGGGAGTGCAGAATCGAACCCGGCATGCCAGATTAGAAGTCCGCACTCCTAACCACTACACCAAACTGGCTTTACTGATGTGCACATTACATCTGAAGGAAACACATTTTCTTCAGATATAATTACATGCACCCGTACCAAGACAGCATCTCTGCAGTGTTTTATCCATGAGCACATGCTCAAAGGTGGTGGTCAATGGGGAAATCACAAACAAATGTAAAACACAAAAAGCTACTGCAATCCACAGTCACCTAGTGCCCTTTCCAAAATTTAGAAATTAAAAAATGGAGAATGCCTAATGCATCTGTTGTACTTCAGATACAAGACCGAATAATTTAGAACTCCAGAGTCTCAGGCGAATTTTAGAAGTATCCTCTACTAGGTTGCTTCTTTTGTATCAACACACCAAAAATAGATGCAACAGCTCATGTGCAAAATACGAGTTCTTTGTTCAAGCAAATACTATTTCCTGCTTCCTGTTGTCCTTCAGGCAGCAAGTTCCTTGAATAAACGTAAATGAATTTTCTCCGCAAAGCAATTGGTTCATCCCTTATAGCTGAGGGTGAGCAGTTTCTGTACTTTAGCCTCTATTTTCATTCAGAAATGGAAATACATTTTCACCGCTGCTGTATGTTTCCATGTAGCTTCAGAACCTTTGCGAGAACAGCAGATGAAGGTATAATGAGTTTCGGCTGCCGTTGCATCTTGTTGCCGACGAATTCTAAAGATGTCCTGGGAATTGTTTGCAATTGCTAAGATACGATCATTTAATGGGGTGAACTAAGGAGGAGGCAGAAAATGGAAATGCAGCTTTGAGACCCCACTCTGAAACAAAAGGAAATCTATGCTCTGCCTAGGAAACCTCTGAGCTAACCATCTTGTTAGTGGCCAAGTCTGTAGGTCCCAAGACTGTTCTGTTTGGAAAGACTGGAGAAGGAAGGTGAAGAATGGCCCTCAGGTTAATTACAGCTGCCCAAATGTGTATCTCTTCTTATTGGCAGAAAATTACTTCCCTCCCTAAAACAGAGCGGTTTCAAAGAATACAGGGCACTGTTGAAGCTACCATATGAAAGGCAGATGGCCGTTCATTCTCAACCCAATGTTAAAGAGACACAGAGGACAAGAAAAATAGAGTCCAATAGCACTTTTAAGACCAACAAAGATTTATTCAAGGCGTGAGCATGCACTTGAAAGCTCACGCCTTGAATAAATCTTTGTTGGTCTTAAAAGTGTTATTGGACTCTTATTTTTCTTGTGCTACTTCAGACTAACACAGCTACCCATTTGGATCTATCCTTATAGAGGACAAGAGAGAAAGTCCAGAGGGAAATACTCAGGGACGGGTCTTCTAGGAAATGACAGACATCAGGACTCTGCTGTTTCCTTTCCTGTTGCAGATATTTAAATGTAAGCTGAAGGGCTCTTGGGGCTTCATGGGCAAGATGTGATCTACTCCCCCCACCCCAGGTTGTTATTTAAATAATACTTTTATAATCGGCTTCCAGTTCCCACTGGGGAGAGAAAAGCAAAGGGGGGGGGGAGCAGGGGAAGTACATTTTAAAAATATTTTTAATTTTGGTCTGGAGGGGAGATTGAGAAAAGCTTCCTTGCAGCATGGACTAATAAACCATTCTCAATTCAAAATCTGGTCCTTTGTTTTGATACTCACAACCCAGTATTTCTATTCAGCAGAACTTACAACCTACTCCCTGCCACCATTGGCATCCCTCATCGGCGTGGTGTCGTGCTTAGGAGGGGCAGCCGCTAATTTGGAGAACCGGGTTTGATTCCCCACTCCTCCACATGAAGCCTGCTGGTTGACCTTGGGCCAGTCACAGTTCTCTTAGGGCTGTTCTCCCTGAGAAGTTCTCCGAGAGCTGACTCAGCCCCACCTACCTCACAGGGTGTCTATTGTGGGGAGAGGAAAGGAAAGGTGATCGTAATCCACTCTGAGACTCCCTCGGGAAGTGAAAAGCAGGTATAAAAAACAACTCTTCTTCTTTTTCCATAAGCCTTTCAGATAGGTGACTGTGAGATTGGGTGACTGGCTCAAATACCCCAGTGAGCTTCCATAGCACTGTGGGTGTCCAGACCTGGGACTCCCAAGTCCTAGTCAGACAACAGGCTGCCCCAGGGAGAGTGATGGATGCTGCCTCAGGGTTGCCATCTCTGGCTTCGGAAATCCCTGGAGATTTGGGGGGATGGATCTTGGGGAGCCTGGGGTTTGGAGAGGGTCGGACCTCAGCAGGGTACAATGCCATAGATTCTACCCTTCAAAAGAGCACTTTTCTATAGGGGAATTGATCTTTGTTGCCTAGAGATGGATTGTAATGGCAAACGATCTCTTGGTGCCACGTGGAGAAAGAGCCACGAGTACTGATTAATGTGCCTATCCCGTTCAGAGCTAAAGGGTGGCTCTTTTTCTATGAATGAAAAGGAGCAAGTGGCTGAGGCATGACCCTCTGGTTGCAGACGTAAGTATATCTTCCTGGGAGCAAACCCCAATGAGTAAAATGTAGGGATGCCAGTCCCCAGATGGGCTTTGGGAATCCCCTGGTTTTACAGCTCATCTCCAGGCAACAGAGATCAATTTCCCCAGAGAAAATGGCTACATTGAGGGGTTGGACTCCATAGCATTATGCTCCATTGAGGTCCCTCCCCTGCCCCAAATCCCACCCACACTTGGCTTCACTCCCAAAGTCTCCAGGTATCTCCCAACCCAGAGCTGGCAACCCTAATAAAATGGGACATGCTTCTGAGTGGCCTTCCTGAATCCTGCTTCCCATACAAATAGAGCCCCCTTTACCCTCTGTTGCATGTACTAAAGGAGAAAGCCTGAATTTATCCACTTGGCTGCTCCACCATGCCTAGCATGAGTAGATTAAACAATTGCCACTTTGGGATCGGGAGGTGAATTTCTTCTAGGCTAGACTGGCCAGGGATTCTGGTTGGGGGGGGGGGTCATCTGGGTAGGGAATAGGGGTCACTGTGGGCAGACAGGTAGTTATGAATTTCCTGCATTCTCCAGGGGGTTGGACTAGATAACTCTGGAGGACCTTCCAACTCTATGATTCTACGATTCTAAGGGGAAATGATCTTCGTCTCCTGGAGGTTAATTGTAATAGCAGGATATGTCCAGGGGTCACCTGGAGGTTGGTAACTCTAAGCATGACCCTTAATGTTGTTGTTTTTTTAAGGAGCTGACAGAATTCACTCCAAACATCCTCACCGTGATGAAAGTAATGGCTGCGAGGAGTGGAAACTTTAACAACCTCTCTATCAAACCAGAAGAAGGTACGAGCCCTTCTACAGAAATGACAGAATGTCTCACAGATCTTTTCACAAGTCTGTCCCTGTGTCTTTGTGCTGCATCGTAATGACATAGACTGAACGGCACCCTCCCTATCCCAGCGTGTTGATACTTTCCTCCTTTGCACTGTTTGCCACATTCTGCCAAAATCAAAAGATCCTCTATTTCATTAGAAAAACTATTCAGTCGGAACAATCATAATTAGGATATAGCGAGACCAAAAATCCGTGTCAACGACATCCAAGGAAAACAGGCTCTTCACCCACACCCTCCCCAAGTTTTCGTTCTTGGATGCTCTGAAATTTTCACTTGGTTGCACTTTAATAAATGTAGTCAGCGCAGTTACATGCCAGGATTCAAATTGTGCTACAACATACGGCTAAATGGTCAGAGAAAAGCAGCCCACAAAGTCTAAAGAATGTTCTTGAAATGTTGTCATTCTTAAGAACACAAGTTGTGTCTTAGGCACAGAACAAGGACCTCTCTAGTCCAGTGTGGCCTCTTGGTGTAGTGGCTAAGACTGGTGGCTCCTAATCTGGTGAGCGAGGTTTGATTCCCCACTCCTCCTCCACATGCACCCAACGGGGTGACCTTTGGCTCATCATCGCCCTAATAGTGACAGCACAGATAAAACTGTTCTGACCGAGCAGTAATATCAGGGCTCTCTCAGCCTCACCTCCCTCACAGGGTGTCTGTTGTAGGGAGAGGAAAGGGAAAGCGACTGTAAGCCCCTTTGAGCCTCCTTCGGGTAGAGAAAAGCGGAGTATAAAAGCCAATGCTGCTGCTACTGCTTCTTTTCCTGGCCAGAAAATGTGCCATAAAAGTGATAGATCTCCATCACCAGCATTCAAAAGTATAGTGCCTTTGAAACTAGAGGTTTCCATTTGCCACTTACAAACTGTAGCATGCTCAAGTCACTATTTGGCTGTGTCTGTTTGTAGAAAAGCTGTGGTAATCCATACTCTGATTGTGTCCAGGTTGGCTTACTGCAGACTTTCTCAACAGGGGTTTCATGAAACCCTGGGGTTTCTCAATGGCCATGGATGGGTTTTGCCCATTGAGTGGGAGTTAATTAATTTTGAATTTTTGAATTTTTAAAAAAATCAGCTGATATGACCATATAAGGTTAAGTCAACCTGCCCCCCCTCCCAAAATGACCACTGATGGATTGGGTGGGGGTGGAAAGGGGAGGGACCCTGATCATAAAAATCCTTGCTGGCAGAGGCTTGTTGTATGTGGGAGCAACTGAGTCTAGGGAAGCACTCTCATTTTAATTAAACTGTGTTGGTGTGGGGGGGTGATGGAGCATGAAGCCACATTTGGTGGGAGTGTCTCGGTGACGTCCCTTTCAGTGACATGTGACTTCTGGGGACATGGCAGGGAGGTGTGGCCTGCTGATATCACTTGTGAGTTTTCTTGAAGCCTGAGGAATATTTCAGGGGTTTCTCAATGGCAAAAAATGGTTAAGGAAGGCTGATTTATTGTAATCTGCTTTGTGGTGAGATAACATTTCACCCCAGGCATTCTGTGTAGGAATGTACTGTTTTGCAAGGTGAGTGTTGAATTGGCATTTTGGGTATGCTCAGAGGCCAAACTAAAACTGAGTTGTCAGATGGTGGAAAAGGATGCACAACAAGCTTTCTCTTCTTGCTTTTAAGTCCAGTTCATGTGTTCTGCAAGAAAGTGCCAACACTTGTATACTTGTAAATATAAAATCAGTTCCTGGGTAAATGTGGACTTTCAATTGCTTATTCAGCTATACCTGTACAGGATCTAATGTAAGAATTATTCAACACACATACAAAGAATAAATAAATGTACACTGGAGCCTTACAGTGAACACATATTGAAATGTCGTGATAGATAGGACTTTGAAAGACAGGTTCCAAGTGCCAAATTAACAGCAACAGTAAGTGAAGGGTTAAGAATCTTCTCTAGGCAGAGGGAGCCAGAGCGACAGGCTGCTCTGAGTATTCTGATTGGCCAGCAACAGATGAGAAGGAAGTGATATTCTAGCAGTGTGCTAAGACAGATTCAGCCTATTCTGGTTCTGATTTTGATTTGAATGCTGGTTCAGAGGGCAGTCTGACAGATCCTTAGCTAACCAGCCAGGCTGAGGAAAAACTCTAGTTTGAGAATGTTCTACTGAAAGCTAACCCACACAGTGTCTGGACAACTAGGGCAGACATTTTGCAGTGGGAAATTGGGCAGTGTGGTATTAACGCTTAATTTAGCCCAAACGGGAAGGATCTTCTCAGTTAGAAATGAGAAATCAGGAGAATATATTTCCTCAGAGATATTTGTGAGAGAAAGTGCTTCAGACTCCTCAGTAGGCAGTGGGATACTGGTACTTCTAGGAAGGGAGAAAGTGGTGGTCCTAGGAAGAAGTGCCATATACACATATATATCTAACTAAATAATCTTTTTTATATGTATAAGCTCTTGTGGCGCAGTAAGGCAGCAGACATGCAGTCTGAAAGCTCTGCCCATGAGGCTGGGAGTTCGATCCCAGCAGCTGGCTCAAGGTTGACTCAGTCTTCCATCCTTCCAAGGTCGGTAAAATGAGTACCCAGTTTGCTGGGGGGTAAACGGTAATGACTGGGGAAGGCACTGGCAAACCACCCTGTATCGAGTCTGCCATGAAAACGCTAGAGGGGGTCATCCCAAGGGTCAGATGGTGCTTGCACAGGGGATACCTTTACCTTTTAAAGCTTGATTCTAGTTTCCCTATTTATTTATTTATTTATTTATTTATTTATTTATTCATTCATTCATTCATTCATTTCATTCATTCATTCATTTATTGCAAGTGGGCCCATGAAGAAGATGCCCCTAGTGATATTCCATGTTTTACTACAGGGAAAAAATGTCATGCTTTCTCCAGGGCAAAAAAATAGGCAAGCACACATGAGCAAGCAACCACTAACCAAAAGTCTCCCAATGCAAATAGAACCAACAAGTCCAACAGAACCAAAATCATACCAGAGGATCCCAGCAGAACCTGAGGCCACTATGGCAAGCCCAGCACATCCAAAATCAAAGCAGAGACTCAAGTCAAAAGAATTTAAGCAAGGGATGATACACTATTTCCAACTCAATGGCAACCCAGGGCCAACATGGCAGCACATAATTAAAAACTGATGAAGCATACTTGTACTATTTTTCGGTCCTGTATCATCCTTTTAAAAAGTATACTAAGAGCACCACCGAAAGCTTTAATGCTAATATTTCAAGCATCTCCTAATGATCATTAGATCAGAGGGGGAAAATAGAACCAGACAATAGATGTTATGAATTCTATAGCACATCAGTGCAGTCCAAATTCCCTGTCCTTACATTATTAACTAATTTTTCCTAAAAAGAGCTGGATTGTCATGCTGGGCCAGTTAAGAAGGCCCTATTTGCCACTATTATGAAAGTGCAGGCAAGCCTTCTTCTAAAAGATTAATGAAAATGAAACCATCACATTCTGGGATTATTTAAACATTTCTCATTCCATGAATATTTGAAACCCTGAGCTATTATTATTTTAAAAGATTCCCAGAATGAATGAGGAAGATTTACTGTGTGAACGGAAGATACTTGAAACAAAACTTGTAACAAATTATTGAAGGGGGATTGTTATTGCATACTAATAGTCTGTATATTTAACCACGGGGAAAGCTTGGGTTGAAGCTGCGCTCCCTGCATCCAGACACTTTCACTGTGGCTCGTTGCCATTAGTGGACCTCTCCTCCATGACTCTGTCTTAGATTGCTGGCCCATTTCTGGCAACCAACAGGAACATGAGGGCGGGAAGGATGATAAAAATGGCACCATACAATACTACGAGGTCATTTCAGTGCTGTAGTAAGCCCAAGGCCACCCAGCTGGTTTCATGTGGAGGAAGAGCGGGGAATCAAACCCAGCTTGCCAGTTGCTTTAGGATGCTTTGGGCTGATCCTGCGTTGAGCAGGGGGTTGGACTAGATAGCCTGTATGGACCCTTCCAACTCTATGACCCTTCCAACTCTATGGTTTAAGGATGCTTTGGGCTGATCCTGCGTTGAGCAGGGGGTTGGACTAGAGAGCCTGTATGGACCCTTCCAACTCTATGACCCTTCCAACTCTATTGTTTAAGGATGCTTTGGGCTGATCCTGCGTTGAGCAGGGGGTTGGACTAGATGGCCTGTATGGACCCTTCCAACTCTATGACGCTTCCAACTCTATGGTTTAAGGATGCTTTGGGCTGATCCTGCGTTGAGCAGGGGGTTGGACTAGATAGCCTGTATGGACCCTTCCAACTCTATGATTCTATGATTGGAAGTCTGCATTCCTAACCACTATACCAAGCTGGCTCTCAAAATGCAGCAGATTGACCCAAAATGCAGCAGATTGACATTCCGGGACAATAAACTACCTGAATGGAAGGTTCCTCCCCTACTGTAGGTTTCAGCCAGCGAGCTCATTTTGGGAAGAGATCACAGTTCAGTGTTTGAGTCTCTGCATTGTATTCAGAATGTACCAGGATCAATCCCTGATATCTCCAATTTGAGTTTCAGATAGCTGGCATGAAAGCTCTTCCCCTGCCTGAGATATTGGTCAAGGTAAACAGTTCAATGTGAATCAGTTTGGTTTAACAGAATAGTTTGCCTCAACCTAAAGTCGTTTCATGTGTTTAAAGCTGAAGGCTAGCCCTTGACAGAGATGCTGATTGTATGAAATTAGGCAGGTTGGGCAGGTTTTTGTAAGTTCCTGCGTTGTGCAGGGGGTTGGACTAGATGACCCTGGAGCTCCTGTCCAACTCTATGATTCTATTATTCTAAATCAGGGGGAGGGGGTATGAGAGGGATCTCTGGGTTATAATACCACAGTCCACTCTCCAAAGCCACCATTTAATCCAAGAACCATAAGTGATTAGTAGGCTTGCTTGTCCACTGAACTACTTGAAATAAGATTCTGGTGTTTTTTGAAGAAGAATTTTCTCTTGGACTATGGTGTTAAGATTGATTTGCAGGAGGACACTTTGGGCTCAAGGAAGAAACGCACACATTTCCATTGGCTTAAACAAGGCCAAAGCTTTATTAATACTCCCCAGGAGTGCTGGCACAGCATGGGAGAGGGAGCCTGACTTGCAGTGAAATGATCACAAGAACCCGGACCCAGCAGCACCCTGGAGCCCATCAAGATCCCCTCTAGGAACACAGGTCTCCTTGCTGCTGAGATCCTGCCCACAGGAAGAGCCAGCTGTGCCCTGGGGCCCACCCGGTTCCCTGCCGGGAACACAGGTCCCCTTGCTGCTGGATTCCCACCATAGGGAAGTGTCCACCTGGGGTGCCAAGAGGAAGCGCAGACTTCCCTCGGCCACCGCCCCAGGCCACCCGGCACTGTAAGCCCCGGGGTGCCAAGGAGAGGTGCCCACCTCCTTCTTGGTCCCACCCCGGGCTACCTGGCACTGCGAGCCCCAAGCCTTCCCAACTGGGTCGGCCCTGCTCGCAGACCTGCCACCTCGTAGAGAGGTCCCCAACCTGGGGGGTCCGATGCGCAGACCGAACTCCCCCCAAACAGGCTCCATCCCATGCCAAAACCGCCAGCTGTGACAAAATGCAATATCAAGACATCAACCAGTGGCCATACAGACATAAGTTTTACGGCCAACGGAACAGGGTGGGTGGGAGGGAAGCTGCTCGGGCAATGGGCCTGGCACCAAGAGGCAGGTCTCCTCCACGTGGCTCCTTTTAAGGCGCCCCAAGCCCATGCCCAGGTGCCAATGCTCTGGGTGCGACGCTCTCATGTAGTGCCCGGCCTTCTTGCTGCCATCAAACCTCCGCTGCATCAATGGGGGCTGCAGGTAAGTCTTTGCCGCTTTTTGTTACTATTACTGGTCCTGTATGTAACTTGGAAAAAATGTTCTTTGTAATATTTCTAGTTGACTTGCCACTGAAGGTAATACGTTTAAAAATGCTTTATAAATATAAAAAATATAATAAATAAATAACGGGTTTGCGTTCTGGCATACTTTATTTTTTGAATAAAAAAGACTTTGCTTATTGACTTTACTTGGGCAGCCCTTTTATCAGCTTCCTTGACAGTTTACTTCCCACTTGGAAGTTGGCAGCCCTAATTGCTAACTGTGACTGTCCCTCCCAGCATGTCCCATATCACTGCTTCCGGACCAGGAGGGTGGCCTGTACGTACTTCCCCCAAATGCTACTGCACTGCTGTACTGTCACACACCACTTTCTTCTGCTCATCTGCTGGGGCTGCCAACCTCTGACAGTACAGTTCCAACTTCTGGAATGCGCTGCCTAAGGAGGTGGTGAGCTCCCCCTCACTGGCAGTCTTCAAGCAAAGGTTGGATGTACACTTTTCTTGGATGCTTTAGGATGCTTAGGGTTGATCCTGCATTGAGCAGGGGGTTGGACTAGATGGTCTGAATGGCCCCTTCCAACTCTATGATTCTATGATTCTATGATTCTATGATTCTATGATTCTATGATTCTATGATTCTATGATTCTATGATTCTATGATTCTATGATTCTATACTCCAGTGCCGGTTTCTACTGAGGAAGAAATGTCTTTTGATTGCTATTGGGACAAGACACTTTTGAAAATACACATTAATGACTTTAGCGCACAGCCAGAGTCCATCTTTTCCATCAGTTTCTGTTTCATGGGTATTTTCTTCTGGATGATCTCTAGGTAGCACCCAATGATCTCCCACAAGTCCTACAGATTTCCAGGCAACCAAGATCAGTCTCCCTGGAGATAACGGCTGTTCTGGGGAGTGGGCCTATGGCATTAGGCCTGCTGAGGGGCCCCTCTCCTCCCAAATCCCATCCTCCCCAGACTCCACCCCCAAAATCCCCAGGAGTTTCCCAACACAGAACTGGCAACCATATCTCTTGGAGGCTGGTGCCTCTCCTCTCCTCTGAAGTGGCTGTAGGAACACTGGTGGTGCCTTGGATGAACAGATAACTGTGGTGAGGCAGCAGTGGCAGCAGGAACATTGGCTGCTCTCTCTAGTGGAGAGTCATGGAGAAGGAAAGGAGCCATGGTTGGAAAGTTCAGGTCAGCCAGTATGTAGCAGGAGGAAGCTGGCTGAGAGCAGTTCACATTCGACTGAGAGCGAAGCTTGAGTCTGGAAACCCTGCCCTGCATCCTTCCTGACCACAAGAGATTGCCTCAGGCCCCAGAGTTGGCGGGGTGCTGGCAACCAGCCCAGCCATGCCCATTCCCCTGCCACATCACCTCCTTGCAGCAGCTACAAGGGTGGGCAACTGCCTTCCCATTTCCAGGGAACGAGGAGGACAGGAGTCACTGAGTCCCACCTCTCCATCCACTGATGTATGAAGAGGGCAAGCATGGCTGGCAGGATGGGAAGGAGGGCAGGCACCTAGGCTATCTGTCAGGCAATGAGAGGGCAAGCGGCAGCTTCTTTGCTTCCTGTGCCAAGCAGAAGGCTGCTTCTCCATGGGGCTGGGATGCCTTGAGCTCTGTGGGCCCAAACTGCTTCAGCTGGCTCTTCCTGACCAGCAAAAATCCTGTGGTTGTACATCGAAACAGGACCTGTGAATCCCCTGGAATTACAGTTCATTTCCAGGTTACAGAGCTGAGGTCCCTCCAGAAATGGATACATTGTGGGGGGAGGGGCGGGTGAGTCTGTCATTGTACCCCACTGAGATATCTGTCCTCCCCAGACTACATCCTCAAATCTCCAGGAGTTTCCTAATTTAGAACTTAGAATCATAGAGTTGGAAGGGGCCATACAGGCCATCTAGTCCAACCCCCTGCTCAACGCAGGACTAGCCCTAAGCATCCTAAAGCATCCAAGAAAAGTGTGTATCCAACCTTTGCTTGAAGACTGCCAGTGAGGGGGAGCGCACCACCTCCTTAGGCAGCCTATTCCACTGCTGAACTACTCTGACTGTGAACATTTTTTTTCCTGATATCTAGCCTATATCATTGTACTTGAAGTTTAAACCCATTACTGCGTCTCCTCTCCTCTGCAGCTATAACTTATTTATTTATTTACTTGCAACCCTCCCACCCCTCCACCAGTGGCCAGTGGGGACCTGCAACCCTAACATCTCCTTTCTAAATGAAAGGAGTTATAAAGTGACCAAACATGATCTCTTCTCTGTAATCTGTGAAACAAACTTCCTTCCTTCCTTCCTTCCTTCCTTCCTTCCTTCCTTCCTTCCTTCCTTCCTTCCGTCCTTCCGTCCTTCCTTCCTTCCTTCCTTCCTTCCTTCCTTCCTTCCTTCCTTCCTTCCTTCCTTCCTTCCTCTACTTTTCAAATGATTTCCAGCATATATTTTCTGGGAAACCAATTAGTGTTTTTATTCATCGCGAAACTGAGTTCAAAGCCCATGGTAGTTTTGAAGACCTTGGGGGGAAAATCAGACTTTAGGTGGGAAAAGGAAAAAACACACCCAACCCCAATCTATCAATTAGTGGTTCTAACTGTCTTCAGGGCGGGCCAGTTAGCTAATCAAAAGAAATGTGCTTACTGCCTGTTTCTTTCCGACTCCCCTTTTTGGTGGAACATCACACAACCTTCACAGTTTTGATGAGCGCAGCATATGGGTCTGTGTATTGAGCTGGGCTATGCATAATATTTGCTGCAAGATTTGTCAGGCGGATAAGAGGATTTCTTTATCTTCCCAAGAAAATTTTTGTTTTCTGCCTAGATAAAGTGTGCGCAAATTATTATTATTAAAGTCCTGTCAGCAATTTTGGGTTTTCCCCCCACCCTTCCCCTTATCTTGTCTAATAAGTATCCTTTGGTGATTTATTTATCAATTTGGGTTGCATTTGTCATTTCAGCGACAGAGGAACAATTCTTTGCTTTTCCTAAGGCTTTAAGAAAATGGGTGAGCTAACATTTTCTCATCTAATGAATATGAGCAGGATATTAAATAAAAGATTAAAAGCAGATCTGGGGAGCGTCTTCGGGGAATCCCTTCACTTTGCCGTTTTGGCCCCTGGGACCACATTTGCCATTAGTTGCTTTCCTTGGCCTCCTCACCCCAGCAGGAGAATGACAACAGAATGGTGCCATGCTGAGGTTAAGGGTGGACTGGGGTGTCAAAACACCCCAGGATTAACCGGATGGGCCTTTGTGGAAGTCAAGACCACTATCTCCAAGGTCTTTCCTCTTCTTTTTATCCTTTAGCTGGTGATTGGAGGAGCAGGTTGTCCTCTGAGCCAACATGCTGCTGTAGGTGCTGCTGGATTTTTTGCCTTGTTTATAACATGTTTCCACTCTTGACCATTGGTGGCACTAGTTTTGGCCATGTGGATAGTCAATCGCTGGTTTCTAAGGTCTTCCTCGATCTGTTTAAGCCAGGGGTAGTCAAACTGTGGCCCTTCAGATGTCCATGGACTACAATTCCCAAGAGCCCTTGCCAGCATTCGCTGGTTTAAGCCATGTTTTCTTTGGCACCAGTTGTTGGAGCTTCCATTAAGTTGGTGGTTCTCACCAGAGGAGTTTACGAGGTATTCCTTCTGCAGACATGGACAAACCATTGCAGTCTAGGCTTTTGGATTTGTTCTTTAATTTGCAGCTGCTTGTCGCATTTTGTCCAAATTGTCTCATTTCGATTATGATCACATAGAGACTCCGACTACAAGGCGGGAACTGGAGTTCTCCTGGAATGCCTGTGGCTCTCCAGATTGTAGGAATCAGTCCCCCTGAAGGAAATGGTAGCTTTGGAGGCTGGATTCCACAGCATTGCATCCTCACACAGCTCCCTCCTCCCCAAACTCTACCCTCCCTCACCATCACCTGCAAATCTCCAGGTATTTCCCAAGCTGGAGTTGGCAACCTCAATTGGCGACCTAGGCTGAGTGTTCACAAATCTTGCAGTGCTCCTGCCCAGTACATTCATAGTAGGGATGCCAGCCTCCAGGTGGGATCTGGGGAACCCTGGAATTACAGCTCATCTCCAGATTACTGAGATCAGTGTCCATGGAGACAATGGATGCTTTGGAGGGTGGACAACGTGGCTCTGAATCTCACTGGAGTCCCTGTCCTTTCCAAGCTCAATTTTGAAGTCTCCAAGTATTTTCCAGCCTGGAATTGGCAACTATACCCCCATGCCCTTGCTGGTGGCCAGTGAAGACCTGGCGACCCTAATTGACAGTCCGCCTTAAGTCTGCAGGGAGGGTGCAGCATCCTGAAGCCATGACTGAAAGGTCCTTGGAAGGAACATGTAGCACAAAAGCATTCCATTGGGTTGAATGGGATTTGCTCCCAAGCAAGTGAGTACAGTTTGGTGTAGTGGTTAGGAGTGCGGACTTCTAATCTGGCATGCCGGGTTCGATTCTGCGCTCCCCCACATGCAACCAGCTGGGTGACCTTGGGCTCGCCACGGCACTGAGAAAACTGTTCTGACCGAGCAGTGATATCAGCGCTCTCTCAGCCTCACCCACCCCACAGGGTGTCTGTTGTGGGGAGAGGAATGGGAAGGCGACTGTAAGCCGCTTTGAGCCTCCTTCGGGTAGGGAAAAGCGGCATATAAGAACCAACTCTTCTTCTTCTTCTCTTCTACAAGATCATGACCTTTCATATTCCGCACGCTCCAAAGCCCTGACGTGGAGTCCTGCGGAGGATAGGATGCAGAACAAGGTGCGTGCTCCATAAACTGTTACCAAAACCATCTGGACAGACTGTATACTCCAGGGGTAGTCAAACTGCGGCCCTCCAGATGTCCATGGACTACAATTCCCAGGAGCCCCTGCCAGCGAATGCTGGCAGGGGCTTCTGGGAATTGTAGTCCATGGACATCTGGAGGGCCGCAGTTTGACTACCAACCGCACCATCACTTGCTGCAGCCTGGGGAGGATCTGGACATTCGGAGCGCAAACGCTTTGTCATTTGAACTCGCTGTAACTTCTGAAAGCGCCCCTTTCGGCAGGCCGCATCATGCAACATTTATGAAACTCGGAGAAGTCATTTGAGAAGAGAAACCGGAGTGGAAGTTTTCAGTCCAAATATCTGAGATTTCCGATTGGCCTCGCAATGTGTCTGTAGGACGAGGCTACGCAAAGTGATTCGGTGCGACATCCCCGGCGTGCTACAAAAGACAGAATCAAGGAGCCTTTTCATTAATGATAACCCTCACGCTGCTCAAGCGACTGGAAAGGCTCTGCTTGCCACTAGGTGCCTCGTCAGAAATGATCACCTTCTCGGTCCCTCTGATGCAGAGAGGCAGGCCATGTATAATTAGCAAACTGGCTGGGAACATCGTGCCTCCATTTCCCCCTCTCTCCTACCCCTGTTCCGGTGAGTCCGGCACAGTGACACCCGGATTCTTCGCTATCTATGCTAACTGCTATCGGCATGCGATCCTAAGCCAGAGAGGGGTTCCGTGGGTAGTTTTGTACAGAGCACTACAGGTGACTGAACAAACAATGCATTCCATCGTAGATCCTGGTTTGTTATTACCAGGGATCTGATAGAGCCAGCGTGGTGTAGTGGTTAAGAGCAGTGGCCTCTAATCTGGTGAGCCAGGTTTGATTCCCCGCTCCTCTTAGAGTTCTTCTCACAGAGCAGTCCTAGCAGAGCCCCACTTACCTCACAGGGTGTCTGTTGTGGGGAGAGGAAGGGGAGTTGGTTTTAAGATGCCTTGAGACTCCTTTGGGCAGTGAAAAGTGGGGTATAAAAACCAACTCTTCTTTTGCGGGGTACATAAATATGTCTGTCCCCCTCCTTTTCCAGATGTTGGAACCCTTATTGCTTTGTTGTTGCTGAATTTTTTACATTATTTTAGCATCATTTTCATATCATTGTGGGCCATGCATATGTTATACGTAAGTTTTTAAGCCTAGCTGAAACCTCAGTGTGAGCAAAGACAAGGAATTCAGTGTTGTGCTGATACATGTAAAATGGAAAATGATGTCATCAAACCAGCAAGTCCAGCTCCTGTGTTAAAGTGTCTCAGCTCCAGTGCCAAAGTGTCAGGAACAAGGGAATAAACAGGTGAGTCAAGTAGAGGTTAAGTGGTATTATATCTAACTTACTATATCTAAATTTTAATATAAATGTCTCTCAAAGTAGACTAAGTGAAAAGGGGTTAAAATAGCTTGGAAGAGTTTGGAAAGTTCATTCTTCTTGGTGCTGGAGGAGCAACAGTGGGAGGGTTTCTTCAGGTCTGGCACACTGATGGACCTCCTGATGGCACCTGGGTTTTGGCCACTATGTGACACGGGGTGTTGGACTGGATGGGCTATTGGTCTGATCCAATATGTTTTATCTTGTATCCTTATGTTCACTCAAACTGCTGACAGAGTTGAAATATGCAAATAAACACAGCACCAGCTGCTTAGAGAACAAATAGTTTTATTGTGAAGAGAAACAAAGAGAGAGAGAGAGAGAGAGAGAGGAGAGAGGAGAGAGTCCTAGCAGTTTAATTTATCAGCTGTTTTTCACTGGAAGGCAAATAGAGAGGGAGCATGCTCAAGGAGCAGAAAGTATCCAATTGAGCCATTTAGGAC
Organism: Paroedura picta; assembly: GCF_049243985.1. Taxonomy (NCBI): domain Eukaryota; kingdom Metazoa; phylum Chordata; class Lepidosauria; order Squamata; family Gekkonidae; genus Paroedura; species Paroedura picta. The sequence goes on from NC_135370.1 coordinate 162,299,066, forward strand.
CCTGGAGGAGATTATTTGGAAAATACCAGGAAGTTCCTGATCTAGAAGAGGCCCAGTGGCATCCCTGGGGTTGTTTCTGGAAGGGCAAACTTCTCAGGGCAGGGAGACTGGCATTCTTTCTCCCCAGGCACCATTTCCCCATCTGAATCAGTAGACTTTGTGCTTGAGAACTGAGCTCCTAGGGGACTCACCCAACTATACGGCAACCATGAGTCAATCATCTAAATGGAGCCAAAACTGGGATTCTCTTTGTAGATGTGATCATCATTTCACATGTCTTATTAATTCAGATAAATATTTCCCATATGTAGAACAGCAGTAGGCTGATTTCAAGCTCGTGTGGTCTATTTTTTATTTACTAAAATCCTTGTGGTGCACAATTAGAGTCCTACCAATTTTTCCACTTATGGATGCAGGATTCTGCACTTCAGTGTAACCCCATCCTGTATCCCATCTTTTCCAGTATAGGCCCCGGGGGGAGAGGGGGTCACAAGTTGGCCTTTTTCTTCTTGGGTCAGCAGAAAAACTGGGGTCTAACACAGAATCTTTAACCAGTTAAGGCCAAACAAAGCCATGTTCCTCTACTATGCATAATTGGCATTCTCCAACCCCCCGCCCTGATTTCCAATTATATGCTGTTGTATGTTTGCCTACTGCCAGCTAAAAAAATGTGTTTCTTTCCATATAGTGTTTGGTTTTAATTAAAAGACCAAGTTCTGAATGGTATTTTTTAATATGTTCTTTTCTCTGGGTTAAAGAAGCATGATCTTTTTGGCCAGACTTCTGCACAAGCACTTGAGATTTGTGGTCATTGTTTGGAAACACACTTATTTGACTGCCAATGTCCTTACTCTTAAATGAACAGACAGGATTCAAATTAAAGCTATTGCTGCTAGAAAGTATTCCTTGTGGCCAGCTTTCACCATGGTTGTCAGTGGACCATTAAGATAAGACAAAGCCATTCTTGCATGGATTGGGGGCAGGAAATCTGAAGTTATTTATTGTCTATGCCTTAAATCCCCTGGAGATCGGACTGCCAGGAACATTCCCATATGCCTGCTGTGAGATGGGAGAGGTGAGAAATTACCATTTTGTGAGAATGTATTCTTCCAGTCATTGAACCACTCCAAGTACGGTTGCCAGCCTCTAGGTCGGGCCTGGAGAGCTCTCCTAATTTCAGCTGATCTCCAGATGGCAGAGGTCTTTTCCTCTGGAGAAAAGGACTGATTTGGGAGGGGGGGTTGATTGTATGGCATCACAGCCCCACTGAGGTCCCCCTTCTCCCCAAACCTTGCCCTCCCCAGTTCCATCCTGAAGTATACAGAAATTTCCTGACTCAGAGTTGGCAACTCTTATCTGAATTCAAACCCTGTTGTTCACTTCTGAGAAGAATCCCCATGTTAAGTAAGCAACAGACATTATAATTTTTTAATATGGTGTATTCCCACACCAACCATCCAAGATAGATCCTAATAATGAATTCCACTTGTTTATACACCCTGACCAATCAGCAGGCAGGACTGATGTTTGGCCTCCTGCGATCCATCTCTTGAGCCTGAGGGGTGGAGCCTGGGAATTCAAGGGCAGGACCTGATGGAGGGGAAGTCTGGTATTAAAGGGATGTTGAGCATCTCCTGATGGTGGATTCCCTGTGCAGAACTACTGCGGTCTTTTTCTGTGTTTTCAAAATGTATTTAATAAGCCCATAGTGGTCTCTCAAATGTTCTCTTGCCATGGAAGATGAGGCTGGAGGCTGGCTTCCTGGAAACTGGCCTGCCTCTTGCTTGAGAAGCATCACCCCAACATTATAGTAATAGTAGTAGCATGTTTATTTGGTCAATTGACCCATATAAATGATGCATCTGCAGAAAACTATAACAATTAATAGTAGAAGTTAATAAATATGGTGTCATAAAAATACAAGAATATTGCTACATGAAAATATTAAGACAGTAAAACAATGTTAAAACAATGAATTGTCGGGAACAAATATAATGTTATTGCAGTTGGGGAAAAAATGGTTATAACACCAGCTTGGTGTAGTGGTTAGAAGCATGGCGAGGCGGGTTCAATTCTGTGCTCCTCCACTTGCAGCCAGCTGGGTGACCTTGGGCTCCCCACAGCACTGAGAAAGCTGTTTTGACCGAGCAGTGATATCAGGGCTCTCTCGGCCTCACCCACCTCACAAGGTGTCTGTTGTGAGGAGAGGAAAGGGAAAACGATTGTAAGCCACTTTGAGACTCCTTCGTATAGAGAAAAGCGGCATATAGAATCATAGAATCATAGAATCATAGAGTTGGAAGGGGCCATACAGGCCATCTAGTCCAACCCCCTGCTCAATGCAGGATCAGCCCTAAGCATCCTAAAGCATCCAAGAAAAGTGTGTATCCAACCTTTGCTTGAAGACTGCCAGTGAGGGGGAGCTCACCACCTCCTTAGGCAGCCTATAAGAACCAACTCTTCTTCTAAAAAAGAAATGGGGAAGAAACCTCAGAGGAGTTAACTACAGAGACAAGGAATCAAGGAGTCTTCTTGAACAGTATTGGTGAACCCTTCCCTACAGAATAAGACATCCATAAGGCTTGCCCGCAGTGGTCCCCAACCTTTTTTGGTCTGGGGGCCAGGGGGGGAGAGGGAGGTCTGGGGACCAGGAGTGAGAGGGAGGAGCAGGTGCTTGCTGCACTGGAAGCAATTGCCTCCTCCTGGCATAGCGAGCACCACGCTGCGGGGGGGAGGCATGGGCGCAGGCGCCCGCAAATGCCCGCTGGTATGCCAGCGCCCGCACCTCCCCCCCGCGCAGTGCAGTGCTCACTGCACTGGGAGGCAGTGATCACTTCCAGTGCAGCAAGCGTGCCGTGGGGGGGGGAGGGAGGCATGCCTGCTGGCGCGCCAACACCAACACCTCCCCCCCCCACCGCGGCCCAGTACCGAGACCTCCCTGTGGGGGAGGAACACCGCTATAGAGCAGGGGTGGTCAAATGGTGGCTCTCCAGGTTTCCATGAACTACAATTCCCATGAGCCCCTACCAGTATGGACATCTGCAGCACCACCGTTTGGCCATCCCTGCTGTAGGTTATGATAAAGTCTGACAAATTGCACCCACAGAATCACCATTTTCAGTTGCCATCAGATCCCCAAGAAGCAGAGAAGAACCACTGATGGTGCTCTGTCTGATCAACCCCATATTACCAAACCCAGCAGTAGAACCTGGGGATGTGGGTAGGGGAAGACATAAGAGGCTGCTAGGCTGCCCTCTCTAATCACCGAGGATAGTCCCATCAGAGATGTCACCCTACCCCTTTGTATTTCCTGCTCCATAATACTGAAGCTGGTCTATCAATTCAGCCAGTACTGGGCACAACCCAGCTGCCTGTTTAATTCTCGTGACCGTAACTGATGAGACACACAGCCCAATCTTATGTGTGTTTACCTAGAAGGAAGTTTGTTTATTGACATCAGTAGGGTTTGTTCTCTGCCAAATGCACATAAGACTTCAGTCTTCACTTTGGCTGGATCCTACCCAACTGTTATAATACCAGCACAGCAAATCTCCTTTGTACTGAACAGAACAACTTATTTTAGGATTTTCTGGATTCCATGGCTCCGTCTGAGATGGTATTTTGCATGCAAACGTATATAGCCCTCTTGCTCTGCCGCATACAGCACGGCAGCAAAAGTCACATGTCTTCAGTTTCCAAATCTCACAGATTTAACATCTGGTTTGAGCTGTCCTTCTTATTCTTATTATACATTCATAATACTCAGGCTTTTCCCCTTTCTTCGGGGCATGAAATTAGAGAAAAATTCAAAAGAGAAGACAAGCGCTAATAAAGACTCGCATCTGTTCAAGGTATTTGAATGGGGTTCAGGCAGATATGACGGAAGCAAAAATCTAGTCCTGGAGGCATATTCATCGGAGGAAAATGCTGGAGACTTCCTACGAATAAGCAGAAATGGAAACAAAACATTGATATTTCTAATTAGAAGGATCAAATTGTTGGAGTTCTCAGACATGATTGCTCCTGATTGAGCTTGATTATTATAAGAGAAGGGCAGCTAATGGGATTAAGTTTGATTTGGACCACAAGATTTAAACTCAGATCCTCCACTGTCTGGCTGTTGTGTCTCCTTGAACAAATTTCTGTCTTAACAGCGGGGTACTAAGCAAAGTTATCGTTGTTAGTTGCGAAGTCATGTCCAACCCATCGTGGCCCCATGGACAATGATCCTCCAGGCCTTCCTGTCCTCTACCATTCCCTGGAGTCCATTTAAGTTCACACCGACTGCTTTAGTGACTCCATCCAGCCACCTCATTCTCTCTCGTCCCCTTCTACTTTTGCCCTCAGTTGCTCCCAGGATTAGGCTCTTCTCCAGGGAGTCCTTCCTTCTCATGAGGTGGCCAAAGTATTTGAGTTTCATCTTCAGGATCTGGCCTTCTAAGGAGCAGTCAGGGCTGATCTCCTCCAGGACTGACCGGTTTGTTCGCCTTGCAGTCCAAGGGACTCACAAGAGTCTTCTCCAGCACTTGAGTTCAAAAGCCTCAATTATTTGATGCTCGGATTTCCTTATGGTCCAACTTTCACAGGCATACATTGCAACTGGGAAGACCATAGCCTTGACTAGACACAGTTTCGTTGGCAGGGTGATGTCTCTGCTTTTTAGGGTGCTGTATAGATTTGCCATAGCTTTCCTCCTCTCTCAGTCATTCCATTGCTGATCTAAGAATGGCAGTCCTCAAACAGAAAATCTTCAAGGGGAGAGTACAACATGAAATGGCTGAGCTGGAAATAATCCACAAGTTCAGAACAATAGATCCCCCAGGCCTGAATAAGAACATAGGATTCTTATCTTCCTGCAAATGCTAATTTTCCCCCCTAAGCTCTAATCATGCTGAATACTATATGCATCCTGAGTTTCTTGCTGTACCCCTCCCACCCTCTGACTTGGATATAAGAGATCTCTATTCCAGCTAATATCTGGTGAAGGGAGCTTTGTCTTGTTGATCTTGGAGGTGCTATGACTTGAATCTAGCTGTCCTACAATGAAGTGGGAATTTGTCAATGAATCATCTGCTAGTTGGCAGAATACCACCTCTGGTTACTGCGACATTATTTGTTCCACAGTCTTTGTACATCTCAATTACATCTTAATTTCTGAGGAGGAATATATTGGCTTATTGTGACATGCACGCTACTGTTCTCATCTTGTGGTAGAGTTCAAGGATTCCTGGCTTAGAGGAGATAAATATGTCCAGTGTAGCAAAACGGTGGCTGGGTGGCTGGCATTCTTCAGTGTGCCCTTGACACATTTTTTATTTGTGAAATTTGCTGATATATCTGAAACATCTTACAACTGGGACTTGGAGGGAAAAGAATCAATAACTAAGCATGTCTGTACCTGCCACTAGTGAAAGGGGGGGGGACAGAGCTGAGGCTGTCGTGAAGTTAAACAAGTTATCCATCTGAAATACAATACAGTTGGGATTTAATAAGATCACAAGCAGCAAGTTTTTAGACACAAGGGACTGAAATATCCACATTATTTTGTCATTTAAAGAATCAAGGTCTTTATTCAGTATTGAAAACAAGAAGGAAACATTAACAGAAGACAGTTTTTCTGTTTCTTTAGTCTTGTACTGCCTCTTTCTATGGTCTTATATTATTATATATTTTTAACCACATGTTATCTCCAAACATCCCAGGATGGTAAATGTGGATTCCTTTCAGTAAAAACAATCCTGTCAGGTAGGTCAGGCTGAAAGAACATGACTGATTCAAGGTCAACTGTGAGTTTCCTGGCTGAATGGAGGAAGGTCACTATTTCAGCCTCCTCTGCCCTAGACCAACACGAACCAGTGATTCAAATGAGTAGCTGTGTTGGTCTGAAGTAGCACAATAAAATCAGAGTCCAGTAGCACCTTTAAGACCAACAAAGATTTATTCAAGGCGAGAGCTTTCGAGTGCAAGCACCCTTCGTCTGACCCTCCACCTTGAATAAATCTTTGTTGGTCTTAAATATGCTACTGGGCTCTGATTTCATTGTACTAACCAATGAGTTACACAGTTACGAAATAGATATTGAATGGTACAGTTTTCAGTATGCTTGCTGTATTAAGAACCTTGCTTTTTAAACATTAGAAATGTTTTTTAAGCCAATTTTTAAAGCTTTTTTGGAGGAAAGTGCCATATGCATTGTTTTGTGGTTGCAAACGAGTCTGAAACAAGATGCAAAATTTTGTTGTGATGTTCTCAAGATATGCATACATAAATAGGTACATATATGCCTCTTGTGGCGCAGGGTGGTAAGGCAGCCAACATGCTGTCTGAAGCTCTGACCATGAGGCTGGGAGTTCGATCCCAGCAGCCGGCTCAAGGTTGACTCAGCTTTCCATCCTTCCGTGGTCGGTAAAATGAGTACCCAGCTTGCTGGGGGTAAAATGGTAATGACTGGGGAAGGCACTGGCAAACCACCCTGTATTGAGTCTGCCATGAAAACGCTAGAGGGCGTCACCCCAAGGGTCAGACATGACTTGGTGCTTGCACAGGGGATAACTTTACCTTTACCTATGCTTGGAAGTCCTGGTGCTTAGCAAAGGAGCTGTGATTCATTCTCAACTAAATTTGGACCCAGGCTGTCAAAGCCATTTTTCCCTGTAGGATGAACTATATGTGAGAATATGCAAAAGACAAGTTTATAGGGCAATCCTAAACAGTTACACACCCTACTCAGGGTTTGGGGGAGGGTTTTTAAGATTTTTGTTGTTTTAGATTGCTATTGTTCTTATATTATTGTTGTAATCCACTGTGAGCCAGCTGTGTTGGGAATGGAGGAATATAAATATAATAATAAATAAAAACTGGTTAAAGGACAGGAAATTATGAGTAGGAATCAATGGACAGGTCTCACAATGGAGCAGTGGGGCCTCAAAAGGATTAGTATGGGGACCAGAACTATTTACTTTATTTGTAAGTGATCTGGAACTAGGGGTGAGTGGTGTAGTGGCCAGGCTTGAAGATGACACCAAATTATTCTGGATGATAAAAACCAAGGTTGATTATGAAGAGCTTCAAGATGTCCAAAAATTGGGTGTGTGGGCAACAATTTGGAATACAAAGTGTAGTGTTGATACAGGTAGGGTGATTCATAATGAGACAAAATATATCCACATTTCAGGCACAGGCTAATGGGATCAGAAATTCCTGAGATTCAGAGGGGAAAAGGTGAAGCCTGGGAAGCAGGGGCTGTTCAATGCTGTAGAATCCGTCTTCCAAAGTTTCCATTTTCTCCAGGTGACCTGATTCCTGTTGCCTAGAGATCAATTATAATCCCAGGAGAGCTCCAGCCACCAACTGGAAACTGGCAAACCTGTTGCATTACCACCCAAACAACAGAGTCAATAAATTCCTGCTTGCTAAAATCAGCTTTGCATCAGTATAAATTCAAGAAATCTTTTTAGGCTTGTAAAGGTAAAATAGGGTGGGGAGAACAAGAATTGCATAACTGAAAAAACACAACTGGTAGAGAAAAAACAGTAGGCAGTGTGTGTGTGTATGTATTATCTAGGGCTGTTTACAAACCATTCCAGGAACCTCAAAGCAGCTTGAAGAAACCCAACAGCTTGACTAGTAATATGAAGGTTACAATCAGATAGGAGGTAAGAGACCAACCACTTTTCAGTGTGACCTGTGAATGAGGGGTCTGATTAAAGAGTTTCTCTGCTCAAAATAAAGGTGACGATAGAGCAGAACACGGGATAAGGCTTTGGACAAACTAGCCCAACATGGGCAGTATCTTTCCTAAAGGCATCTGCGAAAATCTGGCATTAAAGTCTAGGGTAGGCAAGATATCAGACCATGCAAGCATAAAAGCTCTTCAAGTTTGTGAGGGATCTAAGATGCAAGAGAAAAAGGCAGCTGAGGCCCAATAATCAGCTACTATGCCTAGCACCAAGAGCCTCTTGTGGCGCAGAGTGGTAAGGCAGCTGTCTGAAAGCTTTGCCCATGAGGCTGGGAGTTCAATCCCAGCAGCCGGCTCAAGGTTGACTCAGCCTTCCATCCTTCCGAGGTCGGTAAAATGAGTACCCAGCTTGCTGGGGGGTAAACGGTCATGACTGGGGAAGGCACTGGCAAACCACCCCGTATTGAGTCTGCCATGAAAACGCTAGAGGGCGTCACCCCAAGGGTCAGACATGACTCGGTGCTTGCACAGGGGATACCTTTACCTTTACCTTTTATGCCTAGCACCAAAGGGAAGCAGGCCCTATTTGCTAATGAGTACAAGATCTGTCTGTCAATATCCATTGGTCTCTGATGCAACAGGTTGAAGGCTTGTTTCCCAAGCATGTAAACAGAATTGAGTAGGAAAACAATCGAACACCCAAGTATCTATACACTTGCCTTGTACTTTCCAGTAGAGATATCAGATTTTGGAGAAGTCCATAATTTTAAATTTTTAAAAATTGATAGAGAATACATTAGAATCACAGTCATCTACAAATGCAGTCAAAAGGGGCTTGAAGTCCAGTTGAGTACAAGATAAAGCCACAGCTTCATCTATGAATAACATAAGAAGGATGTGATTTAGAACAATGACTATCCACCAACTTCAAAGCAAGCATCCAGTCATTCATAAATAGATTAAATAATTAGGGGCCAAGATACACCACTGACTGCTTGATTGGCAGGAATCTCACTAGCTAAGTCATTTTGCCTGCTATAATTCACTTGGCAGCTGGTGGAGAAGTATAATTTATGAACTAGAAAGAATAGTCTTCTGTCTCTTAGGAACTGGTTCAGTTTATTTCACAATAGATTCCTAGGGATTGAGTCAAAAGCCCCTTTTAGATTGAGAATGGCACAACCCAGTTTTTTCTCTAAAACATCAATACATTTCTCAACGAGGCTAGGGTACAACAAGGGTCCAGAGCAGATCTATCAGAAAGGGTGCCTGAAACTAATACTCAAATTATGTACTATCATTAGTTAATTAACAAGACCCTTTTCATATTCAGGAACAATCTCTTCTTAAGACCGATGGGATTCAGAAGTTGTTTTTTACACTCAAAATTCCTGGGAAGAGTAGTTGGATCAGTTTCATGATGGGTGCCATCAAACCATGGGTGAGATTTGTTTCTTCAGTGTTTATGATTGAACACAGTGGGCTTTCACTGGAAAGCAGCATGACCAAAGCTGGTAAGATTTCAGTATAGGCCAAGAGCCTCAGCAACTTTGGGGGCATTCATTAATTGTTGGTTTGACTTCACTGAGATCCCCGCAAATTTATTTCTATAAATAAACAAACAAACAAACCTATAAATCTCAGAATTAAGTAAATTAGTAATATCATCATCTACTCTCTGATTATTTGTAATCCTTATATAGGAAAATGAGCCCTTGGGAATGGTAAGAAGAAGAAGAATTGGTTTTTATATGCTGCTGTTCTTTACCAGGATATATTCTGCACAGTGGTGGCTACACTGGGCCACTGCTGGGAGTCTGCAATCGGGCTATCTGCCCCCCCTCACTTCCTGTGTCCCCATGGGGGACGACTTGTGGTGGCAGAACCCATCTGCCCTGGATTTCTGCCTCCACACAAGGCAGCCAGGGCAGAAAGGTTTTGTCATGTGGATGTGCGGGTGTGGATGTGGGTGGAGATTTTTTTTTTTAAAGCCAGATCTTTCAATCCCTGTGTGAGATATTGCTCTTGGATTTCAACATTTGCTTATGTTTCTTTCCTCTTGACTTACCCTTTCCTCTTGACTTTCATCAAGGATGAAAATCACATCATGGTGACACTCCCTCTGAATCAATCCTTGGAGCATTTATGGGACATTTCATATGAGAGATACCACATTCCTTCATGAAAGCAAAGCTTGTAACAATTTTCATTTCATGGAGTCATTAACTAAACTGTGGATCTGTTCAATCTCTCAAAGGAATTTTGCTAGGCTAATTAAAAATTTTCCACTGGCTTGCCATGAAATTCATCCCAAGGTTTGTCTGAGTTGGACCTCACCGTCTGACTTTGAATTTCACTTCAGGCAATAATGCACAAAGTTTGGAATGCACAGAAATCTCCTGGGAATGTTGATTTAAAATAAAATAATATATTTCTTAAATAGATAACAAGGTTTTATAAACAAAAACATTTTCAAATCAGTTTCCTAGCATCAGTTATAAAATGTCAAAGAGTACATATGGAAGGATTCTGTCTTGGAAATTAGAATTCCAGTACAGTAAAAAGATACTCTGAACATGTACATAATATGTCTGCTGAGGCGTGATGGACTACACTTCAAAAAATCAGTCAAACAGAAGCTCGGGGACACTGAGAGACAATATGACCTTGCGTATTGTTTTCGGTCCCCACCAGAGTGTAAATACTCTTTGGTTTCAGCTTCCTAACTCACTTTTTAAGAAGGAAACACATTCAGAAGGGCCTTTACTCTGGCAAGACTTGCAGCCTTACTCTCAGCAATCATGGATGGCCAATACAATAGGATTCCACTCTCTGAGAGAATTTGCCTATGTCCCCTTGGAGAAAATAAGACCAGGGAGCATGTTTTTCCACCATTTTATTTATGTTTGGATTGCTCTCTCCACAATGAGCTGCAGCCTTGGACTACTTACCAATATTACATTCAGACCTTCCTGACAGACTATATCTTGGTGGATGAAAAGTCTTCAATCTTGAGATGTGTTGCAAAGTTTGTGCCTCAGTATATATAGCTCGTAAGGGTTCCAATATCAGCTTGTTTTCTAAATTAAATTTCTGATTTTATTTCTAGTTCTATATATCATACATATAAATTTTATTTTGATTCTGATAATATTTTCTCCATAAATATTGATGTTATTCTTTTTGTATGCTGATCCCTGTTGTTAAAATATTTTATCTTTGGCCTATGGAAGCAAATACATTTGATTTGATTCATTTAATACGCTACTTTGATGATTGCCATTTTTGTTTAAAATCAAATTTCTTTGGCTTCCTTCAAAAACTCTCCAATGGAGTTGCCAAATCTAGCTTGGGAAATTCCTGGAGATATTAGTGATGGAGCCTGAGGATTCAGGAATTTGGGGAGAAGAATGTATGACCCCATCGAATCACCCTCCAAAACAGCCGTTTTCTACAGGTGAATGGATCCTTGTAGCCTGAAGATCAGTTGTAATTCCAGGAGATCTTCAGGCTTATCGGCAAGTTGGCAACTCTAAGACCTTGTTTTGAGTATGAGCAATTCTAAATCCTGACTTCTCCAATGGATAGATGTTAAGTCATTGTCATGATCCTAGGCCTGAGGTTAGGGCAGGCTTTCTCAACCAGGGATTCGTGAAATACTGGGGTTTCTTGACAGCCCTGGAAGGGTTTCCCAAATGGATGGGAGCTAATAATTAAAAAAAAAAATTAAAAATTTGTTAAACATTTATTGGGTGATTGACCCAACCTCCCCTCCCCAAATTGCCATTGATGGGCCTGGAGGGGATGGGAAGAGGAGAGGCCCTGGATGGGTATGCACACAGCTATGTTTCCCAACCATATTCTACACAATTGCACTATTTCTAGCATTTCCTGAAGCTTGACGAATGTTTCAGGAGTTTCGCAATGGAAAAAAGTTGAGAAAGGCTGGTTAGGAACAGAGCAGTTAACTAAACTGTGGATCTGTTCAATCTCTCAAAGGAATTTTGAGGCCTCAAGACAGCCTTTCCATCATGAACCAACCTCAATTTCCCTGCAGGCCTATATTACCCCTGCACTGTCCAAGCTTCTGGATTAGACTGTGGAAAAATGGAGGGGAAATTGCTGTACGGGAGACAGAGCTCTAATAGAGAGCATATAATGCCCTACACAAAGGGGGAGGGAGTTTACTCCCTGAGCACGAGCAGCAGTAAGGCGGACCTTGGTGGGATTTAATCCTTCACTTCATGGTGGGGGTGAGTCTGGCCTATTGGAATCAGATTGTGAAGAAGAGTAGGAACTATATAAGGACCTCGTTGTCTTCTGGCTGGCTTCTTTCTTTGATGGTTTTACACTGTGTTAATTCCGGCTCATTTTTGCAACTTTTCTCCTATTACTTGCTATAATATCTGTTTACTAAACTGTTTCTTGTTTATTCTGGACTCATCGTGCCATAAATTCAGCATGATCTGACTAAAGAAGGAGTTGCTTGGGAAGCTGAAAGGGTGTCTGGTCCTTCTCCAGCAAAGCCCTAGGTCTAGAACACTGGCACTCAGTTAAGCCCATTGCCTGCTCCAAGGCTGAAGGGGCGGGAGGAAAGGAAGGAGTGTGTGTGTTGTGGGGTGCTTGGGAGGAAAGTCCTGTCTATGGCCCATTATGCACGGCTGCCGAAACGACGATTTCAGGTCACATGGAAAACGCGGAGGGGGAAGACGCGAAGCACACCGGTTATGCACGGGACAGGACGCGACGACGGCAAAACCCAGAGTAACCGATTATGCACGCGGCGATCCCGCCGCTGCTTCTGGTTGCACCCCGGTCACCCAGAAGCTGCGCTTTCTTCTGCGTTTCACTAACGCGGCTTTTTTGGCAGCATGCACCGACGCTGCGGCCGGTTGCAGCCGGCACCGTGCGTTATCCGTGATTTTAGTCGCCGCCATTCCACCCCGAATGTGCGTTATTCCCCCCGTGCATAATGGGTCTATGGCAAACCATATAAGGCCTCATCTCCTTCAGTAATAGGCCTAAATGTTCCTGTGGAGCCAGTGAAGGCAGTGGGTAAATACACATTCCAACCATCCAGGAAGGACTGGCCCATTTTACCGAGCTTGTCCCCCAGAGAAGAATCTATGAACCTGTAGTTAGGTGTGGTGCTATCGTTCTCAATTTTTTAAAAAAAATCTCTAATAGCTGTCACAAAACTCTGTTTCCTAGGCTTCCTTGGAGAGAGCCAAGATAGGTTTTAGACTGGTTTAAATGTATATTTGGTCAGAACCCCCCTGGAATGCTGTGTGCAGTACTGGAGGCCTCACTTCAAAAAGGGCAACATTGAGAGGGTACAGAGGAGAGCAACAAGGATGATCCAGGGCCTGGGGACCAAACCCTAGGTGGAAAGGCTGAGGGACTTGTGGATTTTCAGCTTTGAGAAAGGAGGTTGAGAGGGGATATAATTGCTGTCTTTAAGTATTTGAAAAACTTGGAGGAAGGCAGGAAACAGTTCCTGTTGGCAGCAGTGGATAAGACCCACAGTAATGGATTTACACTATGTGTAGAACAGTACTAGCTAGATATTGGGGGGGGGGGGGGCAATTTCACAGTCAGGGTAGTTCAGCAGTGGAATGTGCTGCCTAAGGAGGTGGTGAGCTCCCCCTCACTGGCAGTCTTCAAGCAGCGGACAGATACTTAACCTGGATGTTTTAGGCTGATCCTGCAATAAGCAGGGGGTTGGACTAGATGGCTTGTATGTCCCCTTACGATTCTATGATTCTAGAGTGTAGATTTGATTATCAGAAGGGCTTATCTATGCCACTGTGTGAGAGAGAGATAGTTGCACATTTGATCTCTGCTGGTCATGTTGTGCCAGCCCACAGTCCTTCCTAGTTTCTGCCTGCCTGTGTAACAGTATACGTGGCGAGATCTGCATGGTTGACAATCTGACTGGATTTCCCCCGTTCTGTTCCCTTATTATTCTGAAATTTTGCTGTGCCCTGCAACCTGTTCCTCCAAATTTCCCTTTAACTAGGAGCATTTCTAAAATGGATTATTGAAATATGGGTATTCTTGGATCATTGGAATAAGAGTATTTTGAAATGGATTATTGGAATATGAGTATTCTTGGATCATTGGAATAAGAGTATTTGAAAATGGATTATTGGAAGATGGGTACTTACCCCTCCTGGTGCACTGCCATTCACCTCTAATCGATGCACATGCATTATAACAGCAGTCTTGCTATAAGTGTGCGTAACTCCACTGAGATTCTTTTTGTGCTGTGGTTTCACCAATGTTCACAGGGGCTGCTGTGAACCTGTAAAACACACAAATCAAGTCTGCATGCAACCATACGGGCAGCGTAGGCAAGGGGGATGGTGCAAATGAATAGAAGGAACCAAGCAATGTGGTACACCCCGTAAAGTTTTCGGTACCAAATTTTGAGAGAGGGGGGAAAAAAGAATCCATGGAAGATCCTGAATATATTGGTTCCGTGCTTGAGGACGAGACCAAATGAGATTTGGAATCTTCAAAACCTGGGAGGCAACAGAATAGGAACATTTCCATTCCCTAGGAATTAACATTCGGGCACATGAGATTCTCCAGTGCTGTACTTGTCTTGTTTTTCAAGAAGTACCTTGGAGTGCTCTGCCTTCTTCTGCTTCCCACGGTGATGAAGTGCCTGTAGCAGGAGATCCAGACACACACACACCCCTCATTGTTTTATCAGCTGAGGAGAGGAAATGCTTTCAAGGGTCATGTAGCTGCACCAACTTCTGCTGTAAAATCAGGCCATCCTTACATGACCAGGAACTCAACCGTGTAAGGGCAGTTTAACCTCAGCTGACCTTTCCAAACCACCTTACTAGAACACGGGGAGAGTGTCTTGGGCCAGCGGGCCACGGTTTTCATAAATCAGGAGGACCAGGGCAATCATTTTGGAGAATGTACTCTCCCCCTCCCCTTTATCAGATAACCCAGGAAAGACACCTCTAGTGACTTCATTGCATCGTTACTAAAGCACTATCACAGTCATGCTTAAAAAAAGAACCCAACAAAATAAATATACAGGCTGTATCACTTTGGCCCATTATGCACAGAGTGGAAAGTCTGCATTCGGGGTGGAATGTCGGCGGCTAAAATCACCAATTATGCATGCTGCAGGCGGCAACCGGGTGCAGAGTCAACTTATGCTGCCGAAAAAGCCTGATTAGCGAGATGCAGAAGAATGTGGAGCTTCCTGGGACCAGGGCGCAACCAGAAGCGGCTCCGGAGTAGCCCTGTGCATAATCGGATACTCTGGGTTTTGCCGCTGTTGTGTTCTGTCCCGTGCATAATCGGTTTGCTTCGCTTCTTCCTCCTCCTCGTTCTCCATGCCACCGTTTCAGCGGCCGTGCATAATAGGCCTTTGCCAGCTTGTCTCATCCAACCGGTTTTACACCAGGAGACAGATTTTGCTGTCTTTATGCAGCCCCCTCTTAATCTCCCCCCGGAGGAGTATTAATTCCAAGCAGTCACAAGATGCCCAACCCTTCCTGCTGCTACTTGTTCCTCCTTCCCATTCCCATACTCTTTCTCCGACCGACAAACGTTTGTATCTGGGTTGGCTCACTTGGGCTTACTGGAACCCGGGGGCTGCTTCCAAAACAAACCAACACAAAAATTGAAAGCGATTTGATCTGGGGAAATCCAGGGGAGAGAGAGCCTGTTTCACTGCTGGGGAGTTCGGTTTCCTTGCACAGCCTTCCCTCTGTACCAAGCAGGCAGAGCAAACTGCTGTATAAATAGCCAAGCCTGTGTGATACATCCAGTTGGAGGGCTCCAAGCATTGTCGAAGGAGGCACGCAGAAAGGAGAGCAGCCAGCCACTCACCAAAGGAAAAAATGATGTCTATTTCAGACTTGCTGTCTTGAGCAATCGGGAGGCGAGTGCGCGTGAATGGATTACAATAATACTTGACCAAGACTGCTGACATCTGTGCAGGACTGTCACCTACAGAGACAGATAAGAACAGGAGATAATGCTGTCATTTCCACAGGAGCTATAGACCGAGGGGCTGAGACCCTGAGAAAGAAGAGAGCTGAAAAGATCGATGGCTTAAACTTTTTACAGTCTTCTATGTATGGAATGGGTGAGTGTTAAGGCAATTTTTATTATTAGCAAGGGGGGGAGTAATTGCATGGTTTTGGCTTGATCTATACACTGTCTGAATGCTTTAATTGTACTTTAAAGATTTATTTTGCCAGAGTTGTCTCTTCTCTGTCCCTCTCCCCTTTGGACATCTCTTAGCTGTTCCTGTTTCAAGTCTTCAGGAAGAACGATGCAAACAAGGCAAAATTGGGTGTCACTAGACATGACTGGTTAGAAAGGTTAAGCGTTTTAGACTGATATATTAGCATCCGTTTACTAGGGAGAAAGTCCTGTGGGACCCAGCGGGACTTGTTCCCAAATATACCTGCATCGATTCAGAACGTCTGAGTCTTAGAATGCTTTCGTCTGAGTATTTGTTATGTACCGTCACCAAGTTCTGTACCGTTATGTACCGTCACCAAGTTCGGGTTGTTGCACAAGTTAGAATTCAAGGGACCGATATTTCAAATGCTGGGGAAGCGAAGGGAATCTTTGGGGCAGTGTAAAGTTTCTTAATGGCCTCATAATTATGTGTGCCTGTGTCTGTTTTCAACTCGAACTATGGCATGGATTCTGCTAAAACCTCCAGGCAAAATACAATTAGCACCTTCAAAATTTTGGATAGTTGATGCTCCTAAGCTGGTCTGAACATACCTTTAGTTATGCGAAAGAGGTTGAGTATTTTTTAAAAAGCAGCCTCTCTAGATTTCAGTTACATTTTCATCCTTTCTGAAGGAGTATATTTTAATGGGATTGTAACATGTGGATTTCTTAAGATTGTCCTCAGAGTAATGGCTTGGCTATTAAGGCAGCAGACGTATTAATTTTGTATTTATTTTTAAAAGGCAAAGTGAATCCTGGTTTCTGGAAAGCAATTAAATTCAGTGCCGGCTTGCATTTTCAGCAGGCTGGCAGAAGAAAAAAAATCTAAGTAAAACCTAAGAATGTACGCATCCTTCATTAACAGCCAATTGAGCTATTACCCCTTCCCTCACTGCATATTAATTTAGCAGCTTAGCTCATGGAATAGTTCAAGTGAACTCGCAACTGATACAGGAAAGGAGGTGAGAGGATAGAACAGAAAGAATTCAGCAAACAAACATTTGAATGAATGAGAATGCATAAGGACCACAAGGATCCATAAACCACCCCTGTATATTTGTGTTCATGTGTAACGGCAGGAAAAGAGATCTGTATTATGCTTTCTTTTTCAATTAGGAAAACAGTTCTCTATAATCAGGACAGAGGATGGGTTTGTTTGATAACAGAGATCTGTTTGACTTGTGATCAAAACAGACAGATTGAAGAGAATGTAGAACTGAAACATCTTTAGTTCCTTTGACGTTTTCGGATTGTGATCATATCTTAACTACCCAGACTTTGACGTGAGTTTTAGCAGAGTACCTGGTATTTACTTGTAAGCAAGCATTTATTGGGTCACGTAGACTTGCTGCGTGGGCCTAATAAACTTTTCTTATAATTGTCCCATTGTGTTCATGGGACTTAGTCCAGAATAAATGCATTTAAAATCAATGGTGTGTGATTTTTCATTTTTAAAGTTCATAAAAATACTAGTTTAATAAGACAGCAGAATTGCATAGAGGAGTGTCCCAAGACCTTTTTGTAAAAATAACATTCTAAATTCTACTTTCCACCCTGATGTCTTAATTTTCACCCAGAGAATTTTAATAAACTTTTAAAGCCGAATTATCCAGCACTTCAAGATAAAAATGGACTCAAAGCAGGCATCCAAATTATTAAGATCTCAGCTTCTGCAACCCACAGCTTTAATTTTTTGGTTGCATTATTCCAAATATATAATTTTATTTTATTTTCCTGAAGCTAATCCGATGGAAGGAAATACCATCCATTCTAAAACCTGCAGTGTGCTGTGCGCAGAAATGTCATTTGGAGTTATTTTTTAATTGATGATATCAAGCAAATATCAGCTATTAATGCAAACCACGGAGCTTAACCAAACTTTAATATGACTAATTGAGAGGATGTGTCAGCCATTGGTAACTTGGTGCAATTTATTTTTCTTTGCCATTGGGGCTTATGAAGCAAAAATTAAATGCGTGCTTTTCCCTTAGCTGCAACTATTAATTTGCTCAAGATTTCTTTCTTTTCAAAGTGTAAATCTATTTAGGTTTAAAGGGATTTGAGACAGATAACCCATGAGAGTCAGAGAATTCACACACCGCTTGTCCTGTTTTATTACATGGCTACACAGGAAGATTATGATTTCCTTGATGAGCTTTAACATCAAACAGAGAATGGGAAAATATATTGCTGCGTTATATTTAGAGAGGATAGGATTCTTTAATCCATTGATTATGGGTGTTCTGCAAATTCTTCCATATTATTAATCTAAGGCAAATTTTTCCATATAATTAATACACCCATGCATTCCCTGTTGTTGTTACAATTAAATCCACATTTTGGGAGAAAATACGGTGTGAATGGAAACGATGAAATTTGGCCCAATGTTACAGCCTTCATATGGTCTAGCTGCATTGTTTGGCTTCCTTCAAGTACAACTCCCCACACTTTTGAAGGCTATAAGTGGTGGAAGGATGGCTGCAGGCAGGGGACTCTTGTGCATGACAAATGAGAAGGGAAGGAGAGGGTGTGACAAGAGCTAGATCACCACCTGTATTTTCAGAGTCAAGGGACATTTCAGAATAGACAGACTGGTCAGAATCAGAGAATACTAGAGTTGGAAGGGGCCATACAAGCCATCTAGGCATGATCATTCTAAAGAATCCGGGATAACTATCTGTCCAGCCACTGCTTGAAGACTGCCAGTGAGGGGGAGCTCACCACATCATAGAATCATAGAATCATAGAGTTGGAAGGGACCTCATGGGTCATCTAGTCCAACCCCCTGCACAATGCAGGAAACTCACATCCCAAACGCTCATCTACTGTAACCTGCCACCCCTTTGCCTTCACAGAATCAGCCTCCTGAGGCAGCCAGTTCCACTGCTAAACTACTCTGACTGTGAATATTTTTCCTGATATCTAGCCGGTACTATTCTAAGTGTAGTTTAAACCCATTACTGCGGGTCCTATCCTCTGCTGCCAATAGGAACCCTTCCCTGCCCTCCTCTAAGTGACAACCTTCCAAGTACTTAAAGACAGCCATCATGTCCCCTCTCAACCTCATCTTCTCCAGGCTGAACCTTCCCAAGTCTCTCAGCCTTTCCTCACAGGGCTTGATCCCCAGGTCCCAGATAATACTCATCCCTCTCCTCTGAGCCCTCTCCCTTTTGTCTGTCTGTTTTTTGAAGTGAGGCCTCCAGAACTGGACACAGGTTGAGAGAATGCATTATATTTCTGTGATCTGTTGTGGGACATCCAAGAGAAGTGTTCCCCAGAAGCTCTGAAAAACATTGCTTCATGGGGGGCCACTGCTTGAGAGCTGCATCCCAACAACCATTGCAACCCACAGACTTACCCATCCATAATCTATGTTTGCTTGCTCCTACATGTAATCCCAGACCTTTGCTATGGTTGGAAGCAATCGACTTTCTTGGCCCACTATGTATGCTCTGAAGTTTCCCACAGACATGCTCAAAAGTTGGATTTACGGTGATCTAAGGCAGGGGTAGTCAACCTGTGGTCCTCCAGATGTACATGGACTACAGTTCCCATGAGCCCCCGCGAGCGTTTGCTGGCAGGGGTTCATGGGAATTGTAGTCCATGAACATCTGGAGGACCACAGGTTGACTACCCCTGATCTAAGGCATTGACCGAATGTGAGCCAGTCACCCTTGTCTGCTTGGTTCATGCCGAACAGCTGCAAAACGCGGTGAACCGGTTTGCATTGGCTGCTGCTGTTGGGTTGGGTTTTTGTTTTGTTTTTTTGCAAAACTGTATATGCGCAAAGGCACTGCAGTCTCCAACTTGATCAGTAGCCGTTCCTGTTGCAAGAAATTACTCAGACAAATATTGAAGGGTGAGATCTTGAGGTAGTGATGTAGTGTAAAGAGTGGTGGCATGTAATCTGGAGAGCCAGGTTGGATTCCCTGCTCCTCCACATGCAGCCGGATGGATTACCTCGGGCGAGTGACAATCCTGTTAGAGCTGATCTCAAAGAGCAGTTTCTGTCAGAGCTCTCTCAGCCCCACCTGCCTCGTAGGGTATCTGCTGTGGGGAAAGGAAGGTTGATTTGATTTATTACATTTATAAGCCACCCCTCTCGGCTCTGCCGTTTTGGGGTGATGTACAACAAAATAATAAGTTAGATGTAAATTACATAAAAATTACTGTGAGACAGCAGTAAACACCTTTTCTTTACCAAAACTGAAGGGAAGAAGATTGTAAGCTGCTTTGAGACTCTTTCAGGTAGTGAAAAGTAGGGTATAAAACCCTTTCTTCTTCTTCTTCTTCTTCTTCTTCTTCCACAGCATTTATTTATGACTGATCTAGGTGATTTGTAGCAAAATAAAAGGGGAGCCTGGTGGCAACTCCAAGACAAACAAAATTTATTCCAGCAATTTTTTTCCAGGATGAAAGCTCATGCAGGAACAAATGTTGTTAGTCTTGAAGGGGCCACTGGACTTCCATTTTATAGGATTTGTGACTGATTGAATTGCCTGTTTAATCAGTTGTCTACTGAGGGGAACACTCATGCATCGAGGATTGGTGGGGAAGGGGAAAGTCAGTATAAAAACGTAGAGGCCCAGGAAGCCAATTGTGCGGTATCACATACTTAGGAAAGCTTCAATCTTGGGCCAATAAAGAGGAACGTTGTGGTATAAGTATTATAATAAATAAATAAGCTCTGCTTAGTAGAATGGCAGGATGGGAACAGGATCCCTCCTTGTGCCTGGGCATGCATACGTACTCTCTTGCAGCTTGGATCTTAATCTTTGCTTCCATTTGTGCTTCCCCCATCCACTGAGGGGACAGTTCTCTTCCATGGTGTGCCTTCTTCCAGTGCTTGGTTTATCTCTCGTTTATCTAGAGCAGGAGTAGTCAAACTGCGGCCCTCCAGATGTCCATGGACCACAATTCCCAGAAGCCCCTGCCAGCGAATGCTGGCAGGGGCTTCTGGGAATTGTGGTCCATGGACATCTGGAGGGCCGCAGTTTGACTACCCCTGATCTAGAGATACTGCTCTTGACCGAGCTAGGGTGCCTAGCCACAGAAGAAAGCACTTGGCGGTGGAGAGTTGTTTTCGCAGAGGAAATGAGTACACCAGAAGTGGCAGCAGGTGTTAAGATCCTGGCTGATTGCTGCTGGAAACCAGAACATGGATTTGTACAAGTGTAAGCTCCACCACCTGGTTGGGAATGCTGCTTTTCATATACAATCCTATGGAGATCTCATAGCTTCCTAATAGCTCCCAGAAAACCTTACACTGGGAATGCTACCAAATTTGATTCCCCTTCCTGTTTCTGTGCTGACGTGCCTGGCCCAGGACCCACTCTGCACATCTTGGATAAAGTACTTTCAGTGCACTTAGATGTAGATTTTCCTGTTCCGCACGGGAAAATCCAGCTACAAAAGCACATTGAAAGTGCATTATCCAATGAGTGCAGAAGGAGCCCAAGTTAGCCTAATTGTATCAGATCTCAGAAGCAAAGTAGGGTCATCCTTGGTTAGTACTTGGAAGGGTTACGGAAGTCCAAAGTTTCCATGCTGAAGTAGGGAATGGCAAACTGTAAATGGTTCTGCAAAGATTGGATAAGGCACTTTCGATATACTTGAGAAGCAGATTTTCCTGTTATACCCATGAATATCCAGCTGCAAAAGTGCATTATCCAACATGTGTGGAATGAGTCAAGAACTCTGATCCTCTCTTCCTGTGAAAACCCTACAGCAGGTTTGGCCAGACTGTGGGTCTCCAGATATCCATGGACTACAATTCCCATAAGCCATTACCAGCATCTGATGGCAGGGGCTCATGGGAATTGCAGGCCATGGATATCTGAAGAGACATAGTTCAGCCACTCCTGCCCTACACACTTGCCATAAATCAGCTGACTTGATAGCCCTTTCCACCACCACTTGGTTCTTCTTGGTCATCTTCATTGTGGTTTTGATTCTCCCTTGTTTACATGGAACTGGAAAACCTCATTGATCATATCATATGTTCTCAATTCAATGTGTGTTTCTGAATCTTGTGTGTGTGTGTGGATGGCTTCAAAATGATGTTGAAATGGCCTCAAAATACCATAAGAATGCCTAAAAGACAAAAGAAAGGGAATGCCAACAATGAAATGAGAGGAAGCAAAAAGGCACAGAAGGTCAACATATGAAAAACAGTTTCCTGAAATTTTGCATGGCCATTTTTCCTGTCTTCTCCCTTGGATCCACCCACTGGCACATTTCTGCACACAGAAGGATTTCTGCCCACATCCTGTGGCTTTCTCACTACAGGTCAAAATGCCTCCTGAGAAATGATGCTGCTGAGGGACACGAAAAGTTCCAAGTCCAAGCCTTTAGTTATCCTATTTTGAAAATAACAATTCACACAAATGGCGAGGCATAATCTTGCCACCCCCCATAAGTAACACCAACTAATCTTATGAAGAAAGACATTCCCAGTTCATTCCTATGTAGGGGTGGCCCAGCTCTTCAGTTCACCAGGAAAGTCTGCTTTAGGCTGGATGGCTACTGGTGGTCAAAAGCAAGCCAGGCTGAGCTCCAGAGGTGCTCCAGGGTCCCTTTAGACCCACAGAGTAGCAGCATTTGAAGAGGCACTTGGCAAGCCTACACCATTACTGGCCTGGCTCACTCTTTGCTTTTATCAACGTCCCAGTTCTTTCCTTCTCCTGGGTTACAATACATCAAGCAGATGAATTCAGTTACAATTCTAAAAAAAAAAAAAAAAGGTGTTTTCTATAGAGGAAATGAGAAGGAAAGTAACGAGTGCTTGAAGCTGCCTTATAATAAACCAGGGCATTTGTCTGTCAGAGTCAGGGCCTTTTCGCACGGGGATCTTTGTTGCAAATTGTTTCCGGAATGAAAAATCGCCATTTAAAATAGTGGAATTCGTCGTTATGCATACCTGCCTTTGTAGTGGAATCAGTTGCGTTTTTTAGCGTTTCCCACAGGCTTCCGGTCTCGGCAGAAATCGCTAGAAAGGAAGCACTATTGCCAAGCTCGTCCCGCCCCTGGCCGTCAAGCAGCCAATGGGCAACCGTTAGCATGCTCCCAAACAGCCCCTTTCCCTTTAAGAAAGGTTTAAAAAAAAACAAAAACAGACCCATAGCAACGAATCTAGGTAGATTCGTTGCAACGGAGAGACCCATCCAGCTGCCTAATGTGAGCTGTCGTTTGATTGTATGATCGTTGGCACGCTGCCTCGAGTGATAAAAAAAAAAATCCCCCCCCCTTCTCACGGGCCCGATTTTCGGCTGAATTAATGTGTAAAAAATAAAGGGACTTTATTTCAGCAAACGGGCTTTTATGTGGTTTGTGCTTAGTGACTAAAGGTGAAGGACTGAAGCCAGGGAAGCCTCTAAACAGAAAGAGGCTCGCTGGTGCGTTTATCCCCGCTCGCTCGGAGAAAAAAAAATGGCGATCGCCTCGCCGGAAGTTTGGAGGACAGGCTCAGGAGGAGGGACTTTGAAGAACCCGCAACAATGGTAACGCACAGGTCTTTAGCGCTAGTGTTGCAGATTGGTTGCAGGAGTGTATCGCTATCCGGAGGGTGAATCCACTTTTCTGGATTCCCCTGAAAGCGCTACAACGAAGCGCTTTTTGCTGATTGGTTTCAGGAGTGTTGCAGATTGTCTGCGACGTCGTGCGTTAAGGCAAATTAGTAGCGTTTTCAATTAGCAACCATTGTGCTATTTTGAAGCCGTGCGAAATGGCCCTCAGTATTGTCTATTCAGACCGTTAGCAGCTCTCCAGGGTCTTGGGCAGAGGTCTTACACATCACCTACCGCCCAGCTCTTATGACTGGAGATGCCAGGGATGGAACCAGAGACCTAGCATGCCAAGCAGATGCTCTGCTATAGAGCCACGCCCCCTCCCCGAACCAACACAGTAAATAAATAATCTCAGGGGTCACTAAACACAAAACAAATGAGATTTGAATAAGGGGAAAGCACTGCAAAACCACCATTTTTAGCAAGGAACCCAACAGATATCAATAATTTGTTTTTCATAAAAGAGCTGGGAGGATCAAGCTATACGGGATTCTGAGCAGTTCATAGAACCAGTAGCTGTTCGAGCCCCCGGTTACATTAGAATCATAGAATCATAGAATCATAGAGTTGGAAGGGGCCATACAGGCCATCTAGTCCAACCCCCTGCTCAATGCAGGATCAGCCCTAAGCATCCTAAAGCATCCAAGAAAAGTGTGTATCCAACCTTTGCTTGAAGACTGCCAGTGAGGGGGAGCTCACCACCTCCTTAGGCAGCCTATTCCACTGCTGAACTACTCTGACTGTGAAAAACTTTTTCCTGATATCTAGCCTATATCGTTGTACTTGAAGTTTAAACCCATTACTGCGTGTCCTCTCCCCTGCAGCCAACAGAAACAGCATCCTGCCCTCCTCCAAGTGACAACCTTTCAAATACTTAAAGAGGGCTATCATGTCCCCTCTCAACCTCCTTTTCTCCATTCTACATTCTGACCAAGTGGTGGAGAGAGGAGCTGTAATTTGCCCATCTCATGCCCATAGTTACAATTTGTCATAAGGAGTGCACTCTGGTTGCCAACTGGCCCTGGAGAAACATGGCTTGGCCCTTCGTTAGAGGTCTAACATGCGGAAACTGGCTCTTCATGATGTGGGGGTAGAACTGGCAAATAACATCCGATTGACCTTCTGTTAACCCTATTTCTATATGACAAACACTGGGAAGGTTTGATCCCAGATCTTCCAAAGCCTGGGAAAGCCTTGAATCCTGGGTAAACATTTGCTCTAATAAGGAAGGCAAGTACCTCTAAGGCTAAGCATCATGCCTGCCGCTCACCACTGAGCCAGCAGCCTCTCCCCATCTATGGCTCACTAATGGTTCAGGGAATCCAGTGGAACGTCCATTGCTTGCAGATGTGCTTGAAACCCAGCATCATCTTTTTGTGCCAACCCTGAAACATTTGCAGTAAGCTGGAACCCTTACATAGAAAGTTGCTTGCAATAAATCTCGGGGGGGGGGGGGGGGGGGGTCAAGTTACAATTTGCCAAGGGTCTCAAACACACTCATCTTATATTCCAGTATAAACTTCCATGGCAGGGACAGACAATGCCAAGCTGCCTCTGAAAAGCTCTTTCCTTGGAAACCTGATGGAGTCGCCATAGGCTGCCTGCCACTTGATGTCACTTCCCACCAACCAGACGTTCATGAACTAGAGCCAACTGGCTCAGATGCTTCTGTCATGGGCCATAACTGGGCAGACATTTACACATGAGGTTAAGGGAGGAAAATGTTACATAACAGGGTTAGAATCATAGAATCATAAAATAATAGAGTTGGAAGGGACCTCATGGGTCATCTAGTCCAACCCCCTGCACTATGCAGGACACTCACATCCCTATCGCTCATCTACTGTAACTTGCCATGGTCCTGGGTTAAAGGACCATGACATGCAGAAAGCACACAGTAATGTAACTGGTGGAGAATGATGGCACGGTATAGCTCAATTTCATTCAGTCTTGGATGCTGAGGATGCTCAGTACTTGGATGGGAGAACCTGCAGAAGAAGGCAATGGAAAACCACCTTGGCTTCTCACTTGCCTTGAAAGCCATTTGCTGGGGTCGCCATAAGTTGGTTGCAATTTGACAACATGGAGCTACATCACATGTAATTATGTGTTCAAATGTGTGGGGGGAAACTACAGAGACCGGTCGCAATAGCAGTAAAATAGCCATTACAGAAATGCCCCCAGATAACACCTGTAATGACCAAGGAATCCCAAACCCTTGTTCAGCCCTGGGAGAGAGGGGATGCCCTGTCCAAACTCTTAGTCATCCTAGTTCCACAGTCTCACTCTAGAGCAGGGGTAGTCAACCTGTGGTCCTCCAGATGTTCATGGACTACAGTTACCATGAGCCCCTGCCAGCAAATGCCTGGCTACCCCTACTCTAGAGGTTCCTCCTGACCAGGAGGGTTTCTTCGTGCCAACTGTAGAGAAATGCTTTAGCCTGACCTCCCCGGAGATATTACAAGTGTCCAAACCATATATCCCCACACCCAGTTCTCACTCTATAATGCCATGGGATTCCATCCCATGAAGTCAGATGGGAGCAGACACAGAGGGATCGTATTTGTAGCTGTAACTGAGGCACTGCCGTCGGTCGGATGACAAAGCCTTCTTAGTCGGATCACAAAGGCTTCTCCTAACAAACTGGGAGTGGGGGGCAGGGGAGAAATAAAACCCTCGCCTGTCCCATCATCTGAATCCAAGCTTCTCTGCTCTCGAGAGGGAAAGGGGTGGTGGGGGGGAATGTGTAGCAATCCGGTCAAACCTGCAGGGCAACTGAGAGTGGATTGTGGGAGAATTAAATAGGCGTGCGGTTGAGGAGCTGTGGGGAGGGAGAAGATGCTCCCGTCTCCTCTGCCTCTTCCCCTCCTTAGTGCAGTTTGGGCTGTGGTCGAGAAAGCATCTGTGTGGCTCCCCAGAGTTAGTTGCTCAGCAACCGGAATCAATTAATATGCTCTGCAGAAAGAGCAGGGGAAGCCCAAGCAGCAGGCTGGGAGAAGGTAGGGCAACTCGTGCTCCTCACCTTTGAAACTGACCCCCCTTTCTCTCCCTCTTCGTGGAGTACAGTTCTGCGGATCATTTCCCTTTGGAATCCAGAGTCTGAACTCCCCTTCCCCCTCCCCCCTCCCCAAGTGATTCAGACAAATAGCCCGTGGCCCTCCCTTCTCCGGATTGGAAGATTTTCCATCACGCTGAATGTGTAGCCTCTATCGCTCCAACGCAAAGAGAGAATTTGTCATGCCTGACCTGATACAGGTTAGGGAAGGGAACAGAGGGAGAGCTGGGGAGAGTCACTGGCTGTGCCAAACCGAGTGACAAAATCAGCACCCGGTCAGTTAGCATAAAGTTTGTTACAAGAGAATTTGCAGGTAAAAATCAGCACTTGCAACAGCGTACAAGAAAATGCCTGTTCTTTTTCTGTGTCCTTTTTGGACAGCCGATTCAGAGCTTTAATAAGATCCTTCTTCTTCTCTCTCTCTCTCTCTCTCTCTCTCTGTCTGTGTGTGTCTCTCTCTTTCCTTTCCCTTGGAGTCTTTCGGATGACAGCTGAGCTCTTGGAATGAAGAACTTCTCGAAGCTGATTGGAAATGGCGTGGCAGGGATGAAGCTTCACTGGAGGAAATATACCTCCCAACGAGGAAGATACCATGTGCTGTAAGGCTCTGACTTCTGGTGACAAATGCAAGGCTAGAGAGAACTTGGCCGCTTGGCTGGGAAGGATGGGTTGGACAACCTTCACCCATTCCAAAGGGCGTCGGGATGCCATGATGAGCTTAATCTCTGCAGCCTGCTTGGTGATTCTCTCCTCCTGATGCACTGTATGGTAAGGCCTTTCCACTCTCCCCATAGAGAAGGCTATTGCTGGTTCGCTGGCTTTCATTTCCAAACGAAAGTGTGCAGGATGACGCTCAGCCTTTCCCTAGTCCCAGGGCCCACATCCCATGGTCCAGTTGGCACTTAAACGTCATAACTGATGTCTTCTAAACATTGGTGGGGCGATCCCTCATTATCTGTTTTGAGAGGGAATTTAAAATTATGGCTTTGATGCTGCCCATTCCTTTTAGATGGATAAGTCGCTTGGTGGGACTTATACATAACTCACTTGCATGACTGAAGCCTGACATTTGGGTGTTTCAATCTATAGTCAGGCTAAGGTGGTGGTTAAGCATTTCTGTATGTACGAACAAGATACATTCAGGTCGATAGCCGTGTTGATCTGAATCTGTGTCTGACAAAGTGTGTCTGGCAAAAAGGCTAATGCCATTTTGGGCTGTATCAACAGGGGCATCACATCAAAATCACAAGATGTCATAGTCCCATTGTATACGACAGTGGTCAGACCACACCTGGAGTACTGTGTGCAGTTCTGGAGGCCTCACTTCAAGAAGGACATAGATAAAATTGAAAGGGTACAGAGGAGAATGACGAGGATGATCTGGGGCCAAGGGACCAAGCCCTATGAAGATAGGTTGAGGGACTTGGGAATGTTCAGCCTGGAGAAAAGGAGGTTGAGAGGGGACATGATAGCACTCTTTAAGTATTTGAAAGGCTGTCATTTGGAGGAGGGCAGGATGCTGTTTCCGTTGGCTGCAGAGGAAAGGACACACAGTAATGGGTTTAAACAACAAGTACAACGATATAGGCTAGATATCAGGAAAAAATTTTCACCATCAGAGTAGTTCAGCAGTGAAATAGGCTGCCTAAGGAGGTGGTGAGCTCCCCCTCACTGGCAGTCTTCAAGCAATGGTTGGATACACACTTTTCTTGGATGCTTTAGGATGCTTAGGGCTGATCCTGCGTTGAGCAGAGGGTTGGACTAGATGGCCTGTATGGCCCCTTCCAACTCTATGATTCTATGAAACTATGATTCTATGATTCTAAGTGTGTCATGCACATGAAAGCTTCTCTCTGGAATAAAACTTGGTTGGACTCAGACTTTATTCTCCTGATGGATACATTGCTTATCCTTTGTTAGATTTGACTCTCAAAAGCTTCCATCCCGACACTCTTGCGCTACTGGACTTGGATCTGTTTCACTGCAGACTAACAGGGCTATCTGATGAAACTTTACCCATCCTGGGACTTTTCAGATCCTGGTTTCCTTGGACTTCTCATATGTCAGACTTGGCTGCTATCAGGAAATAAAGAAAATTTGGGGAGGAAAAAAAGGTTCATTACAAAGAATCAATTCCCAGAGAGCTGGAGTGTTGTAGTGGTTAAGAGCAGCGGACTCTAATATGGAGAACCGGGTTTGAGTCCCAATTTCTCCACATGCAGCCAGCTGGGTGACCCTTGGTTCCCCCACTTGCCTCACAGGGTGCCTGTGGTGGGAAGAGAAAGAGAAAGGTATTTGTAAGCCACTTTTGGAGCCCTTCAGGTAGTGAAAAGTGGGGTATTAAAAAAAACAGCTCTTCTTCTTCTTACTGAGTCATTTTATCTGTACAATCATCTTTTGGTACAGGTAGGTCAGCAAGTGCACAGGGAAAGCACTGTGTGAAAAAATAACAAATATAGATTTACCTTTGCAGAGATTTCCACAATTGTGGAAGCACTTCTGAGATTGCGGCGGAAATTGCTACAAAGAAATTGCTACTTTAGGTAGACACAGTACTTTCTCTATGCAGATGCAAGCATGGAATTGCTGTTGTTTTGTACAAGACTGTAAGCCAAATGGAATTTTCTCTCCTCATGGCTGCAGTCCTGAGTAACTTCACTAAGTCCCATGGTACTGAAAGGAACTTCTACATAGATTTGTTTGGGATCAAGCTGAAAGGTCACTTTGAGTCATGAAACACATCAGTCCACAGTAGAAAAGAGCAAGAGTTTGCCACATATGTTGGTAATACAACTAACCTTCTTGATGTCTAATTCACATTATGTGACCCTCGCAGGAGTTGAGGGCTCCCAAATGTTTTTGAAAGTCATAATGTTTCTGACTTTCAAACAAAAATACTGTTGGGATATTGAGGCATAGAAGAACCATGACGTACAAATTGAATTATTTGGAGGGTATTGTTTTCTTTTTACAAAGATTGGTTGCATAGTTGTATATTCTTTCAAGGAGGGTGTTTCTTTTCTAACTTAAAAAAATGATTTGAGAATTCATTTCTGACAGTTCTTCAAAAATGCAAAATGACCAAATGGAAAATCACATATTTGTTTGCCAACCCTATATTCATGTTAGGACCAACGAGGGATTGCAGTGTTGTGACAAGTATGGTGCCTGCTACTAAAATCCTTTGCTCCAAAAAACAAGATGTTTTGCTGAGAGAACGAGGTTGTATCTAGCCCTGATTTCAGCATGAAGGACCTGTACAGTGGGACGAGTGAAGGCTTAATGAGATTATTTTGCTAGGTGTCATCACAGAAAAGTCCCTGAAGTTCTTAGAGGCCTAGGGAAGTCACAAGCCAGAAAGGTCTTTTCATTAGGGTATTCTGAGTCCAGAAGGTAGAATTGTTATTGTTGTTGTTGTTAGTTGTGAAGTCATGTCCGACCCATCGCAACCCCATGGACAATGATCCTTCAGGCCTTCCTGTAGCATTAGAGCTAGGCGATTAATTTCACAAGGACAATTGGACCAAGCAGAACTGAATTAAGGCCTGGCACAGCAAATAGGAGCTTTCGGCAGACCAAGGAAGCAGTAACACCATGGGATCCAGATTCACAAGAAGATTTGAGACTGGTTTACCTCCCCTGATGTCCCAGCAGTGGAATATTCATCACTTGATGACGTCTGCCCAAATAGACTCCACTGAAAAATGTTAGTATTTGAAGAGATGTGATATGGCATTCCATCTGACAGCCCAATCACACAGGCAACTCATCAGTTGGTGGCTGCAGTTATCAGAGGATGGCAATGTAGGTATAGGTCAATGCTAACCTAAAACATGTTGGTAGATACAGTTGCTAACCTGTGGACATGAATGACTAGATGCAGTAGCAGCCGAGGCAGGTGTAGGATTAACCAATATTGATATAAAGAAAAATACTTCCCCGTCATCATGTTGTATACATCTGGTCAATTTACTGTTCATATAAGCTCACCAGTCAGAGATTAGTTATCAGCTTGTTGGGAGTTAGATACAATCATGTTCATAAAAGCTTTAGGTCTGAAAAATCCATAGGTCAAAAAACCTACTGAAAAACCCCTTAGGTTAAAATTACTATATGATAAAACAATTAAAAATGGGCAAGGACCATAGAGAACAGTAATTGAAAACAGTAGCTGGATCCGTTCTGGGCCCTGTGTTGTTCAACATATTTATAAGTGATTTGGATGAAGGAATAGAGGGGGTGCTTATTAAATTAGCAGATGATACTAAACTGGGAGGGGTAGAAAACACAGCAGAAGACTGAATCAAGATACAAGATGATCTTGACAGGCTGGAAAACTGGGCTAAAATGAATTTCAGTAGTGCAAAATGTGAAGTTCTGAATTTAGGTAGGAAAAATCATATGCATCACTATAGGATGTGTGAGATTTGTCTTGGCAGTAGTATGTGTGAAAAAGAAAAGATCTGGGGGTCATAGTATACCAGACACTGAACATGAGTCAGCAGTGTGACTCGGTAGCTTAACAGGCAAATGGGATTTTGGGATGTATCAAAAGGAGTATAGTGTCTGGATCATGTGAGGTGATGATACCACTTTACTCTGATTAGACCTCACTTGGAGTACTATGTTTAGTTTTGGGCACCACAATTGAAGAAGGATGTAAACAAACTGAAGCGTGTCCAGAGGAGGGCAACAAAGATGGTGAAGGATTTGGAGACATATAAGGAAAGGTTGAGAGAGCTTGGTCTGTTTAGTCTGGAGAGAAGATGACTAAGATGTGATATGATAGCCATCTTCAAGTACTTGAAAGGCTGTCACATAGAGGATGGAGCAGAGTTGTTTTCAGATGCCCCAGAAGGTTGTACCAGAGCCAATGGGATGAAACTAATTCAAAAGAATTTCCAGTTAAACATCTGGAAGAAGTTCCTGACAGCTAGAGTGGTTCCTCAGTGGAACAGGCTTCCTTGGGAGATGGTGGATTCTCCTTCCTTGGAAGTTTTTAAGCAAAGGCTAGATAACCACCTCACAGAATTGCTGATTCAATGTGGGGAGGGGATCATCTGGGCATGGAATTGGGGTCACTGTGGGTGGGCAGGTAATTGTCAATTTCCTGCATTCTGCAGGGGGTTGGACTAGATAGCCCTGGAGGTCACTTCCAGCTCTATAATTCTATGATTCATTGTCCTTCAGCCCAAGATCCCTGCCGTCTAATTTACTTATTAAGTATATTTGTAGTCTGCTTTTCTGCTGTGAACTGGATTCCCCAAGCTAACCTGATCCCAACAAATGCTAAGCAGGGTTGGTCCTAATTAGTTCTTGGACAGAAGACCGCCAAGGAAGTCCAGGGCTGCAACACAGAAACTGGCTATGGGTTTAATGGGTTTAAACTACAAGTACAATGATATAGGCTAGATATCAGGAAAAAAAATTCACAGTCAGAGTAGTTCAGCAGTGGAATAGGCTGCCTAAGGAGGTGGTGAGCTCCCCCTCACTGGCAGTCTTCAAGCAGAGGTTGGATACACACTTTTCTTGGATGCTTTAGGATGCTTAGGGCTGATCCTGCGTTGAGCAGGGGGTTGGACTAGATGGCCTGTATGGCCCCTTCCAACTCTATGATTCTGTGATTCTGTGAAGCCACCTCAAAATATCTCTCGCCTATAGGGTTGCTGCAACTCGGTAGAACTTTCCCACGCCACCATTCCAATTTTCTGACTAATGGGAACTCAAAGCATCTAACAATATACTGAGAAAAAGAATTACAACCCATGAGAAAGGAAGGGAGGGGGGTTTCCAGTTGCCCAGCAAAAGATAAAAAAGAAAGAGGGTGTTGCTTTTCCTAATTCCTGACTCCTCCTAGCTATGCCTATAGCTAGCCTGTCTTCCTGGTGAATCCAGACGCTTCATATTGCCGACCAACAAAAAGAACCAATGTGCCTACCTGTGCCTGCAGAGGGCTCATGGCTCAGTGGCAGGACATCTCCTTTGTATACCAAAGTTCCCCAGTTAAAAAGAGGTAATAGGAAAGTTCTGTGATTGAGATCCAAGAGAGCCACTGCTGTACAATTTTGACCTCGGCTGTTCCAGTGTTCTGACTCAGTCAAAGGCAGCTTTATGTGTTCACACACCGGAGATAACCTTCCACTAAGCTGCTCAGACCATTTCTGACCCAAGCTCTGGATCACCAGACCAATCCCCTGCACATTCCTGAAACAGTATTTGAAAACAGGGACACAGACTGGGTGCACATTGTTGCAAAAATCAAAATCAAATGCTACCTTGAGCTGGCTCAAGGTAGACTCAGCCTTCCATCCTTCCGAGGTCGGTAAAATGAGTACCCAGCTTGCTGATGGGGGGTAAAACAGGAATGACTGGGGAAGAGAATGGCAAACCACCCTATATTGAGTCTGCCAAGAAAACGCTAGAGGGCCTCATCCCAAGGGTCAGACATGACTCGGTGCTTGCACAGGGGATACCTTTACCTTTACCTTTACCTTGAGCCTGCTTGCTACTGATGTCTTCCTGGAATTAGATACATGGAAAGGGACTGGGCTAGAAACACTATAATTGAAACACTATAATTGAGACTGCTGCTAATTATAGGTGTGGTTTCAATGCTTTTAATGCTTTTTAAATGTTATTAAATTGGACGGGAACTAACATCAGTTTAATGTTGTAAACTGCCCTGAGCTGACTTTGGTGGAAGGGCAGTATATAAATCAAATCAATCAATCAGTCAGATGAAAACATGTATTCACATGTTGCAAGGAACAGAGAAGTCGGTTTCTGGTGGCGGCAGCCAATGACAACATGCAGCTGTTGTTTCAAAAATGTGGGGGACTTTTATTGAAACATTTGGCGTCTGACTATGTTAGAATGATTCTTATTTAGGCTGTGAATTCTTCCTAACCTGATACTAAGAGGGGGCTTAATGTCTGCTTGCTGAGAAAAGCTGGAATTACCTGTAGAGAGCAAAATGAATGCTTGGCGTGTTAAATATGAATGCTGTCACTCACAATTCCCACTAGTATTGACAAAAGAAGAAAAAAAAAACCATTAATAGTTCTGCAGGTAACATGAACAAGCAATAACATCTCTCTTATACCTACAGACGTCATAAGGATTTTGTCAAATAGTTGGTTGCTGGGTGGTTTTCCACCTTTGCTTGGTTCATGTGTTTAGAATGGTCCCTCCCTCCAGTAGATAAAAACGCAAAAAGCTGTTGTATACTGAGTCAGACCATCAGCCTCTCAAGGCCAGTATTGCCTACTCTGACTGTCAGCAGTTCTCCGGGATCTCACCTCCAACCAGATCCTTCTACCTGGGGATACCAGGAACTGAACCTTGTACCTTCTGCATGCAAAGCAAGTGTTCTACTACCAAGCCATCCCACTGTGTCCATCCCACTGTATAAATTTTACATCCATTTCTCACCTGCTATCAATAGAGAGCGATGCCCCCCCCCCACCCTTGCTTCATTATACTGGCTACATGATCCTTCATCAGATGGTACGCAGCAAGCAATGCCATCAACCCTCTTTAAAACAAGCAAAGAAAAAGCAGAGCCAGAGCCAGTGCTACGAGGAGCAAAACACAGTGAAATGTTCCCCAAAATAACTTGGGATGCAGTCTTTCAGAGAATATTCAGGCTGGTAGTTTGTTTGTTTTTTTTGCTTAGAAAGCTTGTCACAATTGTCTATTGCTAGTCTTATTAGGAATTTATTTTATTTGTTTTGGCACTTTAAAAAAAAATCTATTTTCACCAGCCAGACACTGGGAAGGATCATTCGCTGCAGTGATGCTTAGTGGAAGTCTAGGTAGATGTTGTGAGATGGACACAGTGGTGCTTTTACAGACGGAGAGATCAACCCTTGCAGAAGAGCTTCCTGCAAAGTTTCCTTTTAACAGATGTTCCTGAACTCTGGCTGCCTTGCTATGCTGCCACCGTCACGCTTTCCCAAAAATAAAGCATCTGTAACGCTAATGTTGGAACAAAACGGGCCATCAGCACCTACATCTAAAGACCAGAAGGAGTAAATCACCCAAGCAGTTTGCAGCTTTGGTGTTCCCTCCGGAGGGAGGCCAACCTAAGGCCAAGTCTCCATGTTATTTAGCATATGACAAAAGCTACCCTGTTCAGTGGTGTGCTTTATTATAGTCCCGACTCCTGACCTACTTCGTTGTGAGAGTTTGGGGGTCTTTTGTGCGGTTTCTAGTGTGATGTGGTGGTTTTTGAGTTTGGTTGTATTTTGCTTTGAAGGCCTTTGAGGAGAGGTCAAAGCTCTGTGGCTGAAACCATGTGCTTTGCAAACAAAACATTTCAAGTTCAGTTCCTAGAATCTCCAGTTAAGGACTGGATTGTCTGGAAATAGAGATGCCCATCTCCAGGTGGGACTGGGGGATCCCCTGGAATTATAGCTTATTTCCAGACTAAAGGGATCACTGCCTCTGGAGAAAATATCTGCTTGGGAGAGTGGACTCCATTGCGTTATTGTTATTGTTATTGTTATTGTTATTGTTATTGTTATTGTTATTGTTATTGTTATTGTTATTGTTATTGTTATTGTTATTGTTATTGTTATTGTTATCGTTATCGTTATCGTTATCGTTATCGTTATCGTTATCGTTATCGTTATCGTTATCGTTATCGTTATCGTTATCGTTATCGTTATCGTTATCGTTATCGTTATCGTTATCGTCGGTTGTCGGTTATCGGCTCATGGCGGGTTATAACACATATAAAAACCGCAATAAAATACCCCAGTAAAATTCCACTATAACCAACTAGAACAATCCCATAATGTCTCGAAGTGGCAGACTAAATCTAAATAAACTCACCTACCATCCACCAAGGGGGGCGTGGGGACGATGACCATAAACCCGCTGGGGGGGGGTCCAGCACTTCCTTAGCACGCCGGCCTCAACCACAGATCTGGCAGAAAAGCTCTGTCTTACAGGCCCCATGGAACACTGAAAGCTCCCGCAGGGCCCGTAGCTCTTCCGGGAGCTCATTCCACCAGGTTGTGGCCAGGACCAAAAGGCTCCACTGAGGTCCCTCCCTGCCCCAAATCCCACCTATTCCAGGTATTTCCCAATCCAGAGCTTCCAACCCTACCTAGAAACTTTGCAGAGGTGCTAATATAACAAAAACTGAGTCCAATAGCACCTTTAAGACCAGCAAGGATTTTTTCAAGGTGTGAGGTTTTGAGTGCAGGCACTCTTCTTCAGACTGAATGAACAACCCTCATAAGTGTAGAGGTATAAGGCAAAATAAATTGCGGCAAATCAGTAAACTGTGTCATAATATCCAAATTAAGCCATATGATACCATATAATAATCCTTTGCTACAACAGCTAATCAGTCCTTTTGAGTTCAATTGTAGTTACAAAAACGTTGGAGAAATAAAACTGTCCATGTTAGTAATTAATGGCAGACACTTTCCCAGTTGTGAAAAGAAATAATTAAAAGAGACTTTGGTGCTATTAGTCAGAGCAGTCAATGTCTGGCTATCTGAGTTACAAAAACCTACCTTTGGAAGCATATGTTTCCAGCCTTGGTTCCAGCATCTCCCGTTAAGGAGCAGCTGTTGGGACAGACTTTTCCCTGCACGAGATCCTGGAGTTTGGCTTACCGTTCACACTGCTTAGACAGCCCAGTGACCTGACTCCTCAGAAAGCCACATCGTTTGTCTTTGTGCAGTGCTGAGAAGCATTATACACCCTCCCAAACCCACTGAGACCCTTCTTGTAGTTAAGTCAAGGATGTAATTCTCATTAGGGCTGCTCTATTATTATTAAGAGCCTCTTGTGGCGCAGAGTGGTAAGGCAGCTGTCTGAAAGCTTTGCCCATGAGGCTGGAAGTTCAATCCCAGCAGCCGGCTCAAGGTTGACTCAGCCTTCCATCCTTCCGAGGTCGGTAAAATGAGTACCCAGCTTGCTGGGGGGGTAAACGGTAATGACTGGGGAAGGCACTGGCAAACCACCCCGCATTGAGTCTGCCATGAAAATGCTAGAGGGCGTCACCCCAAGGGTCAGACATGACCCGGTGCTTGCACAGGGGATACCTTTACCTTTACCTATTATTATTAAAGCCAGCTTGGTGTAATGGTTAAGAGCCTGGTTTGATTCCCCTCTCCTCCTCCTCCACATGGACCCTGCTGGGTGACCTTAAGCCAGTCACAGTTCTCTCAGAACTCTTTCAGTCCCATCTATCTTACAAAGTGCCTCTTGTAGGGAAAGGAAGGGAAAGGTGACTGTCAGTCACTTTGAGACTCCATCAGGTATAACAAAGATGGAGAATAAAAATGTACACTTCTTACTGTGCAAACCTCAACCAGCATAAAATGATCTCCCTCATGGATCTGTTTAGGGTTGCCCTCAGCAGACTAGAAGTCTCATTTTAGTATTCTTAGTATCACAGCCACAAGATTGGAACCAGATTAAATGTCCTGCCAATTACCACTAATTTCCTCTTCCGACTGCATATGGGGTGGAGTCAGGGGTGAGTGGGATGGGGGGCAGGGAGGGCTCTTAGGGGAGTATAATGGAGTCCTCCCTCCAGAGCAGCCATTTTCTCCAGGGGAACTGATCTCTGTCGCCTGGAGCTGGACTGTCAAGCCAAGGGATCCCCGGGTCCCACTGATTTGCCTCTGATCCTGTTCCCACGAGCCCCTCATTCCCCTGTCTCCCAAGGAACAGCATTTGGGGAGGAGATCAGTGGGCTGCAGTAGGACAGGGAAAGCAGGAATGCCTTGCAGGAGTGAAATTTTTTTGACACCCTTCATCTCCTATTGCTGGGAAGAAAGATAGGTTTATAATGTTGTAAGTAAGAATAAAACTAAACCACGACCATAGTTGCAAACTACAGGGGAGGGGAAAACCCCTTTCCATTATTAGAAACGGGATCTGTCTGTCTTGGGCACAGCTGTGAGTGTGTTTGTATCTGGTGCCATTATGTGGCAACCCCGTAGGTAGTCAGGAAGGATTTCTGGCAAAAAGGCAAAGGGAAGCATTGCGGCTCTGCTCTGCTGTGTTATATACGTTGCTGTCCCTGGCAACCCCGTAAGGTTTTCAAGTCTTTGCCTGCCTCTGCAAAGTGACCTTGGAATTCCCTACAAGTACTAGCCAGTGCTGACCCTGTTTAGCTTCTGAGATCTCTTAAGAGGGGGCTAGCCAGGGCCACCCGGGTCCGGATGATTACCATCTACCAAGATGGCGGTCGGCCCAGTCTTCCAGAGAAGAAAACTTTACCAGACGGCCGCTTCTTCCTACAAAAGCAACACTTCCCCTTCGAGGGTCCGATAGCCTTGTGGACGCACTACACCAGGGGTAGTCAAACTGCGGCCCTCCAGATGTCCATGGACTACAATTCCCAGAAGCCCCTGCCAGCATTCGCTGGCAGGGGCTCCTGGGAATTGTAGTCCATGGACATCTGGAGGGCCGCAGTTTGACTACCCCTCCACTATACGATGCCTGACTGCATCCTGAGAAAACACTTTGTTTTTGAAGCGATTCGTGTTACTCGGCCTTAACATTGGGGCAAACCTTTCCGTACAACAACCGTGCCGCAGAGAAGTGACATGAAAAGTAACATGACTGAGAGCAGCTCATGTGAGTAAAGGGTTTGTCAAGTCGAGTTGGTTGATTGTCATGGCAGCAGCTATTAAGCTTGGGGCGTAATTCCCGTTTCTCTTCTAAACAAAGTCTCTTTAATAACGTTTTTTTTTTTTTTTTGCCCACATCAATCTCTCTTTACTGTGTAATTACAACAGGCAAAGTAGGTCAATAATGGATATCCAAATATTTTAAGCTCCGTTTTAAGCATTATTTAACAAGGGGATGTTTTCACACAGCAAAGGTTGCCATTAGTACAGGTCCAGAGGCATAAGTAAATACGTTTTAAAAAGAGCTGCTCATATTGTAATAGGTCATTTTTTTTCCCCCATTTCGCGACATCAAAAAGACAACCTAAGCTGAAGCACTGGGATTCTTTTAATCAGTTTGCTTATCTAAGAAACTGTGTTTGGCTGAATTTTGCATTTTTCCACAGGTACCTTTTGAAGAGTTGGTTTTTATACTCGGCTATTCATTAACCAAAGCAATCTCAAAGGGGCTTACAATCACCTCGGGATGTGGTGGGTTCTCCATCTTTGGAAGTTTTTAAACAGAGGCTGGATAGCCATCTGACGGATTGGCTGATTCTGTGAAGGCTCAAGGGGGTAGCAGGTTACCGTGGATGAGCGATAAGGTTTTGAGTGTCCTGCATAGTACAGAGGGTTGGACTAGATGATCCATGAGGACCCTTCCAACTCTATTATTCTATGATTCTACCTACCCTTCCTCTCCCACAACTGGCACCCTATGAGGTAGCTGGGGCTGAGAGAGCGCAGAGAGAGCTGCTGTGTGAGAACCATGCTAACAGGACTGTCACTAGTCCAAGGCTACACAGCTAGCTACATGTGGAGGACTGAGGAATCAAACCTGATTCTCAGGTTAGAACTCGCTGCTCTTAACTGGTACACCAAGCTGGTAGGCATGAAACTTTTTTTGAAAGAGCAGCATTCTTCTAGGGGAAAAAAACACATCACCCTGAGCCGTATGGGAGGGTGGTATATAAATTAAACAACAACAATAATAAAAGGCTATTCATTTTGTCACAGAAAAAGGGTGCCAGGAGTTATTGTAGTTGCCATTCTGAAGAATTTCCACTCCTCTGGTCCTCAAAACAGCAGTCCCACTTTGCAAACAGGCAACCTCTTCCCATTTCCATTCAGCTTTAGCAAATAGCCTTCTGTGCGTGCTGGCAAAGGGGAATGTGATCAAACCTTGGATTGAAACAGCAAGAGAAACGGCACTAGCAAAATGGATATGCGAGGCAGTTTGTTTTCTTTTTTAATACAATCAGCCAGCAAGAAATGCCCTCCAAAAAGGTCACGTTAGTATTTCATGGCGGAAGGCTGTCCACCAAATCCAGTTGGGAGGGATTCCCATACCCTCCCTCCCCTCCGAGGAACAGGGAGGACTACATTGGAGGTAGGGTTGCCAACTGGCCTGGAGAAAAATGATCTGTTCCCTTCACAAAAACTTAATATAATGTTATTTACCCGGTGATAGACCAGACATTTCCTCCCCCTCCCAGTTTTCTGGAAAGCCTTTAAGGAGGAGAAGTCTCCGATTCCATCTGAACTGCAAACTATTGACCTATATTACTTCCGTTTGCCTTTAGATAAGTTCCTAGCTGCCATGGCTCCCAGGCTAGCTCTTATTGGTCCGTAAGGAAAATGTTGTGCTACTTAGTGCTCCTATGACTCCTCCAGCATTCAAAGTGTTTCATATGCATCGCCATGACCGTTTATGCCCTGGGAACTGCTCTGCCCCAGCGCCTGTGCAGGAGCACAAATCAGGGGCAGATGACGTGCACCAGGCCAAATGCTCCCCCATGTGGGTGCAGGAAGAGGTGGGGCAACCCGCCACAACTAAAACTCCAGCCTGTAGCCCAGCATGAAACCTCCAGTGCATAAACAGTCCATGGTAAGCATTAACAATCGTTCTGTGATGAGGTCCTGCATTATTATACCCAATGAGGGGCAAAGCCCGTTGTGTCCAGGAATACATGTGGGGGTGGGAAAAGTAAGTGGAGAGGTGTTCAGTCTGGAAAGATGTGTGGCTGAAGGGGTGTGTTGTGTGGGTAGTGGCTGCGTGGCCGGGAATGAGAGTGTGTGCCTGGAGAGATGTGTGGCAAGGATGTGTACTCCACAGGCTTAGTAGAGTGTGGAAAAGGACTGACCTGTGGGAAGCGAGGTGTGGCTGTTGTGTGTGTTAATCAGAGGAAGATCTCAGAGTAGATGACATGCTTCATCACAATGCGGTCAGATTGTGGGAGGAGCATTCCCTGCTCTGCTCCAGGGGCAACATGGACCCTGCGGTCCGTGGAACGTCTGACTCTGACATGGCAACATTTAGTTGGGTTGAATGGAGGTGAAGGGCTGAAGGGTGAGGTAGGGGAAGGGTGACACGGGACAGGTGGGGGGGAAGGGTGATGTGGAAGAGGTTGAATGGGGAATATGAGATGGCGGTGGGCGTAGGGGGGGTGGGAGTAGCAGCAGCATGGCTAACTGGGAATCGGGGCATGGATGAGTGGGCAGGTGGGTGGGTGGGAGGAGGTGTCGTCTGGGTGCAGAGGAATGGGGGATAGCTGGGGTGTGGGTAGATGAAAAGGGGAGTTTTGCAGGCAAGGGGGGGAGTGAATGGCTGGTCTGGATCTCACAGTGTGACTCTGAGGCATTGTACAATTTTGAAGCCCTACCTCCAAACCTCCAGGAATATTTCCAAACCAGGGGTAGCCAACCTCCTGGTGAGTCCTGGAGAGCTCCTGGAATTACAGCTCATCTCCAGACTATAAAGATCAGCTCCCCAAGCAGAAAGGAGGTTGGCCAGGGTTGCTGTGCAGAGGAAACATTAAACGCCTCCCATGCAGGTTGTCGTGGAGTTGAAACACTTGAGGCCTAACCAATTGGGGCTGTTGTGCAGATGAAAAAGGAGGCGAAAGAACCTCTGCGACAGCACCCATTTTCATCTGCACAACAACCCTGTGCAGTAGGCCTCAAATCTACAGAGTCACGGAGAAGAAATACACATGGCTCGGCTGCATCTTCCCTCCAGCAGCGGGGCCGGCCACAGCAGTATTTTAAGTGAGAAGGGGCTTTTCTGTGGCTTCCCTGTCAGCCAACAGAGAGGGAAAGCCATAGAGATCAATCTCAATCCCTGAAGTTGTTCCTTGTCATTGATATTCAGACGTTTACTGCCTCTGAATGTGAAAATCCCATTAGCCACGGATGGAACATTAGCCACTCCAGGAATTTTTCTAATCCCCAAGCTTCTGACCCTCCCTGACAATTCCTTCCACAGTTCTATTACCTGCAGTGTAAAGACACAGCTGGAGCAGGGGGACCAGGGCTACAGATGTGTCTTCGTAGTTTATGTCGCTCTGTATTTATTGTGTCTTTATGCAGATATTTGAGAATATTCATAAATAAATCCAAAAAGGTAATGGAAAACTATCCTGCTGAGGAATATCAAAGAAAAGCCATTTATTATGTGAAATTTGCACAGAATATTAATGGCATTATTTGTGCCCAAAACTGGGAAGATCTGACATGGGTGGGAAATGGATGCCTTTAATAAGGATGCGGTAACTCTTTGATTGGAAGTAATCTCTCAAATTTATATGAAGGAAGGGAAAATTGTTTGGAGGGTTGGCGGGAAGCGATCCCAGGAATAAATCAGGAAATGAGGGAAATTCAGTTCTTCATCCTTATGCTATCAATAAAGCATTCTATCCACCGAAGGGACAGCTTTTATTAAGACACCAGTCTTTTTTGGAAATAATTCTATCACAATATGTCTGTGAAGATAAATCGAGGGGTTGGAGCATCTACATATGCAAACAGCAAATGCCGTTCCGTGTGAAAGAGCTGCAGATGATTTAAATGATGGAGCGCATTGTTTTCCATCCAGTTTAACTAGATATGAGATTATCAGGAGGAGACAATTCAATTAAGTGCACTGTTCTCGCCC
This sequence comes from Paroedura picta, assembly GCF_049243985.1. Taxonomy (NCBI): domain Eukaryota; kingdom Metazoa; phylum Chordata; class Lepidosauria; order Squamata; family Gekkonidae; genus Paroedura; species Paroedura picta. The sequence continues at coordinate 162,341,157 of NC_135370.1, forward strand.
GTTATCACGTCTTCTGTAACCACAAGCCGGATAAACAGAAAAATGAAAACATACATCAACTAGTTAGTTGAGGAGATCTCAACTTGTTTACCTGAGGTCTCGACTCATTTGTTTAGGACAGGGGTGGGCAAACTGTGGCCCTCCAGATGTCTATGGACTACAATTCCCATGAGCCCCTGCCAGCAAATGCTGGCAGGGGCTCATGGAAATTGTAGTCCATGGACATCTGGAGGGCCACAGTTTGCCCACCCCTGGTTTAGGAGATCAAAAATGTGAAGGAAAGGGATCGGTACATACTGACAGGGGCTCATGGGAATTGTAGTCCATGGATATCTGGAGGGCCATAGTTTGCCCAACCCTGGTTTAGGAGATCAAAAATGCGAAGGAAAGGGATCGGTACATACTGAGCCTCAGGGGAGTGCAGTATATAAATACAATAATCAAATAAATAATACTGTGATATCCCTAAGGAAAACACCGTTATGCCTTTCCTGTTTAACATATCTGTGTCATATTTTAGTAGGAGCCCCTTTCTGGTTTAGGAGATGAAGTAAAATAGTGGTCCCTAATTTTTTGAATCTGTGGCCCTGAGGAAATTTTGAGAATAAATAGTGGGTGCCACAATAAAATAGCTGACATGGGGGATGAACAGATCACAAAATGGCTTCCGTGGTGGTGGGTCCTACTCACAAAACACTGGGACGGTTCCTCAAAGTTTTAAGATGTTCCAAGACAAGCTTCCTCCTCAATACAGGAAGTTCTTTCAAGATGGATATTTCCTGCAGACAGAAAGGCATACTGCATGTATAGAATAGAGTTGGAAGGGGCCATACAGGCCATCTAGTCCAACCCCCTGCTCAACGCAGGATCAGCCCTAAGCATCCTAAAGCATCCAAGAAAAGTGTGTATCCAACCTTTGCTTGAAGACTGCCAGTGAGGAGGAGCTCACCACCTCCTTAGGCAGCCTATTCCACTGCTGAACTACTGCATTACAACTCTCTACTCTAGTCTCAAGGTCATCGGCTCTTACAGCCAGGTAGGTTAAATCAAGGTAGGGTGTCATCTTCTAGACTTAATGGGGATGGAAGAAAGCATTTTTTTAAAAAAATGCTGTATGAACTTATTTCTCCAGCAATAGTAGCAGTAATAACCACCAGTACCTGTGACATAATGGTCAAACCTCTAGGAAGAGTTGGCAACTCTCACATTGACCAGAGACTCCTGACTGTGTTAAAGGCAATAAGCAGGCACCCACACAGCCTCTATCTTCACTTCAGGCCATGGACAGCAGAAGAACAAGGCAGCAACCCGCCTGAGGTAAAGTAGAAAGGAGAATGGCTGGGGAAGTCAGCACCCTCATGCAGAATCTGCTCATGCAGATTCTCCACCATTTTGAGCAAGGAGAGGGGCTAGGGGGTGTGAAGGGTCGTCATGACCCTTAACCTCTTAACTGAATCAGCAGGAGTTAGCTGAACCTTGACATGGGACGCCAGCTTGGTGTAGTGATTAAGAGCAGCAGACTCTAATCTGGAGAACCGGGTTTGATTCCCCACTCCTCCACATGTAGCCAGCTGGGTAGCCTTGGGCTGTTAGAGCTGTTCTCTCAGAGCAGCTCTCTCAGAACTGCTAGTCCCACTTACCCCACAGGGTGTCTGTTGTGAGGAGAGGAAGGGAAAGGCGTTTGTAAGTCTCTTTGGGTCTCCTTCAGTAGTGAAAAGCAGGGTATAAAAACCCAACTTCTTCTTCTAGTCCTCAGCCTTTCCAGCCAGCATTGACTCCGTCTTTTCAGAATTCACTTTCAGCTTGTGTACTCTTATCTTTTGAGCACAGTAATCAGGCAGAGGCTGGTTACTTTACCCCATAATGAGCTGATGTTGTTTCTTAGCTGAGAGCCAGCTTGGTGTAGTGGTTAGGAGTGCGGATTTCTAATCTGGCATGCCGGGTTTGATTCCCCGCTCCCCCACATGCAGCCAGCTGGGTGACCTTGGGCTCACCATAGCACTGATAAAGCTGTTCTGACCGAGCAGTGATATCAGGGCTCTCTCAGCCTCACCCACCCCACAGGGTGTCTGTTGTGGGGAGAGGAAAGGGTAGGCAAATGTAAGCTGCTTTGGGCCTCCTTTGGGTAGAGAAAAGCGGCATCTAAGAACCAACTCTTCAAGGCAGTAATATCAGTAATGTGGGGAGAGGAAAGGGAAGGTGAATGTAAGCCGCTTTGAGACTCCTTCAGGTAGAGAAAAACAACTCCTTCTTCTTCTTCTTCTTCTTCTTCTTCTTCTTCTTCTTCTTCTTCTTCTTCTTCTTCTTCTTCTTCTTCTTCTTCTTCTTCTTCTTCTTCTTCTATGAGAATTTGGCATTTGGGATTCTTACTTGATTAGTAGCCCATTAATAGGGATGGGAACTTTGTAGTGGCCCATCTATTTGATTCTCTGTTTTAGAGACTCATTTCAGAAGCATCAGAAAGCTTCCAGGCTACTTGATAGACATGTAGATGGTTTATAACAGATCAGACCTGAGTCTATCAAAGTGAGTCCTTTCTACTCTCTAGCAACGGCTATCTAGGGTTCTGGTTTGAGTTCTTCCTTATCACCTAGGGAGGGGTTATGGCTTAGTGATAGAGCACCTGCTTGGTATGCATAAGGTCCCAGGTTCGATCCCCACTATCTCCAGTTAAAAGATCTAGCATCTGCTTGGCTTGCAGAAGGTCCCAGGTTCAGTTCCTGGTATCTCCAGTTAAAAGATCTGGCAGTAGGTAATATGAAAGACTTCTTCCCGAGACCTTGAAGAGCCACTGCACAGACAATACTGACTTTCATGGATGAAGGCGCTGATTCAGTATAAGACAGTATCATATGTTGATAAATTGTTCCTTGTGTTCAACCAGAGTATCAAGGCAAAGTCTGAAGATGTGCTGCTTCAAATGAATTAGGCACGGGGCTCCTTTGCACTTTGTCTTGAGACTGCTGTGTATCAGTGCTTCCCAGTGTACAAGTGCTTCCCAAACATGCAGCTAGGGTTGCCATCCCTGTGCAAGCATGTGCCAGGAGGTTTTTGCGGGGGTGGAGTTTTGAGAGCATGCAATGTCATTCCAGGTGATACTCTAGTAATTTCCCCAATCTCCACAGTCTTTACCATGTAGATTAGAGAATTCCTAGACAGGTATGGCAGATAAGATATCTGATCCTGGCTGCAGGGTTGGCATGGAAGATATGATGTCACCTCTGGGTGGAAAAATAGTGGATGTGATGTTACTGCATAGGAATCGTTTCTATCTCTGTGGTCTTTTCTGTAGAGTTTATGGGAAATTATTAGACCATCATCCTCAATGCCATTTCACTCCCATTGTTTGTCTCCTGAAATTATCAAGGGAGGGGGGCTGAGCCTGGAAGCAGGACATTGCCCACTGCCACCTTGCAGATGGCATACCTGTATGCAGCCAAAACCACCCTTCCTCCGTGTGTGATTCATCTGAGGCTGGTGCAGAGAGATAAGCTGTGTATGTAGCAGACCCAGAAATGCAGCATTTTGCCATTTGGCCAACATTTGCAGCCCTCTTATCAACCTACCAGACCTGAACTGGCTACTGGCTTGTCAGGCCCAGTCACTGTGGAGCAAGTGGTACCGGCCACTGATACCTAGCAGGGCAACTGGGATGTGCAATTTCACTATAGCCCAAAGAGACTGTGAATTTCAATCCACCCCCTTTTGCATTGATCTTTGCCTCATGGGAAGACGGGGGAGGGGGGGGGAAATCTATACAGTATGCATTTTTTCTAAACAACAACACAAGGGAATTTGTTTAACATTCTCAGTCATTCCCTGTTATGTAACTAGTAGCAGAACACAGGGAATGCTTTGCCAATGTGGGATCTGTTGAGATGCAGAACGCAAACCGAAAACTTTGAAAGAAAGGGAATCGCTATTTGTATTCAGCTCTCGACAGAGAAAAAACATGAAAAAACTAGGACCTCAACCTTTAATCAGTTTATGGTTACAAAGGGAGGCAATGTTACCCAAATTGCTGGGGAATCATGAATATAGAAAGAGGCTGGGTAACGCAGGATCTTTTCTTCCGATGTTTACGGGGTCCTTTCCTGGAAAAGAAGGTTCTTAAATGAAGACAACAATTAAGCTTACACTCAAGGGGATTTATTGGGGGGGAATATCGGGGGACATTCAAAACACACACAGAAGCAAAAATATACAGCCACTAAGTTCTGGGCCAAGTTCAAGATACAGCACCTTTCTTGGATCCAGGGAGCCAAGATACAGGGTTGATGACATCAGGGGGTGGACAGGATGCCAGGTGTGGAGGGATCAGCACAACACACATGCAAAATTGAAATTTCAAAAAAACTTTAATGGCACATCATCAAAATAGGGGTAATTCATAATTAATTGATAATGATTACATAGTCTAAAACAAATGGGCCTCTTGTGGCGCAGGGTGGTAAGGCAGCTGACATGCTGTCTGAAGCTCTGACCATGATGTTGGGAGTTCAATCCCAGCTGCCGGCTCAAGGTTGACTCAGCCTACCATCCATCAGTAAAATGAGTACCCAGCTTGCTGGGAGGTAAAGTGATAATGACTGGGGAAGGGAATGGCAAACCACCCTGTATTGAGCCTGCCAAGAAAATGCTAGAAGGCATCACTCCAAGGGTCAGACATGACTCGGTCCTTGCACAGGGGATACCTTTACTTTTACCTTTAAATGAAACAAATAAGTAAAATAAAATAAGCAGCAACCAACAATAGATTCCTCCAGAATGCCTGGCAATTAGCAATTTCCACCAACTGTAGATGCCCCTGTTCTAGAACTGTTTCTTGACTAGCCGATTGTCCCTTTGTATCACAGTAGCCAAGAATTCGGCCACCAGTTCCATTATTTCTGGGGACCTATCAGCTAACAAATGTCTAATGATTCTGTCCATTGGGCCAGAAAGGTTTACCGTGATAGGAACAATAAGTTGTTGCCTAAGCAAAGAATGCGATGGGCAATAAAGTAAAATATGTGGCACTGAGTCAGGCCCTAATTGACAAAATTTACAAAATCTGTTCCCAATCGGTACCTTGCTATATCTGCCTGATAGAATAGCTGAGGGGAAGATGTTTAATCTAGCAAGCATAAAAGCACGACGATGGAGTGGGTTAGTAAGGTGCCAGATTTGGAGGGATCAGCACAACACATTTACACATTTGTGGTGTGAGCAAGGTTTGATATAGTGTTTGAAATTCCCGGGCCAGCCCAGTGACTGCCCACTAAGAGGTCCGTGATTGATGACTAGTTATGAGTTACGTATAAATCTGATAGGGCGGTTGGCATATGAGGTCACTGGAGTGGGAGGTATGGAGTCCTGGTTGGTAAATCCAGTAAATCAGTATCTGAAAATCCAAGGAGAAACTCAGATAGAAGCAAGCAACTCAAACCCATTATATAAATTAGCCTAAGTTTCCTGGGTGACTTTTCAAAGTTCCTTCCAAATAAAGGTATAGTAAACTGGTAGAGATGGTTTATAGTAAGACAGGAAGCGTACACCCAAGTGTGCTATAGAAAGCCATGTGTACTGGCAGTGTACGATTGATGAAGTTTGGTAGATTCATTACTGAATATGCAGATGCAAACGGCATCCTCCACATGGTTCCTGGATGCTCTCTGCAGCATCTGTTGCTGGGGGAAACCTAACATGGGCGGAAGTAGGAGATTTCTTCCAAAGCACTGAATGCTCTTAAAAATATTTCATCTATTTCCAGAGGCAACATGATCAACTGGTTCGAGCAGCGGTTCTCAGACTGTGGGTAGGGACTCCAAAGTGGATTGCAGCTCTCTTTCAGGAGTGTTGCCAGACCAGGAAGGTGGAGGAGGAGGAGGAGGAGGAGGAGAGTGAGCAGGTAGAGGATCCTGGGGGAGGCTTTTTGGCAAATGCAGGTTTGTCTCTGTATATATGCGACGTGGCCAAAAAATGCAGCCAGCTGCTCAATAATGTTACATATTCACCAATACTAAGCATGAAACATAAATTCTAAACTCATTGTCTTGCCACTGTGAGTTTCCTGAGTTTTATGATGGGGGGGAAAGGAAGGCATTCAACTTTGCAAGTAGATTCCAAACAAGTCTAGTCTAGTTATGCTTTGAGTGCCTCCTTGGTCTGGGGCTAGTCTTACAGCTCTCAAAGAAGGGCTCTTATAGTAACATTACTGTCCTGCCAGGTCAGTATCTTGTACAGTCTTCAACAGTGGGTGAAAACATTTGTTTACTTCACTTTGTTAGATAAAGTTTAGGTGGTCTTGTTTCTGTCATTCCTATTTCAGAAACAGCTGTGGTGCCCCAGACTGGAACCTCTGCATTGCACATAAAAGGTCCCAGGTTCAATTCTTGGCATCACAAAGTGACATATGAAGTTGTCTTATACTGAACCATTGTTCCAGTAAGGTCACTATAGGGATTTCAAACCAGGGGTCCTCAGGAGTTTTGGAGGGGTCTATGACCTTTCCCCTCCTGCCTTATAGGAGTTGGCCACAAGCTAGGGAACTGGCTGCTTCCATTGCTCCCCTCCCACCTCTGACTTTGAGTGAGTCCCTGGGAGAGGGAGGAGCCTGCATGCCTACTAGCATCTTAAACTGCCTTCTGCCCCCTTCCCTCCCCTCAGTCCTCCTCAAGCATGCCTGTTAACGTGAGTGGTAATGTCACTGCTGGTGCTATGTCACTTCTGTGGGCGTGGCAGGGAGGCGTGGCCAGCTGACATCACTTCGGAGGCTCGTCAAAGCCTGGAAAATTATCTCAAGGGGCTGCTCCATGGTCAAAAGGCTGGAAATGGCTGGCCTGCTTTCTTTGGAAGGTGCTGTCCATGGTGCTCACCAGAGTCTCAGGCCAAAGTACTTCACATCACTGACTCCTGGATCACTATAACCAGAGGTGTAAGGGATTGAACCTGGAACCATCTGCATGCCATGTAGGTGCTCTATCCCTGAGCCATGAACCCTTCTTAAGAAAACTGCTTTAGTCCCTGTATGTAATCTGTTTAATAGAGCACTGAAATACAGGTAAAAAAGTGAAGACGATGAGAAAAGGTGGAAGAATTTCATCTCCTTTCCACTTCTGCTCATTGACAGGGTCAGGAAAGAACGCAGCAACAAGAGGGGCAAAATACACAAGCCACACAAATCTAAGTGCACCCTTCAGTCGTGCAATAATGCATGCCGAAGTGGTGGAAAGGGCCATCAAGTTGTGACCACATGGGGTTTCCAAGGGACAATTAGAAAGGTGGTTCTCCATCGCCTGCCTCTGCATAGCATCCCTGGGCTTCCTCAGTGGTCTCCAATCCAAGGATTAACCTGGACTGGCCTTGCTTAGCTTCCAAGGATGTCATACTTTAATTTAAGGTGACCAGATTTTAACATTGGTAAAGCGGGACACCATTGACCGGGGGGGGGGGTTCTTGATTAAAAATCTGGTCTATATGGAGCAACAAAAAGTTTCATAGAACACATAGAACACAAAAATAGTATTATAATATTTTTTTTTAATTTCAAGATAAGTGCAATTTGCCAGGTGCCCCCAGATGTCCCTCCAAAAGTGGGACAATCTGGTCACCTTACTTTAATTGAATATTGCAGGGAAAGCCTTCCCTTTCCCCATCTGTTCCTCCTGCCAATCAGCATCCTAATATTCTGGGAAAGGATTGGAATTGTCCTCCTTTTGCTCTCCGTTCACAATCTTGTACACCTCTCCCATGTCCTCATATCCAGATAAGTACTGCTTATTGCGAGTTAACGATTTAATTCTGGGGAAAAGGTAATAAGCACAGATGTTCCGAACACCTGTAATTGCTTGTGTAATTTAGGACGGTAATTTTATCATATGCAGAGCAGATCATGCAAAGCCCTTTTCACTTAAGTGTCATTCTGAGACTCTTGGAGGGAGGGGGGGGGGCTAGAGGAAGTCAAAAGGATTCGATGGCAGAAAGGAGAGCGACCGGGGGAGATGCTTCATCCTATGTCCCGGCATCCGTTCTGCCACACTAAAGGGATTTGCTATTTAAGGGCTGCCTTTCTGCCATCAGAGTGGCTTCCTGAGTAGCAGCACTGCAATAGCCATTTGCTTGCCAGAAACCCACTGCATCCCGCTTTGCATCGACACTGAACAATGCGGGAGTAGTTTAGTGAGCAACAAACAGAAAGAGAGAGAGAGAGAGAGAGATTAAATCCGTTCCGGTGCTGGGAAAAGACTGCATATGGGTACTGGGTAGTCTGTCTCCTGATTTCTCAATCGATTAGTTGCATCCCAGTATACAAACATTGAAACCCGGATGCCCATGGTTGCTGGGCTATCATTTTAGAACAGGGGTAGTCAAACTGCGGCCCTCCAGATGTCCGTGGACGACAATTCCCAGGAGCCCCTGCCAGCATTCGCTGACAGGGGCTCCTGGGAATTGTAGTCCACGGACATCTGGAAGGCAGCAGTTTGACTACCCCTGTTTTAGAATCTTCACTCCAGGTCAAGCTTTCTTAACCAGGGTTCCATGCAACCCTGGGGGTTCTTGAAGGCCCTGGAAGGGTTTCCCGAATCGGTGGGAGTTAACTGTTTACATATATCGTTTTTTTAAATTAAATATTTATTGTGTGATATGACCAGATATGGTCAGGTTGACCTCCCTGAAAAATGGCCAGTGATGGGCCTGGAGGGAGTGGGAAGGGGAGGAGCCTTGGGTGGACATGTACAAAGCTCTGCTTCCCAGCAATATTCTGCATGATTGGACCACTTCTGGGGTTTCTCAAAGCCTGAAGGATGATTCATGGGGTTCTCAACAGTAACAAAAAGCTGAGAAAGGCTACTCTAGGTCATTAAAATAATATATTTTTTGTATTTTTTTTTGTATTTTTCTCAACACAGCTTAAACATTGTATTCACTCCCTCCATGATATAACCACTGGATTAGGCTGAGTCAGAGTGACATTCCTAAGGTCATCCAGTGAACTTCCATGATAGAACAAGATCTGGGTCTCCCGCACTGTAAGGGAAGAATTAGATTGTCACGTGATTTCTATGTGGACTGGCAGCTTTATGCTGTGGAGAATTCCCTATAAAAGTGTTGCATGTCCCTAATTCTGATCAGGACTTTGGTGTGGGGGGAACGGGGATCCTATCTCCCCTATGCTGTTTCACAACCTACCTCCCACTCATTTTCAGGCCAGGAAAGCAGCTCGAGGGAGAGGCAGGAGCCTCTTGTCCCACTGCACCTGGATCCCAACCAGAACAGGCATCCTGCCGCTCTTTCTGACAGAGTTCTCTGTGAGGAACGGCAGCTGGTCTATGGAGAACGTGCAACAAATGTAATGTCTAATCTGGCTGAACACACCCATCTTTACACTGTGTTCTCATAGTGGGGGGAAAGATTCTGAGCAAGCGTTTGAGAATCTCAAGTATCTGGGGGTGGTTATTCCTGACTGAGAAGTGTAAGGAAGGTTTGGGGGAGTGCCCTCCAAACCTTGATGGGTCCCACCAACTGCAGAGAGCCAATAAACACACTGATGCCGGATGATTGTAAGAAAGGGTATATTTAAAGATATTCTAAGGACACAGCATGCTACAGTATCAGTACAGATATATTGTGTGACAGAAAGCAAAGGAGTACAAACCCTAACTATCCTCGCCTCCCCCTCCTCTGAATATCCCACAGTGAGGTTTTAGGAGGTTGGTGTTGTCCACAGAGTTGACAGGAGGGGGAAGGAAAAAGGGGGTGGGTTGTAGATGTGGTTTAGATTTTATAAATGGATGTATTTTATATTATTATTATTATTATTATTATTATTATTATTATTATTATTATATTATTATCATTGTCATTGTCATTGTCATTGTCATTGTCATTGTCGTCGTTATTATTATTATTATTATTATTATTATTATTATTATTATTATTATTATTATTAGATTTATTTCCTGCCACTCCCTGGGTAGGCTCGTGGCGGGTAACAGTTGTCTTAAAAATCCCAATTAAAACCCCATTAAAAGATATTAAAAATCATAACATGGCGGCAGCCAATCACAATCTACTCCCACCTGCCAAGGCGATAGAGAATGGGGGAGATGATGTATACTTCAGACCCCCCCAGGTCTGAAGTCTGTTTACACATTGATGTAAACAGCCTCGTGCCAGCCAGCCAGGAGTCACAGTGAATAAATGCAATAATAAAATGAAATGAATAAATATTGCAGAGGCTGCTTACTGCCTTTGTGTACCTAGGAGAACTAGCCAACTGACCACCCCCTTTTCCTGGTGCCCTTTTTCCATAGCGTATTTGAACAATGGTGGTCTGTGTGGTACAGAGAATAACTACCAGCATTCAAAATTATAAAGCATTTAGTAAAAATAAGATTTCTGCTTGCGTATTTTCAGCACAGTAACTGAATGAGCAAGGAATCCAAAGAAAGGTATAAAATGAAGTTTCTGTGTCTCTCATCCTGTGCATGCCCTAGCTGATCTTATTGCAAGGCAGACATTTTAACTTAGAAGTTGCAGCATTCTAAACGCTTCCTATGACTTTGGTGTTTTTATTCAGGAATCCAACCTTTTGTTTCCTCCACATGGCAGTGGAGGCCTTCAGATGGAACCCGGGTGCAAGAACTCCTTCTCCCTAAATGGAATCAGCCAGAGAGAGAGAAGGGAGGAAAGGGGGGTGGGGAGAGACACTTCCACCTCCATGCCAAGGACGTTATTATCTCTGTTTGCCCACCCCCTTGTGGCTAGCCTCATCTCATCAGATCTTGAAAGCTGAGCAGGATTCGCCTGGTTAGCGCCACCAGGGGCATGTGTTTATTTCTGCACAGAAACAGGCATCGATAAAGTGCCACTGTTAGTCGGTTGCCTTGAAAACCCTACAGGGTGGCCATCCAATACATATTATTATAACGTAGCGTACATAGGACTGCCTTTGAAAATGATCTGGAATCTTCCATTGGCCCAAAATGTGGCAGCCAGGCTACTGTTAGGGGTCGGCCACAGGGAATTTATCAACTCTCTTGGCCTGGAAGGGACGGACCAGAACCGATGGGATGAAATTAATTCAAAAGAAATTCCATCTAAACATCCGGAAGAAGTTCCTGACAGTTTTAGTGGTTTCTCAGTGGAACAGGCTTCCTCGGGAGGTGGTGGGTTCTCTATCTTTGGAGATTTTTAATCAGAGGCTGGGAAGCCATCTGACAGAGAGGCTGTGAAGGTTCAAGGGGGTGGCAAGTTACAGTGGATGAGCGATGGGGTTGTGAGTGTCCTGCATAGTGCAGGGGGTTGGACTAGATGACTCAGGAGGTCCCTTCCAACTCTATTATTCTATGTTTCTATCAACCCCTTTTATCAGTGTCCTCTGCCCGTAGCTGAAGACTTTTCTCTTTTGTCTGCATCCCCTCGCTGATTCTCATTGACTTTTCCCTCCATCCGTGGATTTGTGTTTTGCCTTAATGGTTTTTACTGATTTTATATACTTACATGTATGCCTACACACATGCACACAACTATGTGTTTTGAATGTTTTTGTTGTCAGCTGCCTTTGAACTCTAAGTTAGATGGAAAGGTGGATTAGAAATATACTAGGAATAAAATAAATAAACAAACCCCACACTTGAAGACATATATTGGCTAGCCATCTGTTTGTGGGCACAATTCAAAGTGCTGGTTATTACTTTTAAGGCCCTAAATATCTTGAGGGCCTGAATGATTGCCTCTTCCCCTATTGTCCAGCCCTCCTGTTAAAAGCTGTCTTCAAGCCCTGCTCCCCGTGTCCCATCCTGCAGAGGAGAGACAGGTAATGAGTAGAAACAAGGAATTTTCTGTGATGGGGTCTCTATCTTGAGCTTCACCCAGTACTTCCTTTCCTGTGCTTTACGTACCAGGCCAAAAACTTTTCTTTTTGCCCAGGGTTTTAACTAGGGATGTTATTTTTCCGGCTGTTTTATGGTCCGCTTCTAATCGGAGGTCTGTTTTATGGATAGCTTGATGCTGTTTTTGTGTCCCTGGAATTGTTTTAATGGCTTGTCCTAATGGCTTGCTTGTTTTTATATTGACAGGTCATTATTTTTAATCTACGTCTCCTTGAGCAGAACGCTGGAGAAGCAGCATGAAATTTCCTCAGTAAATAAAATGCATAAAAATTGAGCTTCATTTTTATAGCGCAGACGTAGCAATGTGTCGGCAGAGGATTTTATGTCCTTGACAGGCCATGTGCAGCTCTTTGCCATCTAACTCTTAGGACAAATTGTAACACCCTCCTCTTCCATCCTCGTTCCAGATTTTAGCAGGGTTTCATCTCAGAGAGTTGTCTTTTTTGTGCATTGATGGCTTGAGCCTCTGGATTTCCTGCCTTTATGAGCCATTGATTGGTGAATGCGGGATCAACTTGCTTGTGTATAAGTACAGGAGGATCGATACACTCCTGCTTTTTCCTGTGCAAGAAGTTTGATTTCCCAATCATGTTTCCATCCATTTGAGGCAGTTCCATTATGTGAAGGGATGAGTGAAAAGCACAAACCAGACACTCAAAAGAACAGTGTGGGGTTGGTTCATCATCAGATTGCATGGAGCTTTTGCCGTAATATACTAAAGACTTTCTAGAAGAATTATGTTATCCATTCAGTTTTCGTTATGCGCCTCTGTCTATAACCGATTTTTTTTGAGGCTCTGCTTCGGCAGTGCTAAAAAATAAATAAATACAAATAAAAAGAACAGTGTGGGGGAGGATTTGAGAGATGTGGCTTATAATCTGGAGAACCAGGTTTTATTCCCCACTCCTCCTCCACATGCAGCCACTTGGGTGACCTTGGGCCAGTCAACTGTTTTCTCAGAGCTCTCTCAGCCCCACCTACCTCACAGAGGGTGTCTGTTGTGGGGAGAGGGAAGGAAGGCGATTGTAACCTTGCTTTGAGACTTCTGTGGGCAGTGAAAAGTGAGGTTATAAAAAGCAACTCTGTGAAGTTCTACAGCAGGGAGACTGATTTTGAAGGGAGTTGGTCCCTCACTCCACAGTGGGATCAGTCTGGCCTACTGGGGTCAGGTATTAACATCAGAATGGAAAACAAGGCGATTGTGTTTGAGGACTTTTGTTGCTTTGCTTTGTTGCTCACTCTTTCTGTGTGAGTTTTGGCCCCAGGCAGTTGCAGTGTCCTTTGCGTTAATTCTGCCCCATGTTTGTATCTGTTCTCCTGTTTCTTTAAATGTTATAGTATTTGTTTGAATGTTCTCATTTACTCTGCCAGCGTTTATCATGCCTACTTAGTGAGAGCCAGCTTGGTGTAGTGGTTAGAATCATAGAATCACAGAATCATAGAATCATAGAGTTGGAAGGGGCCATACAGGCCATCTAGTCCAACCCCCTGCTCAACGCAGGATCAGCCCTAAGCATCCTAAAGCACCCAAGAAAAGTGTGTATCCAACCTTTGCTTGAAGACTGCCAGTGAGGGGGAGCTCACCACCTCCTTAGGTTAGGAGGATGGACTTCTAATCTGGAGAGCTGGGGTTTAGTTCCCCACTCCTCCCCCACACGCAGCCAGCTGGGTGATCCTGGGCTACTCACAGTTGTGTTAGAGCTGTTCTTATGTCACGGCATCACACCAACACTCTAGGATTCCCAAAACTGTATGATTTCATGGTGATTTCAGTGGAACTCTAGCCTGTTGCCCCAGTGCTGTGAAGCCACCGTCTGTGTATATATGCCATATTCAGATGCTGTCTCTCCCTGCGTGGAGGATGAATACAATGAATGGAGGGGGATCCCAGTGGCAAATGCTGCCCCTGATGTATGCATAATCATTGGAGGGAATGCACACTTCAGTGTGTACAAGTGTAAGTGCATAGGGACCTCTGAAAAAATAGGATTCTTAGTTGCACCATGCGTGTGTACATGCACAGGCTGCATACATGCAATTAATGCATGCATGTTGGGTGGCATTTCCCACTGCCTTCTTGCTTCTCCCCCTAAGTGTTCATTCTAGTGTCTTACAAAAAGGGTGTAAAAAAAGGGATGTACCAATTTCCTCCTGCTCTGCTCTGTAAATTTATTGCTCTGTATTGTGTTTTGCTCCTTGTTAATGCTGGTTCAGCCAGGAGAATTTCTGCATTCTGGAATTGAAGCATGCATGTGTTGTTATGGCTTTCAGTTCATTCAGTTAATTTGAATCTTTGCCCATACCTACATTACTGATGCACACACACACACACACTGCATTGATAATACACCTCAAGAAAAAAAAATCATACCCTCCTGACAGGTGCTCATCCAATCTCCTCCAATGAAGGAGATTCCACCACCCTCCAAGGCAGCATATTCCATCTGTGAACATCTGTGAACACTGCCAGAAAATGCTTTCCTCCTTTCCCATAATTTGAATCCACTGCTTCTGGTCCTTGTCTCTAAACCAGCAGTAAACAAGGTACTTATGCTCCTGTACATTGAGAAAAAATGCAGCTTTGGGAAGGGGCATCTTCTGAGACTAGGACATGCCTACTTATCCAAATGAAACTTACCCTGACCACACCCAAAATCTGGGAATCAATTATTTAATAAGCAGAATTGACCAGAATGTACGCTGGAGTTTTAAAAAATCCTTATTTCCCCCTATTGATAGCATGCACAGATGTTGCTGTGCAAACCACCAGGTGACCTTAGCATCGCTTATGAAGAATGCCCTGCCAGGACACTTTGCTTAGTAGCCGAGTTCCTGTCCTCTCCAGTGTCCTTCATCCAGCCAGATCAGCCTGAGTAGCAAATCTTGCTCTTTGAAGAGCACTTTCAAAGGAAGGAAGCAACCCTTTGGAAGATGAAGCAGCCTTGAGCGCTTTCTGACCTTTTTGAGAAGGTTTCCTGCTCTAGGAACTGCGTCCAAATATAACTGTGGTCCAACCTTACCAGGCAGAGTCTTCGAAACACAACACTGGGAGCCCTACAGAATAATAATCCATTTGGCCCATGCAAAGTACCTCCTTTCCTCTGCAGATCTTGCTTGCTGGAGATCAAAGCAGGAGAGAAAATATGAGCCTGTTTATCACTAACAAGGATGGGTCTATTACAGCTGTCCTGGTGGATGCAAATGGTTCCCAGGCTTATATAGCAACGTACATGAATTGCTTCCTTTCCTGGATAGTATAAAGCCCTTGTTAAATATTCAGTTCAGTCTCAGTGTCTTGAGCACAGGGGCCTGCCTTATACAGAATCAGACCACTGAACCATTGAGGTGAGTACCAAACAGCAGGAGCTCTCTAGAATCTCAAGCAAAGGCCCTTTGTGACACTGACTATCTGATCCCATTGAGTAGAGATGTCAGGGAGAGAAGCTGGGGCTTTTGGGATGCCAACTAAATGCTCTGCCACTAAGCTGGGGTCCCTTCCCAAGGTTTTCTTAGATCTTTTGCAACACCAAATTATGGCAACAACTATTAAGGTTTTCTTCCAGCTGCCTCTGGCATGGGAATTATTTTTCTTCCTGGCATTGGCTGACCTGGCCCTGCTGATCCATGCCCCCCTGACTGCAGAAACCTCACACTCGGAAGGACTGTCTTTTCCATCACAAACAGACATGAAGGTGCTTTATACCGAATCAGACCCTTGGCCTATCAAGTTATTTTCTATTCAGACTGGCAATGGCTCTCCAGAGTCTTAGGTATAGGTCTTTCACATCTCTTCCCACCCGGTTCTTTTAGCTGGAGATTGAACCTGGGAACCTCTGCATGCAAAGCAGAAGCCCTTCCACTGAGCCACAGCCCCTCTCCTCATGACCCTCTGTGTTCTGGGAAGGCGACTGTAAGCCGCTTTGAGCCTCCTTCGGGTAGGGAAAAGCGGCATATAAGAACCAACTCTTCTTCTCCTTCAGTAATATCAGGGCTCTCTGAGCCTCACCCACCTCACAGGGTGTCTGTTGTGGGGAGAGGAAAGGGAGGGTGACTGTAAGCTGCTTTGAGCCTCCTTCAGGTAGGGAAAAGTGGCATATAAGACCCAACTCTTCTTCTTCTTCAGTAATATCAGGGCTCTCTCAGCCTCACCTCCCTCACAGGGTGTCTGTTGTGGGGAAAGGAAAGGGGAGGTGAATGTAAGCCGCTTTGAGCCTCCTTCGGGTAGGGAAAAGTGGCATATAAGAACCAACTCTTCTTCATCTTCTTCTCTCTCTTTTGGAGCTCCTCTTGCAACATGGTCTGCTTGTTGTTCTCTTATTTGAAATTTCTCATTTTCTCTGGCACTTGCGGGGTTATGGAATGCTGGCAGTTGTGTGTTTCACTTGCAATCTCCTTGCATAAGTGAAGGGTGTAAAGAGATGTTATTCCAGTGAGCCTTCTGTGGTGTCAACTGAGTTATTTTAAGTACTTAGATCTGCTTGCACGTAGAATAGATATTGGTAATTATTCATCTCTCATTATCTGGGTTTTTTAAGCTAGTTATAGTCTTTGTTAATTATGATGACTTCAGCATTTTGCAAGCTGCCTCAGGACTCCTCAGGGAGACAGGTGGCTCAGAACTCTGAAAACGGAAATTAAATTGGCACCACCAATTTTCCATCTATATTTAAACAGTGGGACTTCCCAGCATACCCAGGGGGGCAGGTCTTTCCCATCACTGTATTTGTGAGCGAGGGTTTGACAATTCTGACTTTAATAAAAATTAAATTAGATTTGAAATTAGGTTCCGAATGGCGTTTGTTACATGCCAGTTCACAGTGGCAAGAAAAAAGAAGGCAAAGGTCCACAATCAGAAGAGATTTAGTTTGGTACCTAAATCTGAGAAGGTCAGCCACCAGAAGAAGAGTTGGTTCTTATATGCTGCTTTTTCTCTACCCCAAGGAGTCTCAAAGCATCTCAAAGAGTCTCAAAATGAAATCACCTTCCATTTTCTCTCCCCACAGCAGACACCCTGTGAGGTGGGTGAGGCTGAGAGAGCCCTGATATCACTGCTAGGTCAGAACAGCTTTATCAGTGCTGTGGCGAACCCAAGGCCACCCAGCTGGCTGCATGCGGAGGAGCAGGGAATCAAACCCAGCTCGCCAGATTAGAAGTCCACCCTCCTAACCACGACACCAAGCTGGTGAACAGTTGTAGGGAAGGCATTCCAAAGAAGGGATAGGATCACAAAATGGTCCTCTCTTGGTTAGCCGCCCACCTCACTTCTCAATGGTACCTTTTCCACACTGGAAATTCACCCCATGTGGTACTCGTCTGGTGACAGGGCTAATGCCCACTTCCAGATGACGTTGGGGCTGGCCTGGGGCTGGCCTGGGGCTGGCTGGACTCAGACCTTCAGTTACCCCACAGCAAGGGAACATGGATTCTCGCCCTATGTCAGGCCAGGCCCCAGGAGAGCCAGTTTGGTGTAGTGGTTAGGAGTGCAGACTTCTAATCTGGTGAGCCGGGTTCGATTCTGCGCTCCCCCACATGCAGCCAGCTGGGTGACCTTGGGCTCATCACAGCACTGAGAAAGCTGTTCTGACCGAGCAGTGATATCAGGGGTCTCTCGGCCTCACCCACCTCACAGGGTGTCTGTTGTAGGGAGAGGAATGGGAAGGTGACTGTAAGCCACTATGAGACTCCTTCGGGTAGGGAAAAGCGGCATATAAGAACCAACTCTTCTTCTTCTTCTTCATCATCTGGTAGGGAGGAGTCAGGCCATCCAGGCCTGGCTCCTTCCCAAACCTACAGCACCCCAGAAGGACACAGAATGCCCCATGTAGCTTATGCCACCTGGGGACAAAAAATGCCCTCGGCTCCAGGGCGGACTGGGTCCAGCAGGGAAAATGCTTCCTCATACGGACTCAGGAAGAGGCGGGGCAGCCTGCCCTGGCTGAAACCCCCCGTGGCACCGTCAGTGTGGAAAGGGTCCAGTTGTGCCTTTTCCCTGCTTTCAGCAAGCAGTGCAGACTCCCCCAGAAGCATTCCTGTTCTTGTTGGTACTCAACAGACCTGTGGGAGAAAAGGTGGATGAGTTCGGCATCTGGCAACGCTGCACTGTCATTTCTGGCTGTCAGAAATGATCTCATCATGTTATCATAGCTCTAACATTTACTTGAAACTCTGATAAAAACTATAGAGTGTTTTTTTTTTGGAAACATCACTCAGAGCCAGCATGCTGTAATGGTCAAGAGTGTTGGACACTAGAGAACTGAGTTTGATTCCCAACTCCTCTGCATGCAGCCAGTTGGGGGACCTTGGGCTAGTCGCAGTTCTCTTAAGCCTGTACTCATGGAGCAGTTCTCTTAGAACTCTCTTACCCTCACCTGCCTCATAGAGTGTCTGTTGTGGGGAGAGAAAGGTATTTAGAAGCTGCTTCGGGACAAACGGGGTATTAAAAACAGTTCTTGTCACACAGCTGGAAATGACAGCATTACGTTGCAAGACACTGTTCCTGAGAGTATCCACTCGCTTCCCATCTTCCCGGGATTGCCAGCCCAGTGCTAACCCTCCTGCCCCTGAGGGTGGGG
This sequence comes from Paroedura picta, assembly GCF_049243985.1. NCBI lineage: Eukaryota > Metazoa > Chordata > Lepidosauria > Squamata > Gekkonidae > Paroedura > Paroedura picta. The sequence goes on from NC_135370.1 coordinate 162,359,605, forward strand.
ATGCCCAAACCCTGACCTCTCGAGATGGCCTTGGGTCTTAGGCAGGTCCCAGGCTGAGCTCAACTCCTTAGGGCTTTAAATGTCATTGAAGAAGGGACTCTGAATGGTGCTGAGAAGCCCAGCCAGTGAAACACTCTTGACAAGAGTGAGATATGATCTCCATAAACCACATTGCTGTATTCTGGACTGCTTGAAATCAATGGGCACCCCCCTGTAAAGTCATACATTCTAGACGTGACCGCAGCAAGGATGACTGTGGCCAGATCCTGCAGAAAAGTAGGAGCAGCGCTGCTCATTCTCATGACATACGGCTCTAATCTGGCCTCTTCCTTGCTCTGCCAAAGTGTGCCGACTGGCCTCCGCAGACAACGTGCACAGAACACACAACAAGGAAGCAAGTGTAAATACAGCACCGGGCAAGCTGATGTGTCCCAAGGGAGCCTTTCACATCGCAAAAGGAATATCAATGTTGGACCCAGGGAAGGAAAGTTTCTCTTCAGAAAGGCAGTGGACAAACCCATATTTAAGAAGAGTGCTCCGCTTCCACCTAAATGTCAGCCCTGCTATGCTTTAAAATTAATTTGTGGGCCCTGGCTCTTTCTATTCTGCTCAGGAGGACTGAACCCTTTTTCCCCCAGATGTGCAGCTTTGTTTTTTTAGGAGAGGCTGCTGTTCTTATCAAAGCAGTTAACCCCTTAGCTTTTTTGCCAGCAGTTCCTTCTGACCATGGGACAAGTCTTAGGATATAACCCTAAGCACTGGGTGGCCACTGGTGTTAGGCTCGGCCCAGAAGTACCATTTCCATGGCATGTTACCTTTCTGCCCACTACCAAGACCCCCTTCTGCCTCTTTTCCCACCTACCTACCTGCCCTGTAAATCATTCCCCTTCTCACATTCCCCTCCTGCAGCACATTCATGCCCATTCCCTAACTGCACTGGCTGATGCATGCAGCTGCTGGGCCCGCCAGAAGTGTTGCTGTTGAGTACCACATGCATGCATTTCCCCATCAATAGTAGGGGGCTGGGAGCATGGCTTGTGGAGCGCTTGCAAGCAAATGGGGAGGGATGGGCAGGTGGCAGGGGAAGGATACAGATGTGGGAGTCTGTGGAAGTAGTCCCTATCAGAAGCCTTTAGCCTCACCAGATGCTCCCCTCTAAAGGTGCCAGCTCTGGGTTGGGAAACACCTGAGGATTAGGGGAAATGGAGCCTGAGGAGGGGAGAAGAGGGACTTCAATGGAGTATAATGTCACAGAGTCCATCTAACAAGGTGGAACTGATCTCTGTTGACTGTAGATCAGTTATAATCTCAGGAGATCTCCAGCCATCATCTGGAAATTGGCAATCATATCCACCTCACAGTGTGCTGACACTAGCCCTTGGGGCCTAGTTGCACCATAGCCACTGGGTGGGACCAAGTGGTGTGAGTAGTGAATTTCTGGTGGTTGCTGGTGGGTCTGTCTCTAGTGGGTCTTCCACCATCAGGGGACATGATGGGAGAAGGATAGAATTGTTTCATAAGCTGTTGCGTCCAAGACCACCCTAGCCTTGTCACAGCTTGCTTTATAGAAACTAAGGTTCAGGAGGTTTAGCCACATCTTGTGGTTGCCTAGCAACCTCCAGAAATGATCATAGAGAGCTCAGTGGACAGTCTTTTCTTAAAGCTATAAGCATTTTTCCTATTCTTTGGTAGTTCTTTAATACTCAGATTGTTAAAATAAGATTTAAAAAAATAAGATTGGGATTTACTTCAAGTTCATAGAGAAATCCCCTCTTTTGTCCCTAGCTATGTTTTTCTAACATATAATCTTTATATGACCCAGTACAGCACTGGATATATGATTAATTACATAGCTCCGCTGGTGTGCATAACATTTTATCAAGTAGCATAAGAAAAAAAAATGTAGATGTGCCCTGAGGAGCTTGCACTCCAGATTTTGGCAGTGTGAGGAGAAGGAAAAGAAAGGGAACAAATGAATGCAGGAAAATACAATTATACATAGCTTGTACTTCATATAGAGACCTGCTTGTCCTGATGCTTCCAGTTTCTTTGTGAGAAAGTTAGTGGCTCTTTAATGAGGTACAAACATGCCGAAATTGTGTTCTATAGTGTCAGGACATTTCCCCTCTATTTCCCCTCTATTTCCTCCATTTTCCCCATTACCACTCCTAATTATAAGCAAGCATAATACTGTATTGCATCAACATGTTGTGCATGCACATTGTGTGCAATTTCACAATGTGTGTGTGCATGCATGTGTGTGTGTAATGGTCACAAGCTGAAGCTCAGTCCTGACAAGACGCAGATAATGGTGGGCAGGAATAGGGATGGGCTCAGATATGGTTCGTGGCAGTTTGTGGTATCCAGTGAACTGCCACAAACTTTTAGGGGCTAAATGAAATGGTTCAGTTTGTGACGTTTGTGACATGGTAGAATATCTCCCCCCACCCCAGCATACTAGAGATACCAAACTCACTGGAAATCTGCCCGGGGTCTGTGTAAGAAAATGGGAAGTGAGCACAAAGGAATACCAGCAAAGGGAGGAGGGACTCACATGACTAGTTTGAAACTGGCAAGACTGTTTCCAAGAGTGTTTCCAATCCCCCCCTTGATTTGAAGTTTGGTAAACATTTTGTTTGAGTGGAGACAATCTGTATCCATTCAAGAACCAGCACAAGCCTCTTTGAACCTCTGCGCTTCCCCACATGCAACCAGCTGAGTGACCTTGGGGTAGCCACAGCACTGATAAAACTGCTCTGACCGAACAGGAATATCAGGGCTCTCTCAGCCTCACCCACCTCACAGGGTGTCTGTTGTGGGGAGAGGAAGGGAAGGTGACTGTAAGCCGCTTTGAGACTCCTTTGGGTAGGGAAAAGCGGCATATAAAAACCAACTCTTCTTCTTCTTCTTCTTCTTCTTCTTCTTCTTCTTCTTCTTCTTCTTCTTCTTCTTCTTCTTCTTCTTCTTCTTCTTCTTCTTCTTCTTCTTCTTCTTCTTTTATGAACTGCTTGAAAGGTCATGGAAGGTTTGTGCCAGTTGACCTGCCATGAACTGTCATGAACTTCACCTCGCAAACCATGAACCAACCAAAATCCATGACAAACTTTAGTTTGTGAGCCAGTTGGTGTTCATCCCTAGTAAGGAAGGCACTTTGTTCTTGAGGGACTGAGTCCACTTGCCCTGAACAAAGTAGAGTTGAAGTTTTCAGAGCGGGGATGTTCATGGACTCAGCTTTAGGATTTGAAAGTCAGATTGATGTAATGACCAAGAGTGCCTTCTATCAACTGTTTCTTGTTTACCAGTCCTGTTATAATGAAACAGTTGGATTAATGCAACATGCTTTGTGTTGGCTACTTCTGAAGAGAATCCAGAAACTGCAGTTGGTCCGGAATCTGGCAACTATTGCTAGGGGCTAGCTGATAGAAATATATGTTGCTCATTTAGAAACAGCTATATTGAGGGCTAGTTCAGTTCAAGGTGTTAGTTATGACCATTTAGGTAATTCACAGCTTGGGACTGACATATTTGAAAGACTGAAGGGTGAAAAATGGGCCTCTTTCTTGAATCACCACATATAAACTCAAGTTCAAGCCAACAAGGCTGTATCTGAATTTAAAACAATATTGGACATTTTCTGGCTTAAAGTCCCTTGAGCAGAGAGCTGGAGAAGCTGGAGGTAGACAATACTACTTTGTTGACCAGGAAAGAGCAGACCTAGCTTCTAGGGAACGTGACTCCACCTAGACACAAAAACGATGGCCATTTATTCTGTGTCCAGACTGAAAAAAACTATTGTGGAACTCTTAATCCTTCAGCAATAGGAACTTTGGAGACCCTGCATTGCCCTGGGGAGTTTGGAGATCAGAATCATCTTGTTCAGGAAGCAGAGAAATACTGGCAAGTGAGTAATGCATTTTGATCTGGAGTTGAAACAGGGAGTACAAGTCCTAGAATCCCGGTGATTGTTTCCTTGACACTGGTGAGTCTTTCCCTTCCATTTGTTTTCCCTGTTCCCTCAGGCTCCTCTTTGAAACCTCTTTTGCTCCCTCCTTCCCAAGGCAGAAAGACTAAAACAGCTTGAGGAAATGTTTGTGCTCCTTCCCTCTTGACATTCTGCATGAAACCAGGCAGTGCTTGGCAAAGAACATCCTTTGCAACAAAGGAAGGCAAAGAGTTTTGCTCCCAAACCACCAACTATATTCAGCCTCTTGGGGAGGGGGGAGACAGCATGGTAGCCAAACTGTGGCTCTCTAGATGTCCATGGTCTACAGTTACCATGAGCCCTGCCAGCAGGAATTCATGGTGGCTGTCCATGGACATCTGGAGAACCATAGTTCAGCCACCCCTGTGGTAGCCCAATCTCATTCGATGTCAGAAGCTAAGTAGGGTTTATATTTGGATGGGGGACCACCAAGGAAGATTCTGCAGAGGAAAGCAATGGTGGTCCACTTCTGCTTCTCCCTTGCCCTGAAGGCCTGTTCCAGAGGTCAACCTAAGTTGGCTGTGTTTAAATGCATAAACATACATCTATTCCTCCTGAGACCTGACTTCCAGCCAGTAGGCAAGGCCAACTGCATGCTCTGAAACAGTACCCAGCCCCTTGGCAATTAGGAAGTAGCCAACAATTTTGGTTATCTGGGTGGGGCATGTGCTCACCACTGCCCCCTTTGTACAAAGAGGTGGGGGATAGGATCACAACCTCACATATGAAGGTTGATGGAAATGAGCTGTGACTGTAACACAGTCAGTTGTTCTGTTCTGGTTCTGGTCTCTTCTTTGTGTTTCAGGAGCCATAGATCAACCATTAGTGTTTAGTGACCTTCTGCCTGAGAGTAGAAAGCCCCTGGCTGGCTCTAACTTGCAGAGCTTGCATTGAGTTGCAGATAATCTAAGATGACACCGACCTTGGCAATCTCCTGAGAGTAATGTTTTCAGTAGGATGAGCTCTTGTTAAACAATTTCTTCAATGTGCTTCTGTTTCATCCACACTCACTATCATGCTTACTATCACATCACTGCACATGTTGATTTCCCCCTCCACACACACTGATGTGCACCCATGATAATGTATAGCTCACCAGCTACCACATGGCCGTGCGTTTGCTTTCTAGCTTCAAGTACCAATAATATAATAATAATAATTTCTTATTATTTATCAACAAGGGCCAGCGCCTTCTTGGTCCTGGCCCCTACCTGGTACAGCGAGCTCCTAAGGAGATCAGAGACCTGCCCGAATTTCCACAGTTCTGCAGGGCCTGCAAGAGGGAGCTCTTCCACCAGGCATTCACTTGAGGTCGACCGACTGAGAACACCTGCTGGTCCCCCCAGACACTCGCCCATGACTCTCCCAATGTTACTGTTAATTGTTATTTATATTATAAATGTGGTTTTGTAATCTTTTGATGCTTTATTGAAAGTTGTTTTGATGTTATAGTCTGTATAATGTTCCATGTAAGTTATATAATGTTCAGTGTAAACCGCCCAGAGCTGCAAAGAAATGGGCGGTATAGAAATCTAAATAAATAAATGCTCAGGGTGGGAACCTCTGATAGGCCACATCTGGTCATGTGACAAGCTTGCCTTAAAGGAGAAGCCCCTAATTTCTCTAAACTTCTGTCGGTCCTGGATTTTTCCTCCCTCCTCTGCCTTTTTCGATCCTCTCCACCTCCCCCCCCCTCCAAGAAAAGAAAGAGGCTCCTTGCCTGGCTCCTCTCCCCCACCTTCAAGAAAATAAAGAGGCTTTCCTCCCCCCCTTCTGAACTACCCTAACCACGTGCAGAAGACTTTCCTGTTTCAATGGGGGGGGGGAGAGGAAGACCCGAGTTCAAAGCAATCTGAATTTAACAGGATTGACAACGGAATAAAGAAAGTAAGTGCAGACTCTGCCCAGTATACAAAGAGTTGAAACCAGTTACAGTTCTCCTAATGCTCCACACACTAAAATTCCCAGACTGGAGGATTGTTGGGCAGGAGCCGATCTTCTTGCTCTCCTCCTCCTCCTCCCAGTGGTGAGACCGGCAAATCTTGGTAGATGTCACCCTGGGCCTTGACCATAAGCCTGGCAGAACAGCTCCACCTTGCAGGTCCTGAAGAAATTATTTAGGTTCCACAGGGCCCTAATCCATCCTGGAAGCTCATTCCATCAGGCTGGTGTCAGAATCCAGTTGTTTCTGCCGTTATTTAGTGATGTTTATGTAGTTAGGTATGTAGAATTTAGCCTTGTAGGAATTGGGGCCAGCCTGTCTCTTCTGCCTAGTTTATAGCCCCTCACATTCCCTCCCTGCATTCCACCCCTCCCCTCCCTTCCACCTTTCACCATCTGCTCCACTCCCCCCCCCATCTCTGTGTCTGGGAGCTGAGTCCCTTATCTGAGTTTTTGGCTATGTGAAGGTCTACCACTTTTTTGGGTACCCATGGGATCGGGGGAGGGGGCAGGAGAGGAGTATATGGGAAGACCTGTGTCTTGGGCCCCAGTTTTGCCAATGTTTGAATGAGTGTGCTTTCCTGCTCAATAAACCAAATCCTTGCTTTAAAGTCAAGAGTTTGCTTTTCTGGGCAATTGAAGATCTTCACAGCTGGGGCCTGGGCCAAAAAGGCCCTGGTCAAAGCCAGTTTTACCTTCTTCGGGCCAGGGACGCTGAGCAGATTTTGATCCAATGATCTTACTACTCTTGGTAGGGTGGGGATATAACGGGAAAGGTGGTCCCATAGGCATGCTGGTCCCATACAATTTAGGGCTTGAGCACAAATGATGATTGATGCTATGTACATTGGTGAACCTTCTGCCTTTTTTCCCAGCGTCCTGCTGAAAACCATCCAAGGGAAACCTCAAATGATGACTTGAATGTATGGACAGCCTTTCTAGCTCAAACACAGATAAAGCTTTCTTAGCTGTATTGCTCTATGACCTACCACCACAGCAAGATGGAAGCCCTATGCAATTTCTTTTTAAGCAAACACCCCCCCCCCTCTGCTTTGCATAAGCATTCTTTCAAATTACTGCCAATACATTAGAGCGTGTCAGGATGCATCATGCAGAGCAATCCGACGTACTATGACCTTGAGGCAGCCTGATGTGTATGTTAAATTACATCAGACATCAAAATATGTTCTTTATGTAGCACACCCACCACTGCAGACAGGAAAATATTGCCCGGAACTGCAGATAATTCAACAGATCCATGAGATGTAAAATAACTCTGAAACTGATCTCAGCGTTGTTGAGGTAGAAATGCCCCGAAATGTACACCGGCCCAAGTTCCTCGAGGGAGGGTGGGACACCAGCTTGGATCGTAAAATGAAATATGGGTGAACAGTGGGGTATCAAATAGAGGATAAAGGAACATGGGAAGATCTAGATAACTCTGTCCATTGATTCAGCCTGAGTTTGAGGATGTGCAGGGTCTGTAGCACCAGAGGTAGTTTAAGGATTGGTGGAGCCTCAGCAGAGCACAACCGGCACTGTTACTTGTGCTCTAAAAGTGGGGCACCCTTACCAGGTGTTGTGTCTGTAGACCTGCTGAGGACTAAGCTTAGGTCCGAGGCAGGATCGAAATCCAGGACAGTGCACTGAGCAGCACACGGTTGGAGTTGCTGCAACTCCCGGTCAGTATAAAGTGCGCACTGGTGGGGAAGTTCTATTATGTGATGTGTGTATATATTATGGTGTATTTTCAGTTTAGTTCATGCTCTATTTCTGCACCATGCTGGGGTCCAAATCAAGAGCTTAATCACTTACAGCGTCTGTGCTCTTCTGAACCTACAGATTTAATACCAGGGATAGTTGGAATTTAGGAAGCAACTGAGAGCTGCTTTGTTTCATTCATTCATTCATTCATTCAATTTATATACTGCCGCTCTCAAATACTTGTGGCAGTTTACAATAAAATGCTAAAAACACAGAACCCTTAAAATCCCCTGCACATTAAAACACATTTAAAAAGGCTATTAGTTGGAGTTGGCCCCGCCGACTCCTCCCCCCCCCCCCCCCCCCCCCGTCTAGCTAGCCGTCTGCAGCTCTTTCCTTAGGAGCTCTTTCCTTTTATTTTTGCATTTTTATAAGTATGAAGACCCCCTGATCATCATAGTGTGAAGCCCCCCTAATGGTCCAGCACCACAGGGCTCGTAGCACGTCCTACATGCCTTACTAGGATAGATCATCTCTGCATCTGTTTAAAGTCCAGTCCCACTGACATTTGTATGAAACTGAAACCACTCTAGTCCTCCAAAGGTTTGGAATTTGTGGCTTGCTCAAGTCTGAATTGCTCATGTATATGGCCTCATACTTGAGTTTGAATTCCTTGTAGGGTTTCCAGCCGATGAGAATCAAAGCCCTTGATCTGGGCTGCTCCTGTGTCTTCAATCCATTGCTTCATCTGCACGTGAGGCTTTTTTAGGGCATGGGGATAAACATTGCCTCCTGCGAATGTTGGCAGCGGGGACAGGTTGGCACCCACAAATGCTTGTTGCGAGCACAAACTCACAGTGAGCAATTCACAGCGGGGTGGATTTTGCACACCGCTGCAGAACCTCCAGATGTACTTTGAGCCACGTCATGCGATTTGGTTGGCTTTACCTTCTTCCTGCCAGGCTCAGCACTCTAGTTGTTCTCTCCAGTGCGAGTCCAAGTCGCTGCCTGCAACTTTTGAGCAGGAGGTGCTTTAAAAGACAGCCTGGGCTTCCGGAAGATGCTCTGCAGGCTTCCTAGATGCATCTGAGTGACTAATGTTGGAAAGAGGCTGATGGACATTTGGTTGAATCTGTGAAAACTCTTAGGACAGGGGACATGGCTCAGTGGTTCTGCATGCACTGCTTTGCATATAGAAGGCCCCAGGTTCAATCCCTTGCATCTCCAGCTGAAAGGATCTGGGAGTAGGTGATGACAAAGGCCTCAGCGTGAGACCCTAGAGATACTCCCAGTCTAAATACACAATGCCAACCCTGATGGACTGATAGTTTGATTCAATATATGGCAGTTTCCTTTGTGTGTTCATGTGACACTGCAGTCACCAGGGGCCTACAAACTGTGTGGCGGTCTTCCCAATATGTGCAGTTGTCATACTGTGAGAGCAGGGGCAGCAGGTATGTTTACCATGTTCATACAAGTATGGTACCCAGGAAATGACCACTGGATTATTTAAGGTTTGCACGTTCACCATAGGTTGTAAACATTGCCTGATGGGGACTGCACATTTTGGGAGGATCACAGGGTTTAAAGCATCCCACTGGTGGCAGGAGGTCTCTCACCTCCCACTCTCATTGCCCACCGCCGATCAGCTGGGTGGTGGGAGCAAACTCCCCAGGGAAATATGGGGGAAAGGCTGAGGTAGAACCCCACAACACAATGTTGGTTAAACTGCAGAGCATCATCCCTGGCTATCACAACTCAAGGATTCTGGTGTGGGGAAGTGACCTTCCCTCAGATGAAATTCCAACACAATTCCATAAATTGTAAAAGGAAAGGCAGTCTTTATTGAGGAAGGAGGGGGGGGGGGAGAGAGATCATCCTGGAAGAAAAATTAAAAAGAAAAGCTAAACTCATCTATATACAGGAAGTTCTGACCATAGAGTTTCTAGTAATTCCTAGAGCTACACTTGTCACTTCCAGGTAGCTCTAGGAAGCACCACAAACTCTATGGTCAGAACTTCCTGTAAGTAGAAGATGCATTTAAAACAATTCTCCAGGGATTTTCCCCCTTCCTTTTTCCTCCTGCCTTGATACTCCCTGACACTGTCTGGCAATCCTACCATAGATGTAAACTGGGAACTGCCCACAGCTCCAGCCCTCATTCCAGGTTCTTCACTTCCAGCTCTTGCTTGCTGCAGTATTGACCTGCTCTTGTTTTGCCTCTCATCATTTATATCCAACTCTGCCTCAGAGCCAAATAGCATGTGACTATAAATATACAGGCTGCCTCCATCAGATGTCTCCCCATTCAGTGAAAGAAAGCACATTGCCCTCAGAGCTTTACTACTCCCCACAGAAAGCAGCCAATGAACTAAAGAGTCTGCGGGAAACAGTCTCACCCTAACACGAAAGGGTCTCCCCTTTCTTGAGGCAGCTCATGAGGCTGTTTAGGCTGAATGAATGGCCCAAGGTCATTCATTGAGTTTCATGACAGTGGGATCTGAACCCAGCTCTCTTCAGTCCTAGGGCCATTACACATGCCTGTCTTAATGTAGATTCTCTGACCAGTAAGCCTTTCATTTTGACTTCAGATTCTGTGCCTGCCTTACACACTATTCTTTTTCTTCTGGTGTATTTATTCTACAGCTGCAATTGTAACAATGCACTTTTTAAAAATCAGTGTGGAGTGTCACTTGTGAAAAAAACCAGGAAGAGAGATCATGAGTAGGCGTCGCCTTGGCCTGAATGCTTGGGGGGGGGGCCTTGAATGATCCAGATATGCTGTCCTGTCTCTGCAGATTGGTATTTTGGCCTCTGATGTACCCAAAGGAGCTGTCAGAGTAGGTATGAGGGGATCTATTGCGATTCCCCCTCCTCTGCCGGTCACTGAGGATGATTGGCCCACACCCAGGATCAGAGGAAGCCTTTTGGCTGTCTGAATTCTCTGATCATCTTGCCCTGCCTCCCCATGGAACGTTACTGATGGTTGGGGGAGGGCATCCAAAAGTTTCTTTAAAAATTACACAATGGCCCTATCGCAGCTGCGCAGTAGTGTCTAGCAAGCGCCTTCCATTTAAATCCTTGTGGTTCAGGTTTTGTGCAGGCATCTTAGCATTAGTTTGTTGAATGAAAGGAAACAGAAAGGAACAGAGACACAGGGGGGGGGAAAAACAGTGTTGAATTTGGCAAGATGTTTTGAAGGTGACAAGCAGCTGCAAAGCCCTGTTTTCCATATTGTGGAGCACTAAGGAAATTTCTTCTGTGTCATCAGCAAATGAGAAAAATGGGAAAGATTCACATAGTCTCATAATATGGGGAAACATGTTGAGGGTACACAATGCATGGTGAACTTAGCAGTTATTTAAACTATGTCCAGAGCAAATTGCACTCTTCCTCCAAATGGATCAATCCCAAGCGATTTGGTTCATCGGTTCACAGAAGGTCCATGTGACTCATCTGCCATTTTAATATTAGGCTTCCAGAGACTCCCCAACTTTGTTCATTAAAGCACTAAGGGAAAAAATGTTTTCAAAACTTCAGGCTTCCTATCCCCATGCTGTTTTTTATACCTCATGTCAATTTCATTCCATGCTGATGATTCTTCCCCCCCCCTTTTTTTTTTTGTTTGCTTGCATGCAGCACTGTAATCCCCCCCTTTTTTTTTGCACTGGGGATACTGCTGTTTGCCTCCTCTCTGATTCTCTTTTCAGATCAATACAAGTAGGGGACTAAACCTTGTGCAGCTCCTTTTAACTTTCTCACCTTCATTTACATTTTTAAAAAAATCAGTTATCCAAGACTAGTGATAGCCTTATATTGATAGACTCATGCTGCTTGTAATATCAAAGAAAACAAGGGAGGAATGGAGTTTGTACACCGATGAAGGTGGGAGAATGTCAGCAGAACAACCTCAGTGTGGGCTGGGAATGACCCTCAAGGGGTAGCAAAAGGAAAGTGCGGGGAATCTGAGGGACTCTGTAGGGTGGAGGAGAGTTGTCTTGCAAGCAGCCACAGATGATGGATACGCTGTACTTGGCTTGGTAGGTAACAAATTGAGCTTGAGTCCCAAAGGGAACTGCTCTGATCCAATGACCGTAGTTGCACATGCTCCAGGTATCTGTTTCTACCTGTTCTTCCCTTCCCTTCCCTTCCCTTCCCTTTTTGTTTTTGTATTTTGTTACCCATCTCCGGTAAATCATTGCCTGTATTTTGTCCTTTGTTTGTCTGTTGTGATTGCCTTGTTAAACGTAAGCCTAAACTGCTGAGACTGTCATGCCTGAGAGTTCAGTTTTCATCCCGGGGTGTCTAGAGGCTACCTTTCCGAGTGCGAAGAAGACATATCTTTTTTCTCCCCCTAGTGCACGTGGGTTGGCCTCATGCAGTGCATTTTCCACAATGCTGAAATAGATGTTGAACTGTGATCGCACATTATACATTTCTGCTTTGTCTTGGACCAAAAGTGTAAAGCCCTCCTGGCTTCTTGAGGAGGTGTAGGATGAACTCTCACAAGGCAAAAGGACACAACTTACCACTGACAGAGTAACGGCACTTTTTTTGCCATCTAGTCACAGCTGATTTATGACAACCCTGTAAGGTTCTCAAGACAAGAGATGTTCAGAGTTGGTTTGCCACTGCCTTGCCTCTGTGCTAGGACCCTGGTGGTCTCCTATCCAAGCACTAATTAGGACTCACTCCGCTTCTGAGATCAGATGGAATCAGGTGAGCCTGGACTATATAGGTCAGGGCCTTTAGTGATACATTATGTATGAGAAATGGGATGGATTCCGATTTCTTATCCCTGACATTTTGAACGTCAACTCTATTTTAATTTTGCCTCTTCCTTGCACAAATATGCTGGTTTCTGTTCAAAGCCATGCTGGGCTCCTTGCCTTTTCCAACATTATCTGCACATCACAAAGTTCCGTATGCCCTGACCTGGGCTGATGCTGCACTTACTTTATTTATTCCGTTGTGTATCCAGCTGAATTCAGATCTAGATGAACTCGGGTCTCCCCCCCCCCCCATTGAAACAGAAAAATGTCCTGAACATGGTTGGGGAAGCTCAGAAGGGAAGGGGGAGCCAAGCACAGAAGAGAAGGGGGAGGATTGGAGACAGCAGAGGAGGAAGAAAAAAAAACAAGAGGCAAATCTCTGCCAAGAGAAGTGTGGGCTTCTGGAGCTTCTGCCGAGAGAAGTTAGGGCTTCTCCTTTAAAGCAAGCTTACAACCTGGGAACAAGAAAGCCTTTGAACTGAAGCCTTGGCCAATCAGGGCTTTTCTACAATGTCAGAGGCTCAGCAGCAAGTTAGTTCATGCTAATTTTTCAAATAGAAGAAGAAGAAGAAGAGTTGGTTCTTATATGCCGCTTTTCCCTACCCAAAGGAGGCTCAAAGCGGCTTAAAGTCGCCTTCCCATTCCTCTCCCCACAACAGACACCCTGTGGGGTGGGTGAGGCTGAGAGAATGCTGATATCACTGCCCGGTCAGAACAGTTTTATCAGTGCCGTGGCCAGCCCAAGGTCACCCAGCTGGTTGCATGTGGGGGAGTGCAGAATCGAACCCGGCATGCCAGATTAGAAGTCCGCACTCCTAACCACTACACCAAATTGGCTCTCATACTGAGGGTTATATCCACTCCAGGATGTCGCAGGGAAAAGGTAGGGTCACTCCAGATCAATTATGCTTGTTGCAGAAGAAAAAATTAAATTGGACAAAATAAAAATGGAAATCGCATTCAGTGGAGATGGCAGGGACTGAATCAACCTGGGAGTGGAATAAAAGCTCTGTACAGATTCAGCCCTAAACAGCACAGCCTGACCACATCAGATCTCAAAAGCTAAGCAGGGTCATCCCTGGCAAACATGTGGATGGGAGACCTCAAAATAATATCAGTGTTGTGATACAAAGGTAGGCAATGGAAAACCACCTCTAAACTCCCTGGCCTTGAAAGCTCCACCAGGGCTGTCATAAGTCAGCTGTGAGTTATGCCATTTTCACCACCATGAAGTTCCATATATGTGGAGGGAAGGTGGAATGGAATAGCCTTATCCCATCAAATCCAGGAAGCTAACCAAGCTCAGTACTTGGATGAGAAACCCCTAAAGAAGACTCTGCAGAAGAAGACAATGCCAAACAACCTTTGCTTCTCACTTGCCTTCAACACAAGCTCCTGGGGTCACCATCAGTTGGTTGCAACACAACCAGACTTATGTACGTGTGTAAATTCCATAGATCATATCTATTGATGGCATATAGTGTCCATATAACTACCACATAAACTGTATGTAAAAACCAGGCAAAACGCATGTGCCACCAAACCCAGGAAACCAGGAGCAAAATGCAGAGAATGGAAACTCTTGGTAAAAATATACAACCTCGGAATAGAAATGGGAAATATTCATTTATCCCTAGTTATGTGTCTGTCTTTATATCTGCCACAAGTTGGAGGATACAGGGTTACATCCCATCAGGATGCCTTGAAACCTGGAAAGATGTAGGGCAGGCCCCCTATCCTACATGAATGGGAATGGCTATTTCACGTGAGCAGTCCAACTGTTAACTTCATGACTCATAGAGGTTTGCTGTGATAAGCTGAGAACTTCTCCCACAGGGGAAATGCTTTAATGTTCATTTAAATTCTCCCTCCTTCTTCCAATGTCCTGTAACCTTTCTCTTGTTCCTGGCAACAACGCTTCCCCTTCTCAAGCTCTGTTCTGAAAGATGAGCTTACGGCCTTATGCCGAGACACAATGTGTCTCCCTTGCCCAATTTTACATCCCTATATTATCCTTCAGCGGCATTTTGCAGCCCGGCTTTAATTAACCCCATTATATTTTATTGGATTACGTCCTTCCTGCACAAACCCCTCTTTTGTGGTTTGGATTATTCATAGAGTGCTCCTCCCTGGATCTGGACTGGAATGTTCCAACTCGTCAAATGAACTCTGGGGAGGATGTCAGTTTAAGAACTGTTCAGTGCTATGTAGAAATATTCTCACTTTCGAGCTGTTCCTTAGCACTACAACAAAAAACCCTATGTCTTTGCACTTTCCTGCTTTATAATACATAATATACCGACCATTTCAGCCCAAACTGACTTCAGCGTAAATTGACCCATCCCAATCATAATACCAAACACCTCTGGAGTGCGCTTTCCATGTTCAAGTCACTCTGCATGTGTTATCTCCATACTCCTTTACAATAACCCTGTAAGGTAGATCATAGAATCAGAGTTGGAAGGGGCCATACAGGCCATCTAGTCCAACCTCCTGCTCAACGCAGCATCAGCCCTAAGCATCCTAAAGCATCCAAGAAAAGTATGCATCCAACCTTTGCTTGAAGACTGTCAGTGAGGGGGAGCTCACCACCTCCTTAGGCAGCCTATTCCACTGCTGAACTACTCTGACTGTGAAAAACTTTTTCCTGATATCTAGCCTATATCGTTGTACTTGTAGTTTAAACCCATTACTGCGTGTCCTCTCCTCTGCAGCCAACAGAACAGCATCCTGCCCTCCTCCAAGTGACAACCTTTCAAATACTTAAAGAGAGCTATCATGTCCCCTCTCAACCTCCTTTTCTCCAGGCTGAACATTCCCAAGTCCCTCAACCTATCTTCATAGGGCTTGGTCCCTTGGCCCCAGATCATCTTTGTCACTCTCCTCTGTACCCTTTCAATTTTATCTACGTCCTTCTTGAAGTGAGGCCTCCAGAACTGCACACAGTACTCCAGGTGTGGTCTGACCAGTGCCGTATACAAGGGGACTATGACATCTTGTGATTTTGATGTGATGCCCCTGTTGATACAGCCCAAAATGGCATTTGCCTTTTTTACTGCTGCATCACACTGCGGTAAAAAAGGCAAATGCGTATTATTATTATTATTATTAGATGCGTATTATTATTCCCATCCCATCTTGCCGGTGGCCGCTCCCTGCTCATTCAGCCAATGTGCCAATAGCAGCAGAAACATCCACATTTTCCCATTTGCTGATTCGTTGCACCAGCTCTTAATGCTGTTATGCCACAAGTACCCAAACCTGGAAAGTTAGTTATTGCCTTATATCGCTTCCTTATTTAGCTGGAGAATTATCAAGCTAGAGAATCTTCAGCAGTAAACTTTCATGATTCTTTTAAAAAATGTAAATGGAAGAGTGGAGAAGAAGAGCCAATGTTGTAAAGTTGTTAGGGACTAGAAACCGAGAGTTGGAAGTCCCCGCTGTGCCATAGAGACCTTGGTCTAGTCCAGGGATGGCCAAGCTGTAGCCCTCCAATGTACACAGTTTGGCCACACCTGGTCTGGGTACTCTCTGCTGTAGTGGTTAAGAGTGTGGACTTTGAATCTGGTGGGCCAGAATTGATTCCCCACTCCTCTTGGATGCAGCCAGCTGGGTGACCTTGGGCTCGCCATGGCACTGATAAAACTGTTCTGACCGAGCAGTAATATGAGGGATCTCTCAGCCTCACCTACCTCACAGGGTGTCTGTTGTGGGGAGAGGAAAGGGAAGGTGAATGTAAGCCGCTTTGAGACTCCTTCGGGTACACTTTGAGATTCCTTTGGGTAGAGAAAAGCAGCATATAAGAACCAACTCTTCTTCTTCAGTAATATTAGGGCTGTCTCAGCCTTCCCTCCCACACAGGGTGTCTGTTGCGGGGAGAGGAAAGGGAAGGCGAATGTAAGCAGCTTTGAGCCCCCTTCGGGTAGAGAAAAGCAGCATAAAAAAACCAACTCTACTTCTTCTTTTGTCAGCCTAACCCACTTTATGGGACTGTTATTGGGAGGATAAAAGAGAGGAAGGGGAATAATACTGTGAGCTGCTTTGGGTCCCCATTGACCGTTTACGCACTGGGAACATCACTGCCCCAGCTCCCGTGCAGGAGCACAAATCGGGGGTGGATGAGGCGCACCAGGCCAAATGCTCCCTTGTGTGGATGCAGGAAGAGGTGGGGCAACCTGCCACGACTAAAACTCCAGCCTGCAGCCTGGCATGAAACCTCCAGTGCATAAACGGTCATTGAAAGGTAACTAGCTGCATTTGGTCTTAGGACAGGAGACTGAACGCAGCACGGCTTGTCACTTGTGGGGATTCTTCCATGCTTGGGTGGGGACGGATGGGGCTAGCAACAGGTCTCTTTCAATTACTACTGTTCATAATTGGAAAAGCCTCTGCCTTTAATCACCAGCCTTAACATTTTTATTCCCCTTATGTTTGTTGTGATCAGCAATTGAACCCAAAGGACTGATGAACTCGGTTTGTAATTCTAGCAAGGCATTATTTGTTCTCCATTATGCTGCATATTTGTTAGATACCTTCATCAGGCTGTTTGCTAATTTACTGCTAAATTATCGCTATACTCTGATGATTGCTGTTTCATTGTTTGAGGAAGTGCGCCTGCACGTGAAAGCTCACACCTTGAATAAAACTTCATTGGTCTTAAATTTTGTTCTGCTACTTCAGACCAACATGGATGCCCATCAGGATCGGTGCATAACTATGTAAAAAGTAGACATGCTGAAGAGGGGGCCAACTTGTTTACTGCAGCTATAGAGACAAGGACTAGGAGCAATGGATTCAAATTAAGGGGGTGAAGGTTCCACTTAAGTATCAGAAAGCATTTTCTGATGGTGAGAGATGTTTGTAGATTGAATCTGCTGCCTTAGGGGGTGTGGAGTCTTCTTCGTTGGAAGCTTTTAGGGGGAGATTGAACCTGTCAAAAGTGTATGATGTTTAAGTCCACCCCCCCAATAAGGTGGGGGGGGGCGGACTGGCGGGCCCGTTGTGGTCTCTTCCAGCTCTGTGTCTTCGTGGTCTCTTCCAGCTGTGATTCTGAATGCCCTCGACACTTACATCTCCACCGGTGCCAAAAGGAAATTAATTAGCACATCAGAGAAAACAGCTTGTTTGACAGAGTGCTGGATCCAGCTCAACATTTTGCTAGCAAGCAATATCTGATGTGTCGTGAAACAAGGCAAACTGTTCTGTACGGGGTTTTTTTTTTTTATTTAAGTCACATCTGCTGATGGTGTAAACCAAGGGTAACTTCTCCTTGACTTGAAAGGGACAGAACTGAGGGCCTGAGTGAGGATCATGCCCACCTCCGTTCTGTTGAGCTTGACTATCGGCTACATGTACCAATGCTGTACGCTTATTTCACAATCGGGTACAATCGGCCAGGCAAATTGTTCTGAAATGTAAGTGTGTTTTCTGTCCCCAGGCTATTAATTGTGATGACACATGAAGAGATAAGAGCGCTTTAATTTTCAGAGGATAGTCTCAGTCCTCTGCCGATGAGAGATACACAACAGAAACTGGCTTTGATTAGCAAACTAAAGAGATCCCAGGAAAGGAAAAGGGGACAATGGGGAGCATGAGTTCTTCTCTCCCCCCCCCAGCGTAGCATCTCTCTTATCTCCCAAGGAAGAGAGGCTCCAGGAGTGCTCAAATTACAAAGTAGGGAAGAGAAGATTCTGGGGGATTTCGACACTCCGTAGGAACCTTTAGAGTGAGACAAAAGAAGGAAAGATTGTTATTTTCACTCCTGTTATTTATCATTTTCTAAAGCATGCGCCCCTCCCTTTGAAGTTAGCCAGCATGCTCAAAGGCAGAGGAGTTTGAATACTAAAGACAAGCTAACCCTTAATGGTCTCAAGACTGTGGGTGAAACCAAAGATGCCTCCCTAAGTGGTTCTTCTTGTCCTGGCAGAATGACAAGTGAAAGCTAAGTAGTGACCTAAGTAGTAGGTTGATCCAGCATTGAGCAGGGGGTTGGACTAGATGGCCTGTAGGACCCTTTCCAACTCTATGATTCTGTGAACGTAAGCAGATTTTGCGTGGGTGGGCAGAAGGGATTTTGTCCATGCTTGGCTCTTGTGGCCCTTTCTTGCATGCCCAGGGAAATGTCAATCACCGCCTTGGGATTGGAAAGTGAATTTCTTCCAGGTCAGACTTGGGGGAATATTCTGGGCATTGGGGTCACTGTGGGTGGGCAGGTAGTTGTGAATTGCCTGCATTGTTGAGGAGGGTTAGACTAGATAACCCTGGAGATCCCTTCTAACTCTATGACTCTAAGTGCCCACAGCAGGAGTCTTCTGCCAAAGCCTGGGGCTGTGACTGACAGGCTTCACATCAGTGGTCCAGAAGCAAGCTATGGCTTGCATTTAAAGTACACCCTACCATCTAAGGCGGGCGATAAGATCCAGAGTCTAGAATTCCCCAATGGCAACAGTAGACAAAGAGAAGAGTTCCTTCCCTGGCCCCCAGCAAGAACAGATATTCCCATAGAAAATCCCTCTAGCATTTGCAGCATGTTAGTGCATTTAGGCTGGTGCTTCTTGGCTCCCCCATACAGTCAGCCATCCTTAGATCCACCAGACCATGTTGTGAGACAATGTGCCCCGAGGCCTCATTCATGTGTTGAATAGTCATTGGAGTGCTTATGACAGACATGAGCTGGCAGTTCCCTTCTGGGCATTGAAGTTTTAGTCATGTATGGGCCCAATTCAGTGCCTGCGGGGAAAGGGCCCCACGTATGCAAATTCAGCGCTGACAAATAAGTTTCTTCCGATATGTGGGCACATCACTGCCTAGGGAAGGGGTGAGCTCTTCAGCATCTGCAGACAGGACATTTGATATCCAAAGTTGATCTGAAGGTTATTGGATCCCTGGATGGGGTTAGGAATGGAAATCGAGCAGAATGTAGCAGCTTTGAAATGGACCCAAGATTAAAAACCTGGCAAGCTGGGCCAAAGCTACGGGGAATCCTTCACTTCTCCCATTATTCATATGTGTACAATCCACATTTATCACTGAGACCCAAGGGAGACGATATATGGAAGTAGGTGCCATCAATAAGGTGAGGAGGCCTCTAATAAATGCGGGAGGAGGACGAGGATTGCAGATATCTGAAATGAGGCTTTAGTATTAAACGTGACCCATTAAACAATGCAAGAACTTTGGGAGTTTTAAAGCAGAGGCTAGATAGTCACTTGACAGAAATGTTGATTTTATGGACTAGGGAAGATTGTGAGTGGGTGGGCAGGAAGGGATGTGCAGGTGTTTGTCTCTTGTGGCCCTTCCTAGCTGGTTGCCACTGTGCGAAGGGAGGGGAATTTCCTCCAGGCTGGATTCTGGAAATTTTGGGTAGTGTTGGCAGGGGGATAATTTTAACATGAAACTGGGGTCACTGTGGGTAGGCAGATAGTTCTGAGTTCCTGCATTGTGCAGGGGTTGGACTAGATGATTCTGGAGGTCCCAACTCTGTGATTCTATTATTCTAACTGTATAGCAGCGCAGATCCTTATCATGGATGCTTTAGGCTGATCCAGCATTGAGCAGGAGGTGGGCCTAGATGGTCCGTATGGCCCCTCCCATCTCTAGGATTCTATGATAAATGGTGTTACATGTGTAGAAATATAATGCATTGAGAGCAAGATAAAAACATATACGATACATTAGCAGTAGAGTCTGCAGTAGCGTTCCCTCTACTGAACCGTTTTCCTGAATCATTCTGTTACAATCCAGAATTCTGTTATAACAGGACCACTGTGTGACAATTCTTTTATTCAAATGCATGAGTTATTTTGTTTTACACAAAGCCCAAATTGTGTGGGGTGCTCCTGACCATCTCAGGCAGGCCATTCCACAAGGCAGGAGCCAGGAGAGAGAATGCAGTACATAAACCTCTTCTTTCGAAGACTTTGGGGTGGGTTGCCTTCATGGGGCTATCCTAGTTCTAACCTTGCCATAGACTAGTTGAAGAGAGACTGGTATCCCAGTCAGCTTCATGGCCCAAGAGAGATAGGCAGGTCTCCCTAGTTAAGTGTCTATACTCCAACCACACTGGCTTCAGGATTACGGCTGATGGGTGACAGAACCAGGTGAGTTATCAATTTCTCCTGGCAGAACCTGGACATTCCTTGCATTTCGGGCCCCAAAACCGCCATTTTATTGTGTTCAAAAGAATTTGTCACTGAAAGAACTGTCAGCACTGCAAATGCTGTTATGTTTTATATTAAGAAGAGCAAATAAAAAGCAAAGGGAGTAATAATTCCATCTTGGCTTTATTCTACATTATTTATAAGAAAATCATTATTTCCTTTCTGGGGAGGAACAAGAATATCTTGATCTGGGGTGGTTGTTTTCCAACTGTTTTAACAGAAATGAGGTTTGCCAGTATTGACAGCTCCTGAAATAAAACATTTTGTTGCTTGAAGAAGGTGGTATCTATAGAAGGTGCTATTTGCTTGACCCAGGCAGTGGAGGCCAGAGAGAACTTGGGATGGGGGTGAGACAGGGAGACTTCCTTAACACAAGCTAAACATCAGTAGAACATCTGACTGCACACAGATTGCCATGTCCCCAAACAGGGGACTAATTGCCATGTCCCTAAACAGGGGAACTAATTGCTTGAAGATCAGTTGTAATAGTGAGAGATCATCAGTCACCACCTTGCAGTTGGCACAAGGCTATTTTAATTCATGGGCATGCCGGGCAGTTGCCCGAGGGCCCCACGAGCATAGGTGCCCCA
Source organism: Paroedura picta (assembly GCF_049243985.1). Lineage (NCBI taxonomy): Eukaryota > Metazoa > Chordata > Lepidosauria > Squamata > Gekkonidae > Paroedura > Paroedura picta. The sequence continues at coordinate 162,380,753 of NC_135370.1, forward strand.
TGCTAATCTATGTGCGTATTCATAGTTTGTGATATGTGAATGGGCAGGCTGTTTATATAAGATGTAAATAGTGTAGAATGTAGACCAAGACAGAACTGAAGCCAGGCCACACATTGAATCCCTCACTCCCCCTCACTGGCAGTCTTCAAGCAAAGGTTGGATACACACTTTTCTTGGATGCTTTAGGATGCTTTGGGCTGATCCTGCATTGAGCAGGGGGTTGGACTAGATGGCCTGTATGGCCCCTTCCAACTCTATGATTCTATGATTCTATGATTCTATGACTCACAGTGTTGTGAATCAGCAAGCAGTAGAGAGTTTGGATGAAGAATAAAATTATAATGTAAGAAAGTTAATTTGCTAAAATCTGTTCTGTGACTTGAGTTTGTATTCCAAGAGTTATATTTGTGTAGTGAAAGGCTGGAGGAAGTGTAAATAAAGTGAATTGACAAAAAATAACTTTTTATTGTGTAAAGTCTGATTTTTCAGGGCCAAATTGAAAAGTACTTTTCTGAAGATAGAGACTGAGGACAAGCAAGTCAAAAATTGTATGATAAAATGGATGCAGAATCTAGGTCAAAGTATGAATGGGAACAGTTATGTGGGAAGAATGCTAAGCTAATGGAATGTCAATCATTGAGAGAAACTGGTATAAAATGGTGGTATATAACTCCTAATGGTCCCAGCAGAATGGGAAATGATGGAGGTGTCATGATGCTATTGGTTCCTTTTTTCATATGTGGTGGTCTTGTGAATGTATCAAAAAGTACTGGACAAAAATACATGGTGTGATGGAGAAGATTCTAATTATCAAGTCTCCTTTATATCCTAAATTTATGTTAAGTGCCTTTCCCCCTAATTTGCCTGAAACTGTGGCAGTCAGACTCCCAATCTCTTCAAGAAACAACAAGAACAGCCTGGTGTGGACACATGGTTCAATAAGATGAGAGAATTTGCTTCAATGGCAAGACTGACTAACTTAGTAAACAGAAGGTCATAGGAAGAATTTAACGAGCACTGGGACTTTTCCCTAGAATTTGTGGACAAGTAGAAGCATCTTCCTTCTGTATTCTTTATTGTAACGGCCGTTACCTCACAACAAATGGGAGAAGTACTTGTGGTGGAGATTCCAGTGAAGAAAATGGTGGGAAGAGATATTCTGTTTAATAGGAATAGCTGAAAAGTGTAATGTAAAACCATTTATTCTGGTTTTTTCTAATGTTATGTCTTCTGTACTTTACTATACTATAAAAAAACATTTAAGAAAAAACCCCCCACTAATTTTGCTGGAGGAAACTGATAAATATAAGTTTAATTTTATTGAGGCAATGCTATACTATCGAGCTATACTATCGAGCTCCACTATCGAGTGAACGCCCCCTCTGGAAGACTGAAGGGAAGTAGGAGGAGTTTTAGCCATCTTAATGTTTGTGATGTTTTTAAATCTAGTTTTAAGGGATTGGGGTTTTTTATGGGGGTATATTGTTATGTGATCCACCTTAAGTCCCAGGAGGAAGACAGACTATAAATCATCATCATCATCATCATCATCATCATCACCATCATCATCATCATCATCATCATAGGTTTTTTATTCCTGTGAGGGGCTCTGTAGGAGTAGCCCCTGTGCACTGCTTTTCCCTGGGGTCTATAATGCTGCTTATAGGGCTCTGGGCTGATGACCCTACTGTGTTCCATATCATCAACCCGCAAGCCTTCAGAGATATCCAAACCAGAGTCTGACGCTCTCTGCATTCTCTGCTCTCTTTCTCTACTAGGTTAGCCTGAGGAGAAGGGTCAAGAAACTGGCTACCAAGATGGTAATCACTAGTGGAAATGAAGAAGAAAAAGCCAACCAAGAAAAGGAGAGCAAGGAGGAAACCATCCTGGCGATGCTGGGCATCATTGGGACAATCCTCAACCTCATCGTGATCATTTTTGTGTACATCTACACGACGTTGTGAGCCGCGGCGGCAAAGCCATTCCAGACAGTTGACCTGAGGTGACGGCAAACTTTTGTGCGCTGTTGACACGCGGTTTAACGGGAACAGACACTTTTGTGTATTAAGACGCCATAAAACTGCTGCCGGCGGGCAGCTGGAGGTTGAAGCACAATTAATCTAACAAGACTTTTTTCACAGTTACAAGCAGAACTCCCCCCCCCCACCTCTCGCCCGCCTCTTCTGCCTTTTCTGTTTTCATTTGTTCTCAAGAAAGAACTGCGGATATGTAAATAGCAGCTCTGGAGGAATCCACGGCAGACCGAACATTTCAGTACAGCCAGGGGAAGACGGGACGCTCTTGTAAACAGTTTCCAATGTAGAGCATATTCATGCCCAGATATGTTCCACAGATAGCTAAGTAGCTGTCTTTTTGTGTATTTTAGATCACATCATCGTCTCTTCTCTTTTCATTTACGGTGAAGCTAGCAAGGTGTTTGTTTTTTTACAAAAAAAAAATTCAAATGAGGGATGTGTAACGAAGTGGCGTGGGGTGGGGGGAAATGACCACTTTGTTGAGCCGCCTGAGAAAACGCAAGATGAAAGCTTTGGCAGAGTCCGTGACATGTTATTTCTTTTCTCTCTTGTCCGCCTGATATCTGTGTCTCTTCATACCAAGGTTTATAAATATCTATTTTTAATAAATGTGCTATATTTTTAGCATGAAACAAACATTATGGAGACCCTCAGGTCATTGGTTCAGCCTGCATTTCCTCCGTGAAAGAGCCTCCCCCATCCCATCCCAATTTCATAGAATCATAGAGTTGAAAGGGCCTCCAGGGCCATCTAGTCCAACCCTCAGCAGAATGCAGGAAATGTCCACAAGAGCCAAGCACATACACAATTCCTCTGTCCACCCGTTTACAATCTGCCTATGTTCACAGAATTAGCATTTCTGTCCGATGGCTATCTAGCCTCTGCTTAAAAACTTCCAGAGGAGAACCTACCACCTCTCAGGAACCTTCCACCTCCACTGAAATGCTCTGTGAGAAACCTCTTCTGGATGTTTAGCCAAAAATCCTTTTGAATTAATTTCAACCCATTGGTTCTGGTCTGACACTCTGGGGTAACAGAAAACAACTCTGTTCCATCCTCTATGTGACAGCCCTTCAAGAACTTGAAGATGGACATCATATCACCTCTTAGTTGTCTTTTTTTCCAGGCTAAACAGACCAAGCTCTCTCAACCTATCCTTATACATCTTGGTGTCCAAACCCCTCACCATTTTTGTCGCCCTCTTCTGGATGTCCTTGTTTGTCTACATCCTTCTCCAATGGTGGTGCCCAAGACTGAACACTGTACTCTACGTGAGGTCTAACCAGAGCAGAATAAAGTGGTACCATCACCTCACATTATCTGGATACTATACTCCTTTTGATACAGCTCAAAATCCCATGTGTCTTTTTAGCTACCAAATCACACTGCTGACTCATTTTAAGTGTATGGTCTAATAAGACTCTTTTCACACATACTACTGCCAAGACGAGTCTTGCCCATCCTATAATGAGGCATTTGATTTTTCCTACTTAAATGCAGAAGTTTACATTTATCACTATTGAAATAAATTTTATTTATTTTAGCCCAGTTTTCAGGCCTTTCAGGACTATCCCATATCCTGATTCTGTCTTCTGGTATGCTTGCTACCCCTCCCAGTTTAGTATAATCTGCAAATTTAATAAGCACCCCCTCTAGAGCTAGTTTGGTGTAGTGGTTAGGAGTGCGGACTTCTAATCTGGTGAGCCGAGTTCGATTCTGTACTCCCCCACATGCAGCCAGCGCTGATAAAGCTGTTCTGACTGAGCAGTGATATCAGGGCTCTCTCAGCCTCACCCACCTCACAGGGTGTCTGTTGTGGGGAGAGGAAAGGGAAGGTGAGTGTAAGCCGCTTTGAGACTCCTTCAGGTAGAGAAAAGTGGCGTATAAAAATGAACTCTTCTTCTTCTTCTTCTTCTTCTTCTTCTTCTTCTTCTTCTTCTTCTTCTTCTTCTTCTTCTTCTTCTTCTTCTTCTTCTTCTTCTTCTTCTTCCAAATCATTTATAAATATCTTGAACAATGCAGGGCGCAGGACAGATTCCTGAAGTACTCCTCTCAAAGAAGGTGATGAACCATTAACCTTTGGGTGCAATCTGTCAAGCAGTTTTCGAGCCACCTGACAATAATAGGATCCATACTGCATTTTACCAACTTGTCAATAAGAATATTATGTAGAACCTTATCAAAAGCTTTAGTGAAATTGAGATGAAATATATCCACAGCATTCCCCTGATCCAGCAAGGTAGTAACTTTCTTCAAAAAAAAAAAAAGGGATAAGAAGAAGAAGAGTTGGTTCTTATATACCGCTTTTCTCTACCTGAAGGAGTCTCAATGCAGCTTACATTTGCCTTTCCTCTCTCCACAACAGACACCCTATGAGGTGGGTGAGGCTGAGAGAGCCCAGATATTCCTGCTTGGTCAGAGCAGTTTTCTCAGTGTTGTGGTGAACCCAAGGTCACCCAGCTGGTTTCATGTGGGGGAGCACAGATTCAAGCCCAGCTCTCCAGATTAGAAGTCTGCACTCCTAACCAGTATACCAAGCTGGTTAGTCTGACGTGATTTTTTCTTGACAAAGCCATGCTGACTCTTAGTAATTACAGCCATCCGCTCTAGCTGCTCAAGGACCAACTGTTTGATGATTTGTTCTAAAATTTTGCCTGGTATAGATGTCAAGCTATTGGGTCAATACTTACATGGGTCCTCCTATTTTGCCTTCTTGACGATGGGAACAACTTTTGCCCACCTCCAATCTTCTGGCACTTCACCTGTTCTCCAAGAATTGTCAAAAATAATGGACAGTTTTTCAGAAATTACATCTGCAAGTTCTTTTAGTATCCTTGGATGCAATTCACCTCAGCCTTTTTAAACAGAAGGTATCTTTCAGCAATCTAATAGTCCCTTTGTTGTCATGCACTGAGCTGCAAATTCCATGGTAACATATGTGTTTATGCTACATGCCTGACATGCTGTTGGAATGCCAGTTGGAAAGTATTGCCCATACTACAGAGGTACGAAAATAGCAACAGAAGAGCTGGTTTTATATCCCACCTTTTTGTACCCGAAGAAGTCTCAAAACAGATTAAAGATTCCTTCCCCACAGCAGGCATCTCATGTAATAGGTGGAACTGAAAGAACAGTGACTGGTCCAAGGTTACCCAGCAGGCTAGGGAATCAAACTCCAGTTCTCCAGATAAGAGTCTGTTGCTCTTAACCACTACTCCATGCTGGCAGTGACATTTCTTGGCAGGATTTGAGTAGGTAGACCACCACCCACCATCTTGGTGTAGTGGTTAGGAGCCAGGTTTGATTCCCCACTCCTCCTCCACCTGCAGCCAGCTGGGTGACCTTGGACTCACCACAGCACTGATAAAGCTGTGATATCAGGGCTCTCTCAGCCTCACCTCCCTCACAGGATGTCTGTTGTGGGGAGAGGAAAGGGAAGCTACTTTGAGACTCCTGGTAGAGAAAAGCAGCATATAAGAACCAACTCCTCTTCTTTTTCTTACACATATGTTCATTCTTCCCAGAGTGTTACATACTAAGGATTCTAATGTGGCCTACATGCTGCAGTTGCCTACGGTTAATTATTTGAGACACAGGGGCACTTTTTATTTGTTTGTTTGTTTGTTTATTTATTTATTAAATTTTTATACCGCTCCTCCATATGGCTCAGGGAATCATCAGGGAATCTAGGAAGTCTAGAACCGTTGCAGGGCCCTTAAATTTAATTGGCATGTTGAAAACATCTTACATTAAGAGAAGAAGAAGAAGAAGAAGAAGAAGAAGAAGAAGAAGAAGAAGAAGAAGAAGAAGAAGAAGAAGAAGAAGAAGAAGAAGAAGAAGAGTTGGTTCTTATATGTCGGTTTCCCTACCAAAGGAGGCTCAAAGCGGCTTACAGTCGCCTTCCCATTCCTCTCCACTTTCAAATCTCCACAAAATGGGACTTCCCCCATCTTGCTACCACTCCTAGGAGCAGAATGAGGGATGAATCTATAGCGGAAGGAGGAAATCTGTTGGTGTAAAAGAGCTGCTGGATCCAACCCATTCCTTCCCACACTTCCTGCTTTAGATTAAACTATAAAACAAGCAGATTTGGAATCTGTCTTGTAGAATGAGTATGCCTAGTAGCATGTCTAATTCTGTGGATCCAACACAACTCAAAAGATACGACTTTTTAAAACCAGTAATTGGGGGAGTAAAAGGTAACCGTTTCACCTATTCCCCTCCTAGCTACAAAGCAAGCGACTAAGCACTCTTCTGTATATAGGACAAAAGCTGGACTTATTGGAAAAATCAGCTTTAATTGGAGATAATTAGCTCTATCGAAAGCTGGCCCCATGACAGGCCAGATCTTCTGGTGATATGATAGAAACCAGGAGAAGGGTTATAATTTGGTTTGTGTTTACCACTTGCTTCCTCTGTGCCCAGGGAAAGGCAGTTAACCTCTCTTTGCTTTGGATAATAATGTAGATCTATCTCAGCGGGGTGTTAAGAGGCTTAATGTTGAGAAAGCACTTTGAAAAACCAAGCATGGGGGAGCGATCAAAGCACAGTTATGACTGCGTATCTTTGCTTCGGTGTTGCTAATTCAACCCACGCCACAATGCAGAACAGAAAAGTATGCAAGGACCAACTCGGCCAGACTTGACTCCCGTATTTTGAGAATTCAAGATCAGATAGCAAAATAAAGACCCCCTTGTTTCATTGACTGGTCCTCACATGTTGATGTGATACGGACAGCATCAAGGGTCCTTCCCCTTCCCACTGCAGACTTCTGATCTACACAAAATGCAGCTCCTGAAAGACAGGGGATCCTTGGGGGTGGCATGCAGAGCCTCTACCATGAATAGGGGACTGATGGGAATTGCCCCCTTCCCTTCCATCAGCAAAAAATCTTGTTCAGATCCAACTTGAAGTGATACTCAAGATTCAAATCTTTATCAGGTCATCTCAGATATGTTTTTTGATGGAGGAGCACATTTACTTACCCCCAGAGTAGAAGCAATGAGAACCACCTTCCCACCAGTCTTATCCACATGGTTGGAATATTTCTCATGAACAGCAGCAGTGGCATGGGATGTATCTTTGGGAATCACCTCCTACACAGCTTGATATCATAGAATCATAGAATCATAGAGTTGGAAGGGGCCATACAGGCCATCTAGTCCAACCCCCTGCTCAACGCAAGATCAGCCCTAAGCATCCTAAAGCATCCAAGAAAAGTGTGTATCCAACCTCTGCTTGAAGACTGCCAGTGAGGGGGAACTCACCACCTCCTTAGGCAGCCTATTCCACTGCTGAACTACTCTGACTGTGAAAATTTTTTCCCTGATATCTAGCCTGTATCGTTGTACTTGAAGTTTAAACCCATTACTGCGTGTCCTCTCCTCTGCAGCCAACAAAAACAGCATCCTGCCCTCCTCCAAGTGACAACCTTTCAAATACTTAAAGAGGGCTATCATGTCCCCTCTCAACCTCCTTTTCTCCAGGCTGAACATTCCCAAGTCCCTCAACCTATCTTCATAGGGCTTGGTCCCCTGGCCCCAGATCATCTTCGTCGCTCTCCTCTGTACCCTTTCAATTTTATCTACGTCCTTCTTGAAGTGAGGCCTCCAGAACTGCACACAGTACTCCAAGTGTGGTCTGACCAGTGCCGTATACAATGGGACTATGACATCTTGTGATTTTGATGTGATGCCTCTGTTGATACAGCCCAAAATGGCATTTGCCTTTTTTACCGCTACATCACACTGCCTGCTCATGTTTAGTTTACAATCCACAAGTACCCCAAGGTCTTGTTCACACACAGTGCTACCTAGAAGATATGTGTATGAAGGAAGGGTCAGGTGTCCCATACAGTGTTGGGAAATTGGGGACAGGCACGTCTGGGTAGCTCAAGCCCCAAATGAACCAGTATCATTATATATTTTGCTTTCAGGCATTGGCCTCAGTTCCAGCTAAGTTGTCCACTGCCCCCCCCCCCCCGCTCACATTGGATAGTTGCAGTGTGAATTATCTAACTGTACACCTCGTCTCTTTACATGGTCTAGTTGTTTGTGTGACATATTGTGCTAATGATCAGCTATTTCACTGTGGATTGAAGTGCCTTCTCTCCCTTCTTCTAATTTGTGTCAACCACTCATGGAATAGAGAGGGCAGTTTGGCATGGTAAGCACAAAAAGGCCATCCCAGCCCTGCAAATTACGGTTTGTGGTCTGGCAAACAGCATGCATGTCAACCGTGGGCAGTGCAGAGATGACTGCAAAACGACAGATGACTTTGTTCCAGAGTAAGAACTTAATAGCTAGGTGGCCTAACTGGCACGTGGCCTGAATGAAAAAACAAAATAATGCCACCACCAGATCAAAAGTAGTGATAAGAAAACATGGACGCAAAATCATTCCCATTCATTTAGGATTACCTTTGTCTTCCTTTCCATGGCTTTCCTTGAGCTTGCCTTGGGAGATATGCCAGGACAAACAATAAAGCAGCTCATGACATGAGCAGAATAGCTTTTCTTCCTTTCATCCATAGCAAAGCATTTGAGAAAGGAGAGCTGGAGTGATTGCACACCCGCAGCGCCACTTCGGGGGACTGCTGGTTCGTTGTGGTGGAGCAGCGTGCTCCACTGCTTCTTTTGTTCCCATGGGGAACACATTTGGGCAGTAGAGCTGGTCCTCTGTTTTTTGCAGCCCTGCAGGGGACACATTTTGATGGTGTATCTGGTCCACCACTGAAATGTGTACCCATGGGGGGTGCAGCCACAGCAGAAAGGATCGGTTTCATGGGTTGTGTGTGTGTTTTTTGCTTCCCCCCCCCCAGGATATTGGGATTCCATGAGAACACAATCCCATCTTCCTGCAAAAATATAATAAACTAGTAATCAAGCCCGCTGCAACTTATACAGCGGGTGCTAGGTTAGGGAGCCCCTGGCAGTTGGGCGGAGCGCGGCTGCCAGGGGCTCCCTGGGTCGTCGGCCTGACGCGTCGGGAGGTGCTTCGCGCCTCCCGGTGTGTCAGGCCGCCGGCAAGGAAGCAACTGCGAGCCGCACGGAGGGGCGGGAGGGCGGGAATCGGCTGGGCCAATCCCGCTCCACGCGGCTGCCGGGAGCTCCCTGGCTTCGCGCCTGCCGATTGGCCCGGCCGATGGTCTGTCTGGAGGAAGGGGCCAATCAGGCCCCTTCCTCATCACGAACTAATCCCACCTTAACTCCTCCCACAAAGCGCTTAGCGCTTTATTTAGGCATGTTAAGGATAGCCCATTCAGCCTTGTGGCGGCAGAAAGCACTGTGGAGATGAGTACAGCATTCTTTGCCCTCTTTGGGCTTCCGTCCACTTGGGGTTCCATTGGGATAGGTCCCATTGGCCCCGGGAGTGCTTAAAGAAATGCGGAGAATATCCATGTTCCCTTAAAGTGGGGCAATGGTGGTCTAATGCGTGCCAGGCACTGGAGGTGGGTGGCCTGGTGGCAACATCATATGGAAGCGGAGATTAGCCCAACTTCCACATGAGCACCCTTCCGGCCTTTTCCGCCCATGTGGATTTGGCCCTGATATTGTACGCTGGTTAAGAGTGTGAGCCAGGCAGGCCATGCTTCTTATCTCACCCCTGTGATGAGCTCTCTAAGGGGCTTCAACACAACCGCAGTTCCCGCAGCCCCAGCTCCTCACCTACCATGTGCAAATAACAATGTGGACTGAGCTTTTGAAAATGTCAGTGGATATCATTGGGAGGCAAACGAATGGCAGGCAGGAAAGGGATTAAGCAGCCTTCTCATTTCTAAATCCCCCTCTCCTGAAATGCTTTGCCTTTTAAGAAATGGTGTTGGAAGTCAATTAACGACCTGGGTAGTGAAACGGTAGTGAAAAGGCCCATTTGCTTCTGGCTGGGAGCAGGCGGGTGGTGGTTTTCCAATAGAATACCAGGACACACAGGGAAACAATGAGAGGGTTGGATTCTATGCACTAGATTCAGATATTCTAGGGTTGCCAGGTCTCCCCTGGCCACTAGCAGTGCATGTGGGGGTAGAGTTGGCAGATCCAAGTTGGGAAACTCCTGGAGATTTGGGGGGGGAAGCCTGGGGGAAGACAGGGACCTCTGGAATGCTGTAGAATCCACTCTCCAAAACTTCCATTTTCTCCAGCAGAACAGAACTCTGTAGTCTGGAGATAAGCTGTAATTCCGAGGGAACCCCCTGGAGGCTGGCATTCCTAGGATTTCCCCCTGCCTAGCAATCATATACAATTCACAAAAAGGCTTTTTCAGGGGAAAGAGGGCCTTCAGTTCTCACTGATCTAAATTCAACCATGTTGTTGTTGTTAGGTGCGAAGTTGTGTCCGACCCATCGCGACCCCATGGACAATGATCCTCCAGGCCTTCCTGTCCTCGACCATTCCTAGGAGTCCATTTAAGTTTGCAGCGACTGCTTCAGTGACTCCATCCAGCCACCTCATTCTCTGTTGTCCCCTTCTTCTTTTGCCCTCAATTGCTCCTAGCATTAGGAGCGATATCTTATGGTTGAACTTATTCAACCATAAGTTATGCTAATTTACACTCACGTTGGGAACAAGGATTGGGTTGGATCAATGCAGTTTTTAATCAATCTCACCTGATTCCTCCCCTTACTCTCCTTGACTGTTGTACATTGCTTTATTACATGTAGGTCCCATGTGCACCAGCCTAGACTTTTTGAGGTGCTCACAGAGAATACCTACCTCCTTTCTTTTCTATCCGTCGAAAACCTGTTGGATCTAACCCAGTGTAATGTGACAGGTGGATATTGCGCAAAAACCCATAGTGCTATATATTAAGCAAGTACCTGGCAAAACATCCTGTTTGAAAGGGCTGTGGCTAAGCGGTAGAGCATCTGTTGGCATGCAAAAGGACCCAGGGTTCAGTCCCCAGACCAATTCTGCACAGAGGCATAAAATGCATACTGCCTTCTGCTTGCAAACATGCATTTGGAAACCGTGTGATTGCATGCTTCCCAGTGGGAGACGGCTCCCACATTTTCCTGCTGCCTTGTCATGGCTTTTAGACTCCCAATGAAGCAGTGGAGAATCCAAAAGCATAGACAAACCAAACTTCTCCCTCCACTCCTTCGGTTGTCAATCAACACAAGCCACCAATTCCTTCACAACAGTTGTTTTGGGGATGCAAACCTCATTCCCCCCCCCCCAAACCCTGAAATTAATTTTTAAAAATACACTTCTGCATTGCTATGTGGAAATGCTACTACAGTAAAACATTTAAAAAAACCTTATACTTCTGTGTTGCCACGTGATCACGCAAAAACAGTAAAATATTTCCTTAGATCCTTTGTATAATGGTCTCTCTTTATGTTTGGGTAGATTTGTGATAGGCTGGCAATGGTAACTAAACCCCTATGACTGTGTGTTCACAGTAAAGATTTAAAACACAGAGCATGAACGCCAAGATAATAAGGAGATGGCTACTTTATCATATGCCCCCCCTTTCCCCATTCATACCCCGCACAAATAGGAATGTATTCTAGCTGCCCGAGCCCAAAATTGTACTGTGCACAATGAAGAGAACATTTTTATTTGCACTGAGGGCACGTAGCTTCTTCTTTTTTTTTAACTTGGGTCTGGAAATGGAGAGGGGAGGATGAATGCGAGGGTGGACAAAGTGCTACCAAGACTGTCGTGCATTTCTCCCTCCAGGCTTGTCCCTGTTGGCACCCCAGATTGCAGAGCGACAAGAAGTGGCATATTGAGATTTGATGATTTCCCTCATCGCAAAGCAAATCTGCCTAAAACTCACGCCACCTCCTGCACAGCCGCGGGTTGCTGCCAACGTCATGTGGAATCAGCACTAAAACCCGTGAGCAATGAGAGGCTGTCCAGGGGCAAATTCCTTGTGCAGAAACAGTCCCAGCATTTCCACTTAAAAGGGAACAGAGTAGGTGGTGGGAAAAACAAGACCCTGGATCACAAGACCTTGAGAAGCCATTGCCAGCCTGAGGACGCACTATTGACTTTGATGTACCTGTTAAGCTCATGGGTTCAAGGATGCCAGGATCACTGGGAGTTCAAACAGCTCTTTATTAGGATCTCAGCATGGTGGCACAAGAAGCAAAACTAAACTGAGAACCCACTGAAAACCCTCAACTTAGATACAATCACAAACAATGGATCTTCCTGCCTGTGTGTACTATTGGTCAGTTTCTGTTTGAACTGAGTAGACCCTCAGACTGGGATCTAGCAGTGCATTGGTCCATTACACAGCCCACTTCAATCCTGCCTTGGACCACAAGATCGGTCCTCTGCAGAACCGCTAACAGAATCACAAACTCAACCATACCAAACGCCTGATTCAGTACAGGGCAGCTTTGTGTGTCGATGGGAAAGCAAGCACTGAACTGTGCATATTTCCCTGCTTGCCTCCTAACCTGGATAGCCCAAGCAAGCCCAATACTTTCAGCTCTCAGAAACCAAACAGGGAGGACCAAACAGGGTATTGGATGGGAGACCTTCAAGGAGTTGGGTGGTAGTTCTTCCAGGGAACACCGGGGGTCATGATGCAAAGGCAGGAAATGGGAAGCCACCTCTGAATGTCCCTTGCCTGGCTGCCAGACAAACCCTGGCTCTTCTAGCTACCCTACCTATGCTGTACGACAAATCAATCAACTCCTGCTTCCTTCCCTTCTTGTGAGTGGGGCGTTTTGCTGCAAAATGGAAAAGGTCCGTTAAAGCAGTCTGCTTCCCCCCCTCCCCAGAAGGGAAGCCGCTTTCTCATCTATCAGAGCCCGGGGTTTTGCCTTTGTCTCCCTCATGTCCCTGTTCTTCTCCGTAGTCGAGAGGGAAGGGCTGGAAACGCACACAATGCAAGAACAAGCCCGAGGCCAAGAAAGCAAATCAAGGCTTCTCCAAACAGAGTGGAACATTGGGCAAAGCAATGGTAAATGAACTGGAACAAACACTCCTGCACAGGTGGGGTGATGAACTGTGTGCCTGACGCTAAGGGGAAATTTCTCACGCATGGCAGGGGTTGCCAACAGGCCTGGAGAAGAAGAAAAAATGCCCTGTTTCTTTAATATAGGTCTCATTCCTGGAAATGGAATACAGGAGATTTTCAGGTCATGGAGGTGTCTGACATCATGCAGTAGATTACAGCCCATCAAGCTGCTATTACAGAGACTTTTCTCTCCAGGTAGTTGGCAGCTCTGGAAGAGAAGGCAGCATGGTGTAGCCCAATTTCGTCAGATCTCAGAAGCTAATTAGAGTTAGACCTTGGATGGGAATCTGCCAAGAAAGTCTATGCAGAGGAAGGCAAGGGCAAGCCACCTCTGCTTCTCACTTGCCTTGAGAACTCCTTGCTGGGGTCCCCATAAGGCAGCTGCGACTGGCACACAGAGAGCTGTCAGTCCTGCATATGGAAGCCTATAGCCAAGTTGCCAAGACAAGAGATGGGAAGGGGTGGCTTGCCATTCCTTTCCACTGCACAGCACTAGGGATGGAATGAACCACATTTTTGCGGTTCAGTGTGTGGTGCGTGGCTGAGCCACAAACTGAACCACCAACCTGTACGAACCAGGAGGTTCATGAACTGACCCAGTTTAAATACATGCTTTCTGCTCCCCATGGTGTTTTCTGGGATGCAGAAAGTAGGGTTTCTAATAGCGGAGCAGCAAGGTAAGATCCTGCTATGTGCTCATCAAGAACTGTCACAACAGACACCCTGGGAGGGAGGTGAGGCTGAGAGAGCCCTGAAATTACTGAAGAAGAAGAAGAGCTGGTTCTTATATGCCTCTTTTCTCTACCCAAAGGAGGCTCAAAGCGGCTTACAGTCGCCTTCCCTTTCCTCTCCCCACAACAGACACCCTGTGGGGTGGGTGGGGCTGAGAGAGCCCTGATATTACTGCTCGGTCAGAACAGCTTTATCAGTGCTGTGGGGAGCCCAAGGTCACCCAGCTGGTTGCATGTGGGGGAGCGCAAAATCGAACCCGGCTCACCCAACTAGAAGTTCGCACTCCTAACCACTACACCAAACTGGCTACAGAGAACGTGTAAGTGTGGCTGCCCTTCAGTGTCCAAAGATAGGAGCTTTTTGAGCTTTCAGATAAGATCCCAGCCATGGTCAGATCAGATCCACCCCTGCTCAGCTTATTTATCATATGGTGTGTTTAGTGCAGATCTGAGGAGTGTCTGGCAGCCAAGCAAGGGATATTCAGAGATGGTTTGCCATTTCCTGCTTCTTTCTCATTGTCCGTAGTATTCTTTGGAGGATCAACCACCTGAATCCTCAGAGGTCACCCATCCAAATAGTAGCCAGGATCGACCCTGCTTGGCTTCCGGGACCTGGAGGGACCGGGTTTGCCTGGGCTCGAACAATGTGACAGCATCAGGTCTCTCAGACCACTCCTTGGTCTTTTCACACACTCCAATGAATCCCTACAGAAACCACACATCCTTTTGTTCCTTCTGAGAGTCTGACAAGTTCCCGGAAACAAATGACCCCCTGGTGCTGGGTTCCCACTGCCTGGGCAACTAAAGAAAGAAGCAATCGATAAACATGCGGTCTGCTTCTCCATCATTCGCCTCCAGGCTTGCGGCGAGATTGACTGAGATGCGAGGAATAGTAAAAGAGAACCCAGCCGTCACTTGTTTGAGCCTCCTTTTCAGACTAGCGTTTATTGATAACCCCCGTCCCCTGGGCAGAAGGCGCAGTTCTTTGCCAGAACTTCTCTGCTGCGTTCTGCCCATTAAGTCCTGTCGAAAGCACTGCTGGCTGACTGCAAACAAAGCAATGGCACAGGACACAGCAAGCGTGCAAAGGGCAAACCCCTCTTTTGGAGGACTGTTTCTTTAAGAGAAAGACTGGTTCACCAGTTGGGTGACCTTGGGCTCGCCACAGCACTGATAAAGCTGTTCTGACCAAGCAGTAATATCAGGGCTCTCTCAGCCTCACCTCCCTCACAGGAGGTCTGTTGTGGGGAGAGGAAAGGGAATTATAAGGCGCTTTGAGACTCCTTTGGGTAGAGAAAAGCGGCATATAAGAACCAACTTCTTGTAGGACAGGTGAGAATCTAGCCTTCAGGGTTTCTCAGCTGGGCCCTGAGCCCAAGGACAGCCCTCCCCCTGAATTCTGCATCTTGCTGCCTGTCCAGAAGTAGAGACAGGTCACTTTGACCTCCTTCTATCCTGGGATGAAGAGCAAAGATTAGGCACAGTTTAGGGAACCTCTTTCCTTAAAGCAGGACAGAGAGAAACAGCCCAAGGCAACCCAAACAAGCAGAAGGGGGATTTTATTATTTATTTACTGCACCTTGAGTTTCAGGTCAGTTTTACAACATGGCTCAGTAAACATGTTCTAGTGTATAGCAAAGGACAACATATTCCCAAATTCAGTTCTGTAAAATGACAGCAGTGTTTTTTAAACAGTTAACCACTAACCATTTGAACATTTAACCATCTCTTAACAGGGCATTGATCTCTGTCACCTGAAGATCAAGCGTCAGGGTGAGCGATCTCCAGGTACCACCAGGAAATTGGAAACCACACTTTTATATTCTTGTGTTGCATTTTGACAGCATGGCTGCAAAGGCATCTAGGCGGCAGTCATTCCCAAAGCATGTAGCTCCAATTAAACCTAAAGAAATTTTCAACTTTAATTTAAAAAACTCAAACACTCAGGCTAGAATTTACACACAGGGGCCTGCGTCGTGACTAGGATTGCCAGCTCTGGGTTGGGGAAATCATTTAGACTTTTGGGGATGGAACCTGCAGGAGAGGGAAGGGACCTCATTGGGGCCATCCAGCCCACCTTCTAAGACAGCCAGCGTGATGGCTAGGTTAAGGTTAACCACTAGGTTAAGAGCAGCAGCTTCTAATCTGGCGATCTGGGTTTGATTCCCCACTCCTCCACACACACCAACTAAATGACCTTGGGCTAGTCACAGTCCTGCTAGATCTGTTCTCATAAAGCAGTAATATCAGGGCTCTCTCAGCCTCACCTCCCTCAAAGGGTGTCTGTTGTGGGGAGATGAAAGGGAAAGAGATTGTAAGCTGCTTTGAGACTCCTTCGGGTAGAGAAAAGCGGCATATAAGAACCAACTCTTCTTTTTCTTCAGCAATATCAGGGCTCTCTCAGCCTCACCTCCCTCAAACGGTGTCGGTTGTGGGGAGAGGAAAGGGAAAGAGATTGTAAGCTGCTTTGAGACTCCTTCGGGTAGAGAAAAGCAGCATATAAGAAGCAACTCTTGTTCTTCTTCAGTAATATCAGGGCTCTCTCAGCCTCACGTACCTCAAAGAGTGTCTGTTGTGGGGAGAGTAAGGGAAGGCGATTGTAAGATGCTTTGAGACTCCTTCAGGCAGTGAAAAGTGGGGTATAAAAACCAGTTCTTCTTCATGGCCATTTTCTTCAGGGGAAATGATCTCTGTTGCCTGGCAATGAGCTGTAATTCCAGGGGATCCTCAGGAGGCTCACAATCCGAGAGAGGAGACCCAGGTTTATTCCCCACTGACAGACTTTGAACCAATCATTCTCCATACCACAGGATACAGCACCTCACAAGGGTGTTGTTAAGCTGGGGAAGGGAACGGGCCTGCCATCCCAACCTTCTAGGAGGAAGAGCAAGATAACAAATGTAGAATAAGTCATTTCTACCGGCCATATTTTAGCAAGAAGGGCAACTTCTGGATGAATGACTGAGATCAGAGGCACATTGCGAAAGGGAGGCGGTGAGGAGCTTTTTCTCCAAGGATGTTCACATTCCAAATCCCACTCCCAGTGGCTCATAGGGATGTACCTGATATTCACCTCCCCTGAACTTCTCCTGGGATTTTGAATTAAGATTCTTCCTCCCCCCCCCCCCCCCGCCGCCCACCACACACACACAAAAGAAGTGAATTAAAGATCTGAATTAAGATTTTCTTTCTGAAGCAAATCGGTTTGAATGTTATCTGTTGTTTTATTTCCCAGTTTTATCTGAGCTGGTTTTATTTGAGCAATAAGGGTTCTATTTTTAGCAGGCTCCATGGTTCTGGCTGCTGTTTTCAAGCCACTTTTGGGTGCTTTGGGGAGTGTGCAATGTTCTCAATAAACTCGTCACACAAGTGGCACGGATGCCTTTCGAAAGCTCCCTTGTTCTGTATTTCCAAATGCTGTGGAGGCAGGGCTGCAGTCTTTCCTCCTTCACATGTGCAGGAATGACAGATTGCTCCACGCCTCCTTGCTGCACCTGTGCATTTGGTGGCCTCAAGAAGAGCTGCCACAAAGTTTGGGTCAAACATGGCCAGCAGTTGGACTTAGCAAGTTTGTGTGAGGCAATCGGATGGGAGCCCGGTCTGACAGATTGACAGCAAATAACTGTAACACCAAGAGGGCTGGGTTGTATCAACAACAAAAAAATTCACACCTCTGCTTGTCCAAAGTGCTGCTGATCCAAGCAAAATAAGTATCCATTAACTTAGACCAGGGATAGTCAAACTGTGGCCCTCTAGATGTCCCTGGACTATAGTTCCCATGAACCCCTGCCAGCAAATGCTGGTGGGGGCTCATGGGAATTGTAGTCCATGGACATCTGGAGGGCCGCAGTTGGACTACCCCTGAGACCAATATCAAAGAGTGAGTGTTTTTTAACACAGCATTTATTTTAACTATCTAGAGAAGTATCCACAAAGCAAGCCACCATTTTCCCTACTTTTTTCCCCCTTGAGTCCCTACGTTTGCCAGTCTCCAGGTGAGGATCTCCAGACCATCCTGGAGAAAATGGATGCGTTGGACTGTGAAAACTATAGCAGTATAACTTCCTGAGCTCCCACTCCTCTGGAAACCTAGACTACAGAGATCCCTTCAGCTGGAGATAATGGCTTCTTTGGAGGGTAGAATTTATGTAATTATACCCCACTCCCCATATCCTGACCTTCTCAGGCTCCCCCCACCCATCTCCCTAGATCCTGCCCTTCTCAGATGCCATCCCCAAACCTCCAGCTATTTCCCAACCCAAAGATGGCAGCCCTACCTGGATGTGACTTGATGGCACTTTCCACCACCAAGCTTTCTAGTCCATT
The DNA here is from genome assembly GCF_049243985.1 of Paroedura picta. Classification (NCBI taxonomy): domain Eukaryota; kingdom Metazoa; phylum Chordata; class Lepidosauria; order Squamata; family Gekkonidae; genus Paroedura; species Paroedura picta. Next base: position 162,398,819 of record NC_135370.1, read on the forward strand.
GGGCAGCCTTTTGATGGTCCAATGAGTTCCCCTTAGTTTCTGCTCAGTGTTCTAGTAGGATTAAGAATCATAAAAACCACAGTACGTGCGGAGAAGGTGTTCCAGCCTTCCCTCCTGCAAGTGGTCTAATGCCATGCAGTCCACCTTCTAAAACATTATGGGTCTTAGCTGCGGCTCATGGACTGTGACCTCAAAAAAAAAAAAACAACCCAGTAGATACCAGCCTATCCCTGGATGTGTGGTTGACCTTTGGAGGGGGCGGGGGGGGGGGTTATGTGGAACACATCTTCTGGCACGCCCCCTGAAAAGGATGTGATTATGGACCTGACATCCATAGAACCACCCTGGGGAGCACAGCAGGGGTGCAGCTGGTGGAGGGGTCCGAGGCTGTGGCCAAGTTGGTGGCTACAAAGCTGCCAGGGGTCAGGGCAGCTGCCATGCAACTTCTGTGGGCTGAGGCAGCAGCCATGAAGTTGCTGGGGGCCACGGCAGCAACTATGCAGCTTCCTCAGGCTGGGATGGTAGCCACGCAGCCTCTGTGGGCCAGGGCAGCATATGCAAAACTGCCAGGTTCACTCCACTGCCACAGACCGGGGTGGCACCAGTGAAGCTGCCAGGATGCTGCCCCTGCAGCCTGAGGAAGCTGGGTCCTCCTGCCTCGAGGAGGGAGGGGTGAAGGAGTCTGAGTGTGTGTGTGTCTGAGGGGGAGGGAGGGGGAGGGACTAATGAGGAGGTCAGGGAAGCAAAAGGGAAGGAGGGAGAGGGGAAATGGGGAGAAGGTGTTTGCCTGTATGTGTGTAGGGGAGTGTCTGTCTATCTTCTGACAGGGAGGGAGGGAGGGAGGGAGAGGGACTAAGGAGCCCTGGAACAGGTATGTGTTCCACATACCTGTGAGAGTCGGACTATCACTACATTTCTGTTTTTCCTCTTTCTTTATGCTGTATTTTGCTCACGTTTATTTCTGTTGTATTGTACTGCTTTGGGCCCCTCCCATTGGGAATATATGGGAGATAAATATACATTAATACATTGAAACACTCCTATTGTACATTCTAATGGCAGCTTTGGGGAGGGGGATTTTTATTTTTAAATGGAACAAGGGAAAGGTTCAGCACCCTTCCTTCAGCACCATGGCCCCTGAGCCTCCTTTTAAAGACGATGTCAGGAGATACGATCACAGATCGCCCACACAAATGCGTAGCTAAGCCCCAAGACTGCCTGGGCCCGGCATTTCCTCTCCTCCGTGTCTTCCTTCCACCTCCGCTTTCCTCTTTGCCCTGCAGGATGCCTTAAGCTTCATAAACAATAAATCTTCCCTTGCACCTATTTCCCCAGAGTAGAAATGTGTTGAAAACTTCATTCCCCCCACCTCCCTCCCTCTCTCCAGAGAGAACAGTAAACAATAGGCTCTACTTTTCCTCCGGCTGCTTGTCATCTCAAGCCAGTCTCGGGTTGCCCTCGAAGGAACAGCTTTCACAAGCTGGCTGTGTGCGGGGTGCTGGCTCGTGCTATTCTCCAGGGGATTTAGAGAAAAACTTGCCCGTCTGCGACTGCTCTAGAGGCTGTTAGCCCACCAAGACCTCCTCCGTTCCCCATTAGCTTGTCTGTCTGTGTAATGCACATGTTGAGTCACGACTTTACCCTTTTTCAGAAAAGACCAAGAAATGTGTTTTTCATTGCAAATGATACGCTTCTCTTTATACGCTCAGGGCATTGGCCAGACACTTCTGCATGTTGAGAGCAGAGGAGAGAAGAAGAAGAAGAAGAAGTAGTTTTTCTATTCGGCTTTTCACTGTCCGAAAGAGTCTCAAAGTGGCTTACAATCACCTTCCCTTCCTCTCTCCACAACAGATACCCTGTGAGGTAGGTGAGGCTGAGAGAGCTCTGACCAAACTGCTTGGTCAGAACAGTACTATCAGGGCTGTGACAAGCTCAAAGTCACTCAGCTCGCTGCATAGGAAGGAGTAGGGAATCAAACCCGGCTTGTCAGATTCCAAGCTGGTGCTCTTAAACCACTGCACAGAAGTCCTCAAGTTGTCTGTGTGCCACATCTAGGGTGGCCAAAGCCAACGGAGAGCACCACTCCTGTTCCTTTCTTAATTGTGTCCAAGAGGAAATTGGAGCAGGAATAGCTTTTCTTTCCCTGATCTGAGTGGCCCAATCTAGCCCAATCTCATCAGCTCCTGGGAAACTTTAAAGGGGAATAATCTAGATTTGTACTTGGATATGGTGTTGCAGTTGGGAAATACCTGTAGATTTTGGGGGTGAAGCTTGAGGGTTTGGGGAGAGACTTCATCATTAGGGCATAATGCCTTAGAGCTTAGGGCTGATCCTGCGTTGAGCAGGGGGTTGGACTAGATGGCCTGTATGGCCACTTCCAACTCTATGATTCTATGATTCTAGAGTCCATCTTCTATAGCTGCAATTTTCTTAAGGTGATCTGATCTCTGTCATTGGGAGATCAGTTGTAATCCCAGGAGGTATTCAACTACCACCTGGAGCTTGAAAACCCTACTTGAGCGGGAGACCACCAAGGAAGTCCAGACCCCGTATTCACACACTCTTGCCATTGCCTGTATTCATAGTCTTTGACCAATGTGTTAGTGTGGTGTGGTTTTGCTCAACTTGCTTAGGGTAGTAGAAGGGAGGAAGAGTTCATGGAGGTTTCAGGAGGTGGGGGTGCGAAGACATTGTCTGCTGCCTCTGCCATTCCATGAAGAAGGGCAGACTGTAAATCTGCTGGGTGTCTGAGTATAGGTTATCTCCATGGCCTTGGAACCCAGACTGCGTGGAAGTGTCTGATGCTAACTTTTATTTTGCCATGAGAACTCAGGGAGGTTGTGAACTGGAGTTCTCACACTCAAAGTTTGAACTGATGGGTGTAGGGAGGGAGCGTACATGTAGAGGAGCTTGTCTAGAGGTGCTTTAGCCTTAACAAGAAATAGGAGATGTCCTGTTTTGCCCTTTATAGAATTAATGTATTTAAATATTTACATTTATAAACTACCCCTATTGAACCTGTTGTCCCTGGGAGGTTTACAGCCTTTCGTATAAATAAAATGAAAAGCAATTAAAATCAACAATTAATTGTTAATAAATACAGTAGAACTATGTGCCAGGTCCCACTGGCTGGACCAGTTGGATAGATGTGGGTTTAGATGTTTATTTTCCTTCTCCCTTAAAGGAGGGTGAGCGAGAGTAGAGAGCAGAGAGCAGAGAGCAGAGAGCAGAGGAGGCTCTTTAATGTTCAGTTTATATGATTGTCTGAGCTGGCCTCAACCATAAGCCATAAAACCATAAAGAGATTTTCTTCAACAAAGAAAATATTTTGCTTCTTGGGAATATTGACTGGAACCTCACACTATGTAGAGGCTACTATTATCATAGATTTTCTTATACCTTCATAGCAAACCATCTCTAACAAATTATAAGTGAGAGTATTTGACCCCTTCACGCTCCCTTGTGGACTACCACAAGGGGTGATACACTCCCCCATGCTTTTTAACATCTATATGCACCCTCTGGCTCAGCTGGTCAGGTTTTGGGCTGGGGTGTCACCAATATATGGATGACACCCAGATCCATCTCCTGATGGATGGATGGCCGGACTCCCCTTTTGAAACATTCTCCAGATGTTTGGAAGCAGTGTCTGGATGACTCAGGCAGAGTCGGATGAAACTCAACTCCTCCAAGATGGAGGTCCTATGGCTGGGCAGAAGGGGACAGGATCAGAAAACACATCTCCCCTGCCTGGACAGGGTGCAGCTTACACCTGTGCCAGTGGCCAGGAATTTGGGGGTCATCCTTGATTCCTCCCTGTCTATGGAGTCTCAGATCATGGAGGTAGCCCAAATGGCGTTTTTCCATCTATGTCAAAGGGCTACTAGTGCCCTATCTGTCCACAGAACACTTGGCCACAGTTATCCATTCAACAGTCACTTCCAGATTTGACTTCTGTAACTCATTCTACACAAGCCTTTCCTTGTCTCTGACCTGGAAATTGCAATCGGTGCAAAATGCGGCTGTGAGGGTCCTTACTAGGTCATCTTGGAGGGCCCACATGTAGTCTATGCTGAGACAGCTGCACTGGTTGCCGGCTGGCTTCTGGATCAGGTTCAAAGTTCTGATTTTAACCTCCAAGGTTACACATAGCCTGGGTCCTACCTATCTGAGGGACTGCTTATCTCCTTATGCCCCCTGTAGGGCCCTTTGCTATGTGGGTATGAATCTGCTGGTTGTCCCAGGTCCCCAAGAGGTATAAGAAGGACAGTCTAATAATTAAACCAGACAGAGAGAAAGAGACCTGTCCAATGGCATATTCATAAAAGAAAGGTGTCCTTTTTTGTAATTTTCCTTATTTCTTTATTCTGTAGGACTTCTGTCAAAATGGAATCCAGGTAATATCCATTTTCAGTGAGATTCCTTCATCAGGGACAAGTCCTTATATATAAAAATAATATAATACTGGCCACAGGCTCACAAAAGTATGGGGACACCGGTCTTTATTGACATGTTCATTGGAATTATAGTCCATGGACATCTGGAGGATCACATGTAGATTACCCCTAGATTATAGCATTCCACTTTTCTGCATAGTTCTCTGATTTTTGCTACAAACTGGACTTGGGAAAGCTTTTTTTTTTTAATGCTTCCAGTATACTCCCAGTCCAGTCATACCTTAGAGAGCAACAAGAGTTTCAAGGCATGGGATTTCAAGTAAAAGCTCCCTTCATCAAATACTGTAGACCAATACAGCTAGATTCTGAAACTAATCAGTCACAACAACCAAAGCTTGTGGAAGAGCTGTGGTTCAGTGGCAGAGCCTCTGGTTGGCATTCAGAAGGTTCCAGGTTCGATCCCTGTCATCTCCAGTGAAAAGGACTGGGCAGTAGATGAAATGAAAGACCTCAGTCTGAGACCCTGGAGAGCAGCTGCCAGTCTGAGTGGATAATACTGACCTCAATGAACCAAAGGTCTGTTCACTATAAGGCAGGTTCATGTGTGAATTCTGAATGCCTTTTCTGCAGTGATTATTTCATATTTTTCTCCTTGAACAAGCAGGCAAATGACATCCTGAGCGCTCTTGAAAGGGCTTGCAACAATGCTGGAATTTGAGAAGTAATTTGGTGAGTTGACCCATATGGCTGTCTTCAAAAACGATCGTCTCTGAAGGTTTGTATGGGAAGATTCTTCCAAATACAGAAACAATTAGCAAGCTGTGATGTGGGTGAACTGTAATTTAAGGCCTTCCTTCCAAAGCTAATTAATCCAGTTAGTGGAGAAAGCCCTGGTGCTCCTCTCAAAAGAGGCCATTATCAAACAATAGTTATCTACTGAGGGCAATTTCTTTTCTCTCCTTCCCCCCCTTCCTATCACTCCCCTTCCACAAGCCCTGCTGAGGCAGAGGAGAATATTGGTTGAGTGTCTGCTGGTTTTCCTTCTGCCTGAGGGATGGACTGCAATTATGGCACCGTAAATATTTCATTAGACAAAGGGAAAGCAGCGGAGGCACCAATGGGAGGCAGCCTCCTCTTTATTTAAAACTTTTATTAGAATACAAGGAGAAAAATCTAACAGGAATAATTCTCCAACTCGCCCATCAGGCAGCTACTTATGACCTGCTGGATAGTATTTTATTCATGTCGCCTGAGCTCCTAAACAGAAGGCCTCTCAGAACCACCCTTCTTTTTTTCTCTGGATTCAAAGGAGGGGATGGGAGATTTAAGGAGATTTAAGTTTTAAATGTTGAGATTTAAGGCTGGACTCTGTGACAACACCGAGCATTGTCTTAAGAAGCATACCACAAGTTGGGAAGGATCCAGTGCAAACATCACAGCAGGGCCGGTTCTGCACACACTGGTTAATGCATTTTCAATGCACTTTAGAAGCAGATTTTCCTGTTCTGCACAGGAAAATCCAGCTGCAAAAGCACATTGAAAGTGCATTATCCTACTTGTGTGGAATGAGTGCATTGAAAGTGCATTGACTAGTGTGTGCAGAACGGGCCCTGGATCATGGGGTTTTCTGTCTTTCCTGAGCAAAACATGGTTAGGGAGAGGATATCGAGAACATTTTGCTCCTACAAAAGTGACCTTCCTTTTTGTGACACAATAAAATCAGCGTCCAGTAGCACCTCTAAGACCAACAAAGATTCATTCAAGGCGTGAGCTTTCGAGTGCAAGCACTCTTCGTCAGACTAAGAACTGACCATCAAACACCAAAACAGAACAAAAGACGAGAACAGTGGTAAACAGGTGTGAAAATGTGGGCAAGAATGGAAGAAAAACAGGCTTTTCATGAATCTTTCCTCCCGCCTGCCCCACTGGTGGCAACATTCGCACTGAAGATCAAACCCCACGAAAATCCGGCACAGCGTGAATCAAAATGACTACAAGCATCCATAGTCGCTTGCATGAAAGTCAGTTATTATCCAATTACTGGAGGTTATTCAAAGGTTGTTTTTGAAAGTGGTCCACCGAGATAGAATGATAGCATTTTGTTCACTGATAGAGGTGGCTGAGGTTGGGGTGGGGTGGGGGGGTTCCTGCAGGAGGCATCAGAAGAGTTTTGAACTCGTGCACTACTGGGAAATCTTCCCTAATTCAAAGGGGGACCTTCAGAGAAGGAGGACTCAGTTCTGCTAACACGCTCAGAAGAAAGAGACACTCCTGCATAATTAAATAGATGGGCTTCTCATGTGACTGACACGTTGACATTGATTAATTATCTTAAATATTTGCTCTGCGTTCTCTAGCTGTAGCACGCAATTCAAGTTAGGCCTGGAAATGAGCAGCTTGGTTTGCACAGCATCCCTTAAACTGTTTGCAAAAATAATTTACTGTAATTAAGTATTCAACTACTGAGCATTCCAAGTGAGAGTTATATAATATGGCTTAATTTAAAAAAAAAATCCCAAGGAGCTCATACGACAAGAAACTCCAGGGGACCCGCTGGCAACATCTGCTCAGTGACCCCCATCTCACCTTGGTCCCAAAAAGAAGACTGTGATGCAAGCTTCTGGCAATGTTACCACCTTGCAGCTAGGGGGCTCCATCCTACAGCTGACACCTGCCTCTCTTCTATGGTTGTCAGGCACCCATGTGGGCAGGGGAACCCCCATCTCCAGCAGGCATTCCCCACACCATTTGGCTAGCTGGTGGAGGGAATCAGCAACACTCCACTGTGCTGATGTCCCTCCCAGTGTGCCTGGGAATGGCATTATCATGTCAACGAAGGGAACACTGGGATTTGGGCAAAACTCTATGGTTAGACCTGGTATTAGATTGATAACCCTTTTCATGTATACTTCTAGTGTGCATTGGTCTGTGCATCACTGATGAGTGCCCCACGACCCAACGGACTCTACTGCCGGTCGCAAGGGGGGAACTGGGAACTCTGTTCCAGCCCTAAGAGCCTTTCTTTGAAGCACATCTCATGTCTGATGTCCATATTCATTAATAGACTCCCACTGGTCTTCTTAGACCCTTTGAAGTCCAGCAAGTTTATTCGCTTAAAACTGTTAGATGACAAAAAGCATTTCCCCCCCCCTGCCTCCAGGCTTTTCAAAGTCAGTAAACACAGGTTTGTTTGGATTTAATTCCACATGTTCACATCTGCAATGGCTCTATAAAATCCATTTTTAAAATCTGTTCTATTTATTACTGCCCTGACCTTGGTTGCCCAGGCTAGGTCATGAAATCTCAGAAGCTAAGCAGGATCAGCCCTGGCCAGCATTTGGATGGGAGACCTCCAAGGAATACCAGGGTCATGACGCAAAGGCAAGCAATGGCTAACGTCATGCTTATTGTTATTGTTGATAGTACTTCACTGTTAATGTACACTTAGCAAATTTATATTGTACTGTCACACCATTCACGTTCCCTGTGCCGAAAGGGAAGGCGGTATATAAATGCAAAAATAGATAAATAAAAATAATTGGTTGGGCTTGGACAGCAAAAAAAAAAGCATACTTCCTTGAGGGTTCCACCTGTGTGTGGATGCATGTAGACACAACAGGGGCATGCAACCTATGCATCAGTGACACTGTGGTATTTCGACATGCAATTGATTTGGGCTGCTCCACATATTACCCTGTAGCCTTTTGTGGCGCAGAGTGGTAAGGCAGCAGACATGCTGGCTCTGACCGTGAGGCTGGGAGTTCAATCCCAGCAGCCGGCTCAAGGTTGACTCAGCCTTCCATCCTTCTGAGGTCGGTAAAATGAGAACCCAGCTTGCTGGGGGGTAAATGGTAATGACTGGGGAAGGCACTGGCAAACCACCCCGTATTGAGTCTGCCATGAAAACACTAGAGGGTGTCACCCCAAGGGTCAGACATGACCCGGTGCTTGCACAGGGGATACCTTTACCTTTACGCTCCACACATTCTCCACAATCACCACCGAAATCTGCATTGATGGTCTTCACAAAGAGATTCAAATACTGGAGGTACAGTAGTGGATGCTGCCTGGATATGATTGCTTCCTGCGGTGAGATATTCAGGTGACTGAATGTCCCCAGGTCCCTTATAATCAGAGGAGAAGGAAAACTGGGCTGGATCTGAAGTGGGGAAATGAAAGAACAAGCCTAAGCTAGCAATTCTGTTGCGAATCCAGGTGTTCAAGGGGCTTACTCCCAGGAAAGTGATCTTAAAATTGCACTGTGAGTTGGTCGTGGAAACATATTGGGACAAAACAGCCCTACCTTATTTCTTCTGGGCACACCTGAGAGTTCAGAGGTTTAGTTGCGAGAAACCTGGAGTTTTCTTGTGGCTGAAATGTATTTTTGCATCCACTTTCAAAAAGGCCGAGGAAAAAATTCTCAAGGATGACACTTAACAAATGCTGTTTCCCATCCCGATATTCACTGGTGCTGGAGTCCTTTTGTGCCCCTTAACAGTATCAGGAATAAAACATGGTGACCTATTTGCTTCAAATGCACTCCACCCTGCTTGTGTACAGTTCATTAATCTTCAGCATCCCAGGCAATTTTTTGCATGTGCTCTTGCTACCTCCCTGGCCCAATAGTCGTCTGTCTATTTCACTAGATGTGCAGGGCCTCTGCAGCTCTGGGGCAATGTTTCAGCACTGCATTTCTAAAGGAGCCTTTCCCAATGATCAATTGTCAGTGCAAGAAATGAGCGTCATTCATGTCTTGCATCCAGACCTTATGCAAGTGCCCCTGTTTTGGGGGATTCTGCCCTTTGACAGCATTGGTCACTGGAGAAAGCCATCTTTGCTTCAGCCAGGGGAATTATGAGAACTGATATATTGTCTCCATTGTGGCTGAATTCTGTGTCATGGTGTGACAGATGGCGCTTTGAAAAGCTTAAGTGCTGTGTATACAGGTAAAGGATTCTTCACAGAGCCAGAGATGCTTAAGTGACAGGCTGCTCCAAGCAACCTGATTGGTTAGCATCAGTTAAGCAGAGGGACACTTCTGAACTGGATGCTAGGAGTATTCAGTCTGATTTCAACCCTAGCTGAGAAGATTTGAGTACTGACAGTTTTGAATTTCAGCCCTGACTGAGAGCAGCTTAACAGTGATAGGAAAATTGGGGGAAGTTGGCAAGGATGATTGGGTAGTTAGATGAAGATTCTGATTCAGGCTAAGGAAAGGAGATAGATATACTAGTGAGAGGAAAATTTCCCTACCCATTCAAATAGGGAGTTAGCTCTGAAGAATGCACAGATCCCTGGTGTCATTAGCAACTGCCTATTAGTTAAAACTTAAGATGACTACTGGTGCTTCAATAGAAGGGGCTTGGGTACTGGACAGAGAGCATCAGCCTTCTGGAAACCAAAAGTCAGAAAATACTTAAAGAAAGACTACTTGAGTGCTTGAGAATACACTGGAACAAAAGCCTCTCAACATAAAAATATAAGTAACTGTGAAAAGTTTAAGCAACTCTCATTAGCCTGAAACATAAGAACTAATCTGTGTATGTACTGATTTTACTTCAATATTGAATTACCTCAGAAATTTTCAACTGATTTCACTTGAACCTTCCCCTCTCTGTTAAATAAAATATTTTGTTATATTTCAGCATCAAAATGCCATTAGATGTAATTTAAGTTGTTTAAGTTAAAGGAGGCTTCCTATCCTTCCCTCAGGTTCCTGGTCTGAGCCAACAGCCAAAATAGCATGCTCTGATAGGGTGAGACAGCCACAGTTCTTCAGTAAAGAAGAAAACATATTATTAGGGTGGCTCAATCAGTAAAAGGAGTGAAAACGGAAGAGAAAACCTTGCCTCTAAGGGAGGGAATAGAATGGAGGGAGGGGACGTCATGTACAGACAGTAAGCTTCAGTTCAGACTGCTATCAAATGAGGACAATCTGAGGTAATGCAGATTAGCTAGGAACTCCTCCACTGGGCCTGGATTCAGCTCATCTGAAACCTGATCTATAAAGCATATTTTTAATCTGTTCCTGGTTATTATACCTGGCAAGAGTAATCACCATGAATGTGGATTTTGCAAACAATGTTCCCTGTCTGGCACAAAAGATTAATTATTTAAAAGAGCCAGTGTGGTGTAGTGGTTAAGAGCGGCAGACTCTAATCCAGAGAACCAGGTTTGATTCCCCACTCCTCCACATGCAACCAGGTGGGTGACCTTGGGCTAGTCACAGGTCTCTTAGGACAGTTTTCATAGAGCTGCTCTCTTAAAGCTCTCTCAGTCCTACTTTCCTCACCGGGTGTCGGTTGTGGAGAGAAGAAAGTAAAAGTGTTTGTAAGCTGATTTGGGACTGAAAACTGGGGTATAAAAAACCCAGGTCTTCTTCTCTTTTTAAGATCTTTCAAAGCAGAATAGTAGCATGGGGGAATTTGGGGCTTCCACATCGCCAGCTTCCCCAGTCCTGCTTGATCTGAGGGTGCTTTGCCCCTCCAAAGTAATCTGGCAGTGCAGTTGCATCCAGTGTCAAAAATCACCACAGAGGTACATTAGAAATACTCCAGAAGGATGACTGAAGAAACACTGGAATGCAAAGGGTTGGAAACAACATAATCTGTATTCTCTGTAATCAGTGAGTGACTGAATAATGGAATCTTGCAAGCATGGAAACAGCTTTGCAAAATAAGAGGTCATTTCCACAAAAGTTCTAGAAGCAGGCTGGAGGAGATTCTTTCAGTTATTCTTCAAGCTTGTCATTAGCCATCTTTTGTATCACATTGAAAGATAAATGTAAAATCATAGAATCCTAGAGTTGGAAGGGCTCGTGCAGGCTATCTAGTCCAACCCCCTGCTCAATGCAGTATCAGCCTAAAGCATCCAGGATAAGGATCTGTCCAGGCACTGCTTAAAAGACTACCAGTGATGGGAAGATCGCCATCTCCTTAGGCAGACTAGTCCATGTTAAACTACTCCAACTGTGATAAACATTTTCCCTGGTATCTAGCTGATATGAGCCTCTTGTAGCACAGAGTGACACTGTGGTATTTCGATATGCAATTGATTTGGGCTGCTCCACATATTACCCTGTAGCCTTTTGTGGCACAGAGTGGTAAGGCAGCAGACATGCTGTCTGAAGCTCTGACCGTGAGGCTGGGAGTTCAATCCCAGCAGCCGGCTCAAGGTTGACTCAGCCTTCCATCCTTCCGAGGTCAGTAAAATGAGTGCCCAGCTTGCTGGGCGGTAAACGGTAATGACTGGGGAACGCACTGGCAAGGCAACCCTGTATTGAGTCTGCCATGAAAACGCTAGAGGGCGCCACCCCAAAGGCCAGACCTGACCCGGTGCTTACACAGGGGATACCTTTACCTACCTTTACCTAGCTGATATTGTTCTGCACGTAGTTTTAAACCCATTATTGCAGGTCCTATCCTCTTCTGCCAACAGGAACCTTTCCCTGCCCTCCTCCAAGTGACAATCCTTTACTTAAAGATAGCAATCATGTCCTCTCTCAACCTCCTCTTCTCCAGACTGAACATTCCCAAGTCCCTCAGCCTTTCCTCATAGGTCTTGGTCCCCAGGCCCTGGATCATCATTGACTCTCTCTTGTCTCTGCATCCTCTGAATTTTGTCCACATCCATTTGGAAATGAGGCCTTTAGAGCTGCACACAGTACTCCAAGTGGAGTGACCAATACAGTATACAGTGGGACTATGATATCTTGTGATTTTGATGTGATGCCTCTGTTGATATAGCCCAAGACTGCATTTGCCTTCTTTACCATTGCCTCACACTGTCTGCTCATATTTAGCTTACAGTCCACAAGTACCCCAAGAGGTGCTAAAGTATATCTCAGCAAAACAAACAACAAACCAACCAGTTTAGATGAATTAACACCTTATTTACTACTTCTGATTTTTTACTTTTATTTTATTTATCGTTAGGATACATTCCATCTTTCACCTCAGATGGGACCCAAAGTAGCTTACAGCATTATCTTCTCTTTCACTTTATCCTCACAAAAACATCATGAGGTAGATTAGGCTGAGAGAATATATCAGGCCCAAGATCATCCAATGATTTTCCATGTCAAACCCATGGGGATTTGAACCTAGGTCTAACAAATTCTAGTACAATACTCTCATCCAGCTTTTCTCAACTTTTTGACCATTGAGAAACCCCTGAAACATTCTTCGGGCTTTGAGAAACCCCAGAAGTGGCAAAATTGTGCAGAGTATAGTTGGGAAGCATAACTGTGTACACGCCCCATGGGGCCTCTCCCTTTCCCTGCCCCTCCAGGCTCATAATTGGCCATTTTGGGAGTATGGGGTTGAGAAAGCATGCTCTAACCACTACATCATGCTGACTCTCCCAACTTTATTTGGGAAACAGCTTCTAGAATGCATCATCATTACCCTTTCTGCTTGTATGTGCTATTATGGGGTCTAAGAAACAGGAAGGAGGAAAATACAGTTTTTAACTCCCCCACAGGTGTTCTGTTCCCAACCTCCGGGCATATCTCCAACAGCTCCCTCCTCCTGCCACATAGCCAGATGTTGCCCACTCCTGATGTTTCTCTACCATCTCTAACGCCTGTTCATTCCTCAGTGCATCAGCTGCTAAAAGCTTCAGCTGTACCCTCGTTATTTCCCCCCCTTCCCGGTGCACCATGGCCGCCTCTTCCATGATCAGCTCCCACCCCTCCTGTCAATTCCAAAAGCCTCTGCTGAAATTGTCCTTGTCTCCTGCCACTAGGATCTTCCGTCCTGTCTCCTGAGATGTCTTCACTGTCAGCACCCCATTCCAACTCCTACGTCTTGCAGATTGGGGACTCCACCTCAGAATGTAGATCAGTTCTGACAGTTGGAACTTATTCAGAGCTACCTTTTTTTAAAAAAGTACCCAAGCTCAATTTTTTTTAAAAAAAGCACCACAGCTTGATCGAATGTTGTGTGGTGGAGAAGCTGAGAGGAAAGCTAGATGCACATCTGCTGCTGGAGCTGGACCTCTGGGCCATAGACTTCAGGAAAGAGGACAGCTAGAAGAAAGAGGTCATGGTTTCCCCACTGCCTTGAGCATAAGTAGAATGCAACAGTCCAGGATGCCAGAATTTGCATTGGGAATCTTTTGTCTATGATTGGGACCTAACCTACAAAATATGGTTGCCAGGTCCCCACTGCAGGGGACAGGGGAGTGTAGGGCTACCATCTCTAAGTTCTTGGAGATTTAGGGGTAAAGATCAAGGAGGCCTGGGTCATTAGAGGGATACAAAGCTATAGAGTCCACCCTCCAAAGCATTCACTTTTTCCAGGGAAACTGATAAAGTTGGCAGCCTCCAGGTGTCACCTGAAGAACTTCTGCTATTACAATTGATCTTCAGAAGGCCAAGATCAGTTCCCATAGAGAAAATGGCTCCTTTGGAGGGTGGACTCTATGGACTTACAGCCTGCTGAGGTCTCTCAATTCCTCACACCCCACCTAAATATGAGCAGACAGTGTGATGCAACTGTAAAGAAGACTAATGCAATCTTGACTGTTTCAACAGAGGCATCGCATCAAAATCACAAGAGGTCATAGTCCTACTCTATACAGCATTGATCAGACCCCACTTGGGTCTGGAGGCCTCACTTCAAAAAGGACATGAACAAAATTGAGAGGATTCAGAGGAGAGTGATGAGGATGATCCAGGGTCTGGGAACCAAGCCCTATGAGGACAGGCTGAGGGACTTGAGAATGTTCAGCCTGGAGAAGAGGAGGCTGAGAGGGGACATGATGGCTGTTTTTAAGAATATGAAAGGCTGTCACTTTAAGAAGGGCAGGGAGTGGTTCCTCTTGGCAGCAGAGGACAGGACCCTCAGTAATGGGTTTAAACTACTTGGAGAATGGCACCAACTAGTTATCAGGCATTTATTTTTTTCACAGTCAGAGAAGTTCAGCAGTGGAACTGGCTGTCATAGCTGAGTTGGCAGCCTTCAGGTGGTGGCTGAAGATCTGACACTATTACAAGTGATCTCCAGGTGACAGAGGTTGGTTCAGCAGGTGGAAATGGCCACGTTGGAAGGTAGACTCTATACACCACTGAACCTCCCCTCCCCCCCAAAAAAACACTCTCCTTAGGCTCCAACCCCCAAATATCCATGTATTTCCTAACCCAGAGTCAGCAGTCCTACCTCATGGGGTTTCCAAGGCAAGAGACATTCAGAGATGGTTTGCCACTGCCTACATCTGCAGTGCGATCCTGGAGTTTCTTATCTTCCAGCCAAATACTAACTGGGGCTGACCATGTTGAGCAGCAGAGATCTGACAAGCTCAGGCTAGCCTGGACCATCCAGGCAGGGCACCTGATTTAAGGCATTTGGAAAAATGATTCCCCTAATCTGGATAAAGGGCCTCTTAAGGCAACAAACATGCAGTCTGAAGCTCTGCCCATGAGGCTAGGAGTTCAATCCCAGCAGCCGGCTCAAGGTTGACTCAGCCTTCCATCCTTCCGAGGTCGGTAAAATGAGTACCCAGCTTGCTTCTGGGGGGTAAAATGGTAATGACTGGGTAAGGGAAGGGAAACCACCCTGTATTGAGGAAGGGAATGCAAACCACCCTGTATTGAGTCTGCCAAGAAAACACTAGAATGCGTCACCCCAAGGGTCAGACATGACCTGGTGCTTGCACAGGTGATACCTTTACCTTTACCTTTAATCTGGTTAACCAAGTTTGATTCCCCACTCCTCTACATGCAGCCAGCTGAGTGACCTTGGACCAGTCACAGGTCTCTCAGAGCTCTCTCAGCTTCACCCAACTCACAGTGTGGCTGTTGTGGGAGGAGGAAGGGTAGATGATTGTATGGATAAGGACAGAGGCTTTTTGTTCCATTAAGGATTTGCCTCCCGGGCCCTCATTTTTTGGGAGGAGAAAACTTTTGTGGTGGCTCTAGATGTGGTCAGCTCAATTGCCCCATCCCATCTACCTGGGTTCATCAGAGTGCCTTTTAAGAAATGCAACTACTTCAGCCAGTTGCAGAGTGAAATACATGTTCGGCTTGCCTTTTCCATTTTACATATGGAAGGACCTTGGCTTGAATAATTGTCATTCAATTTAATGCACCAGAATATTAATGCATGTGTTTGTTTTCAAATGCATCAGATTTTCTATTTCCCTTGACAGTTTCCTGCTCCCTCATCCATAAGGGCGGAAATTTTTCAGCTTTGAATGAGATCGAATCATTTTAATCCTCAGATATTGTTAAGCTCATGAAAAGCTTCAGATCCCTACGCATCCTTATAACAACTTCTTTTGTTGAACCTGCAACAGCTGACATGCGGCTCTCCGGAGCAGGTGAAATGGTTTTCTTCCTTCGCTATCTCACCTTCTAATAAGATGCCTGAATTTCAGGCACGCTGGCCTTGTTCCTATTGATTTTAAGCCTTAATGGACAAGCAATTTCTGCAGGTTTAATTGTCTCCACCATGCAATGTGTCTGGCAAAATAAACAGCTCTGATGTATTTGGTATTTATCCGGGTTGTTTCAAAACTCCTTTAAAAGCATTTCCTCATTATCCAATCTATAGCCTCAAACAGAAGAACTGACATTACGTAAGCACACTCCAATCTAAAATTCTGCTGGTGTAGGATCGTTCCCCTTCCTAGCTCTTCTGTGCTTGCTGTCTTTGGTATGGGCTAGCCCTTTGCTCACCCATGGTAGACAACTGCCCAATGTCAGCCCCGATTCCCTGTGCTCAAGAAATTGAGTAGAAGGAAAAGTGGCCAGAAAATGGTCTCCAGTCCATAGCGAAACTCTAGGAATTTCCTCCTGTCATTAGGATCTTGACCATAGAAAGTAGGGGAAATTCCTAGCACGTGATCTAGAAGTGATGTCACAGCCTCCCCAAACCCCACCTTCAAAATCTCCTAGCATTTGTCAAGCCAATGCTGGTAACCCTAGTTAGATGGCATGCCTTTGAAACAGGGAACGATCCATATGGCAATTGTACCTGAATTTGGGTCTAGAAGTCGCCCAGTTTGGGGTTGGATGAATGATGCTACAAGAAGAATTCCTATTTAGGGAGAAATTCAAAAACATACCTAGCAATGATGTAGGAAACCAAAGTCTAAAAGGCTGAACTTGAAGCAGAGGTATTTAGATAAGTTCTTAGCATTTATACAAGGCCTGGACAATCTATGGATTCATAACATTGAGATGTGGACAGCAAAGGCCTTTGTCAGATGTTTCTGGTTTGTGTTCTGGGTTTGTGGCAACTATTTCTAGGAACTCAAGTGGAAATGTCCTTTGGTTCTATTTACTTCTTTCCAGATGTTGTGATTGACCAGAGCTTCCTTCTTGGAATGATAGCTGTGAGTGATCTGAATTCGTCCTTTTTTTTTCTCACTCCAGGCAATGCTAAAGTGTCATTCAAACTTGCCTGTTTTGTCTTCAGACTCATTGTAGTCAGCCACCTGAATACAGATAGTTCCTGCTGGTGTAGAGCAGATGACTCTTGCTGTGTGTCAATCCCTTCCACCTCTACAGCAAAGACACTAGAAGAACATTGTGGCTCTTGACTAGTTCAGCCACACCAGGCTCACAATCCAAGCATAAATCTTCAACATTCAGTAACAGTTTGCCAGCCCAAATATCTTGGCATTGTGAGACAGACTGGATAGAACATGACATTGCCCAATACCATCTCTTGCTTGCTTGAGTCTCGGCATGCGTTGCCCTGGAATCAAAGTTTTCTACAAATGCAAAGGTACTAAAGCACCATTTTTATTGAGCATTGAATGCTGAGGGAAAGAACCATTTCTCAACAGCTTCTCAAAAACCATGTATTGGTCTTGTGGGAAACAGAAACAAGCGAATGCTATCAGCACAGGATCTGCTGCCAATAGATTTTTGAAAGAGAGATAACAGCTGTCTCAGGGCACATCTGTGTGGAGATTTTCAATGAGTTTGAAAATGCATCAAGTGCCTATCTGAACCCAGAGGAGAGTGGGGTTGCCAGCCCCAGTTCAGCAAATTCTGGGATATTTGGGGCTGGTCCCTATGGAGGGTGGAGTTTTGCAGTAATGTGATGTCACTTCTGAGTGATGCTGTTGGAGTCCACCAATCTTTATGGTCTTTGCTATAGAGATTGGGTAAATTCCTAGAATGAGGAAGTGATGACACAGGGGCTTTTCGCACGCCTTCAAAATCGCACAATGGTTGCCAATTGAAAACGCTACTGATTGCCATTATGCACAACGTCGTTGACAATCTGCCACACACCTGAAACCGATCCGCAATAAGCGCTTCCTTGTAGCGCTTTCAGGGAAATCCCCAAAAGTGGATTCACCCTCCGGAAAGCGCTACACTCCTGCAACCAATCTGCAACACTAGTGGGAAAGTTCTGTGCGTTACCATTGTTGTGGTTTCTACAAAGTCCCTCCCCCTGGCTCTCTCCTCTGATCTTCCGGCGAAGCGATCGCCATTTTTTTTTCTCCGAGCGAGCGAAGTTCAACCCACCACAAGCCTGTTTAGAGGCTTCCCCGGCTTCAGTCCCTCCCCAGAGCTGTTTAGTCACTAAGCACAAACAACAGAGAAGCCCGTTTGCTGATGTATTTTCCCTTTATTTTTTACACTGTTTTCGGCCAAAAATCGGGCCCGTGAGGGGGGGGGTTCACTTGGGGGGAGCGTGGCAACGATGAAACGACAGCTCAAACACACCTGCCAGCTGATGGGTCTCTCCGTTGCAACGAATCAACACATATTTGTTGCAATGGGTGTTTCTAGCAATTTTTGCTGAGACCGGAAGCTTGTGGGAAACGATAGAAACGCAACTGGATTCCACTACAAAGTCAGGTATGCATAATGACGAATTGCACTATTTTAAATGGCGATTTTTCGTTCAGCAAACAATTTGCTACAAGGATCCCGGTGCGGAAAGCCCCACAGTATTGAAAGATCTGTCTAGAACACGTGTAGCCAAACTGTAGTTCTCCAGATATCCATGGACTACAATTCCCATAAGCCATAGTTTGACCACCCCTGGTCTAGAGCCTGGGGGAATGCCTCCCCCAGTACGGTCCCTGGAAAGTATTGTGCTCTGCTAATAACAACTTACTGATAATCTCCACCACCTAAGATACTTGCCTCACCTTGACCTGGTAGAATAAGTGACCAGTTGAAATCTGGGTCCTGATGTAGCTGTCAAAGTTCTGTAGGGCCTACCAAAATAGCACTATGATTCTATGATGCTCTTCCACCAGATTTATGCTTGAGGCCTTCCTTCTCCTTGGCTCCCCCCATCTTTAAGATTCTTCTAGTCCAGTTAGCTTGGTGGAGAGGATTTAAGAGGGTAAGAGAGTGGTATTGGTTTTATCTGCATTGTTGATGTGGGACACATCTTCTGGCATGGCCCCTGGGATGGAAATGGGTATGGAAGAAGCTGGGGAAGCTGTTGGGTGCCATGGCAGGTGGTCAGCTGGGGCAGTGTGGGCTGTTGTTGGAGGAGACCAGGCCACCACCACACTGCCCAAGGAAGCCTGGGAAGTCACGGGGCAGCAGGGCGGCCAAGCAGGCCAGTGCCGTCGCGATGGTAAGGAGAGGACGGGAGCTGGGAAGGAGCTAGGTGGCTAGGTAGAGGGAGGGAGCAGGGAGCGGGAAGTGTGAGTGGTGGGAAGGCCTCTGGGGGCCGGGGAAGAGGCTGTGATGCCAGCACAGGCCTAAGCACTGCCCCCCAGGCTGGAGTAGGCCAGGGCCCTCCTGGGAGAAGAGGTAAGGGGGGGGAGACTCTTTGTCTACATGTTTGTGTGTGTGTGTATATCTGGGGGGAGGGACCGGGAAATAGGTCACGGAAGGAAGAGGGAAGGAAGGGGAGGAGAAAGTGGGGAGGGAAGGGCTTTGTGTGTGTGTGTGTTTGTGTGAGAAAGAGGGAGGGAGGGATATACATTATTAGCACCCGAGCAGGTATGTGTCCCACATTCCTGTGAAAACCTGGGTGGCACTACTTTTATTATTCATTGAAAATCTCCCCAAGCCTACTTGCAGGGAGGAGCAGTACAGAAATCGAACAACTAAATAAATAAATAGAAACTAGGGATTTACATTTCAGACCGTGTGAACTTTCTTTTGTCTCTTATACTTTTATGTGATTATTAAGGGTTTGGGGACCACTTAATCTTCTACTTCTCAATGACAGAAATGGCTGGACTCAGGGTATATTTCCTGGTAGTCACTTGGCCTATTATGAGGTTTGAAGGAACCATCCAGCAGGCGCCTAAAACAACCAAGAAATGGGTGGTGTGAGTGGTTTTTCTTTGTTTTCCTTTTTTCCCCTCTCAGTATTACAGTAATAAAGTTACTGGAGAGCTAGGGCCAGAGAAAACATAGCCGTTATAACAGGGCAGGTTTCTTGTTTTGAGGAATTCAGGCTGACAATATAGAACAAAAAGGCATTTAACTTCTAATTGCTTTTGGCAGGAACAGCACCCATATCTTCATAACACAAAGCAGGAAGAAAGTCTGAGAACTGCATTATGGAGATAAATAAGGAAATGACAGTCAGTTCCAATTTGACTAGCTTAACTATGTGTGGTCCTCTGCATGAGCTTATAGAACCATAGAGGTGGAAGGGGCCATACAGGCTATCTAGTCCAACCCCCTGCTCAATACAGAATCAGACCAAAGCATCCAAAATAGGTACCTGTCCAGCTGCTGCTTAAAGACTTCCCATGTAAAGGAGCTCACTCACTACTTCCTTAGGCAGCCAGTTTCACTGCTGAACTACTCTATGAAATCCCCCCCCCTGGTATCTAGCTGGTACCATTCTCCATGTAGTTTGCAGGGGTAGTCAACTTGTGGTCCTCCAGATGTCCATGGGCTACAATTCCCATGAGAACCCTGCCAGCATTTGCTGGCAGGGGCTCATGGGAATTGTAGTCCATGGACATCTGGAGGACCACAGGTTGACTACCCTTGGTTTAAAGCCATTACTGCAGTTCTCTCCTCTGCTGCCAACAGGAACCCCTCCCTGCCTTCCTCCAAGACAACCTTTCAAATACTTGAAGAGAGCAATTCTGTCCCCTCTCAACCTCCTCCAGGCTGAACATTCCCAAGCCCTTCATCCTTTCTTCACAGGGCTTCATCCACACGACCAAAGAGCTTCTTCTCACGCCCACTAGTTCTTTCTTATTTTAACATAAATAAAATTTCATAAAATTTTCATAAAATGGTGTACAGGATGCTTCCTCACTGCTCCCCCTTGGCATAGGGATCAGCAAGTATCCTCTGTTCTATTGTTTTACCATCCTGTAAGTGTTCTTTAGAGCCTCTTGTGGCACAGAGTGGTAAGGCAGCAGTCTGAAAGCTCTGCCCATGAGGCTGGGAGTTCGATCCCAGCAGCCAGCTCAAGGTTGACTCAGCCTTCCATCCTTCCAAGGTCGGTAAAATGAGTACCCAGCTTGCTGCTGGGGGGTAAATGGTAATGACTGGGGAAGGGAATGGCAAACCACCCCGTATTGTGTCTGCCATGAAAATGCTAGAGAGCGTCACCCCAAGGGTCAGACATGACTCGGTGCTTGCACAGGGGATACCTTTACCTTTAAGTGTTCTTTGTGCAGTGTTTCCTATCTCCTGAATCCCAATCTAATGCCTTAAATTAATTCCACAACTTCAGTGTTCTTCTATACATTGTCTTGTCCCATCCCCCCCATATGTTACCTTGAGCCGCATGGGAAGATGGTATATTAATTAATGGCAGATGTTTTCCCAATTGTGAACAGAAGTAATTAAAAGAGTGATGAGCAATGCTGGGTTCGGTCTGCTGTCCTCAGACCAGAGAGTTAGATTGTAAATTACATTGCATACTTCATTACATCACATTAAAGCCTCATTGTCCCAAATGAAATAAAATGAAGAGGGGATTGTAAGGAATGCAGAGACAAGAGCTTAATGAGGTTAGCATAGGTAGGGAGATAAGAAACCAATATCCCTGTTGAGTCCTGGGGATTCTATTATTTTGAGTGTTATCATCTCAGCAATTTCCCTTTCCAGTCTGTTCTTGATGTTTCTTTTGAATAAAACAGCTACTTTAAGGTCCCTCATTGAATGTCCTGGGAGGCTAAAGTGTTCTGTTCTGCTACTTCAGACCAACATAGCTACCCACCTGAATCTATATTCATGTATATATTCATGTGTATATATCTTTATGAGCTAGTTTTCTTTAAGTGCTAGTTTCTGTTCCCCCTCTAGGCCTTTACAGGATAGCACGCCAAAAGCACACCTTCCATTCTCTTAAACTGAAATAAAACCTGTAAAAATCAACATGTTATTATATTCCACAGATATGTGCTACTTCTATATTACAAACATTTTGCATTCAGAAGCTGCTCATTTATCATTAACTATAATTTGTTTACAGATACTATTTAGGATCAGGGGTAGTCAAACTGCGGCCCTCCAGATGTCCATGGACTACAATTCCCAGGAGTCCTTGCCAGCATTCGCCAGCGAATGCTGGCAAGGGCTCCTGGGAATTGTAGTCCATGGACATCTGGAGGGCCGCAGTTTGACTACCCCTGATTTAGGTCAATGCCTTTCAGAAGGGAGTGCTATACTTTGCTTTTGAATGCTATGGGTGCATTTATTTCTTATACCAGACCGCCATCTCTTGGTATAAGAAGAGAATGCGGTACCTTTAGCAAACAGTAAAATCAGAGTTCAGTAGCAACTTTAAACCTTACAAAGATGCATTCAAGGCGTGAGATTTCGAGTGCAAGCACCCTTCATCAGATGAAGGGTACTTGCACTCGAAAGCTCACGCCTTGAATACATCTTTGTTGGTCTTAAAGGTGCTACTGAACTCTGATTTTATTGTGCTACTTCAGACCAACACGGCGACCCATTTGAATTTAGCAAATAGATCTCTGTCCCAAATTTGCATCAGGTGGTGGGATGCTGCTATTCTTTGCACACCTCCTTAAAATTTTATACAACAAGCCTGGTGGGCCTCTTGGGGGGGGGATATGTTGTTCATTTAATTAAGTGCTGTTTCCCATGTGGTCTTTTAAAATGGGAATCAATATGCAAGTAAAGCCAGTTTGGTAAAGTGGTTCGGAGTGAGGACTTCTAATCTCACATGCCGGGTTCGATTCTACACTCCCCCACATGCAGCCAACTGGGTGATCTTGGGCTTGCCACGGCACTGATAAAACTGTTCTGACTGGGCAGTGATATCAGGGCTCTCTTAGCCTCACCTCCCTCACAGGGTGCCTGTTGTGGGGAGAGGAAAGGGAAGGTGAATGTCAGCCACTCTGAGACTCCTTTCGGTAGAGAAAAGTGGCATATAAGAACCAACTCTTCTTCTTCTAAAATATATGTGTACTGAACTGATTCTTGAAGGCTACTCTTGTTAAAAGCCAAGTGCCTGAAGAGCTTTATTTCAACACACTGCCCAAGACCCAAGTCTCCAATGAAAACAGCTAGGCCTTTGTAGGGATGGTCCAATATCTCCCAGTTAAAATTTCAAATTTCAATTTTCCTGACAGTAATAAAGTAGAGAAGTTGCTCCAGGGGCCATTTTGACAAGGTGGCCACTGCAGGCTGTGCTGTTATACTAATATTATTAGTGTACCCCCTCCCTGACCAGGGCAGCAGCCTGGAAGTCCATCCATATCAACCCCTGCTGTGACTTCCCCACTTATGAGGGTAAGATTGCCATCTCCCCCTCCCCAATGCTTCCTCCCCTTCCCCACCACTAGTACTCAATAGGCTGTGGGGGGGAGGGATGTGAGGAGAGTGAAATTGCATTTCATGATGTTGGGACATCATTTCCAGCCCTGCAACTGGAAGTGATGACCCGGAATGTTCTAGGATACACTTGAAACAATGGTCTTCCTCCAAAGAAATGGAGGAGATGCTAGAGTAGCAGTTGCTAGGCCTTGTGGACCAGATTCAGGGAGTGCCTGGCAATAGGTCTAAAGGTTACCCAATGCCCTAACTTTCAAGAAGATTCCTGCACTTCAGAAGAGACATAGCTGCCCACCACAAGGGTGGAATGTGTTTTTACTCTTTGTAAATGGCTTTAAATTATGGAAGAATGTGGTAAAGTACACAGATTTTGAAGACTGTCATTTGTGTTTCTCTGTGCAGGGAACGTTTGTGTTTTTATAATTACTTTTTGCTACACAATGTCTGGCAGAACTCATGGTTACTCATGATTTGTTCATTTTTATTTATAATTATAATTTATTTATATGACTGTCCCTCCAGGCACACCAGTTTGGGGTGGTTAACATCATATTCTTAACTACATTGTTCAGTAAACAACCTTAAGACAATAAAAAAAAATCACAATTTGAAATAATAAAATATAACATTAATCATAGCTGCACCTAGAATCAGCCTCCATTAAGACTGCCCATTT
The DNA here is from genome assembly GCF_049243985.1 of Paroedura picta. Taxonomy (NCBI): domain Eukaryota; kingdom Metazoa; phylum Chordata; class Lepidosauria; order Squamata; family Gekkonidae; genus Paroedura; species Paroedura picta. Next base: position 162,422,598 of record NC_135370.1, read on the forward strand.
TGCTTTCCTTCTTCTATACAGGAGATGAAATTTTGGTGGAGGGCCTTGATGTGATTTGCATTTCTTAGCCCCAACCAAATGTCTGGCGGAAGAGCTCTGCGGGTGGGGGGTAATGAACTGGTTCGTATTGGCTAAGCAGAGTGCTCTTCATCAGGGAGTATAATCAGCTAGGTGGTCACTTAGGTATGCCAGTCCCAGGCTGCAAATAGCATTGAAGGTGAAAACCAAAACCTTGAACCTGATCCAAAATTCAACTGAGAGCCAGTGCAGTTGCCTGAGAACAGGCTGGATATGGGCTCTCCAAGGTGTCCAGTTGTCTGGACCAATTGCAGTTTCCAGATCAAGATAAAGGGCAGGCCCGCATAGCATTGGCCATTGCATGGATCACTATGGCTTGGTCTTCCAGGGCCAGGTAGGGTGCTAGTAGCTTAGCCAGGCAAAGGTGGCAAAATGCCAGCCGAACTACTTTAGCAATCTGAGCCTCCATAGACAAGGAGGTACCAAGATTCACACCTAAATTCCTAGCAGAGTTTGCAACTGTCCTGGCCCTTTCTTACCCAGACACAGGACCCTTGTCTCACAGGGGTTGAGTTTCCAGTGACTTTGCTTGAGCCATAACATCACTGCTTCCAGACAACTGGTGAATATCTCTGGGGTAAATCCATCCATCAGGAAATAGAGTTGGATGTCACCAGTATACTGATGGCATCCAAGCCCAAACCACTGAGCAAGTGTCGGGGACCCGCTTGCTAACTGAAAAAACAGGGTGCCCCTTTGAAGAAAACGTCACGCCAGGCCTGGTGAACGATACAACAGGAACAAGCTTTATTTCAGCAACGTGGAGTCCGCTGGTATGGAGTAAGAGCTTCCACCGAACTCCAGGTGGAAGCTCCCTTTTATACAAAACCCACCTCCTTAGGCTGTATTGCCCCACCCAGTACTTGCGGAGGGAACATGCTGATACAATCATGACTCATGCACATATGCGAGGTTTTCCGGGGTTCCTGATGGCCCATTTTCCTGGAACAAAGGGCCATCTCCGGGCCCTTGTCAAAAGGGGGACATTGAGGTTCTTTAGCGGCCATTGCCACCTCAACGATCGGGTGGGGCGCCCAGCTGCCGGCTTGCCTATGATCACCATGCCCTACCTCCGTGATCGCGGGCGCCTCTGATGGCGGGGTTCGGTCCGGTTCCCAAGCCACCAAGGACCGAACCACGACATTCTGCCCCCCCAAAGGTCCATTCTCCAACCCCCCGGGACGGCCAGGATACCGCTTGTGGAAACGTTCAGTGAGTCGGGGCGCAAGGACGTCCGCTGCCCAGACCCATTCCCGGTCCCCCAAAGCGAAGTCCTTCCATTCCACGAGGTACTGCAACTTCCCCCTGTGGAGTCTAGAGTCCAGGATATCCGCCACCTCGTGGTGCTCCCCCCCCGGCAGGACCTCGGGCGCTGGCGGGGAAAACACGGGGTGCCAAACGTCACCGTCCGGAGTTTTTTTTAGAAGGCTCACGTGAAAGACGGGATGGATGTGCCGGAGGTTCTTGGGGAGCTTGAGCTTGACCGAAACTTCGTTGATCGGGGCCAAGACCTCGAAAGGCCCCAAAAACCGAGGGCCTAGCTTCTTGCTGGGCAAATTCAACCGTAGGTTCCGGGTGGAAAGGTAAACTCGATCCCCCGGTCGGATCTCTTCAGCTGGTCATCTCTTCCGGTCGGCGTCCTCTTTCTGCGCTGCCTTGACTTTGTGGAGCTGCTCCTGCAGCGACTTCCAGCAGCTCCCGGCACGCTTCCCCCACTCGCGAAGGTCGGCCGATTCCCGGGCGGGGACCTCTCCAAGCTCCGGGAAGTGTCTCAGGTCTGTCCCGTAGACGACGGCAAAAGGCGACATCTCCGTGCTGCTGTGGTCTGCGTTGTTGTACGCGAACTCGGCCAGGGGGAGCAGGGGCACCCAGGTGTCTTGATGATAGGAACCGAAACACCGCAAGTACTGCTCCAGTACTTGATTAACCCGCTCCGTCTGCCCGTCCGTCTGGGGGTGGTAAGCGGAGCTCAGCCCTTGCTCGATGTCTAACAGGCGCAGGAAAGCTTGCCAAAACCGGGACACGAATTGTGAGCCCCGATCGGAAATCACCTTGTCCGGCAGCCCGTGCAGTCGGAACACGTGATCCAGGAACATCCGAGCCAATTGTGAAGCACTGGGGACACTGGCGCAAGGAATGAAATGGGCCTGTTTGGAAAATAGATCTACCACCACCCAGATCACCGTTTTCCCCTTGCTGGGAGGCAAGTCTGTTATAAAGTCCATGGAGATCACTGACCACGGCCGGGTCGGGACCTCGAGCGGGTGCAGCAGACCTTTCGGCTTGCCAACCCCCGGCTTGCAGGTCAAGCAGACAGGACAACCACTGACGTAAGCTTTTGTGTCCCGCCGCAGACTGGGCCACCAAAACCGCCGCCGGGCCAACTTCCAGGATTTTACGAAACCGAAGTGCCCGGCGGTCTTAGCATCGTGGCAGAGGCTGAGGGCTTCCCGTCGTAGCCCTTCCGGGACTTAGACAGCCTCCCCCCTCCGCCAGAGACCGGAGTCCAAAATCAAAGAGTCCCGGAGCTCAGCCAGCTCCTCGTCTGTCCCGTAGGCTGCCACTAGGCGGTCTCGGAGCGGGGCGGTCGCCGGGTCGGGCTCCCATTCCTCCCTGGCCCGACGCCTAGTGACGACCCCCCGTCCCAGCTGCTCCTCACCAAACACGGACCTGGTGCAGGGAGCGTACCCCTCCCCATAATGCGGCAGACGGGAGAGGGCGTCCGCGAGGAAATTCTCTTTGCCGGGGATGTGACCAAGCTTGAAATTGTACCGCGAAAAGAACTCCGCCCACCTCATCTGCTTGGCGTTCAGGGATCGCGGTTGCCGGAGCGCCTCCAGATTCTTGTGATCTGTCCAGACCTCGAACGGCTCCTCTGTTTCCTCCAGCCAATGCCGCCATTCGGTGAGGGCGAACTTAATCGCAAACGCCTCCTTCTCCCAGGTAGACCAGTTCCGCTCCGTTTCGGCGAATTTTCGTGAGAGGTAGGCCGCCGGCCTCAGCTGTCCCGCCTTGTCTCGCTGCAGGAGAACCGCCCCGGCTGCTGCGTCGCTGGCGTCGACTTGTACCACCATCGGCTGGGTTGGGTCGACGTGCAGTAGCGTGGGCTCAGACGCGAAAGCTTGCTTGAGGGCCAGGAACGCTGCCTCCGATTTCTCATTCCAGCCGAGCGCTGCGCTGGGCCGCGTGGCGCGAGGACCTCTCCCCTTGGTACCTAGCAAGTCCGTGAGGGGAGCCACTACGGAGGAGTATCTGGGGATGAAGCCTCTAAAAAAGTTAGCAAACCCCAGGAAGCTTTGTAGCTGTTTCCGGGTGCGGGGCCTTTCCCAGGCCAGCACCGCCTGCACCTTCTCGGGGTCCATAGCTATGCCCTGGGCTGAGATGCGGTAGCCCAAATAGTCCAGGGAGGGACGGTGGAATTCGCACTTAGCCAGCTTCACGTATAGGTGGTTTGCCAGCAGGCGCTTTAACACCTCCCTCACCAGGGTCACGTGCTCTTGGGGATCTTGGCTGTAGATCAGGACGTCATCCAAATAAACAACCACCCCCTGAAACAGAAGGTCCTGCAACACCTCATTAATTAGACTCATGAAAACCCCAGGTGCCCCGCTTAAACCGAACGGCATCACTTTAAATTCGAATTGTCCCAATTGACAGTTAAACGCTGTTTTCCACTCATCCCCCTCCCGGATGCGTACCCGGTAGTACGCCTCCCTTAGGTCCAGCTTAGTGAACAGAGTCCCTTTGCCCAGCCGGGCCAGCAAATCCGGGATCAGCGGGAGGGGGTAAGCGTTCCCCGCTGCGATGGCGTTGAGGCCCCGGTAGTCCTGGCACAGCCGTCGGGACCCATCCTTTTTCCGGACGAACAAGACTGGAGCTCCCATGGGACTGGAAGCGGGCCGGATGAAACCTCGGGCCAGATTTTTACCCAAAAACTCCCGGAGGTCCTTGAGCTCACCCTCACTCATCTTGTAGATGCGCCCTTTGGGTAGTACCGCCCCCTCTGGGATGTTGATAGCGCAGTCCGTGCGGCGGTGTGGGGGTAGCTCGTCCGCTTCCCGCTCGCTGAAAACGGCTGCGAGGTCTCGGTACTCTGGCGGGACCTCGGGCTCTGGTATCTCCTGCTGCGCCGCCGCCGCTCCCCTGGGACGCGCCGCCGTCCTCTTGTGGCTGGAATTCTCGTGGGGGACCCGATGCCGTGCACCCACCGTCAAGTCGAACTTCAGGGTCCCCGCCCGCCAGTCCACCACGGGGTTGTGTTCCTTCAGCCAATCCAGGCCCAACACCGCCCGATATCCCGCTACGGGGACCTGGATCAGCCACCGCAGCTCTTGGTGGTCCCCTATGTGGATGGCGATAGGACCCACCTCCTCCCCGAAAGGTCCCCCCTGAATCGGGCTGCCGTCCATCTGGACGAAAACCAGGGGAACCTTCCGAATGCGCTTCGGTAGCCCCAAAGCCCGGGCTATCTGGGGGTGGACCATGCTGTGGTCGCATCCAGAGTCCAAAAGAGCCTCCCCCACCCAACTTAGTCCGTTCTCCGGGTTCCGGAGCTCTAAAATTACCACGTTCGGAGGTCGCGCCTCATGCTGTAGGGGTTTTCCCTCGCACCGCGGGACCTGCTGCCCGGCGCCGTCTACAGCAGGTCCTGGCCGTTTCCCGTCGCCTGGGCGCTTCCCGGTTCGTTGCGGAGGTCCTCCGCCCGGCGTGCCTGCTGGGGGCGTGTCGCACCTCCCCCCTGGGAGAGCCCGCGGTCCTCCCCCCCTTGCCGTTGGCACGCTGCTGCGAAATGTCCTGACCCCCCGCATTTCAGGCACAGACCTTCCCGGCGTCTCCTTTCCCGCTCGGGGTTCGGGGGTCGTTTGGGGCGAGAGTTGTCGGGGCCCGGTCTCGGCGCCTCGGCTGACCCGCCTTTGGCCTCCCGGGGGGGTGCGGCGGCCCAACCCAGGCTGGCTTCCAGCTTGGCGACCACAAAACACCACCCCTCCAGTGTAGACAGATCTTCTTCCGTCCCCTTGATCACGGCCCATTCCCTGAGCTTCGGGTTAAGGCCCTCCCGGAAGTACTCGATTTGGGTCTCCTCGTTCCAGGAGAACACCTTGCCTGCTTCCCTCCGGAAAATGTCTATATAGTCCATAACCCCCCTAGTACCCTGTCGAAGTCCCTTGATCCGACTCTTTGCCTTGTCCTCAGCCTGGGGGTCCTGGAATCGTCGGCGGAGCGCGACCACGAAATCCTGCAGGTCCCGAGTTGCCGGGTCGCCGCGCTCGGCCAACCCTAGGTACCACTGACCCGCCTTGCCCTGGAGACACGAGGCCACCCCCCAGACCAAGTCCTCGGAGTCCTCATACCGGTCTCCATACCTCCGGGCATGCGTCAGCGCGTGGAGGAGGAACTGCGGGAGGTCGTCCGGCGTCCCGTCGAAACGCGCCTTAAGCTCTGGGGGGGAACGTTTTGGAGAGTAGTCCGACCCCCTCCGGATCCGGGATTCTCGGCGTCCGCCGTCTCGTCCTGCTCCGCTCCACCGGCTACCAACTTGCCCAACGACGCCGTGCCGCTCCCTGCCTTGCACGTCGCTCCTGCGTTGGTCCGGCTCTCGCCGCCCCGTCGGCTCACCCGCTCCCCCGAGATCCTCTGCTGTCTCGCCTCTCCGCTGGCCGTCTCGCCTACTCGGGACTGAAAACTGCTCCGGGTCGGGGTCCGGGGCCCGCTCACCAGTGCCGGGCTCGTCCTCGTCGCTGGAGACGTCCTCACTCGACGCGATCCCCTCCGCCGTTGTATTACCAGTCCCTCCGGGCCCGGCCCGAGCTTGCTCACGGGCTTCAGCTGCCTGCAAGCGCCTGGCCAAGTCCGCCATGGCCCACCGCAGGTCCTCTAGGGATTCCTCAGGTCCTACCGGGCGAAGCGCCTGCCTCAGCTGGGTGTCCCAGGTTGGGGCCAACCCCCCAGACCTCGGCGCGCTCCCCGCCGTGCTTGGGAACCCCATGGCCCGGCGCCTTCCCTTGGCCGCCGCTGCCGAGGGTCTCGGGGTCCCGGACAGCTGCTCCTGGCCCCCCGATTTTCGGAGGAAATCTCCCGGGGACATTAAACTCATGTTCCCGGGGTTCGTGGGGGTCGAGACCGCCCCGTTGCTTGAAAACGCCATCTCTGGATCCGTCCCGATAAGCGCTCGGATGCGATGCCGACCCTGGAGTTCGGTGGGAAGCTCTTACGATGTCGGGGACCCGCTTGCTAACTGAAAAAACAGGGTGCCCCTTTGAAGAAAACGTCACGCCAGGCCTGGTGAACGATACAACAGGAACAAGCTTTATTTCAGCAACGTGGAGTCCGCTGGTATGGAGTAAGAGCTTCCACCGAACTCCAGGTGGAAGCTCCCTTTTATACAAAACCCACCTCCTTAGGCTGTATTGCCCCACCCAGTACTTGCGGAGGGAACATGCTGATACAATCATGACTCATGCACATATGCGAGGTTTTCCGGGGTTCCTGATGGCCCATTTTCCTGGAACAAAGGGCCATCTCCGGGCCCTTGTCAAAAGGGGGACATTGAGGTTCTTTAGCGGCCATTGCCACCTCAACGATCGGGTGGGGCGCCCAGCTGCCGGCTTGCCTATGATCACCATGCCCTACCTCCGTGATCGCGGGCGCCTCTAATGGCGGGGTTCGGTCCGGTTCCCAAGCCACCAAGGACCGAACCACGACAGCAAGAGGGCATGTGAAGAGGTTGATTACTGTGGGGGACAGTAGTGTCCTCTGAGGAACTCCACAAGGAAGTTGGCGTGGCACGACTGTCTCCCACAGCAACCCCATTTTTGACCCTTGAGAGAGGAGATCAGCCATTGAAGTGCTGCCCCGTGTATCACGTCCAACATTCCTGTGTTGCCTAGCATCAGATCCAGCTGGCACCAGAGGTCATGCATTCAGGGTGACTAAAGCTCTACCCCATGGCCAGGACAGAAGTTGGGCTGGTGTGGACTGAGGATCAAAGCATCATCTAGATATGCTGCAAGTTGGTTTGCAGCAGCCCTTTCAATCACCTTCCCCAGAAACGCAAGATGCAAAATGTGGTGGTAGTTGGCTGGGTCACATGGATCCAATAATGATCTATTCGACAATGGTCAGACCACTGCCTCTTTCAACACCTCTGGGAGCACTCCTGTGGACAAAGCGAGGCTTATTATCTCCCACAGGGGGCCTCCTATCTCCTCGTCACCCAATTTGAGCAATCAAGAAGGGCAGGGATCCAGCAGGCAAGCGGTTGACCTCAATTAAATTAGCAATCTATTCATTTCAATCAGCGAGAGCAATCTGAAGCCATCAGATAAATCATCCAAAGTTAGCTAAGGCAGGGGTAGGCAACCTGTGGTCCTCCAGATGTTCATGGACTACAATTTCCATGGGAATTGTAGTCCATGGACATCTGGAGGACACAGGTTGACTACCCCTGAGCTAAGGGACCTCCAGTTCCTTTATTATATCAAGTTTGCCATGGAACTCAAATACACCAGTGCTCTTGTGATTACTGTGTTGGCTCTCTTCCTGCTCTTCTAGGAAGTGATGAATTTTCCACCCTGCCCTTTGAACAGGTGAAGGCTGACGTGACTACTAGCCAAGACCAATCACCTGCAAGAAATTGATCTTTTAGCTATTACAGAGCTTACCGCCTAAGTTCAAGATGAAATTTCTTTATAAACCAAGTGTCAGCACATGGGGGCAGAAGAGGCTTAGGAATCTTGAATGCTTCCTATCTGTGAGACTATACACAGGGCTTACCTTACTGGAGCCAGTGTGGGGAGTAAAAAGGCCTGCCCATGTCAAAATTGCATAGGGAGTTTTATGGGTATATCCTCCAGATCTGGCTGCTGTTTTCTCCAAATTTGAAAGGCAGAAGTCATCCTAAACTAGAATCAGTGTATAGAGTGGGGGCTTAGAATTGTTGCAGCAGGTCTTGTAGTTAACTATTGGTCAGCTCTGTGTAGCATACACAGATTCTGCATAAACATAGGTGATATTCTGGTTTGGGGGCAAGAACTCTATGGTAGAAACTAATTCTACCATAGAGTTCTTGCCAAAAGAAAAAAAAAACCCAGAGCAGTACACCAATGTCACTGGCATGCCTACCTCACTTCTGGGTCATGTTGGAAGTCAGATGGGCACACTGCTGGAATGCTGGATGAAACTACCAGCAATTCCCTGGGAGGAATGTTTCACAGTTGTATGGAGACAGATGGGGGCAAGCAGCATATGGTGAGGTGAGAGCCTTTGATCACAGACGTCAGGCAGTTTTGGTTTCTCCTTGTGATTTTGTAAACTACACTGAATTCCAGGGGACTGATTGGCTATTTTGACAAAAAATTATCACTGGCTGTATTTGTTTGTGTGACACAGTTTACTGATGTGACAGAATTGGTTTTTTCTATATATTCCCTGTCATGTGAAGAGTTCATAATCTGAGGAAGAGTGCTTGCACTCAAAAGCTCACCCTTAATTAATTTCTGTTGGTCTTAAAGGTGCTACTGGACTCTGATTTTATTACCTGCTCCCAGTAAGCCAACTCCCTATCTTTTACCAGTTGCCAGGAGGAACTTGGCAACCCAACACAACATACAAAAACAATCCCAGAAAACCACAATATTGTTGTGGTTGCCTAGCAACCTCCAAAATGGTGGCTGAGATTTCTGTGGGCATTCTTTTCTTGGAGCTACAGGCTGTGTTTGGATTATTTCGAATTTCATCCCCCCATTTTGTGTGTGTATGTGTTTTAGATTTCAGGTTTTTCTGTAAATATAGGACTTCTTCACATTTATAAGGAAATCCCCCAATCTGCCTATAGCTCCATTTTGTGGGTATATTAATCCACACTGGTTTGGAATTAGATATATGATTTAATGTTTTTTTAATGATTATGCCACTGGATAAAAGATGAAATTTGTTTAAAGAACACAGCTCTGCCAAAAGCATAAATTGAAATAAGTGGGAATATTCCCACTGAAGATGCTGAGTCTTCTCTGAAGCAAATGGTGAAAAGCTGGTTTGTTCTACCCTTCACATTATGAATTGTGGATCCAAACCACCAGTGCAGGATGTTATGTTGTGCAACTCCCTTTAAAAATAGATTAAACTTTGGCCTAGTTTAATTCTTGTAGAGAAGAACTTGCCAAATGGTTAAATTAAGCCTGCTCACTGCCACCAACACATGGAAGTATCCAAATCTCCTAATTTCCTAACTGCTGGAAATGGCAAAAGAGAGCAATGCCAGTCAAGCCAGGCAGCCAATCCCCTTTCTCCATGCTTTAAATGGCCCACAATGCCTACTATTTTTTTAATCAATAGTTCTCTGTTGAAACGCCTATGCATCTTATCATAGATGCATCTAATCATAGATTCATAGTGCTTCTTTATCGCCACAGCTTATGGAATCACAAGTCTTGCTTCTTTTAAAAATGAATCTCATTCCTGATTGGATGAGGCATGCTTTGTGCTACAACTTCAGGGATTTTTTTTTTTGGCTTTGCCTGAATGATTGAATGCCTATTTGTTGCTCCAGGCAATTCACTTAAAAAAAAAACTCCTGTCCCTGGGAGAAGGAGAGGGAGGCGGGTTCGAGGGTGGGACACTCGAGACAGAGATAGTGCTTCTTTATATCCATACATTTTTTTTTGCTGGTGGCATGCTGGTTGCTCTCCATTAGCTAGCATTATATATGTTGGTGAATCCACTTTTTGGGATTCACCAACTAGCGCTTTAAAATGGAGGATGCAGCCTACTGTTTACTGCTCAGATGCTGCATGTGGGCGATGTCATGTGGAGAGGCCAGAATATAACGACAACTAAAGGTAAGTTATCACTATTTTTAAAGGGTGCAGAAATCCCCACTGTTTTGGTTTTACAGTTGGATGGCTTCCATTTTTGCTTCTTCATCTCCAAGTGCCGAGCATTCCCAGAATACCAAAGATGCAGTCTAGAGCAGTGGTCCCCAACCTTTTTGAGGCTGGGGACCTGCAGGGCAACTGCCCACCCGTGCATGCCACGCATGCGGGGATGGCATGCGCACTTGCGTGGCATGGCCCTGATTCCCTCTCCCCCCCCTCCCGCAGTAAGAAGCTTCCCAGGCCACAAGCTTGCAGCCTGGGAAATTTTTTACTGCGGGGGGGCGGGGAGAGGGAGCCGCGGCCCGTCGCCAAGGCCTTCGCGGCCCGGTACCGGGCCGCGGGCCGCGGGTTGGGGACCACTGGTCTAGAGGTACCAACCTTTAGCTGAGACCTAGAGTTCTCCTGGAATTACAACTACAGAGAACAATTCCCTTGAAGAAAATGGGTGCATTGGATGTCACACTGTACAGCAAAACCTTCCCAGACTATCCAGGAATCTCTGAGCCCAGGGTTGGCAACCCTAGTGCAACCAGATGCCATCAGTAGAGAAACATGATCCCTTACTAGGCCCAAGGGAAAGGGAAGGAATCACTCTTAACAGAGCAGAGGGAAGCAGAAACATCAGACAGGAGAGGAGCTCAGAGAAGAAAGCTGTTTTGTTTCATGTGTACTTGTTTCAGCCCTTTTAAAGCCCTTCAGAGTTTTACTACAATTCCACTCTATCGAACTACCACAACCATCTTCTTCTTTGGCTGCCTCTGCCTTCTATGTTTGGGTGGGTGGCAATCCACAAAAGGGAGTTCCAGATCATGGCACTTTAATGGTGGAACTCCCTTCCTCAGGATGTTCACCCATTTTCTGCCAGCAAGTGAATTTTTTTCTTTTGTTTTCAGTTTCCTTACTGACCTTGCCTTCCTACCTACCGTACATTTTAATTGCTTGATTTTTCATGTTTTATTTGTGGTTGTTTGTACAAATTTTGGTATAGCTGCTTTCTAACATGTTTTGTTCTCATAATCAGTGATACAAATATACACGAACCAAAGAGTGATGAGATGTTTAAAAAAAATCAAGTATTTTAACAAGAGATAACCAAAAGCCATCCGTCATCAGCACTAGGGATCAAGCGTGCCTTGCATTAAATAAGTCATTAACCAGATCTTTAAATAGGCTCTAAAATGGTCACTATTTAGTAATGATGTAGGTCTGTAGGATGTACTTGGGTTTCCCACCCTCTTCCTTCAATTTTAAAGTTATATTAACAGATGCCCAAACTTCTGAAGGGATTCTGGTATTTCCCATAAACCCTCTCCAGATACGGTGTTGTATAATCCAAACAGAATTTATAGACCTCATTTGTAAGCCTGTCAGGTCCTGAAGATTTGTGGTTTTAATTGAATTTATTATGGGTCTTAAAATGCTTGACTAAAGATAAGCTGTCTGCATGCAAGAAGATATTTTAAAACTATCTGTTAATTTTAAATGGTGTCAGAAAGCGCCATCAAGCCACAGCTGACCTATAATGACCCCATGGGGGTTCCAAGGCAAGAGATATTCGGAGGTGTTTTGCCTCCATGTCATGACTTTGATATTCCTTGGAGGTCCCCTATCCAAATACTCACTTGGTCAGGCCCTGCTTAGCTTCAGAGATCTGGGGAAATCTGGCTAGCCTAGGCACTGTGGTAAACACATTGTGGTAAACACAACTTCTGCCTGAATCACTGAAGAGGGTTAGGGGCCCCTGTGACTTGTGATGTCACTCGTGTTCTACCAGGCCACAAACCTCACGAACTGAACCAATTCAGAATGCTGCTAAAACTTTTGTGAACATCTGTAGTGTACGAATCACGAACCAAACTACATTTTCGTGGTTCGTGCCCATTCCTATTCAGCATAAGCTACCTCACTGAGTTGGTTCTGAGGATAATTTTGAGAGAGGGAGAATATCATAAGCTCCTTTTGCTCCAGGTTGGGGAGAAAAGCAGTGTATAAATGAACTAAGTAAATAAACCATTTGCTTTGTTTTCAATTCTGGTATTCAGGGCCCAACATACCTCGTGAGCAGCCTAATTTCAGCGGTCTTTACTAAATAACAAGCCAAACTAGTACAAAAAATCTGAGCAAGAAATCAATACACAGCCTGGGTAAGAAAGCTCACTGGCATACCTGAGAGGATGCAACTGAACAGCTGCACTGCCTTCTAATTGGAGACTGGATCAGGTTCAAGGTTTTGGTAATAACTTTAAAGCCCTAAATGGTCTGGGACTGGTGTATCTACGGTCCACCTTTTCCATGATGCCCCCACAAAGGGCATTAATATCACCTGACCAAAATCCAACCAAAACCTGCTGAGGATCGCCAGCCCAAAGGAGGTGAGACTGGCATCGACTAGGGCCAAGGCGTTAGCCCCTGCCTGGTGGAACACTAACCCCAAAAAGATCAGGGCCCTGCAGGACCTTAAGCAGTTCTGCAGGGCCTACAAGACAGTGCTGTTCCCTCAGGCCTATGGCTGAGGCCCTGACAGACCATCAAGAAAAGCTGGCCTCAATGTTGGACACTGAGGGAAGATCTACCCTCTATTATTATTGTTGTTGTTATTGTTGTTATTGTTGTTATTGTTGTTATTATTGTTATTATTTGATTTATTTCCTGCCACTCCCTGGATAGGCTCGTGGCAGGTAACAGCAGTCTTAAAACCCCAGTTAAAACCCCATTAAAAGACATTAAAAATTCCCAACATGGCGGCCACAATCCCATTCCAAGTCCACCTACCAAGGCGATAGAGAAGGGGAGAGGTGATGTGCTCCGGACCCTCTAGGATTTGACCCCACCCCTCAACCTAAACTAGTCAGGGCTACTGTAATATAAAAATGTCTTATTGGTTATATTTAGTATGTGATTTTATATTCTGAACAATTGTTTATTTTATGTTGTCCCCTGCCCCAAACTTCGAGGAAGGACAGGCTGCATAAAAAATAATATTTATTTATTTTATTTTAACACATTCGTTATTAGGAGGTGGCACACACAAGATCTCTCAGTGTGTAATAGGTATATCTAAGAACATGAATACCCAGGGAATTGCTGCTCTTTAACCACTACACGGTGCTGGCTCTCAATTTGCTTCTATCATAGAGTTTTTACCCAGAAAAACAGCATTGCCAACATGCCTACATCACTTCCAAGTCACATTGGTAGTGATTTTACTGAAACATTCACGGGGAGTGGAGATCAAGATGGTGGATGCAAGGCAGTTTGGCGTTTAGCCTTCCCGGAAAATATTTCAATTATCTCCTCTACTGACAGTATTTATGCTCATCAACTTCTTATTAACTCGTAAGTCACATAGGCATGGTGCTGAGATGTCAAATGTTCTTCCATCGTTTGGGGGGTAATTCCCCCTCCCCACTGACCTGTTGATTGGCAGTAGGGAGCTAGGGCCTGATACTCAAAGGGGGGTTCCTACCCCTATTCGGAGGTTCGGCATCCCCAGTCAGGGTATAACTTAGATATGGGGCGATCTGTTCAACATTAGCTCGAATAAAATAACAGCATTCCTACAGAAAAAAATAACACACAGGCATCCTCCCTTGATAACTCGTAATGAAGAAATAACAGATTATTCCCATTACTACCTCCTTTTGGTGATTTAATCGATAGCACTGAAAACAGGCAGAAGCACAAGACAGAGGCACGGAATAGATTCAAGAGGAACAGTGTCATGAAAATCTCTGCTTTATTTAAATATCTTTTCTGTTGAGTACATCTATCGTTCCCACTTAATTTCCCATTCATTTTGCATTCAAATGTTGCCTGGGTGCCCCTACTCACCTCTCTATCCTCAAAATCCGCTGTTGCTATGGTGCCTTGTGCTGGTGGGGAAGCAACATTCCTAGTCTTGTGGTAAAATATTAGTTAAGGAGGCATTTTGTTATAAGGCTGATTAAAAATGCCACAGAGACCGATGATGCATGGGCTGGGAAAGGAGGGCTGGCACCTTGCAGGCCCGAGGGGCTAATCCCTGATTTCACATGATGCCAACGCCGTCCAGGCCCCCTCCTGGCCCTGGCCCGTGTTCTTCCATGTTCACTGTCTCATGTGGTGGGAACCCCCATGCCCCCCACCCCCGGATGCTGCCGCTGCCACAAGGTGCAGCAGACCCTCCCCACACCAAAGTTGTGCATACGCATGCACAACTCTAGAGTGGACCGTGTGTGCAGGGCAATTTTGTCCCCATGAAGTGGCAGGGCATGCTTCCCTGCTGGTAGGAATTGGCGGTGGCCTGGCATGCCTGGCCACATGCATAATTGGTCAGAGTCATCTCCCTGTTTGACAAATCGCGTACCCCAAGGGCCAAACCAAAAGCCCCCAGGCAGCGGCTGGTGAAATTAGCCCTGCGGCTGCTTCTCCCTTGTGGGATGCCCCAGGGAGAGACTGACCTGCAGTACAGATGGAGTGGGTGAGGATAGAGTACTTAGTCCTTTCTCTGTCACTCCGCCTTGAAATTCCTGCCCATCAAACTGCTTTTTTCTCTTCAGAGAGATGGGGACATGGAGGGAGGGGGATGCCTTAAGCTAGGAGGAGGAGTTGCTATAACAGTCTTACACTCTGTTAAAAGATTGTTTCTCTAAATTGAAGTTTCCTTCAATTTGAAAAAAAAATTTAAATTGATGTAGAAAAAGCCACACAGTGAAATGCATTGGGATTTGTTTAATATTCTGGACATTAAAGAACCACTGAAGTTTGAAGACTCCTTAGAACAGGGGTAGTCAACCTGTGGTCCTCCAGATGTCCATGGACTACAATTCCCATGAGCCCCTGTCAGCAAACCTAAGGAGTTGGTGAGTTCCCCCTCACTGGTTGTCTTCAAGTAGCAGTTGGACAGATGTTTATCTTGGAGGCTTTAGCTGGTCCTGCATTAAGCAGGGGCCTGAGCTAGATGGCCTCTATGGCACCTTCCAACTCTAGGATTCAATGATTCTATCTGTGCAATTTGGAGATCGGTTGTAATTCTGGGCCACCACCTGGAAGTGGATGACTTTGTTCTCTGGGCCACAGCAAAGAAAAGGCCACGGTTGTCCAGGTGTCTAGCCAGGTGGCACTGTCACACCTCCCCATACTCATGCAAGCATATAAAGGGCTGGATAGGTGAAAGCAACCAGGCAGCCTGTGGTGGAGATGCTCAGAGTTGTGAACCCACTGGCATGCACATGCACACAGCCAGCTACTTAAATCCCCTGGTCTCTGTTGGGTGGAGGATGGATTCCTGGGGCTGCTGGGCCTTCCCTTCCCCTCCCAGGCACATGGATGAGATGGAAGTCTCCACCAAACACTCTTTCTCTGTCAGACATTTGCTTAGTGGCCAAGCCAGCCTTGCAAGACCTCCATTTCTCTCCCTCAGATGATGCATCACTGCTACATACATAGAGCTACATCCTAGATGGTGGGAGCTTATTGGCCTTATGGTTACCACCAGTGTCTGGGATCTGGCGATGGAATTAAGGGAAACAATTGTCAAAAGGCCAATCAGGTTACTCCCAAGATCTCCAGTAAATCCTATGGCTCGTTCATGAACTTCCAACTTTAGGTGTGATTTCAACATTGTTATTGCTATTGCTATTGTTATTGCTATTGCTATTGCTATTTATTGTCTTTGTAGTCTGCCACTCCCGCGGAGCCTCGTGGCGGATAACAATGACCATAAAAACCCCAATAAAATTCCCGTAAAACAGTTTAAAAACCCAAGCACTAAAATACAACAATCTATACATAACCACCAAGATGCTCCACGGCGAAAAAGCAACCAAATCCGATGCAATAATAGACCCAGGGGTGGACAGAGGGGTTGATCTTTGCTCTTTAATTGTGACATGTAAAGTTTTAGCTTTGTTGATAGAGCACTTTTATAAGCCCATCTAGAGCCACCAGTGCATTCTGACCCAGTCGTGAGTGCCTTTAACTTGCCCCAGTGCCTGATTTGTTAGGCAATTTGCTTCATTATGAAGACGGTGTATGGGAATTGATTAGTTCATGGTGTGTTGGGCTTGACAGGTGCTGTATATTTTGCAAAGAATCATGGATTTGCTCTGACAGATGATAAGAGCCTTTGGCAGGATGAACGGTGTCTACATGGCTACCAGCCATGTTCACCCTGGCTGGGAGTATGTGTACGGAGCTGCAGCCATAGCTACCTTTTGGAAGTGCATCTTTAGCGTACACTTAAAGCAGAGCTGAAAAGAATTTGAACTTTTGACTTCCCGTGGTTGAAAGATGCATCAGGATGGCCAGCTAGGCCCAGACAGTTCTGGCTGTCACTGGGGATTTCCCCCCTTCTGATAGGGCTTTTGTTGAAATTCAGCTTGCCTCTCGGATCTGGGAGATAATTCAGGCACTTGACACATGAAGAAGAAGAAGAAGAAGAAGAAGAAGAAGAAGAAGAAGAAGAAGAAGAAGAAGAAGAAGAAGAAGAAGAAGAAGAAGAAGAAGAAGAAGAATTCTTTTTTTTTACCCTACTTTGCACTGCCCAAAGGAATCTCAAAGTGGCTTACAATCACCTTCCCTCCCTCTCCCCACAACAGACAGGTGGCAGGGGCGTTTGCTGGCAGGGGCTCATGGGAATTGTAGTCCATGGACATCTGGAGGACCACAAGTTGACTACCCTTGATTTAAACAACTACCACCCAATAGCAAATAGCAAAGATTTGGTCTTTGTCTTTTCCCTTACTACTATCCCCAGACACAAGCAATCATCCAGGATTTGCCAGAAATGGGCCATCAGCCCTTCTAGACAGGAAATATTTCTCCATATTCCCAGCAGCTAGTTTCTTTGTCTCAACAACCCGTTTCTTTGTTGGGACCCGGCTCCAGCCATCAAACTCTTTGTCCAAGCCCTGGACAAGGTAAGATAAGACCCCTGTAACCTCAGGCCACAAATTTCCTTTAAATATCAGGCTCCCACAGCCACAAAGTGCAGTCAGTTTCCAGGCTACAGAAACACTGTCCGACGTTCATCTTGGTCCCTCGTCCGTCGCCCCAAATTGCTTCCCTGGACCTCCGGAACTCTGCACCGCCCAGAAGACAGGTAGATATCACTTCCAATCAACCCTTCATATAGGTTCTTCCCCTATAAGCCTTTTCCTTGTGTGCTAGTGGCTAGGAATGGACATTTCTTTGCTAGAGTGCGCATGTGTTGTATTTTGTCTAATTAGTGTGTGTTAATAAAATCCTTCCATGTTTAGATCATTGTCTGCCTTGGTTCTATCTCAGTGATATAATTACCCAATAAACTGTGCAATACAAGGTCCCACGTTACGCCACGCTGCGTCTTGCTGGCTCTACGAGCTGATTCCCTACAACTAAATTTAGACACGTGTCCTTACAGTCATGCATTTGGCGTAACACAGGGCTGGACGACTCCAGGTGATCTTGCAGTAGACCAGTGGTTCTCAACCTCCCTAATGCCACAACCCTTTAATACAGTTCCTCATGTTGTGGTGACCCCCCAACCATAAAATTATGCAGGTGTTCTTTCACAGAAATTAAGCCAAAACTGACCAATGCCATGAAGATCCATTGGTCATGATTGTATGTAAATTGTTTTTTTTCTGGGGTTTCTCAGTTCAGCTCTGCCTCTTTTTTCCACCATGCTGATCTCGCTCTTTTCCGCTGGTCCAGACAGATGAACACTGTATCTCGATCTACTCCACAAGGCTGTTGTGTGGCGCCTGCAGGTGGAGCGGCAACAGTGGCAGCGCTCCCCCTGGCCAAGCTGCTTGCCCTGCCACAACCCCTGTGAAAGGGTTGTTCAACCCCCAAAGGGGTCCTGACCCCCAGGTTGAGAACCACTGGAGCAGAAGGATTCAATCTGTGCCTATTTCAGTCCCGTTTCTGACCCGATTTTGGAGCAGAACTTTGCTCTGATCTAAACCAGAGGACAGAGAAATGTGATGCTGCTGTTACATCTGGACTTCTTGGCAGCTGCTGATGCCATAAACCATACTGTTCTTCCAGCACAGCTGACTGAGAAGAGAATCAAAGCATCACACTTTGTTGATTCCAATTCTGTCTGGCAGAATAGTATGCCACGGATTTCTGCAGAGCCAAAGCGGAGGAGGAAGAGGAGGAGGAGGAGGAGGAGGAGGAGGAGGAAGAGGAGGAGGAGGAGGAGAAGGAAAAGGAAAAGGAAAAGGAAAAGGAAAAGGAAAAGGAAAAGGAAAAGGAAAAGGAAAAGGAGGAGGAGGGTAGTTTGATTTCCCACTCCTCCTCCCCATGCAGCCATCTGGGTAACCTTTGGCTACTCACACAGTTCTCTTAGGGCTGTTCTTGCAGAGAAGTTCTCTTAGAGCTCTCCCAGCCCCACCTACCTCATGGAGCATCTGTTGTAGGGAGAGGAGAGGATTGTAAGCTGTTTTCAGTCTTCTCCAAGTAGTGAAAAGTGACGTATAAAAAAAATTCTTCTCAACTGAGTCCCAAAGCAGCTTACAATCACATTCCCTTCTTCTCCTCACCACCCTGTGAGGTAGGTAAAGCTGAGATAGCTCTGAGACAGCTGTGACTAGGCCAAGGTTGACTCTGGCTGCATGTTGAAGAGGAACGGGGAATCAAACCTGGCTCTCAGATTAGAATCTGCTCCTCTTAAGCACTTCACTACACTGGGGCTTCTGGGCCTCTGGTTGTCTTGCAGAGTTCTACTTTGTTCCCTGTGCTATTTAGCGTCTTCAGGAAACTATTTGGAGAGGCTGACCATGGACTAGCTGTTGAGTGAGGTTGGTATGCCGATGTTGCTCAGCTCTGTTTCTTCTTGTCGCCTGAGTCAGATGAAACGCTGATTGTTCTTAACTGAGGTTGTGGGGAGGGATTAGGCTGGAAGAGGGCCAAGAAAACAATGCTCAGTGCAGACAAAACTGAGGTACTGCCAGCTGAGGGTATTGATCAAAGTTTCAGAAGTCTCCTGGCGACACAAGCTTAGAACATGGGGGGGGGGGCTATTCATTGTTTTATTCATTTGTGCCCTGCCTTTCTCCTCCATGGGGACCCAGGAAAGCTAACATCATTCACCTCTCCTCCATTTTATTTGCCCAACAACCCTGTGAGGGAGGTTAAGTGGATTATACGTGACTGGCCCAACATCACTGAGCACATTTTTGTTACCTAAGTGGGAATTCGAACCTCGGTTTCCCAGGTACTAGTCCAGGCTCTCTCAACCAGGGGTTCGTGAAACGCTGGGGCTTCGTTGTCTATGGGGTCGCAATGGTCGGACACGACTTCACAACTAACAACAACAATTGGGTAATAGGACCATAGATGGTTATATTGGCACACCCTCCCAAAATGGCCAATGATGGGACAGGTGGGGGTGGGGAGTGGCCTGGGCCATAAAAAATACTTGCTGGCTGAGGTTCATTGCATGTAGTAGTAACTGGAGTCCAGATATTTAAGTTCTCTAATTTTAACGTAAGTGGAGAGGAGAGTGATGGAGCAGCATAGGACTGCTCCAGCCCTGTTACCAGTGTTGGGGTGGAGGTGACAGAGTAGCACAGGCCTGCCCTTTCCCTGTTTCTTCAGGTTCTCACTGCAGGCTCCCTTTGCTGAAGAAGAGCAAACTGGTAGCCAGCTCAGAGGACAGGTACACTTATATTCACAAATCATCTGAAAATGTTTCTGTGCTCTCACTTCATGTGCTGTAGGAGTGGCCTGGTGATGTCACTTTTGATGACATGCGACTTCTGGGGGTGTGGCAGGGAGTCTGAAGAATGATTCAAGGGTTTCTCAATGTTAAAAAGCTTGAGAAAGGCTGTACTAGTCTGGCACTCTTCACAGAATCATAGAAGAGTTAGAAGGGACCTCCTGGATCATCTAGTCTAGCGATCCCCAACCTGTGGGCTTCGGACCACATGTGGTCCTTTGACTAATTGGAGGTGGGCCCTGAAGGACACCTTCTCCCCCCCCTGGCGCTTTACTTCATCCCCCCCTGGCCCTTTACAACATACTTAAGGTGTCATTGTCTCCCATCACTCCCAGATGGGACTATCTCGTTGCAGAGAAACAAGCTCAGGGTTCCCATTGATTTGTCATTGTCATGAGTTAAAATTTCCATGGAAATAAAATGTTCCTTATGTTCATTGTTGTGGCGTGTCTGTATCTTATTTTGAAGGGACGTTTAAACATTACCATAGCGATCAGAGAGCGTTAGGGCAGTGGTTGAGAGTAGAGGAGTAAACTACCCCACCACCACCACCAGGCCTCCGTAAAAGGCGTTGTGTGGTCCCTGGCGTTGAGTGGTCCCCGGCGTTGAGTGGTCCCCGGTGATAAAAAGGTTGGGGACCAACCCTATGCACTATGCAGGACACCCACAACCCTATCACTCATCCACTGTAACCTGCAACCCCCTTGAACCTTAACAGAATCAGCCTCTCTGTCAGATGGCTATCCAGCCTCTGTTTAAAAACTTCCAAAGATGGAGAACACACCACCTCCCGAGGAAGCCTGTTCCACTCTTAACCACTGCACTACATGGGCTCTCATGAGGTTAAAAATCTCCATGGTAGCGTATTTGCTCAGTTTCAGTTGGTGCTCTGGCTGTGGCCTTGAAATACAGGATTTGGCTATACTCCAATCACATCCAGATTGGACTACTGCAATATGGTCTACATCAGTGGTCCCCAACCTTTTTATCACCGGGGACCACTCAACGCCTTTTACTGAAGCCCGGTGGAGGTGGGGTAGTTTACTCCTCTACTCTCAACCACTGCCCTAACACTCTCTGATCGCTAAGGTAATGTTTAAACATCCCTTCAAAATAAGATACAGACATGCCACAACAATGAAGTGCGTTGTAAAGGACTGGGGGGGGGATGAAGTAAAGGGCCGGGGGGGGGGAGAGAAGGCGTCCTTCGGGGCCCACCTCCATTTAGTCGAAGGACCACATGTGGTCCGCAGCCCACAGGTTGGGGATCGCTTGTCTACATGATACTGCCTCTAAAGACTGTTAAGAAGCTAAAACATGTTAAATTTACTTTGACAAGAAGGAGACAAAAGCCCAAGCAATTAAGATGGAGTGATTTGGAACTGCCACCACACTAGCTCTTTTGAGATATTCAGTGAACCCATGATGTGAGGGCAAGATCACCCCAATCTATGTGCATTAATTGGAATGCATGCCCAGACCACACACTCTCTCTCTCTCTCACACACACACACACACACACACACACGTTCTCTCCACTTGATTGGGAGTCATCAAAAACATAGAGAGATCCTAAATATTCATAGATGTCTATATGGGCACTATAGGGCACTCTAATGGACTTGCAAAGACTGAGCATGGAACTTGCCACGTCAATCACATTCCCTTGTCCCACCTCAAATACATCCATCCCACCCACACTGGAGTCTATTTCAAGAGCTGCTATACCTTTTTCTTTCTTCCTGGCTGTGTGTAGCATAGCACAATGGTTGACATGGTATCATCGGGCTGTGCACTTCCCCACTCCCACGGCACATCAGTGGTTGGTTGGCCACTGGAGCATGGAAGTCGAGTGTTTTTCTGAGAAGAAGAAAGAAATCACAGTGGTTCCACATGGCACCAACCTCCTTGCCACGTCTTTAATAATAGATCATGCAAAAATAATTGAGTTCCTCTTTTTGTTCCTCTGCCCCCCCCCACATTGTCTATGAGCAGGCACATTTCTATCACATTAAAGAGGAGGGGAGGGATCTTATCAGATTATTTATTCAGTTCCCTAAGTGGCACCAAAGTATGAATGAAAAATGTAAAGAGTTTGCTAAGTGCACTTTCTTCTGGCAATTCGGTCCAATCAGGCTGTGCATTAAAAATTCAGCACTCCTGCTCTGCTGGATGTTGTAACAGCATCAACGGGGTGGGGGTGGGGGAGGGGGGGAGCGAAGAGCTTTGCAGAGATAATGGACTTGGTTTCCAGGCAGAGTTGCACACATCCCTTTGGATGATGCTTGCTAAAGGCCACAAAGAGCCAGCTATTCATTTGCGTAAAGCTGATGAGGACAGGAGAGAATTGAAAGGAAGTCATGCTATGTGTAGAGGGGATAATTGGAGAGGCCAGAAACGCACCTGATGGCTAAATTTCCTCATCAGGACCAGGGCCTCCTTTAGGAACATAGGTAAAGGCAGGGGTAGTCAACCTGTGGTCCTCCAGATGTTCATGGACTACAATTCCCATGAGCCCCTGCCAGCATTTGCTGGCAGGGGCTTATGGGAATTGTAGTCCATGAACGTTTGGAGGACCGCAGGTTGACTACCCCTGGGTAAAGGTATCCCCTGGGCAAGCACCGAGTCATGTTTGACCCTTGGGGTGACCCCCTCTAGTGTTTTCTTGGCAGACTCAATACAGGGTGGTTTGCCAGTGGCTTCCCCAGTCATTACCGTTTTACCCCCCCCCTCCCAGCAAGCTGGGTACTCATTTTACCGACCTCGGAAGGATGGAAGGCCGAGTCAACCTTGAGCCGGCTGCTGGGATCGAACTCCCAGCCTCATGGTCAGAGCTTTCAGGCAGCATGTCAGCTACCTTACCACCCTGTGCCACAAGAGGCTTTAGAAACATAAGAGGCCTCAAAGAATTTTTTCTGGCCTTCTGGGCCATAGAATCGATTAAGGTCCATAGTGTCCTACATAGTTAACATATCATTGCACGTAAAGGAGCCAACTGTATATTTAACAGTTCTGTTACTATATTTTATGTATGCTGCTTTATTTATTTATTCCACTTGATAAAGGCAGTGATGCTGAAATGCATCTGGTCAGTGGTGGCATTAGTAGGAATGTACACTTGGGTTTTTAATTTTAATAAATATGAATATTCAATTTTACAACAGGTTTTATCCTACACAGGCTTGAGTGCATTTTCCTTATTTTGAGCCTTTTTGGAGGGTGGGGTCTTGTCCTGGGTCAGGATATTTTCTCCTTTTTGTTGTGGATTTTCGAATTACTTACACAAATAGGTCTTGACCATTGTTCCTTGTTTTGTCTTCTTCTGTCCAGTTCAGGCAGATTTTTCCCGTGCTGTTCTGATATCATCATGCAAGGAATGGAGGGAGATGACCCCTGCAGGCCAGCACTGACAAGTTGTCTTTAGATTGCCCTGCCCTGGGTAGCCCAGACTAGCCCCCTATTGTCAGACCCTGGAAACTAAGCAGGGTCAGCCCCAGTTAGTACTTGAAAGAGAGAACACTGAGGAACTCCAGGGTTGCTACATAGAAACAGGCCATGTCAAGCCACCTCTTTTCATCTCATGTCTTAACAACCCTACAGGGTTGTCATCAATCAGCTGCAGCTTGGTGGTGCTTTCCATCACAAAATGTATCCAGTTAGCTGATATGCATATTTATTGCCTTTTAAAATCAGAGCCCTTTGGACTCCTTAGTTAGATCTATGTAGAAGAAGAAGAAGAGCTGGTTCTTATATGCTTTTCTCTACCCGAAGGAGTCTCAAAGGGGCTTGCATTCACCTTCCCTTTCCTCTCCCCACAACAGACACCCTGTGAGGTGGGTGAGTGTCAGGATTGTAGAATCTCTGTCATAAATTAGCTTGAGTTCCTCCATGTCAGTTATATTGCTTTATATTGCTTGGCGCCTGCTTGACCCAGGCCCTGTAGTTTTGTTAGCTATAAAAGTGAATAGTGTTGTTATGTTAACCTTATCTTGTTGTGGGCTCTAGGGATTGTTGTCACCTTCTCAAGGTTGTGAGAATGAAATCCTGTTTTCTTTACACATATGTCTTTTCTCTTGCTCCCCCCTCCCTTGGGAACTGTCAAGTTTTGGGCGGGAGAAATGTATTGATAAGCTGAGGCAAATCTGAACTCTAGTCAGATTTGACTTTTCAGTCCCTTGCGTATAGTACTTTTCAATAAAGCTTTCTTTTATTAAGAAGCCTGTTGTGAGTTTCCTGTACGTTTGACAGTGAGGCTGAGAGAGACCTGATATTACTGAAGAAGAAGAAGAGGAGGAAGGGGAGAAGGAAGAAGAAGAATAGGAAGATTTGGTTCTTATATGCCACTTTTCTCTACCAAGAGTCTCAAGGTGGCTTATAGGCACCTTCCCTTTCCTCTACCCACAACAGACACCCTGTGAGGCTGAGAGAGCCCTGATATTACTGCTCAGTCAGAATAGCTTTATCAGTGCTGTGACTAGCCTAAGGTCACCCAACTGGCTCCATGTGGGGGAGAGCAGAATCAAACCCGGCTTGCCAGATTAGAAGTCCACACTCCACCAAGCTGGCTACACCAAACTGTATCACCCTCCCGCCATTTCTAAATTTTAGTAGCTGAAAAAAGGCACTTGTGTATACGTCTTTATTTAGCATGTGCTACTTCCCTGCAGGACCTGCTCGAGGCAGCTTACGGATATGATAAAGTCAGATCACATAAAATGGTTACAAATAAACAAACCATTGAAAACTTGGAATAATTTGCTGCTGGGAGGAAGAAGGGAGTCTATGGTAGCCTTGCTTCTCTGGCATTGGTTCAGCCAGGCTGCTGTCCGTGGTCCTGAATGAGTTGAACGTTATTCAGAGCAAGCCACAAATGGAGGCAGTGAAAAACTCTTTCCCTGTGTATTCTGGGGGTTCCCAGGCTCTTCTCTTCCAACCCTCCTTTTATGTAATTGCGGTTCTGTTGCCTTGCACGTGACCTTCACCTGGCTGGCTGCTCTTAGACACAGGGAGCTGCGTTAAACGGGCTGTTGGTCTAATGCGAAAGGGCAATTCTTACATGCTGATGTTCTTCCTGCTTAAATGAGATCCACAAGGAGAGAACGGGGAATGGCTGTAGGGAGCAAAACACGGCATGCAGTAAATGCAAATGTACATAAATACAAGCCCATTTTAAAATCCTCTTCAGGAGCCAGACTCGATTGTCAAACGTTGTTAGATCTGCTTTGCGAAGCAAGAGTGGAACTTATGCATGCGTTCACCGCAACAAAGGATTTCCTGCTTTGCTACAGGAAATCTGACAACCTCAGCTATTCACTAATTGACTTATGTTCCACTTCACTGGGGGGGGGGGGATTCAAAACCACAGATTTTTTTTTTTAGTAGACAACTTTCAAGTATATTTTTATGAACCACCAAATCCTCATAAGGTGGGATTAATGCACCATGCAACACTACCTGCTTTTCCAGGTGCTGCTGTTATGCTGTGTAATTTATCTAAAGCACAAAGGCATACAGATCTATCATGGACCTTATTTTAGATTTCAGGGATTGCTTTCCAAGAGACAGACACGACACACGGTGAATTAAAATGCTATAAAAAGGAGGTCACTGTTTATATTTCAATGGCACTTAAAAAGACAGCCTAGACCAGGGGTAGTCAAACTGCGGCCCTCCAGATGTCCATGGATTACAATTCCCACAAGCCCCTGCCAGCATTTGCTGGCAGGGGCTTGTGGGAATTGTAGTCCAAGGACATCTGGAGGGCCGCAGATTGACTACCGCTGGCCTAGGCCAAAAGGGGCGGGGGGAATGATTGCTTTTAAAAACTCACATGCCAACCGATCCTTTAAAAAGGTTCATTTTCACATCAAAAAATGTGGAATTTGCTGCCAGAGGATGTAGTGATGGCCATAGGAGTAAACTGCTTTAGAAGGTGATTAGATGGATTCAAGCAGGATGTCTATCAATGGCTACTAGCCCTGGTGGCTGAAGGGAACCTCCACATTCAGAGGCACTAAGTCTCTGAATTTCCAGCAGCTGGAGACAACACCAGGGGGAGGCCTTGGCCCTGTTGTTGGCCCTCTAGAGGAACTGGTTGCCCAGTGTGTGAGACAGATTGCTAGACTACATGGACCATTGGTCTGATCCAGCAGGGCTCTTCTTAGATTTTTATGGAGGTATTAGCACTAGTATTGTTGCAGTCCAATGTAATATCACTGGAACCCATCCCACTAGAAAACCATGCTTCACCCACGGCCTAATGGGGCTTAAGATGCTGAGAATCTGGAAACTCTACTTTTTTGGGAGAAGCTGACATACTGATTTGTTCCCTTTATAGCCTGATACCTCCATAAAATGGACCCATTCCATAAACCTAATTATTGCCCACTTCCAACAACTTTTGCAAAACAAAAACAAATATAAAAATCCCTCCTGGGCACTTCCTATAGTTTATGTGTCCTGCATTAATGTCTTTCCTTTAATTAAGGTAAAGGTATAGTAAAGGTGTCCCCTGTGCACACACTGGGTCATGTCTGACTCTTGGGGTGACGCCCTCTAGCGTTTGCATGGCAGACTCACTACGGGGTGGTTTGCCAGTGCCTTCCCCAGTCATTACCATTTACCCCCCAGCAAGCTGTGTACTCATTTTACCGACCTCAGAAGGATGGAAGGCTGAGTCAACCTTGAGCCGGCTGCTGGAATTGAACTCCCAGCCTCATGGGCAGAGCTTCAGACTGCATGTCTGCTGCCTTACCACTCTGCACCACAAGAGACTCTTCCCTTTAATTAGATTTATCTAATTCTCCCTTCCTGGTTCTCATGACATTGCTCAAGTAGTCTTCAAGGCCAAGACAGCACTGAGCACATTATTTTCTCTAGAAAAGCAACAGTCTTCTCATCCATTCAATGGATATTGATTGTGAGTTGTCTTTCAAGTCTTTGCAGCAGAAGTTTCCTTGCCAAGCCCTTGCTTGCTATAGGCAAGCAGTCGGGCACTTGTTGACAAGTTTCAAAAAGCAGTGTGGGGATTTAGCACCAAGGACAAATGCCACCGCTGGGCACATGCTGATTCTCCCTCCCGGTCTCTCTTTCGCAGTGCACTCGTGTTTCCTCCACAAGGTCTTTGAAGTTTGAAAGAGACACTTTCAGTACAGGAAAACCAGGTGTGGGGGATGCATAAAATATATCTTCACTTCCCAGCGGATCTAAACTCAAGACATTCCTGGATTAAATTATTGAACAAAGAAAATAATAACGGTGCTGGGATTTTTACCTTTAGAAGAACACTGGAAGGTTTGCAGGCTCAGAAAACAATACGGTTGAGCAGCAGGTCCCCAAGGCTTAAAAGGTTGTAAAACAATCTGACCCCCTAACCAATTTTTTCCAATGATGCCTTGGGAAATGCTGACTCTCTACGGAGAATGCCTTTTTTAAAAAATAAAACACAAATGAATGAATCTTGCTTCTGAAATTTTTCTCCTTCTCAGTGAGGTCAGCAGTGCTTACAAAGCTTTGCTTCCAGTGAACTCATTCTCTACACTGTCAGCTTGAACACAAAAATAATTTAATAGGTGGGGTGAATATTGCAAATGGTGCACAGGCCATTTAAATGGCCAGTTCCCCTAGCTGATGCGCATGAAATGAGCTGGCTTCTACCTCCTTCTGTGTTTATTGTGTGGCAACTTGGCCATTTAGTATGCAAACATGCAAAGAGTCTCCTGTGGCGCAGAGTGGTAAGGCAGCAGACATGCAGTCTGAAAGCTCTGCCCATGAGGCTGGGAGTTCAATCCCAGCAGCCAGCTCAAGGTTGACTCAGCCTTCTATCCTTCTGAGGTCAGTAAAATGAGTACCCAGCTTGCTGGGGGGTAAACGGTAATGAGTGGTGAAGGGAATGGCAAACCACCCCATACTGAGTCTGCCAGGTAAACGCTGGAGGGCGTCACCCCAAGGGTCAGACATGACCCGGTGCTTGCACAGGGGATACCTTTACCTTTATGCAAATCTACAATAACATCACATGCGTATTTTGCCATTGAAATGTCTGTGTTCTTGGATTTGTTTTTACGAAAGCACATCCGTGAGGCAGTTCTAGCAGTGCCGCTTGTCCCTCTGTGCCCTGATGAATGTTCGGTGGATAACACACCATGCATGCCAAGTGGCTCCATTCCATACTGAGCTCCTGCCCATGACTCCACTTTGCTTTTTACGAAATAGAGCACCAAGCAGGGTCAGGATGAAGTGGAAATGACACCAGACGCTTGCAGCGTGTTCCGGACAGGGAAAGGGAGCGAGAGTGAAAGAAGAGGAGTCCTTGTGCAGACAAAGCCCATTTGAGGACCTATTGGGGGGGTGTCACAAATGCATGGGAAAGGACAAGGCTGGAATGTGACAGTAACTCAGACTTCATGCTCATCAGTCCATTCAGAAGTGGAGAGCGTAGGCTTGCCTTTTGGGTCTCCAGCTGTAGCCGAACGGCACTTGACCTCCTACAAAGGAAGGAGAGGCTCTGGAAGAAAAGAAGAAGGCACCCATTCACCCAGGTTGGCTTCTACACTTGAGTTAGGAGTCCATTTAAAAAAAAAAAGCTGATTGAAAGTTCATTTCTGGTGCAGCCTTCAGAGCATTGGCTGATCAGCTCAGTCCCCTCCGCGGCACGGGCCGTTGCTCCCCTGGGGGCTTCTCCCCTCCCCTTCCACCTGACCCGTCCCAGGAGTCATAGAATCATAGAATCATAGAATCATAGAGTTGGAAGGGGCCATACAGGCCATCTAGTCCAACCCCCTGCTCAACGCAGGATTAGCCCTAAGCATCCTAAAGCATCCAAGAAAAGTGTGCATCCAACCTTTGCTTGAAGACTTCCAGTGAGGGGGAGCTCACCACCTCCTTAGGCAGCCTATTCGTGATGTTGGGGAGTCGTGATGTTGGGGACGGAGCCCGGGACGGGCTGGGGCTGGGGCAGCAAACGGGCTCTCGAGCGGCCTCGGTTTAGCTCCCCTGCTGTGCTCTCCGTCTTCCTAGCACTACCAGGAGCGCCAGTTCTCTGCTGTGATTTTAATAACTCCGCCAACAGGAATAGAAAGCGAGACGACTCTCCTGTAAATAATGAGTAGACAGCGGCGGGAATCCCGTCCCTAAAATAGAAAGAACGAAAGAAAAAAGCTCAAGACTTCGTTAGGCAGAAATCCAACAGGTGTCCCCGGCGCGGCTGGGAAAGGCATCACCTGTTGCCTGCCCGCCTGCCTAGGCAAGAGGACCGGGGGGAGGTGGGTCCCCCGGAAGAGGCCGCCGCTGATTGGCTGGGCGCCGGCCGCGCGACACGCGGAGGGCTTGTTTGCTTTGCGCCAGGCGGCGGCGCGGCTCTTCCCTTCCCTCCCCTCCCTCCCTGCGAGCCGCCTGGCAGTGGGGCGAGAGAGCGAGAGCGAGAGGGAAGGCGTGGGAGGGGGTCTGGCGCGCACGTGACGGCCCCGGAGCCTTGCGCGCCGGAGTGAGGCGGCCGCCGCCGCGGGCAAACCATGTTCCGCGGGAGCCGGGCGCAGGAGGGCTCGGCCACCCCGGGGAGCTGGAACTGGTAACGCGCCCCAAGGCGCTGCTGGCGGACGCGCCCGCCCAGCCCCCCCGAGACCTCGCCACGCCGGCCGGCAGCGGCAGCCTCGCCACCAGCTTCTCCGCCAGCTCGGCCGGCAGCTCCCGCTCCAGCTCCAGCAGCACCATGGACCTCTCCTTCATGGCCGCCCAGGTAAGCGTCTTCCCCGCCAGCCCCTCCCTCTCGCCCGGGGATGGCGGTGGGGGGCGGCGGCTTCGGAACGCCTGGCCAGAGCCGTCGCGGGCCCACGAGGGCGTGGCGCTCAGGTGCGCCGGGGGTTAAGCGGCGGCAGGTGTTTCTTTGCGGGGGGGGGGAGTGATCCTTTGCAAGAAGGGGCTGCCGTGGGGAGGCGCGCGTGGAGCCCCGGATTTGGAAGCGCCGTGAAAAAAACCCCGAGAACCCGCCATCATCAAATAGGGGCGTGTGTGTCTTCCAGGCCAGTCTTTATGCCTTTTCATAGGGGTGGGGGGGGAGTGCCTTGTGTATACAGCCTCGCCTTCGGAGTTTTGCCTGCTTGGAAGCCTTAGAAATAAAGGCTGGCAGGCTGTCTAGAGCAGTCATGTGGAGTCCCTCCGCTTACCTTGCCCCTATAATAACTTCCCCCTGTCCTGGAAATGGGGGGGGACGGACAAATCCAGAGTGCAGCGTGTGTGACAGCGATGCTCCGACTTTGAGAACTTAGTTGCTTGGGCCGTTTCTTTCTGTTTTTCCTGTGTCAGTTGAAGAAATTGGGTCCAGAAGGAAAGATTAAGCTTTGCCTTGTGCAAGAGGAATGATGGTTTTTCGATTCACTTCCAGTCTTTAGCACAGGTGGCCAAACTGTGGCTCTCCAGAAGTCTGTGGACTACAGTTCCCACGAGCCCCTGACAGGGACTCATGGGAATTGTAGTTTACAGACATCTGGAGAGCCACAGTTTGAATTCTCTTGCTCAACAGCAGGGGTAGTCAAATTTCGGCCCTCCAGATGTCCGTGGACTACAATTCCCATGAGCCCTTGCCAGCGTTTGCTGGCAGCGGCTCATGGGCATTGTAGTCCACGGACATCTGGAGGGCCACAGTTTGACTATCCCTGCCTACAGCTTGACTGAAGACATAGACTGGAGGAGTCTAAGTGAAGTCAGTGAAATGGTTGTGGTGTATTTGCTGTTATTCTTTTCTTAGTACCTTTGGCACAACTCACCCAGAAGTATTTCTGTATTTGTCACATAAAAACAACGTATTTCTCATGCATCTTAGTGAAGCTCAGTGGTGCTGTCAAGGCTGAACTTTCCTCCACAAAAGCAGGCCATAGTCTTGCATTACATCATCATCAATATGTATAGGCCAAAATCTGTGGTTACATAAACCTAGAGACTGAAGCCATGAACAGACAAGTCGGATCTTTCTAAAAACCTGAGAAATACAGCGGGTTTGCTAAAAATCTGTTTTTTAAACTAGTTCCCAAAATAGTAGAACCTTCATCTGTAGCTTTAAGAAACAAACTCTCTTGGTGGTGTTTGGAGCCCTGGCCAGAAGCTCTGAAATTTGAAGAAATCTTGGAAAACAATATGCAAAATCCATATTTGCTTACGAGTTTTCAATAAAGCATAAAACGTGCAGAAATTGTATGCTAACTTGACTGGGCCTCAACTGCACACAGCAAAGTCAGCCTAAACCTGAGACAAGACACATCACAAAAACTAAACATCTTACACCCTAATTGCTGGCTATGAGTCAAGAGCAGCTTAATCAAATTTAATTTCTAGACACAGAGAGACCTTGCACCCGGTACTCAGTGGCAGAGACAAGTCAGTCTACCATATAAGACCTTGGAAAGACCGTGAATTAAAACATTCTCTGGGGAGTGGCATATCCTCCCAGGCACGACCTAACAGAAATCCTGGATGAGGTAATAAAGTCTATGCAGGTGGCATTGCTTGGGTATCACAACAGCATTGTCAGCCTTCAAGTCTGAACACAATGGAAAAATGGGCAAATGAGAACAAGATGCAATTTAATAAAGATAAGTGTAAAGTTCTGCACCTGGGTCAGAAAAATGAAAAGCATGCCTACTGGATGGGAGGTATGCTTCTAGGTAACACTGTGTGTGAACGAGACCTTGGGGTACTTGTGGATTGTAAGCTAAACATGAGCAGGCAGTGTGATGCAGCGGTAAAAAGGGCAAATGCCATTTTGGGCTGTATCAACAGAGGCATCACATCAAAATCACAAGATGTCATAGTCCCATTGTATACGGCACTGGTCAGACCACACCTGGAGTACTGTGTGCAGTTCTGGAAGCCTCGCTTCAAGAAGGACATAGATAAAATTGAAAGGGTACAGAAGAGAGCAACGAGGATGATCTGGGGCCAAGGGACCAAGCCCTATGAAGATAGGTTGAGGGGAATGTTCAGCCTGGAGAAAAGGAGGTTGAGAGGGGATATGATAGCCCTCTTTAAGTATTTGAAAGGTTGTCACTTGGAGGAGGGCAGGATGCTGTTCCCTTTGGCTGCAGAGGAGAGGACACGCAGTAATGGGTTTAAACTACAAGTACAACGATATAGGCTAGATATCAGGGGAAAGAATTTCACAGTCAGAGTAGTTCAGCAGTGGAATAGGCTGCCTAAGGAGGTGGTGAGCTCCCCCTCACTGGCAGTCTTCAAGCAAAGGTTGGATAAACACTTTTCTTGGATGCTTTAGGATGCTTTGGGCTGATCCTGCATTGAGCAGGGGGTTGGACTAGATGGCCTGTATGGCCCCTTCCAACTCTATGATTCTATGAACCCGGCTCACCAGGTTAGAAGTCTGCACTCCTATCCACTACACCAAACTGGTTATGGTGGTTCTTATGAGAGAGAAAAGAGTGGGGGATGGGATACAGGGGGAAATAAGGTGCCCCTTGGAAACCCTTCTGGGTACCCCCACTTGTCACCACTTATAGGGGAGCTCTGCTATATCTAAAATTACCTAACTGCCCCGCTGGTGCAACTTCCAGCAGGGTGTCTGTTGCAAAGATAGACCCTTTCTCTTCTGTCTGACTTTTTTAACCTTTTGGCTATGGAGGAACCCCTGAAATGCTTTTCAGCCTTTGAGAAGCCAGAAGTGCTGACATGCTCCTTCAGGGAGGTGGGTCTGGGAGGAAAATGTAGGACCTAGCCAATCAATCATTGGATCATTTCCAGTGTGGAGAAAGAGCAACAGGGGACGTGTGCGCCAGTGACTTCTAGTGATAGCAGTGACCATCTGAACTTCTGGGAAAGGCTGCATAACCCTGCGGAGCTCTTATATAACCCTTGGCTTCCCTGCAACCCTGGTGGGGAATCCTTGCCTGGTATTTTTGTAAGGAAAAAGACTCGTCCTCAGGTACGGGAAGGAGAAAATGGCTGCTGTGATGACAGAATCGGGGAAGATGGCCGCCATGTGGACTGGGAAATTCCAAGGTTTTTAATCCACATGGCAGCCATCCTGGCTTTACTGCAGTCTTTCCCAAAACTTCAGAACTAAGTGGGTTCGAGAAGGACTGGAGAAAAGCTAGGGAAACATCTGGAGATGCTATGGGGAAGTGGGGAAGCTTCCCCAAAGCACTGGACTCGAGGCAGACGATCTGTTTGGAAGCCATGCAGAAGTGCTTGGGGAAGGGGGAGTCTTTGAGCAAATGAAGGCCCATAACGTCATCAAAAAAAAATTTTTTTCTGGCTAAGCAAACATCCAGTGCATGTTTTGAAAAGTTTGTCTTGAACCCAAATGCCCCTGGATCTGGAAATCACACTAAATGGAATCATTCGTGCTCATAATTGGCAAGGTTTCCTGCCCTGTTTTTGTTCAGGAACAATGCCAGTCTATTGTTGCCAGCTGGTAACTATCTTTCAGGCTGTTCTCCCTTTCTAAAACTCCGAGCCTGTCAGGTGGCTCCATGATATAAATTAAATTAAAATGCATTGTGAAGCAATGGACTGTTTCTTCTTCTGGTTGCGATACTGACTCTTGCGAGGCAAAGTAGGAAAACCAAGGCCTATCTATCAAAAAAAATGTTTAAACACAATGCTGACAATGACCACTCCGTTATCCAGTTAAATTTTGCACCGTGTGTTGATGGCTTTGCTTTAGCAAAGCGAGCAATGAGGACGAGACTGGTTTAACCAGATTATGACCTCATAAGGCCCATCTCCATGTTCCATTTACACGCATGCATTCTCAGTATTGCCTTTTGCAGTGTTCCCCCCCCCCCCCTGCATGCCTAAGAGAAGCGCGCCTAGCCTCAACCAGGGCCAGGGCTTTCTCTGTCCTGGCCCCCACCGGGTGGAATGAGCTCCCGGGTGAGCTGCGGGCCCTGCGGGAGCTGTCAGCATTCCGCAGGGCCTGTAAAATGGAGCTCTTCCGCCAGGTCTATGGTTGAGGCTGGGATTGGCGAGGAAGAACATTGCCCCCCTGGGGGGGGGTTAAAGTAGTCATCATCACCCTCCATCCCCCAATGCCCTTGTTCGGGTAGGGGAGAGTGGTATTTTCCGCCGTGTTGGGTATTTTTATAGTCTTTTAGCAGGGGTTTTAACGGGGGATTTTAGGACTACTGTTACCCGCCACGAGCCTGTAGGGAGTGGCGGGAAATAAATTGAATAATAATAATAATAATAATAATAATAATAATAATAATAATAATAATAATAAGTGGACGACCATTATGGCTGTGATCTATTGTGTATGTTGGGTAGCTGCCTCTATGATAAATTAAGAAGTGAGCTCTTACACTGACCTACGAAAATATCACCTGATATAACAAAACTCTTCAGTATGGTCTGATGCAAACGAGGGCTGCAAGGGTGGTTTCTTGGCATAAGAACAGTGCTGATGAACCCTCTATGCATTGTGTAAATGTAGGGTAAAATAATTCTGGCTGCTTTTTAAAGGCAGGTGGGAGGGGCCCAGTTTGGGTACAGTGCCCAGAGTTACACCCATCTAAGACTGTTGATATCATTTCTCTGTTTAGGACTGTACTGTGAAATACTAAAATTTCGGTAAGTCTGGGCTGCGTACTTGGAAGCCTACCTGGCGACGCTTCGGTGATCCTCAGGCAGCTCATTGCACAGCTTTCTTCTCCGATTCTGCTATAGCCGCCGCCACCCCCCCTCCATCTACGCTCACTGAGTGGCCTATTGACTGGTCTAGCCCTGCTTAGGAGGGCACTGAGAGGTCACTTGCATTTTCTGAGTGATTGGATGTCGGCTGAGAACTAAATCCTCCCTTTCCATTTACGCCACTGCAGCGGTCAGCCCTGTGGGATCTTGAATGGATGCAACTGAGACATGAATCGATAGAGCTTTCTCAGCTACGGTCTTCTGTCTCCTTGAATTGCATTTGCAGGAGTATAATGGCAATATTGGATTATGGTTTCCAGGAAGGCCCCTGGACAGGGACTGTCATGCGTGGCTTTGATTTATGTTATAAAGAGAGAGATGCCAGTTCTCAGTCCTGCTTCTACAGTGACATAGAAGCTCTTCCCTTTAGTTGGGCCTTCTGCAGACACATTCAAAGGTTTCATCTAAGGGTGAGATAAATTGAGTGGACAGACCTCCTGAACCATTGGGGCTAGTAGCTAGATGGTTCTCAGGTTGGTGTAATGTATTATGAGGTAACAGGGAATGCCACTCCTGAGTGATGCTTCACTGTGCAAGTAGCTCTCCACCCCACTTACAATGTTCCTGTAATCACTTTCATCTCTTTCCCTTTGAAGCTTCTGAAAAAGCTTCTCTCCACTTTCTTTCTGCAAGGGTGTAGGAGGGACATGCATATGGCAGCCTCTTAGATACCTTTGCTCTGGATGAGATGACAGTACCAGTTCCCAGCGGTTCCCAGTTTCTGAATTGGGGTGGGTGGGCATGCGCTGACCCTGGTCCAGGCCCATGCTCAGTTCAGTACAAAACTAAGTCCCAAAATCCATATGCCATCAGATTGCATCCACGCAGGGTAAACAAAAGGACTGACAGGATAGAGCAGCCTTTCTCAAGCTTTTTTTAATCATTGAGAAAGCCCTGAATGCCTTCAAGAAAGGCTTCAAGAAAACCCCAGAATGCCCCAATCATACAGAATGTGGTTGGGAAGCATAGCTGTGTACACACCCACCTGAGGCCCCTCCCCCACCCTCCAGGCCAATCACTGGCCATTTAGGAGGGGGGGCAGGTCAACATGACCGTATACGGTTCTATCATCCGATAAATGTTTAGCAGATTTAAAAAATACATTAAAAATTAACTCTCACCCATTCAGGAAACCCTTCCAGGGCTGACAAGAAACCCCAGGGTTTCAAGAAAGCCTGGTTGAGAAAGCCTGGGGTAGAGGTTTCCCCCATGCCTGGAACAGGCTAGTAGGCTGCGAGACAATAAGGAAAGGTCAGCAAAAAGCAATCAGCTCACATGGCTGCTTCATCGTAATTAGATTTTGCACTCTGGGAAGACATGCATTTGCTGATGAAATTACCTTGATAGACAAAGGTGGGTGACTGGCTTTGCAAGCCCCTGTGGCCACAGATAAGAGTAGGCCTACAAACATCCCATCAGAGAGTCAGTCTTTCACCAAAGGTTTAGGCCTTGCATTAGCACAGCCTGAGGAAAACCTTTAACTTGCTCCTGACATGCCTGCCAAGGCAGATTTAGCCTGGGATGGAATCAGGAGAGACAGCACAGATCTAGGGAGGAAGCAGGGGCCTTGGTAACATCCCTCCACACCCACAGCTAAAGATAAAACAGAGATGGAGCCATTAATTTCTCTAAGGCAGCGCCACCAGGTCATGGTGATAATACAGTGGTTAGCATCCTGCCTGTGAAGGCAAACCATCATTCTCTAGAGCAGGGGTAGTCTAACTGCGGCCCTCCAGATGTCCATGGACTACAATTCCCATGAGCCCCTGCCAGCGTTCTCTGGCAGGGGCTCATGGGAATCGTAGTCCATGGACATCTGGAGGGCCGCAGTTAGACTACCCCTGCTCTAGACCCAGTACTTACATCAGACAATTTCAGAGGGTCAGCCTTGTTTGCTTGCTTGCTTTTGAGTCCAGGAGCACTCTGGAGACCGACAGGATAAGATTTTGAGAATCCATCAGCACCAACAAAGGAAGCTTTGACTTTCAAAAGCGTATACCTCCAAAATGTAAGGTGGCCCCTAAGATGCTGCAGGACTTGAATTTAGACGTGCTTACCTCAAGAGTTTTTGTCACGAACTACAGGAAATACATTATTCCATCCAACCACTGAGGCCTCCTGGTTGCTAGAGGGATTGCTCTTTCTCTTCCCCCTTCTATGCTCTTTCTTTCTCTGTTGTTTCTTCACTGACTAGTCCCTCTCTTTCCCAAAACCAACAAAATCAGCCCTGTGCCTTCTAGAAAGGGGATACAAAGACAAAATGGACTGACTGAATTTAAGACCCTGAGCACCTTCATGATGCTACCTGGCAACCAAGTGGGGGCAGGGGGTGTTGGCCCTGCTGGGAAATCCCAGAGGGCCTCAGAAGGGGCTTAAACTTTGCTGCCCACCAAAGTTAACACCCCTACCAATACCCATTCCCACCTGCCTCTTTCTTCTGCTCCTTCAGGTGTGTACATGTTTCCCCTTGGTTTGTAGAAGAAAGGGGCATGTTTTATCTGTTTCAAAGCTGTTTTTTTTTTTTTGCCTATTTAAGGGCACACAAAACAAATGGTATATTTCCCCACACCATCAACTTGGGGAAGTGATGGTGACAGTTTGCAGAGGGAAGCTTTCTTCACCTGAGTCAACTAGCAGTGGCTTACTCTACCAGGAACTTGGGCATGATCCTGGATGCCTCCCTCTCGACGGAGGCTCAGGTCAAGAGATTAGCACAGCTGGTATTCTACTACCTGTACCCTGCCCAATTATTAGTACCCAGTTGGCCCCAGAATACTTAGCCACAGTGATCTGTGTGATCTCCCCTCTAGAATGATTGAATCATAGAGTTGGAAGGGACCTCCTGGGTCATCTAGTCCAACCCTCAGCATAGTGCAGGACACTCACAGCCCTATCGCTCACCCATGTAACCTGCCACCCCCTTGAACCTTCACAGAATCAGTCTCTCCATCAGATGGCTATCCAGCCTCTGTTTAAAAATTTCCAATGATGGAGAATCCATAATCTCCAGAGAAAGCCTGTTCCTCTGAGAAACCGTTATAACTGTTAGGAACTTCTTCCGGATGTTTAGACGGAATTTCTTTTGAATTAATTTCATTCCATTGGTTCTGGTCCATCCCTCTAGGGCAAGAGGAAACAACTCTTCCCCATTCTCTATATGGCAGCCTTTTAAATACTTGAAGATGGTTATCAGATCCCTTCTCAGTCCTCTCCGTTAAACAGACCAAGCCTCCCTAACCTTTCCTCATATGTCTTGGTCTCCAAACCCCTCACCATCTTTGTTGCCCTTCTCTGGACATGCTCCAGTTTGTCTACATTCCTCTTCAACTGTGGTGCCCAGAACTGAACTGCAAATGAGGCCGAACCAGAGCAGAGTAAAGCAGTACCATAATCTCCCGTGATCTGGACATGATACTCCGTTTGATACAGCCCAGAATCCCATTTGCCTTTTTAGCCACCGAGTCACACTGCTGACTCATGTTCAATGTATGGTCTACTAAGACTCTTAGATCATTTTCACACATACTACTGCCAAGACAAGCCTCCCCCATCTTATATATAGGTGTATTTGGTTTTTCCTACCTAAATGCAGAACTTTATATTTGTCACGATTGAACTTCATTTTATTCAGGGCCATTCCGCACCAGGATCTATGTAGCAAATTGGTTGCGGAACGAAAAAACGCCATTTTAAATAGTGGAATTCGTTGTTATGCATACCTGCCTTTGTAGTGGAATCCAGTTGCGTTTCTATCGTTTCCCACAGGTTTCCGGTCTCGGCAAAAATCGCTAGCCACCCGCTAGTGTTGCAGATTGGTTGCAAGAGTGTAGCACTTTCCGGAGGGTGGATGCACTTTTTGGGATTTCCCTGAAAGCGCTACAATGAAGCGCTTTTTGCGGATCGGTTTCAGGAGTGTTGCAGATTGTCAACGACGTTGTGCATGACAGCAAATCAGTAGCGATTTCAATTTGCAACCATTGTGCAATTTTGAACGAGTGCGGAATGGCCCTCAGTTTAGCCCACTCCATGAGCCTATCAAGATCTTCCTATAATATGATTCTGTCTTTGGTTGTGTTTGCTACCCCTCCCAGTTTAGTATAATCTGCAAATTTAATAAATTAAACCCTCATCCAAATCATGTATAAATATGTTGAACAACACAGGCCCCAGGACAGATCCTTGGGATACTCCACTTGTCACTCTTTTCCAAGAGGATGCTGAACACAGGCCCCAGGACAGATCCTTGGGATACTCCACTTGTCACTCTTTTCCAAGAGGATGCTGAACCACTAGCAAGTACCCTCTGGGTAAGATCTATCTTGGCTAGGAACTCCCTGGTGGAAATGTCATTAAGCCAATGAATTCAAGAGGGTGGGTTTAAACAATTGCTATTGGCTTAGGGAACTGAGGGAGGAAAAGGGAGTGAAATGGAATTTGATAGGCAGCTGCTATGAAGTCTGTGGGGAAAAACACCAAAGAAAAATGTCTAGGGCTATTAAATCCCTTGAGTCTCCTGTGCACACCCTCCCCCCCCCCCCAGTTTTCCCTGGTATATATTTGTGCTCAGTTCTATCCCCCACAATGCAGTTTTCTCCCTCTCATGCTGGTGTGTGTGTGTGGGGGGAGATCTGATGTTTCCACAGTGATGGCTCCTAGTATTCTTTCTGCATGGAATGATGGAGACTTCCTCTTAACTAGATGTCAAATGGAGACAATTTGTTACTTTCCACGCTTTTAGGGGGGGGATGATAAACCAGGCATAGGCTGTGTGTTCCAAGAAAGGTCTTTTTAGTGTCCTGAATTTCCTTTTCCAAATCAAATTAAAAGGAGAGCAGAACATTCCGTTTTAGAAAGGGCCCTTTAT
This sequence comes from Paroedura picta, assembly GCF_049243985.1. Classification (NCBI taxonomy): domain Eukaryota; kingdom Metazoa; phylum Chordata; class Lepidosauria; order Squamata; family Gekkonidae; genus Paroedura; species Paroedura picta. The sequence goes on from NC_135370.1 coordinate 162,461,791, forward strand.
GCAGTACACTAACTGCACTTGTAGAATGTACTTAATGCCGCATGTAGCTGTAACGGAATATACATGCATAGATTACTAATAGAATAAAACCTTTCAAAAAGCGTAAAAACAATCCTGATACATTGAAATTAGTTTTAAATAATGCAATCCCGTTTTTGACGACTAATTATCTGTGAGCATGCTCTATATGCGATGGCGGCAAATTTAGCCCCCTGCCTAGATGTGTACTTTGAAAATAAGTCTTATAAACATTGGAGGCTTCCAAGCAACGAGAGGAAGATAAATGTACTTATGCTAGCCTGGAATCTGCAGTAAATCATCTAGTTTCTGTGCTGGTAGGAAATCAAGATGGGTAGTCATGTTAGACAGCCTGCTACCGTAGAAAGGAACAAGAATCTAGTAGAGCCTTAAACACTGGCGACATTTGTGGCACAGTATGAGCTTTTGTGAGTCAGTGTTCACCTCTTCCAAATGAAGAAGTGAGCAGTGACACAGGAAAGTTCATAACTTCCACGTTTTGTTAGTCTCGAAGGGACCACTGGACTCTGGCTTTTTTAAAAACCCAAGAGGGATGTGCTGTTGAAACTTCACTCAGTTACCTTCTCCCCTTAACTACAGAGCATGCCCTTGTAGCTGATCCAGGGGCATCTTCACCTAGCCAAGTCCTTTCCCCCTAAAGAAGTACTGTCACCACCTTTGTTGCTTTCATTAGTTTTGGTAAGCCAAGGAGAAGAAGACTTCCTTTTTGCATTTCTTCACGGAAGAACAGGTGTGAACAGCTGCACTAGTATTAGACAGCACAGAGTATTAGACATCCTTGATGTCTACATGTCTCTATAAGATAAATGTAAATAAATAAATAACATTTTAATTTTTAAAATGCAGAAGATAGCGTGGGTAGCAGCCAGATGGGTCATGGAGTTATTATTGCATTTATATTCCAGTTTTCTTCTGGGGAACTCAGGATAATGTCCTTGGAGGTCCCAGAATATCTCCTTTTTATTATTGTTGTTATTATTATTAAATTTATTCCCCACCACTCTCGTAGACCGGCTCGTGGCGGGTTACAAAGGTCCTTTGATAAAACCCCCGATGAAAACTGGATACAGCAATAATACAATACAAACAGAACAGAACATGGTAATGGCACACAACACCCATTCCCCTAGAATATAGCGGGGTTTGGAGGAGGGCCATCAATGTCACTTTAGCCCAGGGTGCTAACTCCTCCCAGACAGCCCTTACCCTTTTATTTAATCCGCTCCGCAGGAGCGGTTAAAGATGTTCTTAACTCTTTTGTTGTTTTCATTTTACTTTGTGAGCTACATTGAGCAGCTCTGTGGCGAGATGTCAGACAATACGATAACAATGGTGTGTTTTTAAGTTGCCACCAACTCATGGTGATCCCAGGACCATGGGGTTTTCAAGGAAAGAGACGTTCATAGATATTTTCCCTTTGCCTGCCTCTTTGTAGCAACCGTGATATTCTTTGGCGGTTTCCCATCCAAGAACTAACTGTGACGGACCTTGCTTAGTTTCCAGGTCCTGACAAGATGGGGCAGTTCAGGCTGCTAGAGGTGTACTTTTTCTAAATGCAGAAAGGGAGTTCCACTGGACAAAGGGTGCGTCTGGTGTCAACTATTTGTCTTCTAGAATCAGTAACACCTGCCGAATGGGTGAATGTCCTACAGGTTCTAAGTAAGCCAACGGGGCAGTTCTTTGACTATTAGCATTGGGGAAGGACTGCACTGTGCCCTGTGACAACTAGGTTGCATCCTTGGCATGATATGAATCACTGCTAGCATCTTTATGCTGATAAGGTGAGAGCCAGTTTGGTGTAGTGGTTAGGAGTGCGGACTTCTAATCTGGCAAGTTGGGTTCGATTCTGCACTCCTCCACATGCAACCAGCTGGGTGAACTTGGGCTCGACACGGTGCTGATAAAGCTGTTCTGACCGAGCAGTGATATCAGGGCTCTCTCAGCCTCACCTACCTCACAGGGTGTCTGTTGTGGGGAGAGGAAAGGGAAGGCGGATGTAAGGCACTTTGACTGTTTCCGCACTGGGAACTTCGCTGCCCCAGTTCCTATGCAGGAGCACAAATTGGGGGCGGATGAGGTGCACCAGGCCAACTGCTCCCCTGTGTGGGTGCAGGAAGAGGTGGGGCAACCTGCCATGACTAAAACTCCAGCCTGCAGCCCGGCACAAATCCTCCAGTGCATAGGTCCTTGAGACTCCTTCTGGTAGAGAAAAGCGGCATATATGAACCAACTCTTCTTCTTCTCTTCTTATAAAGCCTTAGGCAGTTACAGAGAGCAAAGCAGTGTGGGATAAAGGATTGGGGCTGGGGAACATATGCAGACACAACCAAACCTGCTGTCCAATCAAATACCAGAGTTTTATCTGAAAGCTTCTATCATCTTACCTGATCAGGGGAAATCTATTGCCTGCTTCACTGGGCAGAGTCACTGTGGTCTGTGAAAAGAAGCAGAGAACCCTCTTTGCCTTCAGCCCTGGACACCACTCACCCTGTGTGTGTGTGCGTGGGGGGGGGGGGGAAGCAGGCACATTCCAAAGGCATCTTGTGGCACAGGTGTCATCAGATCAGAAAAGAACAATGTTTAAAAATGACATGTGCAAAGACAAAAGATTGGAAGTGGGAACGCTTAATTGCGTTTTTGTGTCTCAGACAAGTGCTTTCATAAACAATGAATAGTGTCCTCTCAGTCCATTCTCCCAGCACTTTGCAACTGGCATTTATTGTGTGAAGTGCCAAAACCCACTTCACACAATAAATGCCTGTGCCAAAACCCACTTGTATATGTGCATCGAAAGTGCATTATCCAACACATGTGAATGCACAGGTTTTGACAGGCATACAGTGTTTTAAGAGGTTTCCCTTGTCTTTGAAGATGAAAAACCTAATCATACCCAGTTCTATCATGTGAAGAACAGAAATGGCTTTTGTAGTGGTTAAGAGCGGCGGCCTCTAATCTGGCAAGTCGGGGAATTAAACCCCACTCCTTCTCCACATGCAGCCATCCGGGTGACCTTCGGCTTGTCACAGAGCTGTTCCTCAGGGCAGTTCTCTCAGAGCTCTCTCAGCCCCACCTATCCCCCTGGGTGTCTGTTGTGGGGAGAGAAAGGGAAGGCAGTTGTAAGCCACCTTGAAAACCCCCTTGTATAGTGAAAAGTTCTTCTTTTGTAGAGCTTTCATGTGTTCTGTCTGCATGCATGGCTAGATGGGTGAAAGTTTTATCGACTGATTGATTTGAATTATTTGATTGATTTATTTGATTTAAGCCTTAGTATGGCTGTGCCACGGAATGTATGGCACATGGTATCAGTGAGTGTGCTGAACCAAAGGTATTTGCACTAAGCTTTTGCGGCATTTCACTTCCAGGTTGGATGAGATAAGTCACAAATTCTTGATTAGCAACCTGGAGGAAGGGAATAGGAAGACGGAATGAGCTCCTGTATGAAACCTTGAGCTACTTGGAATAAACTTGGATCCTCCATACCTTAAGAACTGCCTCAGTCATTTTATCCCATTGGGGTTGTTCCATGACTTTCTGACAGATGCCTGTTCACAGTGCATCTGTGAATCACGAGGATATGCAGAGGGATTCTTAAAGTGAAATCCTGAACAGCATTTCACCTTTCTAGGTATGTTGACTTGAGTGGATTTAGAAGGGTGAAATTGTATTTAGGGACTGCACTGTTAGTAGCTGGATGCTGTCTTTCTGCAGAACTTTCATAAAACCCACCTCTGAATATTTTAGAGGCGTTTTTAGAGTCTTGTACTGAAGTGTTCAGAGATAAAGCCTTAAGAATCCAGAGCTGCACCACTCTGGGTCTTCCACTGAATGTCGGCGATCGGTGCTGTGGATGCTGAAGTGCAGGTGCCCAAGGCACGTATTGGAAAGGTATTAAATCCCTCTTCTCCTCTGGCACCGAGGAAGGAGAAGTTAAATAGTCGGCTCTTTGGACAATGGGTTTGCCATCCACAAAGGTCAGTGTGTGAAATGATTGAACATGTGGGAGGGAAGCCAAGCTAAGGTGGTCTCTTTGTTGAAGGAACTTGAGTACAGGGGAGGAATTGCCTGGGGACAGAATCACAGAATTACAGAATCATAGAGTTGGAAGGGGCCATACAGGCCATCTAGTCCAACCCCCTGCTCAACGCAGGATCAGCCCAAAGCATCCTAAAGCATCCAAGAAAAGTGTGTTTCCAACCTTTGCTTGAAGACTGCCAGTGTGCTCTTGGACTGATTGGCCAGAGACAGAGGTGCCTCCCATGATCAAGCCACACTTGCATTATAGTTGTCTATGTCATTTGCTGTTCATTTTAGGCATTTTTAAAAAATTAACCCCTTGTTGTTACTGCACTTATTCAATGAACTTGTGCAAGCGCCAAAGGGGGTGTGATGGAGCTCCCACTAGTTCTCACTGTGGTTCGACAGCATGGAAACACGGATCCGTTATCTCTTTGCAACAGTGCAGTCTTAAGCACACTTGCACCCTTCCAAGCCTGCTGAGTTCTGTAGACTTGGGAAAGGGTTAAGTGCATTTAGGACCGCACTCATCCATCTTCCCAGCTTAGTTAGTATCATGATTGTGAATCTGTGATTATTCAAATTTCACTTGGCAACGTGTTCAATTCTGGAACAAATCCAAGGAAATGAATGTTTAAAGGAGGAAGACAGATCATAATATCTTGGGAGTGGGGAGAAAACAGATATGCATAATTTAAAGATGCATGAATACCTGCTTACTTGTGGCATATGTATGTCAGCTGCTCAGAGATAAAAGCCACACCATTCCTTTGGTGCTCAGTAGTGAATGTAAACGAAATCGCAGAGCTAAGTTTACTAATATGGGAAGCCACAGACTGCATTCAGACCTCAAATACAGTCCAAACAAACCAGAATTTGAAACCACAGTGTAATCTTGGTTGAGAGCAACCTTTTTACAATTATGAAACCCCTGAAACATTCTTCAGGCTTCAAGAAACCCTGGAAGTGATGTCAGAAAGTTACACCTCCCTGCTACATTCCCGGAAGTCACATGTCACCAGAAGTGATATCATCTGGACACTCCCACTGGATGTGACATCACACTCTGTCATTCCCTGTCTCCCCAACTCCTGAAACAGCCTAGAGGCCTGTTCCTCTGGATCAGGAACAGGGCTGGAGCAGGTATCTGCTACTCGGTCACTCCCTGCCAACCCCGCCCCCTCCAACACAGTTAATTTAAAATGAAAGTATGCAATCTCTGGACTCCAGTCACTACCACTCGTGCCAAGCCTTGGCCAGCAATTTTTTATGACTGGGGCCCCTTACTTTCCACCCTTTGCAGCCCTATCATAGGCCATTTTGGGAGGGGGAAATAGGTCAACATGGCCAAATATGGTCATATCACCCAATAATTTGTAATATATTTTTAATTCCTCAGGCTACACCGTAGCATCCTGCATACCCTACCCTGGGGGGTGGACTGCAGCAGGGATGTGGGGAAGGACTATACCACCAATTTTGTGTTATCGCCTTTTTTTTAACCTATGTTCTATTATAGGATGGTTTATCATATTTTTATGGGGGATTTTATATTGTACCCCACCATGAGTTTCCAGAGAGTGGTGGGCTAAAAATCTAATAAATACATTAAATAAAGGCCTGTTCTCATCAAGGGCAAATGGAGGTTTGTTTGTGATTCCTTCATGCAGCTGTTGCCTCCTCATATATCTTTCTTAACCGTCACCATCATAAAATCCTCTTTCCAGCTTTGCTTTCCTCTTTTTCTCTCCCCTCCTTCTCTCCTTTCTGTCACATCCTGTTGCAAAGCTCAGGATGAGTCCCTTCGTTGCTATAACATGCACACAAATGCAAATGTAACTTCTTGGAAAGAAATCTCTTTGAACATTAAACATGGAAAATTCACAGCAACTTAACAGATTGGAAAGTCCCAATTATTTCACTGTCCCATTACTTGCAGACTTCAGCTAGAGTGCAGAATTACAGTTACAGAAAAGGCTTAGACCAGGGGTAGTCAAACTGCGGCCCTCCAGATGTCCATGGACTACAATTCCCAGGAGCCCCCTGCCAGCGTTCGCTGGCAGGGGGCTCCTGGGAATTGTAGTCCATGGACATCTGGAGGGCCGCAGTTTGACTACCACTGGCTTAGACTAACTGTGTACTCCACACACACACCCATGCCCAAAGAAAGTAACTGGGGTGAGTCGCTTTCCTAACCAACTGGTCAGGCTAAAGAGAAAGCGCATGGCTGCCTTTTTGTCTTTAAAAGCTGTAGTCACACAGGGACTAAGTTGGACTGGGGCCACACAGTCTGGAGAGGATATGGTTTTCCTCATCAGTCCAAGATATGCCGGGGCTCTTAATGCCTTCCTGTAAAACTTGGTGGGGAAAAAAGAGTCCTTGGAGCAATTGTGGTAAACACTTCATTATCTTTGTCCATCTCACTGTGTGTTTTCATTATCTTAAAAAAAGGGAACTGTAGTCATTTTGACTAATTAATAGAAGAAGACTGTGAACTTGCAGAATTTGGTGGAGTTTTAAAAAACACTTTTTGGCAAACTGAAGGAATTATTCTTGGTTTAATAGCAAGACCGCCAGCTTCTGTATTCTCAGGGTCTGCTCTATCTGGCCTATATTTCAACAACTCAACAGGCTTCCAATTGAATTCTGGATCAGGTGTAAGGTTTTGGTTCTTACCTTCAAGGCCATATGCGGTCTGGGCCCAGTGTACCTAAGAGATCATCTCTCCACCTATACCCCCAAAAGAGCATTACGCTCTGCCAATGCCAACTGGCTAGTGATCCCTGGCCCCTAAGAAGCACGTCAGTCCTCAACGAGGGCCAGAGCTTTTTCTGTCCTGGCCCCCACCTGGTGGAACGAGCTCCCTGAAGAGATCAGGGCCCTGCCCAAACTCCCACAATTCCGCATGGCCTGCAAAAGGGAGCTCCTCCACCAGGCATTTGTCTGAGACCGACAACAGGTCCTCGCTCAGACGTCCCCTCCATGGCCTGAACCAGTCTGACCTTTCTAAGGGCCTTAGCTAAGTTCCTGTTCCTGTTATATTGTTGTTTAAGATCACTGAAATTGTGTCATTTAGAACCACTGGTAGATTATTGCTCTTGTTGTGTTTGTTTATGTTATCTATTAATTCGTTCCATGTATCCCCCCATGATGTTGTATGTAAACTGCCCTGAGCCATATGGAAGGGTGATAATAGAAATCAAGTGAATCAAATAAAATAAATAATATTCTCAATGCTTATGTAAGAACTACTGGGCTGGTCCACTGACAATACTTAGGCTAGTATGAGCATTAGCGTGGTCGTTAGAATGGCAGTCCAGGATCTAGGAGACCCAGAGTGGAATCCTACTCAGCCATGATGGTCATGTGTGGCCTTGGGCCAGTGGATATCTTTCATCTTAGAATCATAGAATCATAGAGTTGGAAGGGGCCATACAGGTCATCAAGGTCAGTATCGTGTACTCCGACTGGCCACAGCTCTTTGGTGTCTCAGGCAGAGGTCTCTAACATCCCCTGTTGCTTGGTCATTTTAGCTGGAGATGCAAGGGTTTGAACCTGCAACCATGCAAAGCAGAGGATCTTTCATGAACCACAGGCACTCCCCTCGACCATAGCTATGTATGCATGACTAATCTTGCATCTCTGATGACTTGCAGTAAAAGACATCCTTCTTTTCGTTTTGAGCAGCGTGTCACAGCAAATGTATTTGATGTCACCAGCATCAGCCAATGTTGGATAGAAGATCAGTGTATTCCTTAACAGTTATAAGTCCAGTGAAACCAGTGGGCTTAAAGGTATCCTCTGTGCAAGCACCGGGTCATGTCTGACCCTTGGGGTGACGCCCTCTAGCATTTTCTTGGCAGACTCAATACAGGGTGGTTTGCCAGTGCCTTCCCCAGTCATTACCGTTTACCCCCCAGCAAGCTGGGTACTCATTTTACCGACCTCGGAAGGTTGGAAGTCAACCTTGAGCCGGCTGCTGGGATCGAACTCCCAGCCTCATGGACAGAGCTTTCAGACTGCATGTCTGCTGCCTTACCACTCTGTGCCACAAGAGGCTCTTCTAGTGGGCTTAGGAGGGTACAAATCTTCTATGGATGGCATTGCATGTCTTTTTAAGCAGCCTTTCTCCATCATGGCAGTAAGTCACACCCATGCTTGGTGGGTAACAATCATAGCCAGGGGAACTGCTTTGACTACCTGCAAGCTGGCTTGTAGAAAAGGCAGAAACATACAGCCTGGTGTAACCCAAGGGACAGCTCCTGCTATCAGTGGTTTATTCAATGCTGTTTTCAAAAACAAAACAAAAAGAGAGAAGCAACAGTTATAGAAAGCATTCAGCCTACAGCATGAACTCTCTTTTCTGTGATCATTGGTGTGTGTTTTCAAGTCATAGTGGAGTTTGAAGGACCCTGTTTAGATCCTTGAAGCAAAATGACCAAATGTGAACTGTGACCAAATGTAAAACTTTTTCGTGGCATGAAATCCCTCCAAAAGATGCGACGTGCTATCTTTTGATCTTAAGGTAGCTCTGTTGAAACATTAAGGCGGCAAATCTGATAGGTCCTTGTCTTGGTTCACGTGATGTACAACAGCAGGAAAAGGGAGAGATTGTTGTTAGTGGCTTACACTGTCCATCTTGTGCTTTGGAAAACATATTACTATTTTCAAAATGGAAATGTGTTTTAAAATGATAAAACTTCTCAGACAGATGAGGTATCATATTCATCCAAGATGTGCCTTTTTATAACTGGGAAAAATGACAAATAATAGGCTGGCAGAATATTAAAACATTAAAACCCAGATCTAAATTCACCTTAAGTGAAAATGTCAGGATCACCCTTCATTTTTTGAGATTTTCGCTCGATATTATTCATAGTGAAACACAAATCTCTACATGTGCAACGCAGCATGTATTTTTCAGAAGACTAGCGCACACAAGGATGAAATTTGTCCTTTAGCAAAAGTTTAATGTGTTTCTTAAACCCCCTGCGACCCCAGCTTTCTAGGTTTAAGGAATGTGTTGTTCTCGTTGTCTCTTCAAGACCATGTAAATTTTTTCATGCATGAATACTTAATGCTTCCAGAAGTAGATGCAGATTGTAGATAGACATGAGCTCTTTGATGATGAAGTTAGCAATTTAGGTGAGTCTGACTCTTAGTGATCCTATGGCTTAACTGCTGCCATGATTCCCGATCTTGGACCACTTCTTTTAGTTGTCTAATGTTTTGGGTGGTGTCCATTTTGATCATATTTAACCACCGTGCCCTTTGTGGGCCTGGTTTCATTTTTTCACTGACCAGTGCTAGCTTTAAGTATTTGAAAGGTTGTCACTTGGAGGAGGGCAGGATGCTGTTTCTGTTGGCTGCAGAGGAGAGGACACGCAGTAATGGGTTTAAACTACAAGTACAACGATATAGGCTAGATATCAGGAAAAAAAAATTCACAGTCAGAGTAGTTCAGCAGTGGAATAGGCTGCCTAAGGAGGTGGTGAGCTCCCCCTCACTGGCAGTCTTCAAGCAAAGGTTGGATACACACTTTTCTTGGATGCTTTAGGATGCTTTGGGCTGATCCTGCGTAGACCATGGGGGTTGGACTAGATGGCCTGTATGGCCCCTTCCAACTCTATGATTCTATAATCACTTTCTCCACTGAGTTGGATCGCATTGTATGGCCCATCCATTCAGGAAATCCTTCAAGGGCCATGCCAGGGTTTCATAAAACCCTGTTTGGGACAGCTTCCCTTAGAGTTTTCAAGGCCAGAGATGAACAGAGGTGATTTGCCCTTGCCTGTCCTGGAATCCCTTGATAGTCTCCCATCCAAATTCTAACGAGAGCTGACTCTGCTTAGCTTCTGAGAGCTGATGAGATGAGGCAAGCCCAGGCCATCCAGTTTTCCTGGTTTCACAAAGCATTTCAACCCTGTGCCATTGAATTATTAATGTGCTGCCTTACTCCCTGTCTCCATCCACCTCCCCCACCCCCTTTAAGTTGATTTTTGAGTGCTGAAACAGCTTGTGGAAGTTATCAAGCCCTTTCCTGAAAGCCTTGTTTTTGTTTCCAATATCACAAATGTTTTTTTTTTCTTGGCATATTGATGCGATAGACTTCTCTTGTGAATGCTCGTACCGTCTGTCGACCAAATCTTGTCTCAACTTTTTTTCCCAGAGAAGTTTTGTATTATGGTAAGTTGCAAGGGTGGGCTTCACGAGGTGATTTTGCATCACCTCTCTCTTGCCCTGCCTCAAGTCAACATATGTTTTCTTCACTACATAAACAATGGCTGGATGAAACAGCTTTACGTCCCTTGTCAGATGGCTCCGCATGTGACCTTTATCACGGTGGCACAATTTTATCATTTGCACAGAGTTGATGATGCCATAGCTGAAATATCCCAGAGCCCATAAACAGCTTACTGGCAGAGCTGTGCACATGCTTTTACATTGCAAATTCCTACATGGACTATTTTCTTGGTTCACAGATAAAAGATATAACAGAAAGAGGAATAAATTAGAATTAATAGACCCAATAACTAAAACATTGTGTACAGCAATGTCTAAGCCTTGTTTTAGTAATAAGGCCATGTGGTCTTAAGGCAAGTCCAATATATTACCAGTTGCTTAAGACAGTAAAATTTGTTTATTTAGACACTCTTCCGCCAGGCATATGGTAGAGGCCAAAATGAGCCATGGAACACCAAACTGGGCCTTCCTCTGCTTCCCCTCCATGAGTAATTAAAGTATTGGAGCCCTTACTCCCATCTCATACTTTTAACTAATTCTGGTCTTGCATCTTGTTTTGGAACTCATAATTTTATAGTTTTAATTCTTTGTATGTATGAATTTTATGATTTTAACCGCTCTGAGGCTGCTCCATAGGGGATTCATTAGGGAAATAGCAGAGGCTTGCTGGCCAGTGGTGCCATTGGGGGCATTCCATTCAGCTCTGATACGACCTACTGCTGGAATATCCTTTGCTCTAAATGCTGTCATTTGGCAAATCTATATTCCGCGCCACTAGTCTGAGCATGCCATGGGGGGAAGGGGAAGCGGGCAGATGGTCGGCGCACTCTTTAATGACAGTCCAAACTCTTTAATGACAGATGCATGATTAAGGTGAGACAAACGACATACTGACCAGTCAGCGTGCGCAAAGATGCAAAAGCAGGAAGCAGCAAACAAAACATCAGCTGGAAACATCTTTGCCTTTCTCCGTAGAGTTTCAGACTTCTGCAGAGAAAGACCTCTCCTGAATCAAGGTTGCTTTCTCAGGAAGCCCCCTTTGACACTAAGCCAGATGGTGAGAACAGAATTTAAATCAGATTTGTAGTAATCCCTCCCCCCCCCCCTCCAAAAAAAAGGATGATTTAATAGACTTTAATGCAAGAATGCGCTGAACTGGAAAGCCCAGACTAGCCGGATCTTCTCAGATCTCGAAAGCTAAGCAGGATTGGGCCTGAGTAATAGTTGGATGGGAGACCTCCAAGGAATGCGAAGGTTGTGATTTGAAGGCAAGCAACAGCAAACAAACTCTGAATGCCTCGTGCCTTGAACACCTTAAGGGATTGCCATAGGTCAGCTGTGACTTCACAGTGTACGCACAAACACTCCAGCTGAAAATGGCTGCTTTAAAAAGTTTAACATACCTCTTCATGTTTTTATCCCCAAACTGGTGCTGTAGAACCAACAAATCAAAGCTGTCCAAGCTAGTTCTTTTTAATGTCTAGTTGTGTTGCGCATCCCCAGAACTTAAGGAGGGGGGATCAAATACTTAAGGATGCACCTATTTTATTTCTGGCCTCCTTATGAAAGAAAAAAAGAGAGACGCAGCAGGAAGAAAATGTTATTCCAATATGTTAATAACTCCTACGCATTCCACATTGAGCTTCTTTGGGGGATCAAAGCTGGTTTAACAGGAGCGTAGCTGCTTTAAATCCCGCTGAGGAAGCTCAGTGTGAAGTGTGTAGGGGTTATTAACATATTGGAATAACATTCTCTTCCTGCTGCACCTTCATCCTTTTTGATCCAGTTCATTCAGCTCTTTGTTTTCTTCCTGCTTGTGATAGAGTAAGAGGGAATTACTATAGCGTAGCCCTGACTTAGATGGTCCAGCTAGTTGGAATGTGTCAAGAAGTTCTCAGAGGTTTAGTAGGATGGGCCTACATAATCATAGAATCATGGCATTAGTAGAGACCTCCAGGACAGCCATCTTGGTGTAGTGGTTAGGAACGTGAACTTCTAATCTGGCGAGTTGGATTTGACTCCCCGCTTCTCCTCCACATGCAACCAACCTTGGGCTCACCACTGCACTGATAAAGCTGTTCTCACCAAGCAGTACTATCAGGGCTCTCTCAGCCTCACCCACCTCACAGGGTGTTTGTTGTGGGAAGAGGAAAGGGAAGGCGATTGTAAGCTACTTTGAGACTCCTTCTGGTAGAGAAAAGCAGCATAGAAGAACCAACTGTTCTTCTTCTTCTTCTTCTCCAACCCCCTGCACAGGGCAGGAAACTCACAATGACCTTCCCACCCATGCTTGGTTAGTATTTGGATATGAAATCCCCAAGCAAGTCCATGATTGCCACAGAGAGGTAGGCAATGACAAACAACTTCAGAACGTCTCTTGTCTTGAAAACCCTATGGGGTCTTCATAAGTCAGCGGTGACTTGAGAGCACTGCACACAAACACACACACACACACACACACACACACACACACACAGATGCTCCATAGCCCTTTGTGGTCCCTTAGTGCCTTTCCGAGACTCAAATAGCTGAAACCTCTCCTAGAATCATAAAATCACAGAATCATAGAGTTGGAAGGAACCTCATGGGTCATCTAGTCCAACCCCCTGCTCAACGCAGGACACTCACATCCCTATCACTCATCTACTATAACCTGCCACCCCCTTGAATCTTCACAGAAGATTCCCAGAATCAGCCTCTCTGCCAGATGGCTATCTAGCCTCTGTTTAAAAATCTCCAAAGATGGAGAACCCACCACTGAGAAACAGCTCTAACTGTCAGGAACTTTCTCCGGATGTTTAGATGTTCCTTTCTTATTTCTTCCCCAGCTGGAATTCCTTTGCCAGTATTAGTATTGGTGTTTAAGTATCTGTAGAGGAATGTGACTGGCTGTGGATTAAGTCATTTCTTAAATTCCCTATTTGTAGCTCAGATATTTTCTAAATATAAGAACCAAGACATGTTGACTTATATCCAGTCAGAAGGAACCCAGGAAGGAACGATTCAACAAGTAGTCTTTAGTCTTTCTAGATCCAGGAACAATTGCACATAGAACTCCCTGAGTTGCGATCATATCTGCTTGCCATGCTACCCCACCCTCAAGCAGGGATACCCCCCTTGCTGCTGCCGCTACATGGCACGAGAAGCCTGTCTGTCCTGGAGTTGTTTGTGTCAATGCACAATTCCGGGGCAGACTAGGGGATTTGGTCCCCAGTGATCTCATGAGACGTGGTAGGGCATGAACCACTGGCAGCTCATTGCAGCCAGCACCCTGCATAATAGGCCTTTGTCATAGCATAGTATGATATTGATTTTTTTCTATTATAGCCTGTTTTCATGGACTGTGGAATGTGATTGTAGAATGTGGTTTTTGGGCATATCGTTCCTAAGAATTTCAGCATCCTTCTGCAAAATAGCAAACATCTTGCAAAATAAATCACTGTGAATTTAAACTCGTACAGGTCACAGAATTCACCTTTTCTGAGGGCAAGTTTGAGTCACCTGGACAGTTTTTGTCTTTAAGCGCAGAGCACCGACAGCTGTGATTTGTACTTATGACAGAACATTTCAAGCTGTATCACTGTCTGAAGCTCTTTAATTCAACAAGGAAGTTTGACATTCCACCTCTAACCAAAAGCAGAAAGCCTGATAATTGCTTTTAGACCTTGAAAAGCAAATCTGTAAAGAGAAAAGCCTCCCTCCCGCCCCCGCCCCCCCGCCGCAGCCCAGTACCAAGGCCTCCACAGCCCAGTACCAGGCTGCAGCCCGGTGGTTGGGGAACACCACTCTAAATCAACAGTTTTCTCCAGGGGACTGGCTTCTGTTGTCTGGAGATCTGCTGTAATTCCAAGAGATCTCCAGACCCCACCTAGAGACAGGCAATCTTATAGACCTGAGATACTGTCGATCTGAAGCCATTAAGACTCAACAATACTGACATTGATGGTCTGATTTGGTATTTATGCATTTATATGCCACTCTTCCCTAGAGGTTCAGAGCAGCTGAAAAAAATTAAAATATACAACATTAAGAAATAGATTTTAAAACCTAAACTTGTGTATTCCACCTTCAGGCCGCCTCTTCTTTATGGGAGATAGATGGTCGCAGGAGTGAAGGGGTCCATGTAAGTTCTTAGAGAACTTATTTGGGGTGGACTTTCAAGCAGAGAGGCCATCATGTTATTTCTAGACTTCAACCATAAGCCTGGAGGAACAGCTTTGTTTTACAGTCTCCGCAGATCTGATTAAGGTCCCACAGAGCCCTGATCTCATCAGGTAGTGTCCCACCAAATCAGAGTCAGGTCTGAAAATATCATGGCTCTAGTTGAGTCCAATTGCACCTCTTAGGCGCTGGGGCCCTGTGCAAATTTTGATTGCTAGATCTTAACGCTTTTTTGGGGTCATGTTGGAAGAGAGTCTAAGAGCCAGCTTGGTGTAGTAGTTAAGAGCAGCAGCTTCTTATCTGGAGAGCCACGTTTGATTTCCTGTTCCTGCACATGCAGCCAGCTGGGAGACCTTGGGTTAGTCACAGTCTTGATAGAGCTGTTCTCACAGAGCAGTAATATCCAGGCTCTCTCAGCCCCACCTACCACACAGGGTGTCTGTTGTGGGGATAGGAAAGGGAAGGTGATTGTAAGCTGCTTTGAGACTCCTTTTGATGGTGAAAAGAGGGATATAAAAACGAACCCTTCTTCTAAGTCGTCAAAGGGCACAGCTGCTGTAATCTGTGATAAAGTTATTGTTTTAGAAAACTGCAGTTTTCCTTGGTGATTTCCATTGGGCAGGGAAGGAGGGTGCAGCCCATTATCCTTTGAACTGCCACATCAGAAGGCCAGATTATGGATGAGGATGCATGTTTAAAAATTTATGTGCGCAGACATGTGTGTGGAGATGCCTCTGGGTATGTAAGTAGTCCATCTGTCTTTGTCAGCAATGGATATTTTCACCCGTTCAAGGCCAAGCATTCTCTTTGATGGTCTGTAGCACTAAATCTGAGAGTCGTACCGCAGCCACATTTAATTCATGTCTGCATTCTTAGCTTTGATGAATAAATTGCAGGACTTTGGCCCTGAAAATCTTAGACATCATCTTCTTTATGTAGTACTAGATTGTAGGATTGGGAAGGAGTCCTGAGCCTTTCAGTATAGAAATTCTCAAACTGTGTGTCTGAAGACAAGTGCAGGAGCACCCATGAAACAAGTGTTAAACAATTCTTTTTTATGTGAAACATCCTTTGCAGCAGCCACAGGGAAAATCTTTAAGGTATGCAACGGAAATGCAACGGAAGTAATTGACAAACGGCAAAATTGAAAGGACATAGAGACATGAGCTGTAAGCATCCAGGAGCCAGGTATCAGGTGTTTGCTTTACTTGTGAGCCATATTCCGCACAGTACGGCCACAGGCAGCATGCGTAATGCTCCACTGTTGCATTGCAATATACATCATTTTTAGATGATTAAAAATTTTAAAAAACAACAGTTTCATCTAAATTTGTTTACTGCAAACTGAAAACATTATGAAAACGCACAATGGGATTTCTCCGAATTCCCTTCTGATTTTAGTCCCCTGCACTGCATTAAAGCTGCTCCCATCAGCTCCTTCTTGCCGGGCTCTGAATGTTTCATCTTCCTGAGCCCAGTCTTTGACACTCTAGTTGGAGGCTCAGTTCACAACAACTTGCCCACAAATATTAAGAGGGTGTCATTTTTAAGTTTCTGACTTTTTGAAACATGCTGTTGCTTGAGTTCTACTATGCCTGATAATTTAGAGTAGCCCCCCCTCCCTCTTATGAACTTGCAATTAAACGGATGGCTTGTTGCTTTAGAGCAGGGGTAGTCAAACTGCAGCCTTCCAGAATGTCTATGAACTACAATTCCCATGAGCCCCTGCCAGCGAATGCAGCTCATGTTTCTGTGTCCTTTAAATTTTGACATCTGGAGGGCCGCAGTTTGACTACCCCTGTTTTAGAGATTAAGAACGATAGTTGCTGTAATAATTATGAAGTTATATCAATCTAAATGAGAAATATGAATGAATAAGCAATAATCTTGGGCATTCACTGTAATGAGACTGATATGTCTGTTCTTTCTTAGATTTTGCTGTGGCAGCAGGCACAGTGGTGGATGTCAAGCTGTGGCAACCATTTTGTGGCTGGCTCGGCTTCCTGCAGCAGCCATTTTGTTTGTATATCCATCATACCAAGTCAGAATTCTAATCATCCCTGCAGGCTCAAACAGGATGGGGGACTCTGCCTTAGAGAATTGCTCCCATTTAGAATAGACAGGACTGAGACAGGGGTCTGTGTTCTGATCTGCTATCAAATAGCTTCATATTTCCATCTGGGAGATATACTGCAGCTAAACTTGGGGACCTCTGGAATCGCCATATTTATTGATTTGAACATGTATTCCACCCTATCCTAGAAGGTTGTTATAATAGCAAAATGGAAGGTACTGCATTAAATCTACTTTGTATGCCAAGCCCAAGGAAGGTTGTGAAGAGATAGCATGGTCTGACTGCCTTCTTTTATTTTTGTTGCGGCCCATGGGCAGTGTGACAATTAAACCAGGAGGGGGAGCTCTATCCATTCCATCCAAAAAATTGTGGGGAATAGGAGCCATACAAAAAGTCAAGCAAGACAGGGTGCTGGGAATAAAAATGGATAGTTCCTTACTAAGTTTTAGTTTCAGTTACAGTGTACTCTTTTTAAAACCATTTTATTTGTTTGTCTATTTCTACAGGGTCACAGTATCAGACACCTAAAGTTTCAGTGAGTTATTAACCAGTGGGCAGCCCATTAACAAAACGCAGCAGAGAATTTCCAACAAGAGAAGAGAGTTACCACTTCTGCTGCCATCTGCAGGAGTTAGAGGGTACTGGCTTCTGGAATACTTCCTGCAGAAACAGCTTCACGAATGCACTTAAAGGGACTGCGACAGCTGAAAGCATCTGCCGCTCCATTATAGTCTATGATTTCCTTCAACAATAACGGGGAATCAATCCAGGGCTATCTGAAGGGACTGGTTTCTGAG
The DNA here is from genome assembly GCF_049243985.1 of Paroedura picta. Lineage (NCBI taxonomy): Eukaryota > Metazoa > Chordata > Lepidosauria > Squamata > Gekkonidae > Paroedura > Paroedura picta. The sequence continues at coordinate 162,479,119 of NC_135370.1, forward strand.
GCAGAGGCACTAAATTTTCAGTGTAGTTGATGTTACTCCTCAGAAGACAACCCAAGTTTCAAAAAGATTAGACAAGAGGATCCAATTATATGGGAACCCAAAGAAGGCGCCCCCATCCTCCCTGCTTTAGAGATTAAGAACGATAGTTGCTGTAATAATTATGAAGTTATAGCAATCTAAATGCAGAGCCTCTTGTGGCGCAGAGTGGTAAGGCAGCAGACATGCAGTCTGAAAGCTCTGCCCATGAGGCTGGGAGTTCAATCTCAACAGCCAGCTCAAGGTTGACTCAGCCTTCCATCCTTCCGAGTTCGGTAAAATGAGTACCCAGCTTGGGGGGTAAACGGTAATGACTGGGGAAGGCACTGGCAAACCACCCCGTATTGAGTCTGCCATGAAAACGCTAGAGGGCGTCACCCCAAGGGTCAGACATGACCCGGTGCTTGCACAGGGGATACCTTTACCTTTATCAATCTAAATGAGAAATATGAATGAATAAGCAATGATCTTGGGCTTTCACTGTAAGGAGACTGATATGTCTGTTCTTTGTGTTTTCATTTTCTTCCTTTCCCTTCCTCTGTTGTTATTTCCATTTCTTTCTTTCCCCTTTGTTATCTGCATTGAACCTATTAATAAAAAATTTGCTTCATATACCTTAGAGCAGGGATCCCCAACACTGGATTTTTTAAAAAACTTCAGTATTCACCCACTCATGTTATCAAGCAGCTACCCAAATGTGATTTTTTTTTTCTTCTGCAACGTATGGGCAACTAATATAGAACCCAGCTAGAGGATGTAAACAAATTACTGTTGACTAATATAGGATTTTTTAAAAAGATGTAATGTGCAGGACTGGAGCCCCAAAATGCCATGGGTGAGTACAATGACCTGTGAATGGCCCAGGAGAAAGCGCCCAGAGGCAGATGCAGTGAAATGCTCCGCATTTTCTCGTTGCAAGATGAGTCAGAATAAAATCTTGAGAAAACGCTCTTGTAATTCTTTGACCATGACAATAAACCATGTTGCAGTTGGGACTTTATCATCATGATTGCATGGCCTCCATAAACATTGCCCAAATTATTAAATCACTGGAGCAGCTGTCCCAAGGACACATTGACGTTGAATTACATGGGACTTACAACCTGCTTCAGACTACTCTGTTTTCCACCTTTCATACTTGTTGTTGTTGTTGTTGTTGTTGTTAGTTGCAAAGCCATGTCCGACCCATCGTGACCCCATCGTCAATGATCTTCCAGGCCTTTCTGTCCTCTACCATTCCCCGGAGTCCATTTAAGCGTACTTAGGGTCTCCCAAACCTCTCTGTTGGACCACCCAAAGTACTAGATTGGAACTGCACTATTTTCTTTCCTTGCATAATGTTATTTGCCTACTAGTAAAAGTAAGCCCCTCTGAAATCAGTGACCTAATTATATATGACAGTTATTAGCCCAGCGAAACAGGAGTCTGCCTGAGAGAATCTGCTGGAAAAAGGCCAGTGTTGTTACATGTTTACTCTACTGCATCTGAGATTCGAATCACAGTGTTAATTAGGCAGCTCTTCTGCATCGCATCCCTTAGCTCTGGCTCCTTAAGGTCACGTGCAGATGCCTGGCAAGACTTCATAGCAGATTAGAATTTTGTCTGCTTTCCCCTATTCACTCCCTTCTCCTTCCTGAAAAAAGGAGATCTTCAGGAACATTTTGTGTGAGACTAGCAGTCTAATGAGGCACTTTCCTTATGGAGCCTCTACTGGTACCAATTACTGCGATCCTGACCAAAACGTTCTTTCTTGCACCGGTATAATGTGTGAGCATCTTCTGAGGCAGGCACTGAAGCAGCAGTCCACTTGGACAGAATACTCCCACCTGTCTGTGTGAGTTGGGCATTTTATGGGAAGGAGGCTGGTTTCTTTGAACCTGTCCTGTAGGTCAGCGTTCACATGGGGCGCGGCACCTGGCAGTGGCGGGCGAGAGGAGCGTTTGCGGCGGTGGCTCGCAGAGCGGCGCGGTGTCATCAGTGGGCCTGATGGGCAGATGGGAGAGGTAGACAGTGCTGGAAGGGCTCGGCTAGCGAGGTGGGATGTGGCGGTGGTGGCAGGCGGCAGCGTTGGGCTGGGAGCGGGAGTGGGCGTGCGGCCACCAGCTCCAAGGCCGGGGTGGCCTTGCAGGCGTGGAAGTGGTGCCCTCGGTAGCCAGGAGCCATCGGTAGCCAGGGGCCATCTGGCAGTGAAGGCGTGATTGTAGCTCGTGCGCGGCTGGCAGAGGTGGGCGCTCTAGGGGCTGGCCCAATCCGGAAGCGCTCAGCTTTGCTGGGTGCATCCAGATTGGCCCATGGAACTGGTGGACGGACAGGGGCTTCCTGTCCCGGACAGAGGCTGCTGACCTGGACCGCAGGATGTGGACCTGGACAGCGTCTCCCAGGTCATTGTTTCTAAAGTATAAAGAGGAGAAATAGGGTCCCAACATAAACACATAGCAATTGTGTATATAAAATCTTAATTGATGATTCCGTGGGCTTTAAAGCATCAAGATATTTTATGATTTCATCACTTTCCTCTGCCCTGGCAAGAAAAGCATCTATGCAGAACTGAAGCCCAAAATCTAGATGTATAAATATCATCTATAATTCAAAGGTCACCATGGCTTATGGCTGACAAAAGAGTTGGCACATAGCATTTAGCTACGAGGACTGAAATTTCGAGGTATATATTTTACACACTTTAGAATTTGTTCAAAAGAAATACATGTTATTTTTATTTTATGTAAGACATATACCCCGAGAGAGTGTTATTCACAACCTGACATCTCCATGCTGGGGCGTATGAGTGCATAATGAAACATAATGAGAACAAAAGCAATTGAAGAAAGCGTCTATTCATTTCTCAATAGAACTAATTTTGAATCGGTAGGTTTCTTCAAGGCTTTGCAGCTATGGCATGTCTAGTTGAATCAGGTTGGAAAAGTTGCTATAATTTCATTGCAGGTACATGTATTATTTGAAGGGCATAAAAATGTAGCAACAGTATTATCCTTTTTTATGTATAGTGAATTATTGAACCAAACTATGATAATATGCAGAATTTGGCACATAATACCATGTCAGAGCCTCTGTTGCACTATTGTATTAATATAAAAGATGCCCATAGTGCTGCTTCCCAAGCATCAAGTGACCCCCCCCCCCCCCCCCGATACCAGGAATTGGAAAAAGGCACTGAATTCTGACATCAGGCTTTCTCAGCCAGGGTTTTGTAAAAGCCTGGGATTTCCCAGAAGGGTGGGAGTTGATTCACTTTTTATATATTTTTAAAATTCGTTAAACATTTATTGGGTGGCATGACCATATATGGTTATGTTGGCCTGCCCCCCCCCCATGGCCAATGATGGGCCTGGAAGGGGTAGGAAAAGAAGGTGCCCCCTGGTGGGCACGTACATAGCTATGTTTCCCAACCATATTAGGCATGATCACACCACTTCCGGGGGTTTCTTGAAGCCTGGAGGAGATTACAGAGGGTTCTCAATGGTAAAAAAGCTGAGAAGGACTGCCTTATGGGAATTCCTCACAAGGCTCTGTGTGAGACAGAGCTCTCAAAATTTGCCTGGCAGGAAGAAGGAGAAGAAGAAGAAGAAGAAGAAGAAGAGTTGGTTCTTATATGCCGCTTTTCCCTACCCGAAGGAGGCTCAAAGCGGCTTACAGTCACCTTCCCATTCCTCTCCCCACAACAGACACCCTGTGGGGTGGGTGAGGCTGAGAGAGCCCTGATATCACTGCTCGGTCAGAACAGTTTTATCTGCGCCGTGGCAAGCCCAAGGTTACCCAGCTAGCTGCATGTGGGGGAGTGCAGAATCGAACCCGGCATGCCAGATTAGAAGTCTTCACTCCTAACCACTACACCAAACTGGCTCTCAAGGAAGGGGAAGGAAATGGAGCCAGCAGGAGAAGCAGTGGCAAATAGAAATAAAGCAAGCAGGAGAAATAGGATTTTCTTCCCCCCAGGTAGGGAACATCAAACTGGTGGGTTGGAGGGAAGACCAAGCAAGTATGAGTGGGAAGTAGAGCTAAAAAGGAGGGGGAAACACAGAGCAGGAGTCAGAGGGTTGAGACACAGAGACAGGATGAAATTTTCCCTCCCTAACAAAACCTTGTGATGCCCTTCCCATGCTGTTTGGCTACTGGTAAGTGCTCAGGTGCCACGAATCCAGGATTCTATAGCATAGGCGAGACCCTTCTTTCGACTCACTTCAAACAACTCCAGAGAGTACATGGGAAAACAAAAGTTGTTATTGAAAGTATCTGGAATCTCAGGACATAGCAGGAATATAAATTGACAGAGACGAGGAACTGGAATCTACACAGCCTTTTGCGAGGCTGGAATTTTAGGCAGGAAAAAGGGGTTCACGTTAGAGTGTTCTTTGATCTCTATAGGCGCGAACTCTGGAGACACCTGGGTATAAACTGCACAGAGCTTTTATTCCAACCCCAGGTCGATTCAGTCCCTGCCCTCTACACAGAATGCGATTTCCGTTTGGATTTTGGGCGATTTAAATTTTCCTTCTGCAGCAAGAAGGATTGATCTGGAGTGACCCTACCTTTATTGTGCGATATCTTAAGAGTTCTTTTAATCCTCAATATATTTTAAAATCTGGATTGGGAAAGAAAGCTCTGTGGTAGAGAACCTCTGATAGGTCACACCTGGTCATGTGACAAGCTTGCCTTAAAGGAGAAGCCCCTAATTTCTCTCAACTTCTGTCGGTCCTGGATTTTTCCTCCCTCCTCTGCCTTTTTCGATCTTCTCCCCCCCCCTCCGAGAAAAGAAAGAAAGAGGCTTGGCTCCCCCCCACCTTCTGAACTACCCTAACCACATGCAGAAGACTTTCCTGTTTCAATGGGGAGGGGGGGAAGAGGAAGACCCGAGTTCAAAGCGATCTGAATTCAACAGGATTGACAATGGAATAAACAAAGTAAGTGCAGACTCTGCCCTAGTCCGCCCCCCCCCCAAGCTAGGAAACCTCCCACTGACCGTTTGTCTTTCCCCTGTGAACCAAGGACATTGACCGATTTAATTCAGATTCACCAATACACAGTGACAGTATTTAGTTTAGGAACATTAGAGCATTTAGTGGATTCTCTCAGACGGATTCCTCTAAGGCGCAAATCAGTCAAAACATCAGATTAGCCATTTAAGGCTGTGTTGTTGAGAAGCAGGAGGGAAAAAAACACACCACATGGAACATACCCCTCTATACTGTGGCATTGTATACTGCACAAGCCATTTATTGTATTAGGAAAGATGGTGTGGAAACAGCCCTCTGAAGTGAGACAGTAAGGTTGTATTTGACAAGCCTCATTCTAAGCAACTGATGAGAACATAAAAAGAGCCCTGCTGAATCAGACCAATGATAATCTAGTCCAGCATCCTAACTTACACATTGGCCAACAAGTTCATCTTGTTGCTTAGCTGCCCCCACCCCTTCCAGTCTCCCAAGACTGCCTCCACCCTCTGGAGAGAGGGGACAGCCTTGGAGGCATAGCAGAGGCAGCCCCAGCCCAGCAACGCACAATGTTGTACATCACTGTGCTGGCCCAGCAGTCTCCTGAGGCTGCTTCCGCTCTCCGGAGGCTGGCACCACTGCCCATCTACTTGCACGGTCTCTGGGGGCGAGTCTATGGACAATGTCCGTAGACTTCCATTGGACGGACCACGTCAGTAGATCTTCCACATCAACAAGCTCCCTGAAGATATCCAGGGCCCTTCCTGAACCACCACAGTTCTGAAGGGCCTGTAAAAGGGAGTTCCTCCACTAGTCATTTGTTTGAGGCTGGCCAACTCAACAACATCTTCTGGTCCCTCCCAAACACCCCTCTCCATGATCTGAGCTATGCTGACTTCCCACAGGTTCATGTTAAAAGCTGGGAGTTATTGGCACATTGTGAATCTATTAGTATTTTGTTATGATCTGTTATGGTCAGTTTTGGAACCACTGTTATGTTTGCTGTCACTAGATTATGGTGTATACTCTTGAGGTTTTTTGTTAACCGCCCTGAGCCTTATGGGAGGGAGGTATAGAAATTCAAGAAAATATTTAAATAAATCCATGCATCCTCTGGCAATGAATTCCATATTTTAATCATTCTCTGTATAAAGTAATATTTCCTTTTTGTCTATCCTGAACCTAATACCCATCAGCTTCATTGGATGCCCTCATGTTCTAGTATTTTGGGAGAGGAAGAAATAGTTCTCTTTGTCAACACACTCCACCTCATGCAGAGTTATATAAACCTTTATCTTGTCCTTTCTTAGTCATCTCTTTTCCAAACTGAAAAGTCCCAGAATCTTCAGCATTTTCTCATAATCATCATTCGTTGACCTCCTCTTATCTCTTAGGGTTTTCCTCTGTTTTAACAAACCATAATTTAACCCTCTGTCATCATGAGAAGGCTGTCGCCTAGCATCTCAATGTCTTATTAATCTCCTCTTCAATGGGCTGGACAGTTTTTCTCCAGGTTCTTGGCAGCTCTAGTGCAGAAGTACCTTTCTGCTTAGAATCATAGAGTTGGAAGGGGCCATACAGGCCATCTAGTCCAACCCCCTGCTCAACGCAGGATCAGCCCTAAGCATCCTCAATCATCCATGCTTCTGTGTGTAGAGCTCCTTATTTGGATCAGAGTGAGAAAATGGAATATAAATGAATCATCTGCAAATTCAGGAGTACTTAAAAATGCCAGATTTGAATCCAGAGGCATCTTAAAAATGCCACGCTTGGTTAAAAGCACTTTACCTTCCACTTTGAGAATAGATTTTTCTTCCTGGTTTGAGCCCTGCTGCTGTATTTGATTCATGTTATATTATTCCGGCTGGGTTTATAGATGGATGTGGATAATGAAGGAGTTACTGCCATTACTGGCAGCAGTTAGTTATCTGGGAAGTGGGCACTATCTGCTGACTTGCTTCTAATGTAATTCTCTGCATAGAATCTCCCAGCCAGAAAGCTGGATGCCTCATGAGCTTGTCATAGAATATCAAGCTATTTCTTTGATGGAACTAGGCTGAGCTTCGTGGAGAGATGTAATTGAATGCTCATTCAAATTTTATGGGTTATACTGTGATTTGAAGTTAACTGCACAATAGAGGTTTATCATGCCTGTCGTGCTACTGGTTCAAGCAAGAGTCCCCATTCATTCACTCATAAGTGGTTTCTTTAAAAAAAAGACTTGTAGGTGCTCGTGATTAATACCCATATATAATTTTTACAAGGCAATTAACAGTGGGTTCCCAAGCAGAGTTGTACCCTCCTAAATCAGCAGGCATAGATGGGTATCTGCTTAGAACTGCACTATGAAAGGGGTAGCTCAGAGTAAATCAGAATAGAATATTTTATTCTTTCTAAATAAAATATTTTATTACTTGTGCTATTTGTTGTAAGTCTCCCCAAACCAAACCTATCCTCAAATTTTATTTTCATTCATTCATTCATTCATTCATTCATTCATTCATTCATTCATTCATTCATTCATATATATACCACCCTCCCTGAAGGCTCAGGGCGGTTTACATAAAACATATAAACAATACATGAAAAAATCCATAACATGTAAATACCGCAACAATAATACTAATAACTGATAATTGTAAGAGTGCAGAGAGTGCAAAAAATGCAACAGTGCAAACAGGTCCAGAGCAACACTGATGGTCCCTTTATACAGTCCCTTTATAATCCGTATTTTACCAATCAGTGTTTGATGCTAGACAACCCCATCCAGTCTGTTGGGACAAGCCTTCGTTTCATCCTTCTGCTCAAGGAATGGTGGTGTCAATCAAAATCGAAAGGAGACTTGGGGCTAATTAATGCAGAAAGAAGCCTCACTGGAGGCTTTTCGGTGACTCAGGTGAGTTGCTTTGCCCCTTCCAGTGTTCATCAGGTGCAATGGCAAGGCTAGTACAGAATGTCCTTTACAAAGTCTGCTCACATCCATTATTAAATGTCCCGCAGCACGGCTATCCTGACCCCATTCGAGCCACCCTCTGAATCAAAACAAACACTGAGGATCCAGACGAGGGGCTCCCAGCATCTTGCCTCATTTAGTCCAATGGAATACAAGCTCAGTGTTGTGGCGTGGTTAAAAGTGTAAGACTAGAACTTGGGAGATCCAGGTTCAAATCCCCGTTCCGCCTTGAAAGCTTGTTGAGTGTCCTTGGACCAGGCCTGGATTTCAGTCCCCATGAAGCTCTCTGAATGCCTCTCTCAGGCAGGAAGATAAAGTGCAGGAGAAGCACATTTGTCATATTAAACTTGGAAGACATGGGTAGGTCAGAGCCTCTCTACTGATTAAACTGCCTCTCCTCCTTGCGCCTCAGGCTTCGCTTCATTGTTTGCTACCACTTATTTAACATTATCCCTTTAGGTTTACAATTTTTTTAAAGTACAATATTAATTTAAAGGCTTAGGAAGGAAACTTGTAGGGTGGGATTTGCATTTATATGTTATTGAATAATTTATTCCACATGCTGGATTGGTGTTTTTTGAGCGATAAAGCCTCCTGCAGAACAAAATTCTAAGCCTGTGGTACAGTAAACAGGGGTGGGATGTAAGACGTGGGCCTTGTAAGAGAACAGCTCTTCTGCATGGTATCACCAACATTCAGGGAGGTTTTGAAAGAAGCTTATGGTGCGGCATTGGATAGTGTTACCAAAGGGAAAAAAAATTCCAAATTCTGGGTTATAATCATAGAATCATAGAGTTGGAAGGGGCCATATAGGCCATCTAGTCCAACCGCCTGCTCTATGCAGGATCAGCCCAAAGCATCCTAAAGCATCCAAGAAAAGTGTTTATCCAACCTTTGCTTGAAGACTGCCAGTAAGGGGGAGCTCACCACCTCCTTAGGCAGCCTATTCCACTGCTGAACTACTCTGACTGTGAAAATTTTTTTTCCTGATATCAAGCCTATATCGTTGTACTTGTAGTTTAAACCCATTGCTGTGTGTCCTCTCCTCCGCAGCAAACGGAAACAGCATTGACTGTTTGCTGGGTTGCTGGGAAGGTGGACGGAATCCTCTTACAATCCTGTTTTAAAGTTAGGTGACTTTTCATAGGTGATGAGAGGACTGTGACAGAAAAACATCCTTGTGCGGGAGAGGCAGTGGGTCACAGCGGATGCACTGAACTAGTTTGAGCTGTGAGCAATAGGTGACAACTAGGCATGTACACAAATCCTACAAGCTAGGCTCCAGCAATATGTGGACCGAGAACTTCCAGAAGTACAGGCAGGATTTCGAAGAGGCAGAAGAACTAGAGATCAGATTGCCAACATACACTGGATCATGGAGAAAGCTAGGGAGTTCCAGAAGAACATATACTTCTGCATCATTGACTATGCTAAAGCCTTTGATCGTGTGGAGCAGTGGTCCCCAACCTTTCTGAGGTTAGGGACTGGAAGGGCATTGGGGCGCGGCTCGCAGGCCACGCCCACGCATCGGGCCGCACCCGCGGGCCGCGCCTCCACATCGGGCCGCACCCGCAAGCCGCGCCCGCACATCGGGCCGCGCCCCGCATCGGGCCGCGCCCGCACATCGGGCCGCGCCCCGCATCGGGCCGCGCCCGCACATCGGGCCGCGCCCACACGGGCCCGGCCCCGATTTCCTCTCCCCGCCCTCCCGCAGTAAGAAGCTTCCCGGGCCGCAAGCTTGCTTCCTGGGAAGTTTTTTACTGCGGGGGGGTGTGGCCGGGGAGAGGGAGCCGCGGCCCGGCGCCATGGCCTTCGCGGCCCGGCAGCGAGCCGCTGCCCGCAGGTTGGGGACCACTGGTGTGGAGCACAACAAATTGTGGCAAGTTCTTAAAGAGATGGGAATACCAGAGCATCTTATCTGTCTCTTGAGACACCAATACGCAGGTCAAGAAGCAACAGTGAGAACCGGGCATGGAATCACTGATTGGTTCAAAATTGAGAAAGGAGTTCGGCAAGGCTGTATACTGTCGTCTTGCCTATTTAACTTGTATGCGGAGCACATCATGAGAAAGGCGGAATTAGATGAGTCACAAATTGAGATTAAGATTGCAGGGAGAAATATCAACAACCTCAGATATGCAGATGATACTACTCTAATGGCAGAAAGTGAAGAGGAACTAAAGAGCCTGTTGATGCGGGTGAAGGAGGAGAGTGCAAAAGTTGACTTGAAACTCAACATCAAGAAAACAAAGATCATGGCATCCGGCCCTCTCAATTCCTGGCAAATAGATGGAGAAAAAATGGAGGTAGTGAAAGATTTTATTTTCCTGGGCTCCAAGATCACTGCAGATGGGGATTGCAGCAAAGAAATTAATAGATGCTTGCTCCTGGGGAGGAAAGCTATGGCAAATCTAGACAGCATCCTAAAAAGCAGAGACATCACCCTGCCAACAAAAGTGCGTTTAGTCAAGGCTATGGTCTTCCCAGTTGCAATGTATGGTTGTGAAAGTTGGACCATAAGAAAGGCCAAGTGTCAAAGAATTGAGGCTGTTGAACTCTGGTGCTGAAGAAGACTCTTGTGAGTCCCTTGGACTGCAAGGTGAACAAACCGGTCAGTCCTAAAGGAGATCAGCCCTGACTGCTCCTTAGAAGGCCAGATCTTGAAGATGGCCACCTCATGAGAAGGAAGGACTCCCTGGAGAAGAGCCTAATGCTGGGAGCAATTGAGGGCAATCAGACGACAGAGAATGAGGTGGCTGGATGGAGTCACTGGAGCAGTCGGTGCAAACTTAAATGGACTCTAGGGAATGGTAGAGGACAGGAAGGCCTGGAGGATCATTGTCCATGGGGTCGCGATGGGTTGGACACAACTTTGCACCTAACAACAACAACAAGGCATGTACACAAGAAAAAATTACAGTATTTCTTGGATTTGGCCTGAATTGATTCAGCTGAATTCAAAACACCAATATCACCAATCACTGGTTCAGATTCGGCCAAAAACGAAAAGTACACTTTTTTCCTGAGAAGGATTGGGGGAGGCATTTAAAGGGTGTGCCAAGCACACTCTCCCTTCCGAACCCTTCCAAAACAGCCAAGAGCACCTGGAAAGGGTGCAGGGGAGGGGAGAGTTTAATCTGGCCAAATTGTGGTCCATTTGTGATTTGGATACCACTGATTCAGTACAGGGATGGGGGATTTCAGGGTACCCAAATCAGCACTGTTTCAGGTACTCAGGTACTTTTCAGCTTATCCAAGCTGCTTTGGGTCTGTCTTGTAGCCATTGGTGTTAAGGGGGTGCTTAAGCACTCTTTATATAATTTTACAGTGGTGTTTTGAAGATATATTTGTTGCATAGCTTGGCCCACACTCAGGTTGATGGAGAGGTGGAAATTCTTCTGGCGGAATCTCCTAAGGGCTTCCTTTCCACGTGTTGAGGAGATGAAAATATCATCAATGAATTTCAAATAGAGGTTAATGGGCAAGCATGGAGGAAGCATTGTTCTGAAGCATGAAGATGCTTTCATATTGTGTTGCCCCGGCCCACAGCAGTGCCATCGACAAAGAAAATACACCTGTATTTCGTATAAAATATACTACCCATGTAGATTGAGGTGGGTAGCCTTACGAAGACTTCTGCATCTTGACTCTTAACTAGCCCTTCCTAGCAATTAATCTAAGGCTTGAGGAAAACTGTTTCAATGTATCTGATGCATGCATACAAAAGCTTATACTAAAATTAAACTTTATTGGTCTTAGAGGAGTCACTGGATGCAAACTTTGTTCTATCTAGGTAGATATTGAACATGCTAAGTTTTTTAATGACATGTCATTTTCACTAAAGTTTGTCACTTTAAATATCTGTGAAGTGTGATAAACTAGGGATGCCAACCTCCAGGGGGGACCTGAGGATTGTCCAGAATTAACAGTTCATTGCCAGACTACAGAGATTAATTCCCTTGGAGACACGGATGCTTTGGAAGGCAGACTCTGGCACTGTCCCCTACTGAGGTCCCAGTAGTCCCCAAGTTCCATCCCCAAATCTCCTAGATCTGACATTCCTACTACTATCTCCCACCAGTGGCTGGTGGGATCTGGCAACCCTATGATCCCACCCCCCGTGGCCATTTTATATTAGTCCATACAGATCACAAGCCATCAAGAGGGGCATTGTTCTGGTGGCACATGCACACACAGTCGGTGCTTTCTGAGTTCAAAAATTGCTTCCATAGCAACAAGTGCTTCATAAAAAAAGGAAAGAATTGATTTTGCAGATTTTCTATTCCCTTGGGAAGCCATTAGTCTTTCCTTTTCTGAGTCCGAGTAGGCTGACAGCCTTAAAAAGGTCTTTGCCTTACATCTTTTTTTGTGCAGTGTTCAACAGCCTGTGAAAAACCAGCCTCTTCCTCACCCCTCGGGTGTTCCTTGGTATGTCGCTGGAAAATTTGATCCACGTTTGTTTGCTTGTTGGAAGATCTGGAACCAGAAACATCTTTCCAGAGATTAAATTGTTTACTTCCCTCCTCTTTAATGTTGGGCTTCTCCCAATTCAGTTAATTCCCTTTATTTACAGATTATGTGCTGCTGAGAAAACATAAGCAGGGTGCTTGCAAAAATCATTGGCTTGTGCAAAGGTCACTTGGAAATGTCAGCCTTTCTACCACACTCGCAGTGCAGTCCTAAACACTGAAGTCAAAGGGCTTAGAAGGGTGTAATTCTGTTTAGGATTTCACTGCTAATCCAATGTAGCCTCTACATGAACATTATTCAGCCCCAAATAAACCCATATTTTCATTTTTGAACTGTATAATATGTTTTTTAGTAGAAATATAGTTTGTTTTTTAGTAATGTCTTACTAGTTGACATTAACAGGACATCCTCGGTGTTTGGACTGCAGAGTCCGAAGACACTTTTGAACCCCAGAGTACAGGTTTTCCACCATCCTCTTCCTTTGCACTTATGCCAAATTGTTTCTGGTTTATAGCAACCCTACTAAATTAAGGACCTCCAGAATGTCATTAATTCCCATCCAATTGGGAAACCGTTCCAGGGTCATCAATTAAACCCCAGGGTTTCGCAAGGCCCCGGTTGAGAAAGGCTGCATTAGTGAATAGGCTTGTTTACAGTAATCAAGCTGGCTAAAGTCATAAGCATACAGAAGTGGCTCAGATAATTTTTTAAAACCCTCGTAGAATCTAAGAGCCCTCATAGAATCCAAGTAGAAAACACTAGTATAGAAAACAAAATGTAAGAATTCCAATTATGTGCTTCAAAAACTCCCTCTTGACTAAAGTGTAATCTTTTCTTCTACAAGTGTACGGGATTGGACTCAAGTGAGGCTCCTTTGATAAGATGTGAAAGGGGAATAAAAAGAAAGGGGAAAGAAAGCCAAGGGGAAGAAGGGTGTTTTCAACAACCTGAGGCTCACTGACTAGCCTTGGGCAAGTTTCTCTCTCACACACACCCTATGGTTCTCTGTGTATGCTGCCCTCAATCCCTCAGAGGAAGGATTGGGATACTGTTGTGTGAGAGAAATAAATATTGATATATTTTTCCTTCCATCGTCACTCTGATTGATAGTTCCCCATCTGATGTCAATTTCACCATGGAGGTTAGTTAAATCTCTTTGACAATGCAAGGCAGAAGCTGACTGACAGAACAAATAGAGTTGTTGGGCCTTCTGATTTGATTCAGTAGTCATTTCAAATGAATCAGTTATGGAGACACACACACACACCACTGACTTGCCACTGGACTGTGCTTATGAAGGGTACAGTTATAATGACACTGCAAAATAAAAAAAAAACAGATTTCTGTGGGTGAATCAATACAAAGTTGGTACATAGATACATTTATCTGGTAAATCCAGCTTCAAATTTCAAATTATAGCTTTGGGGTTACAAAACAAAGGGGGGCTGTAGTGATAGTAGAAATATTGTTCCTGTATTGTTCAGAGAATGAGCCAGTTGAGCGACCAGCATTTGCTCAGGACCCCACGCCTAAAAAAGGAAAAGTGGCATTGACCTGGTGAAATATTCTGCCTAATGAGATCTGGGCCCTGTGGTACTTCAAACAATTCTGCCAGGCCTACGGTTGAGGGCAGGATACTAACATTTAAAATACTGGCCTCCCTAAGACCGTTTATGCACTGAGAACTTCACTGCCCCATCTCCCGTGCAGGAGCACAGATCGGGGGCGGATGAGATGCACCAGGCCAAATGCTCCCCCATGTGGGTGCAGGAAGAGGTGGGTCAATCTGCCACGACTAAAACTCCAGCCTGCAGCCTGGCATGAAACCTCCAGTGCATAAACGGTCTAATTGAGAATCCATCCACCCACTAAATGCTCAGCGTTGGGTAGACCCCGTCAGTGAGAGTACACTTGGCAATAGAAGAGATGGTTTTAAAATTGTTTTAATAATCTGTTGAATTAATATTTTAACATATGTATTATAGATTGTTTTATGTTTGTTGTGAGCTGCTCTGAGCCAGAACAGGGAAATATAGCTGTGAGTTCTTGTTAGGAGCATGATGAGAGCAGTGGAGTCCATGATGTGTGGGCTGAGCCTTAAAACTGGCCTGTATGACCTAGCTCTCCAGCATCTTGGTGGAGAAGAAAGTGTTCCTACAAAGAGGGGGAGAGAGTAATAAATTAGCCTGTTCAGCTCCCTCAGATCCATTTATCTGGAGATGTTAGGATCTGATCCTGCAGCCCTGTTAGAAGACTTGGAAAAGACCCTTAACCCAGGATACCACTTATTTATTTTATTTATAATTAAATTTGTATACCGCTGCTCCCAGACTAGCTGGCTCACGGCGGTTCACAATGAAGGTCAACCTGCATAAAAAGGTCAACCATCTGGTAACACCTGGAGATCTCCTGCTAGAAAAGCTGATCTCCAGATGACCAAGATCAGGTTTGCAGGGTGGAGTCTATGGAATCTTACCCTGCTTGAGGTCCCTCCCCTCCCCAAATTCTGTCTTCCCCAGGCTCCATCCCCAAAATCTTCAGGTCTTTCTCAGCCTTGAGCTGGAGACCCTGGGTCAAGGCATTCTTGGGTCACAGCACATGGGAAACCACTTGAGCTAACACATTTTGAGCAACAGCAGAGTTTTACCTGACCATCCCCTTCCTAGTGAAACTATTTTCAGCCTTCTTTATATCACCAGCATGCTGTGAACCGATCTCAGGTGCAGGTCTAGATAACCCTTGGGAGAGTCAGCAGCAATAGGGGGAAATGCCCAAGCATGAAAAATAGTGCATGGGGGTTACGGGAACAAAGAACATGAAAGTAGCTGTGTTTTAAAAGCAGTGATACAGTCCTTAAAGGTAAAGGTAAAGGTATCCCCTGTGCAAGCACCGAGTCATGTCTGACCCTTGGGGTGACGCCCTCTAGCGTTTTCATGGCAGACTCAATACGGGGTGGTTTGCCAGTGCCTTCCCCAGTCATGACCGTTTACCCCCCAGCAAGCTGGGTACTCATTTTACCGACCTCGGAAGGATGGAAGGCTGAGTCAACCTTGAGCCGGCTGTTGGGATCGAACTCCCAACCTCATGGGCAAAGCTTTCAGACGGATGCCTTACCAGTCTGCGCCACAAGAGGCTCTTATTGATACAGTCCTTACACATTTCCAAAGGTGGGTTCTCCATCTCTGGAAATTTTTTAATAGAGGCTGGATAGCTATCTGACGGAGAGGCTGATTCTATGAATATTCAAGGGGGTGGCAGGTTAGATTGGATGAGCAATAGGGTTGTGAGTGTTCTGCATAGTGCAGGGGGTTGGACTAGTCAGGGGTTGTCAACCTGTGGTCCTCCAGATGTCCATGGACTACAGTTCCCATGGGCCCCTGTCAGCAAACGCTGGCAGGAGCTCATGGGAATTGTAGTCCATGGACATCTGGAGGACCGCAGGTTGACTACCCCTGGACTAGATGATCCAGGAGATCTCTTCCACCTGTATGATGCTATGGTTCTTGATGGCCGCTATGTGTTTGCTGAAGGTTTTTAAGGATTTACGTCAACAGGGGCAAAGACAACGATGTTTAATGTTGTTTTAAATGAACATGAGAGATTATGGGATTTGTGAGAGAAAGGGGAGACAGAGGCTTTGGAATTTAGCTTGAGACCAGCTGTTACCTCTCAGGGCAAAAAAAAAAAAAAAAAAAAGCCCTGTGCCTGTTTCCAGAAAATCACAATTTAAATTCCATTGAAGGACAAGTTGAATAGAGGCCCCTTTTAAATTCTTGCTAAAAATTTGGTTGCATGCCTGGAAACAGAGATGCTTTATAGTCTGCAACATGTACTGAATAATTTCCATCCAGTCTGAGTGCTTTTCCACATCCAAAAACATCAAGTAAATTATTTAGCCAGAAGCTAGAAATCCTGTAACCAGAGTTTATCTCAACAGCTTTTGGCAAAAGTGGTTATTGTAGGATAACAACCTCCAGAACTTTGGTGAGCCACTGGTTTATTTCCCATAGAAGGTAGGAATCACAAAACTAATGTGAGGTAGAATTGAGGCAACAACCAGAAGCCTACAAGTATTAGGACCTGCTGAGAACATACTTTACACGAGC
Source organism: Paroedura picta (assembly GCF_049243985.1). Taxonomy (NCBI): domain Eukaryota; kingdom Metazoa; phylum Chordata; class Lepidosauria; order Squamata; family Gekkonidae; genus Paroedura; species Paroedura picta. The sequence continues at coordinate 162,495,633 of NC_135370.1, forward strand.
CTATCCATGCTCACATCCCCATCAACTGCTACAATCAACTCTTCCCAACCAGTAGATATAGCTTACATTTTCCATTTCCCAAAATGTCAGTAGAAGACTTTCTCTTGTGGTAGTAGAAGAAGAAGAGTTGGTTCTTATATGCCGCTTTTCTCTACCTGGAGGAGTCTCAAAGCACGTACAGTCGCCTTCCCTTTCCTCTCCCCACAACAGACACCCTGTGAGGGAGGTGAGGCTGAGCGAGCCCTGATATCACTGCTCAGTCAAAACAGCTAAATCAGGGCTGTGGGGAGCCCAAGGTCACCCGGCTGGCTGCATGTGGAGGAGGAGCGGGGAATCAAACCCAGCTTGCCAGATTAGAAGTCCGCACTCCGAATCACTACACCAAGTTGGCTTTTGCTTTTCCAACAAGCTCACCAACAATTGCCTTCAAATCATGGTTTGCAAACCTACTTCAGAATTCAAATTCAGTTTCAAATAATGGTCTGGCTAGCAATAACTATCAGTTGCCTAGTTTGGACGCTATAGGAAACTGTGATCACGCACACCCAGGAAAGGAATGTAATGCATTTTAATCTGTGGCTAGAAGTTTTTGTGGAATGTGAAATACATTTTTTTTAATTGTGCACATATGGAACTTAAAGGAGCTGGGAAAAAAAGAAATCAACAAAGGAGCTAGAAAAAAGAAATCACTGTGGGGAGGATCAGAAGAAATAAAGCATAAAATGAATGGTGTTTCCTTTCAATCTTCGTAAGTTTATAGTATTAAATATGAATGGACTAATTACTAAGGTAACCTGGACCTGACTCATTAGAATATATCATATGTATTTGCCCTTGCCTAAGGTTACCAGCTTCAAGATGTAGCCTGGGGATCTCCTGAAATTACAAATGCTACCCAGATCACAGACCTCAGTTCCCTTGGAGGAAATGGTCCCTTAGGAGGGTGGGCTGTATAGCATAATATCCCTGGTAAGCTCTTCCCTTCTCCCAAGCTTCCACAGCCCCAGGCACTGCCTCCGAACCTCCAAGAATTTCTCAGGGCAGAATTGACAGCCTGCCTCTATTGAGTCCTGAAATCCCCAGAATTCCTGGGGCATGTTTCCTATTGGCCAGTATTCATTTTGCCCGTCAACTGCCCTAGAGAACCAATCTTTGAAAAGGCCCCTATTTCAGGACTAGGATTCTGGAAAGCCTAGTTCAATACAGGCATTTTGAGAATTAAAACGGAGAGCTGAACCCAAGAGGCTGCAAATCTTCATCGGGGGGCGGGAGCTTAGAGAGGGTGGTGAGAATCCACAAGAGAGTGAGAGGGAGGAGGCAGCATCCCTAATCTTCTGAAGTTTTGAATTCAGCCAGTGTGTTAATTGCCATTAAAATATTTCATGAACACATAACTTCTCATAGACAGGGCATATCCACCTAGAAGTTCTGTCCTACAGGGTTCTTACATGGTGCCTGAGCACGAAAAGAACTAGTGGCTAACGTGGGCAGCACAGTTCACAAAGAGAGGGATACCTTTGGGCTCAATGGCACACACTGACACCTTTCCTGATTCCCACCAAGTGTTTTAAGAATGCAGGTGTGGGTAGGTATGGCTCTCACCCTTCAGGGCTTCTGATTGGCTGTTGGAGATTTGATTGACAGTGCAGATTTAAATAATATCATTTCAGCACCAGTTGCTCCTCTTTGCCAGTGTATTTTTGTAAAAATTACCCTCCATTTCCCCATACTTGGGCTTTCTCTCTGTGTGTATGGCTCCAGCTCATGTGGCAGCCATTTTGTGGTTGCACTGTTTACTTGGTCTCAGAATTCCACAGGCTCAAAAAGTTTGTGGGCCCCTGGTATACAACATGGTTCCCAGGCTTCCCTGTTTCCCTGGTTGCTTTCTTGATTTCCTGAAGTTCTGGCCAGCAGCATAGGAAACTTAATGCCCAAGGGGGGGAAAGTAGTAATATACACTGGGAGCAAAGCAAAGATATACTACAAAGTAGTTGTGACTCTCATCACTGCATAAGCATTCTTGCCCAGGGTACTAATCTGTCTATATACTATGAAGCTCTTCTCGAATTTTAACTCTAATATTATAAATTCTGCTTCCACAGATTCCCGTTATGGGAGCAGCATTTATGGACTCACCCAATGAGGACTTCAGTACGGAATACTCCTTATTTAACTCATCCGCCAATGTCCACACAGCCGCCTCAATACCAAACCAGCCCGAAGAGGCGTCCCGTTCTTCCAACGATGCCATTTTGTTATGGATTGCAATTATAGCAACGATCGGGAACATAGTCGTGGTTGGAGTGGTGTACGCATTCACGTTCTGAGAGAGAAGCAAGAAGAAGGCCCAAAGAAGCTGGCAGTCGACGTGCTGTCTCTTACTCATGTGTGTCTATATATCGCACATTCATATATATATATAAAAAAAAAAACCTTTATAAGTATATGTAGTTAAATGCTGTTACCTACATTAGATCAAGTGTGATCGTGGTTTGAAAAACCCCTTGAGGACCTGTATGAATGGTTTTGAGGGTGAAACAGGTAATTAACAGCATAACCAACAAAGTACAAATCTAATGCGAAGGGCCAGTGTGTATGTACACTTAATACTCATGCAAGAACAACAGGTTTGCTCAGCAGGGGCTTTGTTTTCTGCTGACTAGCAAACCTGTTGTTTTCTTCATGGCTGTAGTTTTTGTTTGTAATTTTGCCCCGGTGTGGATTCGAATTTTGAACATAGATTTTTGTATAAATGCCTTACCCATTTTCATTCTGCGGTAACTTAATTCCCATTGTTCTTCAGGGGCACAGGACACATGAGCATGGCGTATGATCTCATTGTGGTAAGGCAGATTATGATAAGTCAGCGTGTTGGGAAAATGCGTTTACTGCCAAAAGCCATGTGATGCCCATTGGTCATGCCATATATGTCACAAGCAGCTTGTAGGTATTTGGGTTCGTTTCCATGTGCTTCTTCAGCTGGAGAAGGGAAATAGTGTAGATTTCTAGAAAGCTGTAGTATAAGATGTGCGTGAATTTAATATGTTGACTGTGAAAGACCGACTCGGAGGAAGGCAGACCCTTATGATAAAAAAGGAGTCACAGTGATTTTGTTATAGAAGGTAGCTGGATTAGTCCAAGCGTTTATGTAATCCTGAATCCTGTTTGTTACGGTAACCAACCAGCTGTCTCCCAGTGTAGTAGCCCAGCCTGTGGGATTTGGTGCATACTGCCTCTGCAAATGCCTAATAGCTACTAAAAGGCCATATAAACAACCTTTTAAAGCCATCTAAGAAGCCAAAGGTCCCCAGTGAGGTGCCTGTGGGCACAAGGGGGCTCATCAGGGCCAGCATGGAGATAGTTAGGAGTGGTAGCTTCTAATCCAGTGATCCGGGTTTAACTCCTCGCTCCTCCACATGCAGCCAGCTGGGTGACCTTGGGCCAGTCACATTTCTGTTAGCAGCTGTTCTCCCAGAGCAGTTTCTATGAGAGCTCTCTCAGCCCCACCTACTTCACAGGGTGTCTGTTGTGGGGAGAGGAAGGGGGAAAATGACTGTAAGCCACTTTGAGCCTCCTTCAGGCAGTGCAAAGGGGAAATCTAAAAGCCAACTCTTCTTTCATGGTGCCCACCAGGAAGTAGGTGGGGCATGTGGGGCCCTACAGGGTGTCTGATGGGCTGTGCAGATTGAATTCACATTGTTTCAGCTGCAGGCAGCACTGCAATGCTGGGTTTATTCTCACTCCACTTTCCCACTGTATTTTTTAAAATATATTCAACAGTGGGCCTTTAAACCTTGATGAGAACCTCCCTCACACACACACTTAAACGCTCACACAATCTAAAACGGTACCCTAACAACCTTTTAAATGGTCAGAGGCTTGTACCTGTGAACCTTCCCACACTAACATGGAAGTAGAGTTCAGATCTTTTGTGTTTTAATGTTGAACCACAGCCAAAAATGGAGGCCAAGCCTGTAAGGCTCCAGAAAGACAAAGATGGCCGTGGAGCTAGACACAGATAGGCTGGAGATACAGTCAGGTGTGCTTGTGTTATTTTTTTTCATCCGAAGCCCCCAGTGTTGTTCAGACTGTGCCAATTACCTGCTTCTGAATGCCTGAATCTCCCAATTTCCTCACAGCTTCTCATTTAAAGGAACTAATGAAAAGTAAATGAGTTCCATTTCACATTCCTGGATGAATCTGAGAGTGTAGCTAGCCTTATAATTAGATTGATTGGGTATTCATAGAAGTTTCAGCCGCTCAACGAAGATTCGGGAGCTTTACTCCATCTTGCGGTGAAATGGCCTTTGTGCGGTCAATAGCTGAGAAAAGTCATTTCACCATGGTTACACTCAGTTGGAGGATGCTTATTCTTACCCAGTGGACTTCCTGGGCAACTTGATGAATTTGCCAATACAGGGCTTCACTTGAGCTAATTTGTGGGTTTTAATCTAAACGCGTTTAGCAAAGCTTTGTGTTTTATCTGCGATGGGATTGGGCCAGATTGAAAAAGAACACTCAGACTTGAAAAAAGAGCAGGGATGGGAGTAACTGGAATAAAAAGTCCAGACTGCATTTAAGCGACAGATTGCCATGTGATCTGACAGGAAAAGTATCATGATTTCAGAAAAGAAAGGAAGCAGCCGTTTTTATATCTTCCCCACGTTTTCTGTAGCCCCCATTTGATTGTGTCGGTCAACGCCTCATGCCTCACACAACACTTTCCTGTTCTCAAAGGCAGTGGTCCCCAACCTTTTTATCACCGGGGACCACTCAACGCCTTTTACTGAGGCCCGGTGGGTGGGGGTAGTTTACTCCTCTACTCTCAACCACTGCCCTAACGCTCTCTGATCGCTATGGTAATGTTTAAACATCCCTTCAAAATAAGATACAGACACACCACAACAATGAACACAAGGAACATTTTATTTTCATGGAAATTTTAACTCATGACAATGACAAATCAATGGGAACCCTGAGCTTGTTTCTCTGCAACGAGATAGTCCCATCTGGGAGTGATGGGAGACAAGGACACCGGAAGTGTGTTGTAAAGGGCCGGGGGCGGAGGGGATGAAGTAAAGGGCCGGGGGGGGGGGGGAGGCATCCTTCGGGGCCCACCTCCAATTAGTCGACGGCCCACAGGTTGGGGATCGCTCCTCAAAGGGATAGCTGCCATTGCCTCTCTCTCCCATGATGTTTTCCAGTCTCCTGTGATGGTTTCCATGGGGTAGAATCTAACCTAATTAGTCTGCAAAGAGCTTCTACAGTGACCAGCTGCAATCAGTGGTCCTACTGGGTGTTCATCATACCTTCGGACCACTGCCCTATTCACCACCCACCCTTTTAATTTGTGTCACATCACACAATGTTGAGCCTCGGGCAAGGGCTCAGTGGTAGAGCATCGGCTTGGTGTGTAGCCGGTCCCAGACTTGATCCTCAGCATCTCCCATTAAAAGGACCAGGCAGTAGATGATGGGAGCAACCTCTGCCTGAGACTATGGAGAGCTGCTGCCAATTTTTGTAGGTATTACTGACTTTGATGGGCCAAGGATCTGATTCAGTCTACGGCAGCTTCATATGTGGACTGTGTCAAACTATAAAACTGGCTCCCTACTAGGTAAAGGTAAAGGTGTCCCCTGTAGAAGCACCAAGTCATGCCTGACTCTTGGGGTGATGCCCTCTAGCATTTTCTTGGCAGACTCAATACAGGGTGGTTTGCCAGTGCCTACCCCAGTCATTACCGTTTTACCCCCCAGCAAACTGGGTACTCATTTTACCAACCTCGGAAGGATGGAAGGCTGAGTCAACCTTGAGCCGGCTGTTGGGATTGAACTCCCAGCCTCATGGTCGGAGCTTGAGATAGCGTGTTGGCTGCTTTACCACTCTGCACCACAAGAGGCTCAAATCAAGCCTAATAAAGATATTATGTTTTTGCTTCAAGAGGGTAAGACACAAAATAAAAGAGATCCCAGGAGCTATAAGAAGTACTGTGATCTACATTTTACACATATATTTTCAGGTTTTGTGTTTTCAGGCTGATTTGTTAATGTACTTCCTGCTGATCAGCTCCATGTAATTGTGTATGTAGATAAAATCACCTACCTGAGAAATATTGCTATGAAACATATATGGACATTTTCATAGGGTGGATGCTATCGAGTTTGAGTGCAACAGAAGGGAACTTCCCCACACTTAAATGTTTCTCCTTACATGCATGCACCCAAGTGAAGCCAGTTTGGTGGTGTGGTTAGGAGTGCGGACTTATAATCTGACGAGCCGGGTTTGATTCTGTGTTCCCCCACATGCAACCAGTTGGGTGACCTTGGGCTCGCCACAGCACTGATAAAACTGTTCTGACTGAGCAGTAATATCAGGGCTCTCTCAGCCTCACCTCCCTCACAGGGTGTCTATTGTGGGGAGAGGAAAGGGAAGGCAAGTGTAAGCTGCTTTGAGACTCCTTCGGGTAGAGAAAAGCGGCATATAAGAACCAACTCTTTTTCTTCTTCTTGATACAAATTGCATACATGGCCCTGAACAGAGGATGGACCAAGATTCAGCAGTAGAGCATTTAAGTACCAAGTTCAATTCCTGGCATCTCCATTTAAAAGAACCAGGCAGTTAGTCATGTGAAAGATCTCTGCCTGAGATCCTGGAGAGACTCTGCCAGTGGGAATAGATAATGCCAACCCTGATGGATCAGTAATCTAATTCAGTATAAGCTCCTTGTATTCAGCTGGCAAGTTCTTGTTACAAGCAGTGTATCAGGCTGGTTTGGATTTGGGTAGGAAAGCTTGAGCATTCATGGAATTTTCTGTTAGGAAGAATGGAAAGACAACAACATTGGAAACAGTTGTGTTTTGCTCTGTACAGCAGATACATTGCTGCCTTCCCAGTTCACCTGGTTTTGTGTGTGTCCAGTGAAAGATCCCCCACCAATTTTGAATCTCATGGACTTTGTGACCAGTATGATAGCCACTATCTAGAAAAACTCTGTATAGCTACAAACCATGTTCACTGTTCAAATGAAAGGGGATGTTTTTGTGGGTATTCTCACCTCTTGATCCCCATTCCACCTAAGAAATTGAGCCTTTGTGGTCCATGAATACTAATAGAAATTTATACATAAAGTAGATAGTGAACATAAACTTCTATTTATAATACACAGGCAGGCATATTCTGCACACAATAGATAATGAACTTTCAATGCACTTTAGAAGTAGATTTTTCTGTTCTGCACAGGAAAATCCAGCTGCCAAAGCACATTGAAAGTGCATTATCCTATGTGTGCAGAATGGGCCCCAGAGTCACTGGTGAAGACAACTTGGCTCGGAACTATCTGCAAATTAAATATTGCCTTTGCCACCATCAGCTTGTGTTTTCTATATCTTACAGGGTATGCCAGACTTTCACTGATAATTTCCCACTCCCATATTCCCAGCTCATGCTGGCTAGAATTTGAGCACCTACGCGTTGCCAAATTAGAGTGATGTTTTTTGTTCAATGATTTATGGTGTACGTTGCCCTCTCTTCTGAAGAGCCTTCTCCTTTCCAATATCCGGGAGTTATTCACTATCCTAATAACTTCTCCACATTCTCCTGCAGGGAGCTTGAGAGTTATTAATGTGTAGTGCAGCTCCGTTTTCACACCATGCCTCTGAAAATATAATTTTGCACAGTTTCCTGCAGCTGATCAGAGAAGCAGAGTAAGGCAGCGATATGAATTTTGAAAAAGAGGGGGAGGGACTGTGTCGAACAGCCGTTTAAGTAGGGCAATGCTGAGGCACCAGAAAGAAAACTCTTTTTGTATCATGGCATGAGCAAAATCGAGCTTTCATGTAGGAACTATGGCTTTGTATTAGGGAAATGATCTCTTCTTTAACACAGAAGTGGGGAAATGACCTCCCTTCCCAAAGCTTTTATATGCAATCCACGGACTTGTTAAAATCCTGAGTGTCCCATCATCATATTTTCTTTTTAAAAAAATTGCTACCATAGTAAGATTGAAAGCAATGGAAAAATATTCACTGAGGCTGGGGAGTAAATATGTTGCAAGCTGTTTCCTTGAACCCTTATGAACCTCTCTGTGCTAGCTAATTAATTAATTGATTGATTTGACTTGTATACCACCGCTCCCAGTAAGCTGGCTCGCTTAAATAGCATTTCTCATATAAATATTTGTAGTGCTCCAAATTAATGATAAAAATATAGCAGGTGCTTTTATAGCTGGTTTCCAACTAGAATTGAGAAGCTGATCCATTCACTGATCTCTAATGACTGGTCAAGTGGCTATCTGAAATTGGTTTGTAGTCAAATATTATCACATAGTGAATTATCCAACGCCCTTGTTTCTGTAGTAGCCTGTCCTGATGACTGCTTCATGGGACCGTTCCATAGTGATGATAAAGAGGTTATCCAACCCTTGACAAAAATAGTATACGAGGCTGCAAATATTATTATCCTATAGTCCTACCTGCTAGGTTCCTTTGCACCAATGTCAAATAGATTTTTCATGTATTTATGTAGCGTGGGTAAATCTCTGGTATACAGGTTGCTTTTTTTCCCAACTTTGCCAAGGCTTTTCTGTATGTTCTTGCAATCTTTTACGCAGTCTGATGGAAATTATTCAGATATTTTCGCAATGCCTCCATTTTGCAAAGCTTGGCCTTCCGACTCTTCTTATAGTATCTTAAAATGCCACAGTCTCCTGAAAAGAAGGATGCTGAAATGGCTGCAATGCAATGCAGTCTGGGATGAAGCCTGTGGCAGTGAATGGAGGTGGTGACGACCAAAATGACAGAGGAAGGGGTGAGGCTGAAGGACATCTGGACACTGTTGACTGAGCTGCTTTGCTCCAGGGAAAGTGGTAGAAGGCTGGTGGGGTTAAACCAGAGGTCTAGGAAAAATGGAGGGCACTGGAGGACTGGATAAAGCAGGGGTAGTCAAACTGCGGCCCTCCAGATATCCATGGACTACAATTCCCAGGAGCCCCTGCCAGCATTTCCTGGCAGGGGCTCCTGGGAATTGTAGTCCATGAACATCTGGAGGGCCGCAGTTTGACTACCCCTGGGATAAAGAGACTGATGGAGAGCATTAAAGGGAAATGAATGCCAGAAGAGAGAATGGGCAGGGAGAACATTAAAGTTGGAGAAGGCTGAAGTTCATGTATTGATATTCAATAGCAAGCTACATTTCCGTCTTTATCAATTGCCCTGTGATATTGTCATTCTTCTATTCTCTTTCTTTCTCTTTCTCTTTGATACTACTTGTAGATTTGGGGAGGGGGCACCAGGTGGAAGCCTACAATTGTACTGTTTTTATCTTGTAATAATCGTTCTACAGAAGCTTTTATTCTTGTAATAAATCGTTCAAGATACAGGGAGGGGCTGAAAAGGGTTCTGTGTTTATCTGGGCTTTGCATCATGTATTCATGAGTGGTTTTAGCAAATCAAATGTGTAGTGTTTTTGACTACTTCAGTGGTCCTTGTTTACAGGCCTCATTCTTTACGAGCATTATTAAGAGGCAATGGAACTGCTTTTGTTAAAGTACAATTCTATTTGTGATTTTTTAAAAAAATATATTAAAGTTATCAATGTTTGCATTTGCGTTGCATAAATTCCCTGTCATTATGAAAGTTGATGGGTCGCCAAGGCTGAGCACAGCTCCTCACGTTTATGCAAGTAAAATGGAAGATGCAACATGCTGGAATAGACTTACAGGCTTTCCCAGACTTCCAGCTTCATGAAAGCCACCTTGGTGTAGTGGTTAGGAGTTCAGACTTCTGATCTAGTGAGCCAAGTTTGATTCCCCGCTCCTCCTCCACATTCAGCCAGCTGGGTGACCTTGGGCTCGCCACAGCACTGATAAAGCTGTTCCAAACGAGCAGTAATATCAGGGCTCAGGGCTTTGGCAATTCTGGTGCCACTCACCAGGAAATAGTGATCACTGATTTCACTACCCTGGTCTCACCGAGTCCCCTGCAAAAAGAAGCGGCTGAGGAGAAGCTGGCCCACATTGCTGGCTCAGAGCAACAAGATAATTCTGCACAGTACAGCCTTCTGCCCGAAGCTTATCACAATGGGCTGGCTGTCTTTATCACTCATTTCTGCCCATCTGCCAGCTTCTGTGGGCCTGCTTCCTGCCCTGCTTTTCGGTTCCCAAGCTGGCTCTGTTTGCCTGACTGCACAGATGTTTCTGGGCTTATTTGGACTTGGCTCTGATCCTGACAAGACTTACCTCTTGCGTCTTCAGCCTGGAACTGCCAAGCCAGAGCTGACTTAAAAGCAGGCTGCCGTCAAGTTCCCCAGTTCCCTCACCCAACATCTCGTTTTGACTCTGCTTCCCCTTGAGGGAAGTCACAGTTCCAAATCCCCAATCTGCTTCCTGGCCTTGACTCGCTACATTACCCCAGGCCCAATTCATAAATATATCTCTGACTGTGTGGGTGGCTGCTAGAGTCATAACCATGGGGATGCCACGTTTCTATGAAGAGTGTGTTTGTTATATAGGTCTCTTCTCACGGCTGCCGTGATCTCAGCTGTTACCCCTCCGTGTAAAAATAACACACACTGGTGTTAGGAAAGCAACTCATACCCTGAGAGTAACTCTGTATTTTTTAAGGCACTCCTGTTCTGGCAATTGCTGTACAGTTTCTGTTCCAGTTACCCCATAACAATTGGGGAGGACGCTCGTATTTCACTTTGGAGGCTGATAGGATAATCATGTCAGCAAGGCAGAAATGGGACTTGAATCTAGCCTCCAAGGTCACCTTTGCTAATTCTGCGGTTCAGTGGTAGAGCACTTGATTTGGCATGCAGAAGGTTCAATCCTCAGCCTCTCCAGTTAAAAGGATCAGGTCGTAGAAAGTGTGGGAGACCTCTGCCTGAGACCCTGGAGAGCCTCTGCCCCTCTGAGTAGGCAGTGCTGGCCTTGATCAATGAGTGGTCCAATGCAGTATACGGCAGCTTCATGTCTACATGGGTCAATCGCATTGGCTCACCAAATCAGCAGTAGGGATGAGGAGGTTGACACAACCATTTTCTAATCCGAAATCACTTCTTTGAGATCTCGGATCACCAGAACTTCAGATGTCTTTGTAGACTTTCTGAAATGACAGTGGCTCCAATTTCTAATGCTCACATCTTAAATGTTTTCAATTGCCCGTTTTACAGAGAGTAACTTACTGCCCCCCCCCAAAAAAAAAGTCATCTAAATCTCTTTCACCAACTGGGTTGCAAGAAGTGAGCTTTGTAGACTAATCTGGTCCTGGCCCTGACTTGGTGGAATGAGCTCCCGGAAGAGCTACAGGCCCTGCAGGAACTTCCACTGTTCCACAGGGCCTGTAAAACAGAGCTCTCCTGCCAGGTCTCTGGTTAAGGCCAGGGCAAGGGAGATTGCAGGGGCCTCTCCACAACTAAGACCAATCAACCCCCCCCCCTTATTTGTGCCCCGAGGCACTGATGGAGGGGGGGGGGATACAGGAAGTAGAGGAGCGGTTTTTATTCTTGCCACCAGAGCAGGTCTTTGTTAAGTTTTATGGTTTTAATGTGTTATATTTTGGGGCTTTATTCAGGATAGTAACCCACTGCAAGTCAGTTTTGAGAGCGGTGGGTAAAAAATCGGATGGATGGATGGATGGATGGATGAGGAGTAAAATCTTAGTTTCTGAGATCTGGCCAGATCAGGCCTGGAGTATCCAGGTCATGGTTACCATTTCATATTGCAGGTGAGCAATTGCAGGTTTGAGTGTTCTTCTGGGGAGGGAAAACAAAGAGAAAAGATTAGCCTAGGCTCATGTATTCTCCCTGACATAGTTTTCTGGCAAAGGGAGGTTATGACGCATAGCTACACGCTCCACATGATGGAATGGTACAGTCCCAGGGACGCTGACCCGTGTGATTTCTCTGCACGTGTAATACCAGCCCTACGATCCAAACGGCTGTGCTTGCTTACCTTCATCAGAATTCTCCACTTGCAACAGGGACTTTCAGCTTCGCCGGTTTCCCCTGAGTAGCATCTTTCTATGACTGTTTGCGCACAGCCCACACATGGCCTGTTTGAACTGCCAGCGCCCCCTGAGGAGAGAGCCATGTCACAGAGCTTCGGAGCTCTCTTCTGACCCGTGAACCTTCATCTGTGAGTGCTGCCGCTGGCCCTCAGGAAAGGGCTGACCGAATTGGTTTCCAGCAGTGGGCGTCCACCCAGGGATCCTGACGGACGGAAATATTGCAGTGAGAGCCAGCATGCCAAATCTGCTCCCTGTTGCGATAAACCAGGGGTAGTCAAACTGCGGCCCTCCAGATGTCCATGGACTACAATTCCCAGGAGCCCCTGCCAGCATTCGCTGGCAGGGGCTCCTGGGAATTGTAGTCCATGGACATCTGGAGGGCCGCAGTTTGACTACCCCTGCTATAAACACTAAATGACATGCTTCTTTGTGCTGAGAAATATTTCCCGCTCAGCACAGTAGACCTACATATTTGTATATTCATATAGCCAGTTTCTCACTGGCAAGCTGGGTTTGTTTCTCTGCTCCTCTACAAATAGACAGCTGGGTGACCTTGGGCATAGTCCTGATAGTGCTATTCTCACAAGCAGTCCTGTCAGGGCTCTCTCAGCCTCACCCACCTCATGGGGTTTATGTGGCAGGGAGACGGAAGGTAAGGCAATTATAAGCCGCTTTTGAGACTCTTTCTGGAAGAGAAAAGCGGCATATAAAAACAACACTTCTTCTGCCGCTTCTTCTTCTAGTACAAAGCAGGGTTGGATGAAACCCAAGCTCTGCCTTGCTTAGCAATCTGCCTCCCACTGGTACCACAGAAGGGCCTTTGGGGAGAACACAAGAAAGGCACAACAGCCCCCTCACCTCTACCATGGAAATGCACTGAGTGACCTTGGGCCCATCAAAATCTTTCAGCCTGTCCTATCCCACAGGGTTGTTGTGGGGAAAAAGGAGGCAGGGAGAATGATGCTCTGAACTGCTTCAAGTCCCAACTGGGGAGAAAAGTAGAAAAATAAATGCAGGCAGACAATGCGAATGGCCCTTTGTGGTCTCATCCAGCTCTGTCTGTCATTCTGTGAAAGTGTTCTATGCATCCTATGCGAGAGTACATGTTCTATTTCTGTAAGATCAATGCTTTTCAAAGGATCCTTGCATAAAAAGTTTTAAGAGGAAGAGAACTCTCGAGCTGCATTGAAAACTGATTCCTAGAATCCAGGCCATACCTTGTGGCTTAAATTTTAAAAACCCTGGATATAATTAATGGCAAGGGAGCACATTCTGAGAAGCCAAGATTCACTGGAGAAGACCATAAGGCTAGGGAAAATCGAAAGAAAAGAGAAAGAGCCATGCTGAGAAGGATCAAGGAAGCCACAGCCCTCTGTTTGCAAGACCTGAGCAAGGCTGTTGACAATAAAATATTTTGGAGGTCACTAATTCATAGTTTGACCATGAGTCTGAAGCAGCTTGATGATACTCGAAACACACACATGCACACAGGCAGAGAGAGAAAAACACATAAATATATTCCACTCACTTTTAAATATATCCCACTCACTTTTGGGTTGTGTGCGTGTTGTGTTTGGCTAAAGGCTCTAGGTTTAATTTGCTGCTTGTGCTGTTTCCCAAACATCTGCTGCTCATTTCTGTATTCTGGTGTCAGAATCAAGGCAGAAACCATGCATAAAAGTTGCATTCCCAGACGCAAGTTGCTTGTTTCCACCAGCTGTCACCTTGTCTTAAAAGGGAGGCAGAAGAGCACCTTACATTTGTATCCATGGTGTACGTTTCGTGAAAGGTAAAAGAGCTGCGTGTTTTAATTTTGCTAAGACCGATCATTTGGACAGGACCCTCTGGGTATGAAAGCTTGGCCTTTGAGCCCGGTGTTATCTAACACTGGCCTGCATAACCCAGTTTGACCCAAGCTTCAGGGCTTGGCAGCTAAGCAGGATGGGAGACTTCCAAGGAAGGCTGGGGTAGCTATGTGGAGGAAGGCCGTGGTAATCCACCTCTGCTCATCTCATATTTGGAATGGTAATCTGCTCATCTCATATTTGGAATGCCCTCATAGAAGGGGTCATCATGAGTCAGTAGGGACTTGATGACAATCCCTTCTTCTCTTTTCTAATGCTGAGTCTGTTACCACCAGATGCTGATAGGTGAGGACTGTGGGTAGGTGAGGACCATGAGGGCCCAGGGGCTGCTGGGAAATATCAGAAACACCCCTGTTCTAGATCATAAGAGAAGCCCTCTTGGATCAGGCCTTTCCTAACCATGACTCTCGGAAAATTCTGCACAGTAAAAAAAACTAGCGTTATGCCAGTGCAATGGCAAAATGCTAAAAAAACCGTACCTCCAAGAATTCCTCACCTGCTGGCTCCTCTGCTGCTGTCTCATGCTTCCTGCCATTTTGCACACCTGCTTGAAATGGTGGAAGAGGGGAACGTGCTATAGGTTCCTCTCTTCTACCTGTCAATTAAGACAGGTGGCCAATCACCTTTCTCCCTCTTTTAAAGGGACCACAATGTGAACTATTTTGAACTTATGTGTTTAAATGCGTATGCATCTATTCATAGGTGCATCTATTCATACAGAGCTTCTCTTATGATCTAGAACAGGGGTGTTTCTAATATTTCTATTCATAGATGCATACGGCTCAGTTGACTGCAAGCCCTCTTGCAATCTAGAGCGTTGCAGTTTAAAAAAAAACATTTGGTGATTTTTTTTTTTTTGGGTGGGGAAGAGGCATGCTTTATGGGCAAACTGGTGGGGGAGTTTATTTTGTGCTCTGCCAGGAGGATTGTGCGCCTATTCATTGCTCCAGGCAGTTTTTTTAAAAAGAAAGAAAGCCCCATTCCAGGTGAAGAGAGAGGGAGGTGGGCTCGAGGGCAGGCACTGGAGCTGGATATCTCGCTACTTCGGCCACTTTAGTAACACACGTGTCGTTTGCTAGTGGCTTTCTGGCTGCTCTCCTCCTGCTCGTGCTACATGGCAGGAGGAATTTAGTTTATGCAATTCCCCTACAAGCGCTTTAAAATGAAGGATGCAGCTGCTGGCTTGCTGCTATAATGCTGGATGTTCACGACGTCATGCAAAACACCAAAAATATGGCATTTACAAAAGGTAAGAATTTCATGTTTTTTATCGGGTGCAGAATGGATCTCAGTCTTCCCTAGATTTAATGATCCTTCTAAAATTAGCAACTCCCTAACCTCCTTAAGCTAACCCTAACCTTCAAATTAAATTCAATATGAATCCACATTCTACTACGTATCTTTATATGAAGAATAATTGGGGGGGGGGGTGTACATCCCATTGCCTTTCCTAACCATGACTCTTCTCTAGCCCCAACGCTCCATCTTAAACGAATTACTTCCTACCTTGAGTTATATTTAAGCTAGCCCTAACTTTAAAATTAAACTTAATATGAATCCAGATTTTTTTACGTATTTTCCCCCTGAAAAATAATGAGAAAAAATATTTCCACATCCCATGTCCTTTCCTAACCATTACTGTAACTCATCCCTAGCCTTAACGCTCCCTCTAAAACAAATTGATACAGAATGCGGCTGTGAGGGTCCTCACTAGAAGGAGGACCCATATCCTGCCCATGCTACAACAACTGCACTGGTTACCAGTCTGTTTCTGGATCAAATTCAAGGTTTTGGTTTTAAACTTCAAAGCTATACATGGCTTGGGTCCTACCTATCTGAGGGACTTCTTGTCTGTCTATGCTCCCTGTAGAGCACTCCACTCAGCCAGGGACAAACCTACTGGTTGTCGCAGGCTCCCAGGACATCCTCCTGGCCTCAACCTGGGCCAGGGCCTTTTGGGCTTTGGCCCCAACATGGTAGAATGAGTTCTCGGAAGAGCTAAGGGTCCTGACAAAGTTGTCAAGGTTCCACAGGGCCTGCAAAATGGAGCTCTTCTGCCAGGCGTTTGTTTGAGGCTGGGGAGAGGGCACCCAGAGTTACGATCTTGGGGTCCCACCCGGTATACTTATGCAACCATTAAAGAGCACAATTGGATAGCTACCTATGACAACTATGGTATGTGAAAATTGGATAGCTACCTATGACAACTATGGCTGTAGTGGTGGAGTTGGAGGATGTTTGTATTTTTTGTATTTTCCACCATCTTGTTTTATTTGTGTTTTGGCTAGAAGTTAGTTTGTATTTTAATGGGGGTTGGTTACTGTGTAACCACTGATATGTTTTATTGTTTTACTAGTAATCAAGCCCGCTGCAGCTAAATGCAGCGGGCGCTAGGGACTTACTGTGGGTGGGGGTCCCTTGGCGGCGTCCTTTCGGCGGCGGCGGTCTGATGGGGCGGTGGCTGCCCTGGGCGGTGTTCTTTCGGCGGCGGCAGCCAGGCAGGGAGCCTGACGCGGCGAGAGGCGCTTCGCGCCTGCCGATTGGTCCCTCCGATTGTCTGTCGTGAGGAAGGGTCCAATCCGGACCCTTCCTCATCACGGACAAATCCCACCTCGGCAGCCCTTAACCATTTATTTAGTCTGTGGCGCCCGTGGCCTCACGGGCGGTTTAAAGATTGAAAGGTGCCTTGAGATAGTACTGGGAGAGGCAGGATATAAATCTTAAAATAAATAAATAATTTGGCTAACCCACCAAAGAACCTGATTGGTCTTTATCCCAAGCTACCCATTGGTTCATGAGTCCTAAGAACAAGAGTCAGTGATAGGTTCAGTTATGATCCTTCATTTACATAGTGTTCAAGATTAACACCATTTAGTCCACATATGTAACACTCCCTACCTGAAAATCCATCCACCTAAAGGAAAACCTTTTAAAACTGTTTGCACCTTGAGGAGACAAATCTAATTGAAGAGAAAGTGGTTTTTTTAAAGCTTTTAAACCCCAAATTTAAACCCCAACCTCTAAATGTATTATATGATTTTTTTTTTATATAAACCTGTATTGATTATTTTTGAACCTTGTTATTACATGACCTGAGCTATCTTGGGAAAACTGGATTATGATATTATTATTATCAGCAGCATCATCTAAAATAAGACCTGGAAAAAATTTAGTAGTTTATAATAAGGGACACGGAAAGAAGATGCTTGGTACATTTCAGGCAATATTTGTATATCAGAAGCCAAAATTCAAGATCCACAAAGGATTTGTTTACCTCCCTCATAACCATGTTTTACTTATACAGCATGCCAGGAAGAGGTCACTTGCAAACTTCTACAAGAAACATTGTTTTGTTTTTTCTGGCAGGATGTGAAGAAAGAACACAGTAATTTACAATAACTTTACAACCCTGACCACACACGTCCCGCACAGTTCCCTTCAAGTTAAAGCTCAGGCAAGGCAGAATGTAAGCAGCGCCACAAATGAGCTGTGCTAATAGCCGGCTCCCCAGTAATTGCTCCTGAATTGTGTAAACAGCAGATGGCTGGCTGAGCTAAGCAGCCCTGCCCAAGAGCTCAGAGATGCTGGCCCTACTTCCGGAGGAGTGCTTGTGCAGCATTTGTCAAGAGCTGATTAACCCCTTTGGTTTCCTGCCATCGGGTTGGGGGTCTTTGCCTCTTCATCCACCATGCACTTGGCCTTACATCATAACATCCAAGCAAGCTACCATATATACTCACATATAAGCAGACCCGTATATAAGCCGAGGCACCTGATTTTACCACAAAATCTGGGTGAACTTATTGACTCACATATAAGCCGAGGGTGGGAGATGCTCCATCATCACAGGCTCTCCCATCCAGCCTCCCCTCCAACAAATACAGAAAAGTCAAGTGGATGAATAGGTGCTGGGTTTTGTACCCTGCTTTTCACTAACCAAAGAAGTCTCAAAGCAGCCTACAATTGCCTTCCCTTCCTTTCCTGATGCCAAACACCCTGAGAGAGCTCTGACAGAACTGCTCTGTGAGAGCAGCTCTGGCAGGAGAATCAAACAGTGCCCCCCAGGCCAGCAAACTGGATCCGAACAACAGTACCCAAAGTTGGCAACCTACTACAACAAGTAAAACAACTACCTGTCATGAACCCCGATTCATTCCCCCTCGATTGCCTTGCATTCCGGCATTCCTGATGCCCTCTGAACCTGTCACCATAAACAGTCATGTCTCTCCTGCCCTCTATCTGGTGCCCATCCTCCCTTCGGCATCTCCCTAATGTTGCCAGCAGGACGCTCTTATATCTTCCGCCCTAGCGGCCTTGCAGTCTGCAGAGACTAAACAGAGATGTTACAAATTAGATCAAAGGTGGCCCATTTGGTTCAGCCTGAAAAACTTAGCACCGTTTTGTGTTCTTTGCTCTCCCACCATAATTCCAATGTCCCCCTCCCTTATAGTATCAATCCTATATATGTAACCAATGTACCTGTGCCCTTTGTCTCTGCCAAGAAGTTGGCTCAATGCTTCATGGCTGCTTTCAGTCTTTTGTATTGCCTACTCAATAAAGCCTTTTCTTTGGATTTCACCTGGAGATCTCGGATGCTTGATTTGAGAGGACTGTACTCTGCCCAGTTCATGACACGACCAAACTGGGAGAATAGACAACTCTAATTACAGTGCCCCCCCCACCCCAAACAAACCACTGAAAGAAAGAACTGTAAAACTGAACACTGAAAGAAAGAACTGTAAAAATCAACTTTTAAAAGAAACACAAGTCAGAGCAAACTCAGCTTGCAGTACACATTTGCAAAAGGCAATGCAATGGTTGGATGGCTGGAACAAGCTTTTATTTCAATTACCGTATATACCTGTGCATAAGCCGAGGAGGGCTCTTTCAGTGTGAAAAAAGGTCCTGAAAAACTAGGCTTATACGCGAGTATATTGGGTAATTTTACAAGCTGGTTCAAAATAAAAGATGGATAGCGTTTACCTACAGCTTTCTATGAGAATTTGTATTGGTGCTTTTGAGCTCTGTTTCCTGGTTTTATGTTCTTTTATATCTTTGGGGATGACTTCAGCTGACTTCATGGTGGTGTTGAGCCCATAGGGTGTCCAAAGCAAGAGGCTTTCGAAGGTGGTTTGCCATTGCCCAGATTCTGTTTATAGCCATGTTACTCAGATAACTTTGAGTACATTCAATGTTACTGAAGTTGTACTGGCACCTCCCCCACCCCCGCACACATATCCTTTAATTATATGGCCCTAACATGTTTTGGAATCTTAATGTTTTGCTGTGTGTGATTTTTATAGCCTGGTCTGTGACCGTATAAATAACAACAACAACAACAACAATGAGATCTGACCCTCCATGACCCTTCTGGAGAACCAATGTACCCAACCACATAAATGAAACACACACAAAAAGCATACAAATGAAGATTGCAAGGCAGAATAAAATGAAACTGAAGCGCTGCAGTTTCTGCATAGCTTGGAAGATCTGGCAGCTTTTTGACTCCAATGAGGACAGGGAGCACGGAGGCTGGGCTTGTGAGTCATTGTGGCTTTGAAACATGAGCACCGATGCACTCCCAGCCCCAAATTTTCCTGTCACCAGTTCCAGCTAACAACAAATCTATGCAGCATGGGTGGACAGAGAGGGAGACTGGCCCACAGTCACCCATAGCAGATGGGTGGCATTTGTTCATACTCTGTGCTGCTTAATCCTTCCCCAGCACCATTGGAAATCTGCTTTTCTTCTGAACATGAAGACAGTCCCTGAGGTGGAAGGCAACACTGAGGAAGATTTCTGGCAGGTGTGGGAAGGATTACACCCCTCGCTCTCAATAATTTGCAGGTGACTCCTGCAGGTAACCCCCGACCCCCAATAAGGGGTAAGTGGTATTTGGCCTTTTACTTAGAAGTCTCCATAGGGTTGACAACACCCAGATGGTGCCTGGAGATATCCCAGAATTACAACTAATCTCCAGGCTGCTTCCCCTGTTTGAAACAGCTGTTTTGGTGGGTGAACTATGACTGGCTCAGGGCGAACCAGCAGGCTTCATTGGGAGGAGGAGAGAATCAAACCTGGTTCGATAGATTAGAGCCTGCCATTCTTAACCAGTAGAAGAAGAAGAGTTGGTTCTTATATGTCACTTCTCTCTACCCAAAGCTGTCTCAAAGCGGCTTACAATCACCTCCCCTTTCCTCTCCCCACAACAGACACCCGGTGAGGTAGGTGAAGCTGAGAGAGCCCTGATATTACTGCTTGATCAGAACAGCTTTATCAGTGCTGTGGCCAGCCCAAGGAGGACGAGCGGGGAATCAAACCTGGCTTGCCAGATTAGAAGTCTGCACTCCTAACCACTACTCCAAGATGGCTTTCACAATAGCTCAAGCTTAGCCATCTCTGGGCCCAGGCCACAATCTCCCGGAATTTCCCAAGCTGGTTTTGGCTGCTCTATATGCTACTCCTTTGCTGAAAACCTCAGCCTTGGGCAGGATCTCATTCTTTTAAAAAAAGATCTTCTATATACATTTGTGTGTAACATATTATCAGCTCCCTCAGTAACGACAGGTCCAGCAGGCCAATTTTATAGCCATCCTCCAAATTCCTGTTACACCGAAGCCTCCATTACCTTTTCCAAAGTGGGCAGAGCAGGATGCTGATGCTCCAGAAGGCCCCCACACACTCCGAGTCTGTGTAGAGAATAAATGTGTTCCCGTGTTGCTATGGCAACAGGTCCTATTAGTGTTATTCACGGACTGTGAATTCTTGTGACATTCTCACCTCCCCAGTAGCCTTTTTAACCATCCATCTTCTGTGCTTCAAAATATAATTTGCATGGTCACCTCATAGTGCTGGTGTGCCCTTTGGAGAAGCAAGAGTGACATTTCCTGCACATCTCAGACCAAATATGATGATTATTGCTCATGAGCAACTATATTTCTGACCTATTCCCTTGTTTGCCGCACCTTATGACGATCACTTTTTAAGCAATTAAATGACTGTGTCCTAGATACACATGTCCAAGTAAAACAAAACTTTTTGCTTGAAAAAAAGACTGTTCAACCTACGCTGATTGCATCACTACAATCTACACGAGTTATGTGGACTTAACTGTAACAAATGCAACTAAAAGCATTCTTCTTTTTTATATTTAATTATGAATTTATGTTGAGGTCATGCAAAGGAGCATCTGCCCCTCCTTTGGTGCTCCAATTCTACATCATTCCCTGGACGTATAGCAGTTGACTACAGGCTTGGAGAAAGGTGGGGGGTTGTGAGAGGGGGAAGGGTGAGAGGGGCTTTTTACTGGTTGTTTTATGGTTGTTTGAATGTACTTTAGCAAGTAAACCACCATAAGCTAGCTGGCTAGGAGCAGTGGCTAGAAATTTAATCGGCAGGCAGGCAGATGGATGGACGGACGGATTGGTATTCCAAGGACTATAAGTGCTTCCAAGATCCTTGTCTCACTTTCTCACCCTGCTGAAATCTCTTTAACCTTCCCTCATTCAAAAAACAAAATGGCAGCTCTTGTCACATGACCAAACACTGCCCTGATTTATTTAGATCAGGCTGGCCGAGGCAGAAGCATCCATGTGGGGGACTCTGTGTTCAATTGCCATCAAATTAAAACTGGGCTGCTACCCATGAAAATCAGCTCGACATGCCAAGCAGTTGTTTTACACAGGAAGTAGCTCAATGTATATTTATTTATCTTGCCTTTCTCCGCAGTGGGGACTCAAAGGGACTTGCAATGTTGTTCTCCCCTCCTCCCTTTTATACTCATAACAACAACCCATAAGGTAGGTTAGGCCTGGAGAGTGACTGGCTCATGGTTGCCCCCTGAGCTTCCATAACAGAGTCAGGTTCAAACCTGGGTTCTTCAAGATCTCTAGTCCAAATCTCTAACCACTTAACCATGCTGGCAAGTGGAAAGTCACAGGAGTACATGCTATGGCCTCAGACAGTATTCCATTTCAATCTAAGCTCTGATATTATTTGAATAGTGCAAACATGAGTCTGATTATATGGAAAGTCCCTATGTCGCCCTTGGCAGATGCAGCTCCAGTCTATGAACAAGGTGATCCCAAGCTATGTGACTCCATGATTCAGACATAATTGGAGCAATGCAATATCCAGCTTCAGGGAAAAGTCCATGATGCAACACAATGAATTCTGCCTAAAATATGTGGTGGTTAGGTACGATGGAACAGGGCAGATTTCACACTGCCCAGAGGCAAAGTTCTGCCTTGGGGAACTCCTGGTTTTCTCCAAGCCTCAGTGTGGGCAGGCATATTTACTGGGATTTTTGTGAAATTTTATTATAACTTCCTCCCACGCAACGGGCCACAGCTGACATTTGAAAGGGATATTGAATCTGGAGAGCTGCAAAGACTTCATTATGAATAATGCAAATTGCCCTATTTATGAATCATCCTTTGGGGATGATATCACAACTCTTTCTCCCCCCCCCCCTCCCACCGCTGGTCTTCTGTTTATCCCTGATGCTATCACAATCATTTATTCTCCTTAGTCCGCATGGGCGTCTGATCCATAATGTAATTCTTTCCACTGAAAGGATAATTAGAAATCACAGTGAGAAGATAAAGAATTCCAATGAAATCCCAAATTTTCATGGTAGCAGATCATTGTTTTACATTTTGTTTGTTGGTCTATGCCTGAGTTGTAGAATCAAAATAACTGGCATCATTTGTCATTTCCATATGAATCAGAAGGCATGTTTTTCCACAATAGCCACTTTTTCCCTAGAATTATTCATTCACTGTGTTAGTACAGACAATGCAGCCAAGCCATTGTACTCTGGTAATTTCCTGTTATTTTTTTAACAATTTCAATCGTATTGCACCACTGATCTTTCACATATCCCTGGAGGGTTTTTTTTTTAATTTGCAAAATGGTTCCTGCTTGCACCTTTATTTTTGTTGCACCCCTTC
Organism: Paroedura picta; assembly: GCF_049243985.1. Classification (NCBI taxonomy): domain Eukaryota; kingdom Metazoa; phylum Chordata; class Lepidosauria; order Squamata; family Gekkonidae; genus Paroedura; species Paroedura picta. Next base: position 162,518,454 of record NC_135370.1, read on the forward strand.
ATCCCACCATTCTGTGCCCTTGATCGTCTCCCTCCTCCCCCCTGCTCCCCCCCCCAGATATACTGGATATTATTTCTCCTCCATCCCCATCCTTTTCTCGTTGCCATGGCTTATGCTCCTAGCATGTTCTGACACTGTATGACCCTTTTTTATTTTACAGAATTTATATCCCTCCTTTCTGCCCTCACAAGGGCCACCAAAATGGCTAACAAATTTATAATTTGTATAATAAAAGCACATTTTACAACCACTGAGATCAACCCTACCTCTCAAACACACATCGTTAAAACAATTAAAAGCACCGCAGAGATAAAGACATTAAACAATTGGTCAGAAAGGAGGTATCATCGATGGAACACCAAACAAAGCAAAAGCCATCCTCCTCTGATGGAAGATTTTTCTCCCTGGGGAGAGAGTTCCAGTGTTGGGGTGTCACAATCATAGCTACAGATCTGTCCTGAGTTTCAGACCCAAACTAATTAATCTAACCTTGACATGAAAAGTACTCAGGATGAGTGTACAACATGAATACCAGCCAGCCAATGGGTGGGGTTGTGGCTCAGTGGTAGAGTCTCTGCTTGGCATGCAGAAGATCCCATGTCCCATCTCCTGATAAATGGTCTTGGTGGTAGATGTTGTGAAAGACCTCAACCTGAGCACCTGGAAAACCACTCCCAGTTTGAGTAGACAATAGTGACAGGGATGGATTCAGTGTATGGATTCAGGGTCTGATTCAGTGTAAGGCACGTTCATGTGAAATTAAGGTGCTTGGTTTCCAGTTGAGAGTTGAGCATGAGGTTAGATCATTCATGGAAATCAATGGAAGCGCTTAACAAACTGGATCATGTCTAGCCTTGAGTTTAGAAGTCAGTAACATAATTGCTCGATTCTTTAGGTTTTGGGGATGTTACACTGGAGAAGACCCAGCACACCCCATTGCGAATGAAATTTTAATTAAGTAGCCTTAAGAAAGAGAAAGAGAAACCAGAAAAGTTTACTAATGGCAATTTTCAGAAGCCATCTTTACTTATTGTCTTTAAATGACAAATGAAAGTCTTTTCCTTGGACCCTGCCAACAGAAAATAAAAGCAGATTTATTTTACATGGCGATCCCGCTTGTTAAAGTGAATTCTGGCAGGAAGATGGAGCAGCAAGAATGACAAATTATTATCATTATTAATTGGTCGAGGGCCCTAATGTTGAGATTTGGTCCAGAAACCTTTCTCGTCTTCACTCAGTGCTTCAATTCCGACTTGTGCAGTTTTGCGTCGCAATATTATTACCTGTCAGTCACCCTAATTACACACTGACAGAAATGGAAGATGGAAATGGATTTTGTGCTTGCTGGGCAATTAGGCAGAACGCGACCAGCAGCCCAAGCAATTTCCTGTCTCCACGTATAGAACAGCTGGAGATACCGATCAGCAAAGGAAGGTCATGGGGCAAAATCTAGCTCCCTGAGCAATGCCAGCTGGTTTTCCCCAGCTGCCAATCCAGAAGCAAGTGAAAAGGTGGAGGTAGTAATCATCGCAGCAATGGCAGTCCTCTTGGGGGATTGCCCTCTTTGTGGGGGAAATGTGATTCTGGCTCATCACCCTCCACTTACTTGTTATTGTGGCCGTCCAGGGAAAATGAACTGCTAACTGTATTAGAGTCTTAAAAACAGGAGTACTTTTTTTTTGCTGTACAAAATGGAACTAGCACCAAGGAGGGCAACAATGATAGCTTGAGGTCTCAGAAACAAGCCTTGGAAAGTAAAATTAAAGAAACGGGAGGTGTTTAGGCTGGGGAAGAGAAGATGGAATGGATAGCATGATAACATTTTTTTAAGGCCTATCTTAATGAACAGTGCAAGGCTCCAGAACAGTAGATCCAATTGGATTGAAATAACAGGACGGCAGATTTCAGGAGAACATTAGAGAACAGAGAGCAGTAGAACATTGGCAGAAACATGGTGTTGTTTCAAGTAAGAACAGTTCACTGTTACCCTGGATCAGGGTTTTCTCTCTCACTTCCTGGTAGGCAATGGTGAGAGGGCTGTGGGTGATGGCACAATGTTGATTGTGATGTCACGTCACTTTTGGCATCAAACAGGAAGTGACCCAGGTATCTCTAGGAATTGCCAGAAACTCTACAGTGAAATATTTTCAAGCAATTTTTAGAGGTACCCTATATCACTTCTGTTTTATTTTTTAACCAGAAGCAACGTAACATGACATCACAAATGGCATTTAAAAGAAAATCTCTCCCACTCAGTGTCATGGCAGGCAAGAGAAACTTGGCAGAACTGCTCACCAGATGTATTCAGTCAGAGGCCAGACAGAGATCTGTCAGTAAACTTCTAGCTTTGGATGTCCTACATTGAGAAAGATGGTCTCACTGGCTGGTCCTATGAACTCTAGGACTGGGATTCCACTAACAAGTTCTGTGAACTCTAGGCAGTCTCTGACTGTCACATGCTTCAACTTCCTTCTGTTTGTTCAAGATCCACATTTTTTTTTACAATGGGCCCATTGGGCAAATGGACCTTTTGCAGCAGTGGTTCTCAACTTGGGGGTTGGGATCCCTTTGGGGGTAACAACCCTTTAACAGGGGCCGTAGGAGGGCGAACAGCTTGGTCAGAGGGGTGCTGACACTGTTGCTGCTCCTTCTGAAGGCGGCTGTGCTCGGCCACCAGCCGCTAGTCCACACAACAGCCTTGCGGAGAAAATCGAAATAGAGTGTTCATCTTTCTGGAGCAGCGGAAAAGAGCGAAATGGGCATGGTGGGACAAGAGGCAGAACTGAACTGAGAAACCCTGGAAAAAAGCCAATTGATCTACGATCATGAACAATGGATCTTCACACCATTTGATCAGTTTCACTTTAATTTCTGTGAAAGAACATTTGTATAATTTTATGGTTAGAGTCATCACAACATGAGGAACTGTATTAAAGGGCCGCGGCGTTAGGAAGGTTGAGAAACACTGTTTTGGAGGAAGGAGGAGCATTTTCCACGCTAGAGACTATCTAGCACGCATGGAACTAGTTCATAGGATCCAAGCTATTGACTCTTGGTAAGATGATAACATAAAGAAGAGGAAATATTATTGGGACAACTCTATACCTACAAGCCCCAGCATTCCTACAACCTTGCACAAGAACAGGAACTGGTCCTCGTTTCCTTTTGAACATACACCCTCATCCTATGCACGCTTACTTGGAAGTAAGTCCTACTGAGTTTGGTAGTACTTCATTTCAAGTCAGTGTATGCAGAAGTGCATGTATCTTATTAAACATGTATCTTAGGTTGAACTTCCTTCCCCTTATTTTTTTTTATTTTTTAAATAAATTTTATTATAATTAATAAATAACAGACAATCAACAGAAACCCCCCAAAAAATTACCGCAGCACAACTCTGTAGCTTCATAAACTATTTGAATCTTGTAGACAATGTCCATTTCATGTATTACATTGCAACTGTTCATCATAATTCCAAGTCACACATTAGAACACTAGTTCACATACCTTATAGTCTGAAAATTTCCTTAAGTAATTTGCCAAATCAAGCCAAATTATGTTGAAATCCTCAATCTTTTTCCCCCCTTGAATTACTTTAATGTCATTTGTTAACTTTTCCAACATCATAAACTGCCTAATTTTCTTTTGCCAATTATCCAATGAGATATTATCTGCGTTCGTAGCAATTAACATCCTGGCAGCTACAATCAGAAAGTTCACCAATATTTTCTGCTTACATTGAGCATTTTCATTGAGAAATAAATTGAGAAGAACCAACTGGACTGAAGGTTCCAATTTCATTTTTGTAATTTTACTAATTTCCAAAAAAATGTTCTCCCAGAATTTCATTACTGCTGGACAATCCCACCTTCCCCTTAAATCTATTGTCAGATGCTCTAACCAATCATCCACCCATACACACAGTACTATGCTGTTCTCTCCTACTTCTTTTAAATGGCTCCTAGAGTTTCTTTGACAGCATTTTTGAAACTACCAGCACATTGCCTGCAAAGTCCCATCAGCATGATTGGGCTTCACCCAGTCGCTATGTTGAGTTAAATAAAGACACAAAACATTGGTGTACTCTCCAGCCAGACGCCATGCTTTCCAGGAGCTGCGTGGATTTTTCAGATGACCTCATCATCGACCCTCGAGGGATTCTCAGCCACTGGATTTTCTCTCCCCTCTATAGAAACCATGTGGTCAATGAGAATGTTACTGTTCTTATCACAAGTGTTTCTTCCTTCCCACCACACCTACAGAATTCTATTAACATACCTACCACATCTAGTCTGTTTCCAGTCCTCTAATCCTCCAGGATTGTCAAAACACTATTTGCATTTTAGTTTTATTCAGGTGTTGCAACCACATCTTTGTGTTTTTGTCTAGGAAACTTATCAAAGGTCCTCTCAGGGCAATCATGGGTATATCTCTGTCCTGGGATTCCTTTGAGAATTTATGCAATGTTTTGTCTACACTGGGTAAGAATATAGTTCACTTTCTAGATCACAGAATAATAGAGTTGGAAGGGACCTCCTGGGTCATCTAGTCCAACCCCCTCCACTATGCAGGACACTCACTACCTTATTGCTCATCCACTGTAACCTGCCACCCCCTTGAACCTTCACAGAATCACAGATTTCTTTATTATACACACATGAGCTCATTAAACATATTGTTTTAGGGGCCACAGTGTCCAATCTTAGCCTCCAGATACAAACCTGGCTATTTAAGGAACATGCCAGAGCCTATCAATGTTCACGTGTTTCCCGGTACCAACATGCACACCCCAACATGCTTATAGCCTTCATCTCTTCCAGAAATGCTGATTGTTTCTCTTTGGACTTCTGCATATCATGAATGTAGCTATAACTTTAATTTCCCCTCTTATACCCCCCTATCGCACCATGTCATCTCTGTCTTTCCTCTTCTGTGGACTCTTAGCTTAATTTCTGTGCAAGTGTGCTAGTTTTATTTTTAATTTGTTTTTTCAATAAAAAATATTTTCATTTTATTTCAAACTGGTCTCTCTGCAAGTTTCAAAGGGCAGGACCCTGGTATACACAGGTGGAGAATCCCATGGTTACCCCTCTCTTAAGCTAAATTCCCCGAGTCAATTTTATTTTTGGGTAACCAGGCAAGCAATGGCAAACCACCAAAGCTCATCAGTTGCCTTGAAAACCCTATAAGGTGAAACTTCACAGGGTCATCATGAGTCAGTTGGGACTTGATGGCATAGTTTACTTATTCTGCCTTTCCACTCCTGAAAAGCCTTCAAGGCATATATTGTTCCCTTTTGTTTTCCCAGTCAGATTTGCAATGATCTTTTCATCTTGCAATGCCCACATGAGTCATTCTGCACGGACATTCTAAACCATTTCTCCTTTTTGCAGGGAAGGAGAAGAAATGATGATGATATTGATAGTCATTTAAAAAAACAGCAATCCGAGCTCAGCAGCGAGCTGTTATTTTCTTCAGATGACACTCCATGATAAAATTCCAGGGCACCTCAAAGAGGAATGAAAGTCAAGGGACATCCTGATACCAATCATAAGGAAAACTACAATTGAACACCACAATTCAGGGGAACAAGGAATCAACTGTCAAGAAATGGAAAAATGAAAGACAAGCAAGGTCATCCACTAGATCTCAGGATTTAGTAAAAGTGCATTTTTCTCAGTGTAAGACTGTCCTGAGTGGTGAGAAAAATGTTATCAGCATTTAGAAAAAAACATGGATTTCTTAAACTCTCTTGGACACATAGTTTTTAACGTGGACTCCAAGGACAAAAAGTAATCATAGCAGAGTGAAAACAGGAGCTAAACATCAATTGTGCAGTGGGTTGGACTAGATGACCCAGGAGGTCCCTTCCAACCCTATTATTCTGTGATTCTATGATTCTGTGAAACAGGAGCTGTGGCATTTCATCCAGAAACGGAATCTGGTATTGTTCTATTTGCTGTGAGAGCTAGTTTGGTGTAGTGGTTAGGAGTGCGGACTAATCTGGCATTCTGGGCTCGATTCTGCACTCCCCCACATGCAACCAGCTGGGTGACCTTTGACTCGCCACAGCTCTGATAAAACTGTTCTGACCGGGCAGTGATATCAGGGCTCTCTCAGCCTCACCCACCCCACAGGGTGTCTGTTGTGGGGAGAGGAATGGGAAGGTGACTGTAAGCCGCTTTGAGCCTCCTTCGAGGAGGGAAAAGCGGCATATAAGAACCAACTCTTCTTCTTCTTCTTCTTCTTCTTCTTCTTCTTCTTCTTCTTCTTCTTCTTCTTCTTCTTCTTCTTCTTCTTCTTCTTCTTCTTCTGTTACCCAGTTTGGGTGGTCCTCGTGTTAGGGAGAAAGAGGAGCTTATAAATACATTAAATAAATAAATAAATAAATAAATACATGAAAATGTTTGATTCGCCAAGCACTTAGGGCAATTTTGGTTCCTCTTTGGCTCTGTACAAGACTTTAAATGGTCATTCCCTAGCTCCATCCAGCACACGTGTAATGGGGATTGTGCATCACTTGAGAAATTAAAATTTCTCAGATGGTTAATGCAGAGGTGGAAGTAAAAGGATATATAAGTGCTGTTATGTCTCTTATTTCTTCGCAATAAGTGGATGGCTTAATGAAAATGCCAACGCTCCGTGCGGGAGTGATGAAAAAAGGCAAACTCTATGCTGGGTTTTATTAGGAAAGGGACTAAAAATAAAACAGGCTACATTGCAATGCCCTTGTATAGAGGTGTGGTGTGGACCCATTGGGAATATTGTGCACAGCTCCAGTGTCGTATCACAAAAGGATCCTGTAGAGCTGGGAAAAGTACAGATGAGGGCAACAGAAATGATTATGAGGAAGAGCCTGGAAATTTCCATTTAGGAAAAAAATGACTTGTTTGAGATAAATAGAAATGTGTAGAATTATGCATGAAGTGGAGAAACTAGATAGAAAGAGGAATCTGTTCCACTTAATATTTCTGGTCAGGAGTTGGAGGAGAAGCTGGTCTCATGGCTTAACAGTCACTCGGGGCAGCTGTCCCACCCCTGAGTGCCTCCTCTTCCAACTGGCTCGCCTGTCTGTCCAGCAGCCAGCCAATCTCCTTCCGTCCCCCATCCCTGACCACCCCTTCCTTCTTCTACTTCTCTCCAATGCTTGGAGACTTCAGATCCCTGCCACATGAGAGCTGCCCCTGCCAGTGACTTTCCTTCCCAGGGGCCTCCAGCCTGTAGCCTTTCCAGGTCTTGAGGGGAGGGAGAGGCCATCTGCTGAGTTGAATCATAGAATCATAGAGTTGGAAGGAACCACCTGGGTCATCTAGTCCAACCCCCTGCACTATGCAGGACACTCACAGCCCTATCGCTCATCCACTGTAACCTGCCACCCCCTTGAGCCTTCACAGAATCAGCCTCTCTGTCAGATGGCTATCCAGCCTCTGTTTAAAAATTTCCAAAGATGGAGATCCCACCACCTCCCGAGGAAGCCTGTTCCACTGAGAAATCGCTCTAACTGTCAGAAACTTCTTCCTAATATTAAGACGGAATTTCGTTTAAATTAATTTCATCCCATTGGTTCTAGTCTGTCGCTGTGAGGCAAGAGAGAACAACTCTGTTCCATCCTCTCTATGGCAGCCTTTTAATTCTGTGCTGAACAATGGAATGCATATATTAGCTCAAAGTTTCTTGCACCCGCACTAAAAACCTTTGAAACATGGTTACCATTTAATCATAATCAAAATCACATTGGGCAAAAAAAAAAAAAATCCCAATAGAATGGAAGTGGTTCCTAATTTCCATTCATCAGAGCCATGGTAGGTGAATGTTAACTTGGCTATTTAAAAGAGAGCTTGATTTTTGCTTGGCTGAAGTGTCTATTAGGTTTAATTATTGCCTTGATCGCAGGCCAGGAATGAGAGAGCCCCATGCGCTGAAACCCTTGCCAAATGAGTCATTGTGGGAAACATTAATTTACTGGTGTGCATTTGCAGAGTGTTTAAGACTGCCAGTATTTTTTCATGTTGATGGAAGGCCCTGTGAATGGTCTGATGGCACCTGATTCTGTAGCCAACTTGGTGTAGTGGTTAGGAATGCAGAATTCTAATCTGGTGAGACGGACTTGATTCCATGTTCCCCCACATGCCTTGGGCTCACCACAGCACTGATAAAGCTGTTCTGACCGAGCAGTAATATCAGGGCTCTCTCAGCCTCACCCACCTCACAGGGTGTCTGTTGTGGGGAGAGGAATGGGAAGGCGATTGGAAGCCCCTTCGAGAGAAAAGTAGAGAAAAGCAACATATAAGGATCAACTCTTCTTCTTCTTCTAGCCCTGTTGATGCAAAATTAGTGCAGACCTGTCATTACCTGTATGGGAGACTTCCAGGAGACCAGTGTAGACCATTTGATTCTACAGGGTGATTTGATATAAACATTATCAATTGACACTTTTTTGCGGGGGGGGGGGGAGAGAATTCAAATTCAGATTTTGGGACTGGGTTGCATATTAATATTCCAGAATCACAGAATCTCAGAAGGGGATTCTGGAAGGGGCCATACAGGCCATCTAGTCCAACCCCCTTCTCAATGCAGGACCAGCACAAAGCATCCTAAAGCATCCAAGAAAAGTGTGTATCCAACCTTTACTTGAAGACTGCCAGTGAGGGGGAGCTCACCACTTCCTTAGGCAGCCTATTCCACTGCTGAACTTGACTGTGAAAAACGTTTACCTGATATCTAGCCTATATCGTTGTACTTGTAGTTTAAGTCCATTACTGCGTGTCCTTTCCTCTGCTGCCAATGGGAACTGCAGCCTGCCCTCCTCCAAATGACAACCTTTCAAATACTTAAAGAGGGCTATCATGTCCCCTCTCAGCCTCCTTTTCTCCAGGCTGAACATTCCCAAGTCCCTCAATCTATCTTCACAGGGCTTGGTCCCTTGGCCCCAGATCATTTGGGTATATTTGGGTACCTTCCATACTGCTTCAGAATTCTGATTCAGCAAGGAAGGGGATTTGGAATTTCAAATTCTGGGAAGATCCATTATTATCTAAGGGGAAAAGTTTCCTGGGAGGCAACATTGGGTGTTTTACAACTAAATGACACAGGGATGCAGAAAACCTAGCCTTGTCCTTCTGTTAAAGGCCTTCCAACTTTCAAGCAAACTGGATCAAGAAGTCTAGTTTCGTGGGCCTATGAACAAAACACCCCCAGACAACCTGCATGTCTACATCATTTTCTATGGAGGGAAAATCCATGCTTTCTCTAGGGCAAAGAAGCCAGTAGCTAAACACAAGAGCAACCATGGTCCATAAACCTTCCAATGCAAAAAGGAACCAGCAAGCCCAACAGCACCAACATCAAACTGAAGATTCCCTGCACATCTTCAGGCCAATGTGGCAAACCCAGCAGAACCATGGTCACACTAGAGAATCCAAACCCAACTAATCTGGTGAATCAGCACCAAAGCAGCCAGGCATACCTGGCAGACACAGGTAGTCACAAACACTAACATCAGTTCCCCAAGGACTGCCACAGAAAGCAGAGATCTGGGATACCTCTCTGTGTAGTCTGCAGCCTAAAGCCAAACCTGCAGCTGCCTTCTCTTCTAATATACGGGGTACCCAAGAAAGTTGATGGACAGGCAAAAGGAACAACTTCATTGCTCAGTGTGAGGGGGAACCACATTTGGATGGCTGGGGAAATCAATGTGTATCCCAGGATACATTTGAGGTTCCCAAATAATCCCCCTCAGGCTAGGACAGTGGTGCAGGGGGAGGGTAGACGGAAGTTCCTTTTAGGCATGCACTGCAATCGTAATCTGAAGCAAGCATTATGTGCATGGATACTGAGGAGAACCCAGAACTCATATGTCGCTCTGTTATGTGCGATGCAAGGTAGAGACACCAGACCCAACCTGAGCACCCTGAAGTACAAGAATCAGCACCTTTCCAGTGCTGGGCATCAATGCAAGCAGCATTTTCAAAACCTCTCCTACATCCCCTCACACCAGCTGTCTGCTTTCTGTTCCCTTGACACACTCTGAGCATAGACACAGAACACTTTAAAAGGCTCGGATTCTGTTATCGTTTTACTACCATTCTGTTCCTCGGTCCTTCTTTTAATAGGTTTTCATTGGCCGCCCTCTGAGCCAAAACAGCAATTTCACTGCTGTTAAAACAAGCAAACCATTTTAAAACTTGGGAAAAGCAACTTTTTTAAAAATCTTAACTGCTCCTTTACAGGTCAGTAATGATCCAGACCATTCTAACACAGGCATCAGCTTAAAGCCAGAACTGCTGTTTCCCTGCAATTGGCCGTAGGAGAAGGAAACCGCTTAACAATGGCTTGGATCCAAATTTCCATAAGTGGAGCGGAGCTGGTGGGGTGGATCTTAGCTGTTTTCTTCCTCTAAAGCCCACACTTCAAAAAGACGCTCCTGACAGTCGGGGGAACCATTGGGAATAGTGTGTAACATCACATGGGAGGCTGCAACAGGAAGGCTGAAATCTCAGTGCTGTCAATTACTTACACATTTGAGGATTCCTTTTTAAACTTCCATGCAGGCATAGCTTGTGCTGGGGGAGGATGAGATGACAACCTGATTCCCCCCCCCCCACACACACACACACAAACACACACTCCTCAGTGCACCCCCTCATAGCGTAGTGCTTGTTGATCCTGAGTCGCCAGAACCACAAGAAGCCTCACGAGGAGAAGCCAGAGGCTGCTGGGAAGAGAGTAGAAAGCAAGAACAGACCCAAGAAGAGCAGAGCTTGTTTTTTATACCCCGCTTTTCACTACCCAAAGGAGCCCCAGGGTGGTTTACAAACACCTCTCCCTACAACAGACACCCTGTGAGGCAGGTGAGGCTGAGAGAGGAGAAGACGAAGAAGAAAAACTGTTTTTTTTATAATCCACATGTTACTGCCCTCAAAGGATCTTACAATTGCTTTCCCTTCCTCTCCCCACAAAAGTCACCTCATGAGGTAGGTGAAGCTGAGAGGGCTCTGAGAGAACTGTCACTTGCCCACTCTCACCCAGCCGGATGTATGCAGAGGAGTTGGGAATCAAACCCAGTTCTCTAGATTAGAGGCCACCTCTCTTAATCACTACACCACCTGGGCTTCCTGCCACTGTGGGTTCCAAGCCTAGGCTTTTCCATTTGTGACTTCACCGCTTACCTTTAAAGGATCAGGGTGAAAACTGGAAAACTGGGTTAAAAAGGAGCATCTTCCTTTAGTCACTAAGACTGAGAGCAACAGCAAAGGGCACCGAGGAGGCAAGAGGTAACGTAAGGACATCCTTACTTATTTAAGGTACGGATGTTCTTAACCTTCTGGGCCTGGTGGCCTCTCCCTGTGATGACACAGGAAGCCATGTTTTTCCTGTTTTTCTGAAATGGAACAAACCTTTTTCTGTGATGGTACTCAGTGAAATTGAACAACAGCACCTTTTTGACGGCTCTCCCAAGTCCTGATTCTTATCCACCAGCCTATATCACTCAGCCATTAAGGCTGATTCTGCATGGGTGGAAAAGGTCGAGAGGGCAATCATATGGAAGTGGGGCTAAAGCCCACCTTTATATAACCCCTCCTGGGCCTGCTGCGGACTGAGCCCTCAGTTGTCCCAGGCTAAGGGAACATGGATTCTTCCAAATTCCATAAGCCCACAGTGAGAGACAACAGGGCCTGTCCCATGACAGTCCCTTGTGGACAGGGAAGAGCTGGGCCTTCCAGACCCGGCTCCTCTCTGCCTTACTGTGGCCCAGAGGGGGCAAGGAATGCTCCAGTTGGCTTTGTGGCACTTTGGCGCACCGAGGAGTGGAACAGGGGATTCCTTTTTATTTTTCAGGAAGGTTGGATTGTGTAGAATGCAATCCCACCCTCCTGCAAAATACCCCCCGTGCATGCGGTGGAACTATTCTTTGCTTTGTTTCCCAGGGGGACACATTTCAGTGGGACACCAGGTCTCCTGCAAGGACACATGTCAGCACCAGAGCAGATCCGGTGCTGAAATGTGTTCTCCGTGGGGACACAGTCAACTGCAGAGCTTTGTGATCCATAGCACTGCACCGGTAGTGGCTTGGAGCAGCCACTGTCGTGCGGAATGGGCCTCAGCCATCAGTTCCCTCCTATCAGCATCTCATCACTACCCTCAGGAACAGCCCGATAGTATTAATTTATCAAATGGCAGAATTACACAGAAAACATACAGCCGTATAAAATACATAGCCAAGCTTATCCAGTGGGTATCCAGATAGACTGAATATTCCCCTAAATACTGATATCTAAATGTTCAAGCCACTCAGTTGAAGCTGAGGAAAGTTCAAAGAGCCTAGTTATAAAGTTGCCAACCCTGGTGTGGAAATTCCTACAGATTTGGGAATGCAGCCTGGGGAGTGCAGGGACTGAAGAGAGGAGAGACCTTAGCATGACACAGAGTCTACTTTGGAGCTGCCGTTTTCTCCAAGGGATTTAATCTCTATGGTCTGGAGATCAGTTCTAATTCCAGGAGAACTCTATGCTCTACCAGGTATCTAGCAACCGTATCTAGTAATGATCTGGAGGGGGAAATTGGTGGGAATCAGGGCAACCTTGTACATGAGCACTGGCAACTTTAAAAAACAAAAATAGAACTCAGAACACTAACCTTTTTCCCCCAAGCAAAGAGTGGATCTCATGATAGCCATTTGGAGATTGGGTCACACATGTTAGGCATCCGGTGATGTCACCTGGTTCAATAAAGTTGTGACCCCCTGCCTGGTATAGTGGGTCGAATGTTGGATGAGGCCAGTTCAAATGCCCACCAGCCATGAAACTCACTCTGTGAACTGGAGCCAACTGCCTTCTCTTAACCTAAACTGCCTTACAGAGGTGCTTCCATGTTGGACTGAGGTAGCAGAACAAAATTTGAGTCCAGGGCACCTTTAAGACCAACAAAGTTTTATTCAAGGTGTGAGCTTTTGGGTGCATGCACTGAGGAAGTGTGCCTGCACATGAAAGCTCACACCTTGAATAAAACTTTGTTGGTCTTAAAGGTCCCCTTGGACTTGATATTTTTTCCACAGAGGTGCTGCGAGCATAAAACAGTGTTGGGGGCACACATATATGAATTAGACCCTTAATCCATCAAGGTTAGTACTGTCCACTCAACTGACAGGGGTCATCCAGAATCCCAGAATGAGATCTTTCACATCACCAACTGCCTGGTCCTTTTAATTGGAGCTTGAACCTGGGATCCTCCACAGGATAGGGACATGCTCTGCCACTGAGCCACAACTCCGCTCCATATTCACTCCCCTAAATTCCATTAATCCTGGCCTGGATAGCCTGAACTTGTCACATCTCAGAAGCTAAACAAGGTAATTCCTGATTAGTATTTGGAAGGCCCCAAGGAATACCACGGTCATGATGGTACCGCTGTACTCTGCTCTGGTTTGCCCTCACTTGGAGTACTGTGTTCAGTTTTGGGCACCCCAGTTGAAGACGGCTGTAGACAAACTGGAGCGTGTCCAGAGGAGGGCAACAAAGATGCTGAGGGGTTTGGAGACCAAGACATATGAGGAAAGGTTGGAGGAGCTTGGTCTGTTTAGCCTGGAGAGAAGACGACTAAGAGGGGATCTGATAACCATCTTCAAGTACTTAAAAGGCTGCCATGTAGAGGCTGAAACATGGAGGGACAGACCAGAACAAATGGGATGAAATTAATTCAAATGAAATTCCATCTAAACATCCGGAAGAGTGGTTTCTCAGTGGAACAAGCTTCCTCAGGAGGTGGTTGGTTCTCCATCTTTGGAAATTTTGAAACAGGAGCTGGATAGCTGTCTGATGGAGACTGGACACTATGGCCCCTAAAACAATGTGTTTAATGAGATCATATGTGTATAATAAAGAAATCCGTGATTCTGTGAAGGTCCAAAGGGGTGGCAGGTTACAGTGGATGAGCGATAGGGTTGTGAGTGTCTTGCATAGTGCAGGGGGTTGGACTAAATGGCCCAGGAGGTCCCTTCCAACTCTATGATTCTATGGCAGGCAATGGAAAGTGACCTCTGAATATGTCTTGCCTTGAAAACCCCATGATGCAATCATAAATAAGCTGTGATGGTACTTTTCTCTGCCACCAAATTCCTTTAAGGAATTATAATGTAAAATATGAGGTAAACATCCTTCTATTTGTTGGTTTTAGAAATCTTTACCTCACACAAATAGCTATATAAAAAAAGGAACATGTCCCAATAAATAATTTCGAAATTGTGATTTAAACCTAAACTAAAAAGAAGCCATCAAGAACGATGCTTCGGCTTAAAACTACATGCTCTGGGGATTAACAATGCTCCGGAGAATATTTGCTAAGCATCTAGTTCGAGCCATATGATTGTTTTCCCCTGGGTTCTTTTTTAAATATCAAGTCATCTGGTGCCATTAGGGGAGAAAGTTACTCTCAGGAAAAGCTCAAAATTGAGAAACCAAGATTACGAGGCATTTGGAAGGTTAGTTAGGAACTTGGACGTGGATCTAGTTAAGAGTTGTAGAGAAAAAGGTGATTTATGAAAGAGTCCGGGGAGTAAGGCCAAAAAGGGTATGGTATTAAACAGCTGAAAAGCTCATTAAATAAACACTGTCTCCATATTCATCACTCACCAGTATTCCTCAGCTACTAAAGTATTGCAACATGCTTGTAAACTATAGCCTCAATAGAACTATAGTTTTGCGCAACTCACTGAAGGAGACTTCCTCCGACAGAAGTAACTCCTCCACCGGAGGAAGAGCCATTTTGGTCAGAGAAAAGCTTTTCCAGATGGAGGAAGGCTTCAAAAGTGCCTGAGCGAAGTGGTAGGATACAAGCTCCTAATTCCCAAGGGAGTTGTGTTAGTCTACTGAGCAAAAAATGACAGGCAGTCCTCTTAAAGCTTTAAAGAAATATTTTAAGGTATCAGAATCTGAAAGCCAGTGCAGAGTTTGTCGGATGGAGAAAGTGTTGTATTTGCTTGGGAAAGAGATTTATAACCAGAAGTACAAACAGGGAGAGGTGGGAGGTGCTGAAGTCTCAAAAGGCCCTCTTTTCCAGGACATAGGTTTGGGCTCAAGGGTTTAAGAGATCCAGTCTAATCAGTAGATCATCAGCTTAGATTATGTGTGGACCATTCTCAGCCACTGATAACATGGTCTGGTGGGTAAAGAGTGTTACTCTAGGATCTGAGGGAACCAAGTTCAGATTCTCACTCTGCCCTGAAAACTTGGCTGTGACTGTGGGCTGGGCATTCTCTTTTACCTCACAAGGTAAAATGGAAGACGGGACAGCAATGTTGTGACCTATTATACACTGCAGCGGCTACACAAGGCTGCTGGTGGTTTCTTATGGCAGTGCAGCATGCCCCACCACTTCCTGTATACGAATGGGGGAAGATTTCCCCCACTGAACACAGTCCTCCCTGGATTCCTGTGTGCACACACGCAGCTGGAGTGAAAATGTTCTGCCACACTTCCCCACAGCAGCAGTGGGGAGGTTTACTTTTATGTGGGTGGGATTATATCACAATGCAATCCCACCTTCATGGAAGTCTGGAAAACAGCCCATTTGGTTCTGTGTTGCTGGGAAGTCCTGCGGAGCCAAATGGGTTGTTTCCTGTCCCTCCCAGGATCCCATAAGCACTCGGCGCATGGGCCTGGCCTGACATAGCTGCTGATGGTGCCTGTGGCAAAACCAGGAAGGTGGAAACATCCACATTCCTATGCTGCGGAGCATTGAATGCCCTAAAGTAAGCCAAGGCTGGGAGGAGGACAGGCTAACATGCGTAAGCGGGGATTAGTCCCACTGCCATGTGACCTCCAGCCCAGGCTTTCTCCCTACCCCCGTGTGGAATCGGTCTGTGCGGTGCTTCCAGTCCTCAATGGAGGCAAGAGCAAGGTAGAAACAAATAAAGACAAAGGCAAAGTAGGATGTATCTGAATATATGAACATGTAAAGAAGAACAACTACTATCTGCAATATAGTAGCCATCCCAAGAGAAAAGCAAAGGCAAACCATGTATGCTTCTCTCTCTTGCTTTGAAAGCCCTTGTTGGTGTCTCTAGTAAATCAGCTGCAACTTAAGGACAATTTGCACACACACAACTGTCCCAAGTCCTTATTCTATTGAGGTAGAATTGACAGCTCTGGGTTGGGAAATACCTGGAGACTTTAGGGGTGGAGCCGGGAATGGGCAGGCTTTGGGGTGGGGAGGGACCTTAATGGAATATAATGCTATGGAGTCTACACCCTCCAAAGCATGCATGCATGCATGCATTCATTCATTCATTCATTCATTCATTGTTAGATTTGTATGACCACTGCTCTCAGAAACTGGCTCGCAACGGTTTACAATATTTCATATACAAATCAATACATAGAAACATTAAAATTAGATTTTTATACTGCCCTACCATACATTTTCTCTAGGGGAACTGATCTCTTTTGCCTGGAGATGAGCTGTAAAACCAGGGACTCCCCAGGTCCCAACTGGAGGCCAGCATCCCTACATCCAAGTCTGCAAGCATCAAATTTTCACAGGAAACCTCCCACCCACCCACCCCCCCGCCCCAGCATTTTCAAGGAGAGATTCCCTCTGGGCCTCTTTTGCTGAAGGACTCCCCTCTTTACATTCATGGTCACTTGTCCTGGGCGCGTGAAAGGCTGCTCTGCTCATGGCCATATCTGGAGATCCCATCCATCTAAGAAGAGACACCTGGACATCACCCCGATGAGCATTGTCTGGGAAATTGATCTCTGTAGTCTGGAGATCAGCTATCATTCCCCGAGAACTCCAGCAGGCCCCACTGACGGTTGGTGTCTCTGTTTAAGATACTGAGAAGACCTATTCGATGGGGCCCAAGCATGGGGAAGTGGGAAGGGGAAGGGGTTTGCTTTACTGGATTCTTGGAGTGGCACAGAATAGCCAGGAAGGCCACGATCATGACACCGTCTATTTATACTATTTCATAAATAAAAGAAAATGTTCCCCCATGACTCATGGGATAGGGTCATCTTGCTCAGGAAAGGGGGTGGGGGCCGATGCATTGGATTTGACAAATATAGACCGGATCCAGAGAAACCATGTACATCCGAGTGTATGATTTGGAGCTCTGCTCACTACTTTGAACTGAATGCAAAATCCTTCCAAAGGCCTAGACTTGGAGCTGAGCATCCGTCAAAAAGTTTACTTTAGACATGAGCATAAGGGGGGGCACTGAAACCACACGTCCCCACCCCACTGAATAGTCTGTTCTTGTTACGAAGGCAGATTGCTACTTCATTTGAGTTGGGGATTTTAAAATATTCAGCTTGTTATTCTAGCTGGTAAACATAAGTTTTGTTGAATAAATGTTGGTTGAAAACGGAACCTGCCTATACCGTTTCCAGCCAAGCAGTGGGTGGATTTCATAATTTTGCGCTAAATATTTGGAGAGCTCAGCCGCCTTTCCTTCTCCTTCCCCACCATTAGTCACCCGATTTGGATCGTGACGCAATCGTTAAGCCAAAGATGGAGAAGCAGTGAAATTACCAGTCTGCCAAAAATAATCTCATCCTGAAGCCAGAAGTAAAGAAGGGATTAAGCTGACAAATGACAGTTACAGAAAACAGTGCAAAAGTAAAAGAAAAGAAAAAAAAAGAATGAACTTTGGCTTGTAATGCAACTTTTGGCTGAACAAGCACAAAACCCCAGCATTATGTCTGAGTTTCCTTTCTCTGTTCAATCTTCTAACAACTCACATTACTGTTTGTTTACAACATCCTTCCCTTTTGTCGCTTTAGCAAATTTCTGGGAGGTGCTGCAGTTCAGTGGGAGAGCATCTGGATGGTATTCGGAAGATCCCAGGTTCAATCCTCAATGTCTCCAGTTAAAGGGATCAGGTAGAAGGTAATATGAAAGACCTCAACCTATGCATCTGCAGAGCACCTGCCAGTCTGAGTTCAGCAGCAGGTTGAGGAAGCCAGGACAGTAGTTTCCCTACACTCCTAAAAGGGTGGCCATGCTTTCCACAAACAGAGCTACATAAATAGGAAGTTTTATAAAAAAGGGGCAGAAAATCCCCCAAAGGCTGTTGTGAACATAGAATGCAAGCTGGTGGTTGGAGCTATCTAGTGTATTGTACTGAATGTAAGATGTATGACTACCAAAGTCAGGAGTGAATGCTCATTGCAAGGAGTTCCTGGTTCTCAGGAAATGAGTTCTCACCCTTGAGGCCTAGGTGGCTGACCTGGAGAAAAAAAACAGCAACAAATTAGTTCTTCATGCAAATAAATGGTGCGACAAAAAGACAGTGTTGTTCTCAATTTATGTGGGAGTGTTTATGTTATTATAATAAATTCAGTTCAGATGCTGGGGGTGTGTGAAATTCAGGACTGGACCAAACTGGAGACAGGTTACTAGTAGTAAGTTTCAAGGCTGTAGTATAGCCGGTAGCCCTAAATATGTTAAGCAGGCTGATTTTAATTTAGGAAGTCTCCAGCAGACAGCCATCATGACATCTGGCCCTTGTCTGAAGCTACTGCATGTCACATAATGAGTGAGATTATAGAATCGTTTAAAATCCAGCGGAAACAGTGTCCAATAGGGGAATCTGGGACATTTGCACTGGGTGGTGCCTTAAAATAAATCAGCAAGTTTTTCAAAAGTATGGTTTGTATTTTGAAATTCAAACTGAAAAGTCAGCGCTCAAAATGTCACCATTTTAATGTTTCATTAGTTTTATTTGACTTTTTAAAAGGAACTGCTAGGCAGACATTTTCACGGGAAATCTTGGGGGAAGCGAGCGGTCCATGTGAATTCCAATGGGACCACTCCCTCAAGAACAAATATTCTCTTCTCATAAAAGATTCCAGATCAGTAATGCTAGTAAGCCTCAAGTATATTTCACTTATGAACATATGAAATTACCATATATTAAATTAGACTGTCCTGCCATCCCCCTCAATAGGTTTTCAGGCTCACAGGCAGATACAAATTTTTCCCAAGTCTCTCTGAAAGCCTTAAATGAAGATGCCACTGATTGGGCCTAGAACCTTCTTCATACTAACATGTTCTACCACCGAACCAGTGCTTTAAGCTGCTTTCAGCTTGGGGGGGAGGGGACAAATTTTGCACAAGCACCATGTTCATAAATAAGACTTCATGCCAATGGTGAATATGTCATCCCATATTATAGAAGAAGAAGAAGAAGAAGAAGAAGAAGAAGAAGAAGAAGAAGAAGAAGAAGAGTTGGTTCTTATATGCCGCTTTCCTCTACCCAAAGGAGGCTCAAAGCGGCTTACAGTCACCTTCCCTTTCCTCCAGCCCAAAGGAGCAGGTAGTAGAGGATACAAAAGACTTCCTTCTGATATTCTGTCATTCTAAGTTGATAACACTTATCTTGATGAACCAATGGTTAGAACCAGTACAATGCAGTTTCCTGTGTTCAATTTGGTACGTTACATAGCAGAGCACCCATTTATGGTTGAGGCAGCAGGTACACTGGTATGGATAATTTCCAACGACATCATTTTCAGGTAGTTTCTTTAGAGTGGCTGAAAAACACCCAGCTCTTGGTGCCACATCATACCATGTAAGTAGAACACAGGCCTGTCTCAATGCATGTTTATTTCAATATGTTCAGTATGGCTTATTCCCAAATAAATGAGGGTTTAATTGGGCCCCCCTATGATTTTACTTCTGCCGGGGTTCTTAGTGGGTCAGGGAACATGGGTTGAGGGAAGCAGAACCAATTATGCCAACTAAGGAAATGTTGGAAAACAAATTGAGGATTACAGGCAGGACGTTCCAAGTTTTTCTTTAGAACAGAAGCCTCTCGGAAACCCTGTCGACAGCATAAAACTGTGGCCAAGGATCAACATCCCTTTTTTAAAATCAAAAGTAGTGAGTAATTGTTGACGTGCCAAGATGCGTGAAGATATTTCTCTAGACTAGTGCAAAGTGCTGGAATAAATCCAACAGCTTTATAGCAAGGTCTTTTAAGATGTGATTTCATGGGGAAGGGCCCATTGCCGCCTTCTTCTCACTGCTTCTAACCCACATCCTCTTTCTGTGTTGACTGACTCCAACATTCGTAACCAAACACCTCAGATTCTTCTCCTTCCTGCTTATGCATAGAATCAGGATCAGGGCAGACAACAGCACAAGTATAGTTATAAATCCTTGGCTCCAAATTGTGACCCACGAGTGACCTCACAACTGGGTGGGAGACTTACTGTATTTTACTATTATTATATTAAATGATGACATCCTGGTTAATTTGAAGGAAATGGGAAGAGGAACAATCATAGTAGAAACAGAGTGGGAAATGATGGAAGTTCTAAAAAAAAACAATTGTATATAGTTTTAGGGCCAAATTCCCCCCCCCCCTGGTAATTTTGGAGAATTTCCGCCTATCTGTAATTTATGACAAACTTTGACTTCATTTTCTCTTAATTGGTTAGCTGGTAAGGAGAGCTGATAAAGGTCAGGGCAAAGATCCTGGTTGCTATTTTTAGAGCGGGCCCAGACATTACTATAGCTGGCTAACAAGGATCAGACAAGGAAATCAGATCAGATAAGAAAATCAGATCCGGACAATGATCTTGGTTCTGGGACAGCTGGCAGACTGGTGTGCATGTGTGTGTACAAGCTAAAACTAAAGGGTTAATTGCCAGTGTTTTTGGAGGGAAAATGAAAACCATCTCTGTCACTTAAAATCTAACATATTTTTAACCTACTGTCCCTCCAAGGAACTCACAGTGGAGTTCATGGTTGTGTCCTCATCCATTTTATACACACAACAATCCTGTGAAGACGGTCAGGCTAACAGAAAAGCAAGTCAGCCAGCTTGAGGGCTGAGAATAGATTAGATCCTGACTTGTCCCATTGTTAGTCTAAGGCAGGAGCAAATGCTGGTAGGGACTCATGGGAATTGTAGTCCATGGACATCTGGAGGACCACAGGTTGACTACCCCTCGTCTAAGGTACCACCTCTATTCCACACAGAACTGATGTGTGCTTTAATTTTGTAACCCATAAGCACTCTGGGGTCAGTTGTTTACCACCAGTTTATCAGCTGTTGTTAGGTTCGCAGCCTCAAGGTGGTGAAAAATATGAAAAAGGCAAAATAGTATGGAATATTTACAATCATAGAATCATAGAGTTGGAAGGGGCCTCCAGGGTCTAGTCCAACCCCCTGCACAATGCAAGAATTCACAACTACCTGCCCACCCAAAAGGACCCCAATTTTATCCCCCAGTGATTCCCTACCACCACCAACACCAACACCAAAAATCTCCAGAATCCAGCCTGGCCTGGAGGAAATTCACCTACCATCCCACAGGGGCACATCCCTTCCTGCCCACCCAAACACAATCTGCCTAAGCTCATAAAATCAGCATTTCTATCAGATGACTATCTAGCCTCTGCTTAAAAACTTCCAAAGAAGGAAAACCCACCATCTCCCGAGGAAGTATTTAAAGAAATGTAGCTGCGATGCACAATTTGTGTACTGTGACTTTCATTGTAATAAATAGTGGAAGAGTTATTTTTAAGTCTTTGCACTTGCTTGAGGGATTATTTTAGACTCAGTAATTGTCAGTAATATTTGAGCAATTTAGAAGAAGGATGTTTCTCTTGGATACTGGTAAATATGTTTTTTAAATTTTATAATTATTGCTTAATATTTAGTTTAGTTAGTAAGGCAAATTTCTCATATTTTTATATTGTTCATTTTCCAGATATGGTAATAGATTCTGATGAAGAATCATTTTCAAAAATTTACTTTTGAGAACAAATCTTTCAATTCTGTAATTTAAATTTTGGACCAGGAATAATACTTTCCCTAAGTCTGTCAGTTCTATGTTTGATGATTATTTTTGACTCTGCCATTCATTTTTCTGGAAAGCAGAGCAGGCCCCTTCCAACTCTACTATTCTATGAAACATTCCGTAACATTTTGCCTCTCCCAGTTTTTTATATTTTTCACTATATCATGTGGCCCATCCATTTCATGTCAACCTCAAAATGGTGGCTGGAGAGATCCTGGGATTGCAACTGCTTCCAGGTGCCAGAAATCAGCTCACCTGAAGACAATAGCTGCTTTGGGGGTGGATAACATGGGATTATACCCTACTAGGCATGTACAAAGGGGGTGGTAAATTCAGGCCATTTCAGATTTGGCCTGAATCAATTTGGACTGAATCTAATTCAGCTGAATCACCCCCAGTCGATTCGGGTTTAGCCGAATCTGAATCAATTTGGCGCCATTAAAGCCAATGGTGCCAAACTCTATGGGGATTTCCCCCTTTCTGTCTTCTCCATGGCCTGAGGGTAGAGTTTGAAATAGAGGCACCAAACTTGCAGCATGACTGTCGGAGCCTCCGCTCAAAAGAACCTCCAAGTTTCAAAAAGATTGGACCAGGGGTCCAATTCCAGGAGCACGCAAAGAGGGTGTCCCCATTCGACTCCATTGTTTCCTTAAAAGACAAGAACTGAGAAACTGGCTGGCTTAGCCTAGCAGAGGCATTTAAAGTTAGCAGAAGAGGGAAAGTCTGCTCAGTTTAGCACCTTGTCGGGAAATATCTTGAGATTTTGGGGATAGAGTCTAAGAAGGGCGGGATTTGTAGAGGGGAGGGACTTCAATGGCATATAATCACATAGAGTTCACCTTTCAATGCTGCCATTTTCTCCAGGGGAACTGATCTCTGTCACAAGGAGATCATTTGCAACAGGAGGAGATATCCAGCCACTAGCTGGAGGTTGGCTTGCCTTGTTTTAGATAAGACATTTGGGCTCCTGCATCCTGCATTTGCCTGCATCTTCTCTACAGGTCTAAATTAGGAAGAAAAGCTGCAAAACAAATAAATCTAAACAATCGTTTAACTCGAGACCCCTCAGCATGTAGAACAATACAACAAAGATTTTATAGAGGTGGGAGCCTTTGATCACTGCTAAAAGGCAGTTTGGTTCTCCCTGTGTAAGGTACACTGAATTCTAGGGGATTGTTTGGCTGTTTTGACAAAGGATTATCATTGGCTGTATCTGGTTGTGACACAGTCTACTGATGTAACAGAATTGATTTTTGCTATATATTCCCTGACATGTAAGAAGATCGTAGTCTGACGAAGGGTGCTTGCACTCGAAAGCTCACGCCCTGAATAAATCTTTGTTGCTCTTAAAGGTGTTACTGGACTCGGATTTCATATAACCAGTTAGGTATCAGCAAATCGAGCATGCAAGTGGAAGTCTCTTTGCGTTTAATTAAATATACAGATACTCATTTGGAAAACTTGGGTTCCTCCAGTTCATTTCCCTTCCAGAAGAAGTGCTGTTCCAGTGAATTGGAGAACCTGCCAACCAGGCAACAATCCACAGACTGAAAGCCCTATAACCCTGCAACAACAATGCAGTGACTATAGCACTAACGTTTATGCTCAATTTAATCCCTCCCCTACTCAGTAACCTTTTCACATCCATAATTTCCAATTACCCTATGAAGGGTGATGCGAGTCCAGAAAACAGACTCTCCCTCTGTTGCTAGCATCTATTCACTAATTCCAGCCCGGTTTGGCTACACCACCCAATTCCTGGGAGTTACATTATCACCTTGGCTAATTGGAAATGATGCGTGAAAAGTAATTAGTAAAAGGGGGAAATCCAATTCAGTATCACTGGTGTTTCTGCCTGTAATTATATTGTCCTTTCTGAGCTGTAGCTGTCAAGCCACACGTTAAATTGTAGTTACCGCGTTGTCCAATCTGTCAGGATTAAATTTCTTTTGTGAGATGAGTAGAGCGGAAAAATCCAGCACCTTCGTGGTTTGGAGGAGGAATTTGTCTTGGCTCCCTGCAAAGTTTTGCAAGCCTGCATGAGTGGCTTAATTGAACACAGAGGGGCTATCAGTTCCCTGTATCTGTTCTGTTTTACAGCCATGTGTTTAGCTATGTGAACATTGATTGCTTTGTTCTGTATCTGGCTTTCTCAACTTGGGT
Source organism: Paroedura picta (assembly GCF_049243985.1). NCBI lineage: Eukaryota > Metazoa > Chordata > Lepidosauria > Squamata > Gekkonidae > Paroedura > Paroedura picta. Next base: position 162,542,423 of record NC_135370.1, read on the forward strand.
TCTGTGAAACCCTGGGGTTTCTTGATGGCCTTGGAAGGGTTTCCCGAATGAGTGAGAGTTAATTAATTTTAATATATTTTTTAAAAAAGTATTAAACATTTATTATGGTCATGTTGATCCCCCGCTCACAAATGGCCAGTGATGGGCCTGGAGGGGATGGGAAGGAGAGGGGCTCCAGGTGGGTATGTTTACAGCTAAGTTTCCCAACTTGGACCATTTATGCACTCATGCAGGAGTACAAATCAGGGGCGGATAAGGTGCACTGGGCCAAATGCTCCTTCTTGTGAGTGCAGGAAGAGGTGGGGCAACCTGCCCTGACTAAAACTCCAGCCTGCAGCCCGGCATGAAACCTCCAGTGCATAAACGGTCTATATTCTGCATGATTGCGCCACTTCTGGGGTTTCTTGAAGCCTGAAGAATTATGCTGTACACTGGTGCGACATCAAGAGGGTCACATTTATTCTACCACTGGCCTTTCAAGCAGTGGTATGGAAAGTGGGTTGGGGGGGTGATGGGAAGTCTCCTACTGCATCCTCCAGTGGTTTCCCACAATTGGAATCAGGTTTCAATATGGACATTCACCGCTGGACCCCAATCAGCATTTCCCTGGGCATGCAAGAAAGGGCCACAAGAGCCGAGCATGGACACAGTCTCTTCTGCCTACCCTCTTACAATCTGCCTAAATTCACAAAATTAACATTTATGTGCGGTGGCTATCTAGCCTCTGCTTAAAAACTTCCAAGGAAGGAGAACCCTTTGGTGCTTGTAATGGCAAAAAAGCAGAAATATTTTGTCCATTAACAGTGCAATCCTATACAGATTTACCCTCTTCTAAGCCTACGGAATTCAACGTACTCAAAAGGGTATGACTCTGCTTAGAATTGCACTGTAAATAAAGAAATTTTATCCTCCTGTGCTGTTTCTAATGTCAGAATTACCTTCCTGTGTCCCCAGCACAGCTTTCGTGATTAAATTAGCAGCCCTGTATGGCTGCTGTGACCTTTAAATAAAGCAGGCACTCTAGTGAGGGTTAAGTCCTATGCTGATAAAGTTGCCATAGTTTTTTCTGAGCTCTGAAAAGAAACTGCAACTGATGTTCTTGAAATAATTTCATTCTGAATATATTCAAGCTTGTTTCTTCCCTACAGTCCTGAATTCATGGTATTCTCCACTCTTTCCCCAATTGGTGCCATTTTGAATTTTTGTTTTGTGTCTGTAAATATCTAAAACTGGCTCTGTATGAAAATGCAGCAACTGATGGGATTCACCAACAAGCGCTTTAAAATGGAGGATGTAGCCGGCAAGTTGCTGATTGGATGGTGGATGTTGGTGACATCATGTGAAGGGGCTGGAATGTAATGACCACTAACCGTAAGTGTTACACTATATTTAAAGGGTACATAAATGCCCACAATTTTCCTCAAACGGTTACATTCACAAACCTATTTTTTTCTCCCTATAACTCCAGTTAGGGATGGATTTTTAAAGGATTGTACCAAGAATTACAGTATACAGCAAAGAGGGAAATATTTGAGATATGTATAACCTTTGTTTCAGCCAGAAATTTCTTGTTCCTATGATTGACAAGGAATTGCTGGTGCTTCTTGTGAATCAAAATGAAGTCCTCCAAACTTTGCAAGATTCTAAAAGAGAAATGTTCTAGACCACTATGACACCCCGTCTACTTCCGTCTGTCACAAGCAAGACTTTCTCTTTGTTTTCCATTCCCTTTTGTCACTGAGCCATCCAAGTTGTCTGTTTTCTTCTTTCCTGATGAATTCTGCCTGTCCCACCCTGTAACAATATAAAATTTTGGCTGTTTGCTCAGCCCAGGAGGAACCTGAGGGAAGGAATATGAGTCCCCTTTAACTGATACAACTTAAAAGGCACTCAAGAAGTTTTTATATTCCAAATTAACAAAATATTTTATTCAACACAGAGGGCAGAGGTCATGCCAAATCAGGGGTAAAATTTCTGAAGTAACAGTATAGATCTCTGAGGCAAAACCGATACATAAACAGATTTTAGTGTGTATGTTTCAGGCAAATGAGAGGTTCTTAAGCTTTTCACAGTTACTTAAATCTTTATGTTGAGAGGCTATTGTTCCAGTGTTTCCCAAACACTTCTCTATTTTTGAGTATTCCCTAACTCTTTTTGGTTTCCAGAAGTCTGGCACACTCTTTCTAGTACTCAAACACCTTGTTTTGAAACACCAGTATTCATCTTGAATTTTTAACTGACTTTAAAGGCAGTTTCTAATCACACCAGACTAAGGATTTCTGCATTCTTCAGAGCTAACTCCCTGTTTGACTGGGTAGGGATTTTTCTTCTTCTGTCTAGAAGATCTATCCCCTTTCCTTGGCCTGAATGGGAATCATTGCCTAATTACCCACTTGTCCTTGACAACTTTCCCCAGTTCTCTTGTTTATGTTAAACTGCTCTCAGTCAGGGCTGAATTCCAGGTCTTCTCAGCTAGCTGAAATTAGACTGAATCTACTGCATCCAGTTCAGAAGTCTTTCTCTGCTCAGCTGATGCTAACCAATCTGGAGTAACATTACTCAAGGCACTCTGTTTCTGTGTAGAATTAATCCGTCATGGTGCTTTAGCTGTTTGTACAGCACTTCTAAGTTTTAAAAATGCTACCTGCATTTACCTTACCCTCTCAAAGACATCTCAAAGTCTGGGGGGAAATGAAACCATGGGGGACAGAGGATAAACTCACCTTTGTGTTGAAGGATCTCCCACACTGAAGAATGAATCAGGCCCAGGTTTTCTCTCCTAACCTAATCTTATTCACAAATGTATATGTACTGTTTTATTTCCAATGATTAATTTTAATGATGGCTTGGATCCAAGCATATCATGGAAGGAGGAGCATATTTGGGGCTGCAACAGGAGACAACAGATGAGAAAGCTGGACCCAGGGGTGGAAATCTTTCAATCTACAGAAATGCTCCATTGGCTCCAAATCGCTGACTTTCCCCAGGTAGTTGTAGTGCTTTAGGAACTGTCATGTAAGATATAATAATGAGATGGATAGATATTTTTGATAAATAAGTTCCAGTCAGTTGCCAGTGCACTCATTTCCTTTTTCTGGCCGTGAACAAAACTGAACTAAAAGTGTTCCTTTGGAATTAGATTTCCTGAAGAGAGATTTAAAAAATTAAATATGTGTAGAGTTTGCAGGCTGCAATATACTACCAGTAGTAGCCCTGGCCCAGGCTAGCCTAGTCTTGTCAGGTTTAAGAACCAGGGTTAGCCCTGGTTAATATTTGTATAGGAGACACACACCCACATGGAATAATGGGGTTGCTATGAAGAGGTGGGCAATGAAGTTCTGAACTCCTCTTGCCTTGAAAATCCTCCCAGGTCATTATAAATTGACCTCAACTTGATAGTATTTTCCTCATCCCTAAGCACTCATGCACGAAAAAAAGAGCCTCAACCCATTGAATCCCAGACTAATTTAATCTTAGAGGTGATCATAGAATCATAGAGTTGGAAAGGGCCATGCAGGCCATCTAGTCCAACCCCCTGCTCAATGCAGGATCAGCCCTAACCATCCTAAAGCAATTATCCTAAAGTGATGCTTTCCTTCCTTTCAGCAAGCCTCTCTACCAACAATTATATCTCTTGAAAAGGGTTTATTTCTATTCTCCTCATCTTCCAGGCACATGAACTGTTGCCCACACACTTAACACTTTTACAAAGTAAGAGTGGTCAGATATATCATTTTCATCAATAGATGTTTGATGTTCTCCTGGCTTATTTTCTGAGATGTTTGAGTGCTGAATTTATGCAAGTTACCTAATGTACTGTTCTGGAGGCTAGCTCTGACACATACAGCATTTGTCATTGTGTTTGCGATATTTTGGATTGCTTGTCTGTACAGTCTTTTTCAGTGGTTGTGTTTAGAGATATCCATCCACACGCATCAGGCATGAGCTCCCCACAATACTCCCAATAGATACATTTTTGTAGCATATCCTGAAGGAGACAACACCCATCGGGCCTTATTCAGAGATAATGACGGCCAGATGTATCAGGAGGATGGTGGATAGTGCCTGGACCTGGCGAACATGGTTAGAATGGAAAAGATTAAAGTCGTCATGCAAATCCATCAGTCCCAAGCAAGTGTATTATATAGGGCTGCCAACCTCCAAAGGATTTCTGTTACATTGTCTGAGGAAGTGGAGAAAAGCCTGGAGAAAAGGAGGTTGAGAGGGGACATGATAGCCCTCTTTAAGGATTTGAAAGGTTGTCACTTGGAGGAGGGCAGGATGCTGTTTCTGTTGGCTGCAGAGGAGAGGACACGCAGTAATGGATTTAAACTTCAAGTACAACGATATAGACTAGATATCAGGAAAAAAATTTCACAGTCAGAGTAGTTCAGCAGTGGAATAGGCTGCCTAAGGAGGTGGTGAGCTCCCCCTCACTGGGTGTCTTCAAGCAAAGGTTGGATACACACTTTTCTTGGATGCTTTAGGATGCTTAGGGCTGATCCTGCGTTGAGCAGGGGGTTGGACTAGATGGCCTGTATGGCCCCTTCCAACTCTATGATTCTATGATTCTATGAAGTGTGCCTGCACACAAAAGCTCACACCTTAAATTAAACTTTGCTGGTCTTAAAGGTACTTTGGGACTCAAATTTTGTTCAAATACCACTCACGTGGTGGATATCTGAAAAGTGGAGAAGATGTTGGCTGAATTTAACAGTTCATTCATAGGCAATTTTTGCTTGACTCCCCCCCAATCCCACCTCATTTCATTCTGCTCAGAATACTAACTAGTATCAAGTCATACATACCCTGCTGACTGCCACAGAATTTAAACACTGCTTGCCAGTCTCAACGAAGATTAGCCCATTAGGACTTAAGACTGTTGCAGTTTAATGGCTTCTTCTGAGTCCCCTTGGAAATCTTCTCTTCTATCAGTTCTGGATGCCTCCTGATTGCTGTTAGTTTCCGATATGAAGCGCTCCCTCACTTCCTCCTGTATCTCACCCTTGTATCTTTTTTAACGTGATTACTTTTTTGATCATACCAGAGGCATAAAAAGGAAGGGAATATTCTTCTTCATCAGATCAAATTTAAATAACGCTCTGCTTGGCTACGGTGGTGGGGACATTGCCTGAGGGACAAATCCAGTTTATGTGGTAATTTTTGTGTAGCATCAGGACTCTTGATGGGAATTAAATTGCACTTTCTGTTTGTTAAAGGTGCTGGTTCTATCCCTGAGGGTTTTGGAAAATAAATGGGTTTGTCCATTAGGAAACCAAAGGGAGATAAAATTATCCCAATATGTATTTTCTTGGACTCTGTGGAGTGTTTCCATGGATGGAAATATTTCTGCATACATTTAGAATCATAGAATTGGAAGGTACCTCTTGGGTCATCTAGTCCAACCCCCTTCCCTATGCAGGACACTCACATCCCTATCACTCATCTACTGTAACCTGCCACCCCTTTGCCTTCAAAGAATCAGCCTCTCTGTCAGATGGCTATCGAGCCTCTATTTAAAAATCTCCAAAGATGGAGAACCCACCACCTCCCAAGGAAGCTTGTTCCACTGAGAAACCGCTCTAACTGTCAGGAACTTCTTCCTAATGTTTAGACGGAATTTCTTTTGAATTAATCTCATCCCATTGGTTCTGGTCCGTCCCTCCAGGGCAAGAGAGAACAACTCTGCTCCATCCTCTATATGGCACCCTTTTAAACACTTGATGGTTATCAGATCCCCTCTCAGTTGTCTCCTCTCTAGGCTAAACAGACCAAGCTCCCACAACCTTTCTTTATATGTCTTGGTCTCCAAACTACCCATCATCTTTGTTGCCCTCCTCTGGACACGATAAATTTGGTATTTATCTATTTATGCCTTGCTTTTCTATACAGTTGGGACTCAAAGGGATTTGGAAGACTGTTTTCCCTCCTCCATTTTATCAAACAACAACCCTTAGAGAGGTGTCTAGGCTGAGAGTTTGTGACAGGCCCAAGCTCACCCAGTAAGTTTCCATGGCAGGATTCAAATGCAGGTCACCCTATCCACTACATCACACTGACTCTCTGCAGAGGATGACTTTCTTGCTTCCCTCATAGGGCAGCATCCCAAAATGCCATCCAAAATTCTGTTCCTGCTCCCATCAGAAGCAGCATTTCAGTGGTATTTTGGGTTGCAGCTTGAGGCAGAAGGTGTGAACATCGCTTTATGTAGCTGGAAATTCACCTATGAAAGCCCTGTGTTGGACCAAGTCATGGTCACTGTCTTCCCCACCATTATCCAGTTTAGTGGCACATAGCCCATTAGATGTTCTGACCTGGATGGCCCAGGCTAGCTGGTTCTTATCCGAGGAGCTAAGCAGGGCTGGCCTTGGTTATTATCTGGATGGAAGACCACCAGGGAAGCCCAGAGCCACTATGCTGTGGAAGGCAATGGCAAAGCACCACTAAATGTTTCTTGCCTTGAACCCCCTATGAGATTTTCATGCCAGCAAAGACTTGATATCACTTTATACAAACACACATACACAAAAGCCTGTCATTCCGCCAAGTGAAGTTTGAGTCCTTCCTCTAGCCTAAGGAACCTTCCTCCAATTTAACAGGCTCTTCTTCCCCGTCTTCCCCCCTGATTAAAATCAGGTCCCAGCGCAGCAATTATAATTTGAAACAAAGATTGGTTTTTATCCTAAGCTCGATTTGCTTTGCCACTGGTGCTCAGAAATATTGGCTGAGTTGAAGCAGGATAAATGTATTTCCTGGGGACAATCATTGACTAGGTATAGGCCAAAAATCAACCAGGATTGTTAGCTTGGAGAATTTTCCCTCTGACAAAGATTTAAAGCTTACTAATTTTAGGAGCTGCAAGGGGAGGGGGCAATGACACTGATGGCTTAATGGTTTGTTTAAAGACTTTGGTCTGGATACCTCACTCCCCATTACCCCGTGCAACTCTCTTGCATTCATCTGTGTCAAGTCAGTATAAAATAAATCCAGTGGAGAGGAAAACCAGGCCCTGTTAACATCCAACCCTTAAGGAATTCTATTTTCTAGACTTCACAATGGGCAAGAACCTCAGCTTGGCCAAGCGAGTCTCTCTTCCACTGAGCTTCTTTTGGTTCTCTTTCCCATCTACTTTGGTTTTCACCATCCTTGGTTTTCTGGTGTCATCTGCAAACTTGGCCTGACGCCAGAAGAGATTCTAGCATTTTGATTGATTCAGAGACTATTCCTAAATGCGTGCTGCATCAAAAGGCATACAGAAGTCATTCATATTATTCCACGGTGCTTGAGCATTCTAAGCTGGTTCTAATGAAAACGGGCTCTTTATTTATATGAAACATTTTTATTTAAAACACGTATATATCTGCCTTTTCCCCAAGGATCTCAGGACTCAGGGCCTTTCAAGAACCATGGTCCTTCCAGGATATTACCTTTCTCATCCTGCTTTCTTCTGAAGTCCTCCAGATAGCATACATCAGTGATCTCCAGTGTGATACTTGTGGATGATATTGTGTCCACCAGTTTGTTTCCTGGTACCCACTTGTGTGCTCTCCCAAAGCCTCTCTTCTCCCAAGCAAATGGTCAGTCTCAACCTTCTTTGTTGAAATAGAATTGTTGGCAGAGTTTAAGTTCAAATGAGTAGCCGTGTTGGTCTGAAGTAGCACAATAAAATCAGAGTCCAGTAGCACCTTTAAGACCAACAAATCTTTTTTTGGTCTTAAATGTGCTACTGGACTCTGATTTTATTGGCAGAGTTTAAACATGTGAAAAAGTTCAGCAGATTCCTGGTCTATTGTATTAACATTCAGATGGGGCCTGGAGATCTCCTGGAATTACAATTGATCTTTAGAAGATACAGATTAATTCCTCTGGAGCAAATGGCAGCTTTGGAGGGTAGACTCTATGGCAGGGATAGTCAACCTGTGGTCCTCCAGATGTTCATGGACTACAATTCCCATGAGCCCCTGCCAGGAAATGCTGGCAGGGGCTCATGGGAATTGTAGTCCATGAACATCTGGAGGACCACAGGTTGACTACCCCTGCTCTATGGCATTATACACCACTGAGGTCGCTCCCGTAGGCTCTACCCTCAAAATCTCCAGGAATTTCCCACTCTGGACATTTTGACCTTGGTTCTGTAACAAAGTTTACAACATAGGGTAAGACATCTATAAAAGACTGCCAAAAAAAACCCCACACAAAAAAAACCCTACAAAGTTGTCTGAAGGACTAACCACACACACAAACACACACACACTCGGTTTATTTTTCCATCTCCGTTTGAGGCAATTTATGCCACCCACATCTTCTGTTTCTCTTACTGTGTCACATTTAGCCTAATACTTGCTCGACCCTGCATGTGAAAAAAAAAATGCACCAGAGTTCTGTTTATATCCATTATTTAAAACTGTGTAACGATGAAGGAAGATAGTCTTGACTTGTTCACAAGGAACATGCTCTCCCTTGGCGTTTAGCCAAGTTAATCCCTTTTCATTATTTAGAAGTTTTCCAGAAGACGGATTCAGTAGGAGAAAGGAGTGATTTAGAAATAGGGGTGTTTCTTAAGAAAGGCTCTCACTTAAAAACTTATCTTTTCCTCTTTTTAGGGCTGCCTCCCTCTCAACCACTAGTGTGTGGGGTAGGGTGGCCAGATCCAGGTTGGGAAGTTTGGGGAGAATTGGGGATAGGGACTGAGGACAGGGATCTCTCAGTCCACCCTCCAAAACATCCATTCCCCCCCCAAGGAAACTGATCTCTAGGGGATCCCCAGGTCCTGTCGGGAGACTAACATCCCTGCCTTTGCTATCTGTGAAATGAGAGAAGATACAGACTCCACTTGCAGCCGCCACAATAGATTTTAAAAGGCATGGAAATGTCATGGAAAAACCTAGACTGCATACGTAATGCTCTCAGCCACCCTTATTTTATTATTCATCTTCAGCAGCTCATAAACGGTGGTAGAAAAATTCCAGTCCCTCCTGCCGGAGTCAGTTTGTTCTGCTTCTGAACTGCTTCTCCGACTAAGGGCCATCATTCTCCCTGTTTCAGACACAATCTATCAGCTTCCCCACTGGGGAAGAATGGAAAGAATGACTGAGACCCAAATACACTTGTTCTCTCTGTGCTAAGGTGGAAGGGTGCCCACCGTTGGTATATTCTGCAGTTGGGTGGCACCCTGTCGTTGCATGCAGATTGTTTGCCAGTCGGTGATTTTATCAGTGTGAGTGTGTGAATGAGTGCATTTCTCCAGATCACTCACGAGCTCGTAGGAAAGTTGCTGAACCGTCAGTGACGCCTAAAATTCCATATTTGGCAATGCAACTTGGAAGGACATATAGGGGCATGACACTTTTTAATCACGGAGGGCAGCGTCACATGCTTGTGTGGAACTTGATCCAATCCATGCAAATAATTTATGAGAATATTTGGGCCACTTAATTCCATCTTTCCCAAATCTCGTACAAGTTCAGGTTGTATCATGGCTACGAGACACAAGACACGATGGCTTCCATTCTATCATATGCTGGCAAACACAGAGCAAGGAGTTGACGGCATGGGCTACTTGCATGCCAGGCAAGAAGTTACCTACAATCACAAAACGTGGGTGTCTGAACGAGTGGCGCAGCTGATGCGCTGGCCAGTGCAACCTTATGAATGAATCAAATCTGTCTTGTCCTCTGTTCTCCTTTCCAGATGACTTGGGTCCAACACCCGTGGCAAGCACAAAACAAGATGGCAGCCCGACACAGCTAGGACTGCCACAGCCTCACGAGCAATAGCGTGGACCAAGGGGCTCCCGGACAAGCCCCCTTAAAGATGCAAAGAAGAAAAGAAGAAGAAATAAAGAAGAAGAAAAGAGGACTGAAAGACATTGCATCTAGACACACAGACTTAAAAAAGAAAAAGACTTGGAGCAACCTCTTCCGTACCATGGCGGCATACATTAACTGAATTGAACTGGACTGAAAACTCCAAGGGATGCATCTTATTTCATTTATATGTACTTACTCATCATATGCATTTTTATTTTAGTTATATGTTTTTCAAACATGTAAGTTAAATTTGTATAATTACTTTGAAAATTATGCATACACACACACACACACATATATATATGAAATGTAGGTGTCTGATAATCTCCTCCCGTGTCCTGATTGGCTCACCTGGAGACTTCCTGCTTCTTTCAGCATGCTTCCTCTTCACAACAGTTTGTCAGTTAGACAGCTAGGACACACACTCTCTCTCCTCTCTTTCTTTACAAAGCTATTTATCTGTTCTCAATAAAGCTATATTCTTTAAGCAGCTAGATCTCCCCTTCTTTGCATATTTAAACTCTGCGAACAAATAGGTGGCTGGGCAGATTCCTGGAGGAGAGGTCCACCGATGACTTCTAGTCATGGTGACTAAATGAAGCCCCAATGTGCAGAGGCAGCAAACCTCTGAATACCAAAACTTGGAAGCAGAAGCAGGGGAGGGCCTCAGTCTTCATGCCCAGTTTGTGTGCCCGGTTGGCCTAGTAAGTCAATTGGTGATGTGAAACAGGATGCTGGACTAGATAGTCATATATTTTACAGGGGGGAAATCAGTACAAGGAAATAGTATGAAAATAACGCTTTGGATGCAGTGGAACATTTTCATGGATGGAAGGATATTCTTTTGCAGAGTGCAGCTTTCTTGTCTTAGAAGAATAAGAGTTGGTTCTTATATGCTGCTTTTCCCTACCCGAAGGAGGCTCAAAGCGGTTTACAGTCACCTTCCCATTCCTCTCCCCACAACAGACACCCTGTGAGGTGGGTGAGGCTGAGAGAGCCCTGATATCACTGCTCGGTCAGAACAGTTTTATCAGTGCCGTGGTGAGCCCAAGGTCACCCAGCTGGTTGCATGTGGGGGAGTGAAGAATCGAACCCAGCATGCCAGATTAGAAGTCCGCACTCCTAACCACTACACCAAACTGGCTCTCCCTTCCTGCTGTAGCTCAGAATATTCCCAATGCTATTCTTGGGGTATCCTGCTCCCTTCCCCCCAGGGACATAACTCCAGCTATAAGAGGGAAATCAGAAGACTCCACGGATAAAATTTCTTCCATTCACTGAACTTCCAGATCCCATGATGTTTGTGTTTCAGCTACACAAGAGCAAAGTGCAGTTGAAATGGGAATTCCAGTGTCAAAGCATCAGATATAAGAGATTCAGGTTCCATCCAACTCCCGGCATGAGGTCAGTTCTTGCTTCTTCCAGGAGATGTTTGTACTTCCATCTTAATACACTGTTACTTATGCTCTTCAAAACCTTACGTTTATTTTATTACCTGCCAGGCTCTTACTTGAATAGAGCAATATTTTGGTTGGCTTCATTTTTACTGGCATTTTTATCAGCTCACTCTCCTGTTTTAGAAAGCCACTTTTCAGAAGTCTGAATGCTGGATGAATTGACAGGCATTTTGACAGCTCTTTCATTTCTTTCGTGGTTTCCTCCTCCTCCTCCCTAAAATCTGTTGGCTGCCCTGCTATGGTCCTGCTTTAAAATAAAAAAATGCAATTTGATTCACTTAGTAAGCCTTTAGCCAGGAAACAGGAGGCCTGGTGTGTAAAAAGAAAAAAAAACAGATGTTCACAAAATGCAGCAATAATTGACTTGCTTCCTTTTTACTTAGGGCCTCTGGTAAGATGCGGTAGAAGCTAAGCTGCTTTGTATGCCCTCATTTGCTTCTGCTTATCGGCTCAGTGTATGGCCACTTATCTACATGGGAAGGGAGATGTTATTTTGACCTGTGACACTGCATGGGCAAAAGAGACATGAGCCTGGCCCTGGGGATTTCTGTATTCACTAATCAACTGTGCTCTCTGTATTATTGTTGAAGATAAGAAAGCAAGCCAGCTGGTCTTCATGACCTCATTTTCTGCTGTTTCAAAACGTTCTTCTCCCACTGTCCTCCTGGCCTGTGAAATGCACTGGCCCTCTCGACCAAGACACACACACTTGTGATGTTGTGAGAGCTCTGTTCCTTCAGCCCAGGCCAGCGTTTTAGACTGCTCTCGCCAAATCCAGGAGTTGGTGTGGGCAGGAACAGGGAGAAAGGAAGCTGTACTCATTGTAGCTCCAGACAACGAAAGAAGAGGACTTGCTAAACCGTGCTTCTGTCTGAAACCATGCTGCCTCCTTATTTTGATACCTGCTATTAAGGTATCAAAATAAGAGCTATTAAGAAAGAGCCTCTTGTGGCGCAGGGTGGTAAGGCAGCTGACATGCTGTCTGAAGCTCTGACCATGAGTCTGGGAGTTTGATCCCAGCAGCCGGCTCAAAGTTGACTCAGCCTTCCATCCTTCTGAGGTCGGTAAAATGAGTACCCAGCTTGCTGGGGGGTAAACGGTAATGACTGGAGAAGGCACTGGCAAACCACCCCGTATTGAGTCTGCCAAGAAAATACTAGAGGGCGTCACCCCAAGGGTCCGACATGACTTGGTCCTTGCACAGGGGATACCTTTACCTTTAACTTATTAAGAATACAACCCTGGCAATGGGGAGGTATGCAAATGCTGCTCTGGGGAACTACTACACGGTGGTTATAAAGCCCGTTTATCACCCCATAAGGACGATTTTAAATGTTGGTCATTTTTAATGTTTTAGTGTATCTTGTTTTATGTTTCACCTATGTTGCAAGCTGCCTCAAGGGAGAAAGGTGGCCCATAAAGGTTTATAATAAATAATCTTGAAACAGTCACAGTCCTTCAATCTCAGAAGATCATGGTAAAAGAGAACCAGTGTGCTGTAGCGGTTTACAGCAGCAAACTCTAATCTGAAGAACTGGGTTTGATTCCCCACCCCTCCACACATAGCCTGATGTATAACCTTGGGCCAGTCACAGTTCTCCAAGAACTCTCTCTTCCTTACCTACTACACAAAGTACTTGTTGTGGGGAGAGGAAGGGAAAAGAGATTGTAAGCCATTTACAATCTCCCTTAAAGGAAAGAAAAATGGGGTATAAAACCCTTCTTTTTCGCTTCTTAAAGTAGGGAAGGGAGAATCACATATGCCATCCTGAGCTATTTGGAGGAGGGGCAGAAGCAAAATATTCTAGACTAACAGATAAATACACTTGCTTAGCTTCATGGAGAACATTACATTCCTAATGTTAACCAAAGCCCAACACTACATATTCACTCAAAACCCTTCCTCATCGTTAAATATGAACTGTTGACTTGCATATTCTGTTCGACGTCCCACAGTTCTCGTTACCAGAGAAGTGGAAATGCATCAAGGGTGCCCACTTCATTTAGAATTAAGCAGATGGTTATGCCCCCTTGACTTTGGCAATACATCATACATTCCTCATAAATCTAGGTCATCCTTCTTTTCCCTCTCAGTGTATCTGGTTTTTCATCTCCCCACAAAAAAAAGAAAGAAATCTGGAAAGCTTTTAAGCGAAATACAAACATTTCCCTTGACGTAAGTGTATCATTCCCTCAGGCTGCTAGCCACAAGCAAAGCACAGAGCATTATCCCCTCCCAAGAAAAAGCAGGGGAAAGCGTCTAGCCACCTGAAGGGTCCCCACAGGATTCAGCCTTTCTGTTTTGGCAGAGTTTCACAGAAACACTTCAGGTTATTTCTGCCCACTGTCATCTCTCCTGGCAACAGCAGTGGAGTAAACAGTGCCAGAAGCAACTCAAGAGGACCTGGCTAGGTTCATCCCCCACAGGGCCCACAACAGGACACGCACAGACACAAAACCTGAGTTCACACATCCTTTACTGATATCCTGACTCTGAAACTCTTTTCTATGCCTTTTTTTGGAGAAGGGATCAGGGAGGAAATGAGGACCACTTCCTCCAGGACAAGGACATTCCAAGGGTTTTAGAGTAGACCAGTAGCGGAAGTTTATCTTGATGCAGGTGTATAGTTACAGTCCTTCTGCCTTTGAAAACAGAGCATCTTGGCAGCTGCCTGAGAGGATGAGGAAGTGAGAGGAAAGGGGCTCCCTCAGCTAGTTTCTGAAGGAAACAACCAGAATATACTTTGAAGATGGGAGAGATGACCTAGGCTAGAGGTTCCCAAAGTGGGTAGTATGTTCCCCTGGGAGCAGCAAAAGGATCCAAGGGGTCAGTGAGGAATTTGGGGGTAGGAGGGGGTCAGTCGGCTGTGTTTTCCTAATGAGAGATGTTCCAGGGTGGCTGGCCTTTGCCTGCCTCTGGGTAGTAGCGACCCTGGACTTATTGGTGGTTTCTCATCCCAGTGCTGACCAGGGACAATCCTACTTAGTTTCCTGAAGAAAAAGACAGCTTCAGAAGGTGGGCTGCATGGGAAAATATTCCTACTGAGCTCTTTCGCCTCCTCAGGCTCTGTCCTTCCCAGGCTCCACCCTAGATCTCCAGGAAATTCTTAACCCAAGGTCGGCAAGCCTTCCCCAAATTTCTGTCCTTGGGAAGCTGGGAAAGCCTTCTCTAGCTTGCTCCTGGCCACGGGATTTTCCATTGCTTACTTCTCTCTTTCTTTCCCCAATTGTCTTTCTCCCAAATGAGGACCTAGTGGGTTTTGTGAATGACTTTTTAAAAGAACTTGTATATTTTTCTAGACCATAATGGGGCCATTTCACAACAATCAGAGAAGAAGTGTAGGCAATATAGTGTGTTTTGTATTTGCAGTAGACCTAACACAAGGAAACGGTAATGACTGGGGAAGGCACTGGCAAACCACCTCATATTCAGTCTGCCATGAAAACGCTAGAGGGCATCACCCCAAGGGTCAGACATGACTCAGTGCTTGCACAGGGGATACCTTTACCTTTACCTAACACAAGGAAAGAGGTGTGTGTGTGTGCGTTTGTGCACATGCGTGTGCGCGCGCGTGTGTGTGTAGGGGGCACTAGGGATGTGGCCTGGGAGCCAAGGGGGCAGCAGACTGAAAAAGCTTGGAAACCACTGTTTGTTTATTTACTGGATTTATTACCCACCTCTCTTGATAAATGTCCCACAGCGGGTTACAATAACAATTAAAAGCCTCAATAAATAAACATGAAAAATCCAAAAATTAAAAAATACCCCAGTGGTGACCAAACACAGGGGTCCCCCTTCCCCCCCCCCCCACACACACACACTGTCCCTAAATACTGAGGTGGATCAAACCAGTGTTTACCTCACTATTTTTCACTTCGCATTTTTAAAGTACATTTTAATCATATTTTTATTCCACTTTGCCTCCAAGGATTATTGCTTAATTCAACGTCTATTTTAGGTCTGTCACATCTAGAGCACTCTCTTATATTATTATTATTATTATTATTATTATTATTATTATTATTATTATTATTATTATTATTATTATTATTATTATTATTCAATTTATTTCCCGCCACTCCCTTGCAGAGAACCATACAGATATCCCGAGCTTTGCTTTGTGAGTATGA
Source organism: Paroedura picta (assembly GCF_049243985.1). Taxonomy (NCBI): domain Eukaryota; kingdom Metazoa; phylum Chordata; class Lepidosauria; order Squamata; family Gekkonidae; genus Paroedura; species Paroedura picta. The sequence goes on from NC_135370.1 coordinate 162,557,820, forward strand.
ATCTGCTGGTAGTTCCGGGTCCTCGGGAGGTGTGCCTGGCCTCAACCAGGGCCAGGGCCTTTTCGGTCCTGGCCCCTACCCGGTAGAATGAGCCCCCTGAAGAATTAAGGGCCCTGACGGAGCTCACTGGGTTCTGCAGGGCCTGTAAGATGGAGCTTTTCCACCAGGCTTTTGGTTGAGGCTGGGTTACAGACTGGGAAATACTATCGGCTCCTCCCCTGTCCTTGTGTAATCAGTACCCCCCTGGGGCTGACAGCGCTCCCCTGGGCTAATACTGCCCAGTGATATTACACAACTGGGAACAGAAGTGCTGAGGTATGGAGGGTTTAGTTAAAGCTGGGAATGGGGGCAGCCATCTGGGATGCAGTGCTGGCTAGATGGTCAGTCGTGCCAGCTGTGGGGAAATGTATTTTGTATTTTGATGGTACTTTGTATTTTTAACTGTATGTTTTATTGTGAACTGCCCCAACCCGGCTGGTCCAAGAGGGGTGGTATATAAGCCTAATTAACCAATGAATAAATAATAAATAATAATCTGGGACCACTGCTGTTTATTTTATACACTGGTTCTTGTCTATAACAATACGCTTGAAAGGACAAGACAGAGTTCATCAATATCCTTATTCCCCAAAGAGATACAAAGCTAGAAAAAAATATAATGTAAGGGGAGACAAAACCATGAAACAACTTTCCAAATTTATAACACAGTCCTAGAAAAACTACCTTTGGTTGTTGCTTAATTTGGATACAGATTGATAGCCTTAGGAGAAATAAAGACAGAGAAGGAAAATCATATGTTGCATGTCCTGAAGAGAAGAGGCTGGTATATTATGTCCAGGACAGGAGAAGAAGAAGATGTTACCCAAATTAGAATTAAGTTGCAGAACTGAGCCTGGGAGGGGAGTAACAGCAGGATTCTCCATCTGTGTATACTAGGGCTCTTCCCATATACAGACCCATTTGAGATAAATAGATTTTTATTGGAAAAACACATAAAAATGAAACTATCAGACTTGCACGCACAAGGCAAAAGCCAAAAGTGAGGTGAGGTGATAGGGGAATATAATGGAGAAAGAGATGTATAGCTACCTTTGCCATGTGTAGAAGTCCAAGAAGAAATGACCAGGAGAGGATGACAAGCCTATGAGTATGTAGGAATGTGTGTTTTAGATCCAAGGACATACATCAAGAAGGGCTCTGGCATACGCCTTAGACAACCAAATTCATATCTGGAGGCTAAGGATGTGTGCTGTGGCCTCTAGAACAATATACCTGATGAGATTACAAGTGTATACTAAAGAAATCTACAGGGAAGGTGATATTCTTGTCCGGTGTGGACAAAACGTGGGATGAGTTCACTGAGGTTTCCCAGGACAGAGATAATACCTGTGATTGCCCTGGGTGGACCCTGATTGAGTTTCCCAGACAAAAGGACAAAGACATGGTTACATCACCTGAATAAGACAGAAGTGCAAGTGATGCCTTGACAACCATGGATTTAGAAATTCGGAAATGGATTTAGATGCAGTAGGTATGTTAATCACTACTAATGCAGTTCTGTCCGTGTGGTATGGGGCGGTGAGATTAGTGCCATTCTCAGATATTCCATTAACCTGTAAATGGGTGTTGTTTCTAGAGAGGGGAGAGAAAAGCCAGCTGTTATGTGCTTCTGCGGGTCCATAGTGATTTCACTTGAGGAATCCAGGCAGCTCCCGAAAGCATGGCATCTGGATACAGAGTACAGTTCTTGCTGTCTGTGTACGTGCAGATATTGCTGGTCAGCTTTTGGCAAAACTGACACACATTTGTACATTTTATTGTAGAGCAATACAATTGTATTGCAGAGCACAATGCAGGAACTCACAACAACCTGCCTATCCACAGTGACCCCAATTTCATGCCCAAGTGATTCCCCGCCTTCCCCCCCTCCAAAAAAAATCTCCAGAATCCAGCCTGGCCTCGAGGGAATTCACCTACCATCCCACAGTGGTGATCAGCAATTCCCTGGTTGTGCAGGGAAGGGCCATCAGGAGACAAACACTGGCACATCCCTTCCTGCCCACCCACTCACAATCTGCCTAAGTTCATAAAATCAGCATTTCTGTCAGATGACTATCTAGCCTCTGTGTAAAAACTTCCAAAGGATGGACAGAGCATGGGGGGAAAGATGCCACTGACTCATTGATATCACCTCCAGCTAAAACCATAGAGACCAGCAAAATTCTAAAGCGCTTGTGACATCACTACCAGATTTCAATTATACCACTTCCACATTTCATCTGGAAGTGGTATAATTTTCCCTCCTCCTTTTCTCCTGTCACTCATTTGAGCACCAGCTGGGAACAGGAGGTCCTTCAGTGGGGGTTTGTCTGCCAAAAGTGGTTAGATGGTACCCCTGGGGGGGTAACTGAGAAAGAGACACTGAGAGCTATTTTATTTCATTATCTTCTCTACTCTGTCCTCACAACTGCGATGGAGTGGCTGGCCCAAGATCAGACAAAGCGTAAGTTTTGGAAGCTAGTATGATGTCATCTTTAAGACTGTTTGCTATAAGCTGGGAGCACCTTCACCACCTCCCCTTCTCTCCACAAGTGAGGGCTGGAGCCGAATAAGACCTAGGTGCAGGCTAGGAGCAGAGGAGTGCCCTGGAGGGCAATAGTGAGTAAATAGCCCCATTCCACCCAGGAGATGCAGCATATACATTTTTCAGATGGATAAATATGATGGTATTGCCAGTCATTCCCATGGGCACACAATGGAGAGGCTTATGCCTAGGGTAGGGGCACCAGGATGTCCTTTGGGGGTAGTCAAAGTAATTATTGGGGGGCTACACCCCATGGCCAACCCATGCTTGGAGATTTTAGCAGCCAAGTGGTTGCGTATTGTTTTTTTAACCCCATCCTCACTATAAATGATAGAAAATAAGCAACTCTGTACAAATGTATTCACTTTGCATGTTGTATACTAATCACAAAGCACAACTCTTTGCAGCAAAAAAAATCAGATTCATTGAATAAGGCAATAGAGGCAATTCTGACCATGGATTAATATCTCATACAAATGAGTTTCCACCTCATGAACACTGGAAGGTATGTTAGTGCTTCTTCAGGATTATATATTGCCAAGACTGAGTTTGTCTGAGATCCAGCTTCTGGAGTCATGAACTCTGTTGTATCTCAGATGGAGAGCTCTGATCCTGTCCCCAGAAAACCTCTAATAGTTCTACCAATAAGTGACAAATGACCTGGGCTGCCTTCCACTGTGGGTCCCCACCGTGAATAACCTGTGATGTCTAGCTTTGGGGCGCCAGCAAGACCAATGTGAATGGAATGTTTGGAAATTCCAGTTGAAGGGACTACAAGGTAAGTCATAACGTTTTACCCTTGGAATGCAGCAAAAGGACAGGAGGTGTAGGACGAGAACCAGATGGGGGGGGGGGTGAGGCCTGCATAGCTGGCATAACTTCTTGGCAGGAAATGGAACAGCTACCCAGTACTGGAGATTTATACCTGAAGGCTAATCGGACAGACAGAGCAAATGGAAGAATGTGCATGACTGGGGAGGACCATTTGCATTTTGAAAAGTTTTCACCTATTGTAAGAAATAAAGGTTTCGGACAATAAGTATGAGCAGCTGAGCAACAGCTGCATAAGTCATTGTAACATCAAAGGGAAAGTAAACTTTCGACAAATGGATTTATTATTATTTGCCATAGTGGGCTAATAATAAAGGCACTTTGTCTTGCAGAAATGCCACAGATATTAGTGTTGTGTCCAATATTTTACATGCAAGATGATGGCCTCAGACGAGATGGAAGCCATGTGGAAAAGACAATAGGTTTCTTCATACGGCAGCAGTTCAGAGAGAGTGTATGGAGATAAATAGAGCAATCCTGTGTAGAGCACTCAACTCTAAACCCATTGATTTCACTATTAGCTCCCCTCACAGCTGATCCATACACATAGTGCCTTTTTGGAGATATCTGCGGTGCACACAGATAGCTGAATGGGAACCCCTTTCCCTTTAAGAAAGGTTTAAAAAAAAACACACACACACACCCATTGTAACGAATCTGTGTAGATTCGTTGCAACGGAGAGACCCATCCAGCTGCCTAATGTGTTTGAGCTGTCGTTTGATCGTATGATCGTTGCCACGCTGCCTCGAGTGAAAAGAAAAAAATCCCCCCTCCCCCCCCTCTCACGGGCCCGATTTTCGGACAGACAGAGCAAATGGAAGAATGTGCATGACTGGGGAGGACCATTTGCATTTTGAAAAGTTTTCACCTATTGTAAGAAATAAAGGTTTCGGACAATAAGTATGAGCAGCTGAGCAACAGCTGCATAAGTCATTGTAACATCAAAGGGAAAGTAAACTTTCGACAAATGGATTTATTATTATTTGCCATAGTGGGCTAATAATAAAGGCACTTTGTCTTGCAGAAATGCCACAGATATTAGTGTTGTGTCCAATATTTTACATGCAAGATGATGGCCTCAGACGAGATGGAAGCCATGTGGAAAAGACAATAGGTTTCTTCATACGGCAGCAGTTCAGAGAGAGTGTATGGAGATAAATAGAGCAATCCTGTGTAGAGCACTCAACTCTAAACCCATTGATTTCACTATTAGCTCCCCTCACAGCTGATCCATACACATAGTGCCTTTTTGGAGATATCTGCGGTGCACACAGATAGCTGAATGGGAACTCCTGTCTCTTGAGAGTTTTGATCATTATGATGTTGGTCATTGAGTCGAATTCGACTCTTGGGGGCTTTACGCACCGGGATCTTTGTTGCAAATTGGTCACTGAATGAAAAATCGCCATTTAAAATAGTGGAATTCGTAGTTATGCATACCTGCCTTTGTAGTGGAATCCAGTTGCGTTTTGTAGCGTTTCCCGCAGGCTTCCGGTCTCGGCAGAAATCGCTAGAAAGGAAGCGCTATTGCCGAGCTCATCCCGCCCCTGGCCGTCAAGCAGCCAATGGGCAGCCGTTAGCATGCTCCCAAACAGCCCCTTTCCCTTTAAGAAAGGTTTAAAAAAAAAACACACACACACACCCATTGTAACGAATCTGTGTAGATTCGTTGCAACGGAGAGACCCATCCAGCTGCCTAATGTGTTTGAGCTGTCGTTTGATCGTATGATCGTTGCCACGCTGCCTCGAGTGAAAAGAAAAAAATCCCCCCTCCCCCCCCTCTCACGGGCCCGATTTTCGGCTGAATGACTGTGTTAAATGTGTGTGCTTAGTGACTGAAGGGGAGGGACTGAAGCCGGGGAAGCCTCTGTTTGAGCTGTCATTTGATCGTGGCCACGCTGCCTCGGAGTGGGAAAAAAAAAAACCCTCCCCCCTCTCTCACGGGCCGATTTTCGGCTGAATGACTGTGTTAAATGTGTGTGCTTAGTGACTGAAGGCGAGGGAATGAAGCCAGGGAAGCCTCTAAACTGAAAGAGGCTCGCTGGTGCGTTTATCCCCGCTCGCTCGGAGAAAAAAAAATGGCGATCGCTTCGCCGGAAGTTTGGAGGACAGGCTCAGGAGGAGGGACTTTGAAGAAACCGCAACAATGTTAACGCACAGGTCTTTTTCGCTAGTGTTGCAGATTGGTTGCAAGAGTGTAGCGCTTTCCGGAGGGTGAATCCACTTTTTGGGATTCCCCTGAAAGCGCTACAAGGAAGCGCTTTTTGCAGATTGGTTTCAGGTGTGTGGCAGATTGTCTACGACGTCGTGCGTTAAGGCAAATCAATAGCGTTTCCAATTGGCAACCATTGTGCGATTTTGAAGGCGTGCAAAAAGCCCCTTGGTTATTCCGGGGTTCAGCTGTTGCCATGATACTCAATCTTGCACTGCTTCTTTCAGGTGTGTAATGTTCTGGCCATAAAAAATGTTAAGGCTAATGATTAATGGCAGATGCTTTCCCAGTTGTGAAAAGAAGTGATTAAAAGAGAACTGTACTTAATCAAGTAATTAAGTAATTATAGAGACTCCATCCATCTCCACCCAAGTGTGGAAGCAACCCCACAAGTGACATGCCAGGTTGAGTTTTGTCCTAAGACCAGAAAGTTAGATTCTAAATTATCTTTAACACGCCCGCCGCGGACTAAATAAAGCGCTAAGCGCTCTGTGGGAGGAGTTAGGGCGGGATTAGTCCGTGATGAGGAAGGGGCCTGATTGGCCCCTTCCTCCGGACAGACCATCGGCCGGGCCAATTCGTGCCCTTCCGACAAGGAAGCAATGGCTTTGCGCGGCTCGCAGTTGCTTCCTTGCCGGCGGCCTGACGCGTCGGGAGGTGCAAAGCACCTCTCGCTGTATCAGGCCGACGGCCAAGGGAGCCCCCGGCAGCCGTGCTCCGCCCGACTGCCGGGGGCTCCCTAACCTAGCGCCCGCTGTATTAGTTGCAGCAGGCTTGATTACTAGTATTGCATAATACTATACAATCCTATTTCCCCTAACATTTTTATTCCCTTCATGTTTTGTGAATGAGAATTGAACCCAAAGGACTTATAAACTCAGTTTGTCGTTCTAGCAATTTCTATTTCATTGTCTGAGGAAGGATGCATGTACACAAAAGCTCACGCCCAGAATAAAACTTTGTTGGTCTTAAAGGGGCCCCTGGACTCAGATTTTGTTCTGCTACTTCAGACCAACATGGCTGCACACCTGAATCAATCCTAAGTGTGCCGTTCCACATAACTTGAAGTCTGAAGCCATTGTGTAATGCAGGGGTCCTCAAGCCATGGTATCGGGCTGCCAGCGGCCGCGCCTGCCTTCCCCCCCCCCTGCAGTGAGAGGGGGGAAGAGGCAGGCACGGCCGCCGGCACGCCAGCGACGCAAACGCACACGCGCAGAGCTGCCGCGCATGCGCGTTTGCGCCCCTGCTGGCAAAAACGCGCGTGCGCAGCAGCTCTGCGCATGCGCGTTAGCACCACCTAGTGGCGAAAACGCGCATGCGCGGCGGCCGGGCCGCCGGCTCTCTTCCACCCTCGGAGGCGGACCCCGACTACAAGAAGGTTGGGGACCGCTGGTGTAATGTATAATTTGTCTGTTGAACCACTGAGGAAGGTCATTTGGCTGAAACACGTATGACTGGGGGGTGCATATGGTCCTTATTTGAGAATACTGAATAATCTTATTCTGAGCATGGAGGTATCACTGAAATATTTTTCAGGTTTTGAGGTACCGGGAAGTGATGTCAGCTGGCCATGCCTCCCTGCTATCCCCCTAAAAGTGGGAGGAGCCTCAGCTGACAAAGGTTTAAATGGCTGGGGATCCAGGCTGGGGATCCAGGATGAGGAATGGGAAGGCGACTGTAAGCCGCTTTGAGCCTCCTTCGGGTAGGGAAAAGCGGCATATAAGAACCAACTCTTCTTCTTCTTCTTCTTCATCCTCCCCTTTCCACCCCCTCCAGGCCCATCAATGGCCACTTTGGGAGGGGGTGGGCCAACCTGCCCAAATAAGGGTAGATTTTAAAAAATTTTAAACTTTCTCTTTCTTCTTTGCTCAGAACTGGAAGCAGCAGGCACCGGGTGGAAGGGCTCTCCCCAGCCACCCTTTTGAACCCGGCCAAGCCACAGTACCTTTGAGGGGCCTTTGTGGAACCATATGGGAAACCCACCTCTAACCACTACAACAAGCTGGTTCTCTTTCGTAAGCAATAAATCATGTTTTAAATTCCCACTGAGGAAAAATTACATGAAAAAGTTTAATCTCACTCTCAATTAAAAAAAAATAACAATTCATTAAAAAAAGACCCAAGGCCAGATGTTTCCCCTTCAATGTAGCAGACTGTTTGTATATACAGCAGGGGTAGTCAAACTGCGGCCCTCCAGATGTCCATGGACTACAATTCCCAGAAGCCCCTGCCAGCGAATGCTGGCAGGGGCTTCTGGGAATTGTAGTCCATGGACATCTGGAGGGCCGCAGTTTGACTACCCCTGATATACAGAGTACAAGTTTATTCTATACTGATGGTAAATATATATAGATATAGATAGAGATAGAGATAGAGATAGAGATAGAGATAGAGATAGAGATAGAGATAGAGATAGAGATAGAGATAGATAGAGATAGAGATAGAGATAGAGATAGAGATAGAGATAGAGATAGAGATAGAGATAGAGATAGAGATAGAGATAGAGATAGAGATAGATAGAGATAGAGATAGAGATAGAGATAGAGATAGAGATAGAGATAGAGATAGAGATAGAGATGATGATAGATAGATAGATAGATAGATAGATAGATAGATAGATAGATAGATAGATAGATAGATAGATAGATAGATAGATAGATAGATAGATAGATAGATAGATAGATAGATAGATAGATAGATAGATATTAAAAAAATCGCAGCAAATCCAGTTGTCTGCTGGGAATTTACATCCGAGCTCCAAACATTATAAATTTCCCTTCCAGAAATATTAACACAGCCGTGATTTCTAACTTCTTCCCAGCTGTTAGTCTCACGCCAGGGAAGGCATGCCAAGAGCAGCTTCTTGGGGCACGTCGCAGGCCATGGGTGTGGAAGTGGGCTGTAGCATCATCAGCAGGAGGAGGAGGGGCTGCTTTCACAAACCACCAGCAAAACATAAATTGGAATCACTCACAAGACGGGACTGCAGCCTGGCAGCTCCCTGAGGATGTCGCTGGCTTGCCTTCTCCCGCAAACTACTGAATGATTTGCTGGAAAGGTATGTGCTGCTACTGCTTCTTTGAAATCCTAAGCTTCTAAACTTTGCCACACGCTTTCCTCAATCCCGCACTTAATTACAAGTGAAATGAGGAGGCGGGTTATTCGTTTCTTCCTTCTTTTTCTTCACTTTCAAAACTTTGGCTTTCCGTGGCTCTGTACATGCAGCTCTAGTTGAGGAATACAGTGACAAGTTAGCTGCCTATTTAGATGCCTTGTTGCTGACACAATGGACCTGGGTCCGTGTGGCTGGTTTTGACAATAGAGAGAACAGTGGCTTGAAGGCAAGCCTCATTTGGGGTTGAAGGAGCATTAGAGGTTCCTGTGATCCAACGGCTAATAAATAATCAGCTATTATTGGCATGATGAACAGGAGTGGAAGAAGGAATGTCTGCATGTTGGGGATGGTTCTACCAGCAAGTATGGTTTGATGGAGACCATCGGTCCAACTGTTGGGCCAGGAGTCAAGGGGTCCTGCCCCAAACAAATAGGAGTTGTGTTGGCATCTCCACCACCTCTGAGATGCCACTGCAATGCTGTGATCAGAGAGTTGACTTGGGAGACAGGGGCTAGACTTGCCAGTTCTGGGTTGGGAAATACCTGAAGATTTGGGGGTGGAACATGGGCAGGATTTGAGGGAGGGGAGACTTCAGTAGGGCAGAATGCCATTTAACCCGCAAAACATTCATTTTCTCCAGGAGGATTGATCTTGGGCCTCTGAAGATCAATTGTAATAGTGGGAAATCTCTAGGTGCCACCTAAATATCCCTACACACCTGGCAGTCCCTAATGATGATAGATTCAAGTGGGTTGCTGGGTTGGTCTGAAGCAGCACAACAAAACAAAATCAGAGTCCAGTAGCACCTTTAAGACCAACAAAGATTTATTCAAGGTGTGAGCTTTCCAGTGCAAGCACTCTTCCTCAGACTATGAACTGACCACCCACTTTTGCTTGTATATTCCCACTGTCATGATGGTCAGTTCGTAGTCTGAGGAAGAGTGCTTGCACCTGAAGGCTCGCACCTTGAATAAATCTTTGTTGGTCTTAAAGGTGCCACTGGACTCTGATTTTGTTTTGCAGTCCCTAATGCAGTTGCTCTCTCTTAGCCTGACCTAGAAGAGGAAGAAGAGTTGGCTTTTATACCCCGCTTTTCAATGCCTGAAGGAGTCTCAACGCGGTTTACGATCTTCTTCCTTTCCTCTTTCCACAAGAGACCCCCTGTGAGGTAGGTGAGGCTGAGAGAGCTTCTGATAGAACTGCTTGGTCAGAACAGCACTATCAGGGATGTGGTGAGTCCCAGGTCACCCAGCTGGCTGCATGTGGTGGAGCGGGGAATCAAACCCAGCTTGCCAGATTAGAAGCTGCAACTCTTAGCCACTAAACCACACTGGCTTTCTGTATAGGGTGCTTGTGGGAATGAAATGGAGAAGTAGAGAGCCATTTACGACTCCTTTAAGATAAGATGGGACAACAACTGATGGGCCGTTTTCTTGGTGCGTCTGTGTATCTCTGTGTGCAGTTTAGAATATCGTATGAAATATAGTTTTTCACTGTATTGTTCACGAATCTTACAACACCAATGTAATATTATATTTTAGTGCAAATATTCTCTAACTCTGTTTACAATAACTATGGGGTAATCATGGGCTTTTTTTGATTATCATGTTCTAATTAGAATTATAGAATCATAGAGCTGGAAGGATCCAGCGTCATCTAGTCCAACCCCCTGCAGAATGCAGGAGATTCACAACTACCTGCCCACCACAACGACCCCAGTTCCATGTCCACGGGGCTTTATGGGAGACGTAGAATAGGGGATAGATGGAAACTGTACTGCTAGTGTCAAACTAACTGTTATGCAAGAATCTGGTGAGAAGGATCTCACACATATTTTTGTTAAACTAATTGTCAGACCCCTGTTGACTGGAGATCAGGGAAGGAGGACTGTGGGTTTGTGTAGAAGAAGAAGAGTTGGTTCTTATATGCCGCTTTTCTCTACCTGAAGGAGTCTCAAAGCGGCATACAATAACTTTCCCTTTCCTGGGGAGAGCCAGCTTGTTGTACTGGTTAGGAGTGCAGAATTCTAATCTGGTGAGCCGGGTTTGATTTTCTGCTCCCCCACATGCAGCCCGCTGGGTGACCTTGGGCTCACCACAGCACTGATAAAACTATGCCCCCAATCCCATCCCTTGGAGCTAATTGCGGCTTTGTCTGGACATTTTAATCACTAATCTGGAGAGCTGGGTTTGATTCCTCGCTCCTCCCCTAAATGCAGCCAGCTGGGTGACCTTGGACTCACCACGGCAATGATAAAGCTGTTCTGACCGAGCAGTGATATCAGGGCTCTCTCAGCCTCACCCACCTCACAGGGCGTCTGTTGTGGGGAGAGGAAAGAGAAGGTGAATATAAGTTGCTCCGAGTAGAGAAAAGCCAGAAGGAGTCTCAAAGCAGCTTACATTCGCCTTCCCTTTCCTCTCCCCTGTGAGGTGGGTGAGGCTGAGAGAGCCCTGATATCACTGCTCGGTCAGAACAGCTTTATCAGTGCCGTGGTGAGTCCAAGGTCACCCAGCTGGCTGCATGTAGGGGAGGAGCGAGGAATCAAACCCAGCTCTCCAGATTAGTGATTTAAATGGCCAGACAAAGCTGCAATTAGCTCCATGGGATGGGATTGGGGGCATATGTATCCCTCTCCCTCCCACCCATCTTTGTAACTAATTGCAGTTTCAGAGGGGCAATTTAAATTGAAGCACAGTTGGAAGGAAAGGTTCCAAGGTTTGACACAGAGTCTCCTTCCAAGTGCTGGAAGTTGGCTACCATCTTGTCTCATTCTATTGTCACTGGGTCACACTGCAGTCAGCAGGTCTCACTTCTAAGTTAGCTTGCTTTGCACTGTAGTATGGATAGGCTAACGATCGTCCCCAGAAGACAAGGAAGAGAGGCCTTTTGAAGGTTTTTCTCCTCCGTACTTTTCCTTTGCATGCATCGGCACCTAGGCTGACATAGCTAGGCACACTACTAGAAAGTTTAGTGAGCCCGTAACTCTTGCATATTTCATTGACAAGGCTACCATAGTCGTAGCAATCGTCTCAGTGATGAAACAACCCTTCTCCTTTTCTGTTTTCCAAACTAAGGGGATAATTTCATTCAGTCTTCTGTAGAACACTTTTGTGTATCGGCTTCACACTGAAGCCTGGTGTCTTGTGGGTTTCCCAGTGCACTTCAGGTGCAAATTGGAGCAAGGAGTAGATCCCCAATGGAATCTGATACAACCATTCTGTCTTCAACAACCCCATATCTCCGGGTTGTGCAATGCTGTGTCATACCATGAGTCAAGGCTACATTTTCCATTAACTTCTATCTGTAGAATGGACATTTTATGCTTCATTCCTTTGGGGAGGGGCCATGGCTCAGTTCCTTATTAGTTCCTTATTAGTGATGATAATTCACATGGGAGTACTTCCTTTCTGGAAGGTGCAACCTGTGCTGCCAGGAGCAATGCTCAGAAGTATCCTTGTATTGCAATAGCTGTCTGTGTTCAAAAACACAGATTAGGTTCAGTGACATATGACGAAGGGGGTTAACAAGATAAGGAGCTAGAAGGCACAATATCTTGGAGACTGGGTGGTGAGTCCAAAGTTTGGTTTCCATGAATGGAAAGTACCTCTATAAAGAGAACAACCTTCCTATAGAGAGAACAAAGCATCTGTTTGGCATGCGAAAGGTCCCAGGTTCCATCCCCAGCATCTCCAGTTCAACAGATCAGGAGGTGATACAGAAGACCTCTGCCTGAGACCCTGAAGAACTGCTGCTGACTGAGTAGACAGGACTGACCTTGATGGACCGATGGTCGGATTCAGTATAAGGCAGGGGTAGTCAACCTATGGTGCTCCAGATGTCCATGGACTACAATTCCCATGAGCCCCTGCCAGCATTTGCTGGCAGGGGCTCATGGGAATTGTATTCCATGACCATCTGGAGGACCACAGGTTGACTACCCCTGGTATAAGGGATCTTCATGTGAGTGTGTGCCTACTGTGACCCACTGATGTTTCCAAAATGTTGATCTTTGTGGATAGGGGCTGCAGACAAAGGCGGAAGGTTGTTCTCTTTATAGAGGTACTTTCCATTCATGGAAACCAAACTTTGGACCCACCACCCAGTCTCCAAGATACTGTACTTTCTAGCTCCTTGGCCCATTCCGCACACACTTTCAATGTGCTTTGGCAGCTGGGTTTTCCTGTGAGGAACAGGAAAATCTACTTCTAAAGTACATTGAAAGTGTATTATCTATTGTGTGCAGAATAGGCCCTTTTCGTGTTAACCCCCTTCGTCATACGTCACTGAACCTAATCTGTGGGCCATTTCGCACGGCTTCAAAATAGCACAATGGTTGCTAATTGAAAACGCTACTAATTTGCCTTAACGCACGACGTCGCAGACAATCTGCAACACTCCTGAAACCAATCAGCAAAAAGCGCTTCGTTGTAGCGCTTTCAGGGGAATCCAGAAAAGTGGATTCACCCTCCGGATAGCGATACACTCCTGCAACCAATCTGCAACACTAGCGCTAAAGACCTGTGCGTTACCATTGTTGCGGGTTCTTCAAAGTCCCTCCCCCTGAGCCTGTCCTCCAAACTTCCGGCGAAGCGATCGCCATTTTTTTTTCTCCGAGCGAGCGGGGATAAACGCACCAGCGAGCCTCTTTCTGTTTAGAGGCTTCCCTGGCTTCAGTCCTTCACCTTTAGTCACTAAGCACAAACCACATAAAAGCCCGTTTGCTGAAATAAAGTCCCTTTATTTTTTACACATTAATTCAGCCGAAAATCGGGCCCGTGAGAGGGGGGGGGGATTTTTTTTTTATCACTCGAGGCAGCGTGCCAACGATCATACAATCAAACGACAGCTCATATTAGGCAGCTGGATGGGTCTCTCCGTTGCAACGAATCTACCTAGATTCGTTGCTATGGGTGTGTGTGTTTTTTAAAAAAACCTTTCTTAAAGGGAAAGGGGCTGTTTGGGAGCATGCTAACGGCTGCCCATTGGCTGCTTGACGGCCAGGGGCGGTACGAGCTTGGCAATAGTGCTTCCTTTCTAGCGATTTCTGCCGAGACCGGAAGCCTGTGGGAAACGCTAAAAAACGCAACTGATTCCACTACAAAGGCAGGTATGCATAACGACGAATTCCACTATTTTAAATGGCGATTTTTCATTCCGCAAACAATTTGCAACAAAGATCCCCGTGCGAAAAGGCCCTGTGTTTTTGAACACAGGCAGCTATTGCAATGCAAGGATACTTCTGAGCATTGCTCCTGGCAGCACAGATTGCACCTTCCAGAAAGGAAGTACTCCCTAGCATGTGAGTTATTGTCACTAATAAGGAACTATGGCTCATTTAGTCCATGTTGATCATGCATCTGTGTGTGTTAAGTGCCACCCAGTCATTTCTGATGGATGGTAACCCTGTGAATTCATGACCACCAAAACATCCTAACAGCTGTGCTGAGTCTTGCAAACTGGGGCGTGTGGCTTTCTTTATTGAGCCAATCCATGTCTTCTGCCTTCAACTTTTCCTTGCATGATTGTTTTGTTCCAGTGACTCTTGCCTTCTCCCAAAGTGACTGAAGTATAATAGTTTCAAAATAGTCATTTTTGCTTCTAGAGAGAGTTCAGATTGATTCAGGTATTACCACAGGAAGCGACTAGTGCCCTATTTGGCCCCAAAAGACCTTGCCACAAGTGATCCATGTGACTGTCACCTCTAGGCTGGATTACTGTAACTCACTGTTCATGGGGCTACCCTTGACCCTGATCTGGAAATTACAGCTGGTACAGAATGCAGCTGCCCAGGTCCTGACAAGGACTTCATGGAGGGTATATATTTGACTGGTTCTCCAACAGTTTCATTGGCTCCCAGTAACGTTCCAGATCAGGTTCAAGGTACTGGTATTGCCAGAGCCCCATGCTGTCTGGGGCCTATGTATCTGAGGACCACCTCTCCCAATAGACCCCTTGGAGTGCACTTAGGTCATCTGGTACAAACCTATTGGTAGCCTCAGTCCAGGTGATGCTTGGTATTTGGGCAAAATCTCTATGGTTAGACTAGCTTCTACCAGAGTTCTTGCCCAGATGCCAGAGCATCACCTGGAAGTTACCAGCACGATGACATCAACTCTGGTGCAATATCAGCAAAGTGGTCAAGGCCTTACTTTTTCTACTGGCAAGCCCCCACCATCAGCCAGCTGGTCAGTGGCTGGGGAGCAAGTCTAATACTCACCTTAGTAGACCGGTCTCATGAGTTCATGAATATGTATAACTTTGCTTATCAGCAAGAAGAAACAGATGGGTTTTTATATTACCAACCACTTTTTTATGTGCAGCATATGCAAAAGTTCTAAGGCATCAGCCATGAAAAACATGCTCTCAGTAGTGAGATTAAATAGAAGCCATTTTGGGGATTTCCTCCCGTTGTTGCTTCTACAGTGCTCATACTGGCATCCAGGGAACAGATGAAACAGTCCAGAGGGTCAAACCAGACGGTGACTAGACTCTCCATCAGAGTTTTGCAAAGGAAATTACAGTCATGAATCAAACTGTGGTTGTGTGGGGAGAGGACAGGGGATTTAATCCTTCCATCCGTCCATGGTTTCCACTTCCCCACATTGTCATAGGACTTTGACTGAGGTGGGGGGGGGAGGGAAGCCCACTTAGCTTCTGCCCTTTCTTCCCCTTTAGAGGACTGGTGTCTATACAGCCCCTTATTCTTGTGAATGAGAGATGTGGCTTAAAATGGAACAGCTGGGGAGAGCCAGAGCCTAAAATAAAAGACCAGCCATGCCACTGAGCCTATTTCTTCAGTGGTTTTAAAGATTAGGAAATGGCCCTGCCCAAGCTGAATTTAAACAACATGGAGAACAATATTCGTTAGAAATGGGAGTGGGGATTTCACAGCCTCAGTAATTCAGAGGTGGAATAGACTGCCTAAGGAGGTGGGGATCTCCCTTTCACTGGCTGTCTTCAAGCAAAGATTGGATACACACTTTTCTTGGATGCTTTAGGCTGATCCTGCGTTGAGCAGGGGGTTGGACTAGATGGCCTGTATGGCCCCTTCCAACTCTAGGATTTGGTGATTCTATATCCCATAGAATACTTAATTGTTTACTAGCAGCCACCCCACAGAAGAAAATGTGGTTGTTAGAACTTCATGTTAGGATCTGGCAGACCCAGGCTTCAATCTCCACTTTGATTTGGAAACTCCCTTGGGGACTTCATGCCAACCACACATTGTCAGCCCAACCTACCTCACAGGGTTGTTGTGAGGATAAAAATGAAGGAGAGGGAGTAGCTGTCCACTGCTTTTGGTCTCCATTGAGGAGAAAGAGGAAGTATAAAGGAGCTAAATGGATAATAAAAAGTATAACTGGAGACTGGGGACAAAGGAAAATGTTGGTTGGCGGGTAGGGAGGCAAGAAGGAAACAGAAAGGGGAGAGGCTGCAGGGGCTGCCAGGAGGGGAGGGAAGAGAAAATAGTGGGGAGGACATACAAGGGAAAGTGAGGTACCCTCCACAAGTCCTTGCAGATTCCCTACTGTGCTACTGGGTCCAACCTGGCTGGCACCATTCATGTACCGGAACCAGAGTTTTTTGGGGTAGAGACTACCAGGGGGAAAGAAGGAGGAGAAGAGGGGGGAGGCAGAGAAAGGTAGAATCATAAAGTTGGAAGGGACCTCCAGGGTCATCTAGCCCAACCCCCTGTACAATGCAGGAACGAACAACCACCCGTCCACTCACAGTGACTCAACTTCATGCCCAAATGATCCCCCTCAACCAAAAAACTCCAGGTTTGCTGGCAGGTGGAAAGGAGAGAAAGAAGCCAGGAAAGGGGGAAAACAATTAGGGCTTTCAGAAAAGGGGAAGTGGAAATAGTGTGGGAGGAAAGGAATCTTTGTGGGTTCTATATTTGCAGGTGACACTTTGATGATTCAAGTGCTCTTGTGGTATCTAGGCTCTGTAGCTAGAACTTGTGGCTCCTTTCCTTTGGGTAGGAAGATCCTCCAGGGTGGAACTGTCTGAGCCAGGATCCTACCTGTGCAGATCAAGGAATACAGTTTCCTAGCAGGTGTTAATGAAAGTAGAATTTGACCTGGCCCATCAATGTTTACGGGGTGGGAGGCGGATCAGCCAAGGTCTTGGAGAGTCTGCCCAGTAGAAAGAGTGCAATGCCTGACATCCTTTGACTGGGACTGGATCATATATAACTCTGGATAGAAATCAGGACGTGAGTATTGCTGTCCCGCCCTCTTCTGCTAGCACCATTTCCTAGGAAAGCTTGCTGCAAAAGGAGAACATAATGTCTCATTTTATTTTATTTTATTTTATTTTATTTTATTTTATTTTATTTTATTTTATTTTATTTTATTTTATTTTATTTTATTTTATTTTATTTTATTTTATTTTATTTTATTTTATTTTATTTTATTTTATTTTATTTTATTTTATTTTATATTTTATTTTACTCTCCTATGTCTCTCAGGGAGGGAACACCTCTCCTCTCTTGCTTTTATATCATCTTACTTTCATCCCCATCCAGAAACACTTCCTTAATTGTTTGGGGGGACAATGCGGCCAAACTGGGGAAAAGAAAATGCATTAAACGCTGCTGGGAAAGGTCAGGCTCCCCTCCAGTGGCAAAGAATGGAAGAGGCCACACAACTGGCAAATGTGAAAGCCCCAGGCAGGCTCCTCTCTCTGTAATGCTAAGACAGCGGCTGAGCTGGAGGCGGCTCCTAAGAGCAGCTAAGCAGGCAGCCCGGTTTTACATTCGACTGCAAGCTGCTTCAAGCAGAATTTGTGCCACGGAAACCTGCTGAGGGACTTTGGGCCAGTTTTGGTCGAACCTGCTCCAGAGGGTCATTCTGAGCAGGGGTAGTCAATCTGTGGTCCTCCAGATGTCCATGGACTACAGTTCCCAGGAGCCCCTGCCAGCATTTGCTGGCAGGGGCTCCTGGGAACTGTAGTCCATGGACATCTGGAGGACCACAGGTTGACTACCCCTGATTCTGAGGATAAATGGCAGAGAGAAGAATGACGTATGCCATTTGGGGTTCCCACTGGGGAAAAGCAGGGTATCAGTAACAATAAAAAGAACCGGTTTGTTGCACCCTGCTTTTTACTACCCAAACTGGGTAGCAAAAAGTGGTTTACAATCGCCTTCCCTTCCTCTTCCCACAACAGACACCCTGTGAAGTATGTGAGGCTGAGAGAGCTCTGGGAGAACTGTTAAAGGCCCAAGGTCACCCAGCTGGCTGCATGTGGAGGAAGAGTGTGGAACCAAACCCAACTCTCCAAATTAGAGGCCGGCACTCTTAACCACTACACCACCCTGGCAAATGAAATAAAATCAGCTAAATATGACTGCCAACCACTCTTCCATCTACTTTTGTAGCATTCAGCCTGATAATGATTGCTCTCTTTAAGTATTAGAAAGGTTGTCATTTAGAGGAGGGCAGGGAACGGTTCCTGTTGGCAGCAGAGGAGAAGACCCACAGTAATGGGTTTAAACTATGTTCAGAATGGCACCGGCTACCTTGTGTGTGCAGACAGGCTGCTTAACAACGACAGTATGCAAATTAAGGATTCTAATGTGACCAATGAGAGACTGTATTTGACCAGTAAGCCTGCTCTGTTAACGGCCAATCAGGTTACCTGGTGGGCAAGCCCAAATGTATTCCTATGTTCCTATGTTTGTTTTTTGGTGTTCCATGAGTTCCTATGTTTTCTTTTTGGTTTTCCAGTTGGGGTTGGGGTTAATAAAGAACTGTTGGCTTTGAAGAAACTACATCCGTGCCTTGCCAAACCCACAGACTTAATAGACTAGGTAGCAGGAAAGAAATGTCATGGTCAGAGTAGTTCAGCAAAGGAACCAGCTGCCTAAGGAGGTAGTGAGCTTCCCCTAAATGGTGGTCTTTAATTAGCAGCTGGACAGATACTTATCATTGATGCTTTAGACAAGTTTGGTGTAGTGGTTAGGAGTGCGGGCTTCTCATCTGGCGAGCCGGGTTTGTTTCCCTGCTCCTCCGCGTGCAGCCAGCTGGGTGACCTTGGGCTTGCTACAGCACTGATAAAGCTGTTCTGACTAAGCAGCAATATCAGTAATATCCTTATGGCCCATCCATGCCCTGCTTAATGCCTGCCTCCACAACAGCACAAGAGCCAGAGAGCTCACATGACCCTCCCTGTTGCCTAGCAACCTCTCCCTTCTCCCTTTCTCTTCCCCAGCTGAGACAGTCTGCAAAGCCACAGTGTGGTTCGGCTGGGAAAAGCCCTTTACTGGGCCCAAAGGGGGAGATATGGAGCTTAGTGAAGGTGGAACTTAGCTCTGCACCCCACCCCATAATGTCTGCAGGCGAAGTGTCCACCTGGGCCCTCAACCTGCATCTCCTCCCCAGTTCTTCCTTTGAAGTGGATCCGATGAAGATGTCATTCGATCAGCTTTTAAGGGGGAAGCCCTGGGAAGTCCAAGGGGGATGTTGTGTAGATGCTCCCATTGAAATCAGGCTTCCTGCCTTCCGTGACAGAGAAAATCCTCCTGGGGAAGCCACCTCCCTCTCCTTTGCCATTTCCTTCCTATTTGACATGCTCCAGTTGTTTGGTTGCTTTATTTAGTTGCCTGAAGGAAGCACCTTCTGTGGAAAGCAAAGTCTTAGCCACGGTACAGCCCACGTCTGGGGAAGGCTGGGGACTGTGAAGAAGTCCCAGGATGTACTAAATGTTATATCGATTGTGTGCAAATGGAAAGGGGGAACTAAGTGGTCAGGAACAGCAGTGATTAAAATGTGCAGGAGGGAAAGACCCACAGTGACAAGGCGCAAAATCCAAAGGAAACAAAAAAAGAGCATCTTTGTACGTCTCCTAGTGTGGCTTCTTCCATCAGGGACCCACATCAGCATTAGGGTTGCTGGTCCTCCCTGGCCATGGGCAGGGGGTGTGTGTGTGGTGGGGGTGGGCTGCTGATCCAGACTGGGAATGTCCTAGAGATTTGAGGATGGAGCCTAGGGAGAGGAGGAACCAAGCACTCTGTTTAGAAACTGCTTTATGTGAGTGGTTTAAAGTACACGTCTTGACCTTTTCCCTGGTTGATCTGAAAACCTTACATGTTTGGTTTGTATTTCACCTGAGTTCATTCTGTTTTGTTTTACTAAAGCCTTTGTACTTTGCAACAATGCCTAAATTCCTGCTGGAGATGAGTGGAGGCAGAAGAATTGCTTTCATTTCTCCTTCGTGCCTCCCAGGGGACTGTCATCACATGCTAGGCCAGCAGAGAGCCAGCTTGGGTAAGAACGGCGGCTTCAAATCTGGCGAGCCGGGGTTGATCCCCTGCTCCTCCACATGCAGCCATCTGGGTGATCTTGGGCTCGTCACAGCTCTGATAAAGCTGTTCTGACCGAGCAGTGATATCAGGGCTCTCTCAGCCTCACCCACCTCACAGGGTGTCTGTTGTGGGGAGCGGATAGAGAAGGTGATTGTAAGCTGCTTTGAGACTCCTTCTGGTAGAGAAAAGCAGCATGTAAAAACCAGCTTCTTCAGAGAAGCTTTTTCACCAGAGGCAGAAGATGTCCAGCCCATTTGGCACCTACAAAGGGCCTTTGAATTTGTCATGCTTCTGGGTTGCACACCATTCCTTCCTCAAATGCATATTGGTAATGCAAAGTGGTATCAAGTTGCAGCTGATTCATAGCCAACCAGTAAGGTATGAGATGTTCAGAGGTGGTTTTCCTATGGTCTGTCAACTCTGGGTTGAGAAATACCTGGAGATTTCGGGGATGGAGCCAGGAGTGGGCAGGAGCAGGGTGGGACCTCAGTGCTGTATAATGCTATGGAATTTGGGGGCCATACAGAGTTGGGAGGGGCCATACAGGCCATCTAGTCCAACCCCCTGCTCAACCCAGGATCAGCCCAAAGCATCCTAAAGCATCCAAGAAAAGTGTGTATCCAACCTTTGCTTGAAGACTGCCTTCACAGAATCAGCCTCTCCGTCAGATGGCTATCCAGCCTCTGCTTAAAAATTTCCAAAGATGGAGAACCCACCACCTCCCCAGGTGATTCAGAGTTTCAGTTCCCTGGGGAACAATGGTTGCTTTGGTGGGTGGCCTTTGCTTGAAGACTGCCAGTGAGGGGGCGCTCACCACCTCCTTAGGTAGCCTATTCCACTGCTGAACTACTCTGACTGTGAAAAACGTTTTCCTGATATCTAGCCTATATCGTTGTACTTGTAGTTTAAACCCATTACTGCGTGTCCTCTCCTCTGCAGCCAATTGTGCTGTACAAGAAACCCTGTGCCACAGCCTGCGGAATTCATCACCGGAGCTCCTGTGAAGCAGCTTCGTAAGATGACTCCAGCTGGCATCTCGGCTTCTTTCCTGGTTTGGGCAAAACAATTCTGCTTGTTCCAAAGAGATCAGGAATTATTTGTATCAAATGAAACAGATGTAGCTTTCTGTTAAGATCTGGGCAATCCCTTGTCCCTTCATCCAGTTTGGTGTAGTGGTTAGGAGTGTGGACTTCTAATCTGGCATGCCAGGTTCGATTCTGCACTCCCCCACATGCAACCAGCTGGGTGACCTTGGGCTCGCCACGGCTCTGATAAAACTGTTCTGACCGGGCAGTGATATCAGGGCTCTCTCAGCCTCACCCACCTCACAGGGTGTCTGTTGTGGGGAGAGGAAAGGGAAGGCGACTGTAAGCCGCTTTGAGCCTCCTTCGGGTAGGGAAAAGGGTCATATAAGAACCAACCTTCTTCTTCTTCTAGTTTGGGGCAGAGACTGTGTTGTTGTTGTTGTTTTACTTTCTCTGACCGTTTATGTACTGGGAACTTCACTGCCCCACCTCCCATGCAGGAGCACAAATCAGGGGCGGATGAGGTGCACCAGGCCAAATGTTCCTCCGTGTGAGTGCAGGAAGAGGTGGGGCAACCTGCCATGACTAAAATTCCAAGGAACATTCAGATTCCATGTGGATGGGAACGCATTCATTTTTAAAAATCATGCCCCTATCAGAACCACTTTCCTCATCCCAGTCCCTTTGGTGCCCATTCCCTTCCCATGACAGAGGACTTTGAGGGTCTTTGTTAAAAAATGGCAATAGCTCCATCACCATTGTGTTCTAACATTATAATGATGCATTACAATAACACAGCAGTTCCTAGATTTCAATTAGAAGCATCTCGACCTTTTCATTGTAGAATTACAAGAGAAAGGGACAGGCTGCACGTTTCTCCTTATAACTCCACATAACTCCTTATAACTCACAAGAACAGATCATGGGATTAGTTGAACAGACACCGAAGGCACACTGAGGCACCTGCACTTCAAGCCTCAACTCTTTCATACCTGTCACAAAATATGGCCACTATCTCTGTCTCCCGTTGCTTAACATTCCTGTTGGCTCAGGAATTGTAGACCTTCATTAAACTTCCCTAATCCTCTATGTGCTGAGAGATGGGATAAGTCTGAAGTGTGGTGTGTTGTGCATATTTTCTTGGCAGAAGAGAGGATTTCTTTTTGGTGAGGGAGGCACGGTTCTCTGTTTGCAAGGCCTCCTGTCGTAGTGCTCGGGGAAGTGACAGAGACTGTTCGGCTCAAAGGCTGTTGACGTGTCGTTGGTCTGATTCGGCTAGGCAGCGCCTACGGGCTGATGCACACTTTGCATGGCAGGCGTGCTTGCTGTGCGCCTGCCCACAAACACACTGGTGCATGGCACAGAAAGGGGAAGTGTGCATTTGTAAACAGGCATGCATGTCTCCCTCGCAGTGTACGGTCTGCCCCATATGTCTGTTGTGTCATATTTATTTGGTGTTCATTAGCCCTCTTTCATGTTGTACAGCCTGGTGCCCTGAATGTAGTTACATTTGTTGGCTGGCTTCAGAGACAGACTCACCGTAATGCGCAGTGACTCTGCCAGCTGTCCTAATGAGAGCACAGCATGCTCCGTTCGAGCTGGGAATAGAAAATCCAGAGGAGCCGGATGAGTTTGTGACTCAAAGCCTCCTGCCCCATGGTGTGCCCTGCTGCAAAGGGGAACCGCTTAGAATCCTAGAGTTGGAAGGGACCCTACAGGCTATCTAGTCCAGCCCCCTGCTCAATGCCGGGCCTGCCTAAAGCAGCCTAACCGCTGCTTGAAGACTGCCAGGGAGAGGGAGCTCACCACCTCCCTAGGCAGCCGATTCCACTGTTGAACTGCTCTTTCTGTAAAACAAACAAACAAACAAAAACACATAATAAATTCCTAATATCCAGCTGGTAGCTTGCCACCCATAAATTCTGCCCATGATTGCAGGTCCTGTCCTCTGCTGCCAACAGGATCAGCTTTCTGCCCTCCTCAAAGTGACAGCCTTTCAAATCCTTAAGGAGAGCAATAACATATAAAACTAAAGACAACACAGCAAAAAGAACATAAGAAATACCAAAAAGAATACAAATAGCCTGAAACTGCATTCATTTCCAGTTCCTATAAAGACTTCCTTTCTGTGACCATTCAGTTCCTTTACTCATTATCTCCTGTCGCTTACTACATTAGCATTTTACATATATTACAATGAAAAATTCCTTAAGTAATTCTGCAACTTAATCCAAATTTTTAAAAAACCTTCATTCTTTTATCTTCCTTGAAATATTTTAATGTCATTGGATATTTTTTCCAAAATCTTAAATGTCCTTGTTTCATTCCACCATTTGTTTAATGATAAATTTATCTAATATCTTATTTTTCTGTATTTTTCCAATTTGGACCATTGTCATTTTGACTGCTATAATAAGGAAGTTCACCATTGTTTCCTGCTCTCAGCCTCCTCCTTTGCCACTTGCAAGCTTCTGGACTGGAAAGCAAATGCGCTCATCACCACAACCCCCCCCCCAGTGTGTTTTGCTGCATCCAGATGATATCTTTGCTACCTTTCTCATACAGAATTTCAACAGCAAGCTGACTCAGGTCTGTGCCTAGCCAGGTTGTGGAGGGGAAGCAGATCCAGATCCTCAGGAATTCAGTCGAGGCTGAGGGATTGTATACAAAGGGATTGTATGCCCCTTTTCCAGCCTGGTAGCTCTTTTAGAATGCCTTCTGCTGGTGGCCTGGCTTGTTTTTGCCTTGGCCAGTGTTGGTATCAATGGCAATTCGATGCAGGGGCCCATTGTCCCTTGTCTTGAGTGCAGAGGTCTCTTGCTACGGGGAACACAGTGTGGATCCACAGTGTGGATCTTATGGAAGGCCAGACTGAAGATGGAGAGGGAGGTGGAGGGTTTGGGGTTGAGAGTTTAACTTTAGGATGATTACAAATTTGATTATGATTATTTCAATTTATGTTGTGAACCACCCTGAGCCCGCTTGCAGAGAGGGGTCTATCAATTGATGATGACGAAGAAGAAATAGAGCAAGTTGGAATTTTTGCTGACTTCCCAGCAGAGCTCCCCGTCTCCCCCAGCATGCCAGCCTTTGCTGACCGTCAGGGAAGCCATGAAAATGATATGGGTTGGGATGCAGTTGCAGCTAGGCAGGAGGATCAGCTGAAATTCCTCCCACATCTCTTATGTAAGGCCTTCCGGAGTTGGTGCCAGGGACTGCAATTTCTGCAGGCTTTTCCTCCTAACTACATCCTCCCACACCACCCTGAGGCTCCCTTATGTTCAAGAACATCTTTTTTGGGATACTGCTCTACGAAGGGAAGGCTATAAGAATCCCAGCTGAAAACTCACTCCACCCATGTTTCTTTAGGATCCATTCCATTTTTGTTGTTATTTCCTTTGTGGGGGGAGGAGGATCAGAAGTCTTCACGGGCAAGAAAGGAAGCCGACCCACGTAGGAAGCTGTTGCCTAGAAATGCAGCATGTTTATTATTGCACTGAGCTGCTAGAGACGGCCACATGCACACAAGAACTCGGCTTCCCCCACAACAGGGATTTTGGCAACGGTGTGAAGATGAATGGGACTCCCATATAGCAGTGGCAAAGCTCCCAAACAAGAAAACATTCTCTTTAGTTAGTGATAGGCTAGACCTGTTCTATCCTATCCTGGATGGACCAAGCTAGCTTGATCACATCAGAGCTTGGAAGCCAATAGGGTTGACCCTGTTTAATATTTGGAAAGTAGATAACCAAAGAAGTCTGGGGTTGCTACGCAGAGGTAGGCAATAGCAAACCCTCTCTGAACATCTCTTGCCTTGAAAACCCTATAGGGTTACCATAAGTCTGCTTTGATGGCACTGTTCTCCAAAGACCAGCGAAGACACAATGGAACCCAAAAATGTTGTTGCTCTAGGACTCTGCAGACTTCATGGCACTTTCCACCACCAGATCTGTTCCCCAAAGACCAGTTAAGACACAATGGAATCCAGGAACATTGTGGCTTTGCAGACATTCTAATAGCTCTGCATGAATGTGATGCCGTACAGTCCATGCTTTGAAGGTGCCATTTCTTCCAGGAGAACGAATCTCTGTGCTTTGGAGATCAATTGCAGTTCTGGAAAAACTCCATACCTCACTGTGAGCTTGACAACTCGAATAAGGGAAGATTTTTGAATCAGAAAGCTTTTCCAAAAAAGAGATACCCAGAACAAGAACTGTTTGGGTATTTGGAGGAGTGGCCTACTTCAGCTACAGATTAGGGACTTCCAGAGTTCCTTTCTGTTAGGCTGGATCAATACGACACAACAGAGCATTGTCTGGTTTGGACTGAAGTCCAGAAGAACGTTCCGCCAGGATATCTTTTTACCCTGATTTTAGCTGGTTCACTGCATTTTATTATTGAAATTCCATCATGCACAGTGGGCCAGATCTTGCCTGTTCTCCTTGACGTTTTTTCCTCCTGAGATTCAGCTGATTATTTTCAGTAAATGGCTCTTAGACAAGGGAAGGCTGGACAGCAGGTCAGGTGGACTGGGCACAGATCACCGGGCAAAGAGTGAGGCCATATAATAAAGGTCGAATGGGCATGGCCATAGCATGCAATGTTTATGGGCAGCTTCAACATCCATTTGAAGGTGCCTTAGTTGGACCAGTGGTCCCTTCAGCTCAATGCTGCCCGATGTAACTGGCAGAGGCCAGAAATGGGTCTTTCTCAAAAGCTGCTTCCTGAGATGCCAGCGATTGGACATGAGCCCTTCTGTATGCTGTTTTGCTGAGCATCAGCCCCTTTCTGTGTGCCAGGCCAGAAGGAAGAGTGACATAAGGAAGCATATTGGCATCAAGACCGATCCCTAGAGCTGCCGATTCCTCCACTCACATCTCACAGGGGGTGACAACAGGGGAGTTACTGTGCCGCTAAAAGGCTGTGAGAATGAGATGAGCAGAAATGTGTAGTCACGTGTATCACAGCAATACACTCAAACCTCTATAGCTGACTGCAGCTGTCTGTTGAGAATACACGTGGGAGAACATCTGGATTCAAGCTTTATTTGTGACAGGGACTTATTTCAATCCCAAATGATAACAAATGAGGAGAGAAGAGAGGAAAGGGGAAGAGAACTGTGACTGGCCCAAGGTCATCCAGTAGGCTTCATGTAGAAGAGTGGGGAATTGAACCCTGTTCCCCAGATTAGAGCTCTGAGTAGACCATGCTTTCTCAACTAGGGTTTTGATTCATCAGGTGATATGACTATATGGTCATGTTGACCTGACCCCCTCCCAAAATGGCCAATGATGGGCCTGGAGGGGGTGGGAAGGGGAGGGGTCCTGGCAGGCATGCATGCAGCCATGCTTCCCAACCACATTATGCACGATTGTGCCACTTCTGGGGTTTCTCATAGCCTGAAGAATGTTTCAGGGGTTTCTCAATGGTAAAAATCTTGAAAAAGGCTGGGGTAGACAATAACAACTTTGAGGGACTAGTAATCTGAGTCAGTAACAGGCAGTGTCATGGCATGTTCAGTTCTGTGTATCTTTTCTGAACAAAGCAAATCTCACCCCCACCCACCCACCCGCACACACTCAGGTGGAATTGACCAAGCATACTAAGCTTAGACTGGGAGACCTTTACCATCATCCTTGCTCTTGGGTTGCATTCCATTTAGATGACACCCATCACATTCTAGTCTTCCCGTCTTCTTCTCAGGTGTGATGAGTGGATATTTTTCAGCAATGCTTTTTGCAGCACCGGACCATCCAGCGTGGAGAGTCAAAGTGCTATTGAGGCTTCTCATCAGGACTATAGTCCATGTAACATTTCCTCCTTTCCATCTGATTCCAGCTCCGGCTAATGAATTCTGTCTCTCTCTGCTCTCAGGAATATCCCTGAATCAATCAGACATATGTCCCTTCTCCCCCAAAGTACCACAAACCCGGAAAATGGTAAAAGCATTAGGTACTTGTGAAATATGTAGGGAGTAGCTGCGATACGTCCTCCTCATCATCTCCCCACGAGAGCCAGTTTGGTGTAGTGGTTAGGAGTGCGGACTTCTAATCTGGCATGCCGGGTTCGATTCTGCACTCCCCCACATACAGCCAGCTGGGTGACCTTGGGCTCACCACAGCACTGATAAAACTGTTCTCACGGAGCAGTGATATCAGTGCTCTCTCAGCCTCTCCCACCTCACAGGGTGTCTGTTGTGGGGAGAGGAAAGGGAAGGCGAATGTAAGCCGCTTTGAGCCTCCTTCAGGTAGAGAAAAGCGGCATATAAGAGCCAACTCTTCTTCTTCTTCTTCTTCATCTTCTTATGAAAATATAGAGCCTCCGTCTGACTGAGAATGGTTCCCTTTCCCCATGCTTTCCTATTCTTTACAAAAGCATCGAAATTCTGCACTATGCAAATCCACTTGTTTACACAGTCTGAATAATTTACCTGGCCTTTTATCATTTTCCATAATTTACTCCACATGGAGGGCTCTGAAACGCCACTGCCTCTCTCGTGACAAACGTGTTCATATAGGCGTTCTTTCGGCTTCTGAGAGGTCACCGGGCAATGCAATTTCAACCATCGACTTGCTGGAAATTTGTTGCCACAAGAGTCCACCCTCCAAAGCAGGGGTAGTCAAACTGCGGCCCTCCAGATGTCCATGGACTACAATTCCCAGGAGCCCCTGCCAGCATTTGCTGGCAGGGACTCGTGGGAATTGTAGTCCATTGACATCTGGAGGGCCGCAGTTTGACTACCACTGCTCCAAAGCATTCATTTTCTTCAGTGAAACAGATCTCTGCAGACTGGAGCTTAACTGTAATCCTGGGGGGTCTTCAGGTCCTAGTTGGGGGCTGGCCTCCATATCACTTGCATAAAACTAAGGCAATCCTAAACTTGCCAGGAGTGACTCAGGGTCAGACAGCTTTGCGACAGCCATGGGTGCCTGCTTAACTTGTCAGGTGAAGTGGCTACTCAATCATTCCCTTTTACTATATTTGAGGGCTCACTGAAAGGTATACCCTTTTATACACCACAAACTCTGTTTTGGATCTGAAAATTCCGATTTCTGGTCTAGGTTCTTCATGACACTGCAGTCGTTTCCCCTTTCCTCCATCCTGAAAAAGGAACACAATCACTACATTTAAAAATAACAACATTTAAATTGATTTGTTTCAGCTGTGTTTAAAGATTGAGAATGTACGAATGGCATAGCATGAAAAACATTCCCAAGACATCAGGGGTTAGAAGAAGAGTTGTTTTTCATACCCCGCTTTCCACTGCAGCTTACAATTGCCTTCCCTTCCTCTCCCCACAACAGGCACCCTGTGAGGTAGGTGGGACTGGGAGAGCTTTGACAGGACAGTCTTGTGAGAACAGCACTATCAGGACTGTGACTAGCCCAAGGTCACCCAGCTGGCTGCATGTGGAAAAGTGGGGAATCAAACCCGGCATGCCAGATTAGAAGCCGCCACTTTTCATCACTACGCCAAGCTGGTACCTGGGCTTTAACCGCTGTGTGACCCAGAGTGTTGGACTGGCTGGGTCATTGGCCTCTGATCCCATACAGCTTCTCTTATATTCTTATAACCACTACCTTCCCTAATTGTGCTTCAGGTGACTGAGGTTCCTCTCCCCCCTCCCCCCCCCCGGTCTGTTTTAGGAAAGTCGAGCCAAATCATCACTATTTTCTATGGAGTGGAGACTCACCAGTAATACACAAACGTCCAGCTCCAGAGAGAACCCAGGGCCTAAAGCACATTGAAACATGAGTGTTGGCTGAAAATGCAGAGGACACCACACTGAAAATGCACATTAACGTTTTAGAGTTTTTATTCTATTTCCTTACCAAACGAACATCTGCTAAGCTATGACATTCTATGCAAAATGGATACCAGATGAGCTAAGAAAAGAAGGTACTCTGGGAATTTGAAATTTTGAGTTTTGGAGGAGACACATCCAGTAAACAGAAAGGCAACTTGGATTGCCAGGAATGTATTACTGCGTCATATGAGAGAGCCTCTCATGTGCTCTTCGCTCTTAACCAGTACACCATGCTGACTCGGTCAAGCTCTTAACCACTACAGCACAGGCAGATAGGATAAATATATCATAGGACTCCATCTGGCTGTAAAAGCATAATTACAAGTATGTGTCACTTCTGTATGGATTGTGGGGAGGCCTCCCTGTTGATCATCAGTTAAAATAATTGTTAGGTTCAAGACTCGGTGCTAAATGCGCTGGGTAATCAACCAATCAAAAGGAGGGTGAGGAGATGAAGATCTTTATTCAGCAGTTGCAAAATAAGGGTGTCTGCAAAACGACAGGAGACAGAAGCACCAGGCTTCTCTAGGCAACTGGCTTTGATACACATCTTACACAGCCTTCATAAAGTCACCCTAAGCCAGAAATGACTTGATGGAACCTAACAACAACAACAACAACAACAAGACAGCTTTTCTCTTCCCACACACTCACAAACAGCTCCCAAATTCCTTTTCCCAAACCCCCAAAAGATGTATGTGCCTCTTGGCCTTCCCCACTATTTCAGCTCAATAATAAAATAATTTTCCTCCTTTTTAGCATGTTAGTAAGAACTTTAGGTGAACTTTCAAAAGAACCACTGACTTGCTGGCACTAGCTGGAAAAGACCAGTTTTTATTACCTAACTCTGGAATGCGTCTCTGCCTTGAGATCAGGACATCACTCATGATAAAGACCTCTTCTTGTCAGTTTAAACTAAGCAATTAGTCCAGACAGCACTTATCTGGTCTTGTTATTCACTGTTATTCACCAAGCCCATTTAAAGCATGTGTCTCCCCTCCCCCTTTCAAATGATGATAGGTGTGCGGGAACCCTATTTCAATTCACTTGACTTTATGGCCTCAGAATAAGTACATTGTATATCAAAGGCAGTTTTCCTGGGGCTATAATGCATACACAGGTTTTCACCAAATTCAGCATGCTGACCCTTTTAAATAGTCATTTTTTTAAATGGTCACATTTATGACTGTGCTCTGATATTGCTTTTTTTTCCCATACAATTATGCATTTGAAAGAGCCTCTTGTGGTGCAGAGTGGTAAGGCAGCAGACATGCAGTCTGAAAGCTCTGCCCATGAAGCTGGGAGTTCAATCCCAGCAGCCGGCTCAAGGTTGACTCAGCCTTCCATCCTTCCGAGGTCGGTAAAATGAGTACCCAGCTTGCTGGGGGGTAAACGGTAATGACTGGGGAAGGCACTGGCAAACCACCCTGTATTGAGTCTTCCATGAAAACGCTGGAGGGCGTCACCCCAAGGGTCAGACATGACCCAGTGCTTGCACAAGGGATACCTTTACCTTTTTTATACATTTGAAAGACTTATGACAGCAAATCCTTAAATGGGGGAGGGTACTTCCTCCATTGTGCTAGATGCTTATTGGCAGGCCATGGTCAGCTGCAATATCACCTGACTGCCACTGTGGCACATGCTGCTTGCAAGGCATCATGGGAACTGTGGTTCATGGACATGGAGACCTCAACAAGAAATTTCTGTGGGGGAACACAACCTTTTGAAAACACTACAACCTTTCCCCCTCATGGGTATGCTGTTTCTCATAGAGAGTGGATATGAGGGAATGAATAAATGAATTTCTGTTGGTGCAGTGTTGTAATAGCAGAGGTGAGGGGGTCTGCACCCAACAAGGAGCATCTCATGCTCCCATTGGTGGATGGGGGACTAGGGGCTGTCTGTTCCCTTATGGGTGTATGGTGGCACAGGGGAGGAGACCAAAAACATGCTGGTATTTATATATGCAAAAACAGGTGTCTTCAGCAACATTGACAAAGAAAAGTCATAGTAAATCTAGTTGATTTCAAATACTGCACTGAAAAGACACAGTCGCTGCTATGAGTAGAGAGGACAATGTATAATCTAATTTACTACAGTGTGTTTTCTGTGGCAAAAATAGCACCACATGTAGATTTTTTTCAAGTGACTTTTTTCAAGACTTTTTAAGATGCTTCCTGCCATGCATAACACTCCCTGGTTAGTCTTGCTTCAGCATTTTATCTTCCTCAGCAAGTTTCCCAACCTGGAGGTGCCAACCCTATGAGATAGAACTAGCTTGGGCCATCTAGGTAATCACGTAGCGGGATTTTCAATTCTCCTGGGCGTTGACTGGATGGAACTCCACCGCCTGGAGATCGATTGGGATGAAAAACGCCTCATGTTTTCCCAACCAAACTGCAAGCTACATTTCTGGTACCAAGATCAGCCCGAGTCGCCCCCGACGGCCGTGTCCGGCACCGTCGTGCCTTGGTCGGCGAGCCTGGCGGTCCTCAACCCCTGGCTCCACGCGCTGGAACTCTATTCAGGGGAAGCGGACGGCATCCCAACTTGCTATCGCGATTTGGCCGAGGCATTCTCTGAGGAGGAGTGCAACCAGCTCCCTCCTCACCGCCCGATGGACTGCGCCATCGAACTTGTGCCGGGGGCCAAACTCCCAAAAGTGAAGCTGTACAACATGAGCCCGGCCGAGCTCTGGGAGCTGCGAGCCTTTGTGGACAAGAACTTGGAGAGGGGCTTCATTTGACCGGCTACTTCGTCCATGGCTGCCCCAGTGCTTTTTGCAAAGAAAAAGGACGGCTCGCTCAGACTTTGCACTGACTACCGGGCCAAAAACGCCGTCTCCCGGGTGAATGCGTACCCCCTGCCGTTGATCAAGGACCTATTGGGCCATTTGAGGGAGGGACGGATATTCACAAAACTGAACCTGAGGGATGCTTATTTCGGGGTCAGGATCGCTGAGGGGGGTGAGTGGAAAACAGCCTTCAACACCTCCTTAGGGCAATTTGAGTACTCTGTAATGCCGTTTGGGTTAAGCGGCTCTCCGGGTATTTTCATTAATGTGATAAATGAGGTGTTGCATGATTTGTTGTACCGGGGGGGGGGGGGTTAGCTGAATAACGTGTTGATATACTCCTGGGGGGAGGAGGAACACGTTACTTTGGTGCGCAAGGTCCTCCGTCGCCTGGCCGATCACAAGCTGTACACCAAACTATCCAAATATGAATTTCATCAGGAGCAGGTAGACTTCCTACGGGGGAGGGAATCCAAATGGACCCGGCCAAAGTGCAGGCTGTCCTTGACTGGGAGACCCCCCGCACCTGGTGGCAGCTCCAGTCCTTCCCGGGGTTTGCCAATTTCTACAGGGACTTCTCGACAGCAAAATAGTTGCAAAAGGCTGTTCTAAGGTCTACCCTGGGCTATTCAGGTCAGCGGGGGACTCATATTTACATATGCATAAAATAATCATGTAATTCTACTCCAACATCAACTCTGTGCAATGTTTCCTGAGTAAAGACTGGCTTTGCATAAGAGATAATATTTTCTTTTGTTTGACACACCAGTCACTAGCTGGCAACAAAGAAGCATGACTCCTGACAGATTCATTGTTCTTGTGCTATTCTCAATGCAATCAACGTCTTTCTCAGTTTGCCTGAGATGATGGGACTGTTGCAAGTGGATACCATTTTTTATAATCAAGTGTGTGTACCTCATTAATGTAAGAGCTTTGCAAAGCAGAGCAACGAAGCTGGATGTATTGTAAACCAAAATATTACATTTTTACAAGTACCACATCCAAATGTTCGCCATCTACATCATATTATAGTAGATGTATTTTCAGAGACACAAAACCTCTTAAGGCTACCATACATTCCTGATTAAATCTGTTTGCTTGAGGAGGCAAGCTGCAAAGGACTCTGGGGCATGTTTGCCTTTAGTAGCAGAGCAGAAGAAGAAATTTCACCTTGTGACCCTTGTTTCATGGGGGGGGGGAACTACACGTTTTGGGAATTCCCTCTTCTGCCCTGCCTTATTTGTTTTTTTGTTTTTTTTGTATCTGTTCATTGAAAGATGTTAGCTTTGTGTGTGTGGAATCTTGTAGCACCAGAGGAACATAGTATGTAGAAGACAACCTTAGTTTGTAACCGCAAACAGCACTGCATAAGCAAGGTTCAGCCTCTAAGTCAGGAGTGGCCAAACTGTAGCTCTCCAGATGTCCATGGACTCATTATTATGAGCCCCTACCAGAGCCTTTTGTGGCACAGAGTGGTAAGACAGCAGACATGCAGTCTGAAAGCTCTGCCCATGAGCCTGGGAGTTTGATCCCAGCAGCCGGCTCAAAGTTGACTAGCCTTCCATCCTTCCAAGGTTGGTAAAATGAGTACCCAGCTTGCTGGGGGGTAAACGGTAATGACTGGGGAAGGCACTGGCAAAACACCCCGTATTGAGTCTGCCATGAAAACGCTAGAGGGTGTCACTCCAAGGGTCAGACATGACCTGGTGCTTGCACAGGGGATACCTTTACCTTTACCAGCACATGTAGGTAATGGTAGTCCATGGACATCTGGAGAGCCGTAGTTTGGCCACTCCTGCCCTAAGCCACCTTGCCCAAATTCCAGCCATTCTACAACAAAAGTTAAATTTTGTCATTGTTATATTCCATTTGTAAGCCATTTTCCAGGTGAGTTGCAATGGTTTTATGGATGGTCTTAGAAATGTACTATAGCTATGGGGTTTAATGCTGTGAGCTAGTGGTAGAGCATTTGTTTAGCATGCAGAACATCCAAGATTCAATACCCTGAGACTCCAGTTAAAAGGATTAGGCATAAGGTGATGTCTCTGCTTGAGTCTATGGAAGACTGCTGCCAGAAAGAGTGGATAATCCGGACCTTGATAGACCCCTGGTCTGACTTGATATCAAGCAGCTACAGCTAGATAATGAACAGACTGTATGCAGTGACAAGGTCATGTCCAGAAGCACTGGGAGTGATCAGTTCTTTCGACTTTATAATTAATTGTTCTTGCTAAGTGCTTCCACAGCATGTTGCTATGCTTCTCTCAGTTGATCTGTAAAGTAAATTACAGGAGACAAAGGAGTCAAGCCTCTGGGAGATTCATGAGCAGGTCCATGATCCATCACGGGGACAGCCTCTATGTCATGTTTTGCTTATTTCTGAAACCTCTTATATCAGGTCTTCTCAACTAGGGCTTTATAAAATCCTGGGGCTTCTTGACAGCCCTGGAAGGGTTTCCCAAATGGGTGGGAGTTAATAATTTTTCAAAAATTAATCTGTTAAACATTTATCAGGTGATATGACCATATATGATCATGTCAAACCTCCCCCCCCCATGGCCAATGATGGCCCTGGAGGGGGTGGGAAGGGGAGGAGCCCTGGGTGGGCATGTCCACAGCTATGCTTCCCATCCTTATTCTGCATGATTGCACCATTTCTGGGATTTCTCAAAGCCTGGAGATTGTTTCAGGGGGTTCTCAACGGTAAACAAGTTGAGAAAGGCTGCCTTATATGGAAGACCTGGAAGGACTCCTGGTCTGTAGTTTTATGTAGTGATGTGTAGAATGCTGCGTTTTTTGCTTTCCTTCGAGTTTCCTGCTTGTTTTCTCAGTTGAACCCAAAGAATTATGCTAACTTTTTGCCTTCCTTAGCATTTCCTATGTGTTTTCACTTGCTTTCTCAACTGAACCCAAAGAAAAGAGTGGCTTAATTATATTTGGTAAAATGACAGAACTGTCAGCCTGTAAGTCTGGCTCTGAAGCAAAAACGTATCCTTTACTCTAAATCAAAGAGTTGTTTTCCCTTAAACATACGCTTGATTTAGAATATAACAGTATAATGGTTTTAGAACAACTCATAAGCGCAATATTTTCAGGTAGGAACAATTCTCCTTTATCTAAATTTCCTTAATAGATTTTGCCACAAAGGTTTATTTTCCTTACATGCCACTTAGGCTAATGACTTCCACAAAGAGCACAGATTTCCCCCACATTCCACAACACTTCACTCAAATCGCTTCACCCATTCAGCTACTTCTTGGCCCTCTCTTACAAACCCTCTCTACACACTCAGTTAACTGTACCCCCTAGGGCTGCCTTTCTCAATTTTTTTACCATTGAGAAACCCCTGAAACATTCTTCAGGTTTCGAGAACCCCCAGAAATCGTGCCATCATACAAAATAAGGCTGGGAAGCATAGCTCTGTACACATCTACCTGGGGACCCTTCCCCTTCCCCTTCCTTCCCCTTCCCCTTCCCCTTCCCCTTCCATCATTGGCAATTGGGGGGGAGGGCAGGTCAAGATGACCATATACGGTCATATCATCCAATAAATGTTTAATATTTTTTAAAAATTAATTAGCATCCCCCCATTTGGGAAACCCTTCCAGGGCCACCAAGAAACCCTAGGGTTTCAAGAAACCGTGGTTGAGAAAACCTACCCTGGGGTACAGCAACCACCCAATTATAAAACGCTTCCGCCATCAAGCCCCCTTCATCATTACTCCAGAGGCCTGCCTTTTTCAACCACAGCAACACACATGTAAATCCTCACATTACAACGCAGGAGTAAAACACACACAAAACGTTTACACAGCAAAACACCACACCTTCATTTTTGTGACGTCTAACTTTTCTATGTCGGGCTGCACGGAGCTCTAATCGGTCTCTTTTCCTTTCCAGCCCTGAAGCCGCAGCCATTATGGCCCAAGACAGCCCCACTCTTGACAGAGCTGCAGTGATCTGGGAGCTTGAGATGAATCAGTCTGTTTCGCTCAACGCGACAGCCCACAACGCCACCTGCCACTGGAAAGACCAGTGGGAATGGCTGTTTACCATCCAGCCGTATTTCCTCTGGCTTCTTACTGTCTTGGGAGTGCTCGAGAATGTCTTTGTCCTCTGCATTTTCTGCCTCCATAAGAGCCGCTGCACGGTGGCCGAGATCTACTTGGCAAACCTAGCCATGGCGGACCTTATGTTGCTCTGTGGATTACCATTTTGGGCCATTTACATAGCCAATAACTTTAACTGGCCGTTTGGGACCTTCCTTTGCAAAGCCGTCAACGGCATCATTCACATGAACTTGTATTCTAGCATTTATTTCTTGGTGATGGTGAGCATCGATCGCTACCTGGCCTTGGTGAAAACGATGACTCTGGGCCGGATGCGCCGTCCGCTGTGTGCCAAGTGGAACTGCCTCGCCATTTGGGTGTCGGCAATGCTCCTGTGCTCTCCTGCGTTGATATTCAGAACGGTGGAGTACGTGCCTATATATAATTTCACCGCCTGCTTTCTGCGCTACCCACCTCAGAGTCACTGGCAAGTGACTAACAACATCCTGCTGAACACCATGGGCTTTTTGGTGCCTCTCTGCATCATCACCTTCTGCACGGTCCAAATCATCCGAGCCTTGAAAAACAATGACGTTCAGAAGCTCAAAGCGGTCCAGACGGAAAAGAGAGCCACCACCCTGATCCTTGTGGTCCTTCTTCTGTTTATTATCTGCTGGCTTCCTTTCCAGATCAGCACTTTCTTTGACACCTTGCTCGTGGTCAAAGTCATTTCCGGGTGTGCCGCCGAAGGAGCTGTACACGTTACCACCCAGATTGCCACGTACTGTAGTTTCAGCAACAGTTGCCTTAACCCCGTAGCATATGTCATTGTGGGGAAACATTTCCAAAAGAAATCCAAGGAGGTCTACCAGCACTTGTTCCTTAGGAGGCCCAGCCAAGCACCGTCGGTGCAGATGGTGAGTTCCATGGATACCCTCAGAACGTCTATCTCCGTGGAGTGGCTACGGAAAAAGTCTATTTTTTCTGCACCACGATAGCTCATTTCCAGTCCTTAAACGAAGCAGTGGGAAATCTCTCATTTTGCTTCCGTCTAGATGGTGCTCCCCATCTGAACATGAAGGAGTCAATTATGATGAAGCCTTGGGACGGCCAGCATTGTAGTCAAGGTAATACATCCACCTGTCCGTGCCGAGTAATAGATGCCCTGTGGATTGGAATATACGTTTTAATTTTATGGAGGAGTCTTCTTGAACATTTTTTTTTTCATTTGAGCCTTGCTGAAGTTCAGCCACTCAGGACTTCTGAATGAGCAGGCAGTTGTACAGTTTTTCTATCATCACACCATTCAGTGGACTCACTACAGAAGGACAGAACAAGCAAGTCCATCCCTAACTTTCAAGCTTCCTCAAAATATGATAAATTGTGAGGATCAGGCACAGCTTCCATGAGTGCATCCTGGGTGCTTACATTGCTCTTCTTGGTACCTAAATGACACGAGGCTGTAGAATACCATAATACATGTCTATATACATGACCTGCAATGGTCTTAGTGCAAATGCATATGACTTTTTTCAATGGAATATGAGAATGTGCTCAGATCGCAACCATGTTTCTTGTTGGAAGCAGTAGATCCATCTGGGAGCCCACTTATAAAAAACAGTCAGATGATGGTTGTGAATTTGCTAATTGCCCCTTAGGTTATGTGCGTGTCCTTAGAGCCTCTTGTGGTGCAGAGTGGTAAGGCAGCAGACATGCTGTCTGAAGCTGTCTGCCCATGAGGTTGGGAGTTCAATCCCAGCAGCCGGCTCAAGGTTGACTCAGCCTTCCATCCTTCCGAGGTCGGTAAAATGAGTACCCAGCTTGCCTGTGTGGTAAATGGTAATGACTGGGGAAGGCACTGGGGAAGGCACTCACCCCGTATTGAGTCTGCCATGAAAACGCTAGAGGGCGTCACCCCAAGGGTCAGACATGACCCGGTGCTTGCACAGGGGATACCTTTATCTTTACCTTTAAGCTTTCACACTGTCATAGGATGGAGCAACTGAAGGCATCATCTTGATACGTATCTTATTTGATCTCAGTTGCCAACAATAATACTGTAGCACCAGATTAAGCGCAGCACACAGAAATGTTCTTGATTCTACTTTGTACATAACTAGACACACTGGAATTTCCAGTAAATTCTTTAAAATGTACATGAGTCACAGTCATGGAATCATAGAGCTGGAAGGAGCCAAACAGGTCATCTAGTCCAACTCCCTGCTCAACGCAGGATCAGCCCAAAGCATCCAGGATAAGGATCTGCCCAGTTGCTGCTTAAAGACTGCTTAAAGGGAAGGGGATCTCTCCACCTCCTTAGGCAGTCGATTCCAGTGCTGAATTACTCTGACCATGAATTTTTTTTCCTGATATCAAGTTGGTGCCATTCTACACATAGCTTAAAACATTTACTGCAGGTTCTATCCGCTGTTCCCAACAGAAACCACTCCTTGGCCTTCTGCAAATGACAACCTTTCAGATACTTAAAGAGAGTAACCATGTCCCCTCTCAAGTTCCTCTTCCCAACGGGGAACAATCCAGTCATCTAAATGTGTTACTTCAGAGTACTACAACTTCAGGGTGCTTAAGGTTGCTGGATAACCTCTGAGGCTGTTTTTAAATTTAATCTCATTGCCAATAAGGTACCTCTTCACACATTATGGAGCAGACTTGTTGGGTGTTGGGTTCCCTTCTTGCATCCTGTCTAACAGGTGCATCTGACTTGCAGGTTCTTCTCAGTTCATGTGCACATGGTGACTGTGGTGGGTGTGAAGGAGTTTTGGCCTCCCCCCTTTGTCCCATTTTCCTGACTTGAAGTGGTCCTGGGGATGTGCCACCCCTCCAGGGTCATTTCAGATCATAAGTATGGGAGGAGGCTGAACCCCCTTCTCCACAGGATGTAGGCCCCTGATGCAGCCTGAGCCACTCCCCTACTAGCAAGAGCTGCCAACATCTTTCCCTATATAATAATTTGCTAAGGGCTAAGTAGTTAGGGTGCGAAAGTTGGACCATAAGGAAGGCCGAGCGTCAAAGAATTGAGGCTTTTGAACTCTGGTGCTGGAGAAGACTCTTGCGAGTCCCTTGGACTGCAAGGCGAACAAACCAGTCAGTCCTAGAGGAGATCAGCCCTGACTGCTCTTTAGAAGGCCAGATCCTGAAGATGAAACTCAAATATTTTGGCCACCTCATGAGAAGGAAGGACTCCCTGGAGAAGAGCCTAATGCTGGGAGAGATCGAGGGCAAAAGAAGAAGGGGACGACAGAGAATGAGGTGGATGGATGGAGTCACTGAAGCAGTAGGTGCAAACTTAAATGGACTCTGGGGAATGGTAGAGGACAGGAAGGCCTGGAGGATCATTGTCCATGGGGTCGCGATGGGTCGGACACGACTTCGCACATAACAACAACAAATTAGTTAGGGAGTGGCCGTGACCTGTCAGAGGCAGGACCCAATTGGAACATGCGATGGGTCACGCCCACTCAGGGGGTGCCAGTCGCTGCCAGTCTTTCCCTGACCACCGCAGGGAGAGGAGGTCAGTAGGCCTGCCAAGGGTGATGAGAACAGAGGCTTGGGCAGGCTGCGCCAGCCCTTTTCGCCCCAGGGCTGTCCTAACTGTCACATCCAACTGTAACTTCCCTCCCTTTGCCTCAGAACACTGACAGAGTGCTCTCCTCCCTCCCACCTCCCTTCAGGCCTGCTGCAAAGGAGCCTCTGACAGCCCCTGACTGAGGAGAGGGAGGAATTTCCAAGAGCAACACAGGGGAGTCTGAGGGCATGGGTGTGGGCATTCGTTGGGGGGGGGGAGCATTCCCCTTCTGCCAAATAGTTGGCTGACAGGGAGGCCACAGAAAAGCCTCTTCTCACTTAAAATACTGCTCTGGCCAGCCTAGAGGTTAGACACAGCCAAACCATGTGTATTTCTTCTTCGCAAGTCTCTGCAGATGTGAGGCCTACTGCATAGAATTATTCTGCAGATGAAACTGGATGCTGTTGTGGAGGTTATTTTGTCTCCTGTTTCATTTGCACAACAACCCTGTGCAGTAGCCCTCAAGTCTTTCAGTTCAACAATATCCTGTGTGGGAGGCATTAAATGTTTCTTCTCCACCACAACCCTATCCAAAGTAGCCCTTTCTGCCTGGGGAGCTGATCTTCATAGTCTGCAGATGAGCTGTAATTCCAGGAGCTCTCCAGGCCCCACCTGGAGGTTGGCTACCCCTGGGTTGGAAATATTCCTGGAGGTTTGGAGGTGGGACTTCAAAATCGTGGAATGCCTCATAGTCCGACCTTTAAAGGGGCC
Organism: Paroedura picta; assembly: GCF_049243985.1. Classification (NCBI taxonomy): domain Eukaryota; kingdom Metazoa; phylum Chordata; class Lepidosauria; order Squamata; family Gekkonidae; genus Paroedura; species Paroedura picta. Next base: position 162,597,849 of record NC_135370.1, read on the forward strand.
ATTTTTACCTGAAGAGCTGATTATTATAATCTAGAGATGAGGATAGATCTACATACTATGGTAGAGGCTTGCAGACTGCAGTTGAGAGGGAGTGGTGTGGGTGTGTTCCTCCTAGTCTATGGGCTATGGTCAGTCCTTACCAGCAACTGTTTGTATTCTGGGGCACAGACAGACAGACCAGCATCAGTCCTGTGAGTCTGGAAAGTGCAGGAAGATCTAAATAAATTATATTTACAGCCTGAAACTGTAAATAGTGAAAAAGTAAATGGCTGGAGAAACATGGGAACCAAGTGACTTTTTTCAAGCTTGGCCTGGCCAATAAAAAAACAGTATAAAAAAACCTAATAAGGTCAAGACTGTTGTGCACAGAGATACCTCCTCTAAGGTTTGCCAGCTTTCATGTGAGGCTCTCTACCCCACCTCCCTCACGGGATGTCTGCTATGGGGAGAGGGAGGGAAGACGATTGGAAACTGCTTTGAGACACCTGAGGCCTGCTGGGTCACTGAGGCCCATTCCTAGTTCTCAGTCCTCTCACAGCCCCACATCCCTTACAGGTTGTCTGTTGTGGGGAGACAAAGGGAAAAGGTGTTTGTAAACTGCTTTGAGACTCATTTGGGTAGTAAACAACAGGGTACAAAATCCAGTTTTTCTTAGGAGCAACCATGAAAGAAGCATGTGGGCACATAACATTTTATGAACAGTGAAAAAATGGAGACAGAAGGAGCAGGGTGGACATCTGTGTACAGTGACTACCCCATGTGTATTAGGATGGGGATATTTCGGTGTCTGTGGCCTATTTCACACAAGAAGGGAAATTGTGCAGAACTGGGAGGAATTGGTTGCCATGTAATCTTCCCCTAAGAAGAGTCTCCAGTTTGATTTTCCTTTCACATATCTGAAGACATGGCTCTGGAAATCTCATCTGTAACCACTATGCCACAATTCCCAAAGGTCAGTCCTCTCCCACAATCAACGAACATTCCACACCACAGGTTCTTGACACCCATATCTCCACACCCATGGCCTCATTTGCCACTATGCCACCACAACCTCCCACACAACACAAACATTCAACCCCATGCACTTACAGACAGAACAACTCCTCCCCTTCCTCTTTCCACTGCCAAGTTTAGCGCCCGTTGTATTCCTGGGTACAACGGGCTTTGCCTCTAGTTCATTTTAATAATATAAGAACTGTGCGCTCATCCCATTTTCTACAAACCTCTTCCATATCTTGTGTGCACACTAGAGCCAGCATGATACAGTGGTTAAGAGCAGTGGTCTCTAATCTGGAAAACTGGATTTGATTCCCCACTCTTCTTTCACATGCAGCCAGCTGGGTGTCCTTGGATCAGTCACCATTCTGTCAAGAACACTCTCAGCCCCACCTGCCTGTTGGGAGAAGAAGAGAAAGCAATTGTAACCCACTTTGAGACTCCGTTGGTTAATAAAAAGTGGGGTATAGAAACTAATTCTTATCCTGCTTCTAGAGCACCTGCTTCTAGAGCAATCCTCAGCAATTCTCAATTTCAGTAATTCTTTACTCCCTCCTCGTATTATCTAATACCTCTTTAATTTCATCGTTTCTTCAGAGAACCCATGGAAGTCTATATGGCTTTTCCTTCCTCCAGTTTCTCCTCACAACCCTGTGAGACGAAGTACCCTAAATCACCTAGTGAGCTTTATGGGTGATGATTTGGGTCCGTCTCTACCGAACTGAATGCAACACTCTGAATACTTTACCACATAGACTGCAAAATGAATGACTCTCCTGACAAGAGTGTTACATATGAGAGCCTGTAGCAGCCGGGGATCCCAGGCCTTCTGTTTGGTGTAGTGGTTAGGAGTGCGGACTTCTAATCTGGCATGCCAGGTTCGATTCTGCACTCCCCCACATGCAGCCAGCTGGGTGACCTTGGGCTCGCCACGGCACTGATAAAACTGTTCTGACCAGGCAGTGATATCAGGGCTCTCTCAGCCTCACCCACCCCACAGGGTGTCTGTTGTGGGGAGAGGAAAGGGAAGGTGACTGTAAGCTGCTTTGAGCCTCCTTCGGGTAGGGAAAAGCGGCATATAAGAACCAACTCTTCTTCTTCTTCTTCTTCTTTAATTCCAGAAATGAAGATTTAAATCAGTTCAGGGCGTTCATTTCTCCTCAGACAACACTTGTACAAAATATATTAATATATAAAAACATGCTGTTGTATAATTGTCTTGCAATCTATGTTTTCTATAAAATAAAAATCTGTTGTTTTAATCGGCACTCCGATGTCGCTTTTCTGTGTACAGTGGGTGGAGGGAACAGCTCAATAGTTCATTAGAAGCGTAGATGCAGCCATTCCTAATTTGGTTCATTGAATAATCTATTTCATGTGAAGCTATTTTATAATGAATCAGAACTTTGGTCCATCAAGCTGGTCAGCAGTGTCTGCCCTGACCAATCAGAGCTCTCCAGCCTCTCATGTAGAGGTCTAGCACGCACCCTACTGCCTGATCATTTGGAAGGCCAGTGGTGTAGTGCAGGGGTAGTCAACCTGTAGTCCTCCAGATGTTCATGGACTACAATTCCCATGAGGCCCTGCCAGCATTTGCTGGCAGGGGCTCATGTGAATTGTAGTCCATGAACATCTGGAGGACCACAGGTTGACTACCCCTGGTGTAGTGGTTAAGAGCAATGATTTCTGATCTGGTGAGCCAAGTTTGATTCCTCAGTTCTCTGCTTGCAGCCAGCTGGGTGACTTTAAGCTAGGCACAGCCCTGATAGTGCTGTTCTCACAGAGCAGTCCTGTCAGAGGGGTATAAAAACCAACTCTTCTTCTGAGTGGAGATACTGGGGATTAAATCTGGTTCCTTCTACATACCAGGTAGATTCTCTACCCCTGAGCTACAGCCTACAAGGAAGTATAGGAGGACATTGTTTTAAAATATGTGTGTGAATCCCAGGTGAGGGAAACTCAACTATCTCTCTTCCTGAAGGACAGGGATATTTGATCCTCCATCGGTGATGCAAGCTATATAGTGAAACATATTTTTTCATGTGTCCTGTTCCGCATTCTAAAGAAAAGTTTTGGCACAGCTGTGGTTTGAAACACAAATGGAAGCTAGGACATTCTCAGCAAGGCTGTTTTTTTCACGAGGCCACAAATATTTCAAATTTAGACCAGTTGTCTAGGTAAATGTCTTCAAATCTACAAAATGACTCACTGAAAGGTATTTAACGACGTCAGCAATGGAAAAGCATGGAGAGTCTTATGACGGAGGACCCCTCATGGGCCAGGCTTACCTTATAGTGAGTCATTCTGTGAGGTAAAAATGATGGAGTTAATCACAGATCTATTCTGAAACTCGCAATCCTGCCAGAATTACGCCACCATCATGTAAATCATGCTGCAAAGTGGAAAACAGGTTTCACCTCAGTCAAATCCATCAATTTTTGTTTTGATTGTTGCAGTAACCAAGCAGTAAAGCTCAAGCTTTGGATTCTGGAAGCCACCCTAATATTTCACTGGGTCAATAAGCAGCACAGCTTTGGATCTGGGCAGAAGCCTTAACGTCAAACGTGTAATTTCATCTCGATGCACAAAACACGTCTCTTTAAAACAGTGCTTGTTTTGAAATGTTGAGCTCCTTCCCAGGCATATTAACCACACAATTTCATTAAGATATGCTGATGAAGTCAGAACCAGCAGAGTGAAAGATAAACAGATCATGGGGTTAAAGTGGCGGAGGAAGAAGGGAGGAGGGACTACCATTTCCACCTGAGATGATATATGTAAGCCCATGGGAGGAGGAAGAGCAGGGTCAGGCATCGCAGGGAAGGCTACCACCACCACTGACGACCTCTCCCTCCCAGGAGAAAGACAGGAGGGTGCCATTTCCCTGCATAACAAGGAATCCACCCAGGGCACTGGATTGTTGGCAGCTTCCCTATAATGCCCACTCCAGTCCCAAAATTTCTACTCAGACTTGATTCTATCTCCAAGTGGGTAGCCATGTTGGTCTGAAGCAGCAGAACAAAGGAGAGGGGTTGGAATGCCCTTCCCAAGGTGGGAGCTGGGGATCTCCTGGTTTTACAGCTCATCTCAAGGTGACAGAGATCAGTTCCCCTTGAGAAAATGGCTGCTTTGGAGGGTGAATTCCCTAGCATTATCCTCCACTGAGGTCCCTCCTCAGCCCAAATCCCACCTGACTCCACCTCCAAAGTCTTCAGGTATTTCCCAACCCAGAGCTGGCAACCCTAGACAGAGAACATAACTCTGCATAGCTGGTCACCCCACTTCAGGGAAGGGGATGTTTCATGGATGTCTCCATTCTTGGGAGGAGATGAATGGTACATAGTGGTAGGTTCTCAGTTATTTACTCTTGGTGTCCCGAATCTGGGGATGCATCTGTTCATTAGTCTCCAATCTTGACATAGAATCATAGACAGATTTATTTCCTTCCCTATCTTCCCTCCCCCAGAGCTGAATCCAAACCAATGATAATCTTATATGTTTAAGCTTGTTATACTTGTATCATCCTTGAATCTGTTAAACGTCTCGGTTCTTTGGTGTTCTAATTTATTGCTCCCCCTCTGCCTAGATGTGCGTGGACTAGTAAATCCCCACTCCATTGTGTCTGAAGTTTTACACCTTGACTACAACTTGGTTGGTCTTAAAGGTGCCAGTGGACTCAAACCTTTGAGTCTGTATCTGTGCAAATTGCCATAACCAGGAAAACCTGGTGCAAGATGGTTGGCTTCATGTTCAGCAAACTTCAATTTGCAGGGATTATCTTGAATGAGACTACTGTCCCTCTCTCCAAGTTCAAGTAAAGTTGAATGCACAGAAGTCTTTTCAGCCCACACTGTTTTCTCAGTTTCCTGCTGACCTGGCTCCCTTTCGCTTGTTCTCATGCTTGAATTCGTTGCCTGGTATGAAAGCAATGCAGTGATTTGGGTTTCTGGTTCATTGGGTGCCAAGAGTTCTGCTTGTGCAGTTCCGGCAAGCCGCAATAGAGATCTGGGTATAGAATCATAGAACCATAGAGTTGGAAGGGGCCATACAGGCCATCTAGCCCAACCCCCTGCTCAACGCAGGATCAGCCCTAACCATCCAGTAGGCATGCTTTTCATTTTTCTGACCCAGATGCAGAACTTTACACTTATCTTTATTAAATTGCATCTTGTTCTCATTTGCCCATTTTTCCATTGTGTTCAGAACTCTGTCTCTATTTGTATATTTGCCAGGCCTCCCAATTTGGTGTCACCTGCAAACTTGATGAGTAGTCCCTCCATCCCCTCATCTAGATCATTAATAAATGTGTTAAAAAGTACTGGGCCGAGCCCCGAGCCCTGAGGTACCCCGCTACTCACCTCTCTCCAGTCTGATGAAACACCATTGACAACCGCTGAAATTCAGAATAAAAGAGAAGACCGTCATACAGTTCAGGCGGGGCTGGAACGGAAGTGTTACTGAGCTTGTGAACAGAAGGAAAACAGCTCTAGAAAATTGTTGCATAGTGTGATTCCATGTTCAGGTGTTGGGCTAGGATTTGGGGTACTTGAGTTCAGTTCCCATCTCTGCCATGAACCTGAAGCATGGCCCTGGGCTAGCCATTCTTTCTCAGCATAACCAACCTATCGGGGTAGTTGTGAGCCTAAAGGAAAAATGGAGACTCATATGTGCTGCTCTCAGTTTCTTAGAAGAAAAGTGGGATGAGCTGGCCCTAGATGGTGCTGACAGAGTTTAAATATGCATAGGGAGGGCAAAGCACAGGCTATTTAAAGAATAAAATAGTATTTATTCAGAGAAGAAACAACTATGTATAGACTGAGGAGAGAAGAGACCTAACCATCTAGCTAGCTGTTGTCTACAATCATTCTTCAGTTCAAAAGCTGTTCTGGTAGCAAGCAGGGAGGAAGTGTATTCAAAAAGCAGGAAGTCTCCTGATGAGCCAGTCAGGACACTGGAGGAGATAATGTGAAAACCATCAGGAAGTTTCTATCCTGTCTATGCTAAATATACATCTCCTCTGATGCCCCCTGCAGGACACCCTTTATATTCTGCTCAATTAAGCACACTGCAGATTTTGCATATTTGAACAGATAGTGAGGCCACACACACATAAGAAAAAGAAACCCATTGTGGTGGCTGGAATGTTGGGCTAGGATCCGGGAGGCCTGGGTTCGAAAACTTGTTGGTTGTCCCTGTACTGAATCCTGGAGATACTTAGGCCGATCTTTCCGTGGATGCCAGGAAGTATCCAGCTGGCCGTTTGTCTTTCCCCTGAGAACCAAGGCCATATGCTGATAAGACAGGGCTCCCTGCCTTGAGGGGGGAGCAGAGGTAATTGGAGACCAGACCAGCTGTATATTTCAAAGGAATGCAAAGTTTGGAGGGGGGGGGGCTGAGCCTGAAGAAAGCAGCTACCTGGAGCAGAAGCCAAATTTCCTGGGCAACCCAGGGAACCAAAATGAACCACATATGAGAGCAGCCACTTTCTCCAGTGGAAGTGTTCCCCATCACCTGGCACTGAGTTCTAAACCCAGGAGATCTCCAGTCGCCACTTGGAGGTTGGGAAGCCTAACTGGGGTGCAGATCCTGCCAAAAACTCCTGCCAAAACCTAACCTGTAAAGTAGTAACTTTGCTATGTCTTGGCCTTTCTGCATTTTGAGTCACAGCCATGGAAATAGATCTGTGGGAGGCAGACCATTCCAAAACAAGAGGGTGAGCCGAACTTGGGAGGAAATGAAGCACAGACGACTGACGCTGAAGCGGAGGCAATGTCTTTTGCAGCTTGCTCATGGGAAGTCTGGCAGGAGTGGGGTGGAAAAGGGAAGCGGAGAACACGTCTGACACGACACTAGCCACGCCAGTGAGTCACCCGTGAGCAAGCGTCTGTTGTGCTCTGTGAAAGTGAAAAATGAATGCGTGTACTCCTGCACTCTCTGTTACAAAAAAGAAAGGGGTTGCGAAACAGAAAGAATACATATTTGAATGGTGGGTAATGGCTCAGCTTTTGTCAACTTTTTTACTCTTGTGAAACACCTGAAATATTCTTCAGGCTTTGAGAAACCCCAGAAGTGATGCAATCATGCAGAATACGGTTAGGGAGCATAGCTGTGGATACACTCACCCAGGGCCCCTCCCCTCCCCACTGCCCCCAGGACCATCATCGGCCATTTTGGGAGGGGTGGGTCAACGTAACCATGTAGGGTCATATCACCCAATAAATATTTAACAAATTTAAAACAGATATATAGAAATTAATCAACTACCACCCATTCGGGAAACCCTTCCGGGGCTGTCCAGAAATCCCCGGGGTTTGACAAAACCCTGGTTGAGAAAGCCTCATCTAGCTCCTTACAGTCATCCTTACTTGGATCTGAAAATCAACTCTCCTGCCAGGTTTTGAAATAGCCTTGCCCCCTAAAGGACTGAAGACTGTCTCAAACTGTATTCGGAGCAGCATGCAAACCTTGCCCCTGTAATTCAAATGAATCAATCCTGAATGAGGAGGAAACATTTGTGGGGAGTGTCTTTGGCGTACACTAATCTAGCTGGACAGCCGCAAATCTCTCTCTTGAACAGGGTTGTCAGATCCTGACTGGGAAACTCCTTGAGATGGAGGAGCGGATTCTGGGGAGGGCGAGGTTGGGGGAGAAGAGGGACCTCTGTGGGGTTGAATGGCACAGAATTTTCTCCAGAGGAGCTGATTGCTGCAGCCTAGAAATGTTGTAATTCCAGGATTTTTCCAGGCTCCACTTGGAGGTCCCAATACGAAAAGAACCCACTGGCACCCTTTTCATAGTGGTTTCTTCTGTGTGTCCCCCTCTATATTATTCTTGCCCACCCAGAGGTGGGCAACCCTCCTTGTTAAATGCAAATCTGCCCCCTGGTTATGTAACAAGTGAATGGGGGGGAGGGGATTAAAAAACCCCCAAAAGAGCCTACAGGTGCGAGTTGCACTTACCTCCCTCAACCAGACCCAGGATACCAATTCTCATTTATCCTTTTGATGTTTGTCACTGGCTGTAAAAGACTAAAGCTGCAGCACACTGGCATTTTGTTAACTTAAACTGACTGGCCTCATCTCTCTCAAAAACACACACTTGTTTCCTTCCAGTTTCAGACAGCCTGTTTGCAATTGATTTCTTCCAGTTCCTTTGTATCCGTCTTTTCACAGCAGAAGCCTCAGGTCAAACACACACACACACACACACCGCGTCCCCCTCAGTAACCTCCACCGAGGGAATGAACAGCTTGGTGTTGTGGTTAAGAGTGGCAGCTTCTTATCTGGCGAGCCGGGTTTGATTCCCCGCTCCTCCACATGCAGCCAGCTGGGTGACCTTAGGCCAGTCACAGAACTGTCCTCACAGAGCAGTTCTGTCAGAGCTCTATCAGCCCCGCCTCCTTACAGGTTGTCTGTGGGGAGAGGAAGGAAAAGGTGTTTGTAAATCTTTGAGTCTCCTTTGGGTAGTGAAAAACGAGGCATAAAAACCAACTCTGTTTCTTCTCTATCCAAGCAAATAGCTCTGGATTCATGCATGCTAGATTCACAGCTGCCTACACATGCACAAAGATTTGAGGATTGTTTTTCTATATCTGTTTTGTTTATTTAAAAAGTTATCGACCCACCTTTCTCCCGAGCATTTCAGAAAGAGTCTCTAGTCAGCTTTTGTCTTTTCTACCCTTCCTCACTGTGGACGCCTTAACTAAAGGGGAGAATCCACTGGAATCGAAGGACAGAGATGCTTTCAGGGGTAGTTATTTCTGTGGTGCATTATTCAGCTGATGTGTGCTGATCAGGGGGTGAGCCTTTCTATGTGCCTTGAATCCAGCATAAGGTGGACTCTGAAAATGATTTAAACAAAGAGGTTCCTCTTGTCATTCTATGCTACTTTGGGCTGACACCTCTGGGCTGGGATATACCTGGAGACATTTTTTGGGAGGGGAGCCAGGAGTGGGGTGGCTTGGGGTTTCCCAATGGTAAAAAAGTTGAGAAAGGATGCTTTATGCTCTATAGGCAGTCTAGAGGAACCAGATGGCCACTGTGTGAAATAGGATGCTAGACTGTTGGCCTGATCCAGCCCTCACTTCTTATGCCATAATCATTGTCATCATAATCAAACTTTATCGGTATTCCTTCTTCTTATGTGCTTAAGTGGCAAAAGGTAGTTCTGGGAATTCATGGTAGCCGTTTTGTGGTTAGTTTCAACCCTATTGAAGTCAAATTTTTTGGCACCCCATTATCTGTTCTTAAAATTCTAAAAAGTGGCCACAGGCTCAACAAGGACCGTTTCCAAATGGATGCTCCACTTTGCCTTGACATCCTATCTGCAGAGGTTGGGAACTCCTGATCTAGATCTGTGTTGTACAGGAAGTCTGCATTGTGACACTTTTGAGAGGTAATATAATATAATTTGCAGTACCATGCAAATTCTTATTTCCTTACTCACATTTTATTTTGATATAATGTTCTGCCTGGGCTCCTTTGCACATTGTTGGCCCACATTCTCCATTGGTAACATTATCAAGAATCAAGTTTGGTTTATATATTACCATATCTCATTCTCAACATGGCCAAATCTATGGATAGTTAAATCTGGAGACTGGGGGCATGAACAGACATGACAGATCTTTCTACAAACCTGAGAAGCCAGAATTTTGCAAATTAATCCAAAACCTTAAAAAGGGTTTTTACAAACTCACAAATAATAGAAGCAGCTCCCAATAAACAAATGTCCTCTGTGACTGCCAAAACATGATTTCCCAGCTGAAGCCTTTTTTGTCAGTGGGAGGGGACAAAGCACTATCTATGCAGTTATAGTCAACAGTACTAGATTTGCATATATCAGCAGAGCTCTGTCAGAGACACGGTATATTTTATGTTCCAGTCCATTTCTATTTTAATATGACTGAGTTGGAGAGCAATCATGAAACCAGTATGGCAAGCAAGAAAAATAGCTCCAACGGATTTTTTTATGGTCTAGGTTTGCTGTTAAGCCTGGATAAAATTAGCTTCTTGAAAAAGACATATCAGTGATGCAGACAGAAAACATAATATTTAGTCAGGAAGTGATAGGTGTCAACAGTTGTGAGGAGTTTTGAATCTTTTTGCTTTTCCCTGCGGGGAAGAGAAAACAATATCTATGCTCAATTGGCAAACAATTGACCTTTGAATACAGAAGCAGAGATCTTTCCTGGTGGGATTTGGAAAGCCAAGGGCAGCAGAGCATTAAATGAAGAGGACTTAAATCAGCTGCAAGAAATTCCGGAAGATCAGAGGTTGGGCTGTCAAAATGTCACTGACATGCCCCCGAGAAGAACCACCAAGACTATAACTGAAGACCTCTTCCAACCTTACAAATTCTGGACACACATGTAGCTGCCTTATACACAGTCAGACCACTAATCTAGCAGAGTGTCGTGGTTCGGTCCTTGGTGGCTTGGGAACGGGACCGAACCCCGCCATCAGAGGCGCCCGCGATCACGGAGGTAGGGCATGGTGATCATAGGCAAGCCGGCAGCTGGGCGCCCCACCCGATCGTTGAGGTGGCAATGGCCGCTAAAGAACCTCAATGTCCTCCTCCACCTTTTGACAAGGGCCCGGAGATGGCCCTTTGTTCCAGGAAAATGGGCCATCAGGAACCCCGGAAAACCTCGCATATGTGCATGAGTCATGATTGTATCAGCATGTTCCCTCCGCAAGTACTGGGTGGGGCAATACAGCCTAAGGAGGTGGGTTTTGTATAAAAGGGAGCTTCCACCTGGAGTTCGGTGGAAGCTCTTACTCCATACCAGCGGACTCCACGTTGCTGAAATAAAGCTTGTTCCTGTTGTATCGTTCACCAGGCCTGGCGTGACGTTTTCTTCAAAGGGGCACCCTGTTTTTTCAGTTAGCAAGCGGGTTCCCGACATCGTAAGAGCTTCCCACCGAACTCCAGGGTCGGCATCGCATCCGAGCGCTTATCGGGACGGATCCAGAGATGGCGTTTTCAAGCAACGGGGCGGTCTCGACCCCCACGGACCCCGGGAACATGAGTTTAATGTCCCCGGGAGATTTCCTCCGAAAATCGGGGGCCCAGGAGCAGCTGTCCGGGACCCCGAGACCCTCGGCAGCGGCGGCCAAGGGAAGGCGCCGGGCCATGGGTTTCCCAAGCACGGCGGGGAGCGCGCCGAGGTCTGGGGGGTTGGCCCCAACCTGGGACACCCAGCTGAGGCAGGCGCTTCGCCCGGTAGGACCTGAGGAATCCCTAGAGGACCTGCGGCGGGCCATGGCGGACTTGGCCAGGCGCTTGCAGGCAGCTGAAGCCCGTGAGCAAGCTCGGGCCGGGCCCGGAGGGACTGGTAATACAACGGCGGAGGGGATCGCGTCGAGTGAGGACGTCTCCAGCGACGAGGACGAGCCCGGTACTGGTGAGCGGGCCCCGGACCCCGACCCGGAGCAGTTTTCAGTCCCGAGTAGGCGAGACGGCCAGCGGAGAGGCGAGATAGCAGAGGATCTCGGGGGAGCGGGTGAGCCGACGGGGCGGCGAGAGCCGGACCAACGCAGGAGCGACGTGCAAGGCAGGGAGCGGCACGGCGTCGTTGGGCAAGTTGGTAGCCGGTGGAGCGGAGCAGGACGAGACGGCGGACGCCGAGAATCCCGGATCCGGAGGGGGTCGGACTACTCTCCAAAACGTTCCCCCCCAGAGCTTAAGGCGCGTTTCGACGGGACGCCGGACGACCTCCCGCAGTTCCTCCTCCACGCGCTGACGCATGCCCGGAGGTATGGAGACCGGTATGTGGACTCCGAGGACTTGGTCTGGGGGGTGGCCTCGTGTCTCCAGGGCAAGGCGGGTCAGTGGTACCTAGGGTTGGCCGAGCGCGGCGACCCGGCAACTCGGGACCTGCAGGACTTCGTGGTCGCGCTCCGCCGACGATTCCAGGACCCCCAGGCTGAGGACAAGGCAAAGAGTCGGATCAAGGGACTTCGACAGGGTACTAGGGGGGTTATGGACTATATAGACATTTTCCGGAGGGAAGCAGGCAAGGTGTTCTCCTTGAACGAGGAGACCCAAATCGAGTACTTCCGGGAGGGCCTTAACCCGAAGCTCAGGGAATGGGCCGTGATCAAGGGGACGGAAGAAGATCTGTCTACACTGGAGGGGTGGTGTTTTGTGGTCGCCAAGCTGGAAGCCAGCCTGGGTTGGGCCGCCGCACCCCCCCGGGAGGCCAAAGGCGGGTCAGCCGAGGCGCCGAGACCGGGCCCCGACAACTCTCGCCCCAAACGACCCCCGAACCCCGAGCGGGAAAGGAGACGCCAGGAAGGTCTGTGCCTGAAATGCGGGGGGTCAGGACATTTCGCAGCAGCGTGCCAACGGCAAGGGGGGGAGGACCGCGGGCTCTCCCAGGGGGGAGGTGCGACACGCCCCCAGCAGGCACGCCGGGCGGAGGACCTCCGCAACGAACCGGGAAGCGCCCAGGCGACGGGAAACGGCCAGGACCTGCTGTAGACGGCGCCGGGCAGCAGGTCCCGCGGTGCGAGGGAAAACCCCTACAGCATGAGGCGCGACCTCCGAACGTGGTAATTTTAGAGCTCCGGAACCCGGAGAACGGACTAAGTTGGGTGGGGGAGGCTCTTTTGGACTCTGGATGCGACCACAGCATGGTCCACCCCCAGATAGCCCGGGCTTTGGGGCTACCGAAGCGCATTCGGAAGGTTCCCCTGGTTTTCGTCCAGATGGACGGCAGCCCGATTCAGGGGGGACCTTTCGGGGAGGAGGTGGGTCCTATCGCCATCCACATAGGGGACCACCAAGAGCTGCGGTGGCTGATCCAGGTCCCCGTAGCGGGATATCGGGCGGTGTTGGGCCTGGATTGGCTGAAGGAACACAACCCCGTGGTGGACTGGCGGGCGGGGACCCTGAAGTTCGACTTGACGGTGGGTGCACGGCATCGGGTCCCCCACGAGAATTCCAGCCACAAGAGGACGGCGGCGCGTCCCAGGGGAGCGGCGGCGGCGCAGCAGGAGAAACCAGAGCCCGAGGTCCCGCCAGAGTACCGAGACCTCGCAGCCGTTTTCAGCGAGCGGGAAGCGGACGAGCTACCCCCACACCGCCGCACGGACTGCGCTATCAACATCCCAGAGGGGGCGGTACTACCCAAAGGGCGCATCTACAAGATGAGTGAGGGTGAGCTCAAGGACCTCCGGGCGTTTTTGGGTAAAAATCTGGCCCGAGGTTTCATCCGGCCCGCTTCCAGTCCCATGGGAGCTCCAGTCTTGTTCGTCCGGAAAAAGGATGGGTCCCGACGGCTGTGCCAGGACTACCGGGGCCTCAACGCCATCGCAGCGGGGAACGCTTACCCCCTCCCGCTGATCCCGGATTTGCTGGCCCGGCTGGGCAAAGGGACTCTGTTCACTAAGCTGGACCTAAGGGAGGCGTACTACCGGGTACGCATCCGGGAGGGGGATGAGTGGAAAACAGCGTTTAACTGTCAATTGGGACAATTCGAATTTAAAGTGATGCCGTTCGGTTTAAGCGGGGCACCTGGGGTTTTCATGAGTCTAATTAATGAGGTGTTGCAGGACCTTCTGTTTCAGGGGGTGGTGGTTTATTTGGATGACGTCCTGATCTACAGCCAAGATCCCCAAGAGCACGTGACCCTGGTGAGGGAGGTGTTAAAGCGCCTGCTGGCAAACCACCTATACGTGAAGCTGGCTAAGTGCGAATTCCACCGTCCCTCCCTGGACTATTTGGGCTACCGCATCTCAGCCCAGGGCATAGCTATGGACCCCGAGAAGGTGCAGGCGGTGCTGGCCTGGGAAAGGCCCCGCACCCGGAAACAGCTACAAAGCTTCCTGGGGTTTGCTAACTTTTTTAGAGGCTTCATCCCCAGATACTCCTCCGTAGTGGCTCCCCTCACGGACTTGCTAGGTACCAAGGGGAGAGGTCCTCGCGCCACGCGGCCCAGCGCAGCGCTCGGCTGGAATGAGAAATCGGAGGCAGCGTTCCTGGCCCTCAAGCAAGCTTTCGCGTCTGAGCCCACGCTACTGCACGTCGACCCAACCCAGCCGATGGTGGTACAAGTCGACGCCAGCGACGCAGCAGCCGGGGCGGTTCTCCTGCAGCGAGACAAGGCGGGACAGCTGAGGCCGGCGGCCTACCTCTCACGAAAATTCGCCGAAACGGAGCGGAACTGGTCTACCTGGGAGAAGGAGGCGTTTGCGATTAAGTTCGCCCTCACCGAATGGCGGCATTGGCTGGAGGAAACAGAGGAGCCGTTCGAGGTCTGGACAGATCACAAGAATCTGGAGGCGCTCCGGCAACCGCGATCCCTGAACGCCAAGCAGATGAGGTGGGCGGAGTTCTTTTCACGGTACAATTTCAAGCTTGGTCACATCCCCGGCAAAGAGAATTTCCTCGCGGACGCCCTCTCCCGTCTGCCGCATTATGGGGAGGGGTACGCTCCCTGCACCAGGTCCGTGTTTGGTGAGGAGCAGCTGGGACGGGGGGTCGTCACTAGGCGTCGGGCCAGGGAGGAATGGGAGCCCGACCCGGCGACCGCCCCGCTCCGAGACCGCCTAGTGGCAGCCTACGGGACAGACGAGGAGCTGGCTGAGCTCCGGGACTCTTTGATTTTGGACTCCGGTCTCTGGCGGAGGGGGGAGGCTGTCTACGTCCCGGAAGGGCTACGACGGGAAGCCCTCAGCCTCTGCCACGATGCTAAGACCGCCGGGCACTTCGGTTTCGTAAAATCCTGGAAGTTGGCCCGGCGGCGGTTTTGGTGGCCCAGTCTGCGGCGGGACACAAAAGCTTACGTCAGTGGTTGTCCTGTCTGCCTGACCTGCAAGCCGGGGGTTGGCAAGCCGAAAGGTCTGCTGCACCCGCTCGAGGTCCCGACCCGGCCGTGGTCAGTGATCTCCATGGACTTTATAACAGACTTGCCTCCCAGCAAGGGGAAAACGGTGATCTGGGTGGTGGTAGATCTATTTTCCAAACAGGCCCATTTCATTCCTTGCGCCAGTGTCCCCAGTGCTTCACAGTTGGCTCGGATGTTCCTGGATCACGTGTTCCGACTGCACGGGCTGCCGGACAAGGTGATTTCCGATCGGGGCTCACAATTCGTGTCCCGGTTTTGGCAAGCTTTCCTGCGCCTGTTAGACATCGAGCAAGGGCTGAGCTCCGCTTACCACCCCCAGACGGACGGGCAGACCGAGCGGGTTAATCAAGTACTGGAGCAGTACTTGCGGTGTTTCGGTTCCTATCATCAAGACACCTGGGTGCCCCTGCTCCCCCTGGCCGAGTTCGCGTACAACAACGCAGACCACAGCAGCACGGAGATGTCGCCTTTTGCCGTCGTCTACGGGACAGACCTGAGACACTTCCCGGAGCTTGGAGAGGTCCCCGCCCGGGAATCGGCCGACCTTCGCGAGTGGGGGAAGCGTGCCGGGAGCTGCTGGAAGTCGCTGCAGGAGCAGCTCCACAAAGTCAAGGCAGCGCAGAAAGAGGACGCCGACCGGAAGAGACGACCAGCTGAGGAGATCCGACCGGGGGATCGAGTTTACCTTTCCACCCGGAACCTACGGTTGAATTTGCCCAGCAAGAAGCTAGGCCCTCGGTTTTTGGGGCCTTTCGAGGTCTTGGCCCCGATCAACGAAGTTTCGGTCAAGCTCAAGCTCCCCAAGAACCTCCGGCACATCCATCCCGTCTTTCACGTGAGCCTTCTAAAAAAAACTCCGGACGGTGACGTTTGGCACCCCGTGTTTTCCCCGCCAGCGCCCAAGGTCCTGCCGGGGGGGGAGCACCACGAGGTGGCGGATATCCTGGACTCTAGACTCCACAGGGGGAAGTTGCAGTACCTCGTGGAATGGAAGGACTTCGCTTTGGGGGACCGGGAATGGGTCTGGGCAGCGGACGTCCTTGCGCCCCGACTCACTGAACGTTTCCACAAGCGGTATCCTGGCCGTCCCGGGGGGTTGGAGAATGGACCTTTGGGGGGGCAGAATGTCGTGGTTCGGTCCTTGGTGGCTTGGGAACGGGACCGAACCCCGCCATCAGAGGCGCCCGCGATCACGGAGGTAGGGCATGGTGATCATAGGCAAGCCGGCAGCTGGGCGCCCCACCCGATCGTTGAGGTGGCAATGGCCGCTAAAGAACCTCAATGTCCTCCTCCACCTTTTGACAAGGGCCCGGAGATGGCCCTTTGTTCCAGGAAAATGGGCCATCAGGAACCCCGGAAAACCTCGCATATGTGCATGAGTCATGATTGTATCAGCATGTTCCCTCCGCAAGTACTGGGTGGGGCAATACAGCCTAAGGAGGTGGGTTTTGTATAAAAGGGAGCTTCCACCTGGAGTTCGGTGGAAGCTCTTACTCCATACCAGCGGACTCCACGTTGCTGAAATAAAGCTTGTTCCTGTTGTATCGTTCACCAGGCCTGGCGTGACGTTTTCTTCAAAGGGGCACCCTGTTTTTTCAGTTAGCAAGCGGGTTCCCGACACAGAGGCAGTTCAGATTGGCAGCAGTTCTCCACTCTTTTGTCTCACGAACTGCCTGATCTGACTAGAAATGCCAGGAATCACATGCAAATGGGGAAACCATCACAAATGGCCAAAGGAGCAAATCTTTGGGATTGCAGGAAGGGTAGAAGAGAAATAGGCTGGGACCAATTTATCACATCAGTTTTATATTGTCACAACAGATTTGGCTGGTTCTTGGACTTACAGAGAGATTTCCAGATGGGGCACTACCCTTGAGGGCAGCTGGTGGCCCAGAGCAAGTAGAGCCAGGCCCCAGCAACTTTGCCAATTCCTCAGAGACCACTGGGTTTGGACACTCTATAAGCAGTGGTGGTTGGAGTCAGCTTAGCCGTTGCTTCTTCCACTGATAAGAGGGTGAAGTTTGCAGGGGATGAGCGAATGGCCATTGTTTGCCCTCCTGAGCTGAGTCGCCTTGCAGGGCTAGAGCATAATGCTACAGGGGTCACTCCTCTTGTCTGCTCCAGGGTCATTGTCATTTCCCTATCCACTCCTGCCAGCATCCCCTAATATAGTTAGGTAGACATACTTTACTGACAGTGTCCTTTCAATGGGAATATTAGAGCAGCACTTGAGCAGTTATTAGATGACCCACTTCTCCAGGTTAGTATTCTGGATGTCTAGGGAATTTCATTCTCAATAGCCTCTTATAAACAGGAACTGGTCTTAGATCATTAGACACTGTGTTGACAAAAGATACACTCACTCACACACACAAAAGACCCCGAGTGGCCTGATTAAAGACTCCCTCGCTTTGTCTTTTCATAGCAGCTTTCCAGTTTATTTAAAGTAAACGGCCAATTATTAGAATCACAGTACAGACTAGCATGACGTGGGACCTGGCTGCGTCCGGTAGGAAAAGGCTGCTGTCTTTCAAAGGAAGCCATAACTTTGATGGCATTCCCAGATAAGCTTGCAACCTGAGCAAAGAAGGCTGACAATGAAGGTTGAGCTCAAAGTATGCCTTGTTTCTCATGAACTTTGTCAGCACGGCCGAAAACCAGCAGAATGGACAGCAGTTCCTAAGTGATCGCTTTGACGAGTTCACCTCTTTGGGGAACGCTGTCCTCCCTCTAAATGGACCTGGCCATCAGTGATGTCTTCAAGGAGCCAACCCTGAGGGACTGAACCAGCACTGCCAGAGCCCAGAACTCCTCCAGGAGTTCATTCCACCAAGCAGAAGCCAGGACTGATAATGTCATGGCCCTGGTTGAAGCCAGACATACTTCTTTGGGTCCAGGGACCACCAACCAGTTGGCTTATGCAGAGCAAAGCGCTCTTTGGGAGATGTAGGCAGAGAGGCCATCCCTCATGTATTCTGGGGCCAGACCATGGATGGCCTTAAAGGTGAGGACCAGTACATTAAAACTGATCCAGGATGCAACTTTAAAACTGATCCAGAATGCAACTGAAAGCCAGTGCACCTGCTGAAGCACAGGCCAAATATGGGCTCTCCAAGATGCTCCTGTGAGAACCCAAGCAACTGCGTTCTGGACCAGTTGCAATTTCCAGGTCCGGGATAAGGGTAAGTCCATGTAGAGTGTGTTACAGAAGTTCAATCTACAGGTGACCGTTGCATGGATCACTGTGGCTAGGTGCTCTGGGGCAAGGTAGAGTTCAAGTAGTTTGGCTTGGCAGTGATAGAAGACTGTCAGCCATGCTAGTCTCA
This sequence comes from Paroedura picta, assembly GCF_049243985.1. NCBI lineage: Eukaryota > Metazoa > Chordata > Lepidosauria > Squamata > Gekkonidae > Paroedura > Paroedura picta. Next base: position 162,616,023 of record NC_135370.1, read on the forward strand.
TGATCTATGCCTCCTTGGTAAGGGAGGCATTGAAGATTACACCCAGATTCCTGGCCGGGTACATAGCCATAAGCCATACACCATCCAGGTGGGGCAAGTATGCTTCATCACAATGTCCTTTCCTACCCAGCCACAGGACTTCTATATTTGAAGGGTTGAGTTTCAAGGTTGATCCATCCCATCATGGCTTCCAGGCATCTGGCAAACGACTAATGGAAGGGACCTGCACAATGCAGGAACTCACAACTACCTGCCTACCCACAGTGACCCCGATTTCATGCCCAAATGATCCCCCACACCAAAAATCTCCAGAATCAAGACTGGCATGAAGGAAATTCACCTACCACTCCTCTACGGCAATTAGCAATTCCCTGGGTATGCAAGGAAGGGCCATGAGACAAACACTGGTACATCCCTTCCTGCCCACCAACTCACAATCTGTCTAAGTTCATAAAATCAGCATCTCTGTCAGATGATTATCTAGCCTCTGCTTTAAAAACTTCCAAAGAAGGAGAACCCACCGCCTCCCAAAGAGGCCTGATCCACTAAGAAACTTCACTGTCAGGAACTTCTACCAGATGTTTAGCTGAAAATTATTTTAAATTAATTTCAACCCACTGGTTCTGGTCCGACCCTCTGGCGTAACAGAAAACAACTCTGCTCCGTATTCTATGTGACAGCCCTTCAAGTATTTGAAGATGGTTATTACCTCTTAGTCATCTCTCCAGGGTAAAAAGACCAAGCTCCCTCAACCTTTCCTCATATGTCTAGCTCTTTTCCTGATCCAAATATTCTTCCTCCATAGCACCATCTCAACCGTTTTCTTTCTTTTTATATGCTTGCTTAGTTTAAATAGTGTGAAATTATGGTAGGGACTTTATTTTTCAATAAATTCCTTCTTGGTTAATTCCGAAGTTTGCTTCTACATGAGATTTTTGAGCAGGAGATTCCCCCCCCCCTCCACCCATATACACAAGTAGAAAATCTTGCTTGTTACCCCTCTCATTCAGCAAGTCTCCTAGAATCACTAATTCCTCCATCATATATTCAGAAGAGAAGTCTGTTTTGGTAACACCACCACCAGTCTCTAGTCATTTATTCAACGTTGGGCACCATTTTGTTCAATTCAACCCTTTATATTGCTTGACAACTCATTTGACAACACGAGCCTACCCAGGGAGTGGCGAGAAATAAATCAAATAATACTAATACTAATACTAATACTAATACTAATCATAATCATAATCATAATCATAATCATAATCATAATCATAATCATAATCATAATCATAATCATAATCATAATCATAATAATAATCATAATAATAATCATAATAATAATCATAATAATAATCATAATAATAATAATAATTTATTCCACCAGTATCCTTTTCCAGGAGAAGGTTGAGTTCCAAGAAGATCTCCGGATTATCCCACCCTTCCATTATGCCATGGATACCTCTTCATTTTCTTCAGTCAGACAGAATTACAGGAAGCTGATAATGGATTCTGCAGAAGAAAAAACTTTATTCCTTAGAGATGTTTTAAAAGTAAACAACTTGCCTGAGAAAATGGGGGAGGGAGTCTTCTTTTGTTACTTTTTTGTAGAAGTGCAATAATAAACCCCCAGCATTCCTGCTTTTATTTTTTGACATGTCAGGGGTCAGCTGGGAAAGGATTTCTTGCTTGCTTGTTTTTATGCCCAGAAATAGAGCTATTTCAGAAAGGATTTCTATTTGTGTTTTGAGTGTGTTGCGACTATACTTTTCTAAAAAGAATAGGAACAAACACCTTCAAAATAAGGGTGGTGTGCAAAAAAACCCCAAACACCCAGAAAACAACTCCCTAAAACACTTTTACTTGTATCCCTCGTTTGTTTGTTTCTTTGTTTGATGTTTCCTCCTTCCTTCCTTTGTTTCTTACATTCTTTCTTCCTTCCTGGCTGGCTTGCTTTGCTCTGTTTTTTAACCCCTTGTTTTGTTCTATGCCTGCCGCCCCACCGCAGTTGGCAACTTCCAGGTAGGTTTTATATATGAAACCAGCAGACACCATCACATACCAAAACAGACCTATTTGGCACAAACAATACATTTGTTACAATAAAATCAGAGTCCAGTAGCACCTTTAAGACCAAAAAAGATTTATTCAGGACGTGAGCGTTCGAGTGCAAGCTTTGTGTTGCATTCTTTGACACTGTCCCACTGTACTTTGTTACCAGCTTCCACGAGGGCCTCAAACTCTCTCTGAAATACAGCCAATCTGCAGAATACAGAGATCCATTCCCCAGAGGAAACATCATACACCATCACATCCTTGCTGAGCTCATTCACACCCCCAGACTCCATCATCTCTGTTCCCTGCTCCAGTTCTCCCAGAATTTCCTAAACCAGAGTTTGCAACCATACCGAGCACTAGCATCCAGGGGCGTACTGCTTCTGAATATGGAGGTTCCATTTATTATTATTATTATTATTATTATTATTATTATTATTATTATTATTATTATTGAATTTATTTCCCGCCACTCCCTTGCGGCTCGTGGCGGGTTACAACAGTATAAAAACCCCATAAAATACATTAAAACCAATTAACATGTCAATAGTTAATGACTACCTGGCAAGAGCGGCTAATCAACTACCCATTCCCCCCCTAGCAAGTGGAGAGGGGATACTGATGGTACTCGTGTCTAATCCCAATCCTCAGGTCCTGGGGGGGCGTAGATGTTAAGCCTGGTCTCAACCGTAAACCTGGCGGAAGAGCTCCGTCTTGCAGGCCCTGCGGAACGATGGAAGGTCCCGCAGGGCCCGCAGCTCTCCCGGGAGCTCATTCCACCAGGCAGGGGCCAGGACCGAGAAGGCCCTGGCCCTGGTCGAGGCCAGGCGTGCTTCCCTAGGGCCGGGGATGATTTATCCTTTCTAGTAGCTGCCAATGGACCAGTCTTCTTTTGTCTGATGTCTTTGTAATCCTAGCAGCAATTGCTACACCTGCTGGCACTGAATTCCACAGGGTACCCCAAGATTAGGCTTGGCTGCATTCAAAACAGCTCCGCGGACTGCCTTTCCATGGGCATTTTGGGCTAAAGTGGGAGGAGGGAGGCAAGAACGCTGTGCCCTGCAGGGTGGACAATTGTTTTATCCATGGAAACATTTAGGAGGATCCTAGCCTTGGTGCCTTTGACTTTTCTTGCTGTAAGTGAATTCCAGAAATACAATCTCAGAAGGCTTCCGGTTTCTAATATGTTCAGTTCCACTGTGGTAACACTTTCGGTGATGTGGCCTCCCTGCAACATGATATATCAATAATATAAAAGGACCCCAGCAGTTCCATCTTGCCTGATTAGTGAAATGCAGCCACTCACAGTCATCACTGGCCGTCTTCAAGCAGCAGCTGGACAGATCCTTATCATGGCTGCTTTGGATCGATTCTGCATTGAACAGGGGGTTGGACTAGATGACCTGAACAGCCCCTTCCAAATCTAGGATTCTATGATTGGTTGGACAGGAGAGTCTTGGTGGATGAGGCGGCCATATAACCAGAACAATAGTGACCTAGGCTACCATGTTAAGGACACTTTCCTGGGAGTAAGTTCCATGGAATGCAGTAGAATTTACACCTGAGTAGACTTCCAAAGCACACTTCCCTAGTCTGCATTTGTGTTTTAATCTGTATCAGGTGAATTATAGAATAAGAATTATAGAATAATTTCTACAGATTAAAAATATAAATGCAGGCTAAGGAAGTATGCCTTGGAAGTCAACTTCCAAACTACCCATCTACTTTCAAGCTACCCGGCTATTGGGCCCTCCAGAATGACCCCCCCAAAATCAAATCAAAGATGCCCATGGAGACATCCTGCATGATCCAGTATCAACGACCGGGTAACAGTTAATTATGGTTTTAAATGTCTTAACGATTCATGCTATTTTATGGTATTTTAACAATATTAATTTTCAGTATAAATTATATTTTGTATTGTAAATTAGTATGCTGTACACTGCCCTAAGCCATCTGGGTGGACAGTATACAAATTCTATTATTAGTAATAATAATTGATGATGATGATTGATGCAAGAAGAGTGTTTCTTCAGAAACAGTTTCTATTTGTGCTTCTGTGTGTGTTGCAACTTCTTTGGCAACCTACAAAAAAGAAAATAAAAATTAAATTGAGACGAGTTTGTAAAAAATTGCTGCCACTGGTAGGCGTAACCAATAGATTAGTCCATAAGCAGGGGGAGGGGGTAACGGGGGTGGCATGGGAGGGCAGGAGGGGGATTTTAACTGTTTTACTGTTTTTTTTAATGTGTACGGGTTGTGATCCGCTGTGAGGCAGCTGTGCTGGACACGGCAGAATATGAATGTGAGGAATAAATAAATAAAATACATAAAATGCCGGATGCTGCAGGCAAAAATATGGAGTGAGGGGATGTTAAATAGTTGCCATTTGGCATCCCTCTCTGGAATAGGTGCCTGAGGATTCATTTAGTTGAGCGGCTGAGGGTTATTTTAAGACACTTGAATGAGAGAAGCTCTGTTTTCGTGGCCGGGTTTTCTTTCCCCTCTCAGCCGCTCTGAACGGGTTGTGGGGAAAGGCTGTGTGCGTCTCAGGTGAGATTGCATTCTGGACAGCCTGCAGTCAGGTTGGCATGGAGGGCATCGCCTTGCAACCTTCCCTAATGGCCAAGAAAGCAGGAAAGCAATTGTTTCAGAGAGAAGTTCTTTCCCCCTCCCTGCTGGTGACTTGGGGCGTGCCAACTTGTGAGGAGAGGGTTGTGGCACCCCGTTCAGGTTTGCTTCAGGTGCGGCATGCCTCAAATTGTGCACGGCATTGACTGTCCTTTAGGCGTTCTTCCTGAGAGTTAAGCAAGACAAGGCAATGTGGAATTTGCCTCAGAGAGGCCTTGAGCGCCTGGAGTCCGATAGATGGGAACCGAGCGCCCTCTACTGGCAGCACGGAAAACACTTTCCAGGGCTACTTCGAAGGTTATTTTTAACACCAGCCCTTCTGCCTTGGAGTGTTTGGATCACAGAATCACAGAAACCTAGAGTTGGAAGGGGCCATACAGGCCATCTAGTCCAACCCCCTGCTCAACGCAGGATCAGCCCTAAGCATCCTAAAGCATCCAAGAAAAGTGTGTATCCAACCTTTGCTTGAAGACTGCCAGTGAGGGGGAGCTCACCACCTCCTTAGGGAGCCTATTCCACTGCTGAACTACTCTGATTGTGAAAAAAAATTTCCTGATATCTAGCCTATATCGTTGTACTTGTAGTTCAAACCCATTATTGCGTGTCCTCTCCTCTGCAGCCAACGGAAACAGCATCCTGCCCTCCTCCAAGTGACAACCTTTCAAATACTTAAAGAGGGCTATCATGTCCCCTCTCAACCTCCTTTTCTCCAAGCTGAACATTCCCAAGTCCCTCAACCTATCTTCATAGGGCTTGGTCCCTTGGAGAGGGCTTTTATGTTTGAACGGCTCTCAGACCCTTCGAACAGGCATGGAAACATTTTCCTTCCCTGAACAGACAAGTGAGAAGTCCCTTTCTGAAATATTCATGATTACTTGCACTAGGAAAAACCTCCGTTGTTTACTTTCTCTGCAATGACATTAAGACACCTCTTTTCCCCCAAAAAATGAACTGGACACGATCAAATTACCGGGAGAGGTTATGATCATTGTTTAGATGAATTACGCTGTACAAAAAGGTTGTGTGCAACATATCACAGTGAACGTCTTGGGAACCCCCATTGCCCCCTTAAATGGGCCTCCCCCTCCATTCACCTCGAGGCTGTTCCCATTGCTAAACTGAATCCTAAGACACAAACATAAAAAGCAGATGGATTGATACGTAGGCAAGAAGCGAAGCATTGTAAGATTTTATTATGGGTTTAACTGTGTTTTTATAATGTTGTCTGTGTGGGATAAATGTTGTAAACCACCCTGAGCCTGCTTGCAAGGAGGGACGGTCTAGAAAAGGAAGGAAGGAAGGAAGGAAGGAAGGAAGGAAGGAAGGAAGGAAGGAAGGAAGGAAGGAAGGAAGGAAGGAAGGTCTTTGTGTGTTGGGGACCTTAATGAACAACATAAGGGGGAAATATGGGTGTGCAAGGAGAGGAGGAAATTGTCAAAATATTCCTATCTGTCTTGGAAGACCATTGTCATGCCAAGAAAAGCATGCATTTTCATATTATCCTTGTGAAGCTTGTGTTGGACCTTACTGGGGCTCTAACTGCTCCAGCCAAAACTTTGTTGTGATTAAAGGTGCCACTGTAGCATTGCTCCCACACACACACTTTGAGGATTTACGAAAGTGATGTCAGCATGACACGTCATCAGGGAGTGACACTCTGGCCTTGGGGCAAAACTCTATAGTTTGAGGCCGATTTTTTTACCATAGAGTTTTCCCCAAAGCCAAAACATCACCCCTGATGTTTCCAATGTGCTGATGTCATTTCCAGGTGAGACTGGCATGCCAGGCACTCTTCTGGGTTTTGGTATGTATGGGAGTTGGGGTGCTCCTGGAGAGTGTCCCCCTCCCCTGCCAACATCACCTAACAATGCTAACTGTAAGGGTCAGTTCCTCCAGAGGAGATGGTTGCTTTGCACAGTGCATTTGGTTGGATTCTACTCTGCTGAGGTCCTTTCCCAGGCTCCATCCCTAAAGCCTCCAATATTTCCCAATGTAGAGCTGGCAGCTCAAGGAAGTGAAATCTTATCTGTTGTTTCATTCCTGTGATACTTTTCCTCCTAGAGAGCCCTACGGACGGCAATCTCCATATGAACAATATTTGAGTCCAGTGGCACTCTTAAGACCAACAAAGTGTCCTTTTGTGTGCAGGCACACTTTTGTCAAAAGCAGCAAAACAGAGCATCCTCAACCATCACATATAGGTAGTGGTAGCAGTGGGGTGTTAATTTCCAGAAAGGGCTAGCTAGAGTCAAGAGGCACAAGAAACTGAGTATTAATAGCTGAGATTAGATTAAGGCCGTTGTCAAGATCTGTGAAAGGCCATAAATAAGTATACAAATGCAAGAGCTAACGAACAGACACAAGAAGTAGTCTGGGTCCAGTGGGAGCTCCAAGGGGAACAAAAGTCAGCTCTGGGCACCAGCAGGAACTGGGTCCAGTGGCAGCCTTCAGAAACCAGTGGGGGAGGTTTAATCCCCCAAGATTCTCAGTTGCTGAACTAAAAAGTCACCGTTCTGTAGCAATGGTGTGAAATTGCTGGAATAGAAGTCATCAAGAAATTTAATTGCTTGCCCCCGAGGGTTGAACAAGGGCTTGAAATTCCTCAGAAATCGCAGGTGTTAATTAACCTGACACACATTATCACAAACTCCTGATACCGTGAACTGTCTTTGTACTGAGTTCCATTTACACTTTACATAATTACGACATTCCTTGTTCTTCCTACATCCCATAGCTCTCCCCCCCCCACCCCATTTTTCTTGATCTCCTATGGGGGAGTCTGCCTACCTGTAGAACAGTGGTCCTCAACCTTTTTATCACCGAGGACCGGTTAATGCTTGACAATTTTACTGAGGCCCGCGGGGGGAGGTAGTCTTTTGCCGAGGAATGTCGCCACTGCCGCCTGAGCCCCTGCTCCACTTGCTTTCCTGCAGGCGCCCCTGACTTCCCGCCATCCGCTGGGGGGTGCTGCCAGCAGCAGCTGTGCAGTCCCACGCTGAGGGGGAGCCCCAGCCATGGCGGTGCCTGGAGAGCACCAAAAGTGAGCCAGCAGCAGAGTGGCAGGGCAGTCCCCGAGGCAGCAGCTGGGGAGGACGAGGAGGAGCCGTGGCTCAGTACCGACTGATCCACGGACTGGTCCCGGTACCCGGACCGAGGGTTGGGAACCACTGCTGTAGAAGACCCACCTTATTCACTTGACAAAGTTAGTCCTTGTCAACAAAAGTTTAACCTGGAATAAACAGTCTTTATCTTATCATAAGACTCCTCTTTCTTCTTGGTGAAACCCACTCACAGTTTCCTCCCTGGAAATGTTTAAAAGATGAAGGAGATCAGTCACTGCTCCTCAGTGATGCTGAACTACAGCAGCTGGAATGGAACGCACCTCAGTAGGAAGAAGGGTCTCCTCATACCAGCAGCTTACGGTGGATCTTGACTGGATAGATTTGTACTGTGGGCACAAGAGTCAGAATGCTCATTCTCATTACAAATGGTTCTTGTCTACTTTCTCTTCCTGGAGATCAATGATCAAGCAGTAAGCAAAACCAATGAATAAATGAGTGCAGCTTGGTGTAGTGCTTAAGAGCGGCGGCTTCTAATCTGGTGAGCCGGGTTTGATTCCCCGCTCCTCCGCGTGCAGCCAGCGGGAGGACCTTGGGCTCATCACAGCCCTGATAGAGTTGTCATCTGGGAGCAGTTTTGTTAGACTTCTCTCAGCCGCACCTACCTCACAGGGTGTCTGTTGTGGAGAGAGGAAAGGGAAGGCAATTGGAAGCCGCTTTGAGGCTCCATCAGGCAGCGAAAAGCAAGGTATAAAAACCAACTCTCCTTCAAAATGAGCTCAAAGCCACTGTCTCACATCTGTAGAATCATGGAATCATAGAATAGAGTTGGAAGGGACCTCCTGGGTCACCTAGTCCAATCCCCTGCACTATGCAGGACACTCACAACCCTATCGCTTATCCACTGTCACCTGCCACCCCCTTGAGCCCTCCTAGAATCAGCCTCTCCGTTTGATGGCGATCCAGCCTCTGTTTAAAAATTTCCAAAGATGGAGAACCCACCACCTCCCGAGGAAGCCTGTTCCACTGAGAAACTGTTCTGTCAGGAACTGTAAATGCACTGAAGTGTATTTGTCAGCTACTCTTCATGAAAGATGGAGTCAGAGAGATAGAGATTTGAAATAGAACTGGCTGGGAGGCAGCCATAAGGGAGGAGAAAGAAGAGAGAAGAGCTTTCCTCCCTTCCTGGCTGCTTATTACCCAAATGAGACTCAAGGGGCTTAAGTTATAATGGCCTTCCTTTCCTCTCCCCACAAGACACCCTGTGCAGTAGGTGGAGCTGAGAGAACCTTGACAGAACTGAATTGCAGTAACAGCTCTAACAGGATTGTGACTAGCCCAAGGTCACCCAGCTGGCTGCTTGTGGAGGAGTGGCGAATCAAACCTGGTCCTCTGGATTAAAGGCCACCAGTCTTGAGCACGACACCAACCTAGAATGTCGCAACACCACTGATAGGATGAAAAATATAATTCTGTGAATTTGTGACCCTCATGGGACACTGCTATCATGTATAGTTGCAGTCCAAAATTTTGAAATTTAATTCAAAAGTTGGGCTCTACTATTCTCTCCCCCATGCCGCCACCAGCAGAATTTCCTCAGGATCCGTTTCTTTAACTTACACAAAAACAAGCTGCAATATCTGATAGATTGATCGTCCAGGGTAGTAATGTGGATGGGCTGGCTTTCATCCAGGTCAGGGCAAGAAGAAAAGAGAACTTCTGTTGTTCTGTAGTCATTGAACGTGTCTTTCTGTGGTTGCCAAAATGTGTTTTTAAGAGCTATTCTTAGGCCTTTACGCTCTGTAGAAAACAGCGTTGGCTCATGAAGCCCAAGTTCAAGACTGCTACCTAACAGGTTCTGAAGCAAATGGCATCTGAAAACTCACTCTCTTGGTGTCAGAAGGGATCGTCACATGAAATGGCACATGAGGCTTGAGGGCAAACTGGGTTGGCGGAGGCAGTAAACACAGAGGCACGTGATCCACCTTAATTGGCTCCTGTCACCCACGCAGTGGACCGTGAAGCTAAACGCTGGACAGGGCCCTATTCAAGCATCCAAACCGATTGGCGCATTTCCAATCTGGAAGATATTTTTAAATGAAAGGGCTGTCGATTGGCGTAGCATCACTCAAGTTTGATTGCTCAGTCCTTTGGATTGCTGAGTGAGTATTTCATAGTTATTGTCCGCTGGGGTTAGGGTGAGGAATCATTTCCCTATTTCCCGAGCGCCAGTTTGGTGTAGTGGTTAGGAGTGCGGACTTCTAATCTGGCATGCCGGGTTCGATTCTGCGCTCCCCCACATGCAGCCAGCTGGGTGACCTTGGGCTCGCCATGGCACTGATAAAACTGTTCTGACCGGGCAGTGATATCAGGGCTCTCTCAGCCTCACCTCCCTCACAGGGTGTCTGTGGTGGGGAGAGGAATGGGAAGGCGAATGTAAGCCGCTTTGAGCCTCCTTCGAGTAGGGAAAAGCGGCATATAAGAACCATCTCTTCTTCTTCTTCTTCTACCCACATGGCATATATGGTTTGGGATTGTCACCAACATCAGAGGCTGCTTATGGAGAAATGCATGCCACTTTGAGGCTATATCACTCTATTTTGAGAGCTTGGTGGCTACAAAACACCTACATTGGTTCAAAGGAGTACCTCGGTTGATACAAGGCTAGTTAATTACTCTCCACCACCCCCATCCCAATGATGGCTCTCACAAACACCCAATACTGAAGGCTGCCATGAATGTGACACCTAAGAGGTGATGGAAGGTTGGAGATGTGAAATGCTAGATAGTATCTCTTCCTGGGAAGGGCTGACCCACAGGGAGTGGGAGTCCAATAGGGAAGATACATTCCAAGGGCATGGGGAAAACAAGGTCCATTTGGAGGTGATTTCAAGAACTTGAATGAAGGAGCTCTCCTGGGGGTCATTCATTGGGACAGGCAGCCTGGACAAAGACTCTAGCTAATGATAACTAATAGAACGTTGCTGCTTTAAGAGTACATAGCACATAGCCTACCCTAGATCAACAACTGTCAGGGCAGGTTTAGTCAAGGAGCAGAGGAGTGTGTGTATATGCATCTTTACTTTGTAACTCTGCTTCAACTGTCGCTGTGCATTGAACGTGTGTGGACCTTTTCTTTTTAATAACATTTGAAGGTTAGCTCTCAGTAGCCATGAGAAGTCTCAATCAGACACATTATAAAACGGGCACCAGGGGAAGGGAGGTGGTTGATCAATAGGTTGTTAGATCCTTGAGAGTGCAGAAGTGGAGCAGAACTGTCTCTGCCAAAGCTAGTTGGGATAAATCAGGAAGAGGCACTAGGTGGGACCTCCACACAGCAATGCAGATAGCACGGGCACTGCTACCTCCCAGGGTACGTCAGTTACAGCTGGTACAGAATGTGACTGCTAGAGGGCCCAGCCTGTGCTGAGGAAGCTGCATTGGTTGCTGGTTGCTGCCCGGATCCAGTTCAAGGTTTTGGTGCTTACCTTTAAGGCCCTATGCGGTCTGGGTCCCACATACCTGAGGGACTGCCTTTCGCCCTATACCCCCGCAGACCCTTACCTGGCCCAAGGTAGGTGCGTTTGGCCTCAACCAGGGCCAGGGCTTTTTCAGTCCTGGCCCCTACCTGGTGGAATGAGCTCCTGGAAGAGATACAGGCCCTGTGGGAGCTCTCAGCATTCTGCAGAGCCTGCAAGATGGCGTGCTTCTGCCAGCGCGCTAAGGGAGATCTGAACCCCCCCCCCTGAACCACCTGTGGTGGCTTAAGACATCCCCTTATGTCTATCCCGGAGGTAGTGGGGGGGTGCTTTAATTGGTTTTCATCATGGTACATCTTGGGTTTTGTAGTATATGTGATTTTACAAATTTGTTAGGGGTCATTTTATTGGGGTTTTTTTTAATATATTTATATTCTGTAACTCATCACGAGCCTTCAGGGAGTGGTGGGATAAAAATCTAATAAAGAAACAAATATAATAATAATTATTATTATTATTATTGATGGCTCCTCCCTCAGCTGCCCTCCCTCCCATCTTATTGGTTATACTAGAACTTAGTTGGGATTGGCTGACAGCACTTAGGCCCCACACCTCCTTTCCCTTGGTCCTCCCAAGCCCAGGAGGTCTCTTGCATACTTTGGGGGAGGCTTCTCTGATCCTGATCTATTCTGCCTTGTCTTTGAGCAGGTCTCTCAGGCCCTCCCCTGGCTTCCCCTGAGGCTGCTGTCTTCTCTGGAACACTCCAGTATTGGGCCTCATGGGATTTGAGAGCCAGTTTGGTATAGTGGTTAGGAGTGTGGACTTGTAATCTGGCATGCCGGGTTCGATTCTGCACTCCCCCACATGCAGCCAGCTGGGTGACCTTGGGCTCGCCACGGCACTGATAAAGCTGTTCTGACCGGGCAGTGATATCAGGGCTCTCTCAGCCTCACCCACCCCACAGGGTGTCTGTTGTGGGGAGAGGAATGGGAAGGCGACTGTAAGCCGCTTTGAGCCTCCTTCGGGTAGGGAAAAGCGGCATATAAAAACCAACTCTTCTTCTTCTTCTCTGCCTGGAGGTTCCAGGTATGGGCCTTGTGCTATTGCTTGGGGGGCTGCCAATGTCTATGTCAGCAGGGTGGGGCTGGTGAGAGCTGCTTTTCCCATCGTGACAGTGGAGGGTGTGGCCCCTAGTCGGGCAGCAACTCCAGACATGAATTTAGTAAGCAGTGCTACTTGCATGAAAGAAACAACTGATGGATAAAACCAAGCAAGGACAAACATGTCTAGTTGGGGTGCCACTACAGGAGGTCCCATTTCCAGTAGCCACCAACAGTACTTGGAAAAATGCATTAAGCAATGAAATTAGGTTGAAAATCAGGATAGGAATGTTTTAAAGTACTGCATAACCATGTCAGAAACTAGTAATACAGCATATGTCGTTGGTCTTCCATTTTCAATAAATTATGGCTTGGATGAATTTGAAGTATGTGGACCTGATACACAGGGTAGTTCTTATGTATGAGAGCTTAATAAGATTGCTTTTTTATTTGCTATCCGATGAGTTGAGTTTGCTATTTGATGAGTTGGATAAAGTAGTAACCAGAGGATAATATCCACTCTTGGATACCCTGCACAAAAGATGGCATGACTCCGGAGTCACCTCTGGATGTTCCAGATGGAAAAATTAAAGCAAACAATATCAGATTGGGATTCAGATAAGGTGCAGATTGTTCTTTTAGATCAGAGCTGATAGAGGATAAAAAGCCTGATAAGAGGATAAAAATCCACCTTAATAATTTCCACAGAATACAAGGAGGCTCACATAAGTGGTTGTTCAAAACTTTAATTTTGATAATGTTAACAGCTGACAGGTCATCAGGTAACTGTATAGAACAGAATGTCTTCTTTGTCTAAGGCCTTGGCCATTCAATATACATCAAGATTGGTATCAAACTATGAAAGCTACATTGCTTTAAGCAAAAGGAAGAAAAATTATGGCAATTCTCTTCTAGAGGGACTCCTAGATTCCACATGATTATACAAGTTTCATTGTACATTAGCAGACTATATACAAAAATAATACCACAAAAAGCAAACTTTTGACAAATTGGTAAAAAATATACACATACACAAACAGTTCTCTTTTGTCCTAAGCTACACTTAGCTTGTGTGTGGGTTTCCCCCCTTTTGTAGAAATCCAGTATAAGTGCATTAGTCCTGATGAGCCAACTTGATTTTCAAAATGTAAACATGATTCAGCAGTAGAAAGGTGAACCTGCTGTCAGAAACAAAAGCTGTCAAAGGCTGGTGATGGACGAGGCAAGATTACAACGACGATTCAAAAGCGCAACTACCCGTGTGTCTTCGCTGCTGAAAAGAAGTTATTTTCTATTGCTTTGTGACACAGGACGCTTCTACGCAAATTTACATTGAAGTGAAATTACTGTGTTTTTACTATTTTACAGAGTATTACTGGCGGGGAGGGACAGCACTTAAGTTGATTATAAATTGAATAGTCTATTTCAAATAGGCTCAAGTTTCTTGACGCTTGCTGCTGCTGCCATCAAATAATGTATGGACCTCCAAAGACTTTTCTTATGCTTCAAATGAACAAAAATAGGATATTAACAGCACTCTATAGGAGGAACAAGGTTCTTGAACATGTAGACTGCTCCCATTCCTGTGACTCAGCTACTTTAAAGTGTGCATGAGGGTCCCATGTATGGAGACACCTCTCTGAGATGCACTTTCACGGCAAAATCACAGGAAGCTGCTGCCCACATCGGGCTTTGAGATCTAATTCATGGTAATGACACAGCTTCTCTGATAATACTGTTCAACTTAGATTAGGCAAACACGTTTTTTCCCCAAAATCAATATATTTTCAGTGATTAGCAGTTCGTTCCACTGCTGTCCTTACCGTTAGAAATGTGTACTGCGGCAATTTTTGTTTGAAGGAAAAAAGACCCATCTATATAAGCACTCAAACCTATGGGTGAATCCATCTGGAAGATTGTTGGGGCCCCAACATCTGTAAATTGATTTAAAATCCTGCCCTTCTGAACCAAACTCCTCCAATTACCACCCGTTTCTGGGAACTGTTGTCCCGACATTCTTTTTCACATCTGTATGCAGTGTCTCCTGTGAAGTCAGCTGCTAAGCAGTAGCATTTAGGTGTTTTGAACATTCCTTAATCCTCCTCATATGGGAGGTCATAGACCACGTGGAGCTAGAACCACATGATTCCAAACATCATTATTAGGAACAAACTGCCTGCCGCACCAGGACGCAAATGCATGGATCTAGATGCAGTCCCTGGATGGGAAACTATTTCCACATGCACAGCACTGTGGGTGGATTCAGATTAATATGCAAGTCTATTTCTGAGCAGAAAGCATCTCACTGGCTTTCTAGCATAGACTGCGGACATATAGATGTGCCTTAAAGGCATTTGACTAGGATGGAACTTTGAGGCCAGCTAGCTCAAAGGAAAGAGCCCCACAGCAAAGAATCCTGGACTGAACGAGTGCTGTTAATGAAATAGAACTGGGCAGAAGGTGATCTAGGATCCTCTAAGGCAGGGGTAGTCAACCTGTGGTGCTCCAGATGTCCATGGACTACAATTCCCATGAGCATATGCTGACAGGGGCTCATGGGAATTGTAGTCCATGAACATCTGGAGGACCACAGGTTGACTACCCCTGCTCTAAGGATCAGCACACACAGGAAATTCCCCACAAGGAAGACACAGGTGAGTGTCCATTCTTGCCAAATTTCTAGCTTGGTGACATGTCCAGCTTTGCCCCGGTGCAGGTCTCATGCAGATAGCATGTGGACTAAACATGTTAACTATGATGTTTAAAAAGAATTTACATCTGTGTGGTTTCAGCAGCTGGTCCAGTTCACTACAGCCCAGGTGACAACATGAAGTGCTTAATTGCTTCCTTGATGTCCATTTCGTTGAGCACATGTTAACATGCCCACCCCCCAGAAATTAGGCAGTCAGAATTCACAAGGTGTCTGTGTAAAAGTAATGTAAGAAGAAATGTACATGAGCTATTACTTTACGTGGTAGGGAACATGGTGGTGGGGAGCATATTTCAGCTACTTCATCAAGCAGCTACCGAGAAGCATTGAGAGTAACAATATTTGCCACAAAGGAGATCCTGAACGAAAAGGTCAGGGTGACTCCAGTTTATCTGTTTTCCTGTACATCTTTAGATGGTAACTCCTCATTTTCTACTATTTTTAAAACTTGTGAATACTGCTAGTTGTACACTGAGGACACACGTAACAGTGCACACACTCAAACAGCAGGAAAATGGGCGGACCCATTTTGACCCACGGCTGGAAGTTTAAAACACACACCCATGCTGCAGAAGAGCATTCTGAAGAATGACTGATGCACATCGAATGATCTTAGGTGAAGGTATGTACAGCATCCATCAAAATGCCTTAGGCAACAAGTATCAATCCAGGTCCAACCTAGATGAACAATCTCTGAAGGCTGTACACCCCCCCCACACACACACACACACACACACTTCCACACAACAGACCAATCCATGGGCAAGTTTTCAAACAGCAGGTGGCTGGAGGGAAAGAAGGCTGGAGGGGGAGGAGGGGGGCTTCACTGACATGGCCCTGCTGCTGCTATCCAAAACAAACTAAGATGGGGAGACAACTCACCCACCAGAAGCAAAAAGGCAGCTATCAAACACAACCCGACTGGGCACAAAACATCTCCTTATGTTTTAGAAACACGGAATTTATTATATCACCATTTAGCTTAATTGCTTTAGGCACCAAGATGGTGCGTGTTCTTTGTTCTACTAATACCTCTTTCCGTCAGCCATGCAAACTATAAGCTCTCACTCACACAGACACACAAACACACACACAGACGTGTGCAAATTGGCTGCCTCTGGACTTTTCAATTCATTAAATGTATGGCCTTCTTCTTCATGGCGCTCTCACAAGGTAGCAGCGCGAAGCCAGCAGCTGATGGACTTGCTGAACAGCTGCATCAACAAGTAAAAATGGGAAGGTTTGCTTTTGCGTCAGGGAAGAAGCTCCCCCCCCCCCACACAACAGTGCTCCTGCAAGTCATTTCTCAGCGACGCTAAGGCTATGCTTTCTAATGAGAAGGGCACTCCACAAGGAAGTGGAAAAAAATAGCGTTTACATCGCAGTCAAGCAGAGCTTTTCAAATGACGCCTGAGCAAATTTAAAACTTAATTCGTTTCTAACGCAGCTTCGGAGAAAAGGATTATTACAATCCAACTTGCATAGCATTGAAACACAAATCACATTAATGTCTGTCACTTCCAATACACCTTCTACCAGTGCCCACCCCTTCTGCGGCCAGGAATGGAACCGTTTTCAGTCAGAGCGCGAGGGTCTCTTTAGACCACAGACGCTTGTTCGACACTTTTTGCTGCCTCGCAGGTTGCCCAGCTGTGAGCACGGCCCTCTGTTTCTGTTGTCTGACAGTCTTGTAGTGTTTTGTCCCTTTAAATAATTTGCATAAGTTCTTAAAACCACAGAAGGATAGAATGCACACGGCCTTTTATTAACAGCTATTGTTTTTTTTTTTTAAGCAAATGTACAGCCTAAATTCTTTAAAGTGCAACACAACAGAACACGTCTGCGACATTCAGATTCCCCCAAAACCCCACAAAAAGGAGGCCATTGGAGCCTGTACGCAAAACAGCTAAGTGTCCACAGTGGCATGAACGCCGTTTTCTAACCAGTCGCCTGGACCAACGGTCCTTGCTGTTAAAGAACGCATGGGAGGCAAAAGCTCGCAGTCAGCAAAATAACTAAAACCCCGTGTGCGCTTAAATAATTTGTCGTGTCTGCATCTCGCAGCAGATGTCAACCCTGTTGCAGAAGGGCAACGATACAGCCCTTTGCCGTTTAAAAAAAAATGTCGACCACATGTAGGGAGTCTCTTTAAAACAAGCACGTACACAGAGTGGGGCTGCTCTAAACAAAACAAGAATGAAGATACCAAGGGGAAGAAGGTGCCCGGCCTAAAGCCAGCATGTCTTGGATTTGGCAACGCAGGTGCCGCACCATTTGGCACTGACCAGCAGGTGTGTAGACAGCATGCTCTGCGGCAACCACTCGAATACCCAGCCTGCTTTCTACTTGGAACATTTCGTGTTCTGATGATAAATCGCTCTGCAACCTCTTGTGTTCCTGAGATGATAATATTTGAAAGGATATGTTCTGCCTAAAGCTGCCACGAGGAGTTTAATCGGTTTATACGCTTCCAGCTGCTTCCCAAGATCTGGGCCTCAAACGCGGCGAAGCTATCAGTCGTCCCCGAGGCGCCACTTCTGAGACTCTTCCTGACGCACGTCGGGCCGGATCTGGTTTCTCATCCCGCCCAAAACGTTCGACGTGGCTTCGGTCGCGACTATCAGAGGTTTCACGACTGTGGGTGGGATCTGGCGGAGAACGCCCCCGACTGCTCCGGTCACCCCTCTGTTTTCATGCTCACGCGCGGCCGTTTCGTAGATGGTGTGCGCCGTATCTGTGATCCCCTTGAGAAAGTCAGAAACGCACAAGGCGATTAACAAAGAGTTGCAGGGCCTCCTTCAGTGAAGGCATCCCCCCCCCCGCCCGGGAGTTATTCTTGGTGTCGATGGTACATCTTCTAGCAGCCTGAACAGCCCAGACTAGCCTGAGTTCAGAGTTTGGAAGCTAAGCAGGGTTCGCCACAGCTGGGACTCAGATGGGAGACTAAGGAGGTTGCTAGGAAGAGAAAACAATGGCAAACCACCTCGGTTCATCTCCTGCCTTCAAAACACCAGGAGGGGGCTGCCATGAGTTGACTGCGACCTAACAATGCTTACTAAATCTTCTAGGTCCTAGAATCCTCCCCTGTAGCCCCTTTCCTTAAACTCATTCCCCAAGGGTCCCCCTTAGACACAGCAGGGCAAATGCTGAACCTGTGCTGAGTGGTAGGCATAATTACCTGCTTCAGACTAATCGGCACTGGCCAGTTAGTCTGAGTGCAGCCTCCTGAATGTCCCAGCTACTCAAAAGGCAGTCAAAGGGAGTGAAATGCAATGTATGTGGCCTATCCTGTGCAGGAGGACGAAATGTCAGCACAGATCTAATTGTTAAACAACTCCTATTCCCTGGAACTGGACTTCTGAAGGAGCACCTTCTGGTGCATTATATACTGAACCAAGATCTAAGGTTTCATTGATTGTTTGCAAGCAAGTATCAAAAATAGATACAACCAGACTAGGATCCAAAGAGCTACTTTAAAGCATGCCTGCTGGAACTTCAATTTTTTCTGTATTCCCTCTATGTGCGGCATTATATTTAAAAAAAATTAAAAACCAACAGAGCAAAAGAGAAACCGCTGTTGTGTGGTACTAGATACACAGGGTTTTAGATCGGGCGATGACACTGTGTTTTCTTTGCTTTCCTTTCTTGATCTCAAGAAGCAATAAGAACAGTAAAGAACATCAAAGTATGTAACTAAGCCTTAAATGCTGAGTAATACTTAATCTAGCTACATGTAATAGATTCAAGTGGGTAGCTGTGTTGGTTTGAAGTAGCACAAGAAAAATTGAGTCCAATAGCACCTTTAAGACCAACAAAGATTTAGTCAAAGCGTGAGCTTTCAAGTGCATAAATCTTTGTTGGTCTTAAAGGTGCTATTGGACTCAATTTTTGTTATATGTAATTGACTACTTTGGAAGAGCAGAAAATGAAGACATTAATCATAATCAACTAGTTCAATATATAGAGGCCCAGATGCTAAATGGGGATTTGCCCACTGAACGCATTTCACCAGTTTTAAAAGAACATCATTGTTCCTTGCTTGTTTCCACTTAAAACAAATGGTCTTGGACTGATAATGCCTAAAACTGCCAGATTAAGGTATGCAGAGGGCTCCCTTCTCCCATGATGACCTCTTCTATGCCTTGAGGTCATTTTCTGTGGCCCTGTGCCCCTGCCATGCAGCTAGATGGGCAATGGTACTTCCTGTAGTGCTGCCTCAGTGGTGAAATACCTGCTCTGGAAACTAGCCTGTGCACCAACTTTATTTTGCTTTTGCAACCAGACAAGACTCCAGAAAGCATAACAAATTACAATGAGCTACTGCCAGCTTTTCTGCAGGTGAAAGAGAATCCAGTTTTTTATTTTCCATGGCAATTTGGTTAAAGTTTGTACTCCTCGCATCTTTTAAGTGTTTATTTCATTTTAGTGTGGATTACAATCTGTTTGTGCAATCTGCTTTTGAGTCCCGCTTTTTCCCTTCTGTAAACTAACTTGAAGGTTTTTCAAAACATGCAATAAAGTTTCACAGGTGAAAAAAAAAGAATATTTCAACATAGCTAATGCGATACGCGTAAGAGCTTTTCGGCATCACATTTAAGCATTTTGGGGGAAATACCACATGGACAGTAAAGCAGTCAGGCAATTGCATTTTTCCCTCACCTCTTTCACAACGCTGTATGCTTTGGCCACACCTTCACGAAGGTCTACAGGCTGATGAGCTAGGCGGTAGCGAGAAAGTCGCTTAATTTTTTTCGTCTCCGTCAAACTAGGCCCGGGCGAAACCATGTCGTAAGCTGTTTCTGCAGCTGCCTGTGTTGCAGTTCAGAGAAAAACAACGAGACATCACTAATACGGCACGGGTTGAATCGGTTAAAGCCTAGTGCAATAGCAAAGTGCCAACTCCTTTGCATTACGATAAAAACACGCCACCTTTGCGAAGGCAACCCACTTCTAGAAATTATAAACACCTTTCCAGTTTTGCAGGTCTTACCATCGTGTTTCTTAGTGCTGATGCTTATTCTGTCACATTCAAAGGAACTCCAAGAAAAAGGATGCAGGTTGAGCTTATGCTAGGATCAGGCACAAAAGAGGAGGCTTCAAAGCTAACTAATAGGCTTAGGAGGTTACAGGGGGCGGTTCAGCTCGTAATCCTAGCACCATTGTGGAATATACCCACTTACAGGGAGAATATGAAGGAGTAACTGACATTCAGCCCTGTGGAGAAAAATGATGGAATACTGCCCCTTCCATATACTCGAAGGCTGAATCGGTTTACTGTTTAGGACACTTGACTAGGAAATCCCAGATCCAAATTCCCACTCGCCAGGAAACTGAGTGACTCTGGGCCAATCACAAGGTGGTAGTGGAGGGGAGAAATGGAGGAGAGAACCACATATGCCACCCTAAAGTTCTTGGAAAAAGGAGAGGGTAAAATTACCCAATACTGCGTGGTTTCAACCCTTGTCACAACACTGAGCTCACAGTTACACACAATAATAGTTACACATTAATTTTTTGTCATACTAATGGCAATAAATTTTATTTATTTATTGTTCAGATTTTTATGCTGCCCTTCCCTGAGAGTTGTTAAAAACATTGTTAATTTTATCTCTATTTCCAGTATGCTGTGTGCCTCAAACACAATTAGCCCTCCTTGGTCTATTGCTGAAGATAGCGCATGGCATACCTGTATGGTCTGAACCATCCTGTTGGTCAGTTCTAATGCTGCCATGGCAGTCGACGTTCCAAAAGAAGCTGCCCCTCTCTGAAAGCCTCTTACAATTCGGCCATCTTTTCGGTACTGTTCTATTGGTAACCACACCAAGTCCTTTAGACCTTGCACTGCAATTACAGAAATTAAAAACAAAACACAGACACAGATAATGACTTTTGTAGCTGAATAAAAACTCAGCAAAACGTATCCATATGTTTATGGAAGAGGGAAGATCTCATGTGGCTTTCCTTGTCTGCAACAGTCTTCCCCCACCCCAAACCACAGTAATGCTTATTCAAGGGTCACAGGAATGTGCTAGGTCAGGGGTAGTCAAACCTGTGGCCCTCCAGATGTTCATGGACTACAATTCCCACGAGCCCCTGCCAGCATTTGCTGGCAGGGGCTCATGGGAATTGTAGTCCAT
Organism: Paroedura picta; assembly: GCF_049243985.1. Lineage (NCBI taxonomy): Eukaryota > Metazoa > Chordata > Lepidosauria > Squamata > Gekkonidae > Paroedura > Paroedura picta. The sequence continues at coordinate 162,637,191 of NC_135370.1, forward strand.
GAACATCTGGAGGGCCACAGGTTGACTACCCCTGTGCTAGGTGAAAGGTAAAGAAGAAGAAAAAAAATTGCTTTCCATGAGCAGAACATTGTTAGGATCCAACACACAAATTCATATACAGCCTATTACAAAGGGCTGAACAGCCCACAATTTTTAAAAATAGGAACTTACCTAATTGAACTAGTGAGTGCATAGGCCCAACTCCTCCCAGAATACCTGGCAGTTGGTTTTTCTTGATGTCACTAAGCCACTCTGAGATGGCATAAGAGAACAGCTTATCCACACCAAGCAACCTGAAGAAAGTATTCTTATTAGTGTGTACAAAAGTTCCGTTTTTAAAGAAAAGGATTCTTCTCAATGAAAGCAAGGGAAGTATAAACAGTATCACTCAATCACTAATTCTAGGATGTAAAAGCCTTCCATTTAAAAGAACCAATTCATGCATGCGCCAAAAAACAGGGGAAAGGTTAAACACTTCTACACCCTCAGATGCCTACCCCCAATCCTCTGTCTTTGAAGGATGGAACTTACATTAAAGCTCGCCTCTCTCTCTCATCCAGTCATTCACACAGGATGCTACTCCCTTCCTCCATCCATTTATTTCCACTGCTCAGCTAGGTAATAACCCACAGGAGTAGCAGGCTCTACCCACTAGGCAGGAATCCTATAGTCAGCCAGGCATTGCAGACGCCGCCCTGACATCACTAGTTGTGCAAAACGGGACCTCAGAAACATCATAATTTTCAACGCACACAATGCATTTCAGCAGACTTGCATAAGGAAGACCTCTGCAACATACTGGAGTATGTGAGACTGTCTAATCCATCCAAAGGAAAAACAAAAGATGTGTTTGGGTAGGAAAAAGTGTGCCTCTTGAATGTCAAACTGTATGTGTCACCAAGCACGTTTTATATGCCAAAAGTCATTTTACAATTAACAGAATGCTTACCCATGTCGATAGCAAAGTCTTTTCAGCTTCAACTCTGAACAGTTTAATTGAGCGAGACCAATCAGAATCCCAGCCAACGTACCCTACAAATAAGTTTTAAAAACCCAGAATATTTTAAGTTACAACAGTAAATTTTAAAAGTAAACGTCTCTGACCACTTCCTATGTATTCACAATCGTCCTAGCAAATAATTCCACTGAAAAACTGAAGAGTTGGTTCTTATATCCTGCTTTTCTCTTTCCAAAGAAGTCTCAAAGTGGCTTACATTCACCTTCTCTTTCCTCTCCCCACAATAGACACCCTGTGGGGTGGGTGAGGCTGAGAGAGCCCTGATATCACTGCTAGGTCAGAACAGCTTTATCAGTGCTGTGGGGAGCCCAAGGTCACCCAGCTGGCTGCATGTGGGGGAGTGCAGAATCAAACCCACCTCGCCAGATTAGAAGTCCACACTCCTAGCTACTATACCAAGCTGAATAAATATTCATTTACTAGGGAAAGAGTTCCCAAAAAGACCTGAATGGAAAGGTCCAATTAGCAAGTGGCACCCCAGCAGGCCATATCTAGTCTGCAGAAGACAGTAATCTACTCCTGCACAATTGATGGTGCATGACTTGCAACTGAGTCCTGATTGGTCTCTCTCTTCTGTAGGGGGTCCATGGCCTTCCCCCTCCTGCTTTAATGGATTTGGACACAAGCTGGGGAACCAGCCACCTCTGCCCAGAGGGCTTGCTGAGGTGGCCATAGGTGTGAGAAGCAAAGGGGGGAGGAATCAGCTGTTGCATGGTATGGGGAATTTGGGCTGTCTTCTCAGCTCCTGCCCTGTTTTCTGATCTACATGAGGCAGAGCAACTATAGCTGTAGCAAAGGTGAGGGAAGGGAGTGAAAGAGAGGAAAGGGTGCATGTATTCATTTCACTTCTGGGGGCATGGCAGGGAGGCGTGGCCAGCTGAACATTTCCGGGGGTCCTTGAAACCTGAAAAATTATTTCAGGGGTTCCCTCCACAATCAAAAGTTTGAAAAAGGCTGGGTTAATTTAACCTCAGAACTTGATTAAGGTCAACAAACCTGATCCATAGAGACATGTTTGCCATGGTAATCAAGGCGCACGGGAACTTCTGATGTAAAACGAAATTCTCTAAGGGGGGAAAAGAATTATACAAGTCAGATGAGGCAGGTTTGCACAGTAGAAGCAGAACATTCGGCTTTACACCCATACATTTGAGAAAATACCAGGAAATCAATTAGCTACTTTTAATCAATGTATTACATATCTCTAAGGAGAATGTGCCCTACTGCAGGGGTAGTCAACCTGTGGTCCTCCAGATGTTCATGGACTACAGTTCCCATGAGCCCCTGCCAGCAAATGCTGGCAGGGGCTCATGGGAATTGTAGTCCATGAACATCTGGAGGACCACAGGTTGACTACCCCTGCCCTACTGTGTCTCTACATACAATGCTAGAATCCTCTTCTATCCCCAGAGCTTTGAAGTGCATAACTCCAAGTCAAGATAGGCAAGGATTTCCCTCAATTTTCCACCCATCACCTGAACCTGAAAACAGCCATCCTCTGCTGCTTTTTGACTTGATTCTTGCAGTAGGGTAAAAAAAAAAAGCTAATGCAAGTAGCCAGAATCCCCCCCCCCCCCCCCGCATACTTATATGCTATGAATGGGTGCTTTGTATACAATAATCATGTAACTAGTTTGCTTACACAAGGCAGCCCTTTTGGAGAAATAGGCAATTGTTTCCAATTATTTTCCTAATGGGAAGAAGTTACTATACTTTTTCTGCCTGGTGCCAATATAAGCCTTTCCAGCTGTTAAGTAATATTAATTCACAGACTTAATTGCACCTCAGGCACACGAAATAACAACTCAGAAAGATATAAACATCATAAAGGAGAATTTCATTCCCAAAATGATGTAGTAAGAAAAGAAATAAGATTTCAGAGACCACGAACGATACACAATGGGTTTTATACTAAGAGTAAGTATGGCTGACCTCAATGAACCTCCAAACATAGAACTATTTTGGCCTCCGCTAACATCCATGTGGTTTTGGGAAATAATGTTTTTAAAAGTGGTCTCTGTTATCTGTAGAGGAACCTGCTTTACCGATCACTTTGCACAGGATTTGATGGATGGCCTCTTGTGGCAATTTTTAAACAAAATGTCTACACCTTTGCAACTTCGTGTCTTTTTTTAGAGCCTCTTGTGGCACAGAGTGGTAAGACAGCAGTCATGCAGTCTGAAGCTCTGCCCATGAGGCTGGGAGTTCAATCCCAGCAGTCGGCTCAAGGTTGACTCAGCTTTCCATCCTTCCGAGGTCAGTAAAATGAGTACCCAGCTTGCTGCTGGGGGGTAAACAGTAATGACTGGGGAAGGCACTGACAAACCAACCCGCATTGAGTCTGCCAAGAAAACGCTAGAGGGAGTCACCCCAAGGGTCAGACATGACCCAGTGCTTGCACAGGGGATACCTTTACCTTTATCTTTTTTATATCACTGTTTTCCAGTCTGCTTTCAGCCCTGGCTCTCACCTGTTGCAGCACTTTGGACCACGGCTTTATAACCCAAGACTCAAAACATACCCTGCCACACTTCAAAGAAGGGGCCTACATGCCATACCCCCCTTTCTGCTAAAGGTAAACTCTACAAAAGAGGACACTTCTTCAGGGATCTCATGGATCTCAATTGTCTGCGGGTACCTGAAAAAGATTGGTTGGTCACTGAATGACGCCTCTTCACGTGTGATATGGTGATCCTCGCCATTGAGTACATCCTCAGAATCCAAGCTTCCGTTCTGGCTTGATTGTTTGTGTAATGAGAATGAAATGACTGGGCTTGGCTCCTTGAAACCACTGTAGTGCTTGGGTAAGGTACATGTGACTTCAGCACCAGGAGGCTTTTTAACTGCAAATAAAATAATTCATGCTGGAATGCGAGGCCGTCATCAGAAGAATGATCTGCCTGCAACGTTTCTTGGATGAAAGAATTACGGTTTGACTGCTCAGAGCACATTAAGCATAAAGCAACCAAAAATACACTTTATTCAGTACATTTTTGTCCAGCCTTTCCAGTTACCTGCTTGAGGTGACCAACAGCGACATCCCTAACTAGAGTTACAATCTAAGGCCACTGACTTTCATTAACTTAGGGTATTAGGTTAGGATGGCGCTGTATACCCGTTTGAAGCAATACAGGATACCTAATGAGACGGGGAGTATTTACCTTCAGGATCGGGAGTCATTAGGACTTCTACTTCTGTAGAAAGGCTGGTGAAGAAATCCTTTAGGAAGAACAGGGCATCCTACAAGCATGAGAAGTGGAATAAATTGGTTTTTTTTTTTTTTAAGAAGAAACATTAGTATGCAAACTTTTCAAAATATTACCCATCTGGTCCATCTAATCTAAGGAAGTATAAAAGTACACCTTGGCTGCTATAGCAGAATTTTTTTTACAGAAATATCTCACAACTTTCTGATACCAGCAGGGCTTTGCACCTTCCATGCTCTGAACTGGAGCAATCACATATCGGTACAGACAGCCTATGAGAAGGTAGTTTTCTTTCCAAGGACCTTCTCATGTACAACAATTAGACAGTAAACCCCAAGGGAAGAAGCATTAATATTGCTTAGCATTACATGACATAGCATACTTAAAACTTACACTCCAGCCTCCATGCTGGCTGTGTAATTTTTCCTGAGCAGAATCAAAGGACACTTTATGCACAAGTTCCCAGCCTAATATACAGACCCTCCCCCATCATAATGGTGGACATTTTCCATCAGTCTATAACAAAATAAGACCAATGTAGGAACATGCTACACTTTTATGCACTCATTTATTCAACCTGCAGGTAGTGGCTGGAGATATCCCACTATTATAACTGATCCAGGTAATAAAGATTAAAGGTAAAGGTAAAGGTATCCCCTGTGCAAGCACCGGGTCATGTCTGACCCTTGGGGTGATGCCCTCCAGCGTTTTCATGTCAGACTCAATATGGGGTGGTTTGCCAGTGCTTTCCCCAGTCATTACCGTTTACCCCCCAGCAAGCTGGGTACTCATTTTACTGACCTCGGAAGGATGGAAGGCTGAGTCAACCTTGAGCCGGCTGCTGGGATCGAACTCCCAACCTCATGGGCAGACAGCTTCAGACTGCATGTCACTGCCTTACCACTATGCGCCACAAGAGGCTCTTAATAAAGATTAGTTTTTATTTATTTATTTAGATTTTTATACCGCCCTTCCCTATGGCTCTGGGCAGTTTACAGAAAAGTTCACCTAGAAAAAACGGCTGCTTAGGAAGCTAGATTCTATGCCATTATACTCCATTGAAGTGTGACACCTCCCTAAACCCCACCTTCCTCAGGCTTCACCCCCAGCATCTCCAAGTATTCCCAACCTGGAGCTGACAGAACCATAGAGCTGGAAGGGACCGCTAGGGTCATCAACTCCCTGCACAATATAGGAATTCACAACTACCTGCTCACCCACAGTGACCCCAATTTCATGCCCCATTGATCCCCCACCAGAATCCAGCCTGGGCTGGGGGAAATTCACCTACCATCCCACAGTGGTGGTCAGCAATTCCCTGGTTATACAAGGAAGGGCCACATGAGACAAATACTGGCACATCCCTTCCTGCCCAACCACTCACAATCCCTATTCATTTAAGACTTTTTTAGGCTGCTCCTCTTGCCAGAGAGATCCTTATCAGCTTCCAAAAAACATTTAGTTTGTAGCAAGCTTAGCTGAAGTGCTTCCTATACTTCCGAAAATTCCCCCCAGGTAAGTTTGACGGAGAAGATATACACAAGATTCAAAGTGTTACATTATTATGTGAACTTAAACTAGACAGGTATCATACGTTATGGAAACGGATGATCAAACAGAGGCAAAGTTATTTTCTGCAGACAGGGGCTTGTAGTTGGTCACAGCGTGTTAAATCCTATGCTTTGCTGTATCAACCCTCCTAGGTAAACCAACCTGGTCAATATTGAGGCGAAGCGGCATTAAAGACACTCGCAAGCAACACTCCTGTGGCGATCTGCCCGATTCCGGCCGAACGTGCAAGGCTTTGACAGTGAGCTGAAGAAGAAGCAGCAAAGTAAGGAAAGAGATGCTCAGGAAATACTTGAAAGCAAAAAAAAAAAAAAACACACACACACGCCAACGAGGCTTCTGTATGGGTGAACTTTCAACTGGTGCTCCAAATCGGTATCACTGAAATTCGTGGGCATGAGATTCCAATCTATTTTATTACTGCTTCAAAGGTTACTTAAGTCCTGCTGGTCAACAGTGTAGCTGACTGAATTCCATACCCCATTAAAGATATCTTTCGATCAAGAAGAATTCTGCCCACATCTATTTCAACAGAATTTAACACTTCTACAGAGGCCAATGGGGAATCTCAGTTTCACTGCCACTCTCCACAGTGTTGCTTGTAGTTCTTGATTTTAGACTTGGCAGCAAAAATCAAATCAGGTAAGTTCTTCACCTGGTTTTCAACTTTGGTTTTAATCCTCCCCCACCCCTTACAAATCAATGAACTATACATGCATTACCTTACAATTCACAGAATCACAGAATCATAGAGTTGGAAGGGGCCATACAGGCCATCTAGTCCAACCCCCTGCTCAATGCAGGATCAGCCCAAAGCATCCTAAATTCTTAGGGTTAATTACCTGAAAAACACTAGCTATAACTTTGAAGCAGGCAAGCTTCTTTGTTCACATATCAATTGGCATTAAAAAAAGATACATTTTTCTACAGAAAAATATGGCCCTTGGGAAAAATCCTTGTCAGAATATTTCCCATAGGCAACATTTCTGCCCAAATTCTGTACATTCAAGATACTCAATTCTGAAGCCGGCAAAAGTTTTTCTAGTTTCCTAAAGAGTTAAAATTGAGTCTTAACACAGTGCCAAGTATAATTCAACTGTAATGATTGTGGCTGTAAATCTCCAGGTATTCCCAACCTGAACAGTCTGCTCCAATGAATAAAAACTGCTTACTTCTGAGTAGAGCTGTTTAGGACTAATCCCTGTGCCTATAAATTCTACTTCTGGGTTTCTTTATGCTTTCCAAGAGAAGACAAGAGTTAACTCTGATGGAATATGTGCTTTCACTCTGATGGAATATGTGCTTTTTAATGGCAATTCTAATACCTTATCATTTCCACATTTGTAAAAAGCCAGCATGCTTTCAGAATCACTTACTATGTTAGAATGTGCTTTTCTAGGCATCTCCTTGCTACAGTAGAGATAGAGAAATTTATTCATCTGCGATGTAGCCAAGCGATCTCTGATCTCAAGGTCCTGAACCACAAACACTTGGCGAGATACTGGCTGCTCCAACAGGTTGGCCTCCCCCTCTGGTTCACCTGGTGGGTATACTTCATGCTGGAATTTTACCTTGTAACAGAAAAGACAAGAGGTAAGGGTTACACAGCAACCTTTATAGAACTAGAAGCAACAAATACACACACACAATCGGAAAACATGAGTATCAAGATAAAAAATGCTACCTGAAGTAACATGCACCTCTGTTCTTAAATTTTACCCATTATTTTTCAAAGCCCCGTTTATTAAGAGTCAATAAAATCATATTGTTTCCCCTTATTTGCCAGTAAGAAGCAATAACAAAGTGGTGTGTAGGCGAAAAACTAAAATAATTTTGTCGACTAATGTCTTTTGTCAACTAATGTCTCTGGTATGATTAGTTTATTTTAATACAACAAACCAAAACTTCTTCTTCCAAAACGTTTTGTGTTCAAATTATTGTATTCTCAAAAATTAAACATAGAAGATAGCCAAAACGGGGTCCGGATTAAGAATACCCAAGGGAAAGACCTTTTCTTCAGTGGCTATTTCCTCTCTTCTTACCCCAGGAATCTGTATTATGCTAAAAGACAAAAGATTTATGCGATCTGAAGAGAAACCAGAGTATGCTAAGCAATGTTCCAAACATTTTGGAAGAAGAATTTTTGGTTTGCTGTATTAAAATAAAAGAATCATACTGGAGACATTAGCCAACAAAATTATTTTACTTTTTCGCCTACTTTTCCTTATTACTCCTTGCTGGTTTCCGTGGAAAGTGGCTTGTCTTGCTATTTGCTTTGGAATTTTTCACATTTTTTGCCAGCAGCACCGCGTGATTCCCACGATGGCACCCACCAAAACAGCTGACCTAAAACAACTAGGGAGGAAAAGCCAGAAGATCGGCTCCCTGCTAGAGGACTCTCCTGTCTGGAAACTTTAGGAGGGTCAATTTGTATACTGTACTTGTTTTAAATTTTTAAACTTGTGTGTGGATTTTACTGTTGACACCTGCCCTGAGCGTTTCAGAAGGGTGGGCTAAAAATAAAATAATATTCATTAAAAGTGGAGAGGCATAGTAGACAAAATGTTATGGGACATGGGAGTGCTTCTCTGAGAAGGAAAAACATTCCCGTCCACACACACATACATCTCCCCGTTCTGTTAGAAAAGTTATTTCTGGTGCACATGAGGTTTATGAACAAAGCGGAACACATCCGGATGAAGACAACAAAGAAGGCTAGGGGTCTTGAAAACAATCCATATGAGGAATGGTTAAAGTAACTGGGTATGTTTAGTCTAGCAAAGAGAAGACTGAGAAGAGAGATTATAGATTTCTTCAGCTATCTTGAAGGCTTTCCCATACAAGAGAGCAGAGGAATCTTTTCTGCTTTTCAGAGAGCAACATTAGTTGAACATTAAAAGATGCTTCCTAATGGCGTAAGTGGTTTGATAGTGAAATCAATTGATGGAACAGTTCTGCCTTGCTTGTCGTCTTCAGAGCTTGACGCTCTATTTTTGAGCAAGGGTTAGATGGCTCAAAAGGTCCCTGCGATGGACCGCACTTTTAAAAGATTAGCAACAATTGTAAATATATCTCATCAATTATTTGGCCAGAATGTGTATCGCTACTCTCATATGCTCAGAGGGTATATGCTATTGCTTACTTAGCTTGAATATTAGTCTCACAATGGTTCCGTCGTAGTGAACAAGTTAAAAAATGCAAACCAATCAAAACTCCATTACAATTTGACAAACTAAAAGAGGCTTAACAAAATCAGAAATTTACCTCCACTGCAATTAATAAGCCAAGCATCAGGATGCCCAAGTTCAGAAAAGGAAGGCTTCTGAAACTGATGGTGCATATGGAATTTTCCCCATGGCATACACTGAATCCTGATCATTGCTTACCATCTGAAGTTAGTTTTTATTTTATGTGAGCTCCAGTTTCAACCAGGGTGACATCTTGCAAAAAATTGTAATACTGCTTACTCAATGCCTTGGGCAAACCTGCTTTGGAGGTCCAATAAATAAACAAAGTTGCCAGAATGTAATTGTTTCAACTATCTTACTTTGCTTAACTGTATTTCCATCAAGAAATCTGGGTTTCTTCCTCTTCCGCCAGATGCCGCATTCCGACCGTGCCTTGTCGGCGTGTGAGATGGAGAGCTCTGAGGACTACTGTGATGGGGGAAAAACATGATTACTATGCTTCAGCTTAAGCTGAAAACCACAACAGTTCTATCAGTATACAGTCACAGTCTGCTGTGCTCCACAAATTGTGAGAAATGGGATTCCCTAAAGCAGGGGTATATTCAACCTGTGATCCTCCAGATGTCCATGGACTACAATTCCCATGAGCATTTGCTGGCAGGGGCTCATGGGAATTGTAGTCCATGGACATCTGGAGGACCACAGGTCGACTACCCTTGCCCTAATGAGTATGGTACTTGCTACTTCAGTTCCCAGAATGTATTTTTCCTCCTACCATTAAATAAACATTTCTCCAGATCTAGGCAGGAAACAACCATTAGCAACAATATATTCTCTCTAGCTAAAGCAGAAAGCCTTCAGAATAAATTCATTTACTGTCAATGTCTTACTTGCTGCTGCCAGAAGTACTGGATGTTAATCACACATCTCTAGGAAACCCTCGCTGAAAACAGCCAGGCTGGGATGCATACCTAGCAACCAACTGGACTCACTGATTTATGTAGGATGTGTGCTATAACTTTGCTTTCCAGTTTTAAATGCTCTTATCACATGTGCTGGCCCATTTGCATGTTAGCATACAGCGCGTGTGCTAATATTTCATGTGAACTGGCCAATGCATGGAATGAGGGAACCTTTCAGAGGGAACGGCTTTCTCCGTGGCCCAGGACATGGCACAGCTGGAACCAGCTCTCCTGAAGTACTTACATGTAACTTTTAGCTGGCGATGTCGGTGGTGCTGTCCCAAAGTCCTTCCCCCCATACAGGTGCCAAATCAGCGAGATTTCTTTCACAACATAGCGCACCAAAGGAACTGGAAAGTGCAATGGCGCTCTGCTTGTGTCTGCCTTCTTTACGGGCAGGCTGAAATGGTTTTCCTTGATCACAATTGCATCATCAACCATTATTTTCACTACGGGCTCCTCTTCCTTATCCTAAGAGATTAACAGGAAAGTAAACATGCTTTACAAAATTCAAGTCTGTTTTCGCTAGACCTTTTTTGAGGGTGGGGGGGGGGTTGAGGTGGAGAATCAAGGAAAAGAAACATATTCTTAACTTTATCGTATGTTTGCAAACAATCACTTCCCTTACCACTAGCAGCAAGAAAGAATTTACTTCTTTGAGGCTGGGAATTCTGAGCAAATTTCGGTTACCTGGCCTCAATTGCTCTCTGGGGGACATAGCAGAAGAGACTGGCCTATAGGTAAGATGCTCCCAGACCTTTTATATATTTTTACTTAATTCATTTATGATTCAACTTGTATCCTGCCAAACGTGGATGCTTACAATGCATAAACCCTGCACCTACCAAAAAAGCCATAAACCCCTTACATCTAAAACATAGCCAATTCCAGAGAGTGGCAAGCCAACCTTCCCTCACCCAGCTCAACAGACAGATGACACCACATGGGGGGTTAAGGGAGACACGCCAAATTAATTTGCTCCGGGGGGGAGGAGGGCAAATCTTAACCAGCCCCCATCTCGACCAAAGGCCTGACAGAAGAGCTCCATCATATACTTTGAAAGCACCGCCAGGGCCCTCAGCTCACCTGGGAGCTCAATCCACCACAGTGGGGCCAGGAATGAAAAAGCCCTGGCCTGGCGAACTTCCCTCAGGCCAGAGACTGAGGGACCATTTAGAACCTCAAACCTGAACTGGTCTTCAGTCTAGAGCTGAGAGAGCACAGGTTAAATGTGTGTATTCCATTGGGTCCTGGTGAAGACCCACACTGCCTTGTTCTGGACCAGTTGATGTTTCCAGAGCAACTTCCAGGGCTGCCTCATGTAGAGCGAGTTACAGAAGTCTAGCTGGGAGGTGACAAGTAAGGTGCTAGTCGCTGTGCCTGGCAGAGAAGGTAAAGTGCCTGGTGGGTGACATTTGCAACCTGGACCTCTGTAGATGAGATACCCAGAATCACACCCAGGCTCCTGACAGTAGTTGAAGCTGTCAACTGGACTCTGTTAAGTCTCACCTGTGGCATGTTGACCTAGCTTCAGCTGACTCCACTTGAACCAATCTACCACAGCCTCCAGGCATTTGGCCAGGGAACCTGGGGGTGTGAACTGATGGCCACCCATCAACAGATATAACTGGGTGTCATCAGCATACTGATGACACCCCAGTCCAAATATCTAGACCAGCTGGGCAAAGGGGTGCATGTAACACCTATTTCCCCATGTTAAATGCTGGTGCAAACAATCTAAATGAATCACCATTTGTACAATTTGAGCAACAACACTTCTACTTAATTTATAAATTATGTAAGGTTGAATCCTATGAGCCTCTTGTGGCGCGGAGTGGTAAGGCAGCAGACATACAGTCTGAAAGCTCTGCCCATGAGGCTGGGAGTTCGATCCCAGCAGCCGGCTCAAGGTTGACCTTTACCTTTAAGGTTGGATCCACCAAAGAATTACATGTTGTGCTTAACAGTTTCCTCCCTCCAACACCCTACTAGGATTCTTAAAAAGCCAATGCTGGAAATGGGGGGCACTTCTGTAATGAGCAGGAAAACTGGACAGAAAATATTCCTCGTCTGCCAGTGGACAACTTCCTCCACCTATGAAAAGAAGGCTAGTGGGGATGATTTTACCCAATACCTGTCTTTAATGGAGCTATCTAGGTCTCAAATAAAATGGCCATGAATCACCAGCACAGACTTTTCAGAGAGCCTGAGGGACTTCACTGGGAAAGCAGCAAAAAAAATCTGAACTGCAATTCACAGAATCCACTCAATTTTAAACTTGTAGGCAAGAAACTGCCAATTCTGAAAGCACCCACTGCTCGGCAGATCTCCAAATCCGAGATCCATTTATGAAACAGCTGATGAATGTATCTGTCTCTGGCTTTCGCCTGTGTACGTTCCTCAGCTTGATTCTCACTTCTGATCAATATTAAGAGCTTCTTACTGAGACAACAGCTTTGGGTGCAAAAAGAATGCAGAAGTCATCATTTTCAGAAGGTGCTTCTCCCATCGCTTCATTAATCATATGGTGAGTGAATGATGTATAAGTGGGGCTTGGTTCCTGGGAGAGATTCCCGCTTTCATCAGGGAACAAGAAGAGGTCTGAGCAGGATGGCACTTGCACCTGGATCTTCTCGTCCAGAATTCCTGAGAGAGGGCAGAGAAATATTTTCGTGACACTTGTAGAACCGCTGCATGCCTGCATGAACGTTCCATGAGTTACAGATACAAGTAGAAGAAGCACAGTAATGACCTTTGGACCATACCCTGAGCAAAAAGTCAAGCTCCATTATTTGATGATGTCACTAAAGCAGTGGTAAAACTGGATCAGCAGTGGTGCCCCCTCTAGCTTCTGCCAACAGAAGTAAATGGCTGCTGCATTAAACTTTTAAAACCTACTCTGATCTCAAAGTCTCCCAAACAGGCTGCTGCTTAATTTCTCCACCCAGCTTAACCTACTCTGAATCCCCTCAAATATGTATTCCTGTAATGTCAACCAGAAACTAAAAATGGAAGGTTATTCGATATGGAATATCTAATGGGAGCTGCCTCATACTAAAACAGGGGCCTCTTGTGGTGCAGGGTGGTAAAGCAGCCAACATGCTGTCTGAAGCTCTAACCATGAGGCTGGGAGTTCGATCCCAGCTGCCAGCTCAAGGTTGACTCAGCCTTCTATCCTTCCGAGGTCGGTAAAATGAGTACCCAGCTTGCTGGGGGATAAAATGGTAATGACTGGGGAAAGAAATGGCAAAAAACCCTGTATTGAGTCTGCCAAGAAAATGCTAGAAGGCGTCACCGCAAGGGTTACACATGAATCGGTGCTTGCACAAGGGATACCTTTACCTTTAAAACTGGAGTGGGGGTTGGAAGACTGCATGAGTAAGTTGGGCACTAAATTCCAGATGCAAAATAGCAAGTGTTTCTTCACTCAATGAAGCCCTCTCCCATGGAAAGAACAAGCAGAATCTCTAGCACTAGCAGCTAAGCCAAGTATGTACACAGTAGATAGAAATTTCACAGGGATTCAAGCCTAGTATTGTATTTAAGTGATACCAATGCTTCATCAAACAGAAGGAAACTAGAATGACCTACCATTCACTTCTGGTTTAGAGAGAGAAGTAGTGTGCTGGGTCTCAATGTCTTCCATAGCATCGCTCATTAAATCACGTAGAATCTGCTGATCGGCTTCAGCAAGGATCGGCCCTTGAGAAGCTGGCCGGCTGGAAACCTCTGCCTTTAAGATAATAATGAAAAGAAGTCAAACATAAAGGAAACACAACTCTATTCGTGATTAGTGTGGATGTCAGAATACTTGTATCACCACTGATTGCCAATACACTGTGATGCCTGAAACAGCCCAGTCTAAGGAAAGGATGGGGACAGGCTGGAATTGTCATGGTTATGAATAAAACAGATTTTTCCTCTGTCAGTCAAAAAGATACAAAAACAGACAAACTCAGGAGAATCTACAGGCATGAAGAAAAAGTTGCTGAGAACAACTGAGTGTCAGTTAAAGGGAGCAAAAGGAGAAGCAGGGGAAAACAGGGGAAATCTGCCTGATTAAGCCCCTGACAGCATAAGATATCCTGGATGGGGAGATTTTGGAGACTGGGATGGGATCTTTGCATTCCACTAACATGCAACATTGCTTATGATCACTGAAATTGCGTTATTGGATTGTTGTTGTTGTTATATTTGTTTATGTTATGTATTAATTCATGTATCCCCCATGTTGTATGTAAACTGCCCTGAGCCATATGGCAGGGCGGTACAGAAATCCAATCCAATCCAATCCATAAAATATATCAATAAATAAACAAAGAACCAAACCAGCTCGTAAAGAATTTTAACATTGGTCTAATTGCATTTACGTAACATTTGCTGGTGGTGTACAAGAGTTGCCAGTTATCTGAAATAACTAATAGTCAAATAATCAAGTATCGTAAGGCAGAAACAGGGTAAGATGAAACAATGATACTTTTTCTTTCCCTAGCCCCAATCAAAATCAAATGATGCCAGCATTTACTGGGAGTTGATTAGTATACTGTAGGGTTTCATATTTTATTTTCCTGGTCTCCAAAGATCACTGCAGATGGGGACTGCAGCAAAGAAATTAAAAGACGCTTGCTCCTGGGGAGGAAAGCTATGGCAAATCTAGACACCATCCTAAAAAGCAGAGATATCACCCTGCCAACAAAACTGCGTTTAGTCAAGGCTATGGTATTCCCAGTTACAATGTATGGCTGTGAAAGTTGGACCATAAGGAAGGCCAAACACTTTTGAACTCTGGTGCTGGAGAAGACTCTTGCAAGTCCCTTGGACTGCAAGGCGAACAAACTGGTCAGTCCTAGAGGAGATCAGTCCTGCCTGCTCCTTAGAAGGCCAGATCCTGAAGATGAAACTCACATACTTTGGCCACCTCATGAGAAGGAAGGACTCCCTGGAGAAGAGCCTAATGCTGGGAGCGATCGAGGGCAAAAGAAGAAGGGGACGACAGAGAATGAGGTGGCTGGATGGAGTCACTGACGCAGTAGGTGCAAACTTAAATGGACTCCGGAGAATGGTAGAGGACAGGAAGGCCTGGAGGATCATTGTCCATGGGGTCGCGATGGGTTGGACACGACTTTGCACCTAACAACAACAACAAGGGTTTCTAAAGCATGTGTAAGCCCCAATGACCACCACTGAGGATGAAGCAAAACTATACAGGATTGATTAGGAAGAGGGATGAAGGGAGGCCTTTGCATTCTCATACCTTTGCATTCTGCTTGGCCATTCCAGAGACAGCCTCTGTCTTAGCAGGAGGATTCAAATCCCCGTAACTTGCAATATACTGGATAAGGTTCATCAAAGCGGCACAAGAGTCTGAGCACGTTCGGATATGGATCACATCACTGGAACAATGTAGCTCAAAGCGTGGCTTACTCTAAGCAACAGAAAAGAAGGTCAAAACCTTCTGGTATGATTTCTGAACAAAGTGTGATAAAGTGTCTCTGACAGCCTAGGCCAGCACTAACCCTACTGACATGTAATGTTATCCAGGATCCTTCCCCAATTTGCTTGGAAACAAATTACAATAACTTCAACATAACATACCTCAAAAACAGTGTTACTGAGATCAAAGCCTTCCTGGTATACAATAAAATGCTAATCACACACCAGTCAGGTTTTATAATTTTAACTTAAATCCTTACCCTCTCTCCATCTGATCCTGGTTTTACTGCCCTTATGGTCAGTTCCAAGAGCCCCATATCCATAACTCTAACATAATCTGAAAAAGGCAAAATAGATATCTGTTGCACCGCTTAAGTTTTGTTTAGTGAGCAAACTGTTCATTTCTTAACATAAACGTATTCAGACAATTTTATTTATTTATTTATTTATTATTTATTTATTTAAACTTGTATACCGCCGTTAGCCAAAAGGTCTCATGATGGTTCACAATAAAACATTAAAATCACAATAAAAACCCAATAGGTTCCCATTATGTGTTACACAATAACAACAGCGATGGTGTTCTAATCCTATAACCCCCGCCTGTTCAGTCAGAGGTCATAACGTTGGTCTCATGACAGAGGGAGCTGTCCGATGGATCTAAGGCGGTGGTCCCCAACCACCAGGCTGTGGTCTGGTGCCGGGCCGCGAAGGCCCTGGCACCGGGCCGCGGCTCCCTGCCTCCACAGGGCTGCATCGGGTCGCGCATGCTCGTTTGCACCATGCGCGGCTGCAAACACACATGCACGGCCGGGTGATCGCCCTCCCTGCCGCCGCCGGTCCGCAGGCTGAAGAAGGCCGCAGACCGCTAATTTAAGGGATCCAAGATGGAACCTAGGCTCTGCTCTGGCCTCAACCGTATGCCTGGCGGAAGCGCTCCATCTTGCAGTCCCTGCGGAAAGCTGTTAATTTTGACTACCATACTCTTCGATGGTCAACATCAGAGAAACTTACATTAACCCGCCTGCTTGCAATATTTTAAAGTTCAAAATTTACTGGCATTCCAAGTATACTAGGAACAGAACTAAGAGAGGGTTTCCTGCTTTATGGTTAGCCACAGTAGTATAGGCAAGTCACAACTTTCCTACCCCCACCTATAAAAAGGATCTGACCTGTTATCAGCAACTGAACGATCAACATAACCTCATCTTTTAATAGCCTTCTTAAAAATTCTATACGCTCATTCAAATGGATTACAGGCACTTACCTCTTTGGAGGTTTACGGTAACAGCATTACACTTGTCCGACAAATGCAAAGCAGCCTCATCCAAGATTATTCTACAGCAAAAGCAGATTAACAAAACATTTCAGAAACAAAGGCTTGCTATTTATGCAGCTCTATCACTATAGATGAGGTTTGAGGATTCTTCCTCCCTACAGTAATACCCTGGGTTTACATCTACTCCTCAGGAATAATTATAACTGGCAAGATTAGTAAATCCAGATGTAATAGAAACAGGTACAGTGGAATCTTTAGGTTAAAATGTCTTAAAATTAAGTTTAAAAAATAGGACATATAGTGCTCCCACAGATAACGAATATGGAGAAATACTGCTGATTTACTCTTGTGAGAGCACATTCCTCTTTTTCTCACAAATCAATGGCCCATGGAAAACTTACCTGGTATTTAACAAAACACTGATTGCAAAATCTTTTCTAATACATTGGCCAACTGGCTGAAAGTGATATTAGTTAAGATAATACAGGACAACCAGGTGGGCTTTCTGCCTGGTAGACATTAAAAATAAGAAAAATATAATAAAGGTAACTGAACACTATCAACGAAGACCAGATAAGCAATTGGTGTTACTTTTTATTGAAATGGAGAAAGCTTTTGATTCTATTGATTGGAGATTTTAATTAGTTTGATTGAAAGGATGGAGTGTGGTAGAACATTTTTAAGTTGGAGAGGTCTATAAGGAACAGGGTTAGAGAGGTCTATAAGGAACAGTGGGCAAAGGGTGAACTTAAGAGAAATTCAATATCCAGAAGGGAACACAGGAAGAATGCCCATTCTCACCTTTACTTTTTATATTGGCTTTAGAAGTCGTTAATCAAGGTAAAAGAGCACAAAATATTACAGGTTTGAAAATTAAACAAGAAAAGTTTGTACTTAAGGGCCTATGCAGATTATTAAGTACTGATATTGGAACTGTCCGAAATAAATAAAACTATATCAGATAGATGTTGGAAATGTGGGGAAGAAGGCTGATGTTTCAAACGTGGTGGACAATTCTAGTAGGATATCCATAAAGGAATTTCAAAAATCCTTAAGGACACCATAGCATTTACCCCAGAAGCCTATATTATAGGATTTTTGGACAAGGAAAAAGACTAAAAAAATGGAGAAATATTTAGACATTTGTCAACAGCAATAAGGATTGTGTGGGTGAAAAAGTGGAAGTTAAAAGAGATTCTTTTATTTGACTGGCAGATGAAAATGTTAGATCTTGCAAAGTTGACAAAATTGACAAGATATGCAGAAGATAAACCAATATCGGACTTTAAAACACAGTGAAATCTTTGGATAGAGAATATTAGAAAAAAGTATAATCACGGAGCTATGACTGTTGGTTATGTTCTATGATTTATAAGGGGAAAGATGATTTACTTTGGAAATTCTGAGTAGAAGATTTGGTGAACTTTATTATGTACTCCTTAACAAATACAGTCAGAAGCTATTATTTGTAAACATAATTTAATAAACCTTTGTTGTTTTCCTTTGGAGGCTGTCATATGTTGTGCTTTGATGAAATAAATAAAACTTGGAAAACAGGAAAAAAGGGGGAGGGGGAGAAAAGTTATCCGATACTAGCAGCGTGAGGTGAAGATGTACCGGTTAACTGGTAACAGCCCAGGTATGTTATATGGTTTATACTCAACAAAGATCAAACACAGCTACAAACAAAAATCCCATTCAAAATCCAGTTTTGTAGCTCTTGATTGTTTGAAAAACTCTACCTGAGAGTAGATGAAGATTTATCCAGTGCAACACTACTTGAAATGCTAAATGTTTCAACTGTAAGAAGAGATCGGGTGGGCAAAAACAGAGGCCTGCCAACAAAAAAGAAAGAAAAAACATGAAGAATAAAGGTTTCCAACACACCTGGGAAGAAAATTGTTGAAAGAATTCAATTTTCTTTTGGGAGGAATTTGACACCTTAAACCATCATACCTTTAGTAAATAGTTATCAAACTTATCAAACTGACATAGTACATTTAACTTACCTATAATTCAGAGCACAGCTCCAGAGATGGACGTGAAATGTTGTAATAGAGGTCGGAGGATTATATCCCAATACAGGCTCATCACAAATGTTCAAAAAATACAAAATCTACAATTATATAAATGCAAAGGTAAGGCCCGCTATACTAAAAACAAGTGATGAAACAAGTCATAAAACACACATGATGAGAAAAGACAATGAATGTGTTGTAAAGGCCCTTTCAGTTCAGAAAGCATAAGGGAAAAAGGGTAAAGAGAACTGAACCTACTAAAGGTAAACCTTGTGACTGTGGACACATCATTTCCCCCCAGAGTAACAAGGCCCCAAAACACAAAGCAACATCTAGGCATAGAACCTAAATACAGCCAGAGAACCTTGTTTTTCTTCTTTCTCTCCCACTCTTCATTCATATATCATACTGAGTATTACTTCAGTAAATAGGGAAGGGTAGGCTAGACGGAATATTGGAGGGGTAACACCAGCCTCCCAGTCCCATCCCAGAAAGAACTGGCTTATACTGAATATCCATGTGCAGTCACAAATGGGGATGAAAACCAGGAGGTGAAGAACAGAGGAATATCTTTAACCAGGTGTGTCTTGATGAGGATTTATTCTACCCCTCTTCCTATAAAAGTACCGAGAAAAGCTTGGATGTGCCCAGAAGTGGGTGCTAAGGCAAGACCAAAAAAGGCTCCTAGCTGAATCTCAGCCTGCTGATCATGATCCCAGGCCTTTGGAAGAGCTAGGATGCTGTATTATTATTATTAATAATAATGATAATATTAAACTTCTATATTGCCACTCCTGAAAGGCGTGTGGCAGTTTACAATTAAAATATGACCCCATAAAACATTAACATTTCCAATTATAACCCCCTCGATGGTGACAACTCCCTACCCATCTTGGCTCAATAGAATGTCTGAAAAATTAGCTTCAGGGGAGATCTTCCTAAGGGGAACCTGATGACCCCTATGTAAATCCTGAAGTAGCCCACAATATAGTTCCCTGTTTTGATTTATCTGATCAAAAATGCTGATTGTATACCTAGTGTCTGTCTACAGGTGTGTGTGGCTTTTGGGGACAAAATTGGTGCACAGATTACTTTAATAAAACTGTTGTGCCTAGAGAGATCTGTGCATCAACAAGGCACAAGGAAGACTCTCAACAAGGCACAAGGAAGACTCAATTTTTTTCATATTAGGTAATATTCGGATGGAAGATTCTAGCAGCAGCAACGACAAACTTCCAGAATATTGTCATCAGCGGTGAAATATAACCTCTTGAGTAATACTGAATGGGGCTTCCAGCAATTTAACATACCTGCTCATGCCAGCTTAAGCCCGAAGGAAGTACTCTGTGTTGAAGAGTGGCGCCTCGCAGGCCGACCGCAACTAAGAACTCCTGGACAAAAAGGAAAAGGAAAAGAAGATTTAAAATCGTAACACAGATTGAAGGTTCAAGGGACGAGTTTTAAACAACAAAAATTCATATCAAATATTCTCATACGTTATTTTACAAACTAACAAAATAGGCGTTGGATTATGAAAGTTTAGGCCACCAGGCGACAAAAGTTCTTTACTTGTTTGGCTCTCATCGACACAGCTACCACGCTATAATTTTAAAGTTTTGTGGCAATAGTGAGCTTCACCTTTAGTATCATCATCATCATCGTAAAATAAAATGAACATATAATACCAATAATCTAAACAAACGCAGCTATGGCAGGTGCTTGTGCATGTGCGTATGTCTAGATGTCCAAGTCACCTCCATATGGTGATTATATTGGGGTTTTTAAGAAATGGACCAGAAGAGCTGGCTTGCTGTTGCCTCCCTCTGTGCAGCTATCCTGGAATTCCCTATCGGTTTCCTATTCAAAATATTAACCAGGCCAATCCTGCTCAGCTCCAGAGGTCTGACAAGATTAGGCTAGTCTAGGGGTCATATGCACAAACACAAGTATGGTACCGGCTATTTCCTACCCTGTACAAGTTCAAGGAAGAGCTTTCTTACCTCCCCCTTCAGCTATATAGCTACCACTGCCATATTCTAATTTGAAGAGGAGGCTAAAGAGAAGCAAGTAGCCAGTTCTGCTGGGCTCCATTCCACTTTCGTTTCTGATCCAATCAGATTTCCCACTCATTTGCCTCTGTTGATCAGAGGAGCCCACCCAAGTGATAGGAGGGGAGGGAATATATTGGCCAGGCTTGTTCCTTGAGCTGCTGCTTTGCTAGACCACACATAACATGCATGCAGCTGGGCTTTTTAGGCACTGGGCGGAAATGGTGGTGTCTGTGCAAATAATGACAGCTGCTGCCACAGTATTCTAATTACAAATATCGGGGCTTTTTCTCCCCCCCTCCTCAAGCAACCTAGAGGTATAGGCCTTTTACCTCCAGATTCTGCCCTAGCAGTACCTCTGCCCTCCTTACTGCAGTCCCAAGCCCAAAATGGTTTCCCTCACAGTTTCCCCAGAACTAACTTTCTGATGGCCTCAAGATACTACTGGGCAAACAGCGGTAGTGGGAAAGATGTATCCACAAGTGCCATTCCAATTGCAATTCACAGGTACAAACAAAGGACTTATTTTTTTTAATACAAGGTAGGAAAGGATCCTTCTCAAACCAAAACATCACTATGGCAAGCACAAATACCACAAAGGAAATACGAATTTCTAGAGGGATACATTGCTGCTGAAAAAGTCTTTAAAAGATTTGGGGAGACATGTCAGTACCAAAGAAATTAAAGGTCTAAAATCATAACTCGCTTCGGAAATGTGCACTAAAATCTAGCTGAAAGCATTGAGAGGGAAGTACAAATCTGTGCAGACGATGGTTTGACAAAGGTATTTAGCGCCTACTTTCTAACAACAAACCTTTGTATTGGTCTCAGATTTATTTGACTGTATCTTAACCGCAACGGACAGCATACTTAAGCAATCCACTCCCACGCCATCGGAGGACGTCCTACTGAGGCTGCCTTCTTCCGAAACATAGATGGTGGGTTCCAACCAGTGAGGGGGTGTTGCAGCTGGCAGCCTGGTCTCGGATGGAGTGACAACACCATCTACTAGGCCTGCGGAAAGATTTATTTTAACGTTAGATGCATCATTTTACTGTGCAGCTAAAATATTTTATATTTTAAAAGTACGTATGAAGGAGATGGTTACAAAATTAATTTACGTAAATAGGACCCTTATGTAGACTCTCTAGTCACAGGCATGCAGCATAACTCCTCATTCTGGGTTGTGCTATTACATGCTTTTGGCATATCATAAATTCTTTTTAAAAAATTCACCCCATTCTTCAACAAATACTTTTATTGTTTTACCTTGATGGTATAAACTGAGACTACCGGAGTGGAGACATATATAATGCTTGTCTTCGAAGCCCTCATATTTTGTGACACAGAACAAAGAGCCACTGCTGAATTCAAACCAAAATTCTCCATGTTTGCCTTCTAGGACATTCCCATCATCCTGCTAGAGAAAGGAGTAAAAAAAGAAAGACAATCAAATCCAAATGCATTTAGTGGTTTGAAGCTTCTTGCCACAAATAAGGTAACTTTAGTGCTGAAAAAAAATCTTGTTTAAGCAAGAACGTATGTAAGAGAACAAAATTAGAGTCCTGTGGCACAAAAAAATCTAGGTATAAGCTCATGGGCGCATGCATGCACATTTCTTCTGATACATTGAAATAGAAGTTACCAGTCCATACATAAAGGTAAGCAGCAGATTAATAGAAGCATGATTAAAGTTGTTTAACAGACGTAAGGACCAAAGTGAAGTAACAAGCTTAGTTTATATGGTCACTATTGGTTTGGGTTGAATTCTAAGGGGAAATAATGTGAAGGAAATAAATATATCAAAATTGGAAATTCTTGTGTAAATGTATTATTCTTAATAGTAGAATGTCGAGAGTAATTAACTGAGACCCGGTTAATTATTCTCAGCGTTCCATAATCAACAAAGGGACATTTGCACATCAATCCCCAATTTTGATATCTCTCCTTCACAATGTTTTCCCCTGGAATGAAACCCAAACAAACGGTGACGATATAAACTAAGCTCCTTATATTAGTTCGGTCTTTGCACCTGTTAAACCACCTTTATTATGCTCATGCTACTGTCTGTCCGTCTACCTATCCGATTTTTTACCCGCTGCTATCAGCAAGCTGGTTTGAGGTGGACTGCAACAGTAAAAATCCAACAGTAACTGCTCACCCTCTAGCTATATGTAAGAACTGGTAACTTCCATTTCAGTATATCTAAAGAAGTATGTGTGCAAACAGAAGCTCATGCTTTGGATAAAACTTGATTGGTTTTAAAGGTGCCAGTGAATCCTAATTTTGTTTTGCTGCTTCAGACCAATATAACTAGCCACTTGAATATTTCTAAGAGACTTAGAGTTCATCCTCTCCCCTTTCCCATGTCACACATATAACCATCACATGCATTTACACACTATAAAGAACAAGACAAAGCTGGTAGTTTCTCACCTTCACATCTGTGAATATTGACACTAATCCATGATTAACATTCAAAAGAACTGAGAGAAAACTCTGAGTGTTCTTGTTTTGGGATTCAATTTTTTTCTTCCGCCTTGAACTGTAGTTGGGATCGACTGTAGAATAATATTGCAATGTTTCCTCTTCAGATCCGCTCTCATCATCTACAAGAACAACAATGACATATTTAAGCAATGCAGCTGTTCAACAATGCACCAAGGACAGTTTGATGGCGTTTTTCAGTTTTAAGGAAATTATATTATTCACCCTTTGAGAAATTAGCACTACTCCCTTTATCAGTTTAGCAGCACCAAATGTTTGAGATACACTAACACATACAGACTCACTTTTAGCACTGCAATTTTAGAGGATTTATGCAGTATATTACCATAGTGAATAGTAGATTTGAATTGACTAAAACTGTCTTTACTGAAAGTGTTGATCAGCTGGCTGGCCACTGAAAGTCCGACTCCGTAAGACAGATTGTCAAAGGTTTCTACAGGAGATGGAGCTGTGGGTTCCCACAATAGTAAGTCATTACTGATCCTAGAAAAGAAAAAAGTAATACATGGTTACATTCATTCCCTGCTTATGGAAGAACTAGATTTAAGGCCCACTGTAGGCCCAATACTGTGGGCGCTAGCGGGCAGGCGGCTGGAGGTGGGGGGTCCAAGGGTGGAAATCGCCAAGAGTGGAAACATGTTATAAACAGGGGAAAAAATCCAGCGGCACCTACAGCAGCGTATTGGCTGAGAGGATAACCTGCTCCACCAATTGTCAACTAAAGGATCAAAAGAAAGATCATCTTGAAAGCGCCAACATCTGAAATAATTGTTAAAAAACCAGAAAATGAATTGAAGTGGTTATCAATACAGCTTCTTAGAAATATGATAATGTACGGCTCTTTAGAAGTGAGATCTTGTACAACTAGTACAACATCCAGTAATTGATGATTGCCCTTAATGCATGTCTAATGAGACATGCAAGTTTTATCTTTTAACACCAACCAAGGGTCCTTCAATAATCTGTCTTGAAGAACATCCATTCCAGAAGTGACCTACCAAGCAGCAAAAGGGTAGAGGGCCTTTGTTCAGGGAACATGGTAGATAATTTTTAAAAATTACATTGGGTATACTGAACTAGGTGTGTGGTTCTTTGACTGCCACTGTAAAGTAGTCCCCCCCACCCTCCAAATACAGGCCATATCTCCTAAAAAGACTTAAGCTTAATACTTGCCTATTGTAAAGCTTCTCATAAAAGCTCTTGTTTGGTAACGTTAAGCACACATTTGGTAGCATGAGTTCCAGTACATAATGAGAATTGCTGATGGCTTTATCCTGAAACTCAATCATCTCCACTGCGTCTCCTGGCATCACCATCTAAGACATGAAACAAAATCTCAAATAAGCAGAAATAAAACATAGTGAGGAACCCCCTCCATTATAGCAGAGCCACAAATACAACTAAGTCCTCCTACCCTATTGTAGCACAACGTGCCTTAACATTATTGAGGGTATACGATTGGATTCCTGCTCAGGCATAGCTGATTTCCATCTTCAGTATTTCCAAGAAATGGCTCCAAGATCATTCTTCATCTGAAGACCTCAAGCACTTCTTTTAAACGCCCGTTGGGTTGAAGTAAAGGTAAGCTCAATTATACTTGGTCACTGATCAGAGACTCAATGCACCTGAGGCATTTTTTAAATGTGGATTTAAAAAGAGCCTACAAAGGGTCATTGGACATGTTTGAGTAAGGGACCTGTGGAAGCTGTGACCCGAGATTAATGCACTCCACCAGTCATGTGTGGCAATTTTTCAGGTGCATAGCAACCCCTGACTTGGCACTACTAGGTGAAAGCAGGGATGCTCACTGAGGCTTGGAGGAGTGCCATACATGATTCATAAACCCCATTTACCATGGTGGTTCACAATTTGCGCAGTTTGCAATCAGTTTGCATAGCCTCAATCAATAATTCACCGACACAAATTGTGCCTTCTTGGAGAAGAATAATCATAAACCTCCTGGATGCAATTCGTTTCCCAAAAGCATGTTCATTGAAATAATAAGCATATACAGAAGGCAATCATCTTGTGGCCAGTTTGGTGCAGTGGTTAGAAGTGTGGACGTCTAATCTGGCGAGCCAGGCTTGATTCTGTGCTCCCCGACATGCAGCCACCTTGGGCTCGTCATGACGCTGATAAAGCTGTTCTGACCGAGCAGGAATATCAGGGCTCTCTCAGCCTCACCTCCTTCACAGGGTGTCTGTTGTGGGGAGAGGAAAGGGAAGGCAACCGCTTTGAGCCTCCTTCGAGTAGAGAAAAGCAGCAAATAAGAACCAACTCTTCTTCTTCTTAACTAAAAGTGCATGAAGTATCTGACACTTCCAAGCTTACTGCAGGACACTGCTATGTTCTCTGTGTAACCTGGCATTGTAATTCTCCTGTTCATTCACACACCAGGCAAATGTAGTTTGCAAAGCAGAAATGAGCTGAAATATGACCCTTCATGCTTACCTCTTCATTCTCAAACATGACCCTACGGGAGGAAAAGGGAGATGGCTCTGGTCTTCGAAGATCACACACATCCTTCAGGGAATGAGAGCCACCCTCTTCTTCCTCTTGAAAGTGGCCATCAACTTCCTCCTCATCCTCAGCAGCTACCCTTTCCAGAATGGAGTGTACAGCCAGTGGGTTTATTTTGAGTACAATCCTAGCATTCAAAGAAGAGGAAGCATGACTAGCAACTAAGGTGTTTGTAAAGTGTGTTAACAAATATATATATATAAATGCTCTGTGTGTGTATATAACTGTTTTGCCTTGATGTCAGCAAGCTAGCACCAGCTGAGTTACAACTAGCCAGCAACAACTGAGTTATAACTGGCCTAAATTTGTTCTGCCTTTCCAGATCACTGACAGTGTGCTTTAGAACAGAGGGAGGATGTGAACTTGGACCTCCCAGAACTGAATCCAACACTCTAACCAGTGTATCACAACCTTCTGTTGTTCTGAACCCTGCATGGAGTGTGGAAGATGCATTTAGAGGGAACCTCAAGTAGACCAAAATCTGACAGTTTAAATAAAGTTTTCCATCACTGCTTTCCTGCTTCAGCCCCCTGAAGTCATGCCCTTGAAGGAAATGGATCCCCAAGAACTGCAGAGATGGCTGAAGTGTGTGTGTGTGTGTGTGTGTGTGTGTGTGTGTGTGTGCATTAGAAAGAGCAAATCAGCTAAAATTCTCCAATGGCAGAAAGTTGTCTCTTAGCAAAACACATGGTTAGAATAAACCCTTAACACCGCTTTTACTGCCACCATCCTGTAAGCATTAGAACCCAAAATCTGCACTGCAGCCATCAGCCACATGGCTTTAATTTATGTCAGGTTCAGAAGACGGCTTCTTAATCTGGTAATACAGGTGAATGCACTTATTAAATAACAGACATTTAACAGGTTTTCCCAGTTAGATTGACTTCTACCACAATCTTTTATTTGACAAATTATAAATCTACTTTTACTACTGCTGTTCTGTTAAAGGTAAAGGTAAAGGTATCCCCTGTGCAAGCACCGAGTCATGTCTGACCCTTGGGGTGACGCCCTCTAGCGTTTTCATGGCAGACTCAATACGGGGTGGTTTGCCAGTGCCTTCCCCAGTCATTACCATTTACCCTCCAGCAGCAAGCTGGGTCCTCATTTCACCGACCTCGGAAGGATGGAAGGCTGAGTCAACCTTGAGCCGGCTGCTGGGATTGAACTCCCAGCCTTATGGGCAAAGCTTTCAGACGGCTGTTCTGTTAGCTATTGTCAAATGTGGTCAGTTGCATTTAAATCTGTCACAGCCATTTTTGCAATGGTAACAACCCCCTTGGATCTATGGCAGGGCATCTCCACAGCAAAGATATTAGGAGATGCTACCATATATGAAAAACATATCCACCACTTTCAGAGACCACGATCAAGATCTAAGGTACTTAATTACCCCTGGATTATAATAAACTACTTTAATGAATTCTGGGGTTAGACCCAGCACAAAGACTTTGTGAGGCCTACATGAGGACCTGGGAATCTGAGGTCTCTCCCTCCAGCCTCTAATGGGTGCAGAACTTCAATGACAGCAGGAGGAGGCGGCAATTCCAGCCTTTCTCCATTTGTGATGTAGCCTCCTAGCTCACATGGGTACTATTTGACATGATTCTAAGAAGTGGCTGGGATTAGAGGGAGAACAGGAAGACATGTGGCCATCAGAGCTCCCTGTTGATGGATTGTGGAACCTGACCTCTGCTGCCTCAGTGGTGGAGAACTATAAGGAACTAGGAAGTAGAAAAGAAACACCACTGGTGGCATTTGACCATATGTAGAAGCTCTTAGGGACAAGAGAGGATGTTACAGAGTGGTATCCCACCAAGTATCTTGCTTTACCGTGGCCAGTCAAAGTTGTCTGATGAGGTCATCTCTCCCACTACACCACTGGAGACTTGAAAAATGTTTGCCACTGACTCCCCTTTACCTTCTTCAAATGACCCTATTGTAAAACAAATGAGCAACAGATTAAATTGTATGGGACTGCAATGGGGCTGACATAATAATCATAAACACAACTTGGACTCTTAAAATCCAGCTTTTTACTTCACTAATGTTTTTCAGAACAAAGGGAAATCAGGAGGGACATTATTTGAAGCCTTTTTGTACAATGATCTGTGGCGGAAACTCATGCCAAATTTGTTACGTTGTTATCACAATGCTTTTTTAAAAATTGTTGGCAAAGTGTATTACAGAAACTCTTACACAGCCAAATATTGTGCAAAACAGCACACAATGAAGCTAACCAGTATCAAATAAGCTAACCAGGCAAGAAATGTTCAGAGATGGTTTGCCATTGCTTGCTGATGCATCATGACCCTAGTTTTCCTTGGAGGTCCCCATCCAAATACTAACCAAGGCTGACCCTGCTCAGATGCCAAGAAGTGACAAGATTCGGCGTGTCTGAGATCTTATTTTCCAGCGATCTACAGCAGTGTATTGGAAACACTCACTGACAATTTGTTCATCTTACCTGTTAGCTCTTTAAAAGTGAGCTCTAGCTTAACTTGCTCTGGTGTTGGCCCTCCAGTAAACTCCGTCTGGAGCTCCATATCTACAAATTCTAAATGAAGAATCTCTTTCTGAAGCGACTTTTTAAACCAAGGTCCTCGTTCCGGGTCTGATCGGAGGTCAGGTATTGGGAAGCGAACAGAAAGCTTCAAAGATGGGGCAGTTACTTGTACTGACACTTTGCAATTTGCAGGAGTACGTGAATCATCTAGAAAAACTTCAGCAAAAGCTTTGTGCTAAAACAGCAGGGGAAAAGAGAGGAAAGAAACACTATGGTCAAACAATTTAATGCACCTACTCACAGCCATTTTCATGAGGAAAAGAGTTACACTTAGAAGCAGAGGAAAAAAAGTCATCCATGCAAAACATTTGAGCAGCAATTCTTAGAAATGTGGTTCAGAAATCAATCATCTCACCTCCAACCACAATATTTTCCATTCCACAAAACAAGACGCCCCGAGCCGACTTGTTGGGAGGGGCGGGGTATAAAGTTAATAATAATAAAATAAAAGACAAAAATTGTCGCAAAACTATCCTATTCAGGAGCAGAAGCAGAAGCATTCCCATCCACACTCTGAGGACAGTGGATCAATTTCCCGAAAGAGCATAATGGACTGGTGGTTACAAAAAAACTCTGACCCACAGAAGCAGATTTTTTAAGAGCAAAGAACTGCAATGATACAAAGAGGCTAGAAGTCCCTTGTGATTATGACTCCTTTCAACCCAGCATATATAATTTAGTGGACAGAGTGATTTTAATGCTTTATTATGCATACACGTCTATTAGTTTGTGTCAATTATTAAAGCAGAAAACAAACAAAGCACCCAAAGAGAAGACAAGGGGTTCTTACTCAGAGGCATTCAGGGTTACTTGGCAGGCAGAAAAAAAAATACAATGTTGTAACATAAAATATACCTTCCTTAAAGGTAAAGGTATCCCCTGTGCAAGCACCGAGTCATGTCTGACCCTTGGGGTGACGCCCTCCAGCGTTTTCATGGTTTGCCAGTGCCTTCCCCAGTCATTTACCCCCCAGCAAGCTGGGTACTCATTTTACCGACCTCGGAAGGATGGAAGGCTGAGTCAACCTTGAGCTGGCTGCTGGGATTGAACTCCCAGCCTCATGGGCAAAGCTTTCAGATGGCTGCCTTACCACTGCGCCACAAGAGGCTCATATTACCTTCCTTGTAATGCAATAATAAAATCAGAGTCCAGTAGCACCTTTAAGACCAACAAAGATTTATTCAGGTGCCACTGGACTCTGATTTTATTGTACTACTTCAGACCAACACGGCTACTCATTTGAATCTTCCTTGTAATGGTACAATAGCTATTACTGACTATGCTCTGAGAGATAATGGGTGTTAAGAATAGCTAAGAAACAGTTAAAAGGAAAAACAAGGGGAGGGAGAAATTAGCATGCTCAAGCCTCTGACAATTTATGAGAATCCCAGAGCTAGAGATCTGGTTGAAGTGGAGGGGCAGTTTTCAAACCCAGCCCTCCCCCAGTTTCTTGTAGGCTCCTAGATGGTTTGCTATAGACTTTTAACATATGAAAAAATATAAATATAGAATTTAAAGTATGAAAGTTCCCGCTAAACAGCAGTTCTATCTCAAGGTTGATTCTCATACGTTGTTCCTCAACCATTTGCAGTAAGTAGAAGGAAAAGCATGGCCTTTTCGGCCCCATTTTTCTTTAATTTTTCAACTCATTTTAAAGCCATGCCACCCATCTTGTTCGGCCAATGGTAAAAGTCCAGTTTTGCTCTGTACTGATGATACTGTCCTATTAGAGTTGGTCTTCAGGAACCTTAAAACTTTTCGGGAATATCATTATTATTATACTGGATTTATTTCCCGCCACTCCTGGTGGGTTACACAATAAAAAACCCACAATAAAAACCCCAGCAAAACTGGTGATTGCCACTGTGGGATGGAAGGTGAATTCCCTCCGGGCCAGGCTGGATTTGGAGATTTTTGGTGAGGGGATCACCAGGGCATGAAATTGGGGTCACTGTGGGTGGGCAGGTAGTTGTGAATTCCTGCATTGTACAGGGGGGTTGGACTAGATGATCCTGGAGGTCCCTTCCAACTCAATAAGACTGCTTTAGTTAGCAAAAAATATTGACCATCTCCTTTTTTTGTTTTTTTGCAGAGATTCTTAAATATTCCCTGTTGTGTGACTGTCATGGCTCTCTGTTCTGAATGAGGTTAACCTTCCCTTGTTTACAAGTGTTCAGACTATTAGATTATCCTCAAATAGTAAGGGATATCTGGCTATCTGCGATACACTTTTATTTGTTGGTGTAATTCTACATACTATTCAGGAATTGGGATCTCAGGAAAGATTTGCTTTGGTCATGTAAAATTAATGATTGAAGCTCTACTTTTAGAGTGAGTCATGCGTGTTCATCTGCTTCTGGTATTCCTTCTCTGAGATTTCTTCCCTCTTACACTTAACTGTTAGGCTCTTCAAATCTTCTAAGAGCTTTTGTTCTGGCCAGACTAAATGCTCACTCTTGAATAGTTACAAAGTGCAGGCTTTTGAACTTACCTAACTTAGAATTAAGTACCCAGCTTGCTGCTGGGGGCTAAACGGTAATGACTGGGGAAGGCACTGGCAAACCACCCCGTATTGAGTCTGCCATGAAAATGCTAGAGGGCGTCACCCCAAGGGTCAGACAAGAATCAGTGCTTGCACAGGGGATACCTTTACTTTAACTTAGAATTCATCTGCTCCTGCGCTTTAGGCAAAAGTGATGCTGTTTGCATGTATTATCCTGAAGTGTTCTTTGAATATTAATCTTAGGAGATGCTAGATTTCCCCATGTTTATCAGCTTGATATGGTTTACAGTCATCATATGAAATAGTTATCTCTCTACCTGCTGATAAGGACCTCCAAAAATCCTAGCAGTTGCAATTAAAAAAAAAACTCCTTTTGTCTATTAGTCATAGATTATTAATAATTTGTATCCCCCGCTCAAGACCCATGCCTCATAGGGATCATACTGGATAGAAAGGAAAGGCACGGCCTTTTTTGTGGGTCTGGCTGGCCCATCCATCAATGAGCCCCACCCCTCAACTTTTAGCAGTGGCCCATCACACTGTAGGAGATTATTATGCTTACCAGGCTAGTGTGTTTGCTGTACGAGGTATACATGTGGGAAGCCATCATCTCCACCGTAGTTAACTTTTGTGGCTGAAGCAAAGAATTCAATCTGTCTACAATGCTGATGTCCAATTCACAAAACGCTGGATTCAACTTGATTTGTAACTCAGCTTTCTGTGGGACAGAGCTCAGCCTTCCTTGGCTACCCTGCCAAAAAGGAAAGGACATAAAAATCTTTAGGGCCATTTCACTGGTATTTGTACATCATACACACAGGTGCACAAACAGTTTATTCATTTCTTGCCAGAGAGTAGACAGAAGAATCTCTCCAACGTTACCTGAGGTCCTCTATTATCCAGGTGTTTGTAATGGAGCTGCAGGCAGGAGTGAGCATGCGACTTGTTTCCTTGTTTCTCAGAATTAAACATTAGCAGCTTTAAAGATAAAACAGCAGGGAGGGGGGGGGGGAAGGTTAATAGATGCAACCAAAAACAAATGCTTTAACTTCAGAACTTTGTCTATTTCTTCTAAAGAAGGACCCCAGACTTGGATTCAGAAGGTGAATGTGTCAAGAACCACACACAAGTGCAGCCCCTGTTCTGGCTGGGTAACAAAATATTACAGCAAGACACTTTCGGTCTCCTCTGATTCGTCCAATCTCTTCCTGATCTGTTTGCAGGGTGGAGCTAATTTTGCTTCTGGAAGGAAATAAGAAAAGGGAAAAGGCGGTCTGATAAACCAATTTTAAAAGGACAAGATGCAATCATAGGGTTGGATCGAGACTAAACTTTCCATTGGCAGAATGCTTTCCTGCCTCCGTCTCCCACTGATCTCCACAAAATGGAAGTCTTCAGAGATACACAGTCCTGGGGAATGACATGGGGGAGGGAGGTCTGCACTGCAAAGGGGAAAAATTGCAAATTTAGCCTGGATCCAACTCATTCATCTTCAAGTCTCGCATTTAAACTTCAGACTCAGAGTTTTATCTAACTCTCAGAAAGGAATATGGTGAATATCATAAGACAGCTTTGAAGATGAATGTGAGAGATCACAAAGAATACTCTGCAGGTTCTTTAATATATGGCAGTGCTTAGACCAGCTTGCTGGGGGGGTACCCAGCTTGCTGGGGGGGGGGGGTAAACGGTAATGACTGGGGAAGGCACTGGCAAGGCCACCCTGTATTGAGTCTGCCATGAAAATGCTAGAGGGCATCACCCCAAGGGTCAGACATGACCCGGTGCTTGCACAGGGGATACCTTTACCTTTGAACATTCACAGTGCTGTTACCAGATTAGGAGTTTTCTTTTTCTATTCAGGTATAAAAATCATAGAATCATAGAGTTGGAAGGGACCTCATTGGTCATCTAGTCCAACCCCCTGCACTATGCAGGACACTCACATCCCAATCGCTCATCCACTGTCACCGGCCACCCCTTTGCCTTCACAGAATCAGCCTCTCCGTCAGATGGCTATCTAGCCTCTGTTTAAAAATTTCCAAAATGGTTTACCTCTGTATAGTGAGGTATTTCAGAACGAGAGTCAGTAGAAAAAAGGCATTCCAGAAGTTCCATTTGCCCAATCGATAGATCTGTACTCAAGCAACGAGAGGTCGTTCTTTGTCTTTGCTCATAGGATACCTTAATGCCCGTACCAATAAATCTAGTTTGAAAAACAAACACAAAAAAGGTGTGTGAATTGGATAGATGCATTTACTTTGATGCTCTGGGGAAACAGGTCATTAAATTGCAAATCTGCCTGGAACAACTCAAAAACAGCAGCCACACAATTCTACCGTTTCAATGCTTAGTCCCTTGTCTAGAAACCTTCAAAACATATGCTACAAAGGGATCAGAACTCAGATTTGCTGACTCCCCCAGCATCATCATCATATTAAATATTTCTTTTATCCAATAACTGCAGGTAGCTCGCATCAATTATTAAAGCAGGAAAATCAGATCACGCACAAACACAAAAGAGGTTTCTACATATCCAAGAAGGATTTCTTAAGTAGGATGAGAACATGATAAATTAATCCAAAAGAAAAAACCTCCCTCCCCACTCAATGAGACCAGAGCATTGCCTGAGAAAAGAGGAAGATGGGGAAACTGGCCTACACAAGCACATAAGAGAGTTTATTAAACCCTGGAAGGGGAAGATTTTATTTATTCAGTACATTTTTATTCCATTCTTCCTGCAAGGAACTCATGGTGGTGTACCTTTAAGAAGCTATAAGGTAAATTACTGTGTCTTTTCCCCTTTAAGTGCTCAGCAACACAGAGTCTAGGCAGCATACTTCAAGTATGCTCACTATCCACCATATTGCTGGGTGGTAAATTATTTCAACCAGGTCTGTTTATGCGAGACATCGCAGAAGAGCTACTGGGACAATCAAACTCTGATTTGAATTTCAAAGCAGGGTTGTTGCATACAAAAATTAAAAAGTTGCCTAATGCAGACATTGTAGTCCAACCTTTTGTTGTTGTTACTTGCAAAGTCGTGTCTGACCCATCGCAACCCCATGGACAATGATCCTCCAGGCCTTTCTGTCCTCTACCATTCCCCAGAGTTCATTTAAGCTCACCTCGGCTGCTTACGTGACTCCATCCAGCCACCTCATTCTCTGTCGTCCCCTTCTTCTTTTGCCCTCAATCGCCCCCAGCATCAGGGTCTTCTCCATGGAGTCCTTCCTTCTCATGAGGTGGCCAAAGTATTTGAGTTTCATCTTCAGGATCTGGCCTTCTAAAGAGCAGTCAGGGCTGATCTCCTCTAGGACTGACCAGTTTGTTCACCTTGCAGTCCAAGGGACCCACAGAAGTATTCTCCAGCACCAGAGTTCAAAACCCTCCATTCTTTGATGCTCGGCCTTCCTTATGGTCCAACTTTCACAGCCATACATTGCAACTGAGAAGACCATAGCCTTGACTAGATGCACTTTTGTTGGCAGGGTAATGTCTGTTTCTTAGGATGCTATCTAGATTTGCTATAGCTTTCCTCCTTTGCATCAAGGTTAAGGAAGTTTGATGTAAATACAATTCTGCTCACATATGCAGTGGAGGTGAAAAACTTTTGTATGCAACAACCCTGCTTTGAAATTCAGAGTTTGATTGTCCCAGTAGCTCTTCTGCGACGTCTCGCATAAACAGACCTGGTTGAAATACTTTACCGCCCAGAAATATGGTAGATAGTATGTGAGCATACGTGAAGTATGCTGCCTAGACTGTGTCTCCAACCTTAAGGCGCAGTATTAATTGATCGAAGGTCATTATCAGGGAGGGGGTTTGCTGAAATGCGGTTTCCACGAGGTCTTGTACAAGCAAGAATGCTAAGATGCAATACAGTAAAGAAGACTTTGTGCAAGGCCTGCTTGCATGACACTCTTTTTGTCAACTGGAATTATTCCATGGGATCCAACCCACCACACCTGCTACTGACAGGATTATGAAAAATGCCTGCTTTAATAAACCCCACTGCCACAATCCCTCAAGTATGACACAACTTTACATATGACAGAGGGAGTTTAAAATGTTCAAAGAGCTCACAGAGAAGGATCAAATGTGTTTCTGCCACTGACTACTAATTAATAAGCAAAACTGTACCTAAGATGATCATGTGAACAAGCCTTTGCAAATACTTCTCGGAGGGACTGAAAGTCTTCCATGGGGAACTTAAGCGGATCAACCTTTTCTATCTGGGTAAAAAAATCCTGTGCCATTGGGGTCAGAGGACCAACATTCGATGACGTCTCAGGCGGTGATAAAGGATCGATATGAAGCACCGACACTGAAAAAGCACCCACTACGAGGCGAAATAGAAGTTCGGGTCTAGATTCATCCACCGAGACAGATCTAGAGGGAAGAGCTGTAACGAGATACCGTTAATTTTGTTACTATATCTATAAATATACACAGTGCAGTAAATTAAGTTTTAATTTTTAAAAAACAGCAAGGATCAACATTGCCATAAAGATGGCTATAATCAAACTAATAAGCTGTTCCCAATTCAGAAACCCAATCTGGTAAAAATTCCTTCAGTGATCAGTTACTGAATATATTTCCTTTCAGTGAGACTGAATGTGCAAGCAAGTAAAGACCACCTAGGTCTAAAAATGGAGAACGTTTATTTTATTTTTTTGTTTTTATTATTAAACTTATAGACTGACCACCGATCATGGTCCAGCTGGTTCACGGCAGGTCACAAGATTATAAAATCACAAACAAATCAGTAAAAAACCCAACCTTCTCAGTAACCCCATTAAGCTCTACCAACTTTGCTCCAAGTCTCAAGGTAGGTGCAGTTGTTTCAAAATTTTAGGTTTAAAGATTAAAACATTTGGAGGAGGAGCCATAAAAATCTTCTTAACAAACCATGCATGCAATGTGGCGTTTTCCTGTATATCTGCTTCGGTTGCCCCTTCCCATTCTTGGAAAGATTCCTGAGTTGAGGAGCCTGAGTACAAGAATACTGGGTTGGGCCAGAGAGTGGGAGTGCAGAGAGACACTCCTCTAGAGAGAGCCAGTTTGGTATAGTGGTTAGGAGTGTGGACTTCTGATCTGGTGAGCCAGGTTAGATTCTGCCCTCCCCCACATGCAACCAGCTGGGTGACCTTGGGCTCGCCATGGCACTGATAAAACTGTTCTGACCGAGCAATGATATCAGAGCTCTCTCAGCGTGTCTGTTGTGGGGAGAGGAAAGGGAAGGGGATTGTAAGCCACTTTGAGCTTCCTTCGGGTAGAGAAAAGCAGCATATAAGAACCAATTCTTCTTCTCCTTCTCCTTCCTCTCCTTCTTCTTCTTCCTTCTTTAGCAAGAGCAGCTCCACCGAAAGAAGCAGTTTTGCCACTTTGTCCCTTCTCACTTCAGCCCTCCAACTCGCACAGCTATACCCCCGAGTAGCCCCGGGACTCCAGGAAAGACTTTTCTGTGGGTCCAATTAAGCTTCAGGAATGGAGACAAACACTGGGGGCTTCAAGCAGGATGTAACCCATTACTATCAACTAATCAGAATAATGTTTCGGATCATAGGAATCACAAGGTTGCAGTAAGGACCTTCAATGATCTACATGCTGACTGCAAAAGGGTCTTTAAACCAGAACACACTGGCCACAAACTCCCATCTTGGTTTTAACCTAAAAGGCATGCAAGTTCCTTAAAGGACTAATGGAATATATAGCGCTATCTTGCACTACCCTCACACCGGAGGGGCGGGGGGAGAAATGAAAAAGGAACATGATGCAATGAGGATTTTTATGTTTTCACCAAACTTCAAGGAAACAAGAAATCAAGCCGCTGTCATTTACTTACAACTCCTCCTTAATGGAGCTGGGTGGACTATGCTGGGTGCGAAGGATGGAGCTCTTATTTGCTGCGGTTCCTGCTTGTTTTGATCAGAAACGTCTCCCCAGGCTGGTTGCTGCTAAAACAAATGAACAAGAAGTTGCTCTTACACCCACTGAATGCAGCCAAAAAACATTAAGGTATCTTTTGTACGTGCTGTTCTGTAAACAGTATCTCAGGATGTTAAATCTGATGTGTGCCTCCCAATTGTGACATATTTTGCGGCTGTTATTTCCATGATATTTTGCTTGATGGGTAGGGAGGGGGGGAATTACCTGGGCCTTGGGATGTACCATTACTATAACCAGGTCAAGAGTTACATTTCGGACTAGGCCTGAAGGGCTGCTTCCTACCTGCCTACTTCTGCTGGTGAAAAGGGAAGGGGCATCTTTTAACTGCTCAAAAGGGTATGTCATGGGTTACAGGGACTATTTTTAAGCTGTTATTTATTTATAGATTTATTTACACAGGGCTTCCCCCCACCCTTGTGGGGACCAAAAGCAGCTGATCACGTCATTCTCCCCTCCTCCATCATACCCTCACAACAACTACCTTGTAACTAGGTGAGGGCGAGAGACCGTGATACATCTAAGGTCCCCTGCCAAGGCTCCATGGGCTGAAAAGGGATTCTAACGCTGCTGCCCCAGACTGGCACCCTTACTACTATGTCAGGCTGGCTCTCATACACATAGAAGCTGTGCCGGAGTGGTGCTGCAGTAAGAAGAAGGAGTGAAATAGGACAGAAAAGTTGGAAGGGTTCAGCCCATAGAGCAGGAAGCAAGCTGTTTCCCTCAGCAAGAATGTTCTGCATCATGTGTAAGCCTCTCTAGCTTGAAAATGTTTTAGGTCCTGGTAAAACTGGACATAAATTTGATTTTCTAGACTCTGGTAGCTTACATACAACATTATTCCAGGTGAATATTAGTAAAATGAAGGAATAAAACGGATAGTTTGCTACAGTTGTTTAAATAACAGAATTTAACCATTCTGGGTAAACACTCAGCATTAAAACTGAACCAATTTGATCAAGCATATTAACTGGCTAACATATCAAAAGATCTATAGTATTTGTATCCTTATAATTAACAGACCAGTAACATCTGGCAATGAGGTCCATGTTGAGGCCTAACTGAGATGTAACATGAAAGGCAACAGTGAGAAGACTGAATTTGGAACATTGAGGGAATCCCCCTTCAACATCTGTGTGGGAGCTACGAAAGGCCAAGGCTTTCACTTCCTCCTCAAGAAATGTTGCCTCTCATTTCTACAATGCTCAATACAAAGATTCTCCACTGGCTGTGGGAGAGATGGAGTTGTTGTCTGAAGACCTAAGCCATGTCAATACCCATACTCTTCTCAGCTAAAGTTAAACTGGTTTTTTCTACCATCATTTATTGGGCAGAAATTCTCAAACACACATGCAAGTAAACAGAAACAGACCTCAGAAAACTACATCAAGGATATATCTAATTATGCCTTGCCTACGGTAGGCGTTAAGGTGTGAAAACAGCGCTTTTCTGACGCATAATATCCTCCTACAAACCTTGTCCAGGCACCTACTGGAAATCATTCTGGTCAAATGGAACTGGTAGTTAATCATATACCATAGATGTCTATATATAAGGACGCCACAAACTTATTGATTGAACAAAGATTAAATAATTAAGAGTAACATACCACTGTTGTACTAAGTGGAGATCCTGCAGGAGTAGTAGTATATGTACTTGTTAAAGAAAGGTCTAAATCCATGGTTGGTGGGTCTCCAAGAGGTGGAAGAGAAGACAGACTATGAGACATCTCCATGTCAGCCATTGAGAAAAAAACCTCTTCCTCTGAAAGGGGGGGCGGAGGGAAGAGAAGTTTTTACATACCTTGCTTGATATGAAAAATATTAATGTTAGAGTATTCAGAAGTCAATACTATTCCAGGAAAACCCAGCACGTTATGTGACTAATACAGACCATGCTTATACAAACTTACATATTGTAGATTACTGTCAAGAGACACAATGGCCCTTGTTCTATCTTACATCTCTTAATTCCAGGTGTCTATGGTTAAATAATGAGCCTCTTGTGGCGCAGAGTGGTAAGGCAGCCATCTGAAAGCTTTGCCCGTGAGGCTGGGAGTTCAATCCCAGCAGCTGGCTCAAGGTTGACTCAGCCTTCCATCCTTCCGAGGTTGGTAAAATGAGTACCCAGCTTGCTGGGGGGTAAACGGTAATGACTGGAGAAGGCACTGGCAAACCACCCCGTATTGAGTCTGCCATGAAAACGCTAGAGGGCGTCACCCCAAGGGTCAGACATGACTCGGTGCTTGCACAGGGGATACCTTTACCTTTATGGTTTAAATGTTTAAACAACAAAGAGAAGAAGAGAGAAGCACTGCTGGTGCAACCCACCTAAGTATACTTAGCATACTTCGGAGAAAGGCTGGCCCCTATATGTCACTCACTAGACACTGGACGTGCTCATCTGGACCAAGGCCTGCTTTAGAAACATAAGAGGCCTCAAAGAATTTTATCTGGCCTCCTGGGCCATAGAATCGATTAAGGTCCATAGTGTCCTAAATATTAAATGTTTTCAATCATTGTATGTAAAGGGAGCCTACTGTATTTCTTTTCTTGTATCTTATGTATGCTGCTTTATTTATGCTGAACCATTGATAAAGGCAGCGATGCTGAAACGCATCTGGTCAGTGGTGGCATCAGTATAAATGTACAATTGGATTTTAATGAGACTATATTTTAAGCCTTGGGTTTTTAATTTTAATACATATCAATATACAGTTTTACAACACGTTTTACCCTACAGAGGTTCGAGCACATTTTCCTTATATTGACCTTTATTTTTTGAGGGCGGGCAGAAACCCAACTAAGGACACGAGTCACTTCAGACAATCCACTTGCAGATCCTGACCTATCTGCAGAAGGCCAGTAGTTTGAGACATAATAGCAAGTAGACTGAAAGCCATTGAAAAGTGGCTGAATCTCTCGCAGTGCTGCCTGTTTCTACATGGTGTATTTCCACTGATCTGATAATATGTCGCTCATTCCTGCTCACCACGACTTGAAGGAGTTCTGGCTGCCTCCGTCTCATAAAAACTCGGATCAGACGGTGCTCCTGCTGGCAAAGTGTCTTTCCTTAAGTAGCGCTTAAGCTCCATTTGGATCCGATACTCGTCTTCCTGCTGCATTGGTCGATTTTTCCGATTTTTATTCGACAATTCCATCCTGCTGGGATTTTCTGTTGCCAAAAACAGGATACAGAGACTTGACTTCTAATTCAGTTCCCAATAAAAATCCCTTCACCATATAACTGTGCAGCAACTTCTGAACTAATGAACCCTCTCTTGCTTTGGTGCCAACAAATAAGTGACATGCTATGTTATGTTATGATTGTTTTCTGACAGATTGTTATAATTAAATGTAACTATTTTTACAATGTTCTATGTAAACCGCCCAGAGCTGTATGGAAGGGCGGTATAGAAATCCAAACAAAAATTGCAGTTAGCCTCTGAAATTAAGCTGCTTTCAGACCCACTCTGGATATTTTCAACATTTCCAACATTAAGCAGTAATGTTTCAAGTTTTCAGTACGTATTTTTAGCCTAGAATGGTCTTTTATTTGATTATTGAAATGCAAATAAAAGGCTTACAGTCTCAGGTACAACCCAGCCAAAGTTTTTAAGTAGAGGACAGATAGTCATCTGACAGAAATGCTGATTTTACGAGCTTAGGCAGATTGTGAGTGGGAGGGCAGGAAGGGATGTGCCAGTGTTTGTCTCTTGTGGCCCTTCCTTGCATACCCAGGGAATTTCTGATCACCAATGTGGGATGGTAGGTGAATTTCCTCCAGGACAGGCTGGATTCTGGAGATTTTTTTTGGGGGGGGGGGTCACTTGGACATGAAATTGGGGTCACTGTGGGTGGACAGGTAGTTGTGAGTTCCTGCACTGTGCAGGGGGGTTGGACTAGATGACGCTGGAGGTCCCAACTCTATGGTTCTAAGCTTACAGGAGAGATTTAGACAAATTTTAAACTCCCTCCACATTTGAATAAATTGAACTTAATTAAAAGTGACTAACTTAATTGAAACCCTAATGTCAAAAAATTTAAAGTTTGGATCATTAAACTGTCCAGGACTTATAATACAGCAGTGTTCCCCTCTGACAAAAGTAGATAACGCAGCTTCTACTTACCTGGTCCGGCAATGGCTGCTAGCAAGTCCAAGAGAAGATGCACCTGCCTGGGTGAGAGGAACAGGTGTATGGAATCTATCTGTCCATCTACATCCAACTTTAAAAAACAAAGGGCATGGAATAAGACAATTATTTTCAGTGACCAGATTTCGCACAGGTTACCAAATGAACTTACAACTTCTCTCATTTAAATTCCATGTTCTACGGACTCAGCCAAACTACAAACCCATCACACAAACTATATACTCACCTTGATAATGAAAGCTAACTATTGATATTTTCAGCACTTAAATCAGTAGTTCTCAACCTTCCTAATGCCACGACCCTTTCTTCCATGCAGAAAACAAAAGGCTTACAAAAAAGCCACATCAAAGAGAACTTAATTTTTTTAAGCCAGTGTGGATTAGAGCAGTGGTTCTCAACTTTCCTAATGCCGCGACCCTTTAATACAGCTCCCCAAGTTGTGGTGACCCCCAACCATAAAATTATGCAGGTGTTCTTTCACAGAAATTAAACCGAAGCTGACCAAATGTTGTGAAGATACAGTGTTCATGAATGTATATAAATTGGATTTTTTCCCAGGGTTTCTCAGTTCAGTTCTGCCTCTGTGTCACCACCTGCAGTGCCTGGTGGGAGACTATGTTGCGCTGGAGACACTGCTGGAGTGGCTGGCGGCCAAACGTGGGCACCTGCAGGCGGAGCGGCAACAGTGGCAGCGCACTCTGCCTGTCCAAGCTGCTCGCCCTGCCGCAACCCCTGTGAAAGGGTCGTTCGACCTCCAAAGGGGTTCCCAACCCCCAGGCTGAGAACCACTGAGTTAAATGATCTCAGTTGGATTTTTTGACAGCAAGTATAACAGCCTGAATAGCGCAGACTACCCCAAGCATGTGGCGGTTGGAAGGCTAAGCAGGATTGGCCATGGATGGGAGAATATGCAGAGATAGGCAATGATAGACCACCGCTGCACATTTTTTTGCCTTGAAAAACCTACAGGGTCACCCTCAGTCAGTTGTGACTTAATGGCACTTAAGCATATGCCATACAAATATGCAAGGATAAAAACATTGTTTCTTCTTGCTGTCCCTCCTTAGGCTTTAACATTATTTTCATTTTCTCTTCGTCTCTTCATCATGCAACAGGCTACCAACGTAAGAAGAACTGTATTCAGATATTCTCAACAGTAAAAGCTCTGTGCCTGTCTTCCCCTCTGGCCCTATAGCTTCCCCTCCCTTTCCTGCTTTTCCCCCGATTTCTTCCACAAATACTGCTG
This sequence comes from Paroedura picta, assembly GCF_049243985.1. Taxonomy (NCBI): domain Eukaryota; kingdom Metazoa; phylum Chordata; class Lepidosauria; order Squamata; family Gekkonidae; genus Paroedura; species Paroedura picta. The sequence continues at coordinate 162,679,351 of NC_135370.1, forward strand.
TAAGAAGTCTGCCGAGAAGGAGAGAAGCAACTCTGTGATTTGTCCCTGTGTTTCTTTCTGCACTGATCCCGTTGTTATAAACAATGTGGTGATGCCTGTTCCCTAAAGATGTTGCTGTGCAGCTTAGAGACAGCTCTTCATTCTGCGAGATTAACAATTCCAAAGAGAATTGTTTGCGTTTTTCTTTAGCTGCCTTCTTGCTTTCCAGTCAATCTGCTTGGCATACCTCCATTCTGGCTTTCCAATTCTGAGGTGACCACAGATCACATACTTTTCAGTTAGAATCACAGACTCATAGAGTTGGAAGGGGCCATACAGGCCATCTAGTCCAACGCCCTGCTCAACACAGGATCAGCCCAAAGCATCCTAAAGCATCCAAGAAAAGTGTGTATTCAACCTTTGCTTGAAGACTGCCAGTGAGGGGGAGCTCACCACCTCCTTAGGCAGCCTATTCCACTGCTGAACTACTCTGTGAATTCCCCCCCCCCTGATATCTAGCCTATATCATTGTACTTGTAGTTTAAACCCATTACTGCACGTCCTTTCCTCTGCAGCCAACGGGAACAACATCCTGCCCTCCTCCAAGTGACAACCTTTCAAATACTTAAAGAGGGCTATCATGTCCCCTCTCAACCTCCTTTTCTCCAGGCTGAACATTCCCAAGTCCCTCAACCTATCTTCATAGGGCTTGGTCCCTTGGCCCCAGATCATCCTCGTCGCTCTCCTCTGTACCCTTTTCAAAACAGTTCAAAAGATGAGCAGAGCTTTTCCCTTGATACACTGACTCATTCATAGGTCAAAGGAGAATTGGGACTACAGCCGAATTATGTTCACCCAGGGAAGGAAAAAACTACTACATGTCCTGATGCTATTGAAACTGTTAGCTGTCAGGTTTCCACATTCTTCCTGTCATTGCCATAGTCACTGAAACCAGAAAGGAATCACAAAGATACTCCAGTAATATCCCTAGAGAGTTCTATATAGTCGCTGTTTTGCCATAAGAAGACTTCTACTGCCTGGGAGGGGCACCGCAGATGCAAGAGAAGGGACCATTTTGACCAGGGGTAGTCAAACTGCGGCCCTCCAGATGTCCATGGACTACAATTCCCAGGAGCCCCTGCCAGCGTTCGCTGGCAGGGGCTCCTGGGAATTGTAGTCCATGGACATCTGGAGGGCCGCAGTTTGACTACCCCTGATTTTGACTGTCCTTTTCACTGCAGCCATTTGTTCTGCATAGCTGTTAGCCCATCTGGGTGTCTAAATCCCAGCATCACCTTTTCAGAAGGCGGGCTAGATCGGCATCCACCAACACATTCTACTGGCATTGTACAGGACTCAACCTCTTCTCTTCTTCTAGACATATCCAAGCATCCAGGCTCAAACTCAGAAGAATGCAAGAAAGAAATATCCAAGGAATAGGGAAGTAGAGAGAATCCCCAGCACTGCACCTGCATTAGGCCTCAGAGTAATTCACAGCAATGGAAAGACCATAAATTGTGCAGGTTAGATTGATTCAGGAGGGCTTTTGACACGGCCACAATTTTAATTATATTTGTCATTAGTTTTTATGGATTAAATAGATATTGGTTTTAGTTCAAGGATTATTAAATGTATGCTGGTTTTATTACCACTGCAACCTGCCTTGGTTCCTGTTTCACAGAAAGGTGTATTAAAATGTTCTAAATAAACAAACATGATTGCAATTTTTGTCAACAGCTAAACAATACAAACGTCTAGGATACTACAACTAACCTTTGCTCCAGGAAGCACTTCATTTTGCTTTAATGTAAGACTGAGCTCCATTCTTCCAATCAGCTTACATATTTGTACAGGGTCTGACGGAGAAACCTCTGGCAAGTTTCTGGCTAGCTGTGGGTGGGGCTCGTACACAATTTTTGGGTTCCAGCTAGGTGAAAGCTTTGGTTCTGTTGCCTTCAAAATAAATTGGAGGAAAGGAATGAAAATATAAGATCGGTAAGAACATTACATATGCCAGCTGGTATGTATATAAAGACAGCTTTATAAAGCAATAATTAAACAATACTATTAGCTGTAGCAGAACCATGATATTATTTAATGCCTAACAAAGTTATGAAGCCTTGGGAATGAAACAACGAAAACTTTTTTTTTTTAGTATCAAAGCCATTTTTTTTACTTTCAAAGTGAGACTTTCTTTTGGCCAAACCCTGCATGGAAGAAATGAAGATATGACTTTCTCGACTGTGTATATATTTTATGAGCATACGTCACATCACACTGAATTTAGAAAAATTATTTATCCTCCCTGAAACCCTCAAAGATGAACTGATAGTCCTATTGCTAATCTTCATAAATGAATTTAATTCTCCAAAGTAAAAATCCAAGATAGGCCCAACAAGTCACCCAAATCTGGTTTTCACTCCATCTACCACAGTAGGCAATGAAAGAAACTTGAATTTAAAAAACTAATCTTCTATAGGATCTAGAGTCAATGAAGCAGGAAAATTTTGCTTTACCAAGAATAAATGCATGAAAGTATCCTATTGTATCGCAAAATATGTAACAGACCTGTTGAATTATACATGCGTGCATATTAAGAACAAAAAATATTTCTACCTCTTTGTACTTCTCATTAGTCTGTAATCCTAATGCAACTGCACTTTATATAAATAAAATTATTAAAAGAAAATAGAAGATTTTTTTTTAATTTACCAACTGTGTAGTTGAACACACTGGAGATGATTTTGATGACGCAGGAAATTCATCCCAGAAGAGAGAAACACCTGAGAGCTGAAGTAATTTGTGAGCAAAAGCTGTGGGCTGATGCACATTAATTCCGGAGCATTCATCAGCAGTTTCGTCACAGTACATTGTTCTGGAAGAGTGGGGAAAGGTTATGAAATCAGGACAGACTACAAAAAATCCCAATTGCAAACTAATGCAAAAAGAAGAGTCTTGGTGAGTATTTTAAGGACTAACAAGCAAAACTTTAAAAGATTTGGTCTAAATTCTGAAATCCTTGAAGTGCAATCAAAAGCATGTTTCCCCCCACTAGGCACACTTTGCTTTCTGTAAAGAACATCTCCATCCAGGCCAAAGCAGATGTCCCCCATTTCGCCCATTTAAAGACCGAGTCTATACATAAGCAAACTCGAGATCTTCCAAATGCCTGCAGCAGATTCTGGGTGTGTCTCTCTATGTGATCGTAATCGAAATGAGACAACTCTGAAAATATGTGACAACCAGCCACAAATTAAAGAACAAATCCAAAAGCATAGTCTGCAATCGTTTGGTCATGTCTGCAGAATGAACACCAGCAGACGGCCTCATAAACTCCTCTGTTGAGAACGACCAAGATCTAACAACTGGCGCCAAAGAAAACATGGCTTAAACAGATCAAGGAAGGCCTTAGAAACCAGTGATTGACTATCCACATGGCCAAAACTACTGCCACCAATGGCCAACAGTGGAAACATGTTATAAACAGGGCAAAAAAATCCAGCAGCACCTACAGCAGCATATTGGCTGAGAGGACAACCTGCTCCACCAATCGCCAGCTAATAGACAAAAAGAAGAAGAGTCTATACATAAACCGTTTATGCACTGGAGGTTTCATGCTGTGCTGCAGGCTGGAGTTTTAGACGTGGCAGGTTGCCCCACCACTTCCTGCACCCACATGGGGGAGCATTTGGCCTGGTGTACCTTATCCGCCCCCTATTTGTGCTCCTGCATGGGAGTTGGGGCAGTGAAGTTCCCAGTGCATAAATGGTCATATGAAGAATGCCTGTTTCTTCATGTGGGATACAGTTTCTGGATCAAGTAAATTTATGACAAAGGCTAGGTATTAATCAACTTTTCCCCATTTATTATATGAAAATGAAATTCTAGGCCTTGAACTTTCAGACGCTGATACTTCTTTGGAGATTGTATGGTGAGTTCCATTGTTTGTGCGGTTATTCAACAGTTTTAAATGGAAAATTAATTTGAAACAGCAAATATAGAGATGACAAATACTTTGCATTCAAAGCACTACCTAAAGAGACAGAGAAAAGTGTGCATACACTGAGTAATTAGGGATGAACAAAATCACCAGCTTGTTCCCTAGGAAAATAGTTCAGTTTCTATCAGACCTGTTCAGATTCCGCCACCATTACAGTCTGACCAGAGTCCTCAGGAGCCAATTAAGCAGGAAAAGTTTACTATACTAAGCAGGCACATATGTAGCCTGCCCTACAACATCAGTAGATTCAGGTTCTGTAGAATAACTCCATCTTTTCCTCCCTAAAAAATCCTTATATCTACAGCATTTGAGGAGTATCTCATTCAAGATTAATAAATAGGCAAAAAATGAAGTTTTATTATGGTTTATTATGGTTTCAACTGTATTGTATGTGGAATATAAATGCTGTGAATTGCTCCAAGCCTGCTGGCAGGGAGGTCTAGAAAAATCCATCAATCACTAAGTCTCCATCCTGTAAATCCTTGAATATTGATGAGGGGGGAAACCTGTGCTTTACTTTAGATTTAAAAAAACACTACTTACTTCTCAATATGAATTTCAAGTGCTGTTCCACTTTTAGAATGATCAGGCACGTGTTCGATTCTCAGAACAGTTTCTAAAAAGGTTACTTTCACTCTTCTTAAAACTATAGGGGGAAAAAATAGAGCCAGACTCACATATAAAAAAAATACCACTACACTGCATTCAGATATTCAAATCTTTATATCTGCCCAAATTCTGTAAAATGTCTACTTGGTGTAAGAAAAATATGATTTTTAAAGTGCTAGATAATACTACAATTTCAAGACTAAGGACACAAACCTTGATTGTTGCAAAGAGGGGACTGTTATACAGTTTGGCAAGTTCTCTTACCCTGCCCATGAGCCTATGCACTGATCACTCCACAACAGATAGTATGCCTGGAGTGGGTGCCAGTGGGTATCCAGTGGGTGCCACAGTTGTTGGTCCTTATATATGGTGTGCTATTATCATTGTTATCATTATCTTTGCATTTTGTATATTGTATTTTACTGGTCTTATGGCCATATGTAAATGACATTGAAGGGAAGGGCAGTGTAGAAAAATTAAATTATTATTATTACACACTTCCCTGCATACGTACAGAGAGAAAGACAACTCACTGGACCCTAAATCAAGTCCAGACTCCATGGTGTTCGCAACAAACTGAATCATCCCCCTAATGTTTGCCAAGAAAGATAAATTTAAAACTATCAAAGTATTAATTCCGTATAACTTGAACTTTTTCTGTATAAGATTTAATAATTTCTTGATGTACTGATAGGTTTAAGTGATAATCCTTATGGTGACTCAACTGTAAAGATACTTTAACTTAACAAAATGTGTGGCAATAGGCTGCTGCTTCAATACCTGTTTCAATGGTTTCAGCAAACTTCTCAAGTCCTTCAAACGGCTGGGACCCTTCTCCTTGTTCATCTGTCAGCTTCTGGCTGAGACATTCCTTGGCAAGTTGCATGCTGCTGGTCATAAAGCTTGACCAGTACATCGGCTCTGAACCAGAAGCTGTGAAACAGGAGAAATATAATGCTCACCTATTAATATGTTGCAGCTAGAGAGTAATTAACTCCAAAGTGCATCCATGCAAGATTCCCATACCATAAATCAGAAGCATTCTGACTAGATGACCCTGGAGGTCCCTATGATTCTATGACTTCCAAATATGAGAATGACAGACTTTCAGATGTTCTGCACACAGATCAGCAGATAAGAAACCTCTCACCAAATTGGCCTCCTTCAACATCACGAATTTCGGTAACACAATTTAATCAGCCACATAATCAAGTGCCAATTTCATGCCTGCTATTGATTCAATCTGTTTCTGCCACATTAATATGTTTCTAGACAATATCCCCAAATGCAGCATAGGAATGAAGCATTTGGGGGTGGCATGGAAGACTATGGCTACAGACCTGGCTTGAGCTTGCAGTATGTGTTCACAGTACACACTGCAAATGTATTTGAAAGCAATAAAGCAAAGCCTTGGATTGTGTGAGCATGCCATCTTGATGTCATTTTAATAGGCAGGCAAGTAGGAATAAAGCAGTTGATTTAAAGTATATCAGAAACCTTTGGTGCAAGGGTACCCTCACGCAGGATCGTACTGCCTGCATACGAAAAGCAGGATTTGTCTTCAGGCCTGCTCACATGGTGCATTAAGTAGACATGGTTACACAGTATCACACGGAGTCTACCTTTTCTATATTTCCTGGGTGGCTATGCAGCTCAAGCCTGGCCTAGAGCAAAAACAAGCACTAACATTCTTCGGGGGAAGAGGGCGGTATAAAAGTATGATAAATAAATAAAATAAAATAAATAAAAACAGGTCTGTCATTTCAAGAAGAGGGTGAATTCCTGTCCACAGAACACTCATCAAATTGGGGTGTACATGTATGTTCCAACAAATGCAAGCAAGATTGTCCTCATGATGAGGCTAATATATATGCCTTCAGCTTTGGGAATCAAATTTGACAGTGGGTGCACCTAAATCAAAAGATTTGTATGCCATCTCCAAGCAGAGAAATACACCCACACGCAAACAGTCATCCTCTCTCTCCTGAGGATGCCATTCACATGTAAGAGATCTGCTTTTAATCCTGGTGGTACAACTGACCTTGCTAGATACATTCACAGAAGAATGAGCAATAGGGATGTGAGTATCCTGCATAGTGCAGGAGGTTGGACTAGATGACCCAGGAGGTCCCTTCCAACTCTATTATTCTATGATTCTATGACAGTTGATAACATTTGATAATCAACAAAAATATATATTTTTACAGCTAAAATTTCTGGAACAAAATAAGAGGTAATGGTAAAATATTGTTGTTTGATAAACCTACCTAGACGGGGTCTTGGCCTGAAAACCAACTCTAAGCCCTTCACTTCAAGTGCACAGTTATCTTGAAGCAGAGAGCCCCATGGGACTGAGAGTGAAATTGACTGAATAAACCCTTCCGTTACTTCCAGAGGGGCATCTGCTGACTCCATGATTTCATTAAGACTCTAAGAGAAAGAGATAAAAGCCAAAATTAATTTTATTTCAGCATAAAGAATCCATATCCAAAATTCTCTCTTCCACGTTAAATACCTCCACAGCTTAAAATAAGAAAGTCCACTGAACACTATGAACGGCACACTCCCAGAATGCAGAAATCATACAGTGCTTTTCGAATAACCAGAACTGGCTCTCAACTTCACTCCCAAAGTTTACAGACTTCACCCTAATAGGAGAACAACTTTACAGCTAAACTGCAAGTAAACAACCCCCCCCCCCCGAAAGGAAATTTGATTCCCCTTCCTCCAGACAGGATATCTCAGCACTTTAAAAGCTTCTCTTTTATCACACACTATTATGCAAACCCTCCCCCCTCCCCCAGCATGCCTTGAATAAATCTTTGTTGGTCTTAAAGGTGCTACTGGACTCTGATTTTGTTTTATCACACTCTGATTTTGTTTTGTTTTATCACACATACATTAGGCATGGTGGGCCTTTCTCAGGATGCTTATTTATCCCACTAACACAAAGCTTTCTTCTCTGAAATGATCCCCTGACTAAAAAGCCAAATAAAACCCTAGCTAAGCTGATCCTCCTTTCCAGAGCCACAAACTCCCTATCCAAAAGTAAAACTGGTTTCATCACTCTTCTTAAAGCTGAGGCTGGCTCAACCCCTCCTAACCTCCCCTCCCCCCACCCAGTGGAGTTCTGTGAGCACGGATTGGCTGAAGTCAAGATGACAAGAAATGGTTCAGAGCAGGGGTCCCCAACCCCCGGTCTGCGGCCCGGTACCAGGCCGCAAAGGCCATCATACCGGGCCACCAGCGGCCGCGCCTCCCCCCCCTGCAACGAGACGGGGGGAAAGAGGCCGGCGCGCCAGCGACGCTAACGGGCATGCACGGAACTGCCGCGCGCACATGCGTTTGCGCCCCCTGGTGGCCAAAACGTGCATGCGCGGCAACTGTGCGCATGTGTGTTAGCGCCACCTGGTGGCCAAAACGTGCATGCGCAGCAGTTCCCCCACCCCTGGAGGCGGTCCCCAACCTGATGAAGGTTGGGGACCGCTGGTTCAGAGCCCTGGAGGAGAGGCGGGACTTTTAAGCATGATTGCCACAGAAGGCTTCAAATTTTGCTGTGTGTAGTGATAGAATACAAGTCTCTGCATTTATAAAATGCTATTTCACAACATCTCTGTTTGATCCTAGTATAGATGTTTATGCAAAACTTCATTTAACCTGCTTACAGTCATTATTCAAGCCTCAAACAGGCTTATAGACAGGAGTTTCACTTCCATGGCCATCACAATAATTTTTGCATCATGCCAGGAATTCTTAGGCATACCTAATTCTAGAAGGTTCATTTTTTTCCAGTGGACCTACAATAAATACTGCATTGTTTTATAAAATGTTGTTAGAACACAACATTATCCTTTTAGCATTTTTATTGTCCTCCTGGATTTCTGGTACCTGTATTGGCCTGTCCCACTGTGGCCTCCCTGAAAAATCTTTCTGAACTCAATACCTTAAAAAAACAAAACAAAATAAACACCTTGCAGGGAAGGGGGCAGGACTTGCTTTGTTACATATAATTTCTATAAGATGTCTTCATTTGACTTAGTATTTCTCCCTTTATTTTTCAATTCTGACACATGAAGGCTTAAGCTACAAAAAACCTTTTTAGCCATTAAAGTGCTTCTGAACTTCTGCTTTTTTCCCTTAAGAGAATATCACCATTAATAGGTCAGTGGAGAAATGTCTATCCATTTTTGAGAAAGTATTATAGTGAGAGTTATTTTTATCCAGGTTGCCTGATTTGCCAACCCAGCCCGTGCAAGTAGAAATCAATTTTGACCAGTTACTTCTTGTCCCCTTGTTCTGCTGTGTGTTTTGTTTTCAGTGGTCCCCTGACTGTAGAGGAGATTTGTAGGACAAGCAGCAGGTAGCTGGAGAAAGAAAACATATTTCACAAGATCCAGACTCATCAAAACTAGGAGCTAAGGCCGGGGTGGTCAAATTGTGGCTCTCCAGATGTCCGTGGGCCGTTACAATGAGCCCCTGTCAACACATGCTGGCTAGGGCTCAGGGGAATTGTAGTCCATGGACATCCGGAGAGCCACAGTTTGGCAGAAGGTGTTCCTGTGAGGACCAGGGCTGCTGCATTCTGGACCAACTGCAATTTCTGGATCAGGGATAAGGGAAGGCCTGCTTAGAGCAAGTTACAGAAGTCCAGTCTAGAGGTGACCATCATGTGGATCACTGTGGCTAGGTATTCTGGGGCCAAGTAGGGTGCTAGTAGTTTGGCTTGACGAAGATGGAAGAACACAGGCCATGCTACTCTTGTGATCTCTGCCTCCATAGTAAGGGAGGTGACAAAGATCACACCCAAGTTACTGGCTAAATGTGCAGGTATAAGCTGCACCTCATCCAGGCTGGGCAGTTGTGCCTCCTCCTCATATGGAATTTTTCTATGCAGCCACAAGACTTCTCTAATTTTTCCATTTTGCAGCTAACATTTCAGTGTTCTGGACCCAACTTTTTCTGCAAACACAGATCTGCCATCTGCCTAGTTTAGTGTCTTTTTCTTAATTTAATCTAGGGTTTTAAAGAAGTCTCTGTGTCAACATATGAACATGGAGCATGTCTAAATACCATGTGTAACTCCATCTGAACCTTGGGTCAAAGCATAACACTTATTTAAAGGCGGGTGTTTAAAATTCACTTGTCTGTTTTTGAGAGGGACCCCCTCTGCTTGGCAGCATTACAGACTTTTTTTTAAGTGCCCTGGTTTTCGACATGAATGGCAAATCATGTTCTTGCTGTTTATATTCAGTGCCAGTTGCTTAGCATTTGATTCAGCTTTATTATTGCAGCCCTCAAATTGTTTTCTCGCCCTATATGTGTCTTCAAGCTGGTTGATTGGTTCAATAAGAGACATTTCTCCCTTTCCTTCAGTTTGGGATATACCACTTTCATAATTTTTTGGCAAACTAATAACAGCACAAGCAGACTTTGCTCTGGAATCTCTTCACCAACACTTGAGTTGTTCAGTTAGACTAATTATCTGGCCCAAATGGTCACAAAAGTTCCTTTTCTCTGGCATTTTAATGCTAAAGAGTCTTTTTTGCAAGTTCAGCTGGCTTTCAAGCGAGGAATTAAGATACAACCATTCTAATTCTGACCAAAGAAAGAAATTAACATACAGTCATTCTAATCCTGACAATTTGCATGACTCTCAAAACATCTGTCAGTGAGTACTTAATTATGGCCTCTCTTGTCTATTCATTGTTTGCGTCCCAGGACTTTTGCTTGGTTTAGTCCTCATCTCCTGACTGGGAGTCTTTAATGATGTGCCACAGTCTCCTCTCTAACAAGAGACTCTTCATTCTCTCTGCTTGCCTCCAGAACAACAGCCAGAATACAGACTGAATGAACAGATCAGTTAGACAGGTCTCTCCCTTTCTATATAAAGTTTCTCTTTAAACTGTTTTATTCTTTAAAGCAGCCTTCTTTGGAAACGTAAGCTCTGCCAACAAGCAGTATTGTGACTGTTTCTCCAGTAACAATATCATTCCGATTCACATTTTTAAGGGGTTGACCTGAGCCTCTTCTGGCGCAGAGTGGTAAGGCAGCGATATGCTGTCTGGAGCTGTCTGCCCATGAGGTTGGGAGTTCGATCCCAGCAGCTGGCTCAAGGTTGACTCAGCCTTCCATCCTTCAGAGGTCGGTAAAATGAGTACCCAGCTTGCTGGGGGGTAAGCGGTAATGACTGGGGAAGGCACTGGCAAACCACCCCGTATTGAGTCTGCCATGAAAACGCTAGAGGACGTCACCCCAAGGGTCAGACATGACTCGGTGCTTGCACAGGGGATACCTTTACCTTTACCTTTACATTGAGAAATGGCTTGTGTCAGTATTCTGAAAGGGTCTCATTCTCGGTACATTTTGATATTTTAGAACACTAATACTTTAAAGTGGAGCATCAACAGTGGCCTACCTTGAAACAAATTATCAAATACAAGGGTTTAGGGCACTAATTAGGCAAGTACCAGAGTTTCCATTTATTCAGCATCTTTCATACTGTGCTAGCATAACCAATGTGTTCTTGGAGACTGACTGGGATGCTTCTCGTTATCACCGAAAACCCACTGGTGGCAGTTTTTACTGATGATCCATGACTGCGTCAAGCAGTGTGATCATAATGCACTATCCGCTGATGTAATTATGTAGGGCTACTACATGGGGAGGGGGTCGTGAGAGAAAAGCAATAAGGAAACAATGCAAGAGTTGCCTTCCAGTGACACAGTGACAGCTACCCAGCTAATCCATCGCAGTACACATGGCACAAAGTGGATGGACAGAGGAAGCCGAAGATGCAACAGATGACATGGAAATCAACATGTAAGTAACCTATTCCCCCTGTCCCATATGATGTTGCTTAACTCCCCCACATCAATAGTAGGTTCTGCTTCTCTTTCACAAGAGACATAGTTCATGAGAATTTTTTCTTCCATGCAGAAAACAAAAGGCTTATAAAAAACTTAAATCAAAGAGAACGTTTTTTAAGCCAGTGTGGTAAAATGGATTAAAGTGTTGGACTAATGTCTGAGTGACTTGTGCCACGGAAGCTTGCTGGGTGACTTTGGGCCAGCCATATTCTCTCAGCCTAACCTACCTCACAGAATTGCTGTGAGGGTAAAATGAGATAATTGTGTAAGCCACTTTGGGTCCTCACTTGGGAGAAAGGCTGGGTACAAATGAAGTAAATATAATAAAATTAGTTTGTGTGGATTAGCACAGAAAATCAGTCACTCAAATATCTGGCTCTAGTCTAGTGGACAGATGAAGATAACAAGGGCTTCTGCAATTCCTGTGGAATGGCCATAAATTCAAAATGCTCCCTGTCTGCTATAAAAACTGAATTGTTGTCACAGGGTTGCAAGAAGAGGAGATTTCCACTAACAAGGTCCTTTTCATTTAAACAACTGTCCCCCAAACGATTGCACATATATACCCAGAATTCAGGCCTAGTTCTATGGAGCTCAGTCCCATAGCACTGCAACCTGAGACTGCTGAATCATTAGCAAGTGGGATCTTCATTCCCCTTCTGCCTAAAATTTATTTTTCAAAACCTGAGTGACGAATACAACCAATAAACCATCAATTGCAATTTTGTCAGAATCTACAGAAGAGTGAATGATGCAACTACTCAGAAGCAACATTCATGACTAAAATCGCTTAACATTGTCAGCTTTGGAGCACCTGAAATTACACAGCAATACAGGCACTGCATTTCACATTTGGGTAACTTACAGATTAGATTGCTGGAATATGGTCTTCAAGGTTAGGTTAGGCCCACGCAGGACACTGAGAAACATCAATCAATTCAAAACACTTCTGCCTGTCTTTTTGCTGAGTGTAGACTAAGCACACACATAAGACCACTCCAGCAACAAAAACCACCAATATCCACTCCAAAAGAAATACACATAATCTTTAACATTTGCCAGGGAGACCCTGATTAGAATCCATCCCTACTGAGAGCAGCACTATCTACCAAAAGGCAAATCTTTAGAGTAACAGACCCAATGTGACAGAACCCTTTAGAGCAGGGGTAGTCAACCTGTGGTCCTCCAGATGTCCATGGACGATAATTCATGAACAATTCATGCCAGCGTTTGCTGGCAGGGGCTCATGGGAACTGTCGTCCATGAACATCTGGAGGACCACAGGTTGACTACCCCTGCTTTAGAGGCCTCTGTATCTGTCCTCCACCTGCTCCAAAAGGATCTTCTTGTTCAGCCGGACTTTCGGAGATGTAGCTCTGAAAAGGAATCCGAGACATAGTTATCAATAGAGATAACAGGCTACTTCTCTGGAACTGGCTGACCTTCCCAGCTTGATCACACTCCACCTCTAAGCCAAGCATGGCAGCCTTTTTTCAGCAAATGATCAAACAGACTGGAGCAACAACCGGAACGGGAGAGAGGCAATACCTCCTGGCCCTACTCCCGTGCCCCAAATAAAAAGACTCAAACTTTGCAGGAAGGAGCTGGGAAAGCCCTGGCCGGAGGGGAGGAGACCCGAGGGCACAGCCCCCCCCCCGCCACTTACCCACTTATCCAGGGGCACTTGCGCCAGGGAGCCGGTGCCTTGGTAGAGGTCCAGGGTGAGCTGCTCCAAACTCAGCTTCTCCTGGAGGAAGTGGCCCAGGTACCTCTGCAGCAGGTACCGGCAGGCCCTCTTCTTGATGGATTCGGAGAAGGGCCACGGCATGACGGCGAGGAAGGGGGGACCGGGGTCCCCGCCGCAGGGTCTAAAGGGGCAGCGGAGCCCTGGAGGGGGCCGGCGAGCAGCCCGCAGTCCCTGAGGCGGTGCTGTCAAGAGGGCGCGGGGGGGGCCTGGAAGGCTACGGAGGGGCTGGGCCTCCCCCCGTCAGGCAGGCAACCTGCTGGGCTCCCCGACTCTCAGTCCCCTCTCCCCGGGCGGCGACCGGCGGCCCCCACAGGCAGCTCCATTCCCGCTTCTCACCGCCCCGCCGCCATCTTCCCTCCGCGCGCCCCCCTCGGCCAGCCCACCCTGAGGGAGAGGGGGCGGAGCTTGGAGAAGGTGCGTCAGCCTTCCCGGTCCTCCGCCCCGCCCCTTTTCTGTTTCAAGGTTTTGAAGGGCTGCCGCGAGGCCTCCCTCTTTTCCCCGCCTCCCTTTCAGCTCACAGCGTAGAAGCGCGGCTGTTGTTGTGTTCCCTTGGCGCCGCCCTTTTGGGGGTGACGCGTTCGGCTGGACGTCACACCCACGGGCCAGTGTCGTCATCATTCTATTCCGGTAGTTGGAGGGGGGGCAGTGGGAGAGGCTGCAGAGGCGTCGGAAGTCACGTGAGGCGTCTGCCCGTGGCGGCCGTAGAGATAAGGAGGAAAGCGAGAGGAGTGGACATACATCCACGGGTTCTATTGGGGTGCATCAGAATGAAGGGGAGGAGCAGAGGTGGGGACAGGAAAAGGGGCAAATAAGACCAGGGCTTTTTGTGAGGCGTCGGCGGGTTTTGACGTGCGTGGCTTCCGTGCGCTTAGCCAGCATTGTTTCCTAACCCGCGGCTTTCAGTCCGTACTGGGAAAAACGCGCTAGAATTACTACAAGCAAACGAACAAATGATAACGACCCCTCCCAAGGAAACACGCGCGCTCAAAACGATGCAAGGGTTTCCTCCCCCTCCCTCCCCTTCAATGCTGTCAATGCTGTGTCAGTGGGCACATTCAATGGAGAACCCGAAGCACCTGTGTGCGAACGTGCTTCTTCCAACCTCTTTGCGTCTGGCGGCTTGGCGGCCGGCACGTGACAGCGGGGGCGTTGGAAGAGAAGGCGGGAGCGGCGCTGGGAGGGACGGAAGCCAGTCGCGCGCTGCCTCCCTCCTGTTTCCCCGCACTGGCGGCCGCTCTGGGGGCGTCGGACGCAAGGGATGGACTAGGGGTAGGTGGGCTGCGGCACGATGGTGAGGATGCTGCTGCTGCCAGGGAAGGGAGCGGCCGGGAGGCTCCTGCGGGCTTCGAGGCTCCCTTCTGCCGTGCAACTTGGCTCGCTGATCTCGGCCTGCGCGCTCTCCCTGGCCCGGCCTACCTCGCAGGGTGGTTGTGAGAAGCGGAGTGGGAGGGCGATGAGCACCCCGGGGGGAGAAGCGGGACGGAATCCATTCGTAGGGACATGCCCACTCCTCTCCCCGCCGCATTAGAGGGCAGCCAGACGCTCCCTGCCGGGGGAAATCTCTACTGCTTAACTGATGGCGGATCGAGCTCCCGGGCTGCCCCACAGCGCACACGGAAGCAAGCTGTTCGGGAGCCTGCATGGTCAGCGAGGCTGGCTTCGAAACGAGAGTGCGGGGTGCCTGGATCCTTTTATGGAGATCAGGGAGGGGGGTAGAAGAATTGGCTCTTATATGCCGCCTTTCTCTACCCAAAGCAGCTTACAATCGCTTTCCTTTTCTTCCCACAACACACATCTTGTGAGTTAGGTGAGGCTGAGAGCTTGAAGAGACCTGTTCTCTGAGAACAGCTCTGTCAGGGCTGTGAGGAGACCAAGGTTACCCAGTTGGCTGCGTGTGGGGGAATGAAGCCTGGTTTACCAGATTAGAAGCCACCACTCCTAATGACTGTTACAGTTAGTAATGTTAATATTGTTGTTGTGGTTATACGTTATGGAAAAACTTAAGTTCCTTGTATTGTTCTAGGTTCTATGTAAACGGCCTTGAACCTCAGGGGGTGGTGGTAAGGTAAAGGTATCCCCTGTGCAAGCACCGAGTCATGTCTGACCCTTGGGGTGACGCCCTCTAGCGTTTTCATGGCAGACTCAATACGGGGTGGTTTGCCAGTGCCTTCCCCAGTCATTACCATTTACCCCCCAGCAGCAAGCTGGGTACTCATTTTACCAACCTCGGAAGGATGGAAGGCTAAGTCAACCTTGGGCTGGCTGCTGGGATCGAACTCCCAGCCTCATGGGCAAAGCTTTCAGACGGCTGCCTTACCACTCTGCGCCACAAGAGGCTCTTGCAAGAAGCTTAGATTGTGAAAAATAAGATGCCAGCCTGACGTGCGGGTGGGGAAAAGAGACAGGTGGTGGAAGGTGCCTGAGCAGAAGGAAGAGGGGTGGCTTGATGTGGGTAGGAGAAAAGCTGCTAGATCAACTTTCTCAATCAGCGAGCATTCCAAAAGCTGTTCACTTTTGAAATAAACCATTGTGCTTTCCATAGTGATGATGGCCCGAAATTAGAAATGCCTGGCAACTTGGGCTGATGAGCAGGCGAGGAGGAGGAGGAAGTGCAAGAAATAGCTTGTGTCACTCAAAGTGTAGAATTTGTAGGGCAGAAAAGTTAACTATGAGGCAGCTTGTTGCTGAGGGCATTCCATGCACTAAGATTAATAATAGAACCACTATGTTTGAAACTGCAGCTTGGGTTTTTTTTGTTTTTTTTACGAGTCCCTCCTCCCCATTAGAAAATATTTTAGTAATAGTCTTTGGAAGTCTTTCTGCCTAATAATGAGAAATATCTGCTGTCCTAGGAACATTTAACATCTTTAATCCATGTTACTCATTTGGGAACTAGTTTTTATATGTGAATTGCTGTGTGACTCTGCCCATTTTGTTTGGACCAGTGCTTTTTTGCTGCAGAATCTGCTCCCTGTGTTTGTCACGGTTGTTCTTTGAATAGTATCCCAGAGAGCTATCATGAAAATTTCACCAATCCTTTTTATTTACCAGTGAATTACTGTTTGCTATGAATTAACTGATACTACAGTTCTTACAGCTTATTGACATAAAGATTGATAGATGGGATTTCTAAACATTTATGATTCTGGGTCCCAGACACTTTTGGACTACCTTCCCCATATGTCCCCATTAGAATTTTGGATCATTTGGAGAATTTCATATTGAAATGTCATGGTTGTTATCCGCTGTGAAATGTTCCAGCTGCCAGGAACAGAGCCTTTTCTGTGGTTGCTTTGGACCTCCCCCTCTCCACTTCAGATCCAAGACAGCCTCTCATTTATATATATATATATATATATTTAATGGTGAGTGAGAGTGCTGTCTTCCATCAAGTATTCTGTGGTTTTGGAGCTTGCTGATTTGAGCATGTTGCTGCTATTAATTTCTGAAAATCGTATTTACGTTCAATGCATTTTCAGATGTGATATATTTTGTCTTATGCTACTTTGAAGAAATGATTGCAGAAGTGCCTAGGGGTGAATATAGAGAATTAAAAAAAATACAAAATCAGTTGAATGCAACATTAGCATTGCCCTTCCAAACTTGGGAGTTCATAAATATTTGCATCAAGTGGACCATGTTTTAAAATAGATTCAAATGATTAACCATGTTGGTCTGAAGTAGCACAACAAAATGGTAATTCATAGTCTGAGGAAGAGTGCTTGTACTCGAAAGCTCATGCCTTGAATAAATCTTTGCTGGACTTAAAGGTGCTACTAGACGCTGATTTTGTCATGTTTTAAAAGGTTAGGTCTATTGTTGCTTTGGTTAAATGTTTGGCCTCCAGAATCTAATTATTTGCACATCTTTCATCACAGTATCAGATTTTTAAAAAAATCTTCATTGAATTACTTTTAAGTAGCAAATTATATTATAATCCTCCGTGCAATGCCTTCCCAATTCAGTTCATCCTAAAACTGAGCATTTTCAACTGTTAACTATGAACAATTCTTATTAACTTGTGTGTTTTTTATTCTTAAAATTATGCTGTGCTGTGTACAGAATGGAGACAGAGGACAATCCTATGGCACTCTCCAATCACACAAGCAATCACACAGAGCTGGAAGTCGATTCTGATTTCAAGGATCTTGAAGGAACAGATGTGAAAGACATGAGACTAGAAGCAGAAGCTGTGGTGAACGATGTGTTGTTTGCCGTAGCCAACATGTTTGTCTCTAAAACCCTTCCATGTGCCGAGGATGTGGCATATATCAACGTGGAAACCCGGGAAAGGAACAGATACTGTCTGGAACTCACAGAAGCAGGACTGAGGGTAATGGCTCCTTTTGGGTTATATCTTTGGAGAGGAAATGTTGGCTGCAAAATGTTTAATAATGCAAATAGTTATAGAACTAGTACAGTTCAAGATTTCTGGAATCTTCTTATTTAATTAATTATTAATACAATTTCTAGATTGCCACTCTTGGCCTGGCCACCTCGTGGTGGTTTACAATAAAACATAAAACCAATTAAAACCCCAGTACATTATAACTGCTGCAAATGATAACCAATTATTTCCCGCAGAGCCTCACTCAACTGCTCGCCGTCTGTGTCCACTGTAGATGGTCCTGGCAATGTCAGCCTAGGGGTACTGAACACAAGAGGGAGAAGGGAGGGACCTGATCTCCATCAACTGCAATGGTTGCCAGTTGAATTCCAGATCAGACTAAAGGCCATACGCGGTCAGGGCCCAGTGTACCTGAGGGATCGCCTCCCTGCCTATGCCCCCAAAAGAGCCCTGCGCTCCACAGCTACCAACCAGCTAAGGGTCCCTGGCCCTAAATAAGTTTGCCTGGTCTCGACCAGGGCCAGAGTATTCTGTTCTGGCCCCCACCTGGTGGAACAAGCTCCCGGAGGAGATCAGGGCCCTAACGGAGCTTAAACAGTTCCGCAGGGCCTGCAAGGAGGAGCTCTTCCGCCAGGCATTTGGTTGAGACTAGACATAACCAACAGCGACCAAAGGGCCCCTGCTCCCCCCCCCCTCAGAAAACCACTTATATACTCTTGACCTGTTTGTATTGTTGCACTGTTGTTTTGTTTATTGGTTACACTACTATACTGTTATATGTTTACAATTATCAGTTATTATTGCACGTTTATCAAATGTTTTATAGACTGTTCCATGTATTGTTCTTACGTTATTATGTAAACTACCCTGAGCCCCCTGGGAGGGCGGTATATATAAATATAATAAATAAATAAATCTTACTACTCCCAGTCTCCAGCCTGGCCTCAACCAAGTCCTTGGCAGAACAGCTCCGTTTTACAGGCCCTGTGAAATCCAGAGAGCTCTGTCAGGACCCTCAGCTCTTCTGGGAGCTCATTCCACCAGATAGGGGCCAGAACTGAAGAGGCCCTGGCCGAGGTCAGGCAAGCTTCCCGGGGGCCCGGAACAACCAGCAAATTCATACCCACAGAGCAAAGAGCCCTGTGGGGAGCATAAGAAGTAGTCCCACAAATAGGTCATTTTACTTATGCGTATGAGATGCTTACAGGTGTGGTTCTCTAATAGAAGAGAGGTTTGAATTTATTAGATCAGATGCATTAGCCAGCTTTCATCCACAGGCTTCCGTTCTTTTTTCCCCCCTCCTGAATGGAAGTCTGCACTTGTCATAGCTCTTCAACTGGAAGGAATAGAACGTATGAAACTTTCCCACTGTTGATAAGCGGTGATGAAGGAAACCCTAATATTGAATTTTTGTTTTTCAAGGGAGTGGTTAAAACCAAACGTTCTAAATACTTCTAGATTATGCACTCCTTCTTTTTTTAGACACATATGTAGAGGGTTTATAAGACTAATTTTCTGTAGTTGGCATGTATAACTGTGTTCCAGATCCCTTCTTCAGTTCAACGTTCCTTCTTTTTTCTTTTTCCTGCAGGTGGTTGGTTATGCATTTGACCAGGTGGATGATAGCGTACAAAATTCCTACCACGAGACTGTCTACTCTTTGTTGGACTCTGTTAGCCCAGCATATAGGGAAGCTTTTGGAAATGCTCTGCTTCAAAGACTAGAAGCCTTGAAGAGTGATGGATAGAAGTGATCGAATCTGCAATCAGACATGGGTTTTAGCAAAGCGATGTTGCTGCTCAAAGTTCTAAATAAGTTGTAGTGCGACCTGGTGGTAAAGAAAGTAATTTCCATTACTCATATCCTTTGCTTTCAGAATTCCTTGCTTGCTTCGAGACTTGCAATAGCACAAATTTGTACGCTGTATTGCTCTAAGTCATTTTTTCCAGTTGTTTAACATCAGGTGGTTATATATGCATTTTCTGGCCTGGGTTAACTTTTCTTCAGATCACCTGGAAAATGACTGTTGTATAGTTTTTGGTCTCTTTGTAAAGCGGGTATTAACCCAAAGCTTACTTTTTAACAATAGCATAAGCAGGATTCAGTTCTTCCAGCAACTAAATACCTGTTTGAGATTTGCACAATAATGCGTGGCTGCATTTAGGAACTCTAGCTTTCCTTTATAAAAACCAACAATTAGTTATTTGCTGTAACTAAGCTTCATAAATTGAAGGGGAAAAAATTTCAGCTCCATTTCTTGTGCTGTGTATGGGCCTAGAAATTGTCAACGTATTCACTAGAAAAATGTCTATTTAAATAAGTAATTTAAGATTTAAGACCATTCTGCAAACATGTTAAGTATAGTACTTGTTGGTGACTGAACAGCTAGATGCATTATTTGGTGTGTCCTGCAGCATTTAGCAAGCTTCAAATGCTAAACAAAGGATGAACTGTTGGCATAATGAATGTATTCATCAACTGAAATGCAAATTAGATAAGCACAGGGATGAGGAATGAAAAGGCTGCATTCTTCATACAGGTCATCCTGCATTGCTTTGGTAAAGTATTCATGTAGTATAAAAATATGCAATTTAGAATTGCTTTATTGACATGATGCACACTAGATCTAAAGTATTTTTGATTATACTACATTGTTATACTACAGTATTTCTGTAATACCTCCTTTCCTCCAGCCACACTAGCTGTACTGTATCTTCTTGCCAATGTACAATGTTTATATTAGTGCATTGTTCTGATTCAGTACCAAAGGCTAACATTGGTATTGAATTGGTATAAAATAGTCTTAAGTACAATATTCTTTGTAGTGTGGCTTTAACTTTTCAATGTGTTGTGCTTGGGGAAGGGACTTATAAAACAAAACTCTCAGTTCTCAGCAAATTAAGTGTGTAATGGTACACCTTGATAAATAATGCTCATGCTTTTCTTATATCTCAAAATGATGAGCTTACAAATACTTGTTGCACTTTTTTACTCTACTTGAGTCCTCCCCTAGCTGAGAATGGCCCAGTAACTGAAGAACCTCTTAGCTTAGCTAAAACATTCAGTATAGCTTTGTATTAGTTACGCTATAATTATAAGGACATATAGTAGAATCTTCTATTTTGAAAACATTGAATGTTTTCTTACGTCTTTAAATTGTGAAATGTTTCACAATTCCCTTTATTCCTGTAGCGAATTTATTTTTATTAAAAATTCATTATGTTCTAATAAAACTGGGCAGATGCTGGTGTGCTCTCTGACTTGTAGTATGCGCGTTAGACCTCCATGAGGAAAATGTACTTTGCCCAGTTTTCTCTCAGTACTACCTTGTGAATAATGCACTAATGTTTGTAGAAAGTATATAGTTAAATAAAGATACAAACTGTTTAAGTCTGCATTTTCTTTGTTGTAAGACGGAACTCTGAATTGACATACATTGACATTACACGCAGTAATGGGTTTAAACTTCAAGTACAACGATATAGGCTAGATATCAGGAAAAAATTTTTCACAGAGTAGTTCAGCAGTGGAATAGGCTGCCTAAGGAGGTGGGGAGCTCCCCCTCTCTGGCAGTCTTCAAGCAAAGGTTGGATACACACTTTTCTTGGATGCTTTAGGATGCTTAGGGCTGATCTTGCGTTGAGCAGGGGGTTGGACTAGATGGCCTGTATGGCACTTTCCAACTCTGATTCTATATGAAGGTTCTTAAATTTCTGTGTTGGATGACAAAGTTTGCCATGTGAACAAAATTATCATTGGGCATAAACTTATTGCAATTACAAACTATTTACTGAAACATCCTAACTATAATATCCTATCCCCCTCTGCATTTTAAAGCTGTCGGAAATGTCTTAATACGATCCCTACTGACCATGCTTCTCATGCTTCATAAGACATTTATGCCCTATGCTTTTCTCTGGGGATGGGAGTGTAAGACCACAAGAATAGGACCAAATCAAAAAAACAACAAAATGCCATGTTAGGACAGTAGGACAAGCAAATATATATTACCAGTTGCATTAATTCAAAAATCCATTTAAAGAAGTCTGCTTTCTCTCTGAGGTGGCGGACATCTTTGTGGGTGATTTCCATCTCCACTTAGGGAGTCAGGAACTACTTTTTTTCCTTCCTGTCTCCTTGGTGAGAACCAGCCTTCCTTCAGTTCTCTTCTTGCCTCAGCAGGGAGCAGTTATTTCAGCAGACTGTCATGATTCTGTTCTATTCAACTTACTTTATGCCAATAAAGGTTTTCTGAATCTGGCTTACTTTCTCAACTTTTTAAATCTTAGCTACACTTACTTGTGCTTCCAACTCTGAGTTTTCACTCTCTTCCTGAATAGGCTTCTCTAAGACAGGTTCCAAATATGTCAAGATCCATCCAGTACATACTAAAGTTCCTTCTGGAATATCCACCAACCACTGTTGTCTGGACAGTTCTAGTTTTTTCTCACTTAGCCACTTGGCTATCCAGGCACTAGCTCAGATCAGAAATGGACGGTTGCTTCTGGAGTCTTGATTGTATAACAAGGAGAAACATATGTCATCACTATACAGGTAACAGCCAACCTATACATTCAGAACATCTCATTTAGTATCTGGCCATATTTATGGAGGGAAAAGGACTGGAAATTTAACACCAAAGGTTTGTGGGATAACGTTGAATCGGCAGACTTGTCTACTGATAATGACCCCAAAGATAGTAAACGACATGTGATTCACTGAACACTTTATATATTGTAAGTTTCTAACTGCATTAACAAGATGCCTTCCAATACTTGTGGGGCTGTCATACCCCTGAATTGTTTTCTGTTGCCCCAGAGGATTGCACAGAACCAATGGGTTGAAATGAATTCAAAAGAGTTTTCAGTTAATCATCCGGAAGACCTTCCTGACAGGCTTCCTCGGGAGGTGGTGGGTTCTCCTTTGGAAGTTTTAAGCAGAGGCTGGATAGTCAGCTGACAGAAATGAATTCAGGCAGACGGTGAGTGGGAGGGCAGGAAGGGATGTGCCTGGGTTTGTCTCTTGTGGCCCTTCCTTGCATGCCCAGGGAATTGCTGATTGCCAAGGTGGGAGGAAAGATGAATTTCCTCCAGACCAAGCTAGATTCTGGATTTGGGGGAAATCACGTGGGCATGAAATTGGGGACGCTGTGGGTGGGCAGGTAATTGTTTGTCCCTGCACTGTGCAGGGGGCTGCACCAGGTAACCCGGGAGGCACCTTCCAACTCTACGATTCCATGATCCTGCATTCCTCGAAGAGATCCAGGAGGAAAGGAGCTCGGCCAAGCGGGAACGGCCGATGGCTTTGCCTCTGCCTACTCCTCGCTGTTCCCGCCCGCTCGCCAGCCAGATGGGCCGCCGCTTCCCGGCTGCTGCTCAGCCCTCCGCGAGAGCCACCGTCTGGGAAAGGCCTCCTTGCCCTCCCCCGCCGAGATCCCGGATCCTGGGGAAACGAAAGCTGCCCTTAAACGTCGTCTTCAAGGCGCCAACACTTTTGTCCTCCTCCAGCGGCGCCTTTAAGACCAACATCGTTTCTGTCAAAGCGCCGACCTTGAATGCGAACTTCGCGGGCCTTAGAGGTAACTTGGGTCTCCCGCCTCGTGCCTCTCCGGCTCTTTATTGGCATCGGCCACGCCCACTCCAACGGAAGCCACGCCCCCGGAGCCTAGCGGGCGCTCCATTCGCTGGGCTGAGCCTTAGTCGCGCTCGCTCCGCCTCCACGCCCCGCCCTGCTCTCCTTGCAGCGGCGGTCCGTCCGGTCTCTCTTCTCACTGCGGCTTGCTCCGGTTGCTTAGCAACGGCCCGGCCTCCCTGTAAACTGCAGCCATGTCGGAGGAGGAAGAGGCGATCATTGAGGCCGAGGAGATCATCCGGTGCCAGAGGATCTTTGTGAACCAGTTGGACTCTTACGGCGGCCGCAACATCGGGAAAGTGAGAGGGAGGGATGGGCCGGAGAACCACTTGGGAAAGCTGTGTGTTGGAGACGGGTTACAACAGAGAGGTGGAGACTTGAGTTCAAATCCTCACCCAGCTCACTGGGTGACTTTATATTGGGACAAAATTTGAGTCCAGCGGCATCTTTAAGTCCAGCAAAGTTTTATTCAAAGCTTGAGCATTGGTGTGCATGCACACTTCCTCAGTAAGGAGAGAGTAAATAAGTAGTAAACGGCTAATTTACTACTAATTTTCTCCTCATATGTGTACTCTTATGATTCTGAGGAAGTGTGCCTGCATGTGTAAACTCACGCCTTGAATAAAACTTTGTCTGTCTGAAAGGTGCCGCTGGACACAAATTTTGTGGTGCTACTTCAGACCAACAAGGCTACCCACCTGAAGCAATCATTTTCCTTCTACCTTGCCTACCTCAAAGGGTTGGTGCTGCAAAAATAAGATGGAGGAAGGAAGATCTGTAAACCCCCCCCCCCTAGCTTCTTGGAGAAAAGGGTGGGCTGAGCATGATGTAATTAATTAAATCTTTACTTATTTTATTTCATACCCCACTTCTCTCAGTTCGGTTTCCTATATCCGTCCCTTCTCTATTTTATCCTGAAAACAACCCTGAGAGGTAGGTTAGACTGAAAGAAGTTGACTAGACCACTGTTGGAGTTCCTGTGGCAGAATGAGGAGTCAGACCTGCGTCTTCTGGATCCTAGTCTGACACATTGACTGCTACACCATACTGGCTTTCAGCTTCTGTGCTACCTCCCGAGGTTGCTCTGAACATGGAATAGGAGAGAGAAGGACCATGAATGCTGCTCTTCGTTCCTTGGTGCAAAGAAAAATCTTTTCCTAAGGGGCAGTTTAAACCTGTAGCCTCAACCATCACGCCTCCTGCCTTCATTGAAATTCTAGACTGAATCACAGTTCCTAGTGACCTATGCTCTCTTGATGGATTCCTTTAGGGTTATCAGCTGCACATGGTGGTTCCATGGTGTACTATAGTACTGTATTCCCATAAAAACCCAGTACTGGCCCTTCCACTAGGTGCTATTCTAATAATTTTACTTGAATGTAAGTCTTGTTCAGACATTCTGCTTCTCCATGCAAATTGTTCCTTTACATATGATTACCTCTTATTTTATTTACCATCAGTGTTTGTTCTTCCATGCTTAATTAATGCCATGATGCTCCTAAATAGGCCTTTTATCTGTTCCTTTACTCTGGGGGGTGGGGACGCTATTCTCTTTGCAGCCAAAGTGATTTCCCATTTTTTGGAAATACTTTCATTAAAGCAGTTTCATAATTGAACAGTTATAAGAAAAATGAATGAATGATTGCTTTTATTGCAAAGAGACACAGCTGTAATTTAAGCTTTGGGTTGGAAGGAGAATGACTTAAGTATCTGTTGAAGCGTGAGGTAATTATTTGAGCACAACGATGTTTTAAAACAGCAGAAAGAAGGAGGAAAATGTTTTTTAAAAAGTCGTTCTGGGAAGTCTTAATGACACTTTAGATAGACACTGCAGTAAAAACTGCCCACAAATCTGAAAAATCCCCAAAAATGAATGAAATAAATTGAAATGAAATCAATTGACAATATCATCTGCATTGCCAGCTTGGTGTAGTGGTTAAGAGTGACGGCTTTGATTCCCCGCTCTGTGTGCAAGCAGCTGGATGACCTTGGGCTCATCACAGCACTGATAGAGCTGTTCTGACTGAGCAGTCCTGTCAGGGCTCTCTCAGCCTCACCTACCTCACAGGGTGTCTTTTGTGGGGAGAGGAAAGGGAAAGGGAAGGCAATTGTAAGCCACTTTGAGACTCCTGATAGAGAAAAGCAGCATATGAAAACTGCATTGGCCATAAAAACAGAGTGAATCCTGTCCACTTTAGACTTAAATAGCTACTGTGCAGGCAGTCCTACAAGTCAGGATAAAGGTAAAGAAATTGAATTAAAGGCAAAGATTAAGAAGGGACAGGACACATGTGAACAATGCAATCCTCAGCAGAGTTACACCTTTTTAAGTCCATTAAAGTCTGTGGACTTGGTGGTGGTGGGAAGTACTGTGAAATCTCATCCAGAGACCTTATCCGATCTTCAAGGCTAGAGATGTTCAGTAGTGGTTTGCCATTGCCTGCCTCTGTGCTGTGACCCTGGGCTTCCTTGGTGGCCTCCCACCCAAATACCAACCAGGGGCAACCCTGCTTACGTTCTGAGATCTGGTGAGATCAGGCTAGTCCAAGCTCAATTAAACTCTTGACCAAACAATGGACATAGAACTGTGCTTAGGAATGCACTGGAAAGCTCTCTGAGCCCTTAGCCTTCCCCCAGGCTAGCAGGCTGTTGTTGAGCTGTTGATACTGGAATCAAATGTCTAAGGAGGTGGGGAGCTCCCCTTCACTGGCAGTCTTCAAGCAGCGGCTGGACAAATACTTATCCTGAATGCTTTAGGTTGATCCTGGATGCTTTATGCTGATTAAACTCCTTGCCTTATCTAATTGGTCCCTTCCTTGTCAATTTTCAGTACTTGTCCTCCTGTATTGTTGGAGCATCTTTGGAAGAAATAGCAGAGGAAGAGGAAGAAGAAGATGAAAATAGATCAGCTGTTGAACTCACACCTGCTAAACCCAAGGAAGGGATATACCAAATAGTAGGAACAGTTTCACAGGCAGAGACTGGAAAGCCAGATTTTGCTCAGGAAATATATATTGTAAGTATGAAGCCAGTTACATTTTTCCAAATGCCAAATTAATTTCACCACTTAAAGGAGTTCTTAAATGGTAGGAAAGGACATAAATGGCCCAGTGTATATGAGAGACTGCCTCCCTTCCTACACCCCCAAAAGAGCCTTACGTTCTGCCACCTCCAACTGGCTGCCGATCCCTGGCCCCAAAGAAGCACATCAGGCCTCAACAAGGGCCAAAGCTTTAACGAGCTCCCTAAAGAGATCAGGGCTCTGCCCGAACTTTCACAATTCCGCAGGGCCTGCAAAAGGGAGCTCCTTCACCAGGCATTTGCGTGAAGCCAACCAACTGAAACATCTGCTGGTCCCCCCTCCAGATGCCCTTCCATGACTGACAAATCTGACCTGCCCAGGGATTGTCATTGTTCTGTTAAAAATCACTTTCAACTGTTAAAATACGGTTCTGGTTTTCATGTTATGATATGATTATGTTATGCCATGTTACATTATAATTGTTATTTAGAGTATATTATTATAATAGTCTATGTAAGTATTCCACAATGTTTAATGTAAAACCGCCCAGAGTCGTAGGGAAGGACGGTATAGAAATCTAAATAAATAAATAAATAATAAATGATTCTCTCTTAAAAGAAAAATTAAATAGAGTACAAAGTCTGTGATGGATGAAATGGAACATCACAATTGCCACAAGGGCAGAATTTTGCAACACTCAGTGTGTGGGGGGCAGCAGTTTTGTCATGATTGCCACAAGGGCCGACCAATGAGTGCTCTGCACAGCCGCCTACTCCCAGAAACTGGAAGAATTACTTTTTCGCTAGGCCCAATTCCATTTGGAAATTTGTACATCTGTTTGAAAGATGCAGCGGCAGATCGGCATCAGTTACTGCTCAAGCTTTGTCCTTTTGTTTTCATTGTTACGGTGACTCAAGGTTGTTCTGATACAGAAATTATCTCCTTTGTTCGAAAATGTCATGGGTGATTAAACCTAAAACGGGCCTGCAGCCTACGGCTCCAGAGTCAAGTGCGGCTCAGTGTGGACCCAAATATGGCTCTTTACAAACGGAGGAGAGAAAAACCCCGACATTTTGGAGGGGTAGGTTGGATGCTAGAGTCACCAGAATGCATGGTAAAGGACAAGCAAAGATTGCTGTGTTCTTCTTAAAGATGCTGTGCAGAAAGGGAAATGACAGAGATGAACAGTTGCCAGTATTCCAAGTGTGAGTCACGCGCTGATTTATGCTCGCGTACTAAACAATCACGCTCCTATTAATTATTTACTGTGAGCCTTTGTGCTCCTCCACTTCCCAATAAAGGGCCCGCAAAGACCGTTGTTTGAATTGCAGAAACTTTATGGATTATTCATCAGCGTGCCAATTGTCAGTAATGTCCAATGGAAGGCTTTCAGTCAGGGGCTTTCTTAGACCGGCCTTTGTTAATCTCTTGCCGAGAACTTAGATGTTGGCTTTAGCTGTTTGATTGTAAAAAAGTTGCTGATCCCCCCCCTCCCCCAACTTGTTAGTTTGCTTGGCTCTTTCTTCAGTCCACTAGTTGGCAGTTGGTGCTTGCTTTAATTTCTTGTAATGCGTGCCAGGAATTAACGAGATGCTCTTTTTAATATGCGCCCTAGTCAAGCTTGAGAAGCCGAAGCAATTTTTGTGTGTGTCTCTGAGGAGCTAACTATGAAACAAGGAGCAGCCCCATCTGTTAGGCTGAATCTTGGAAATGGAAGAGCTCCGTCAAAATGCAATTTCGGCTGTCGCCACACTGAATGGTCCTTTAGGTCTTCCTCTTTAAAGCAGCAGTGGGTTTATAAGAATGAGAGTTGGGATAATGACTTTAAAGCATTTGGTGCTTTTCAGGATGGGTTGAAACGGTGATGATTAGAGGTGTCCAAGGACCAGCATAGTGTCCTACTTAGGGCGCTGGTCTAGGATCTCAGAAATTGAGGTTCGAATCCCCACTCTGCCATGTCCGTTTACGCACTGGAGGTTTCATGCCAGGCTGCAGGCTGGAGTATTAGTCATGGCAAGTTGCCCCACCACTTCCTGCACCCACACGGGGGAGTATTTGGCCCGGTGCATCTCATCCGCCCTCAATTTGTGCTCCTGCACGAGAGCTGGGGCAGGGAAGTTCCCAGTGCGTAAACGGTCCATGGCAGCTTGTTGGGTGACCTTGGGTCAGACACATACTCTCAGCCTGACCTACTTTACAGGGTTGTTGTGAGGATAACATGGAGAAGGGGAGAATAAATTAAGCCACTTAGGGACTCCACTGGGAAGAAAAGTGAAGTATAAATTGCCCTCCCCAGTGGGCTCAAGGCAGATTGCAACAAGATTAAAAATACAGTAATTGAATGTAACATTGGTTTTAAAAACTAGATTAAATTTTAAAATGCAATCAGTTCTATTATTTTAAAAATTCATGGCTGCCTAAGCAATTAAGAGAGAATACTGGGTGGAGCCATATGGCATGTTTGGAGAAGTGCCTGCGGGTGGACTTTTGAACCGGGGGTCGAGCATTTTCTTGATGTTATTTCTGCCTCATCCTTAGGAATATTTATACACGCACATTTGAGAGTCATTTTGTAGATTGAGCAGGCCATGTGACATAGTCCTGACAGTACTTGTACCACCCCAAAAAGGGACAAGGGAGATCAGTTGTTTGAAAGTTCATGCTCAGCTGAACACTTCAAGCAATTTTGAAATTGGCATTAGAAATTCTAGTATCAAGTGTAGCTGTCTGGGTATCCCAGGTTTACTTTAAGTTTGGAAACTGGATCTTGAAACCAAAACGTTGAAATAGGAGGGCAGCGATTCCTTTTCCCAAATATTTTGTTTCTGTTTTTGTGTTTAGATGCCTTCACGAGATGAGCTGCTAAGCCGCTTGATAGAATGTGACGTCATTATTTATAACATCACTGAAGATGAAAATCAGATTGAGGAGGCAACCTGGGCAGCTACAGGTTGGGACAGTTTCTTGGTTATCTAAAAGAGGCCTGGGGCATTTACATAAGCTAGCTGCCAAACTGGGGGAGTGGATGGCAGATTGATTTGCAGATTACCTGAGGTCAGCTTCAGACTGGGCCACAGATTCCTGGGATAGGCTTGGGGCAATCTCTTGTTTATGTTTGTTCTCTGCCAGGTATTGGTTATAGGATAATATATTTTGCTTATGTCATCTGTACACTTACACAAGCATTTGGTTGAGGTCCACCAGAATCAGTAACACCACTGAACCTCCCTCCTAGGAATCCATGGACCTGAAGCAAACCATGGACCTGTTACCCAAATTGCTGGGGAATCGTGAATATAGCAAGAGGCAGGGTAACACAGGATCTTTTACTACCAATTTTTACGGGGTCCTTTCCCTGGAAGAAACCCTTTTTAAATGAAGAAGACAAAAGCTTACACTCAGGGGATTTATTTGGGGAAAATATCAGGGTACATTCAAAACACACACAGAAGCAAATACATACACTAAGTTCTACAGGGGGACAAGTTACACTAAGTTCTACACGGGGACAAGCTCACTAAGTTCTACAGGGGGACAAGTTCAAGATACTGCCCCTTTCTTGGATCCAAGCAGCCCAGACACAGGGTTGCCGACATCAGGGAGTGGACAGGATGCCGGGTGTGGACAACACACACACACACAGACACAGACTGTGCACAAGGCTTGGTATATTGTTTGAAATTCCCAGGCCAACCCCAGGGACTGCCCACTGGGAGGTCCATGATTGTTGATTGGTCTCTGATAATATGAATACCTGATAGGTGGGTTTGAACTGTGAGGTCACTAGAGTGGGAAGTGTGGAGTAATCTCATCAAGTAGAACAATACCTTGGCTAGGTGTAAGTGTCAATAATGGCCCTGTCTTTGTTTTATCAGGAAGGACAGGGGGAAGACATTTGGGGATAAGAGGTGCTGCTAGGCAAAAATTATACTGGACAAGAGAGACAAAAGAAGTTGCAGTTAGTACCTGGAAGGGATATTCCTTTCCTGTAGATAGTCTTTGGCTGGGGGGGGGGGGGTGATTTAGATAACGTGCACATTTAGCTCAGTCAGTCGGGCAAGGAGGAAATGTAAGAAATCTAATGAAGCCCAAACAAGATGGAGACTTAGCCTGGCTTCGTAGGTTTCTTAAGGGGCCCTACTGACTCCATAGTCAGTCTCTGCCAGGCTGGTTTCTGTGTGTGCCAACCTGCTCAGAGTCCAGTCATGGGCTTCTGTGCATGAAGGTATCTCTGTGTGAGGCACCCTTCCATTATGGGCTACCTCTCGGGTAACAGACCTGTTCGATTGTTATTCTGTGAAACCGTTATTCCCTGTTGTTGTTATTCTTCTTCTTACCACTGCTGTATATTACTTGACACAAAACTGAGTTTGATGTATTGTTCTTTTTGTTCCATGTAAACTGCCCTGAGCGTCAGGGGAGGGCAGTATATAAATGCAATAAATAAATAAATAACAGTAACATTATCCACCTTCGTCACCTAACATTATATAACATGAATCTTCATTTGAAAGAAGTATAAAGCCTTTTCCACAGCATTATCCCAAGCAGAGTTATGCCCTTCTAAGCTAAGGAATGTAACTGCTTAGGATGGCCCCAGTGTTGTGATTGAAATTAAACCGGAAATTAATCTTGTTTACACTAACAAGTACACTGTAATCTGAATATGCAGCACTGCATGAAGAGTTGAAACAATTTGAAAAGCAGAAAGTGTTCATTTTGTTGTCCACCATCATGACCTGGGCACGAAGCAAGCCACTTGACCCGGTGAGTGACAAAAACAAGTGAGTAAACATGCCGCGAACATTAATTACATGACACAGTAAAGTAGCTTACCGATTTGCCTTGCTAAATCTTGGCAATACTGGGAAATCTCAGTTACAGTAATGGTTTGGAATCATTCCAAAATAGGGAGAAAAGCTGCCGAAGCCTCAAATTTTCTGTCTGCTTAAAACACACACACACACACACAAAGATATTTTCAGTTAACTAATGCTTAGGAGCCTCTTGTGGTGCAGAGTGGTAAGGCAGCAGACATGCAGTCTGCAAGCTCTTCCCATGAGGCTGGGAGTTCAATCCCAGCAGCCGGTTCAAGGTTGACTCAGCCTTCCATCCTTCCGAGGTCGGTAAAATGAGTCCCCAGCTTGCTGGGGGGTAAACGGTAATGACTGGGGAAGGGACTGGCAAACCACCCCATATTGAGTCTGCCATGAAAACGCTGGAGGGCGTCAACCCAAGGGTCAGACATGACTCGGTGCTTGCACAGGGGATACCTTTATGTTTAATGCTTAGATAAAAAGTCGAAAGATTTTAAACAACTGTAAAAAAAAGCCATATTGGCTGATTTCTCCTGGGGGCTGGAAATGGTGCCTCCTGGTCGGAAGGTAGCAATGAGTGGAGTGGAAGCTGGTGGGACTGGT
The DNA here is from genome assembly GCF_049243985.1 of Paroedura picta. Classification (NCBI taxonomy): domain Eukaryota; kingdom Metazoa; phylum Chordata; class Lepidosauria; order Squamata; family Gekkonidae; genus Paroedura; species Paroedura picta. Next base: position 162,710,973 of record NC_135370.1, read on the forward strand.
GTCTAACAGAGATGAGCACAAACTGAAAAACATGGTTTGGTTTGTGGCGGGTTGAGTTGGCAAACCATCCTGAACGTATAAAGGCTAAACAAACCGGCTCGATTTGTGAGGTTTCTGATGTTGTAAGAAGCCTCCCCCTATCCCGTATGCTGGAGACACTACCCTTGCAACGGTCTTTGTCTGACACTCCTCTACCTGCCTTCTATGTTTGGTAAGGACTTGACTCAGGGGTCCTGAGTTACACCCTCCCAAAGAAGATGCCCCCAGAAAAGTGCTTTCTGGGAAAATGACAGGCTCAGGTTCAGGAGTCTCAGGAGTATACAGAATGGACCCTGTGGAAGATTTAGGGGAAGGTGGTATAGAAATATGATAAATAAAACTCACAGTGGACCTTCCCCTGATGCTCCCCTACAGGCTCTTCAAGTTATGTGCAGGTTGGATTTTTGCATTACAAAATATTAAAAGCCAGTCCTCTTTTTGCTTCAGATTTCAGAACACCTCAATGTGCTATTAGGATGAAAGCAGGTGGAAAGGATGCTTGTCAAGGGAGATGTCCCCCATCCCCAGGCACCAAACCCATCCTGCCAGACCACTGGAGCTCAGCCCTAGCAGGGTATCACCGGGGGTCTTGGAGCCTCTTCTTGATCTATTCCTGGGGCTCTCCAGAGAGGCAAAAGAGTTGTTAGCAGCACCCAGAGATGCCAGGAATTGCTAACATTCTTTGGAGGACTCTAGCCATCCCCTCCCCTCCCACATCCCATCTTCTCTTGCACCAGAGTCAACCCTCGTCCTGTCCGATTTTCATCGTCCAACATTCACAGCGATAAATACGTCTGCAAGGAAGCCTGATGACCCGGTCAGCCAGTGGGGGGCCCAGATGTTCCTCGCACTGGCCTCAACCAAAGACCTGGCAGAAGAGCTCCATCTTGCAGGCTCTGTGAAACTGAGAGAATTCTGTCAGGGCCCTCAGCTCCCCTGGGAGCTCATTCCACCAGGACTGAGAAGGCCTGGCTCTGGTCGATGCTAGGTGAACTTCCTTCAGGCTGAGAACGTCCAACAAATCATACCCACAGAGCATAATGCCCTGCGGGGGGCATAAGGACATAGGCAGTCCTGCAGATGTGGATGGCCTTAAAGGTCAGCACCAAAACCTTGAACCTGATCTGGGCTGCAATTGTCAACCAATGCAGCTGCCTCAGCAGAGACTGGATGTGAGTCCTCCAAGATGGATCCTAGCAGCTGCATTTTGCTCCAGCTGCAATTTTCAGGACAGGGACAAGAGTAGGCCCATGTAGAGCGAGTTATAGAAATCTAATCTGGAGGTGACCGTTACCTGGATAACCATAGCCAAGCAATTTGATGACAGGTAGGACACTAGTAAGAGCCTCTTGTGGCGCAGGGTGGTAAGGCAGCAGCATGCTGTCTGAAGCTCTGCCCATGAGGCTGGGAGTTCGATCCCAGCAGCCGGGTCAAGGTTGACTCAGCCTTCCATCCTTCCGAGGTTGGTAAAATGAGTACCCAGCTTGCTGGGGGGTAAACTGGCAAACCACCCCGTGTTGAGTCTGCCATGAAAACGCTAGAGGGCGTCACCCCAAGGGTCAGACATGACTCGGTGCTTGCACAGGGGGATACCTTTACCTTTTTTAGGGTACTAGTAACTTCACTTGGCATAGATGGAAAAACACTGTACATGCTACTCCCGTGACCTGGGCCTCCATAGAAAAGGAGGCATCCAGAATCATCCCCAGATTCCTGACCAAGGACAAGACGTTAAGTTGCACCCTAGCCAAGGTGGGAAGGCATGCTTCCTGATCTGCCACCTTCCTGCCCAGCCACAGCTCCTCCGTCTAGTTTCATGCAACTCTGCTTTAACCATCCAGCTACAGCTTTCAAACATCTGGCGAATGTATCTGGGGAGGAGGAGGGGAGTCCAAGCAGCCATCCAAGAGAAGATAGAGTTGGGTGTCATTCACATATTGGTGACATCCCAGCCTGTAACTCCAGACCAGCTGAGCCAGAGAGTGCATTAAGGTGTTAAGCAGTGCGGGGGAGAGAACTTCTCCCCGAGGTACTCCACAAGGGCAACCAACAGTGCCTGTTAAATTTGAGAGGGGTTCTACTGGTGTTTCCATGGCTGGATAATTCCACCCCCTGTTTTTCTTTGGAGTTTTGTCAAATGTTTAATTGAACAGAGACAGTCTTTCTGGAAATGTATCTGTTCATGAACTGACAGGAACAGTGCCAAAGTTCGTGGAATGTTCACACTTGTGTCCCTTCCACAAATATTGCTTCATAATTTATGAGAGATTTTAGTTTGTGAGCTGATTTGTGCCCATCCCTAGTTTCCAAATGCCTTATCCCTTTCCTCTCGCTGATGTTCCTGCAGCCCTGCCCTCCATCCCTCTGTCTCTTCTGAGCCATGGTTAAAGGAATGCTGTGTCCTAGACATGCACAGAAAGAAAGCCTTTAAGGGGCTGGGGAAGTTAAAGGAAAAGCTTAGTGCTACTCTTCTGAAGATGAAGTTTAGCTCTTCTCTTCTTCACCAGACTGACTGTATATGTAAGAGCGCATGTAGAAATGTCCCCCTCCCAAAAAGAAATACGGAGGGAACCAGCTCTCCATTAAAGTGTTGGAATCAGGCTTGTTCAGATTCCTTTAAAACCATAAATTGAGTAATTCCAAATATGACATTTTTAAAAAAATAGCTTGGTTTTTCCTCCTCTCCCAGGATGATCCAGAGATACCTTTCACAGAAGAAGACTATCGCCGAAGAAAACCTCACCCTAACTTTATGGAACATACCAATGCTGAAAAAGTTATTCTCAAACTTGGGAAAACCGTGAGTATAACCAGGGGAATCATCTATACAAAGAAGAGATGCAGCAACCCCTTCCTTTACGATTAACTGGAAACCGTTTATAGACTTCTTGCAGGAAAGAGGGGGGGAAATGACTTGTGGTTTTAGAGATTAAAGAAGAGAACTGCTGAAATAATTTGAATGCTAACGAAAGCGAGTAATGTGGATGTAAAATGATAAATCTGAATTAGTAAGTAATAATTTAGGACCTGGTCATGCCTGCTCTTTGTTCTTTCTTTTTTCTTTTTTTGTCTGTATTAAGACCCTTAATAAAATTATTTTTTAAAACAAGTGTGGGGGGAGAAAAGACACAATATATTTATACCAAACCATTATGATTGTGTGCCTCTTGCCACCTGGGGAGATGGCAAACTTATCTGCTTCAGTATGACTAGACCAGGTTTTTGATTGGCTGTGCCTGGCCTGGCATAGGGGAGCATAAAAAGAAGTAGCTGGAGCTATTCCTTTCAGAGACAGCACAGGGACTGCTGTTCAGAGTGAGAGAGAAACCATGTGCTTTGGATTCAGACAGTCCCGTTTCAGTTCTGAATGTGTCCTGTTAAGAAAGGGTATTAAAAGTGGAGAATGGATCTCTGCTGAAGATTCTGGAGATCCAAATTTGAATCCAGTGGCACCTTTAAGACCAACCGAGTTTTATTCAAGGTGTGAGCTTTCATGTGCATGCACACGTCCTCAGACAATGAAATAGGAATCATCTATAAGAGAGTAAAATAGGAGTAAATGAGTAAACAGCATCCTGAAGATATCCAACACATATGCGGCATAATGAAGATGTTTAGCACCATCAAATGCCCTACCTGAAAAACAAACTGAGTTCATCAGTCCTTTGGGTTCAGCTCCTGTTCACAGAACCGTAAGAGGGATAAAAACCTTAAGGTTAGTGATTAATGGCAGATGCTTTCCCAGTTGTGAAAGGAAGTAAGTAAAAGAGATCTGTTGCTAGCCCCATCAATCCCCACCCAAGATTCTGGAGAGCTTCAGCTAGTCCAAGTGGACAGTGTTGGGCTAGGACAGCTCTTTGAATTAAATAAACCCTGATGGCTATTGCTTCGTTGTCCTCCGTTGCTAATCTTGGTTCTGATTGCTATGATTTTACTGTTCCTTGTTGCTGATTTTTCTGCTTGACAACTACATCTGTGGTCGGCCTTTGTCGTCGTTTGTCCCTGTGTTAACATTTTAATTTTGATACCTATCTTTCGAGAGCCTCCGTGGGCATTCTTTGGAATGAAACGGTTATGAAACCTTGTCATTCATGATGGAACTGATATGGAATACACGATATGAAGCCGATTCCTATCTTCCGTTGAGTGTACCAGCATGCTGCGGCTTCCTTAAACAACATGCGTTTTCAGCTGCAGCTGACCACCATTAGATAACCCTCACCAATCTCTCACAGAATCTGAGAAATCCTACTATAATTTGCCGATGTGGATTCTTCATGAATATTTCTGTGGCCTGTAGCAATTGCCTGTGATAGGGAATGTGGGAGAAATCCTTCTTTGCTGAAAGACGGCTGTCCGGAGAGCCCACAGTATATTTTTGCCTGGCTAGGACTGGGTAGTTCTCAAGCTGAATATAATGGAGAAGATGTAGCCATCCTCTAGGGCAGGGGTAGTCAAACTACGGTCCTCCAGATGTCCATGGACTACAATTCCCATGAGCCCCTGCCAGCAAATGCTCATGGGAATTGTAGTCCATGGACATCTGGAGGGCCGCAGTTTGACTACCCCTGCTCTAGGGCAAGGAGTAGCCAAACTCTGGCAGAGGCTCATGGTAATTATTATTTCATTTTTTATCCCTAAATTTATAGCCCGCCACTCCCACAAGCAGCTCGTGACAGGATGCAACATAAAATCCAGTAAGACCCCATTATAATCCTCCTGTACATCAATCACAAATTCTGGCAGTGGCAAAAACTCTCTCCTTTGCCCTAGTCCAGAGCTGCCCCTGCCTCGAAAGTATGAGGATTAGCCAGATGGGGATGGACCACGATCTTTGTTGCCCTGGCTTCAACCAAAGACCTGGCGGATTAGCTCCGTCTTGCAACTGTGTGATAGCTCTGTCAGGGGCCTTAGCTCTTCCGGGAGCTCATTCCACCAGGCTGAGGCCAGGACCGAAAAGGCCCTGGCCTTGGTCGAGGTCAGGCAAACTTCCTCAGGCTGGGAATCTCCAGCAGATTAGCACCCGCAGAGCAAAGGGCCCTGTGGGGATCATATAGAGGCAATTGGTCTCTCAGGTATAGTCCATGGACATTGGGAGACCCACAGTTTGGCCACCCATGTTCTAAGGATCCTCCTTCCAGCTTTTCATCAACAGAAGAGCTCCATAGGTTAGCAGATAGCTTCAGACTAGGACATGGATGGAAATCCACTCCAGTGCTGGCCAGACACAAGGGGATGCTGTGTTTTTTTAAAGGGGGGGGGGGATTGGGGGAAGGTTCAAGTGTGCTTGGGATTCATGCTGTATTTGAGTCATCGTCTCCCCCCCCCCCCCTGTTTAAGGGTATGAAGGCTGGTGGCATTTTTCCAGCACAAGGGGCTTGTCAATTTCACCTGATTTGTGCTTGGCACTGTAGGGCAGGGGTAGTCAACCTGTGGTCCTCCAGATGTCCATGGACTACAATTCCCATGAGCCCCGGGCAGTATTTGCTGGCCAGGGCTCATGGGAATTGTAGTCCATGGACATCTGGAGGACCACAGGTTGACTACCCCTGCTGTAGGGGAAGGGGCTGTAGAAGAGGAAAGACATGTCAGTTTCCAGGTATTTAGTATCAAAAGAGGAGCATTTTAGATGGTGGAAGGAGGGCCATGTCTTGCAGCAGAGTGTAGATACGCACCCTCATCCAGCTCATCAAAAGCCACACTTCCAAACCTAGTCCAGCATTTGGTATCACTAAGTGTCCATTTCGTATCACACAGTGTCCAACCATTTCCTCTGTATCACACCAGTGTCCAACAAGAAGTTTTAGAACAGCCTTTCTCAACTTTTTTTTATCATTGACAAACTTCTAAAATAGTCTTCAGGCTTTGAAAAACTCCAGAAGTGGCGCGATTGTGAAGCATATGATTGAGAAGCATAGCGGTGGACACACCCTCCAGGCCCCTCATTGGCCATTTTGGATGGGGGCAGGTCGATATGGCCATACATATAAAAATTAACTCTCACCCGTTTGGGAAACCTTTCCAGCGCTGCCCAGAAACCCCAGCATTTCACAAAATCCTGGTTGAGAAAGCCTGGCATAGAGGCCAAGGCTCTCCTCTGCCGTTGCCTCCTGGTGTCCGGATTTAAGGATTAGTACCTCCTAATGTGGAGGTTCCTGATGAAATAGGAGCATTTTGTCTCTTCACAGAAAGATCTGTACTGACAGTTATCACAGAGAATCCAAAAGATTGTGAAAAGCAGCATTTAAACAGGTTGATGCCAAAGAGAGGGGATAAGAATGCAGCTCTTTTGGACCGTTTACGCACTGGGAACTTCACTGGCCCAGCTCCCGTGCAGGAGCACAAATTGAGGGCGAATGAGGCGCACCTGGCAAAATGCTACTCCATGTGGGTGCAGGAAGAGGTGGGGCAACCTGCCACAACTAAAACTCCAGCCTGCAGCCTGGCATGAAACCCCCAGTGCGTAAACGGTCTTGGAGAAGCATTGCTTAGCTTCACAGGAGCGACTGAGTGAGTGAGGGAATGCAGCCAATACCAAAGAGAAACGGGGCAGGCAAAAAGCACAACCAGGTGATCTTGCTTCACTGTCTAGCCCCCACCGCTCCTTCTTTAGTTTCAGGTTTGGAAAATGGCAATAAGAAGATACTTTGTAGGATAGTTGTAGAGATGAATAAAGTATGGAGCGTGATCTTTTTTTTTCTTTTTCCCCTTCCTGTTCTAGAACAAAAGCAAATTTGCTACCTATGTTGTCGCCTCGGGTGTTCAATATGGAATGGAGGAAAGAATTCTGCACTACTTTTTTAAGGTGACTTGGGCTGCCTGGACAGAATAGAAATACCACAGTAAGGGGTGGTGTCCAGACAACGCTAAACCCAATCTCTTCCTGATCTGCTGGCTTCCATTTTATCCACCCCACACCCCCACCAGAACATTTTACCCAAAGTAAAAGGGAAATGGCTGAGTGGCGTCCCTCTGGATGCTTCCCCCATCACTGCCATCCGGACAGAGTGATGGTCCTCATCTCTTCTTCCTCCAGGCCTTTAAAGGGCTCTTTCCCCTTTCCTCACTGAGGCATAATTTAATAGGGCTAGGGTTTAGGGCTGCAAGGGGACCCAGAGAAAACATTTGTGCAGCTATTAACAAGAAGAAGGGGAGCAGCAGACAATAGCAATGGTAGGATGTTGTTGTGGATGTTGTTACCACCTATAATACTTGCTGGTACCACCTGGAGCTGTGCCACGATGCTGCTGCCGCCATCCCTCATATCAAGGGTGTGTTTCTGTGTAGATGCAGCCTTGGATGAGTGTGTGTATACACGCACACATATATTTTATATATATTTAAAAATTGAATTTTAATATGTTAATATAATAAACCTGTGAGCATTTAGGTGTTTGGCTTTGTTGGAAACACACTGTTGTTGATGATGGAAGCCTGCTCTGATCCTGCAGGGCAAGTGTTAGGCAGTAAAACTGAATGGCTGTCTTTCCCTACGAGCGTAACTTTAGGATCAGAGCATAGGAGCCAGCTTCCAATTCAGAAAGCTGACCTATGATTGGATCCGTCTCTAAAATACCATTCGCAGGGCTACAGCGTTCCATTTGCCTGGCCACCATGGTTTTATTGTTTGGTCCCGGTGCCAGAAACAAGCATAGTGTGTCCTCCGTCCCCAGCAGCTGAGAAGGAGGGCAGGTGTCCCTTGTGCCAGTAGGAGGCGCTGAGTGCATTTAAGGCTGTCCTTAGGATTTGCAAAGAAGGGAGGCGAAAGCTGCAGCTAGTCTATGGCTGCCACTCCACCTCTCAAGATTCCCTCTCAGCCCTTGGGAGAGGGGCAGCTGGTTTGTTGTCCAGCAGGTCGGCAGCTGCGGCAGCTGCTGCATTCTCTGTGTTAAAAGTAGCAGACGTCGGTCAAAGAAAAGGTAGAAAGGAAGTGGAATAGGAGGGTGAAAGAGAAGAGGACCCTCCCATTGCATACTTGACGTGCTCAGTAACAAATGTTATAAACAGTGATGAAAGGGTGTAGAAGCAAGAAGGAAGCAAGAAGCACAGCTGTGGGTGGGGGAAGTAAGCTTTGGGAAACACTATTTGATTTGGGGTATGAAAGATTAAAGGGGGGGGGGTTAATGATTTGCATGATGCCCAGGGTTGTGGGTTCAAGGTTGGGAAGTACATGTAGATTTGGGGGGTGAAGGTAGAGTTTGGGGAGGATATGCCATGGGATCCATCTTTCAAAGCAGCCACTTTGTTCAGGAGAACTGATTTTGGTCATCTGAAGATCAATTGTCATGGCAGGGAATCCCCAGGTGCCACCTGGGGGGTTGGCAACCTTAGATTCCACACAGTGACCCTGCTGTGGAGGCTGAACTGGAACACGGGTCACCTCTGTGATAACAGGGCCTGCATCTTTAGCCTTTTAAAGGTGAACGATGATGGGTACAGCATAGAACAGAGACATGATCGACTAAAGGAAGAAAAACTGGACCTATAATGTTCCTGGCCATGGCTCCTGAGTTTATACCCCTGATGTATAATATAAGTCAGAAGCGGTGAGAAGCTTTGCGGTACGTTTTTTTGCCACGGCAGTGAAGACAGTAGATCTGTTTGTGCTTTTTCCAGGTATGCGCACAGAACTTTACAGAACTGTATAATGCAGAGCCTATAAAATGGGCCGTTAGCTTGACTCTTGCAGCTGATGAGCCAGGCCTCTTGAGGGACAGATTTCTCCAAAATCATACTGATGTTACAACTCCTCTAAACTCCTCTGCAATTGCTTCCAGCTGTCTTGGCTCGGTGAGATGCCTGCAATACCGTTTTTTGGTGATGGAAGAAATGTCGTCCCCACCATTCATATTCTTGACTTAGCCGCGTAAGTATGGCACCCCTTTAGCTATGTTTCGCCTCCAGGATGCCTCAGTATTTATTCATGTTCTCTCTAAGCATTGCAGAAATCCACTGCAAGCTCCTTCTTAAATAACAATTACAGTGGTACTTAGCCCAGATTTATGTCAACCAATCCAGGTTTCCCAGAAGTCTGGCCATTTCTTTATTTGAAAATGGCACTCCTTTTTTAGAAACAGTTTGGGAAGTGGATGTTGCCTGATAATAAAATGAGCCATCCTTGTCTTTCGTAAGAAAAAAGCTACATGAATTGTGGGGCTGATAGCCTTTCTGATTAAGTTCTGAGAAGTTCAGCGAGAGACCATGCCTACAGGAAACCACACGAACAGCATATTTTAAGCAAGATGAGGTCCCAGTTCTCTTTTTCATAACTTCTGGCCATGACCATGTCTTTGATGATGTTTTTAATGTCCCAGATGGGATGGTCCAGGCTGTCCTAATCTCATCAGATCTCAGAATTCTGGTTCCAGTGCAGACCTCTGTGCATATGTTGGGAGCTCTGCTTACTAAAACGCCCAATGCTGTGTTTGCTTTGGCCTTTATAGTCATTCTGGGCTCCAGAATCGTATATAAATCATACCAAAGACTCTGCATCAGATGCCCCCCCCCTCTCTCTGTCTTTCTGCCTGTATCTCTCTCTGTCTCTGTCTCTCTCTGTATGTCTCTTTCTCTGTCTCTCTCTCTTGTTTGCCTCACTGCAGAGTGTTGCAGAATATAGCAGACCACCGGCCAAGGGTTCATTACCTCGTCGCAGTGGATGAATCAATACTGATGCTGAATGAAATTGTCAAGGTAAAAGAGTTTGAGATTTCCATGGTCATGCCCCCAACCCCTGGGTTAATGTGACTGTAGCAGCAGGCTATGCATACCCACCCACAAGCCTAGAACAGTTGAAAGGGAATACTTCTTTACCCAAAGAGGAATTAACGCCTGGAATTCACTGCCACAGGAAGTGGAGGTGGACAAGGAAAGACAGCTTCAAGAGGGGACTGGATAAACATATGGAGCAGTGGTCCATCAGTGGCTATTAGCCACAAAGTATAGATGGGACACTCTGTCTAGGGCAGTGGTGCTCTGTATTCTTGGTGTCTGGGGGCAGCAGTGGGAGGGCTTCTGGAGTGCTGGCCCTGCTGGTGGACTTCCTGATGGCACCTGGATTTGGGCCATTGTGTGACACGGTGTTGGACTGGATGTCCCTTTGTCTAATCCAACACAGTGTGCAGCAAACATTTGAATAAGACACCTTCAACTTTTTTAGCCATTGTTATCCAAATGAAAAATGTCCTTGTGGTCTTATTTGTTGTCTCTTTAGGTCTAAGAATCTACCTAAGACTTAGAAATATTAGGTGTAGAGCCAGTTTGGTGTAGTGGTTAGGAGTGCGGACTTCTAATCTGGTGAGCCGGGTTTGATTCCCCGCTCCTCCTCCACATGCAGCCAGATGGGTGACCATGGGCTCGCCACGGCACTGGGCAGTAGGGAGTGCGGACTGGGACTGGACTGGTGGGTTGAGAGGGAAGAGACGGGAATGTGCTGCCAATAGTGTACCTATTTTTATTCTATTTTGGGATTTTATTGTAAATATACTAGATTTAAAGCCCATTTTATTCCTAAACTAGTTTCAAAGCCCATTGTATGAGGAAATACAATGGGCGCTAGGCTGTCCCAATAGGGAGGCATGCCAGAAATGGCTGTCAACAAATGGAGGATGCAGACTTCTCTGACGTCCATCTGGGTGGTCAGCTCAGCCCCCAAAACAGCTTTTTAACATACTTGGCCAGGTCCTATGAAGGTCAGCAATCTGAGGCTGCAGATGGAGTGGAGAGGGTGGGAGAGTGAAAGTGTTACTCACAAAGCTGGTAGCTGTGCTCGTCGAGGAAATGTGCATTCGCGGCGTGCCACTCGCCGCCCCGGGCGCTGCTGCGACGCCACTTGCGGCGGGCGAGGGTCTGTTCGCGGTGGGCTCCTCGGCGACAGCGTTGAAGTGGGGCAGCTCGTCGGCAAGCCCAGCCAGGGGCTTAGCGAGCTTAGCTGCCGGAGGGGGGGGGGCAGGGCAGGGCGAGTGGTCCTTGGCAGGCGGGATCGAAGAGAAGAATGGTTAAAATGGCGGCGGAGATGGAAGGGAGATTCCCGCCTAGGCAGCAGAGACGGCGGCGGAGACGGAAGGGACAATCGCCTCTCGGCGGCGGAGATGGCGGCACAGACGGGACGGAGAGTCCCCCGTTGCTCTCAAGCGGCCTTCTATTTGGCTCGGCGAGTCGTCCCTGGGCTCCGCGCGGCTGCGGGGGCTCCCTCAGGCGGCAGCCTGACGCGGTGAGAGGCGCAAAGCGCCTCTTGCCGCGTCAGGCCGCTGCCCGAGGGAACTCCCGCAGCCACGCGGAGCCCAGGGACGACTCACCGAGCCAAATGGAAGGGAATTTGCTGGCAGGAGCTCATGGGAATTTTAGTCCATGAACATCTGGAGGACCACAGGTTGACTACCCCTGGCTCACAGAAGGCACTTTGGTGTAGCGAACAGTGGAGAAGATCCATCTCTGCTCATTCTGCTGGCTCTGTATTGGCTCCATCCTACTAGTTTTAGAGAAGGTGCCAGTTTTCTACAAAGAGTTGTGTTGTGTTGTGGTAGAGAGAGTTCTGTGCAAGGATTTATTATTATTTTTTCTTCAGTGTTCTGCGCCATTTTTGTTGGCACCTATCCGCTCCATCTTTGTCTCTTATTTTGATGGCCTTCTGTCTTTAAACAATTAATAAAGCATTTTCCCCTTTCTTTAATATGGTCGATCCATTGATGAGTGCCGAATTTAAAATGTGTGTCATGTTTTTCTTTCGCAGTGCATCAGCAGAAACCTTGGCCCAGGGAAAGTCCAGAAGGTTCCAAAAGAAAATGCTTTCCTAAGTAAAGATTTAACAGTAAGAATCGACTGTTCTATGATTCTAGTATGTTTTGTTTTTTAAAACATTTTCTGCTTGAGAAGGAAGGATGATCCAGCCAATGCCAACTGGCTGAGAGTCTCTAGTCCCAAAGAAGTGTGCTTGGCCTCAGAGCCAGGGTTTTTTCCGCCTGGTGGGATGAGCTCCCTGATCGAGCCTCCCTTCCTTCGTCCCCCTTGCCATCTCCTTAACTTATAACACCGATGGGCCAGAAAATTATTATGCCGACTGGGATTGTCCTTACAATTTAAAATTTTTATATTGACTTTAATATTTTGTTGTTTAATTTCTAATGAATCTGGAATTTTTACTCTGTTGTTTGCTGCTCCGAGATGGCCAGTCCGAGAGGGCGGTATACAAATTAATTAATTAATTAATTAATTAATTAATTAATTAGATAAATAGATAAATAAATAAATAAATAAATTTAAATAAATAAATTTAATTAAATAAATAAAATACCAGCTCCGAGCTGAAGATTCCTGGGTGGATTTCTGCCTCCGGCTAGGCATGTACCCAAGTTTTGCAAAATGCAGAACATGGACTAAGAAAAGCACCAGAATGAAACCCATCAGCAAAGCAGCATTCAGGGAGGGGTGTCTACAAAATAAAACCAAGACCAAAAGAAGCTAGAGCAGATCTTTGTGTGATCTTTTTTTTCCAGTCTTCTAGGGCAGGGGTAGTCAACCTGTGGTCCTCCAGATGTCCATGGACTACAATTCCCATGAGCCCCTGCCAGTGTTTGCTGACAGGGGCTAATGGGAATTGTAGTCCATGGACATCTGGAGGACCACAGGTTGGCTACCCCTGTTCTAGGAGATGCATGTGCTTCTTTGTCGCAGCTGGTGAGATACCAGTAGTTACCTGGATGTGTGGATTCTTTGCATTTAACTTTTTATCAGTGACAGGGTTTTTTTGTTCTCTGCCTCGTTTTGTTCTGTCTGTCTCATTCCTAGGGATCAATATAGTAATTGTCCATTTGATACAAACTAGGGAACCCGCTCTTACTTCGACCCTTGTTCTCTCTTTCAGCAACCGCAGTTGGACGAACTCCTTGTGAATCTGCGAATGGAAGCCGTGTTCTTGAAAGAGAATTTCAACATTAAGTGGGTTGCTCAGACTGGACTGGTGGAGAGTATTGATCAAGTGATTGCAGAGTACAAGAAAAGCCGAGGGTTACTGGTAAGTGTGGTCTATTCGTCATGCCTTTTTGGTTTGGAAATTTTGCAGAAATGCATTGGGGTGGGTCTAGCCATCATTTATGAGCCTCTTGTGGCACAGAATGGTAAGGCAGCAGACATGCTATCTGAAGCTCTGCCTATGAAGCTTGGGAGTACAATCCCAGCAGCCGGCTCAAGGTTGACTCAGCCTTCCATCCTTCCGAGGTCAGTAAAATGTGTACCCAACTTGCTGGGGGGTAAACAGTAATGACTGGGGAAGGCACTGGCAAACCACCCCGTATTGAGTCTGCCAAGAAAACTCTAGAGGGCGTCACCCCAAGGGTCAGACATGACCTGGTGTTTGCACAGGGGATACCTTTACCTTTAGCCATCATTTCCACTCATTTCCACTTCCCCCTCTATTGCAATGCCCTTCATGTATGGCTTTCCTCCTTGCATATCCCATCTTCCTCTGCCTAGCCATTTTGGTGTTGCAAGTAGATGGCTTTCCCCTTTCTTCACCTGCAGAAGAGACAGTTAGGTCCCAGTCATAGTGTCTGAGTAAGATTCGAGTGCAGTAGCACCTTTAAGACCACCAAGGTTTCCAGGGTGTAAGCTTTTGAGAATCAACTTTGATAGAGGAAAACTATGGCTGCCCACCTGCCAGTACACTGCTTATGAAACTGAGACCTGTTTTCTGCTCAATATTTACAAATTGATGGAATGCGTAATACACATTGCGCCCACCTTATCTAGCCATGGAACAGGCATCATAAGAGAAAGTGTCTGCCATTAGTTACTAACCCTGACATTTTTATTTCCCCAATGTTTTTGTGAACTGCAATTGAACCCAAAGGACTGATTAGCTTTTCCAGCAAAGAACGGTCATACTGCATATTTAGGGTGTTGTGACACAGTTTACTAATTTGCTACTAATTTACTCTCTCCTTACATCTGTACTCTTTTGATCCCTGTTCCATTGTCTGAGGAAGTGTGCATGCACACGAAAGCTCACACCTTGAATAAATCTTTCTTGGTCTCAAAAGTGCCATTGGACTCACATTTTGTTGTGCTACTTCAGACCAACACGGCTACCTACTTGAATCTGATACAGCCGTAATTTTTGCTGCTAGTCCTGAACCTCCCCCTGCTGCTGCCAAAATCCATTTTAAAAAATCCTTTTTTTTCCAGCCAGTCAAAATATGTATACTCGGTCCTCCAGGAGCAGGGAAAACATCCATTGCGGAAAAGCTGTGCAAACACTACAAGCTGCACCACATTAAAATAAAGGATGTGATCACCAAAGCCATTGAAAACCTGGTAAGGAGGTCGCTGTCGTGGGCTGATGGTTTACGTGTGGAGCAATTTAAGGAGCTGTTAGGGAAGAAGGGTTTGCAGGTCAAAATGGCTAGCGGTGTTTGCAATCAAAAATGAAGATGTTTCCAGTGTGTCACAAGTCTCCAGATTGCACTTCTTATTATCAGAGGTTTGAAGGAATCCCTTCCCTCCGCAAATGGCTATACAGTATTCGGCGGTACAGTTGGAGAAATAGACTGAAATCTTTACAGATCTGTTGCCAAATGCCAAACTATATAAAGGTGCTGCAGTCAACATAGGCCTTCAACCACTTTATAGATTTAGATAGATGGAAAGTAGCATGATATATAGCCGGGGTGGCCAAACCTGTAGCTCTCCAGATGTCCATGGACTACAATTACCATGAACCCCTGTCAGCATGGTTATGGCAGGAGCCTATGGTAATTGTATGGTAATTTGGAGAACCACAGTCTGACCTCCCCTCATATATAGCAATCCAAGTTTTCCAATCAGTCCACATAAGTTCATGGCCACCAATCTACTCAAAGTCAAGGCACAGTTAAGACCCATCTGTTTCAGTGGGAGAAAAAGTGCTAGACTTCAGCTGGATCGTATCACAAATGTCAAACTAAATTCATGGGGATTGCTGTTGGGATTTGAGCATTCAAGTCGCTCCAACGTGGAGGGAAAGTGCAGTGGGTTAAATTCCAAAGAGATTCTTGCTGGCATAATTACACTGATTCCAGTGGAATGGGGGATCTTCAGAAGAAGAGTTGGTTCTTATATGCCACTTTACTCTCCCCAAAGAAGTCTCAAAGCTCCTTACATTCCCCTTCCCTTTCCTCTCCCCACAGCAGACACACTGTGAGGGAGGTGAGGCTGAGAGAGTCCTGATATTGCTGCTCGGTTGGAACAGCTTTATAAGTGCTGTGGCGAGCCCAAAGTCACCCAGCTGGTTGCATGTGGGGGAGCACGGAATCAAACCCAGCTCACCAGATTAGAAGTCTGCACTGGCTCTTTACTGATTACCCCTCCCCGACCCACTCCCCGACTCCGGTGCTGTTTGTGAAGATCTGACCACATGACAGAATTTGAAGGGAGACAATGGACTGCAGCTGGAGGAAGGGAAATGGTATTCTGTGGGCTTTACTCTGCTTGCAAGACTTTGGATCCATCCCAGTAACCATAAGCACAAAATAACTGACATGCAATAATGCCAACACACAGATACAGAGTTAAACGTTATCAGAATTTAGTTTAAAACACTAAATAGCAAAGCTAGTCAATATAAATGCAAACTGTTTTCCCTTATGGGCTGAGAGCACAGTCAATTGATAGCGCGTTCTACTTTTGGGACTGAATCTTGAAGGAAGTTGAATGTCAGACTGTCTATGAGAAGAAAGGGGCTTCCTTGTTCTGGGAGCTAGTACAGCTTACAGCTAAGAGAGCTGCGATCCAGAAGATGCATGAAAGTGGCAAGCCAAATAATTTCCAGATTTGCAGTCATATCCAGACTATGACCAGTGAATATTTCTCTACTGTTCAAAAATCGTTAATTGGAATACTGCTGCTCCCATGAATTATTAAGGCATTTCCGCATTCTGCACATAGTTAAAAATAGTGTTATGCCAGCTGAGTGGCATAACGGTACATATAATCGCGCATCCTGGCCCCTCCTCACC
Source organism: Paroedura picta (assembly GCF_049243985.1). NCBI lineage: Eukaryota > Metazoa > Chordata > Lepidosauria > Squamata > Gekkonidae > Paroedura > Paroedura picta. The sequence goes on from NC_135370.1 coordinate 162,726,998, forward strand.
TTTTTTACTGTGTCGCTCTTCTCTGCCGCCATTTCATGCTTCTCTCCCTCCACAAGTGCTGCTGGAAATAGCGGGAGAGAGCAACGCGATTTATACGCGACTCTCTTCCACGTGGCAATCAAGCCAGGCAGCCAATCCCCTTTATCCTTGCTTTAAAGGGCTCGTGATGGGCCAGGCGATCGCCCTCCCTGCCGCCGCCGGTCCGCAACCTGAAGAAGGTTGTGGACCACTGGTTTATGGAATCACAAGTCTTTTAAAAATAAATCCTGTTCCTGATTGGGGGGGGGAAGCTTAGAGAGGCATGCTTTGTGTTACAACTTTGGGGATTTTTTTTTTTTTGCCTTTGCCTGCACGATTGAACACCTATTCATTGCTCCAAGCAGTTCACATAAAAAAAAAAAACCTCCCGTGTCTGGGAGAAGGGAAAGGAGGCGAGTGCAAGGTCTGGACACTAGAGGCAGAGATAGCTCTTCTTCACCTCCATACATTTTTTTCCTGGCGGCCTGCTGGTGGCTCTCCAGTAGGTGGCGCTACATATGTTGGTGAAACCACTTTTTGGGATTCACCGACTAGCGCTTTAAAATGGAGAATGTGGCCGGCTATTTACCGCTCAGACGCTGCATGTTGGCGACGTCATGTGAAGGGGCAGGAATATAACGACAATGAAAGGTAAGTATCTCACTATTTTTAAAGGGTGCGGAAATCCCCTTCGTATTGTTATCCATCCATCTATTATATTTATATACCGCCCTCCCCTGAGGCTCAGGGTGGTTTACATGGAACTGGAGAGAGAAAAAACAGTACAGATAACACTTTCTCTCTCTCTCATAGGGCTTGAGGCGGTTTCTAACATATATTAAAATACATACATATATACTTTATTAATAACATTTACATTCTAAAAATTAGTCACTAAAACCCTATTATCTAGCTGGCAACTAATTTTAACTATCTAGCCACCTGTTCACCCCCCCCCCTCTGCCATGTTTTTCCTTTCCCGTCTCTTGAATATGTAGGTCCTTCAGTGTCACGGACAGGAGGGGAGTGGAGGAAGAACTTTAAGAATCAGGGGGAGGCCCTTTCACTAGATCCCCCAGTAGACCACAACTAGACCCAGTGGAAGAGTGCCCCCTGTAATAGTGCCGTCAGGGCCCTGATCACAGGCAGGAGCTTATTTCACCAGGTTGGAGCCAAGGCCTCTGGTCAAGGCCAGGTAGACGGTTTGTGGACCAGGGACTACCAATAGGTTTGCACCAGATGATCTATGTGCTATCGGGGGGACATATTGGGAGAGGCGGTCCCACAGATACCTAGGTCCCAGACTGTAGAGCTCTGAAGGTCAGTACCAACACCTTGGACTTGATCAGGAACTCTACAGGGAGCCCATGCAGCTGTTGAAGGGATGTGGACTATGTACTCTTCATGGGGTCCTTGTCATCTGTAATTTCTGGATCAGGGGTAGCCCCACTTCAAGTGAGTTACAGTAATCCAGCTTGGAGGCGACCATTGCATGGATCACTGTTGCAAGATCTTCCAGGACACTATTAACTTCACCTGGCACAGACAGAAGAATGCCTGGCGAGCTCCCTTTGTGATCTGAGCCTCCACTGAAAGGGAGGCATTAAGGATCACCCCCAAATTTCTGACTGTGTGTGAAGTTGTCAATTGCACACCATTCTAGGCAGGGGACACGTGCTTCATCTCCTGGCCCTTTCTTCCCCAGCCATAGGACCACTGTCACCGTGGTGTTGAGTTTCAGGCTACTTGGTCAGAGCCATCCAGTCATGACCTCCAGACCCCCGACCAACGTAACTGGCGGTGTATCCAGCTGGCTGTCCATCATTAGACAGAGCTGAATGCCAGAAGTATACTTAAAGTTGGGTGCTGGAGTCTCCTGTCACAGCACTTGGAAGGGAGTGGAAAGGGTTGAAAAATTCTCGAAGCCTCCCTTTTCAGAGTCAGAACTTTTGAGCAGTTTGGTTTGCGGGGACTGCTTTATGGAGTCCTCCACTTAAATCCACAGTTTCAGGCAGTCAGGTCAGAGACTGGAAGATTGCTGAAGAAAGGGAACTCCTTTGCCTGGTTTATAGTTCAGTTCATAATGCTTTGATATAAGATCAAGCAAGGCATCATCCAGGAAATCCATGCTTAAGAACTCCCGGGGGGGGGGGGGTATAGGAGGCTGAAAGCAGTCCCTGTGAAGTTTGTTTGGGTCTGATCTGTCCCCCCCCCAGCCCCTCCAGATTGTATTTGTCCTATGGAGAGGGTAGGATTGAGACTGGACAACAGGTTGGAGGAAAATAGTAAAACCTCTTTATCCCTGTACTACAACTCCTGTTTCTGTTCCTCTGTGACCCACTCCCAGCTGCTTTGTTCAGAACTTTAAAAATATATTTTTTTTATTTGGCATTTCTTTTTGGTTCTCACTCCCAGGAGAAAATCATTGCCCCTAAAGAAATAGAATCCACTGAGGCAGAAGAGGAGGAGGAGGAAGAGGAAGAAGAAGGAGAAGAAGAAGAAGGAGATAATGTCGAAGACGCTCAGGAATTATTAGACGCGATTAAAGAAAACATGGAGCAAAATGGGGGTAAATCTTAAAAAAAAAAAAAAAACACCGATCCCCCCCCCTGATCAATTTGGTTTATTTTTCTCCACCCTCCCCTTTTCTCCCTGTACGTTAGCCACACCTCTTGGAGATGGGGAAGCAGCAACAGCTCTGGTTGTCCAGCCACTGCTAGAAACAGCTAGTCTGACTCACAACCACACAGAGGTTCTGGGCCCTTTAAGGAGCTTCTGCCTACCTATCCACCCTCTGGCAGCCTATTGGGAGCAGCAGGGAAAAGACGGATTAGTGTTGCCAGCTCAGGGTTGGGACATTCCTGGGGATTTTGCAAAGTGGAGGGTGGGATATGGCGAGGGGAGGGATTCTACTGGGCATATTGCGATAGAGACCCACTTCCAAAGTAGCAGTTTTCTCCAAGGGAACTGTTTTCTGTCATCTGGAGACCAGTTGTAATTTCAGGGCATCTCCAGCCACCATCTGGAGATTGGCAAGCCTAAGCTGGATACTGCACCTAGCAACAGCATAACCTTTATAAGGGAAAAGTAGGGATGCTAAACTCCAGGCCAGACCTGGAGATAGGGTTATTATTATAGGGGATCGCACAGCCTCTAACGCCTTCATTCTCCTTGCTGCTTTTATTTATTTGGTTGATTGGTTAATGAATTAATTATCAGATTTCCCAACCGCCGCTCCCAGGATAGCCAGCTTGCGGCGGTGTACAACATAATCATAAAATCAAATCACAATGAAATCATGGCATTTACAAACCCGACACCCCCCCCCCCCTATAAACCAGCAATACTCCTGAAAGGAGGAGTAAATATAGTCACCTCTTTGATGTCAAAGATGCTTGGTAGCATCTAGATGTTAAAAGATGAAACATTTGCAGGTGGGGCTGATAGATCTCCCTTGTCTGGCCTCAACCAAACACCAGGTGGAAGAGCTCCGTCTTATAGGCCCTGCGGAGCTGCAATAGCTCCGACAGGACCCTCAGCCCTTCCAGGAGCTCATTTATGATGTCCTTTTAGTGAGACTGGATTTGTGGGTTTTAGATGTCTGTCACTGTTATTAACTGCTGCTTTATTGGAGGCCCTGGCTGGTTTTGCCTGTTTTTTATGGCAGGTTTCAACATATTTAATGGCTGATTTGTTATTGCATTGTAATTATTAAAACTGATATTTGTTATTGTTTTAACTTTGTTGGCACTGCCTCAGGAGCTCTTTTGGGGTTAAGAGCACATGGTTTTCACTCCCAAATGAAGAAATTCATGCATCAGCATTAAAATAGAAACCAACTTAAACTTTTATTTATTTACTTTATTATTAGCAGTAAAGCCCGCTGTAAAAAAAATACAGCGGGCCCTAGGGGCCTGGGGAGTGTTTTTCCTCCCCCCCCCCCCGATGTAGCAAAACACTACCCAGGCCCCGGGGAAGGCGATCCGTGGCTCGCAGAGCCACGGATCGCCCTCCCCGGGACCTGGGGAGCGTTTTGGCTCCCTCCCCAACTTGGAAAAACGCTTCCCAGGTCCCGGGGAGGGTGCTGGGCGGCTCAGCGAGCCAGCCAGCGGCCTCCCCGGGGTCTGGGGAGCCGTTCTCAGGGCAGGGGCCAGGGAGCCTACCTTCGCTCTTGGCGGCCAGCAGAGTAATGGCCGCCCTGGAGCGAAGGAAAGCTCTGGTGGGGGGTGGGGCGGGTTGGGAGGCGCTTTGCGCCTCCCAGTTGGTTGTTGGCCGGGCAAACCCTGCTTTGCTTCAAAGATCTGATGGGATTGGGCATGTCTGGGCTATCCAACTCAGGTTTTGTCCAGTCATTCTCTCTCAGACTGTCCTACTGCACAGGATTGTTGTGAAGATGAAAAAGAATATTTTCCATTTAGTCCACCTTGAGGCCTTGGAGGAAGGACAAAAATACAAATGAGATAAATTAAAAAATATTTACCCTGAAGGAAAATTTTGGTTACAATGTTTTTGTTTGAAGCTGAACTTATGGTATGTCTTAGAAAATTTGATTCTTTTATGCACCTGTTTTTGTTTTTAAAGCTGCAGAACTGTTATAGTTTCACTTTACAAAAGTGGGTGGGATGGGAAGAAGATATGTGTACACATTATAACAGGGTTAGTCAAACTGCGGCCCTCCAGATGTCCCTGGACTACAATTCCCATGAGCCCCTGCCAGCAAATGCTGTAAGGGGATCATGGGAATTGTAGTCCAGGGACATCTGGAGGGCCACAGTTTAACTAATCCTGCATTATAACAACGTCTGCCTTGCAAGCCTTCTGGGGAGAGATTTCATAAGGGCACGATGTGTGATACTTAAATGAAATCAGGCAGGGCTCCTGGCATTCCGGCATCTCTTCCAATATAGCACTTCTAAAGTATGATGGAATGGGAGAAAGAGTTTTCTATAGAGGTAGCGGAATTTGAAATATTTGTTCCTCGAGCACCTCATCTTCCCAATGCACACACAAAAGATTAATAGCGATTCCCTTTGAATGCAGGTCGTCTGGATGACAGCTATGTGATTAAGTTCATGAAGGAAATGCTGACGTCCATGCCGTGTAAGAATCAAGGGTATGTTTTGGATGGGTTTCCAAAGACCTATGAGCAGGCAAAGGATCTTTTTAATGGTAAGTGTTAATGCTCTGCTGAGTCAGTGATTAATCTGCAGGGGATAAAAATCTACGTGACTGCTACATCATTTCCTTAGACCGTTTGGCCAGGAGCAGTCTACGCTTTCACTGGAATTCTGTGATTTTCACTGGATTCTGTGATTTTTGTCTTTTCCCTCTTCTGTTCATGATTTGACTGAGATTTTCGGGGGGGGGGGTCTGACAGGGCAGGGAGAAGAAAGGGATATTTATCCTCTTGCTTGTTTTCTCTGTCTATCTCCCTCTGCATACAGATACAGTTACCCCCCCTTTTTTTTCTTTTTGTTACTTAGAAGTGGTAAAGGCAGTTTGAAGGGGGGCAACTTTCAGCTGGAAAGAAAGACAGAAAAAGTTTTCCTTCATACCAGTCACTCCCCTTTAAACTGATACTTTGAGTATTGGTTGGTTGTTTTTGTTTTTTAAGGTTGGAGAAGTCATCGTAAGCTACAGGTTACTTTGAGTATAACATGAAGGTTCCTTCTGGTAGAGAAAAGTGGCATATAAGAACCAACTCTTCTTCTTCTTCTTCATCGTAAGCTACAGGTTACTTTGAGTATAACATGAAGGTTCCTTCTGGTAGAGAAAAGTGGCATATAAGAACCAACTCTTCTTCTTCTTCAGTAACATCAGGGCTCTCTCAACCTCACCAACCTCACAGGGTGTCTGTGGTGGGGAGAGGAATGGGAAGGCGACTGTAAGCCACTTTGATACTCTTTCAGGCAGAGAAAAGCAGAATATAAGAACCAACTCTTCTTCTTCTTCTACTTCTACACTCTGACCCAGCGCTAAGTAGGACTTGTAGAGGCCTGCACAGCTCTCTCTGTTTGTCCTGGTTGAATACAGTAGTAGTAAGGTCCAATCATGAACATTCAAATGCGGACAATACAGTGATTGGCTCCTTGCCACATTTGACTATTTGTTATCTGGACACTGCACAAAAAGGAGAGTCTACTGCTCTTTTTCACTATATGCTTTGATCCTTTGTATTTGACAGTTTCTTTATGCATATCTAAGCCTGATCTTCAAAGAGGGCTGTTGCACTGAGATGCGTCTGGTCTTGGCCACTTGGTACCTGCTTGTTAATTGTCAAATTGATTTTACACGTGAGACTAATAGAAAGGCCTTTTTGTGTTTTTAGCCTTCGTTAAGAATTAATACATATATTTTCATCATATATTATAATATTTCTTATTTTTCAATGTGAAATGACACCTGGTTCCTTGAAATATTCACACAAGCTACTTCTCTCAAAGAAACAGGGTTTTGTTTTTGTTTTGTTTTGTTTCTTGCTATTGGCTGTCTCTGCATTCGGACCCTTGGACTTTCTTGGTGGTCTCCCATCTAAGAAATAACCTGGGAGAGCCTGCTTAGCTTCCAAGGCTTGTCAAAATTAGGCTTGCCTGGGCCATCCAGATCATAGCCTGTGAAATACTACTGGTATTTTAATTGTGGTGAGGAGAAGGGGCTAACTTTAACTTTGATCCAGCCAGCTTTTCCACACAATCTTCTCACTGTTCTCCTCCTTACCACCGCCCTCGTCCCACATGGCTTTTGGTCTGTATTGGTCAATCCTGAGATCCTCAGCATAACCTTTTTGGATACTCAAAGGAGACCTTCCTTCTGTTCTTTTCCGCAGCTGGTTGGATCCAACATATCATGTCAAGACTGGGCCCAAAGATGCTGGCTGACACCAGACCTGTTTTGTAAGCTCTAGTATCTAAACTGGCTTTAGGAGAGGCATCTTACTTATGTATGTGTTTGTTTGTTACATTTAAGTTGAAGAGGAAGAAGAAGAGGATGATGTGAGAGGCAAGGTGCATCACTATGACCAAATGATAATTCCTGGTAAGTTGGCTGTACTTACCGCTGAATTTTATGTATCACAATTGCAAATCTGGATTTCTCTCCATCAGATGGGAAGATGGGAAGGGCAGGTAGTTCCAGTGTGGCATAGTGGTTATGAGCAGTGGATTGTAATCTGGAGAAATGGCTTTGATTCCCCACTCCTTGTCCACATACAGCCATCTGGGTAACCCTGGGCTAGTCACAGTTCTCTTCAAGCAGTTCTCACTGACCAGTCCTCTTCAAACTCTCAGTCTATTGTGAGCAGAGGAAGGGAATGGTGATTGTAGGGAAAATTGGAGTATAAAAAAACAGCTCATTTTAAAAACAAACATGGAGGAGCATGGCCTCTTTCCCTCAACACTTTCCTTTCAGCCAGGTTGCAAAAAAGGCACGGGAATGGGTCCATATGGAGGTTATGTATAGACGGAGGAGGGGGCTGTCCGCACACCTCACCTACACGCTGCTTGTAAAATCTGCACACACACCCCCTACCTCTTGTCATACTTTGTTGAAGTTCAGTGTTAAAACCCACAGAACTGCTGCTGCCACAGCCCGCTCATCTTTTCAAAAAGGCAAATGATCATCACTGGTAATATTCTGTGTTCCTCCACCGCGTATCATGTGTCTTAGGAATGCACCGGATTGTTACAGACAAATTTTTTACGAAAACACAACAGTGTCAATTTGACAGCCTGTTTGATCAGGCTAATGAACCTGGATCCTGTCTGCACTCACAGTTTAATTTCAGTTTGAAGCAGTATCTCTTTAATCCTCATAGATAGGATTACTGTGACTCTCTCTCCACACGGCTACCCTTGGCCCTGACCCAGGTATTGCGACTGGTTCAAAATATGGTACAAATGGTACAAAATATGGTACAACTGCTTGGGTCTTCACAAGGAACATATATGGCCTGTCCTCCAACAAGTACATTGAGTCCCCCACCCTTGCCTAAGGGCTGCAGCATGGACAGTCACCCTGCGCCACCATCGTCCACCCTTGGGTGGGCACTGCCATCTTCCACCCGCAGGGGCAGGCTTTGGGGGGGAGGTGGCCAGGACAGCAGGCTTCCACCATCATTGCACAGGAGCACTGCTCCCTGCCTCAGGACCATGGTGTTTGAACAGGTGTTGCACCCTGTAAACTCCACTCATTGGGGTGGGCACTGCCCTCCTCCACCTGCAGGGACAGGCATCAATGGTGTGGGCAGGGGGCAGCCAGGGCCACTTTAAAGCCTCCTGCACATAGCAGGCTCCCACCAGCGATCACTCCCTCTCGCACCCACCAAGTTGGTGCCTAGGACACATATTCCATATGCCATCCCCTACATACAGCTCTTCTGTCATGTCTAGGGAATTTATAATCTAGGGGATGACCATGGTCTCTTCCTGTATGAAAGGGAAAGGTGATCTTTGGTTTGACAGTGAAAGGTGACCTTTGGTCTCCCCTCTCTGTTAGGGGTGTAATTTCTCCCTCCCTTGACCTTACACTGGCAGAGCCCTTTTGCATGTCCATTGGCTTGACAGTCCTTAGCTAGGAGTTATTTGCTAGACTAGTAGTTTGTTCCTGGTGTATTAGTGGCCTCGAGAGATGGGCCTTGCTTTCTTACCATACCCTGAAAGGTTGCCCAAGTACCATGAACATTAAGAGAAAACTGTGGGGTTTTCTCTCTACATCCTCTACAGCACTGGTCCTCAACCCCCAGTCCGGGGACTGGCACCGGGCCGCAGCTCCTCCTCATCCTCCTCCCCAGCTGCTGCCTCAGGGGCTGCCCTGCCACTCTGTCGCCGGCTCACCGTTGGTGCTCTCCAGTGGCTGCCATGGCTGGGGCTCCCTCTTGGCGTGGCACTGCACAGCTGCTGCTGGCAGCGCCCCCCAGCGCGTGGTAGGAAGTCAGAGGCGCTGGCGGGAAAGCAAATGCAGCAGGGGCTCAGGTAGCAGTGGTGACGTCCCTCGGCAAAAGACTCCCCCCCCCCCCGGGCCTCAGTAAAATTGTCAAGCATTGACCGGTCCCCGGTGATAAAAAGGTTGGGGACCACTGCTCTACAGGCAGAATGGAATTTTCTTACCTTCTCCCTTCAACAACAACCCATGAATCTCCACAAAATGTTGCTTCGTGGACATAGGGGACCCTGAGAAATGACATGAAGGGGTCTGTAGAGGAGGGAAGGAGGTGGAAATTGCCGGTTTAGTATGGATATGTCAAAGCATCACCTAGTTGCATTTTAGTCTCTAGGCAGGACTTCTACATGCCCCTTTCTCCTCTTCATGCATTTAACTCTAATATTCCACATGCATGAAAGGCTGCTGCAACTTGCCTGGTTTTTAAGATCTTAGGAAGCCTTGCCCAAGGTCGCCTTGCCTACACAAGATAAGTGACTAAAGATTGTGGTAGCACCACCCTAGTAGGATATCTCCCAATAACACATTCACCCGGCACCAGTGTAATTAGATTTCAGACAGCAAGTTAAAACAGTTTTGCTCACTCAGGTGTTTAATGCCAGTAAGGATACAGAGGAGAGTGACGAGGATGATCTGGGGCCAAGAGACCAAGCCCTATGAAGATAGGTTGAGGGACTTGGGAATGTTCAGCTTGGAGAAAAGGAGGTTGAGAGGGGACATGATAGCCCTCTTTAAGTATTTGAAAGGTTGTCACTTGGAGGAGGGCAGGATGCTGTTTCTGTTGGCTGCAGAGGAGAGGACACGCAGTAATGGGTTTAAACTCCAAGTACAACGATATAGGCTAGTTATCAGGAAAAAGTTTTTCACAGTCCGAGTAGTTCAGCAGTGGAATAGGCTGCCTAAGGAGGTGGTGAGCTCCCCCTCACTGGAGGTCTTCAAGCAAAGGTTGGATACACACTTTTCTTGGATGCTTTAGGATGCTTAGGGTTAATCCTGCGTTGAGCAGGGGGTTGGACTAGATGGCCTGTATGGCCCCTTCCAACTCTATGATTCTATGATTCTATGAGTATTCTTATTTATCTGTTCTCTAGCTGCTATTTTATGTTGCTTAAAAAAAAAGGTTTATTTGTGGCTTTGATTGCTTTTTTTGGCATTTGACTTTTATGTTATTGGGATGTTTTTGATATTGTACGTTTGGGTAGAGGAGTCCAGGTTCAGCTCCTGGATTTTGAGAGTTGTGTGGTGAGGTACTACCATACAGGAGTGGTTTAAGGATTTGCAGGGCCTGCAGCACCAGAGTTTTAAGAATTCAGGGAGCCCTAGCAGATTACAATTGCTGTGAGAATTGTAGTCAGACTGGGGGTGGAGCAGCCTCTCCACAGTGGAAAGGAGCATCATTCCAAGTATTTTTAAAGAGGGAAAGCGGGGGAGGAAAGAGGCTACAGCCCCAATCCATGGAGGGAAAGGCACCATGCAGGGCCCCTGGAAGAGCGGGGCCCATAACGAAGACTGTTTCATGTATCGTTGATTAGTTTTAATGTAAGCCGCCCTGAGCCTTCGGGGAGGGCGGTATATAAATCTAAATAAATAAAAATAAAAATAAAAATAAAAAAATAACACGTGCTATTTGGATACACCAGCCCTGTTGCCATACCAAATATCCCTTTTGAAGAGGAGGGCCTGTACACTGAGAATTTTCTTATGGTCCTCCTTCTCTCCCTTGGGTGTTTCATGCCGACAAAGAGTGGGGCACAGTGGCCCTCTTGAAATGGGGGGAGATGTTTGTCCTGCCAGATTCTCAACCTCACTGTTCCTGGTTCCAGACCTAAATAATCCTTCCTCCAATGGTGTCCTGCAATGGGAAATGGCTGAGTAAAGGCAGATTGTTGCAATATTCCACAAACCCTCTAAACATTTCTTTTCCTTATAGACCATATTGTTTTCTTGAACGCCTCTGATGACTTCCTCAAGAACCGAATAATGAATCTTCCTGAAATTGTGGTTGCTGGGACCCATTATACTCAAGACCGATACTTGAGATCCCTGAGCATTTTCCGGGAGATCAATGCTGAAGATGAAACTGTCCTCAACTATTTTGATGAGATCGAAATACACCCGCAGCATATTGGTATGGTAAAAAGTGCAGTCTGTTTCCTCACACACACAACTTTGGTAGCACTGTCAGACCAATATTCTAACAACTGAAAGTTGGAAAGCTGGATTACGTTTAATGAATTCTGATATTGCTTCCAGCTGTATGTAAGATCAACCTGCAGATAAACCGAGGAAGCAACGGGAATTTTAATTGATTAGATTTTTAAACAATATTCTCTCTGTTTCAAACTGAAATTCATTATTTTTCAGTACCTCTTGTTTAATGATCAACTGATTTGACCCAGGTCAAATATTTCAAATTCTACTTTATTTCTAAATTTGAAAGTAACCTTTTCAAAAATTCTTAACTCTTTTACAAAAATAGATTCAGGTGAGTTGCTGTGTTGGTCTGAAGCGGTAGAACAAAGTTTTCAGTCCAGTGGCACATTTAAGGCCAACTAAGTTTAATTAAACTTTGATGTATGACCACTCCATCCCATATAGCAGTCTTTCTGTTCAGCTTTCCTTGCACACTGTCAGAAATTTGGTGGTGATCTTTTATGCCTCCCTTTCCATGGAAGCTCAGATCACAAAAGTAGCTCAACTGGCATTTTACCATCTGCGTCAGGCAAAGCTACTAGCTCCTTACCTGGTCCTGGAAGATTGCATTATAGTGATCTATGCGACAATCACCCCCAGATAGGATTACTGTGACTCTCTCTACACAGGGCTACCCTTGGCCCTGACCCAGGAATTGCGACTGGTACAAAATATGGTACAAGTGCTTGGGTCCTCACAACCAACTCTTGGAGGGCACATATATAATCTGCCCTCCAACAGGTACATTGGTTGCTGGTGCTTCCTAAAATAGAGCTGTCTCATGAATTTATGATGAGAGAATTAGCAATTCTCGATGACAAATCCTTTAGAAAAGGGCAACAAGCAAGATTTATTCACCAATGTATACAGGAGGAGTATCTGGCCAATAATCTCAGGCAGAGGCAGTTCTTAGAAATTAATAAAAATGATTTTTATTAAAAACAAAATAAAAGGGTTGCTAACAACAGACAATTTAAGGTAACACATGCACTCAGATGAAACTGAAGAGGTTATCGGATGTGAAAGGATTAAGTTTGGGTCAAAGAAAAGTATAGTCTGTCTGTATAGTCTGTAAAGGTGGTCCAGTAGGAATGGCAGTCCTCCTACAAGCTGGGTTTTGTTAATGAAAACCTCTGCAGTTGATGTTACGCTCTGGGTGGACAGAGGTGCTGGCCAAATCTGCATATTGGGCCAGGAGGGATTTCCAGGCAGGGCAGACCCTCACTTAATGGGATTTTGATATATCAGCACTTAAAGACAGGAAGAAGGAATGATTTCATCATGAAAAGACATTAAAGGAAACAATACTTTCTGGTGTGGTGAGTCATTGAGAAGATTTAGCCACTGGCCAGGTACTGTGAGTTCCTTTGTCCTTGTTGTGTCAGAGTGGGGGAAAGAACAGATGGCCCAGCCTTTTCTTCATGCAGATTAATTACATCATTTTTGTGACAGACAGAAAGTGTCTTGGGAAGACTGATTTCACACAGAGCCAGCGTTTTATCTATTTCTAGTACGCAAAGGTTACGTACTGGAAGGGTTTATTTGGTTTGGGAGTTTTAATCATAGGATGTTTTAAATTTTGACCATAAATGTTTTGGCTGTCTTTTGTAAACCATCCCAAGCCCACCTGCAGAGAAGGATGGTCTATAAATCTAATAATAATAACAATAATGATGATGATGATAGTCATTTTGTGATGCTGCCCATTCGCTTTTTAAATTAAAATTCCAAAAACCCAACAGAGTCAGCAAAATTCAGCCACCTTTGATCTAGATTCGGGTGCTTGGCCGTGTTGATCTGAAGCAACAAAACCAAATCTGAGCCCAGTGGCACCTTTATGACCAACAAAGTTTTCTTCAGGGTATAAGTTTTCCTGTTTCTATTCAACAACAACAAAATCAACAACAACAAAACCTTTATTGGTGTAACAGAAGGAAAGAATAAAGAGAAATAAAATACAGTACAAACCTGGTGAGAACCAAGTTTGCAAAACAAAACAATTACAGACAATCATGTTTGGCTACAGCAGTTGTAGCGTTCATCGTTTTCTGTTTCTCCTTCTATTCCTTCAATTCATTTTTTTTTTTGGCCTCATTAAATTGAAAGCATCTCCTCCCATAATTTGTCTTGTTGTACTCTGGCTAATAACCCAGAGCCATCTCTAGGAAACACAATAAAATCAGAGTCCAGTAGCACTTTTAAGACCAACAAAGATTTATTCAAGGCGTGAGCTTTCGAGTGCATGTACTCGAAAGCTCACGCCTTGAATAAATCTTTGTTGGTCTTAAAGGTGCTACTGGACTCTGATTTTGTTGTGCTACTTCAGACCAACACGGCTACCCACTTGAATCTAGGAAAGACAATCTTCATTTTCGTTCACTACCTCAATCCATATTACTTTAGATTTTAATTAAACTTGGTTGGTTTTAAAGGTGCCACTGAATTCAAACTTTGTTCCATCATTTTTTTTAATCATCTTTTCCTTCCACATCATTACCCCCAAAAAGAATTTTGCTATGCCTAAAATCGCTCTCAGATCCACATCTTTAACCGCTCCTCGCGGAGCGGAATAAATAAAGCCGTAAGGGCCCCGAAGGCGGGCCCTGTCCGGGAGTTCCTGGAAGAGCTGAGGGCCCTGTGGGAGCTTTCAGCATTCTGCAGGACTTGTAAGATGGACCTCTTCCACCAGGCCTGTGGTTGAGGCTAGGTCATGGAAGATCAGCTATGCCCCCAGAAGAGACTGCCACCAGGCCAGACCACTGCCGCTGGTGGACTTCCAGCATCCGTAGGACCTTATGGCTCACTGAGAGGCAGCCTGTAGTGGCTGTGGGGGTGGGAGGTAGATTTTTGCCACCAGGATATATAATTTTAATGGGGCTATATAGTTGGGTTTTATGTGGGTTTTTTACTGTGTAACCTGCCGCGAGATGTGGGGGAGGGCAGAATCGAACCCAGCATGCCAGATTAGAAGTCCGCACTCCTAACCACTACACCAAACTGGCTCTCCTCCCACAATGGAAGCATCTCCTCACACAATAGTCTTGCTCTACTCTGGCTAATAGCCCAAAGCCATCTCTAGAAAAGAGAGCCTTCATTCTCACATTCATCGCCTGGAGCCAAGCACATGCCTCCAGCAGTCGTCACACAAGCAGTACCAGAAATGCAGCGAGGAACCTCCAGGATCCTTTTCGCAGAGCTGGTTAGAGGCCGATCGATTTTCTCATTCACCTCCTCAAGCCGTATTACTTTTCATTACAAAAACCAGACTTCAAGGAGACTTATCTCCCCCATTTCTCCAAGCAGTTTTCTACTTGAACGGAGTAAAAGGTGCAAAAGCCCATGTAATCGTGACAAAGTATTGAAGAAACACAGAATTTGCCAAGCACTGGGATCACTACCCTGCCTGCAGCTTTCCGGGCTGTGATGCAAACTAACTACAGGAGGACACCTGTCTGCCAGCCGTTAGAAACCTCCCAAACAAAGCTACAGTGGGCCGGGCTGAATGAATTACATGTTGGGAGTTGTGGGTTTTCCGGCCTGTGTGCCTGTGATCTGCTAATTTTAGTCCCTGATGCTTCACCGGTGACTGTGGCTGGCATCTTCACAGGTAGGACATGGCAAGATGGGAATCTCTCTGTGCCAAAGCACGGAGCGTGTAAACAGTTGCAGGGCATTTTATTTACTTCTCAAATATAATGTATCACATTCCTGTCTTATCTGAGAGTCTCCAGGGGCTGGACTGGAACTAGGAAGCACCTTTCCTGTGTCTGGGTGGAGTTCATTAGCAAGTCCATTAGGAAAAACACCGGTGAAATGTCAGGGACTAAAATTACGAGACCACGGCCACCCAGCCTGGAAAACCCACAGCAGCCAATTGACTCCGGCTATGGAAGCTTTTGACAACTCAGTTCTATACTGCATTTGCAAGCTGCTATCTCTGTCCAGTCAATGGGAGGTGGCAATGGCTGCCAGTCTCTTCCCCATTTCATAGATTAAACATGCATTGGGTGAACTACCTTGGGTTGTTTAAAAATTAAGAATGTGGTACAGAAATAATTAAATTAAATTAATAATAAAAAATAATTACACCATGTGAGAGGCTTACTGTTGTCCCATGGATGTCTGAACAAAGTATAGAATCATAGAGTTGGAAGGGGCCACACAGGCCATCTAGTCCAACCCCCTGCTCAACGCAAGATCAGCCCAAAGCATCCTGAAGCATCCAAGAAAAGTGTGTATCCAACCTTTGAGTTCAGTGGCATCCTTAAGACCAATAAAGTTTGATTCTGGGTATAGGCTTTGGAGTACATGCACATTTCTTTGAATACACACCTTAAATATAGAGAAGAAGGATGAGTTAGAGTCAAGATGCATCTCTTTTGGCATAGTAGTTAATTAAGCATGCTGGACTCTTATCTGGGTTTGATTCCCCCACTCCTCCCTCCATGTGTAGCCGTCTGGGTGACCTTGGGTACCTCACAGTTCCTTCAGAGATCTCTCAGCCTCACCTGTCTCACAAGGTGCCTGTTGCAGAGAGAGAGAGAGAGAGGAAGGATTGGCAATTGTAAGCTGCTTTGAGCCTCCTTCAAATCCTCAGGAGGTCTCCCATCCAAATACCTGCTTAGCTTCCAAGATTTGATGGGATCGGGCTTGCTTAGGCTATCTGGGTCAGGACCCTGATCTTCAAGAGGAGCTTCTTGAGTAGCGTGGGGAATGGGCCTAAGGGTGCCAGCTGTCAGAATGATACGCTTCAGTGTCTAATTAAGTTATAGACAGGGCGTTTCTGTTATTATGGGAATACCGGCCTCTTATCAAATCATAGAGTTGGAAGGGTTCATGCAGGTCATCTAGTCCGACCCCCTGCTCAGTTCAGGATAAGCCTCAACCATCCAAGATAAGTATATGTCCAGCCGCTTGAAGCCCACCAATGAGAGGGAGCTCACCACCTACTTAGGCAGCCGGTTCCGCTGCTGAACTACTCTGACTGAGGGATCCCCAAGTCCCAGAGGCTGGCATCCCTACATAAGAGTCAAGGCACTAACTAGTGATGTGGCAATGAAATAATTGTGTTCTCTGTGGATAGCCATGTTGGTCTGAAGGAGCACAATAAAATGTTGTTGTGTTCTCTGTGGTGTAACTGACCCGTTCCTTTATTTCCGACCTTGCTTGAAAGATGTGTCAAAGTTTGAGGACGCGGAAAACAGACTCATCGTGAAGGAAATCATCAAGGACGTTGGTGACCCTCGAAATTACGGTTTGACCGAGGAAGAAAAGGAAGAACTTGAACGGAAACAAGCGGAAGAACGTCTGATCAGAGAGGCACAAGAAAAAGCTGATCTGGAGCGCAAAGAAGCTGAGGAAAGGGCTCAGAAGCTGACAAACTGGGAAGAGTGGGTAAGTGATGTCCAGTTCTTACATAGGTCGCATCCAAAACGTTTGTTTTCCCCATTCCCTCCTGTGAGGGCAATGTACCAAATGCAGGTGAGGAGAAGCAAGAAAGAAAGGGAGAGAATTGTTCACAGGAAGCGCTGCTGCTGGCCTTCGAGTAAAGGGGAGAGTACTTCTGCATCCATGACAAATCAGCAGATTTGTTACTTCCTTTATAACCAAGTTCCTTTTAGCCTTGGTCATTCCTTGATTGCCCTCAGAGCACCATCATCATCATCTTCTTCTTCTTCTTATAACTTGCCTTTACCTGAGTGGCTCAAGGCAGATAATAGCTATAAAATCTACACGTTTATACAATTTAAAACCATCAGATATGCATTCTATGTGAGATCAGAGGCCCCTCCAAAAGCTGGGCCAGCTCAATAGGCAACGCCAGCCCATCAGTCAAGTCTCCACTCCCTCCCTACGGCAGGTGGCAGGTTGCTAGACTGAGGCGGGGTGGGGGGGTTATTAGTCATCACTATCTTGTGGGTTGATTTGCTGGATTTTAATGGGGGGGCTATTGGGGTTTTATCTGATTTTTGTTATCCACCACGAGTCATCCTGGGAGTGGTGGGCTATAAGTCCAATGAATGAATGAATGAATGAATGAATGAATGAATGAATGAATGAATGAATGAATGAATGAATGAATGAATGAATGAATGAGATTTAAAAATATTTTTAAAGCCGCATATCCTTTGTTTAAAATTTGTAAACTGGGGGTGCAATGTGTGTTTAGAGCTTTTTCTTTTGGGTGGGTGGATTTTCAGGTAGGGAGGCCAGCATGTATGGATCTTATGTCCTGGCCTCAACTGTAGGCCTGGTGGAACAGCTCGGTCTTGCGTAGGCAGGAACGCCCAGGTTGTGGAGGCCCTTCTGGTACATAAACTGACGAAGACTCTAAAGATAAAAACCTGAACTTTGAATTGGGCTCGGAGGAAGCATCAGAAGCCTATGTAACTGGTATCACATTGGTTTAATGCACTAATTAGTGGTGAGTTTTGCTTAAGTCTTCTCATTGCCATGTTCTGACTCAGCTGGAAGTTTCCAGACTATGTCCAGTAATCCAGTTTGGATGCTATTAAGGCATGTGTAACAGTGGCCAGGCTAGCTGCTTGGAAACCCATCACAAGTGGCACTCCTTGCCACCTCTGCCAGCATCTGATCCAGGGAGATACGTGAATTTAAGAACAGTCTCAGGCTGCAGGCCGCCTTTTCATTGTGCGCACTGTAATCGTATTAAGCCATGGCCCTTCTGCTCTCTTAGGGCTCCTGTACAGGTAGCATGCACACGTCTACAGCATCCCAGGCTAACTGAGGGTAGATTACCACACAGGTAGAATCAAACAAATAGGGGTACAGGCTACACAAAACAGTCTATGCACAGCTGATATGGGATTTTCTGTGTTTATGTGAGAATGCAAACGTAAATATAGTGTTTGAAGCAGCCTTCAGGCATTAGTGGTTCTGCTTATGTTTTCTGTTTGGCATGCACACAAAGTGCTAGGTATGTGATGCTACATTGTTCTTTTCTGCCATCCAAGTCACAGATGATGTATGGCAAACCCATAGGGATTTCAGGGCCAGAGATCTCTGGAGGCAAACCTTGTTGCTTGCCTCTGCATCGCAACCCTGTTATGCATAGCATCATAGAGTTGGAAGGGTCCAGACAAGCCATCTAGTCCAACCCCCTGCTTAATGCAGGATCAGCCTAAAGCAGTGGTTCTCAACCTTCCTAATGCCATGACCCTTTAATACAGTTCCTCACAAAATTGTGCAAGTGTCCTTTCACAGAAATTAAACCGAAACTGACCAATGGCGTGAAGTTCCATTGTTCACGATTGTATATAAATTAGTTATAAATTGTATATAAATTGATAGGCACCTTCAGGAGGAGTGGCAACAGTGGTGGTGCCCCCCTCCCGCCAAGCTGCTTGCCCTGCCACGACCCCAAAAGGGTCCTGACCCCCAGGTTGAGAAACACTGGCCTAAAGCATCCAAGATAAGGATCTGTCCACCTGCTGTTTGGACTGCCAGTGAGGGGAAGGGAGCTCTCCACCTCCTTAGGCAGTCCATTCCACTGCTGAATAACTCTAATTGTGAAAAAAAAATTCCTTGATATCTAACTGGTCCCATTCTACACATAAACCCATAAATGCAGGTTTTATCCTCTGTTGCCAACAGGAACTACTCTCTGCACTCCTATAAGTGACAACCTTTCAAATACTTCTGAACCTCCTGGAGGTTGAAATTCCCAAGTCCCTCAGCATTTACTCACAGGGTTTGGACCCCAGGGCCTGGATTACCCTTGTTGCTCTCCTCTGCACCCTCCCCATTTCTCTTGGTGGTCTCCCATTCCAATACTCACTATAGCTGACCCTGCTTTGCTTCTGACAATATCAGGCTAACCTGGGTTATCTAGGTCAGGGCATGTTATGTTTTAGCAGCTTCTATTTGAATTGAAGAACTCAGAACCAGTTATTTAAGAGAGAGACAGCTTAGTGTAACGGTGATGAGCAGCAGCTTCTAATGTGGAGAGCCACTCCTCCACTTGTAGCCATCTGGGTGCCCTTTGGACAATAACAGTCCTGTTAGAGCTTGCAAAGCAGTTCTCTCCGAGCTCTCAGCCCCATCCAACTCCCAAGACGTTTGTTGTGAGGAAAGGAAGGGAAGGCAATTGTAAGCCACTTGGGAGACTCCTTCAGGTAGTCTCCCTTTTGTTGGGTGTGCTTTGGAAGGTGAACAATGGAACCACCTCTCTGTAATCTGGCTGTACCCCTTCTTCTACAGGGGGAATCCTAAGGAAGCCTTCTTAGAAGGAAAGCTTGGTCTTATTCAGTTGGGCTTCACTGGAGAGATGTGCCCTTAAGGACTGCAGCTTATGGAACGGCATTCGCCAGCATGAAAGTGGTGGGTCTGTGGGCTTGCCGACATAAGATGCTTCCGAAAACAAAACACCTTCCTGGGCATAGCTGTAAAAGTCGGAGGGGGGGGGGGAATAAAGAACCAGAAACCACAGCAGGGAGCCTGATGCCAAGTATGTGCCCTGCAAAAGGAACGTCTGTCCTCATCTTATCCTTTCAGCTGCAATAGCCTCCAGTCCATAAGAGTTCAGGGCACACTTTGTAAACTCCCCATGATTTCCTTTCTGTCCCGGAGAATTTAGTAAAGGACAGAGGGAATGCCTAACGTAACATTTCTCCCCCTGCCCTGTTTCCCTGCTAGAATAAACGTTTGGAGGAGGTGAAGCGACAGGAGCAGGAGCTTCTGGAGGCTCAGTCCATTCCTCTGAGAAACTATCTGATGAAGCACGTCATGCCCACCCTGATGCAAGGGCTGAACGTCTGCTGCATGGTCAGGCCGGACGACCCAGTGGATTTTCTGGTAAGGGAGCGCTGACCTTTTCCAGGAATCCAGGAGGGAGGCAAGGGCTATTTATTTTCATTTTATTTACACTTTTCTCCCCGGGACTCCCTGGAACTCTAGGTGAGTTACACAGATGAATCAATAACATCAGCAGGATGTTTCCATGTGCATTGAAGTCAGCGTGCTTTAGCTGGGCATCACTCTGCTTCTGAAGCCGAATTGTGTCCTTCCCAGTTTGTTGAAGTCAAGACCTAAGCCTCTTTAGGACTGCACTCTCAATTCATATGGAGATTAGTTCCCCAAGTTACAAACAGCCAAAGGGCTGGGACCTTATTACCATGAGAAGTTAGAGACCTCGTTATCCCGGAACAGGTTTGTGTTGTTAATCACATCACAGAGCACAGGTGAAAAGAGCATCCAGCCCAAAGACCGTGCTATTCCAGTCAAAGGAGTGTGCTGATCCAATCATAATGAGGGTGGACTACCACCAACTGTTCATAAGATTGCCAGAGGGGATGAATCTGAATAACGGCAATCCATATACCACATACTATCATTGTCCCTCCTTTACAGGTTTAATATTGCTGTTCAGATTCCTTTGTCAGTTCATCAGCAGTTAGGAGTGGTCCACACCCGTGCTAATTGGGCCTCATGATCTTTCCATTGTCTCTTTCTTTTGTGTTCAGCAGTGGGCTGTAACACTCCCTTGCCATTGGCAACTGGACCTTCTGTAATAGTTCCCCTCCCCTTTCTGCTGGCTGCTTGTACTTTTTATGTGGATCTCACTGCTAGCTGAATGTAATGAAACGTAGGCTTTGGAAAACCTACACAACGAGAAAGTCTTTACAGTGATACTAGACTCTTGTTGTTTCAGATAATAATACACCCAACAAAGGATATATCCAAGTCCTCCCTTTTCCTCCCTTCGCCTAACTCCTTCCTGTTATGGAGGCAGCTTTACTCTGCCTAAGAACACTGCTTACTTCAAAGTAAAGCTCCTCCAAAGGGAGCTTTGGATCCAATCCATTGCCTTGTTTTTCATTACATGCTCTGGGAATCCTAGCTGTGCCACAGCAACATTGAGCAAGGGTTTCCCCTAGCATCCTTAGGAACAAAGACCACTTTTGCCCCTCACATACCGAGTGCTGCTGCACAAGCCATGTGCCTTTCAAGATTCAACTACCTGTTTTTGAAATTGATTTTAGCAGTGCTGCTGAAAAATCAGGCCACGCACCCAGATTTGATTACCAAAGGTTAGTTGTGTGAGTCTGTCTTATGAAAAGTAAGAATTCCCCCCCTGCCTCCCCTGGGGTCTGGTGTTCCACTGCATATCTATCTGGAAAAGTGGTCTGTGACCCATGAAATCCACACTCTTTTAAGGTGCCACTCGATTTGTGTTTTATTTTGTCCATTCCCATGTGCCTTGTAAGAGCCTCAGTGTACTTTCCTGTAAAGCCCAGAGCGAATTGGCCTGCCCTCCCCTGTTTTGCGGTGTATATGCCACTGCCACATGCGGATGCAGCAGCTTCCTCTTCCTCCCTGGCTCCGCTTCTAGATTGTCCGAGGATTGCATGCTGTTGGCTGCTGTTAAATCACCTGCCTTCGAGCAACTCTGCCTCTTGGGAGCAGCAGCTGTCCGTTCCCCAGAGGGAGAAGGCAAGCGGTGTGCCAGCAGAAGGTGTTCAGGAGGGGTAGCTAATCTGCACTCTGCCCATCAGAAACATCGCCTTATGTAACCTGATTTGGGGCGGCCACCTTTTCATGAGGGGATTTCTTGCAGCAGGCACTGCAGTGTGAGGGATACATCAAACACTCAGTGTTATGATAACTCTTTCAATGCAAAACCCTTTCCAGCACCATGAGTATACTGAAGACGTGAGGTGGCCTGAATATAACACTTTTCAATTCATTTGAGGGATTGTATCCTTATTATTTATTTATTTTATATAACACTTTTCTCCCCCATGGGGGCCCATAGCCACTTATCACGTCATTCTACCCTGTCCACCACAACAGCCCTGCGAGGTAGGTTAGGCTAAAAATTATGATGGGTTCAAGGTTACACAGTGAGCTTCCTTGGTACGGGGGGGGGGGGTGGACAGTGGGTATGGATCCAGTTGTCCCTCTAACCATCACACCCAAGCTGACTGTCTAATCTCTTTGCTGAATTTCACTGTGCATTGTTTTTCCAACAGGCGGAATATCTCTTCAAGAATAATCCTGAATTTGAATAAGAAGTGCACCATTGCCTTATAAGCCATTGCAGTCATGCCATAAGCTTCCTTCTAAATTATTAGTGTAAAATATTATTCTGGTTATTATTGTAAAATTGTTCTTGCAGAACGGGGGCTTGATGCTGAAATAAAGTATCTGTAGTGTCAGATGAATTTGCTCATCAGTGATGAAGAAGACTTGGTTTTTATACCCTGCTTTTCACTGCCTGAAGGAGTCTCAAAGAGGCTTACAATCTCCTTCCCTTTCCTCTCCCCACAACAGACACCCTGTGAGCGGGGGTGAGGCTGAGAGAGCCCTGATATCACTGCTCGGTCAGAACAGCTTTCTCAGTGCAGTGGCGAGCCCAAGGTCACCCAGCTGGCTGCATGTGGAGAGCCAGGGAATTATTTATTATTTATTTAGATTTATATACCGCCCTCCCCGATGGCTCAGATCACCACATTAAACCCAGATCACCACATTAGAAGCTGCCACTCACAACCACTACACCTTGACTGATCCAGAGAAGCCAGCAGGGAGTCCCGGGGCCCTGAAAGGTGCTCCTGCCTTTTAGCCGAGTATTACATTTTCAATATCTCAGAATTGGAATGCCTACTTGGGATGTGATGCAAGACTGGCTTTTCTGGAGCGTAATTCAAATCGCATGGAATCCCAGGAGCAAAGGGACAAAGGGACAAAGGAATGTTCAGATAGGTCCCAGATGAACAAGGAAGTGTCCAGACGGTCAAATATATGTTTTGTAGGAATTGACTCCAGTCGCACCTTAGAGACAAGCAAGGTTTTCAAGGAATACGTTTTTGAGAGTCCAAGCTCCCTTCACTGGACATGAGTAGGAATGGAGATTATAATAATAATTATTATTATACTTAGATTTATTTCCCACCACTCCCTAAATGGCTCGTGGCGGGTCTTAAACCCCCCCCCCCATTAAAACACCCATTAAAAGACTTTGAAATACTCCCAACATGGCGAAAAAACCCAATTCCTAACCCCTATTACTAAGGAGGTCCGACGATATTCATTCCGAGCCTGGAGGCCTGGAGGCCCGGGGAAGCAGTAGATCTACCTTGCCGAACCCAGCCTCAATCATAGACCTGGCGGAAGAGCTCTGTTTTACAGGCCCTGCAGAATGCTGAAAGCTCCCGCAGGGCCCGCAGCTCACCTGGGACCAGGACTGAAAAGGCCCCGGCCCTGGTTGAAGCTAGGCGCACTTCCCTAGGGCCTGGAACGACCCAAAGATTCTCACCTGCAGAGCGTAAGGCCCTGCAGGGGGCATAGGTTGATAGGCGGTCCCTCAGGTATGTGGTTCCCAACCCACGTTGAGATCTGAGATTTTGTTGGACTAAGAGAGCTTTGATTCTTGGAAGTATATACCGCGACAATCTTGTTGCTCTCTATGGCAATTCTGGACTTAAACCTAGATGTTCTACTGCAGACCAACATGGCCACTCTCCAAAACTATAGACCTGTACCCTTCTGTGCATTCTAGGAGACCTCCCAAGAAAGTGAGCCGAGCTTTCCTTGCCTGTTGCTTTTTATCCATTTGGCTTTTGCTGATGCCTGTAGCTACTACTTGGATTTCACAGTAAAGATGATGGAAATTCCCTGTGGATCTCTACCTTTTACATGCCTGTAGAACTCTACAGCAGGGATCAAGAGTAAGTGAAGAGGTTTCAGGCAAGCAAGTGGCATCCAGAGAAGGGTTAAAATCCTTCTCTTCCATGTTGCTTCTTCATTCTAATCCATCCACCCTGAAAGTATTTTCCCCCTTTAAGCAAATACCTGTGCTGGGTTTAGCCATATGTATTTTCATGTAATGTATAATTAGATCCTAAAAGTAGGAGTACATCAGAACGGTACAGTAGCTGTGCTAAATCAGACCACCTAGGCTTAGAGACAGAAAGTTATATTGGGCAACATTAGCCAAGAAGCTGCCTCCAAGAAAGCCATAAGCAGGACATGGCACTAGCAGCCTTCTCGTATTTACCCCCAGAATCTGGTAATCTGAAGTATATTGCTCTTGAATGCGTAAATTCCATTTATGTGTGTGTGTGATATGCATAATTTTTAAATAAGTCTCAGGACTGCATCTTGTAGTGATGATTCCACATTGATTTAGCCTCCCCCATCTTTTCCAGGAAAATTCTCTCCTTTCCTCGATTGTCTCTCTGTTATATTCCCTTTTAGAATCAGGAAGCTAGTAACTTTTTTTTAGCATACCAAAACCATCAATTTTGAAATTGTGACACTTGTAATTTTATCTACTGCCTCATAACATGGAATATGCTTTTTTCCCCCTTTGCTGATACTCTCTGTTGTGATACCACATTCTCTTCCTAAATCATAACCCAGAATAAAATGCCCAGAATAAAACTTTGGTGGTCTTACATGTGACACTGGGCTCAGATTCAAGTCATAATCAGTTCAGGTTTTATGTAAAGTGGGGCATCTTCCCCCACCTGTTGTGCATCAATCTTCTCTTGCCCTTGGAGATTCATTTGGACCAAGTATGCCAATATAACTTAATTGCTGCCACTCACTGCTGTTTGCAGGCCTGGGTAGAAAGGAGCAACTTTTAATGCACTTGCATTATGTTAAAGAGTTCACTGAGAGCAATGCAGGAAGGTTGATTTCCCACTGCTTTTAATGCAAATGTACTTAGCATGTCAGTCCTTTTTAGCCTTGATGAGATTTCATCAGCCAACCATTGACAAGACACAGAACTGGCTTCTTGCCAACACCTGCCCCGAGACTCCACTTCTGCTGTTCGCATACTGCCTTAAAGTCCATTTTATATTTTTGCTTGGAAGTTAATCCACAATGCAGACCTTTTAAAATCTGCATTGGTACCTATTGCAATAGAGCATAGATATTGTATCCCTATCCATTCTTTCTAAGTTCATTATTTAGCTTTATGGAGTTTTGTCAGAATGAACTGGTCAATGTAAAATCCCACGTAGGTTCCAGGAGAAATTAGGGCAGGTTGATATTGAACACCAGCACTTAGCTATATTATTTCCGGTGTGTTTGTTCGTCAGAACTCTTCAAGATCAGTCCATTTAGTCCACCAAGGCCATGACGATATGTCCCTAGCACATTATCCTAAGAACAAATTTTTAGTCCAGCAGCACCTTTAAGACCAGCAAAATTGTATTCAGGATATAAGCTTTCATGTGCATGCATACATCCTGTTATCCCAAGGTACACTATTTCTGAGCATGGAGGTTCTGTCATGATTCACCCCTTTCTCCTATTTTTGTCTTCTTCTGGTAGTCCAACCAATTACAATTGCTACTTTATCAGATTCCTTAAAGAATAACCCGTTTATTTGAATCCAATGTCACCCTTATTATTCATTATGCAACCCACTCTCTACCGATATATGTGGTCTTATAACACGCATTTCTTTTGTCTGAAGAAGTGTGGGGTGCTCATGAAGACTCACACCTGGAATAAAACTTGGTTGGTCTCGAAGGTGCTATACTGGGCTCAAACTTTGCTCTGTTGCATTATTGTGATTAAATTATTGTTGTGATTTCCCCCCTTCCGCTTATATCTGCAGCGATTCTGATTTAATTAACTGATGCCATTTGTTTCACTGAACCAGTAAGCCTTGCCTGGGTGGCCAAACTGGATCTCCAGATATCCATGGACTACAGTGACCATGAGTCCTTGCCAGCAGGGCCAGTTGATCGGGACTGATGGTCACTGTAGTCCATGGACATCTGGAGAGCCACAGTTTGGCCACCCAGCCTGCCCTCTCGACCTCCTCAGCAGATCCAGGGGGGCAGCCATGTAGGTCCGGAGCAGCAACACAACTCCATAGCCCGGCCGCACCTTTGGAGTCAAATTTTGTGCCGCCCCCTCCCCATGCTGGCGTCCAATCGGGGAGAAGGAAAAGCCCATTCCCCCCCGCCCCCTCCTCTTCCTTCCAGAGCGCATGCACTTTCTGCGCGGGAACCGTTAGCCCTTTAAAAGCGCCGACCGCCTACACGACCCGCTCAGACTACATTTCCCGTGATGGCCAGCGAGGGCACAGCGCGCTCGCACGCCGAGGGAGGAGGGGCGGCGGCGTCGGCTCCTCGCGACGTTCGACTGGAAGGAGGCGGGTGGACGGCTTGGTTGCGTCAGCACGCCCACTGGCTCTGCTCCACGCCGCTGTCCCCTCCCCCGCCCCAGAACGTTGCTGTGGTAGCGCCTGGGCGCCATGTTAGGAGGCCGGAGGGGAAGGAGAGGAGGAAGCAGCAGCCGGACCCGGAGCCGCGGCGGCCACTCCCGCCGCCAGGCCTAGCCAGCGCTGCCCCTGCCCCTCCCGCCCGCTCCCCGCGAGCACCAGAGCCGGGCCCGTATCATGCTCACGGCGCCCGCTTCCCACGGGCGGGAAGAGTGACTGTTCCGCGGACGAAGTGGCGGCGCTTCACCTCAGCCGGGAAGACGATGCCGTTGTGAGTGCGGGACGGGGGAGGCTGGGCTGGGGGGGGGGGACGGGACGGCGGCCTCACGAAGCCCCTCTGAGGCGCCTCGGCGAGCCCCCCGGGCCGCCGGCCTTGGCGCTGCTTCGCCAGGCGAGCCTCTCTCGCCGCGGCCCTCCCACGCTGCGGCAGGGTCGGCGCCCGAGCGGCTCGCCCTTCTCTTCCGCCGGGGCTGGGGCAGGCGCCGACCTCCCTTGGGCCGTAGCCCCGCGGACGAGTCTGAGGCGAGGGCCTGGTCGCCGGCGGCAGCGGGTTGTTGTCTCGCTCACGTGATTCGTCTCGGGGGACGGGCGCCGCTGCCTGGGGGTCGGGCCGTCCCTCCGCCTTGCTTTCCGCGGGGCGGCGACGCCGGCCTCCTGTGGGGAGGGAGACGGGGGCGGAGGAGAGGGATCGCGGCCCTCGGAGGGCTGGGGGATCAGAGTTGCCCGCCGACTGCATTTCCGATCCGCCTCGCGGCACGCTGCAAAATATCAACAGGCCCCAGTTACGTTAGCCCGGAAGAGTTGCAGGTGTGCTTCCTCGCCCGCAAAGGGAAGGGCGGGGAGGCTCGTGAGCTGAGGAAATAGGTCCCCTCTATTTGGGGGGATAGGGGAGGCGCATCAGGAGGATGTCCCCGGTCCCTTTTTTAAGATTGTGCAATACTGGGAGTTCCGACTCGTTTTTTCTTCCTTTTGTCGTTCCTCCGCCCTTGGTTTTTGTTTTGACCTCTTCGCGCTGGGGCTATGAATTGCTGCATTCGATAAGGAACCTGCTTTATGTGTGTGTATGTATATATGTATGATATATATGTGTGTTTTGTGTGATTGTTTTTATAAAACTAACACGTTCTGTTACGTTGGGATTATTGTAAGGCCTTCTGCATGTTGCTATAGGAAAATACGGGTCGGTATAAGAAAATATGCGTTAAGGATGCAGAAATGAATGAATCCAAATGAAAATCTTGGTGCTGTCCTCACCAGTTGATGTATATCCTGTACGAAAGGGTTCTGTTCCGGTTGTGCTATGGTACGCTGATTTTTAAAAGTCAGTGTTTGTCTTATGGCAAATTAAACTTATGAACTGTGCCAGGGGCTCATGGGAATTGTAGTCCATGGACATCTGGAGGGCCACAGTTTGACTACCCCTGAACTATGCCATAGTAGTTTGTGGGATTATATGTTGTGGATCATCTGAAGCTGTTGTTAGTATATATGGTATTTGTTTTTTTATTAGGTATGGGATTTTGTGTAGTATTGGAACATTTATGATGTTGGTGGGAATATTAGATGAGCATTTCTTCCTTTTGGAGTTGTTTTTCCCTCCTGTTTCTTATGAAACCTTGCTAAACATATTCTTTACAGTGGGAAGCTTGAAATAGTCTGCTAACCAATGATTCTTGGTACTGTCCAAGTTAAAACTATAATTGCAATATCAAATAAATAGTTTAGGATCCACATATGGATTTAAGGTGCTGTATAGCTGAGTGCTAAACATGTATGTTTGGAATTAATTCTGCCAATTTCATGAGTGCGTCATTACAGCTTTAATGAAAATTTAGTAGTTGGAATAAAATCGCTTGGACGCTTAAGTGGTTTTTGATTGTTGCTACCTGCAAGCTGGGCAAGGGAGTTCTCTACAAACTTAAAACAATTTTGAATGAAATTATAGTGGTAAACTGAATTTATAGGTATAATGGCCCTGGTAGCATCAGGTAGAAGTTGCATGTTTATAACAGTACTAAAATAAATTCTAGCTAGTCTAGTATTAGTTGGACTGTTTTTTTTTTTTGGGGGGAAGTGGGTGGATTGCATGCTAACTTGGATTATAAAGTTTCTTCAGTGACTAAAATGTACTGATTCTGTTTTAACTGTTAAATCTTAAATTTGAACTGTTAAAGAACAGATTAATTCCTGCTTCAGTAACTTGTTTATAGTGGAATGGGCACTGCCATCATGCTGTGCTAGTAATATCCAGAGGAGTAATTGTGTTAACGTTTTGTTGTAGCATAACAAAGCAGGAGTTCAGTAGCATCTTCAAAACTTAAGTGTTCCTTGTAAGGTAAATGTTGAGTCAGAGTTCATTTTGTCAGTTACATGGAGCCTCCATCCCAAGTTGTTAAAGGGGGCGGGGGAGATGCAAGGACAGGCCATTCAGTCAAAAATAAGACTTTATTTTTTTATTCCTTTCTTTATTGTATTTATATACTGCCCTCCCCGAAGGCTCAGGGTGGTTTACATGAAACAAGAAATGATACAGGTAATTGGGAAACTCTTTATAGTAACATTATAGTAACATTTATAATAACAACAAGATGATAACAACAATAACATTAACATAACAACAATGAACTTAAACAATGTTGGAAACTGCAAAGAGCATCTGCTCAACTGAGGCCCTGGATTGGGCAGATTTGTAGTAGTCAATCAAAGGAGAATCAATTCATTTAGAGAGGCTGAGACCCACTCAGCTGTCCTGGCCTACCTTGTTGATCTTCTATCGATTGATAGTGGTTCTTACCAGTCTTTGATTGCATTATGTTTTACACTTTGTAAATTCTCCCCACTCTGTTTCTTGAACTCTCAGAGTAAATTAAGATACTTTGGCTGGACACTTTACATTTCTGATTGACTCACAAAAGCTAATGCTGAAATATTGTTTAGTCTTTAAGGTGGTATTGGGCTTTATTTATATTTATTCATTTAATTTATATACCGCCCCTCACTATAAAGTCTTGGGGTAGTGTACATAACAGTTAAAACAGCTATTATAAACTTAGAAACATTGTACATTGGAGCAGCTTAACCACATGTCTCAACCTGGTGTCCTTCTGCATTTAATTCAAGTGCCCACATTTTGCCTAAATTGAATTTAGGTTCATTCCAACACAAAGTGTCTCATGCTTATAATATTGAAATGACTAAAAGGACATATTAAACAGTTTCTGTATTGTGGCATTGGATAACTAGGCCCCCATTACTGTTAGCTGCTTTATTTGTAAACACACACACACACGCACATTAGCATTTCATTGTGTGATGCTAATCTAGGAGCAGTGCTTTAGAGCACACAAATATGGCTTGTGTATCCATCAATCCCTAAAGATAGTGTTACTGGTTTATATGGTGGTTAAATTCTGCATAGATTTGTTTATTTAAAAATAACATTTTGTTGAAAAGTGCCCCAATATCCTATTGGGAAATACAGCTCCTTTCCCTCCCATGTTCATTTCATCAAACTTTTTGAGTTTCATTATGTCTTATTACCATAGCATCATTCCAGGGCCTGCAATAATGTGCCATATTTAGAAACCTTCAAAAATGAGACTACTTTGACCAAACACTTTCTCCATTTTAAAAAATAACTGGCAACAGTGTTATGCAAAGTACAGTCTACCCATTTCCTATTATGAATTAAAGAGAAAGAACAAAGTTTGAGTCCAGTGGCACCTTGAGACCAACAATTTTTTATTCAAGGTATAAACCTTGAATATATACCTTGAATAAAACTTATGGAAGATGTCAGGATGTATTGACTGGAACATTTGAGATTGGAACACAGTATTTATACAAAATTGTTTTTGGAGGGGCATAGCTAGAGCGTCTGCTTTGTATGTGGAAGGTCCCTGTTTCAATTTTTTGCTTCCCTAGTTGAAGGAATCAAGTTAGTGGGTGGTGTGAAAGGTTGTTGCCAGAGACCCTGGAAAGCCACTGTAAAGAATACTAACTGCTAGACCAATGGTCTGGCTGAATATCTTGCATGTGGTCTGTGTTCTGGACAATAATTTTGATACTACCATATAGCATGCTTTCTCAACCAGGGTTTCATGAAATTCTGGTTTCTTGATGGCCCTGGGCTATCGCTTATCTGTGACCCACTCTCTACCAATATATGTAGTCTTACAGCTCGCATTTCATTGTCTGATGAAGCGTGCTGTGCACACGAAAGCTTACACCTGGAATAAAGGTTTTGTAGTATCATCTGCCAACTCTAACTTTGCCTTTAGAACCACCAGGCCAACAACTGAGGCTGTTTCTAGTATTTCTACCATATGCTGATTCTAGAGTGGCTTAGCATTAATACCACTCTGTATGTACTGGCTGCAGTTCTGAGCTTGCTTACACCATCTGCTATCCTGAGATGTCAGTTACATTTGGTAGGATTTTATGTGAAAGAGGAAATTTGCTACAGTTTCCTTGGAATACAGTGGAAAGTTTTCCATACATCATTTGGCTGGGTTTAAAAAGTGAAATGATCCTTTGAACAAGGTCTAATGGAACTGGTTGGGAAACAAGAAGGACTTAAATGGGCAGGATAAAATCAGAGTCCAGTAAGCACCTTTAAGACCCAACAAAGATTTATTCAGGGTGTGAGCTTTCGAGTGCAAATCAATTCTGTTTTTGCTATATATTCCCTGTCATGTAAGAAGATCATAGTCTGGCGAAGAGTGCTTGTACTCGAAAGCTCACGCCCTAAATAAATCTTTGTTGGTCCTAAAGGTGCTACTGGACTCTGATTTTATTGTGCTACTTCAGACCAACATGGCTACCCATTTATATCCCCCCTTTTAGAATCAGCCCTTCTACAAAAGTTTGCAGCTTGGAGGTAAAGCTGCTTGTGATGGAGGGTGCCCGTAGTTAGTATTTTGCAACACTGTAGTCTCTCTATAGAGTGGCTTGCTTATCAAATACATTAGATGCCATATGGATATATTCATGCAATGTTTGTATATGCACTTGTTGGAGAGCAATTTTGTGTACCATCCCTGCACTCAGCCAGGAATTTGGGCATTTTAGTTCTTGATGCCTCCCTGTCAATGCAGGCACAAGTCACCAAGGTAGCCCAGCTGGTGTTTTGCCATCTACGCCAAGCACAGCTTACTAGCACCCTTCCTGACCCCAGAACACTTGGGCACAGTGATCCATGCAATACTTATCTCCAGACTAGGTTTCTGTAGCTCACTCTATGCAGGTCTTCCCTTGTCTCTGACCTGGAAACTATAGCTGTTATAAAATGCAGCTGTTTAGGTTCTCACTAGAAGGCCTTAGAGAGCTCATATCCAGCCTGGACTGAGGCTGTATTGGTTGCTAGTTGAACTCCGGAAAGTTCAAGGTCCTGATTTTGACCTTTAAGGCCACTCGTGGTCTGGACCCAGCATATTTTAGGTACTGCTTAATTCCCTATGCCCCTTGCAGAGCTTTATGCTTTATGAATACTAACAGGTTGGTTCTCCCCAATCCATGTGAAGTTCACCTGGACTCGACGAGGGCCTGGGACTTGTTACTCATGGCCCCTATCTGGTGGAATGAGCTCCCGGAAGATCTGTGAGCCCTGCTGGAACTAATGCAGTTCCGGAGGTCCCGCAAGACAGAGCTCTTCTGCCAGGCTTTTGAGGCCAGGTCAAGAGGAGACCTTGAGTGCCTCCTTTGTTACTCTCTGATGTCCAACTACATTCTCCTGGGTGGGGGGGCAGGGGGTTGGGAAGAGTTATTTTAGGTTCTGTTAGTATTATATGTATGTTTTAATTTTGTATTGTATATAAATCTGTTGTAATTAAATATAGACAATTTATAAAACTAACATATTGCTGTTCCATTACTACCATAGCTTCGTTGGCCATTCTATTCAGAGGCAGGAGGATCTCCTGAAAAACAGAGAGGAACCAACGTAATTGGAGGGGACATGAGATGGGACAAGCAGAGAGAGTTATTCCTCAGTTTATTCTGGATAATATTGAGCAGTTCTTCAGGCTTGCATGCTTTCCCTGGAAGTGAGGGAGGAACACACCAGAATTTCATATGCATTACAGTGTGATGTGAACATACAAGTAACTGATTAGCTGCTTACACTTGAGAGGTTATATCCTGCAAATGGAGGACTTCCCAACTTTATTTATTATATATTTATTTACTGCCTTCCCCGAAGGCTCAGGGCTGTTCACATAAAACAGAACAGAAACAATACAGATAACTTAGATGAACAATAATTAACTTTATATACACAACAGCGTTTGAGCTATGCCAACTTGAGAACTTTCTTAGGAGGGTTGGATTATGGACATGTTCTTTGGCTTGGCTAGAATCTGTTTATTTTGAAGCATCTATGGTAGTCCTGATAGAACCTGGATCTCTGCTAGTAGCTCATTCTACCAGGCTGGTGGAGACCAAATGTACATCTTCAGGGCCATTGACCACCAGCAGGTTGGAATTGGCTGATTGTAGTACTCTTTCAGGGACATATTCAGAAAGGCAGTCCCTCAGGTATGCTGGACTCTGGACCATATAAGATCATGAGATTTAAAACCAGCACCTTGAACCTGATCCAGAATTCAATTGGCAGCCATTGCAGCTGTTTGAGAGCAGGTCAGATGTGGGCACTCCCCACAGGGCCCATGTAAGGACTTGTGCAGCTGCATTCTGCACCAATTGTAGTTTTCAGTTTAAGGGTAGACCCTCATAGAGCGAGTTATAGTAATCTAGCCAGAAGTTGACACCATGGCTTAGTGTTCTGGAGCCAGTATGTCACACTATTAATGGAGAATAACAGGATTGGTAGCATGTAGCAACAAGACCTTCAACTTTATGGTGCTAAATCAGGTTTGCAGGTGCTTATAAGAGATGTTGGTTAGTACTATGTTCTGCTGTATTACCAGTGAAACAAGTAATATTAAAATTTGTAAATTACGTGCACCTTCTAAAGAATTAAAATGGAGGATCCCAAAATTTATCAGTTAATAATGGCTTAGATCCTAAATGTAGGAGTTGCCTGAGGAGGGTTACCTATTGTACCATTCTATGTCCCAAAAATCCCTTACTGAGGAGTTGTTTTTTTTAACTCCACTATGCAAGAAGGGAGACAGTGAAGAAAAAAGCATATTTGTCTTATTTTATCTCCTCATTGTAGCTCTCCTTGCTGCAGAGCATATGTATGTGTAACCCAGTACTTAGCATTTGATTTTAGATGTTCAGAAGACTGCAAACTTTCTTGCCTGTTAGGAAATCATCTGTTTTCTGAATTTGGGATAGTTATCATATCCCTTAACTGTTATCAGCAAAGCCATCAAATATAGGAAAGTGTGATAGTCCAATTTTGCTTTAAGAACTAATCAGATTTGTGGCCGGGTATGAGCTTCCATGGGCCACCACTTCAGATACCAGTATTTATTTTATTTTATTTATTTTTTATTTTATTTATTTTATTATTAGATTTTTATACTGCCCTCCCATATGGCTCAGTATCTGAGGAAGTGAGCAATCACTCAGGAAAGCTCATGTTCCACCACACACTTGGTTAGTCTTTAAAGTGCTACTGGACTCTTGCTTTTTTCTACTGCTATTGACAGACTAACACAGCTACCCATCTTGAGCTGTTAAATATGCATCTGTGACAATTAGGATTGTGTCCCTGTAGTCATGGCTAGGGTGGGAGAGAATTTCCTCACAAGAGGAGATGGTGTGGAAGGAGGAAGTACTTATTCTGAAGGCCACATTCTGATTTTCATTACAGTGAAGCTAGTGTTAGGTCTGTGCTGGCCAAAAACTTATTCATAGGGATTTCAAAGCCAGCAATAATACCTTTTTTGATGCTTAATAGCTAACATTGTTTCACTGCCCGTTAAAGCTACTTGTTCAGATATTTATATACACTTGGCTACTAGTTAATGCTTGTAGGACTATGGCTTGCACCCTTATGTGTATTTATTTGAGAGAGCATGTTTTCTTAGGGATTTTTGTTCTGGTGGGGAATCTAAAGTGGCTCACAAAATACCAAACTGTGAACAAAGAAGAGAAAGGGCAGGGAATACTTGAAACTGTGTTCTTTACTGGCCCTGGATTATTTGGACTAGCTCATGTCAAGTCACAGGTTATGAACCAGGAGCAGAGAGCTGCCTGGGTCTTGTCAAAAAGGTAATGCCTCAGGTCACACCTAGGCTTGTAGACCCAGAGATAAGAAACAAGTACAGTCTTCTAGATCTTATTCAGCTGCTGCTAGCAAGATATTCTAAGTATCCATGCACAGAGCTGGGTTGATAGCCTGCCTCATTTCACACAGTTCTGGCACAGCTCAGAGCTGGATTTCTATAAATTCAGGAATGTATGTTTCTATTGCATTAACTGATCTAAAAGAAAATGAATTTTTTACCATAGTCGTCTTCATTAAGCTTGGCAGAGTTTACTCCCTTCCGCTCCATTTTTTAACCTGCTTCTTGGTTTGTTCCCTGAGGTGACGTTAACTTTCCCCCCATTGTGTATGTTACTTAGAATACAACAAACTAATTTTATGACTTGAAATAGACTTTATAGTAATAATTCTGTCTTGTTTACTTTATTAGTCCAGTTACAAACCAGGGATCACAGCAGACGCAGCAGCCACAGAAGCACTATGGCATTACCTCACCTATCAGTTTAGCTGCCCCCAAGGAAAGTGACTGTGTGCTTACTCAGAAATTAATTGAAACCCTAAGACCTTTTGGTGTCTTTGAAGAGGAGGAAGAACTGCAACGCAGGTGAGTCTAATATGGACAATTGCTGTCAAGATTTGTAATGAGTTATAGACTAATTTTCAGATTATTTCTAGTTCCCTATCAATGCAAATTGACGTTTTGACCAGAAATTATTACCTTTGAGAGCGTGATTTCTAACTTGAACATAAATTTGTTTGCATAACTTGTACTGCTCATCTTTTTATTTATTGTTGCTATTGTGGGATTATAATTCCTCCTGCATGGTAATTTCCTGTGTCACCCTGGCATAATTAGGTCTTCTGCCATTACTGATGATGGCTATTGTTGTGTTTTATGCGAGTTTATGTTTTTATTGTAGTGGTCCTTGTGGACCTTGTTGTGAATTGCCATGAGCCAACTGTTTGAGAGTGGCGATTGATAAATACAAGCATAAATTAAAAAAAAATACATTGTATGGCTGATTCCAGGGCCAGCACTGCCCCTAAAAATGGTGGAACTTACTCCTGGGTTGTACTGATTCTACCAGAAAGGAGTGTTGCACATTGATTCAGTTACACCCATGAGCTTGGGTTGTATCCATTCAGACTCCAGTGAGCAGAAGGTATTCCTGCATCCTTCCCTCTACAGGACCTTTTCCTCCATTCCCCAAAAATCTTTTCATCATATGGGGCGGGAGGTGGGGAGGAAATACTTATTCCAACTTCAGAGATCCAGTGGCAGTTCTTTGGATCCATTTTATAAAACAGATTTTGATTTCAAAGTGCTTAAATACTATTAGCATTATCTATTATTATTAGGAAATCCTAACAGTCTGGACTTAGAGTTTTCTTTGATATGGCAACACCTTCAGTAGTTCATTTGTGTTAGTAACTAAGGATGGGCACAAGCCAGTTCATGAGCCAAAATTTAGGCTCTAACATGAGCCAGTACAAAGCCCTCATGGTGCTGTTTGGGGGAAGATGTCTTCCTCAAGTACTTGCCAGACTTTTTTTCCAGTTTTAGGCTATTTAAACCTGACAGCTGAACAGGGCAGGTGTATTAGTCAGGCAGAAATGACTGTGTGCCATTTAACCTATCCATTTTGTCCCACCCCCCCCCCCTTCAGCCTAGCAGCTCATGCTGTGACCCCATACTTTCTCCAGGGGATCTAAACTGGATGGTTCATTTCAGGGAATTCTGATCCCCAAATGGTATTTTTAGGATTGTGCCCATCCCTACTAGTAACTGCTGTTGCTGTGGCCTCATGTTTAGGCAAAAGCATTACTACTGGTGCCTTCTAGTTTTCTAGGACTTAATGCTTGCTGAAATAAACATATCTTATTTATAAAAGTAGTGCCAAACCTTAACATTAAAAAAATCAGTAAGGTTGGTGGAGAACTGGGGAGACAGCTCACTTTGGTACCTTTGGATACTCAGGAGTTCATCAGATCTATTTGGAGGAAGAGCTAAAGTTTGAACGAGTGCCTGCTGCTGTGCCCTAACAATTTGAAACATTCATAGTATTTGTGTCTGACATTTCGGCCCAAACAGGACCATCAGCAAACAAGTGTAAATAAAAATGTAGTATAAAACCATGATGAAATATCCTCAAGAAAGCTGATTAAAACATCAGGCTGAAAAGAGTGATCACTGAGGGTCATGACAAAGCAAACCACTATTCATCTGTTGGCAGAAGGCAGCTATGTGAGGCACTTAGGTGGTAGAGCTGGGCTGCAAGCTTTGAAAAAACTACCTGCTCATTTCATCTTATCAAACTGCTATTAAAGGAATTGGCCAGGCCATTTTTTTTTTATTCCGTGCTCCCTCACATGCAACCAGCTGGGTGATTTTAGGCTCTCCACAGCACTGAAGAAGCTGTTCTGACCAAGCAGTAATATTAGGGCTCTCTCAGCCTCACCTCCCTCACAGGATGTCTGTTGTGGAGGGCGGAAAGGGAAGGCAAATGTAAGCCGCCTTTAGGTAGCGAAAAGCGGCATATAAAAACCAACTCTTCTTCTAAATTCTCTTGTTCTATTTTTTTGCTTGCATTGACATCATTGTATATGTAATCTGTTTCATCAACAGAATTCTAATTTTGGGGAAACTAAATAACCTGGTAAAGGAATGGATACGGGAGATCAGTGAACTGAAGGTATGAATGTCTTTAAGTAGATATGAAAGTGGTTCCTTGAATTGAACTCATTTATTACATCTTTATATTTAAATTTAAACTATGTACTAAAACTAGTAAATTTGCTGGAACTGGTGGACAAAAAATGTTTCTAACCTTACATAATTGTATCTCATGAGTATGTTCAGAGTTTGTAATTAAAACTGTCATATTTCTATGAAGTAGGCAGTGGCTCTGTATTATTAACTAATTTGGGCCATACCAACCTTGAGTCCACTGCTGTTTAGATAAATTAATGGAATGGTTTTGAGATGGTAGAATTATAGTTGCATCACTTTTAATTGCTAAATTGCAGATCTCTGCTTTAGCAACAGCTTTGCATGATGTAACAATAGCTGAAAAAATTCATCCTTACTATTATCAGTATCCCATGATTGAAGAAAACTCTGATGTGAAAGCTAGCATTATCAGTTCGATGTGTTTCACTGTCTCATTGGTTCTGGATTGCTCGTAAAATTTAAATCTTCTTGTTTTCTCCTTTAGAATCTTCCACAGTCTGTAATAGAAAACGTTGGAGGGAAAATTTTTACATTTGGATCTTATAGATTAGGTGTGCACACAAAAGGTAATGTGCTTGCTCTATGTGTTTGCGTGAGAGAATATATTTTAATATATCTTTAAACTATATTTGTATTAGACATTGAGTGGAGGCTGCATCATCCTTATCATAGCAGAACTGCTTTCTATAGCTAGCCAAATCTTCCATTACATTTATGTAACAGCAAATAAAGTTGTAAACAGAAATGCAATCTGCAGATAACATAGTGCAGTAGGTTTATGCCTTGTACACTGTTAAAGTGTCACTAAAAGTAGTTTTCATCACCATTGGCTCACTTTTGCAGTCAACTCATGGCCAAGCCAATGTTTGCATCTTATGAGCCATGCGTAAAAGATGCTCCAGGGTCTTTCTGCTTGCCTTTTCCCACAGCAGCCTCTGGAGACCTCTAAGGCATGTTTTCAAATACAGTTGAATGACTGCTATATCGGGGCTCAATTCTGTTAGCACACAAGTAACACATCTGTTCTTTCAGAGACCCAGTATGTATGTCTAATTCATGAAGTACAGCAACTTTTGAGTCCAGTGGCACCTTTAAGATTGACAAAATTTAATTTTGGATATGACTTCTGTTTGCATGCACACTTCTTCATGTATATGAAATGCAGCGACATGTGACTGTGTAGCACTGTGACCTCATTGGTGTACTAAGAATCTCAGGTTCATTTTGCAGCTTCTGTCTTTATACTGCATGCTGAGGACTCTTAATCTACATTCATGTTTTCAGTAAAATGTCTTTGTTTAGGACCAAGTTGTTAATTCTGTCTAGTTAGTACTCCTTCAGTTTTATCATAAAACTATATATATACAATAAAAGAATACCATTCATTGAGTAATCGTCAGCATTAATAGTAAAAAAGCCAAAGTTCCATTTTAATATAACTTGAAATAACTTACTTTATCAAACCAACAGAACTTCATTTTTTTCATATTAATGTAATTGTTGTATGTAACTATTCTTTATCCAGTTACTTGCTTTAGAAGTAGTGTAAAAGTCAAAATTTCATGTCATTCATTAAAAAAAGTAACAAGGAGGAAAAAATAAAAAATATACCCTGGTTGCACCAATTTTTATATGGGCTAATTCTTGATAATCTTGGTAGCTGCATTAAAGTTGCTAATGATATATTTATGGACTTTGATTTGATGTGCAAGTTATGCTAAGCACAGGTAAGTGATCTAGTATTGTGAAGTTGACTAGCTTCAGGAGTATATTAAAAACCTGTCATTGCTCAATTACAAATTTTTGCTGGTATGTATATGGCAGTTAATAAGCATTTCTGCGTGTATGTTTCAGGTGCGGATATTGATGCCTTGTGTGTCGCGCCAAGACACGTTGATAGAAGTGACTTTTTCACCTCATTTTATGAAAAACTCAAATTGCAGGAAGAAGTGAAAGACTTGAGGGTAGGTGTTTTTGTTTGTTTTTAAGGAGGCTTTTTAGGCCTGGTAAAAAGCATATGAAGAATATAAGTCCCTCAATGATGTAAACACCAAGAGCTGTCTTGGTTGCAGCCTTTTAAAGTATAGGTAATAGTTCTGAAAATGTTGAAAAGTTGTCATAGTATGAGATTCTGAACTGATATCTAGTTCCTTTTGGCATATCGATATAAATGGTATAAATCAGAACTAGAAGATGAGAAAGCCATCCCGCCCTGTAAAGAGATGAGAATTGCAAATGTGCCTTGTATAAGTCCCCTTCATATCAAACATTTATTTTGTAGGCTGTTGAAGAAGCATTTGTTCCCGTTATCAAACTGTGCTTTGATGGAATAGAGGTGAGTGTTGTATGTTTGCTTTTGCCCCACTGCAGGTTATAAGTAAAGGAATGTCTGTTCCATAGAAGAGAAGAGCTGTTTTTTTGTATCCTGCTTTTTGCTACCCAAAGGAGTCTCAAAGCAGCCTATGATCACCTACTCTTCCTCTCCCCATAACTGAAGTAGGGTGGGGCTGAGAGCTCTGAGGGAATTCTGACTGGCCCAAGGTCCCCAATCTAGCTGCATGTTGAGTAGTGGGGAATTAAAACCTGGTTTTCCATATTGGAGGCCACCATTCTTAAGAACCGTGACTACATCAAGCTGGCTCTCAATAGAATGCTGAAGATAGTTCACACGTGAGAGCAGTTCCCATAGGAGTATATGGGGACATGCTGATAAATTTTCATTTGGATAGAGTCCTCTCCAGTTTAGAGCGGGCCATAGCCGTTGCAATTTGTGCTGTTATGGCGTTGGAAAAAAGTCACTGCGGATGCAAATTACAATAGCTTATATATGCAGTTCAATCAGTCATTTGGGAGTGCAAAGTGCTTGCGTTGCAAATGTAAGCTGGCCTGCAGAAACACTCTCAAGGAGTTCAGAGTTAATTATGTTTAATATTCCAGATGAACTGCTAGATGCTTTAAAAAGATAATCTACATTGTCAAGTGGTGTATTAATGCTGCAAAGCTGTGCTTCTCCAAATCTATAAGGGGAATTTCTTCTGTGTGTAGCGTTTGCAGAAGAAGCACTTATTTGTATGCATAGCAGGGTAGAAAAGCTTGCTTTGTGGTGCCTGTGAAACTGCAACATGTGTGCTTACTGACTATTTGCTTTTCTTATAGTCCCTCAACACTTCAGAATAGCATTTTGGAGAGATCAGTGAGCTGTAAATGGAAGGGGGGAAATTCAAATGAGCTATTGAATGAGCCAGCTTAGGGAGCAAAACATGGCATCTCAAGATGGAGCCTGCCGAAAATGATCTATGACATAGCTGCTATACACACTTGCAAAGTCCTCTAGCATCACAGATATACCATCCATATGACATCGGGACACCACAGATCAATGTAACTATTAGATTAATCGGTAGTGGACTGCGCTCAAATAGATGGTATTCCATTGGTGGCAATGGACCTGCAAGCGTATGTAGAAACAGCAAAAAAAAATTACAAATCAACTGGAGTTTTCCTGCTAATGAACAGTTACCACTAATGGAATGAATCTTATTTCTGCTTTCTAAAGGGCTGCTCCTGGGAGGCATGTGGGTCTGAAGCACGATTCTGAGAGGCATCTATTTAGAACACTTATGCAAAGGATGAAATACATGCTTACCAAAGAAGTTGTACTGAGAATTAAATTATTTGGAGACTCCTGCGTGCATAGCCCTTTGTGACACATGGGATGCTGTCAGTTAAATTTTCTTTACCTCTAAACCTTCCAAGATACGTTAATTACACAGTAGTTCAGACTTGTAGCCTATGTTGTGAAGCTGACCACAAAACTGAAGTTACCAGTCAATTTTGATAGAGGAGTACGCTAACATAGCTGCAGTTCATTGACATCATAGACTGAATGACTGTCATAACTTGATGGAGTGACATAACTTAATTACTTTCTTTTGTGTTTGCTTGTCTAGATTGATATCTTGTTTGCCCGGCTTGCGCTGCAAACTATTCCTGAAGACCTAGACCTTCGAGATGATAGTCTACTTAAAAATTTAGACATTAGATGCATACGAAGTCTTAACGGTATGTAGATTATAATTTGGCTAGGAACCTCTATGAGTTGGAAGGGAGCTTTTGTTTAAAAATCAAGCAGAGAGCTTGGATGATCAGTTCTTTAACTGCATGTTAGCTTTTCAGTATTTGCTGGCTAAAATTTGCAGTTTGGATGAATGGTTATTTCAGAACTATTGTTTTCTTAACAGTTTATGTAGTGCGAGAGAAATCTATTTTTTTAAGGTAAAGGTTGTTTAGCATTAATACCTGAAATAGTAGCCAAGGGTGCATGCTATTTCAAAGGATTGTATCAATGTCATACTGTTGCAAAATATTAAAAACTAGGCTTTGAAGGGGCCGGGGCACCCCCCCACACACACCGGCCGCCTCCCTGGCTTCGGCGCCCCCCGAGCCTGTGCGTACCCCTCCCCCCCAAAATTCCCGACTTCAGCGTGGGGCTTTGAGCAGGCTGCTCTGAGCCCTGTGCTGATGCCTCCCCCGGCTGCCCAGCCCCCCCCCCCCCCCGCCCGAGTCCCCAGCTTTGGGCCGGGCCTGATCCGAGGCCCGTGCCGAAGCCTCCCCTCAGCGTCCGCCAACCTGACGCGTCTCCTGTGGGGTGAGGGCAGACCAGGAGGCGCTGCTCGCCTCCCAACTGCGCAGACATAGGGCTCAATCGGCAGGCACGATTGCCCCCCCCCCACTCAATCGGCAGGCACGATTGCCCCCCCCCCACTTGTCAGACTGGGGCCAAAGGGGCAATCTGGCCCTTAAGCTATCCTGGACTGAGCTCACCCCCACAGCCCTTACTCTTTTATTTATACTGCAGAGCAGTATAACGATTATTTTTGTTAGATACATTGTTTATTTTATAAATGTATATTTGTCCAGACAGTTTGAAGTAACTAGCATCACAACTTTCAGAGAAGAACCAAATTCACTATTGCTATCAATCTAAAGAGCTGTCTCTCCCCAGCCCTGTAATACTTGTCCCCAGCCCTGTAATACTCAGCCTTAATGCTGCAAAATCTTTTATGCCTTCTGTTTCCCTCTGCTACCTTGTTCCTTCCTTGGCCACAAGGAGGTCAGGCGAAGAGGGTGAATTTGCCAAGGCACTGAGGCAACAGTTAAGATGGCCAGGGAGAAAGAACACACACATACACAGTGCCAAGCGTGTTTATTTCCACCATGGCTGCTGCAGCGATGGTGGTTCTACTCTCTCCTCCATGCCTGTGCTTTTCTGGAAATTTTTTTTTAATACAGGAACCAAATACACAGCTCTCAAACTGAACGTAGGCAATTAAATTTCAGTGAGTAACAAAACTCCATAATAGATTCACAGTGAAAGCAAAGCAATGAATGCCCAAGCCCTCTATTGTTTGTATGGTTTTAGCTCTAATTCTTCATTTCGACTCAGAAAGCTTGTCTTGCGTTTCCTCTAGGTTGCAGGGTAACCGATGAAATTCTCCATCTAGTACCAAACATTGACAATTTCAGGTTAACACTGAGAGCTATCAAACTGTGGGCCAAACGTAAGTTCTATGAAACTTTTTTTTTAATGATTCTTTCAAGCGGGGGTGAAAATGACTAAAGTTGTCTCCATTCTCTCCCCCCCCCCCCCTTTCTCTGCAACCACAGGGCACAACATCTATTCCAATATACTAGGCTTCCTTGGTGGAGTTTCCTGGGCTATGCTAGTAGCAAGAACTTGCCAGCTTTATCCAAATGCAATAGCATCAACTCTTGTACATAAATTTTTCTTGGTATTTTCTAAATGGTATGTCTCTTTAAGATTACAGTAAAATAAAAATTCTTATAGACCCTGATTTTTAGTGTTGTTTCTATGGCATTCCGTCAGATGGTGTCAGGTTGAGAGGTGTTCTAAAAAATCCTAGAGAGTAGTAAGACACCGCCAGGGATTAGAAATGTTCAGGTCTTCTTCATAGCCTTCAGTACAGAATTTTCACTTGGGTTGTGAGGCATACAGCAATGTTACCTCTGGCCTGTAATGCCGCTGTGATCTCTTGGTCTCCAGCTCATTCCACTTTAGAGCAACATTAACTGGGCAGAGCGTGTGACTAAAAGCGGGCCTGGGGCCAGAGGGTACAGCATGCTTACCTCCTCTGGGAAGTTTAGTACAATAGAGCAGATGCTCATTTAAAGATACCTGATTGGCAGCCAGGAGTTGCTTACTGTTGGCTGGTCTCATTTTTCAAAAGGAAAGAACTGAGATGCTCAGAAAGGTAGTCATACCACCCTCAGTCTTTTATGATTGGGATTTGAGGGGGGGGGGAAACCTCAATAGTAATGCCATCCAGTTGAAGCTAATGTACTACTCTAATTCTTTTTTTAAAGCAAATAGAATTTGGGAACTCAATCTGCTATATAGAAATGTTAAAACAGTTGATAGCCCTTCACTCTCCTCTGAATTGTCGTTAGAATTATTTTGGAGAGCTTTTCTGAATTTGATTAATCATAACACGTTGAAGAATTTTGGATATTAAAAATACTCCAATTTCAATTGTATTTGATCCCTTATTCCTGTTTTTGGTGGGGCTTCCCCCTTGGGAAAGTTGGGTTTCTACCTTGAGAGCTTGCGCCCTGCCAGAGATTTAGGCTTGAAGCAATGTAACTATTTACAGGCGTTCCATGGGTTTCCATGACGGCTGCATAAATACGATTGCTTAGCTTCTCTAGGGTATTCTAAGACACAAGCCAAATGAGTACAATACTGTGTTAAATGCATTCTGAAGTGGGGCTTGAAATTCTCTTTGAAGAAATTGTAATGGGCGGTACTGGGTAGAAAGAGTTGACTGAAGGTTAGTGTTTTCTTAGTAGTCTTGGGGCAAGTTCAGATATCATAGCAGCTTCCGTGTGGCTGAGGTTCTGCTTAGAGGGGAGGGTGCAACAGCCAAGGCTATTTGCAACATAGGTTTTGCCAGATTTGAAGTTCCTGTGCCAGCATCATCCATTGCTGGTGGCGGCTCTTTCCTGTTCTGGGTTA
Source organism: Paroedura picta (assembly GCF_049243985.1). Classification (NCBI taxonomy): domain Eukaryota; kingdom Metazoa; phylum Chordata; class Lepidosauria; order Squamata; family Gekkonidae; genus Paroedura; species Paroedura picta. The sequence goes on from NC_135370.1 coordinate 162,771,291, forward strand.
AAGGATTGTGCCTGCATATTTTGCATGAGGCTAAAAGCTTTTAAAGAAGAAAGAAAAAGGAGGTTTTGCCTGCTTAAGTGCTATGCAAATGATTTGGGTTGGAAGGAACAAACTAAATTTGTTAATGAAGAAGCTGCTTTCTCTTTAGAAAAGAAGCTTCACCTGATGCTGCATCCGGTATAAGAACTGGAGGCTCACGTTCAAACATGTTTACTTGTTATCAATAAGTGCTTTTCTTACTCAGTGCTACACTCTCTCTAAACAGGGAATGGCCAAATCCAGTGCTTTTGAAACAGCCAGAAGAATGCAATCTTAATTTGCCTGTATGGGACCCAAGGGTTAGTGTATTATTTTTTCCCCTATAAGTTCACACTTAAAATAAAGCAAATCGTTTAAGCCCCAGGAAAACCCCCATAATTTTTTTTTTTTTTGCAAACTCGGGTACTAGTTAGCATTGTGGTTACTTGTAGACAAGAATTGTTCTACAAACTAGGGTGCAACTTGAATACCATCTTCAGTTTAATCTCAAAGCTTGCTTAAAATTTCTCGGACATGGAAAGATTACCACTTTGATTTCAGCAATTCAAGGCATTATACTGAGTGATCATTTCTTTGAGATCTTTGTTCAGCAATGCAGCTGGAAAGATGGTTTGAAGTTGAGCCAGGTGGCACATGCCACATGTGCCACATGTGCATCTTGTGAGCAGTATTTTTTTTGCCACAGATGGCAATGAGTGAGTCTCATATTGCATTTTTTCTTTTGTTCTGGATGGTTTTCCTGAGACTTAGTGATCTCCCACCCAGATACTTAACCAGGTGTACATCTTAGCATCACTAATGCTGTGTGATTAGGTGCTCCTAAACAATTCATTGGGTTTGTACTCTATAAGGCATATATTTTGCAAAAGGATACCTGCTGTTTTTCCTCTATATTGCATGTGGCTATCACAGTTGTGTTCTGGGCTTCCTGAAACCCAGCTGAGTAGAAAGACTTGTGACTGCAGACAACTTGGACTAATTGAAGCTTGTTGGCTGGCCAATGCAGACAAATTTGGTGTATAAAGACTGTACCTTTTTTTAAAAAAAAATTGTTAGATAGCATTCCTTAATAAAAGCCCAAAACAAAATGTTACAGTTGTTTTGCCCTTCATGTTGCCTTGTTACCTTCAGCATATAAGCAGTATGTAATAGAAGCCCTTTGTATGCTAGTAGCTTAAGCAAAATCATGTAAGGCAATAGCAGGGTTTCAACCTTAACCAGTGCTGCTTTAATAGTATTGAAATGCATCTGCACCTCTTTCTTTTCCTTCCTTCATTAAACATCCTGTTTTAAATAAAATATGTAAAACACATTTGATCCTGTTGGGTGCTTAGTGTTTTTCTTTTAAAAAATTGGCTTTTCTTGGCAACAGTGCTACAGAAATAAATCACAACACATATTTCAAAGGGGTTCCTAACAGCAGGTTGCCTGGTACTATCTCGGGGTTCGTCCAGTTAGTATAGAGGTATCATTTCAGTTGCTCAAATTATGTTGTAGTCTTTTTTGATAGAGTAATCTCCCTTTCGTTCTATATGAATTCGGCATAGGATGCCTATGTAGGCTTGCTTTGTAGATAGTGCTCAGCTGAGGTGGTTCATTCCATCAATGTGTATGAGGTGCATCCTGCTAATGCAAGAGGCCCTTCTGCCAGTTGGGCATGCCCTGTTGCCCTCTAACTGAGAGAGTGATAGAATACAACCCTGAAGGCTGTAGCAAAACAGCTCTGTTTCACCGAAAAAAGAGGTTTCTTCCGCTGGTGAAATGGAGTCGATGGATGCAGCCCATTGTCTCTAGAAATACATAGGAAGGTATTTCATGATTATAAACTGTTCATAGTCCTAGTAAGTCTTGACACCCTAGAATTTCATGTGCTACGTTAAGGTTTTTCAGTGGACATATCCCAGTTTTTTACCATGAATGTGATTGAAGAAAACTGATTGGCTGTTATTATATATAGGTAAATCCCAGTGATAGGTACCATCTTATGCCTATAATTACACCAGCATACCCCCAGCAGAATTCAACCTACAATGTGTCCGTTTCTACCCGCATGGTCATGGTTGAAGAATTTAAGCAAGGTAAGTAATTCTGAATATGTGTTCCTAAAAGAACGGTGTGCACTAAACTGCAGGTCAATTGGTCATTTGAATCCACTGATTCTACAGGAAACTTTTGAAATAGTCTGAATTGCATGGCTTTCCTGAGATTATGTCCACTTTGGAAAAGCATCTAGAAATTAATTAGAACGTGTTAATCCTCAAGTATTGCTTCTCATCCAACCTGGACTGTCCATGGTTTTCAACAGCTCAGCATTCTTGCTCAAGTAGCGTGTTCTTAATAAGTTTTGCTCACTATTGGAGTCCTGAGAAGATGCTGGTGACACTTAATATCTGAACAAAAAGCATTTCGTATTATTTTTAGAAAATGTTTTTTGTGTGTGTGTGTGTGATGCATTTCGCTTCGTGTCTAAAGATCGAGTGGTGCACTGGTAGCTGTGTATGTGTTTTACCATATAAAGCCTCCAATCCATTCCTTGGAATCTCATCTCTGAGGGTCTTAGATAGCAGGACAGGGAAAATTCCAAGGTTTCTAGGTTTCCCCTTGGCCACTGGTGGGTTATGGAGAGGGAGGGGTGCTAGGATCGCCAGATCAAGATTGGGAAACTCCTTTGAGATTTTGGGATGGGAACTGGAAAGGATGTGGACCGTGGCAGGATGCAGGGCCATGGAGTTTACTCCAGGTCTTACATGTCCTTTAGAGGTATTGATCTCCATAGTCCGGAGATGACCTATAATTCTAGGAGATCCCCCGGTGCCACCTGGAGGCTGGCATCCCCAGAAAATCCATTTAATTTTGTGCAGGGGAAAATGAGTAAAGCTGAAATCCTAACTATGCTTTTGTAGGGATAAGCCCATCAAATATTTTTCATTAGTTCATATTTATATACCGCCCTCCCCAAAGGCTCAGGGCAGTTTACATAGAACTGAAACTATACATGGAACCATACATATAATAACTATAATATTCATATTATTAACTGATAATAACCGGATAACAGTATACCATAAACAATAGTAATTCAAACAGGTCCAGGAGTCTTAGTGGGTTTCTGGGAGGGGGGGGGGCAGGGGCCCTGCAGATGTTGGTTGGCCGGCCTGGCCTCAGCCAAATGCCTGGTGGAAGAGCTCCCTTTTGCAGGCCCTGATTTCCTCTGGGAGCTCGTTCCACCAGGTGGGGGCCAGGACAGAGAAGGTTCTGGCCCTGGTCGAGGCCAGGCAAACATCTTTAGGGCCAGGGACCATTAGTTGGTTGTGGCGGCGAAGCGTAATGCTCTTTTGGGGGCATAGGCAGGGAGGCGGTCCCTCAACTTTGTAGGACTTTCTTCTGCCTAAGTCTGTATAGCGTTAGACTATGTTTCCCTGGTACAGTTTTTAATTGTATCACTAACAAGCTTACGCCCTGAGAAAAGCTGTTCAAAAACAACCTTTTGAAAGGAAGACTTCCTTGGTAGCTGAACCTGACAGTTGTACTCATTGTGATGCTGTTCTGAACAGTTGACAAATGCTGGCTGTGAAATTATTCCTTGTTTTTTTTTTTTTTTTTTTTTTTTTTGACTTGAAAAGAATGTATGAGAAGGCTGAAATGTGTTTTTATAATTCAGGTCTTGCTATCACAGATGAAATTTTGCTGAGTAAGGCAGAGTGGTCCAAACTCTTTGAAGCTCCAAACTTCTTTCAAAAGTACAAGTATGTATTTAATGACATGAAAGATGCTTTTTTAAAAAGTCGATCTTAACACTTTTGCAGCTTATTCAATGCAAACAGACTAACTTGACTAGCACAGTTGCAGTGGACAGCCAATGTGCAGATGTAGAAATAAAATGGAAGAGTATTGATGGGTCTTGTCAGCCACTTCAACTTAGGGGAAATTTTTCTGGCCTTTAATTACCACTTAGGGAAGTTCTTTTTAGCATTTGTTATTAGAGAAAAGACCTACCTGGAAAACCCCTAGGGGTTTTCCAAATACTTTAAACGTTCCTTATAATGCTTCATAGAGTAGTATAATGGAGAAGATTATTTCTTGTATTTTCTGAAAGTGTACTGTTGCAGTATACACTATTTAAAATATCGAGTAACATTTAACAGCCATTTAAAATTCTTCAGAGGCCTGCCCTGCGCTGAGAACTATTGCTGTATTTGGTCATTTTGTATTCCTCTAAATTTGATATTACAGCGCATTAAAAAGATTGATGATCACTGCAATGTGTTTGTGTTTTGTTTCTTCATCCCTTCCATAACAAAGGCTGGAGCCCTAAACAGATTTGGGGAGATTTGATACATTGTGTCAAAATGGCACATCTAATGCATTTTCAGCCCTCTGGTCACTGTTGAAGATGTTTCCCATAACAGCTCGTTTTTGTCCAAATTGGAAGGAATGCTAAAACTTATGAAGTAAAAAGTACCATTAAGTTGTAGTTTAAAAGCTTTGGCATGATTATACTTAAAATATTAAAATACAGTCAGCTGCTGATTTATAGTCCGTCCATCCCCAGGAGTATTGTTGCATATGTATAGTCAAGGTGCCAATTTGCTAATGAAGCAATCTTAAAATGAACATGGAAGAAGCTTAGGTTGAACACTTTCATGAAATGGGGTTGATCCTACCCCTCTCTTTGCATTCCCCTGAACACAGCTTGAAGCCTTTCTCCAACACAAGGGGTTCTTCCAATGAAGCGAGGCTCCTTGGAGGGCAGTTGGCTCAGTTTCCCTGATTTTAGAATCACTGGGCCAATGCAAATTTTGGGGAGTTTGATCCAAAATCTAGTTTCTGTTTACGGAAGTCATTCCTGTTAGTGGAACAGAAGCCTCCTTCCGCTCCTTCCCAGTTCTCCAGCCCACCGAGTTCTCACAAATGGCTCCCCAGTCTCAAGAGCAGCTATTGGCGCTAGATCAGTGAGTTGTGGGGGGGAGGTCACAGGAAAGTTCCATTCTGCTTGCTTCTGTTAACTGAAAACTTGATGTGGCTCTGACCATCTTTTCATCCAGTGCACAAAAAAATATATATCCTACATGCAGTGCATCTAGTTTGTGGAAATTAGCTTGATGAAAATGAGATTGAAAAAGAATGAAATCAAGTATTCTTTATCTTTTTGGGGATTACAAAGATCAAGCGGCCAGATCAGTATAGCTAGTGAGTAGAATTGGGTGGTTAATGAACCGTGGGTGTAAGCTAGAGAAGATTATAGACAATATTGAGATTATTGAGGATATTGAGGAAGTGTTACATGATAAAGCCAATTAAGCTTCAGTACAAATTGTCACAACACAGAGGCTCATTTTTTTGTAGATACTGTTGTATATAATTATTATGCAAAGTGTCCTTTGCTTGGATGGCTGCTGGCGATTGAAGTTGTGACCACAAGTTAGCAAGTTTCTGTTGGCCCAGCAGTGGGGTGTACAACCAGTAGCATGCTTTGAACTGCAGCTGCTTTGCCCTCTGTGTCCCAGAGATACTTAAGAGAGGAGTAATATGTCTAAATGTGGTCACAATTTCTTCAGAAATGCCCCATTTATTAGCCGGTAGGTTATTAGAAACACTTCCATAAAAGTTGGTGAGCTGGAAGGAGAGTGTTCCGATTATTTCTTCGCTTACAAACTAGTGGAAATTCACCTTATGAGGGGACATTTCCAAGAAGTGGCATGTGGTATTAGGCACTCCCTCCTGGAACTGTGTTTCCTTTACAAACGCCACCCCTTGTTAGTACTGAAAGGGAAGCACGGTTAACCAGAACATAGCTCCATTCTAAATTTTGTCTGGAGTGTTGTAAGCATAGGTATGTTAACAGAAAATTACATTTCCCCTTAAAGTCCTTGGATTGAATGGTGGCTTGGTACTTAGTAAAATATGATAAGTATATACAGGCAGGCCTAGCAGTCTTACACAAAGGCCCAATTCCAGCCCTTCTGCCTGGTTGTGTGTGCACTGATTAACTAAATAGGTCCTGTGCCCATAAATGCTGGTCTGCTGGCTTCAGTTAAAGCAGCCAGTTGCATGATGGCACGTCATAAGACCACAGCTGCCATTCAAATGAATTGACTCTCCATCTCTAGGCCTGTATATATGTAAAAGTTCACATGGGGCTTTGAACTGGGACCGCCGCTCAAGATTGCTTACTAGGTTCTGGGGGTCTTGTAAACTTTTTGCAAAATCGTTTGTCCATGCTCCAGAACTATCAAGCCTGTTTTTTCCAGATTAAGTTCTTGAAATGCAGGTTTTGAGGTGGTTTGCCCCGCAATCAGGCATTATTTTTTTGACAATTTCAACAATTGTAATGCTGCAAGTCGTTTTGGGTTTCATCTGGCTAAGTTCAGAAATGTACGTAGACTGATTTTCCATTGAAGCTATGGACATATAGCATATTACTAGTGTACTAATAACATTGATCAGTATACTAATCAGGTTCAATGAAATGTTGAAAATACGCTGGTTATTATCTGAATTTTTAAAATCAAGGTAGTATATAATACTGTCTTTATCTTCAAAGGCATTATATTGTACTTCTAGCAAGTGCACCAACAGAAAAGCAGCGACTGGAATGGTGAGTACCTCCTCCCCCCCCCCCCAAAAAAAAAAGTGCAGATTTTTAAATGTGACATCTTATGGAGTGTAAATAGCCAATACTGTAGAGCCGAACTTGACCAAAATTCATTTGTCTTGTTATTATATAATTTATAATAATTTGTATACCACCCCTCAGGGCAGTGAATATCGGGTTCAAACTTTACGTTCAAGACAAGTTCAGTAATAAAACAATAAAAGCGCTCTAAAAAAATGTCATTGTACAATTGTAGATGGAACATCAGTTGTCAGCACCCATAAAATAATTCTAGCCCAATGGAGTTACAAGGAAAGTGGAGGGGACTTTTTTACCAAAGGATTCTTGTCTCGATTAGAAATAAGTTCTTGCTTGGCATTCAGTTTGTAATTTGCCTTCTACTGCTACTTTTGTATCTCCCCCCCCCCCCCAAATGTGGAAACGACTTGGCTTGATTTTTTTTTTTACTACGTCTGTAGAAATCCCATCTTTTGAGAAGGATTAATACGCTTAAACATTTTGTGCATGTCTTCACCAATATAGTATTGGAACATATAATTCTCAGGTATTTCTACCTCAGGAAGGTATTATTTTCTGCTTGGGTTACTGAATCAACGCATTTCCATTCATTCAGGGTTGGCTTGGTCGAGTCCAAAATCCGTATTCTAGTTGGAAGCTTGGAAAAGAACGAATTCATCACACTGGCTCATGTAAACCCTCAGTCATTCCCAGCACCCAAGGAAAATCCTGACAAGTAAGGCAGATTTTTTCACTCAAATTCGCGAGTTGGAAGAAACACTAACCAGAAAAGAAAGCTGGGGCTAAATGCAGGTTGCTTTTGTCAGAAATAACAATGGATGCTTTTACCAAGACTGCCCCTTCTGTTTCACATAGAGTCATTTACAGAAGAAACGCATTGCCCTATGTAGGGTTCCATAATAGGCCATTGGGGGCAGTAGAAAGATACCCAGTGGTTCAAAGTAAGTGAATCTATGTATGGGGTATTTTTGGATTTGAGAGTGGCAGATCAGTTTAAAATACCACTGCTGTGTTGCAAATGGAGCATGACCAGGGATGTGAGTGCTAGACAATCCCTGCTACAATGATTACCAACACAATAGCATTTATTGATGTGCTCACCACAGAGACACTACATATGCTCACAACACTGAATAAAGCACACAACCCCGCCCCTTTTCAAGGTTTAAGGCAGGGGTAGTCAACCTGTGGTCCTCCAGATGTCCATGGACTACAATTCCCATGAGCCCCTGCCAGCAAAAGAGCCTCTTGTGGCGCAGAGTGGGAAGGCAGCTGTCTGAAAGCTTTGCCCATGAGGCTGGGAGTTCAATCCCAGCAGCCGGCTCAAGGTTGACTCAGCCTTCCATCCTTCCGAGGTCGGTAAAATGAGTACCCAGCTTGCTGCTGGGGGGTAAACGGTCATGACTGGGGAAGGCACTGGCAAACCACCCCGTATTGAGTCTGCCATGAAAACGCTGGAGGGCGTCACCCCAAGGGTCAGACATGACTCAGTGCTTGCACAGGGGATACCTTTACCTGCCAGCAAACGCTGGCAGGGGCTCATGGGAATTGCAATCCATGGACATCTGGAGGACCACAGGTTGACTACCCCTGGTTTAAGGCATGTGGGAGTTTTTGAGGGCTGTTGGTTCTAGATCTTTAAGGTTGACGAGTGTGATATATGCCAACTACGTTAATAGATTTTCAGATGTTCTTAACTTTGTGACCCACGTTGGGTCCCAGTTGCTCTGAGAAAGAGGCAGGTGTACAAACATTTCATATGAAATAAACGATATAGGTTTTTCTGGATTGTAGCCTACTCCCGTATGCAACAAAAGGTTGGTACTGTTCCATTGGTGCAAGGTGCCTTAAGCTACATGTGGTGGCAGAGTATGTTACATTGTTCTTAGAAAAAGCCATCTTGGACTTGCATCTTGCCTTGAGTTCTAGCTGTTGAAAAGAGAGCCACTTTGGTGTAGTGGTTAGAAGTGCGGACTTCTAATCTGGCATGCCGGGTTTGATTCTGCACTCCCCCACATGCAGCCAGCTGGGTGACCTTGGGCTCGCTATGGCACTGATACAGCTGTTCTGAATGAGCAGTGATATCAGGGTTCTCTCAGCCTCACCCTCCCTCACAGGGTGTCTGTTGTGTGGAGAGGGAAGGGAAGGCGACTGTAAGCCGCTTTGAGCCTCCTTCGGGTAGAGAAAAGCAGCATATAAGAACCAGCTCTTCTCCTTCTCTTCCTTCTCCTTTCCTTGCTAAGATTCAGGTATGGCACCTGTTGGGAACAGTGACTACAGTGCTGTTCAGCATTCGTGTCAGTGGGAAGATTGTCCCTTTAGTTTACGGAGGCTAGGTTTGTCAGTGGCTAAAGGAAACCTGCACAGTAAACCTCTGAGGCAATTTCAGGAGAATGCCTCTATCTCTCTGTCCTGTTGGCTTTCCAGATTAACTGGCTGGCCAGATGCTGAATGAGATGAGCTGCTAATCTGATCCAACAGGGCTCTTACTTTCTTCATTCTTGAAGCAGAGAACAATGTAATATTAATATCTTTTACAGCAAGGGAAAAAACAGAATAGTTGTGCGCCACCTGTTGGAAAGGACTGCTAACAGCAAGACCAGCGAGTGGAGAAGCTCACAGGCTCACAGATCTAAAACACTATTTGCCATGTATAGATACCCCACTGAGAAATTTGAGAGATGTTCCCAGTTCAGAGAAAGCACTTTGGTGTCTGCATAGAAACCCAAGAATGCCAGTGATCCAAGTTACTAGATTCGCATTACTGGAATTTGGGCATTTTATATTATTTTCAGGCCACCCATAATCTTGTGGCTCTGTTTTTTACTCTAGCCATGGTTGTGTTGCAAGTAGACACAGGGCTTCATATAGGTTTGCTAATGCCATTTTAATAATGTTGTGCTTTTTTGTGGTTTTTCTTTTCCAGGGAAGAGTTTCGTACAATGTGGGTGATTGGGCTAGTGTTCAAGAAAACTGAGAATTCTGAAAATCTGAGTGTTGATCTTACATTTGACATTCAATCCTTTACTGACACCGGTAAGTTTGACTTGTTTGGTTCTTGCCATTCTCAAGCAGTGCTTGCCTCAACATCCAGATCTTGGCTTTGACCATCATCGCAGCCCTTATTTGAATCATGAACAGAAACTAGCAAACTAGTTGTCATTGTAATCACTGGAAGTATATGCAAAACAAACTGTAACCCTTTGTTGTCAAGTAGAGCCAGTTGGTGATAGTAGAAAAGGGAAATTCTTGGAGCTTTTTAATATTGCAGAAATACAGTCTGCCACGAAGATACTAGTTTTATAATATAGAGTGAGAGAATTATAAAGCAACATGAAGAACTGTGAACTGATAGCACAGAGCACTGAATTAACCTCATGTTTGGGACACTCCTGTCAAGAGAGAGATTTTTTGCCTGTTTATTTATTTTATCATACTGTATACCGCCCTCCCCTGAGGCTCAGGACGGTTCACTGGAATGTAAACAATACATGGAACTTGTTTCTTCATAACGTAAGTGGACGGTAACACTAATAACAATAGTAACCATAATTGCAGATAACTGTCTAATTAATAAACAGTTCAACAGGTCCATGGTTCAGGTGTATGGGTTCTTGGGAGGGAGATTCAGGGGCCCTGCAGATATTACTGATTCCAGTCGACCTCAACCAAATGCGTGGTGGAAGAGCTCCCTTTTGCAGGCCCTGCAGAGCTGTTTTAGCTCTGTCAGGGCCCTGATCTCCTCCAGGAGCTCATTTCACCAGGTGGGGACCAGTACAGAGAAGGCTCTGGCCCTGGTTGAGATCAAGTGGGCTTCATTAGGGCTGGGGATCCTTTGCCAGTTTGTGGTGGCAGAGCATAGGGCTCTTTGGAGAGCATAAGCAGAGTGGTGGTCCCTCAGGTACACTGTCCCCTGACCGCATATGGCCTTAAAGGTAATTACCGGAACCTTTAGCCTTTAGTTTCTGTGGCACTTAGGATGAACTTAACACAAGAGTTCATTTTCTTGATCACAACTACTCTTTTGTTTAATTGATAAGGTTGACCACAACCACCACTCCTGCCTTCCTGTCTCTTCCTGTCAGGATATGTTTTTCTATTGTCCCTTTGTACAAACCAAAGGTTTATGTCCATGGAAACTCAACAGATGCTTCTTAGCAGATAGAACTTCAGAAAGATCCAAAGATACCAGAAAGGTGTTGAATCTTATGCTGCTGCACTTCAGGGTCGGAACTTCGCTGTTACTTTTCTCATGCAGCAATTGAACCACTCCAAGGGTGGTAAAATATGGCTTGAGTGATGTAATTGTGGGGGGCTCCTTCTCCTGAAGGTCCAGCACATCAGACATTACTGATGTTCTGTGTTGTTTTGTCCAGAAATCTGCCTAATAGAACTGTTGTGATAATGCTGCCGCTTTATGGCATGCTTCTTAGAAATTGCCTGTCTTTTGCAAAAGATAACAAATGTTTCGGGCTTTGAAATTTGAGCAGCGGCTGGGCGTTAGTATTCTTTTCATTTCAAGGATAAGGCAAAATTTGCTGATACTTCGGGGAACATGGAGACTTGCTACAGATTAACACAATATACAATCAGTATTCTTGCAATAGAAAATGCCCCTTTATTGCTAAGCTTTTAAATCTGCCTGGATGATCCAGGCTAGCCCAATCTCACCAGATAAACAGGGTTAGCCCTGAATGATATTTAGATGGGAAACCTCCAAGGAAGTCTAGGGCTCCGACATAGAGGCAGGCAGCAGCAATACTACCAAGGCCTTATAAGAATTGTATTTACCTTCAAACCCCCCCCACACACTTCTAATGAGCAGCGTGAGGAGTAAAAAGTGCTGTTTTGTGGACTGTTTGTATCCTTTTCCACACTGTAAGGCAGTGTGCGTAAGGTAACTTTTGCCTGAGACCACCCATGGAGTTTCGGGGTCGAACAAATATCCGAGCCCAGGTGGTAAATGTGCAATCTGTTGTCATCTGCATCAGACCAGCTTCTGTAGCCTCAGGGATGCACTTTGTGATTGCTACTGTGGAGAGCATAACGGAAATGTGTCACTTCACCAAAATCTGTATCTTAAACTGGTTTATGCTCCGCCAGAAGATCCTCTCGGGAGAATTGCTAGCAATCTGGGAATTTGTTTGCCTTGCTCTCCCTAATCCTAAAGTGGTTGTTATTTTGTCAGCATCCTGTCAAATAATGACCCCTCGGCAACTTCTTAAGTTCGCCATCCCCTGGTGCTAAATCTGCAGAGGCAATTGTTTTCCCATATTGTTTTTTTCATTCTTTTTTTTTTAATTGGGATTTTTACAAGGCAGTTTCTTTTTCCTGCCAAGCCTTTCTTTGATATAGTTCTGATTTGCGGTCTGCTGCTTTTGAGAACCAGGCTTCAGAAGTCATGGGCAGCAACGGGATTGCTTGTGGCAGGGAAGGGTGTGTGTGAAGTAGCTGGAGAGGCTGAAGCTAAGAGGTCTCAATCAGGACCTTCCTTTTATTTCTCAGACACACTTGATAGCTTTTAAAACTTTATTTAGATCAGGCTTTCTCAACCAGGATCTTTTATCAAATTCTTCCCGCGACCTTGCATAGACAGCATAGATTCAACAGAAATATAGCTGTAGAGATTAGACTCCGGCCATCTGGCAGTCTGTGAACTCCGGCACCTTTAGTGCCCTCCACTCTCCCACCTAAATGCCTGTTCCCCCCTCCCTTATCGAGAATAACCTATATCTGTTCTGAGGTGTCTATTGTTCTTTGTTATTGTCAAGATCTTTGCTTAGGAGATCTGGGCTCGTTCTAGCAATTCTGTAGATTCTGTTTAATAAAGTTCTTCCTTGGATTTTCAACCACCTGTTGGATCTCGGATGTGTCTTTATCACGGACTCTACTGGCTGGGCTCAGCTCGATTCCTGACAAAGAGAGGCTGGCTGGCCCAAGATCACCCCATATTGTGTTTTCATAGAGTAGGGATTTGAACCTTGGTTGTCCAAGACTGACTCCACTATACCATGCTGGCTTTCAAGTTACTTCTATGCCACCCCTCTGGAGTTGTGCTTGAGGCAGCTCAAAAAGTCCTAGTTAAAAGACCAGTTTTTCACACGTTTCCAGTGAGCTCTGCTTTACCTCCAGGAAAAACCTCTTTTACCTACTGGCTAGAAAGGCCAGTTGACGGAGCTTTCCTTTGGCCTGTAGTCAGAAGGAGATACTATACCTCCTTCTTTGGCACATCAGGAACAATATTGTGCTTGAGGCAAAATAGAACATCTTCCCTTACTTTTAAAGGGGTAATACATTTTTATTGCGTGTTAGGAAGTGGTGTAATTCTTGGGATTCTTTTTTTTTTTTAATGCATTTTTTTCCTTCCAAACAAGCATACTCAGGAATGCAAATTTCTTTCAGGGCAACTAATGGCTTTCTCCCAAATGTAAAATGTCTTAATGTTCTTCTAATTATGTAGTTTATAGGCAAGCAATAAACAGCAAGATGTTTGAGATGGATATGAAAATTGCCGCAATGCACGTTAAAAAAAAGCAACTTCACCAACTGCTACCTAGCCACGTCCTTCAGAAAAAGAAAAAGGTAATGCGACAAGTTGACTCGATAAATACAGCAAGCCTCACACTAAAAGAAAAGTGGGGGGAAAGTTCTAGGTAATAGCCAGAAACAAAGCAACTTGCATATCTCAAAGTATTCTTGCTCATCAGGATGACATGCAAGCCCAGATTCTCTTGAGGAATTGGAGGGAAGGAGGTGCCTCCTCTATGGCTCTTAAAAAGGATTTTCTTGGACTAGCAGTCGTTTGGAATTGTTAAAGGGGGATTTACTGTTTTGTGGAAGCTGATAAGGATTAAAAGGAACATTGTTAACCTCCATTGTTCGCGGAGAAGCTGGTTTTTAAACATCGTGTTAAGTGATTTCAGTGTTACACCACAGTTCTCAGGCTTGCTTCAGCAAGTCTTCTATATACTCATGAGAAACAGCTTGAAGAAAGTGTTATAAAGGGTGGTGTCACCCAGTGTTTGTAACAGTCTAGATCAGAGGTTCCCTTCTCCTTGCAGTGCAGTGAGTGGTACATCCTAGTAAACCGTGGCCACCCACCTGAATCTATCTAGTGTTGCCTTCTTGTTCAAGGGGGGGGGGGCGGGATTAGGTACAGTGTCTCCTTCATTGCTTCTGAATCTTTAATGTGAGGAATAGCTGTTGTGATTCTCTTTGCTTGCAGCATTCAACAGAAGGGGTCAGGCTGACAGCGCTGAATGACAGCAGTCTAGATTTATCTATGGATAGTGATAACAGCACGTCTGTGCCTTCTCCTACAAATGCTATGAAGACAAGTCCACTGAATAGTTCTGGAAGTTCTCAGGGGTAAGCGTCTCCATCGTTAACTTTCCTGTTGCATATCGAGCTTGTTGTTGAAGCTGAGGAGTTTTCCTCACGTCTGCCTTAGGCCTTGGTGAGATGAGTCATTTGAAGAGCTAAATTTGGTTAATGGAGGTGATCATAATTAGTCTGGAATAGAACTACCACCACCTTCCTGTTTAATGCTAATTAAAGAAAGGTAATGAAAGTAGATAAAAACTTCTAATGGAGTTCTTGGTCTATCTTACATCCCTGTAAGTAGGTGCAAGATCAATTTCCATGCTCCAGTATACTATGAGATAGGATACAATTCCAAAATCAGACTCAGTAAATTACATCTATATGATAGAAGATTTAAAATGTTAACCATTTAACTATTTAACATATAACCATTACGTAACAGATTGGCTGGACTGGGGATTGCCTTGCGATCTTCTTTCATCCAAGTGTATTGGGCTGCTTTTCCTTTCCATGTCAGAAGTCTTAAATAGGAACTCCTGAGTCCCGTTCCAAGTCATTAGCTCTTGAAATCTTACCTAAAATACAAGAATCTGTGTTTCAGTAAAATGGGGGGGGATCACTCCACAACGTCCATTTCAGTGAGAAACTCTCAAGCATCCCCCACTTTCATTTTCCATTTCATTTCAAGTAGGTCCAAGAAGCTTTGCTTTTTTCTCACTTCATTAAGACTGTGCACATTTCATGTGGTCCAATGTTAAGCTCATGGGCTGAGAATTCTGCCTTTCATACCATCCTGACTAATGAACAGTTCTGGTGAACTTGAAGGCCTGCATTGTTTTGTGCATGTTTTGTTGCCTGTGGCAGTATTCAATCAAATTTTTGCACTATGATGAATGAGCGTTACTGTGTGTAGGCTTTCCCATCCAGTTCTGTGTAAGTTGTCACCCATGGAGCTACATGCAGGTCATCAGCTCTGCATAGTGACTTTTGAGAGACATCATTTCTGCCCTGCTCTCATCATCAAAGACACGCAAAGCAGCTTACAAGCAGTTAAAAATTGCGATAATTTTTGAGCAGCAGCATAAAATAGTCATGTGTATTTTAAATTGAATTAAAACAAACACCAGTCCCAGGAGAGACTACTTAAAGACATACATACCTTCAGCAGGCATCAGAAGTGTCACACACTGAACACTAGTGAAATACATGTGGTGAGGGTTTCTGTAATTAAGGTTTCACCACAGATGACATCTGTGACCTGTGGCCCCTCACCTTTTTTCAGATAATAATGGCACATAAAATAGGGCTTGATTCTTGAAAAACATCCTGCTTTTTCCATTCCAGGAGAGGTTAATCACATTGGGGGGGGGTGCTACACAAAGCTATCAAACAGTGTTTGGTTTGGTGGATTGCAAGTTGTGCAGGTTCATTATTATTCATGCATATTTTATATGTATTATATATATATATATATATACTTTTTATTCTTAACACTTTAGCAGAAGCAGTCCTGCTCCAGCTGTGACGGCAGCATCTGTGACCAGCGTGCAGACTTCTGAAGTCAATGTGCCACAAACAAATTCCAGTGAAAGCTCAGGGGGTAGGATAACCTTATTGCTTTGCAACTATCGCCCGTCTAAACAGTTGTTCTGCTGGAGATACTTCTTATAGAATGTTTCATTCTTTGTCCCTTGACCCTTGTTCTTAATTAAGGGCAAGCACTGCTCTATGGTTTGCAACATGTGGCCTTTGGTTACGTGTTGGCAGAATTAGCCAAATGGCTTTGGATAGTTGAAAATTAATTTGTAAAGATGCGTGAATATTGCAAGTGACTGTAGAAGTTGCTTCTTCAATTGAGCGTAGTTTATTCCCTGAGCACAAAAGACCACTTACCTGTCCCATTTTGTTTTTTACATGACTTTTATTATCACAGGTTTTAAAACATAATGTAAGAGCTACAATAATGGGAAAAGAGAGAAAAGAAAGAAATTACATTTTTAAAAGAAAAAGCTTAAGGTTTTATCTACAATTAATATAGATCAAATTATTTATTTTAATTTGTTTTAATTTGTTTTATTTATTTTAATTTGTTTGCAACAAATACAAATGTTTTCTTTTTTTCTAATTAAAAAAGTGGGTTTGGTCATTTCTGCCAATTCCATCATTTTTATCAACCGTTTTTCCATTATCGTGTCTTTTTAAAAGTTCTTTACCTAATAGTCCCAAAAGGTAGTTTCTGGTTTCATCCATATATTAGTCTTTAAAATTTTCTGGATTAATGCATAGATTTGTGTCCAAAATTTTTCCCTTCTTATAATTCCACCATAAATGGTAAAACATTTTTTTTTTCACATTTCCAACATACATTTGAAGTATTGGTCTACATTTTGGAAAACCTCTCGGGTGACAAATACCAGCATTGCATCATTTTATAAAAGTTCTTAAGGCTAGAGCTTAACGTAAATCTAAGACCCTACCTGTATAATTTTGGACGATTGATTTTTCAGCCTCAGTCCCTTTCCTTCTCAATCCACATCTTGGGGACAGCAATATTGATAGAACAGTGCAGTCATAAGGACCATTGTACTAATGTATTTGTAAGTGCTACATAAATACTAGTTACCTAAGTTACTTGATATTGGTGGTAGAAAAGAGCAAGAGTCCACTAACACCAAGACTAACAGCAAAGAATCTGCCAAATAGCAGCTGATAATGAAATTAATGATAATGCATCCACCTGGACTGAATTGAAACCTAGATTTCCTGTTTTATATCCAGTGCTTATTTTTCCTCACCTGCTACCCCTCTGCATATCACACCTAATCCAATAATCTATTATCACCTGCCTGCTAATGACATTCAGCATCTGAAATCACTCCAATGTATAGGACAGATGAACTCACATTCTAGGTGCCTCTGAAGAAGTAAGCTGTAGTCTGCCACAAATTTGGGTAATCTTTAAGGTTCTACTGGACTCTTGTTCTTTTCTGCTGCTTCGGACAGACCAATATTGGCAACTCATCTTGATATGAACATTTCAGTGTAGGAAATATGATTTTGAGCCCTTGATAATTCAGTAGGCAAGCAGCTCATTATGCAAATAGATAAATTTTCAGTTGTTGACCCTTTGAAGTATTTACTCCTCCCATTGAGTGTCAAAGCTGACATAGATTGTGCAAAGAGCTTGCTGTGTTCTGTCTGCCTAATTTATCCATTTTAGAACTTTAAGGCAGAATTTGGGTGACCTTAGGTGCAGGATATCAGTTTGTCTTAGCACAAAGTAGCAAGAACTCTGTTTATGGGACTGGAGGCAGAATGATGGGTGATCTGATTGTTCAAATGCATTTCTAGGTACTTCAAGTGAAAGCATTCCTCAAACTGCCACACAGCCAGCCATCTCTCCGCCACCAAAGCCTACCATCCCTAGAGTTCCTTCAACTCGTCTTGCGAACCAGGCACCAAGACCTTCGGGAAACACTGCAACCAATAGCCTGAAGAGAACATCGTCTCCTCATAAAGAAGAGTCTCCCAAAAAAATTAAAAGCGAACAGGTATTTTGTCCTCATTCTGAGTCTTTGTATCCTCAAGAAGTTGTACCAGTTGTATAACACTGATGCCTCAGTGGTGCCAACGAAAGGTTTTTTAATGGGCTTCCCGCCAGACCATTTCGAAGGTCACCGAAGTTCTCGAATAGCGGGCATTGCATTTGTCCCATGAGAAGCTAAATGGCGATTTCAGGAAGTGAAGGGAACATACAAATTAGCCTCTGCAAGCAGAAGCTTTTATTGATGGAGATTGTAGAAGTACAAATCCTGTTGTCCGAGGCGGGTTTCTGTTGTTGTTTTCTAAGTCTTTGGGATTGAGGACGGGATAATAGAAACTTCAGAATTTGCAAGGTACTTGCACATTGTCTGTACATAGGTTGGGTCATAGAATCACAGAGGGAACTCCCGGGTCATCTAGTCCAGTCCCCTGCAGTATGCAGGATCTAGCGAACATGCAGTATCTCTTTCTGAGGCTTGCTGTAAGTGCTCACCCCTCTGCCCACCCATGAGTATACACTGTGTTAATTTATGAAATTTATGTTCAGTTGCCCTCACAAAGGCCACTGATGTAGCTAACAATTTAAAACATTCTTGATTAAAATCAAAACTATTAAATCACTTCCAGCCTTTTCCCCAAAACACACACATTAAAACAGTGATTAAAACATTGGTCAAAAAGAAGAGATAACTGAGGATTGCTAAATGAACAAAATCTTCATTTGTTCCTGGAAAATGGCAGCAGGAGGGAACTGGAAAATATTTTATGGTGAGACAGGGAGAGAGAGAGTACCAGAACTTTGGCGCCATGACCGAAAAGGTTGCCACATCCTCAGAAGCTAGAGGCACCCGAAGCCTCTCCAGATAACTGTAATGGTTGGGCAGGTTCATGAGGGATTAAGTAGTCCTTCAAATAGGTTGGTTTCAAACCATATAAGTCTTTGAAGGTCAAGACCAGCACCTGGAATTATGCCTGGAAACAAACTGGGAGCCAGTATGGATGGGCCAAGACTGGAATGATACAGTCCCTACTCTCCATTCCAATCAATATCCTGGCTGCAGCATTCTGTACCAAGTAAAGTGTCTGAACACTTACGAAATTCAGCCCTGTGTACAGGACATTGTAGTAATTCCATTCCAGATACGCAGTCCAAAAGGATACCATGATTCTGTAACACCCCCCCCCCCGAGACGGTATGTCCGAGAGGGGCGGCACACAAATCCCTTAATATAAATAAATGGCCAAAAACTACTAAGGTCCAGGAGAATCAGAATCTCACTCCATCCGTCCATCTCCAATTTGGAAGTGATCTAAACAATTAGCTTCATCCAGGAAATCTTTGAAGCTGTCCAGCCACCACCCATTTAGTTATCTTGATCAAGAACAGAACATTTAGGATTGGCTGACAATTATTGAAATCTCCTGGGTCCAAGGTAGGCTTCTTTATTAATGGATGCACCACAACCTGGTTTTGAGGCTTAGGTGACCTTCCCCCTCTCTTAAGGAACCATTAATTACCTCTCAAATCCTTATCTCCTCACCACCCCCAGCCAGCAGATTTAAGTGAGGGTCCTACAGGCAGGTAAAGGTAAAGGTAAAGGTATCCCCTGTGCAAGCACCGAGTCATGTCTGACCCTTGGGGTGACGCCCTCCAGCGTTTTCATGGCAGACTCAATACGGGGTGGTTTGCCAGTGCCTTCCCCAGTCATTACCGTTTACCCCCCAGCAAGCTGGGTACTCATTTTACCGACCTCGGAAGGATGGAAGGCTGAGTCAACCTTGAGCCGGCTGCTGGGATCGAACTCCCAGCCTCATGGGCAAAGCTTTCAGGCGGCTGCCTTACCACTCTGCGCCACAAGAGGCTCATGTCTACAGGCAGGTAGTGGGCCTCAAACTTTCAAGAATCCGGTCTGTGTCCTCAGACTTACTAAACTACAAAGTATGCCAGACAGTTGGCCAAGTCAGTACCTGGTACCATCTGACCTTGTTGTTGTTCAAGGCAGGAAGGGTGAGGGCGATTTTACCAGCAAAGCACACACCAAATGGTAACTAGAATACTGTAGCAAGTACTTTTAGACGAAGATTGGGGCTAGAATTGAAGCCCTTATTAAGGTAACAGTTTTCTGATAAAGCTGTTGTCTTCTAAATTGTCATGTTGCTGGGAACCCTGATATTGCAGCGGGAGGGGGCAGCTGTAATTCCACTTTTAAAAACTGCCGTTGTAATAACTCCACAGTTCCTGTTACCAAAGTGGAACAGAATCTGCCTTCCTTTTCCATTTTGTTTTGCTTTTACCTTAAGGGTTCATGTTGAAATAACTATACCATACAATAAGAGAATGTCAACACATTCACATCTACCCACAAATAAACAGCCTGCATCTGAGCCCGCTGAATATGGGTTCCTGTTATTAGTCATGCTTTCCTTCTTGTACTGAACATGTGCTGAGAGCCAGTTTGGTGTAGTGGTTAGGAGTGCGGACTTCTAATCTGGCATGCCGGGTTCGATTCTGCGCTCCCCCACATGCAGCCAGCTGGGTGACCTTGGGCTCCCCACGGCACTGATAACACTGTATTTGTTTTGCAACAGGATGAAGTGAACGATGATGCCAGTTGTGTTGAAATGAGCGATCATGACAAAATGGAAACCAAGGTAAATTTTTAAGGTGCTTGGTACTTCTACGCTTTTTGCCGATGTCTTGATGACTCTGCTCCTAACAAGAGTCTAATGCTCATAGCAAATATGTCACTTTCCCATACTAAGTGCAAAAGAGAGGCCTCAAGCTGCTTCTATGAATCTGTCTGAAAGCGACAATTTTTTTTTAATGTACAAGCAGCATCTCTGGTGGCTCCAGTGCCCACAAACAGTTCTGCCAGTTCAGGAGAGAACTGAAGGCCTTTATCTTTTCAGGGATGGCCACGTAGTGTGTTGATGGATTGTCAGCAGCATCATTCATAAGGCAATAACAATGGCAGGATCACTGTCAGAAGCATGACTATTTTTTTTTCTATCTTGGGGATTAAACAAACAACTTGTGGTTCGTGGATGTTAACATTTGGCTGCAATTGTGTTGTGTCTTGTTACATGTACACAATAGTCAACCTCTATATCCTGCCAGTGTGAATAGATCCCTAGATAATATGTGAAGCCCCCCTGAAATGTTCTATTAAGAAATAACATTTGGCTTTTGAGGGACAATTCTAGTATGGGTAGATTAAAAAAAGTTTAGCCGAAGGGTGCGCTTATACTGGCATTTATTGTCAGGTTTACAACTGAAGTAGCCATTTATCCTCTCATCCCTGCCCCCATGAAAATGAAGTACTTTACTGAACAAAGAAATACTTTGAAATTTAGGTGAGAACAGTTCAGGAATTTTGCATGTATGTGCGGAGATACAGCAGAGAGACATTTTCTGATACAGAACCAGCAAAATACTAGTCCTTTTCTCTGTGTGTGTGTGTGTAGAAAATGGTGCAACATAATAGTTGAAGATATCTGCTTATATCTAAGCAAATGCTATTGATCAGGCAGTGGTAAGCAGCAAGGAGCTTATGGAAAACATTATTATTATTATTATTATTATTATTATTATTATTATTATTATTATTATTATTATTATTATTAGATTTATATCCCGCCACTCCCTTGCGGCTCGTGGGGTGCTCCTTGGGAAATACTTCCAGTACAGATTCAAATGAGTAGCTGTATTGGTCTGAAGTAGCACAATAAAATCAGAGTCCAGTAGCACCTTTAAGACCAACAAAGATTTATTCAAGGCGTGAGCTTTCGAGTGCAAGCACTCTTTGTCAGACTAAGAACTGACCATCATAACAGTGGGAATATATAAACAAAAGTTAATCCTGTTACATTAATTAACTGTGTCACAGCATCCACACACAGCCACATGATAACTCCCTGCTGGTTTGGCAGGGAGTTATCATATGTGGGGATGCTGTGACATAGTTTATTAATGCAACAGGACTTGCAGTACAGTTGAAGATAGCCAACTACTTTTCTTTTTTGTTTCTGCCTTTTAGGAACTACTTGATACAGAATTGGATACTGCTTCCCAAACTGAATCTCTTCAAACAGTCTCTCTGCAAGCTCCTCAGGTATGAGATAATCCCTTGGGGATGTTGTAATGAATAGCCTCGTTAGACCTTTAAAGTAACTGCAGGGATAAGAGCTCACAAGGCACTACTGTGGTAATGCGAAGGCCCATGTCTGATCAGCAGACCTACGCTGCCGCTATTTCAAGCAACCATGTCATCACACCTAGCATGTACATTGGCTTCTCCAGTTTGACTGGGTTATCCTAGCATAGCGGTGGGGTGGCCACACCCCACCCACCCTATGGATGACTGTACTAGTTGGATGCCAATTGGCAGAACCTGTGTCTCCATGCCAGGATTTCTGGAGCCATGGAGCTACATCGCCACTTTACCTCCCAGTCATGGGTCTAACATGAAACAGGGCCTGCCCAGCCTAACCTATGCTGGCCTGAACTACTGATTCTTTCCCCAGAGTCAGTTGTCACTTTGTAGAACCATCCTCAACTTCCTTAGTGATCTAGGTACTAACTAAGAATTGACCCTGCTTAACTTCCAAGATTTGATGAGGTCTGGCTAGCTCAGGCTATCCAGATCTTGGGCCAGTCATTCCACCAGCTGTGAAATTATGGGTTGTGTACTTCACCATTGGGGATCCGCATGAGTTGGCTAGCATGTACGTATGTGTGCCCTGTTCAAACAATGAACATGCGAACAGCTAAGATGCCTTGGGAACAGAAGAGGCACCAGATGAGGTGGGAGGGAAGGCGTGACCCCACAACATATTTCATATATTTCAATATATGACCATGAAGTTTTATGTAAACTGTCCTGAGCCTTTAATAGCCCAGCCTAGCCTGATCTCACCAAAACTGAGAAGTGCTTGGATAGAAGACCCTGAAGGAAGATGGGCAGCTGTGCAGAGGAAGGCCACCACTGCTGAACTCTTGCCTTGAAAACCGTCAGAGCTCTGACTCGAGGGCATACTTTACCTTATAGTCAGCCAGGTCCAAGTGAACCACAAACAGGTAGCAAGAGATGCCTTTAAATGTAATATATTCCCACTGGCTGAGGAGTACAGGACGTTTTTGTAAACATTATTCCCCCCCCCCCCCACGCACACACACACTAGTAAAGAGGCATGGGCTATTCTGTGACTTGTAGCAGGAGAACGATTGAATAAGAAATGTGAAGGTTTCTTAGTATTGTCTTGCCTGGTCCTAATTGACTTGTTGTTTAGTGAGCCTAACCCTTCTTTCCTTTCTCTCTCAGAAAATGCCCAGTACAGACCTTTCAGATATCCCTGCTCTCCCTGCAAATCCTATTCCGGTTATCAAAAATTCAATAAAACTAAGATTGAATCGGTAAAACCAACCTCAGGGGTCCATAAACAGTATCTGCCAATTCAACCCGTTGTCTTCTAACGCTGAAATGGAGAACAGAGGGGGCAAGACAAGAATGTGAACACAGATGGATTTAGGTATATTTTGTGCACTTCCCTTGCTGGGCTCTAATCACTTGACCTGGACGTCCAGGTTAAATACGTGAAGCCAGGAGTATTGTTAATGTGATAGAAACAGCTGCATAAAATACTTCCAAGGATTACTGCCTTTACAAAAAGGAATGGGAATACTCTTTCTAGCCATATTAGACTTAACTGAATTGGGTTTATGTTGATGCATCGTTTGGAAAGGAGAAACAAAACAAAATGGAGATAAAACTGGCAAAAGAATCCCTTAAATGCACTTTTATGTACCTTTTTTATTGGGATATGACTAATTTTAGCGCTTCGGCTTGATAGATTTTATTTTTATTGAAGAGATTCTTCAATATTGGTGACCTTCCAATTAGAGAGTGGCCAGATATATTGTGTACTGAAGGTTAAGAAGAAAAAAAAGGTGTGCACTATATCTTGCTCAGTTACCATTAAGCAGCAGTAAACCTTTAAAATAAAAATGTCAAACCTTGAGGTTGTGAAGTTTTGAGAACACACATATTGGGAACTGGATAGGGCATGATTAAGAAGCAGTCTATTTTTTATTTATCGGATTATTTTATGGTGTATACAAATCAGCTATCAAAAGGCAAAATAAACTTTTGTTCCTTTGAGCAAATCGGAAACTCCTCTTAGTTCTTTTCCTGTTTCTGCCACCATATTTCTTGGAGGGGGAAAAACTTCTGCATCTAATTTAGTCCCCCCCCCCGCCCCCAGTTTGTATGCGCAAAATTGGACTAATGTCAGTTGAATGCTGGGTTTTTTTTTTAACTCATTGCGATGGTTACAAAAGCCCTGTAACTTTGTGGCCCTCTGACAAATGCCACTTTTCTCCCCCCATAACTGAAACTGAGTGAATAAAGTGTGCCTGTGGAGAAGCGGAACACCTGTCTTGATGGCCTTCCGTCACTAAAATATAAGAGTTTTGTACACTCCATAAAAAGTCCTGTCTGCATTAATAAACATCTCAGATTTTAAACATGAAGGCAGATCTCTCCCCCCAGATTTTAACAGGTTTTTTTTTTAAGGTAGCTCATCTGAAAGTAGTTTTACATTCTGAGTGTTTAATTTTTTTTAAAAAAAATCACATTCTAGCAGGCACTTGAAGGATATGATAAGCTCTCCTTACCTCCCAGTGTCTTCGTTTTGTTCTGTAGAGCTATTAAAATTATTAGCGGCAAGTTTTGTGTTAAAGAAATTAAAATCTTTTCATGACTCAGCGGCAGAACGTGAGGAATGCCAGTGATACCAGATGCGGATAATAAACTACATGTTAACTTGGATTCAATCAAAAATTAACTGGGATAGGTAAATTGCCCTTCCCATATTTTCTGATCAGCATGTTTAATAACTTCCTTCCCCTGCATTGTGCTCCATCCTCCTACATGTGCATTTCCATGTTAAAGTAAAATTACTCGCTCTTCCCCCTCCCTTCCCTCTAAGTTAATTTTCCAAAGTCAGAAATTGTATCTTCTTCCCTACCTCCCCAGCTGTGCAGTAACCCAGATTTTATTTTCTGCCCTCTCGTCTAAGATGTCTAGTATACAAAATTCTCACCCTGGCCCTAGACTGTGGTCAAACCTTCCGCCCACCCGTCCCCTGAACATGGCCCTAGCACCTCGCATCTCCCCGCTGCTCTCACCCACCACCCAGTCCAAAAGGTTTAACTAACAATTGAAGTGTACAAGCTGTCTGTGTATTTTGTGTAGCTATGGACTTTTAGATCGAACTTGCCAGGCACAAAATTTAGTCTTGTTTTGTTTACACATCAGGAAAATCCTCTTCTCTCCCACCCCCACCGCCCATTTTATTAAAAACGTTTCATGTATCTTGCAAACCCAAGTTTTGCCAAGCTGGAAACTTGGAATCTTTTTCTGTATAGTGACTTTTTAATTCTAGTTTACATAACCTGGAGATCAGACTGTTGCTTTCGCATGATGTACGTAGGTGTCTCATGACTGGAGTTGCTTTGTTTTGTAGTATCTGTACTCCTTGTATTTTTCAAGAGCTATTTTGTAAACAGATGATGTATTTCTCCATGGAAAACAATAAAAAAACAGCACAATCCCACAGTTGCGTGGCTTCCTTTAAGCATTTAAAATAGCAGTGCCTCAAAAATGGTCAAATCAACTTTCTTATTTTTTTTTTTTTGTCCCTAGTGGGGCTAACTACATCAAAGAATATTCCGCATTAAAGTATTACTTGACAATGAGTTGTAAAAGAAAGAGGTGCAACACTTATTTCCTGATCCACTCTGTTCAGTTGCTGGATTGCAGCATCCGCCTGCGTCTGATCAATGCTTGGATGGGATGATGTTGTCCTGTTTATGCTGCCTTAAGTTTCATGATCAAAGCAAAGTGGGCCATCGTTGTGTCTGGCTTCTCCTTGAGCAGTGGAAGGTGAGGAAAATAATGTGAACCCCATTTGGATGTTTAGGAGAGGATTGCGGGTGTTTGTAAGCCTGCAAGCACCTTTTGCTTTCAGAGTTCAACCAGGGGTAATCTGTGGCCCTCCAGATGTCCATGGATTACAATTCCCAGGAGCAAATGCTGGCAGGGGGCTCCTGGGAATTGTAGTCCATGGACATCTGGAGGGCCGCAGTTTGACTACCCCTGTATTAGTACCTTGACTCGTCTCATCTGCTTGTGAAAAAAGTGCTCTGTTAATTTTGTTGCCAGCAGATGGCAGTGTTTCTTCTGTTTTTGGTGACTCTTAAAAACCCTCGGGGGAAAATGATGCTAACAGAACCCATATATTACTTTACTATCTATTTGCCGGCCAATAGTTCACCATAAAACAGCCTCTCTTCCACGTTGTGAAGTAATTTTGGTTTTGACCTTCATCATTTGCTGGAGCACCCAAGTTTTGAGATCAAGATGCCAACAGATCACCTTCCACACAGTTCAGTTACAGCTCAAACCGTGCTACTGCTTGGATGATGTGATGATGCAAAGCTGTTCCCTATCAGTTGTTTATAATCTAGATCAGGGGTAGTCAAACTGCAGCCCTCCAGATGTCCATGGACTACAATTCCCAGGAGCCCCCTGCCAGCATTCGCTGGCAGGGGCTTCTGGGAATTGTAGTCCATGGACATCTGGAGGGCCGCAGTTTGACTACCCCTGATCTAGAGTAAGAAAGTGGCTTAAATCCCCCCAAATTTTGTTTCTGTGTCCCAGGACTGTGGATTTCTCCAGATACAGAAAACTATGCTGTGTTAGAAGTCGGTTGCTTTCTGCCACCCTCTCGCACGTTTCCAGTTCAACTGGGCGCTGAAATAGCCCATTAACTCTGATG
Source organism: Paroedura picta (assembly GCF_049243985.1). NCBI lineage: Eukaryota > Metazoa > Chordata > Lepidosauria > Squamata > Gekkonidae > Paroedura > Paroedura picta. The sequence continues at coordinate 162,797,668 of NC_135370.1, forward strand.
AATGCCTCTTGGCTGTACCCCCTAGAATACTGTGCACAGTTTCACAGCAGGAATAAAACACACACCTTTCAATGCGTTTTATGCTGCCTGAACTGGAGAGATCCCGACTCGAAATACTGGATTGTATGCTTCCCGCTTTGCTTTCCTAAGTAAATTTGCTTAGAGTGTGCGTTTAGATTGTTTTCTTCTAAAAAAAAAACCCACTCTAGCCTACAACAGTATTAATTATTTTAGTTTGCTTTAATCATCTTTAAAGCACTAGTTCGATATTCAGCAGAAACCGTGCATCAAGAGTTTGATGGGAGCAGCTGCAATTTGAGAAAGTCTGCAAGGTTCAAACTAGTTTTTGAAATCTATAGGCATCAAACATCTGCCACTATCATCACCAAAAGAATCGTGCTAACTTTGATATCAAACTTCAGAGTCTGTGCCTTGTTATAAAAAGATAAACACAGTGAACCGCTGCTGGATGTCCCCATCTGTTTTGGTTGATATTTAAGCTCCTAATGGCTTTAAAATAGCTTTAAAATAGTGTTTAGGCATGTCAAAGTGTTAGTTCTAAATTCCACAAATATTTGGTCGTCTTGCTAAAAATGAGGGTTTGGTTGAGCTTGGCTGGCTGCATTCCTTTTTCGATCAGTGTTACACTGTCCATGTATCCAGCGGTATGTGGAAATGGTTTTAATTTAGTACAGTAAGAATCCCCTGCGTGTTTCAATAAATATATAACAAAATGAACTTTAAAGGCAGAGGGAGAAACTGAACTCAAATAAAACTGTTTCATGATGGATGCAAAGCTGTGCATTAATTAGTCTGCGGAGACATAACATCTATTAAATTACTGTTTTTAAATAAGGATTTGTACCCAGAGAAGAGTTTTTAAAGCTATAATTAGGAAAGAGGAAAATTAGAAAATATTGAAGATGTGGAGGTTTTTAAAAGGAAGCTTATGTAAGAAAATGCAGGCTTGCGTTCAGATGGCGGACGTAGCCACCGTTAAAATGTGTGCCAATCTCCCCTACAGTCTATCTCTCTGACTGCCCCCGACCTGCAAATGAAGGTGTGCAGGTTGAACACAGCAGTTTCACTGTTCTTACAATTCCTGTACTCTTTTATTTCCCTAAATAAACTCTAAACCTTGTTTTGGAAAAGGTCTGGTTATAGTAGCCTATCAGAGGCACATTGAGCTGAAATGATTCAGGTGTCTGACAAAGGAAGCTTTGACTCTTGAAAGTTCATTGGTCTGGATTTGAATCTAGCTAGCTGCATAGAGATCCTTAAAACATGCATTCTGCTCCTTCTCCTCCTCTCACCCCACCCCCCAAAATGGAAAGTTAGCCAGGCTGTGGAAATAGGAAGAGGTTTTTCCCTAACATGGAGCTTAATTCCCCAAAATTGGAGTTCTGGGCCAGTTCCTGTTTGAAATCCAAGCTGAAGAGAAAAGTACATGAGGAAAGTATCAGTTGTGTTAAAAGGAGAAAAACTGGTTCTCTAAAGCAGTGGTCCCCAACCACTCCCTCTCCCTCTCCCCGCCCCTCTCCCGCAGTAAAACACTTCCCAGGCCTGGAAGCTTCTTACTGCGGGAGGGCAGGGAGAGGGAATCAGGGCCGGCCGCGCCCGTTTTGGTGCGGCCCGCGGGTGCGGCCCGATGCGTGGGCGCGGCCCGCGCGGGTCGCGGACCGCGCCCCGATGCCCTGCCGGTCCCCAACCTCAGAAAGGTTGGGGACCACTGCTCTAAAGTAGCGATCCCCAACCTGTGGGCCGCGGACCACATGTGGTCCTTCGACTAATTGGAGGTGGGCCCCGAAGGACGCCTCCCCCCCCCCCCGGCCCTTTACTTCATCCCCCCCAGCCCTTTATAACACACTTCATTGTTGTAGAATGTATCTTATTTTGAAGGGATGTTTAAACATTACCATAGCAATCCGAGAGCGCTAGGGCAGTGGTTGAGAGTAGAAGAGTAAACTACCCCCCCCACCGGGCCTCAGTAAAAGGCGTTGAGTGGTCCCCGGTGATAAAAAGGTTGGGGACCACTGCTCTAAAGGTTGTGAGGATTTTCTACTTAGATAAATTTTTTATTCCATCTCATATTTAGACTGGTGTATTGGGACACTCTCCACTACTCTCCAAGTCCTGGATTCTGAATTTGGATTAAATTGGGTCTCAAATTCCGGTTAGTGGGGAGAATAATAGACGGCAGCAAGAGAAGGTTGATGGAATGTGATTGCTTCTCACGGGTTGTGTTTGACTGCCGGTGTGCAAGGGAGGAGGATCAGGGTGTGTGGGAGAGCCCAGCCAGCATTTCATGCTTGTTAATTGGAAGGTGCCTGACTGCGGCCATAAAATGGGAGGCGACAGAAGGAACAGGTCAAAAAGGGCCAGTGTTTTGAAGCAGGCTGCTTATTAGGATTCGTTTCTAGCTTGTGTATTCATAGGAACATGTTCTAATTTAATACATCATTCTGTTTGACCACATGGATTGTATACTGCAGGCTTTCTCAACTTTCTTATTGCTGAGTAACCCCCCCCCCCCCCCGAAATATTCTTCAGTCTTCAAGAAACCCGAGGAGGGGAGCCATCATGCAAAATTTGGTTGAGAAGCATAGCCGTGTACACGACCACCTGGGGCCCCTCCCCTTCCCACCCTCCAGGCCCATCACTGGCTATTTTGGGAGGAGTGGGTGGGTCGACATGACCATATATGGTTGTACCACTTGTGACTCTTGCCTTGAAAGCCCTACAGCAGGGGTAGTCAAACTGCGGCCCTCCAGATGTCCATGAACTACAATTCCCATGAGTCCCTGCCAGCAAATGCTGGCCCTCCAGATGGCCCTCCAATTGGGCGTGTTGTCCAGTCACAGTTGATTTATGGTGACCCTGTAGGGCAGGGGTAGTCAAACTGTGGCCCTCCAGATGTCCATGGACTACAGTTCCCATGAGCCCCTGACAGCAAATGCTGGCAGGGACTCATGGGTATTGTAGTCCATGGATATCTGGAGGGTCGCAGTTAGACTACCCCTGCCCTACAGGGTCACCATAAATCAACTGTGACTGGATAACACCCCCCCCCCCAAAAAAAAAAGAACCCCAGCTGGTGAGCATATAAGGCAGCAATGTTCTTCAGCTCCTAAAGCCTCCCCACAAAACGGGGAGCCAATTTTAAAACAATTTTGTTCTACAGCTTAGAAGCCATGTCCATCAGATCAGCAACTGGTTGCATCTTTCTGACCCATTCCACCATCCCGATGACGTTTGCCATCAACCTGAAATGCCCAGTGAAGCTCGACAGTCATTTAATGGATCCTGTTGGGGCCTCTGCTTTTTCTGTGGCTTACCAGAGGGCAAGGTGGTATGGGTGCCCCACACCAACATATACATTCCTCTGAAATTCTGTAAAATGCGTTGGGGACAGACTGCGTATTAAACCATTTTACTTTCCGGGCTTTGCTCTCAGAGTTCTCTAGAGAGCAACGTATCAGTGGCGGGGAGAGCGTCATGTAGTTGCCTTGGAGAGCCACTTTGCCCACTGCTCGTACACAAACCATGAATGATTACCTGTAACTTGTGGAATTCTCTGTTTTTCACCTTTCCGTTGTGATGAAGATCAGTCTTCTCACTGTAGTCATGCATTCTACCTCTGCATGCATCTTGGGCTCCTCCCGCCCGCTCTGCTCATTGAGTGCTCATTGAGTGCCTGGTATAACACACACTTCCTGGTAAGTTTGGGAAGAGCATGGGTCGCTTTTTGCTCTCAGTCTGTGGCGAAGTAGTTAAGGAGGAGATTGATGAGGTTAATTTTGGGAAGAGACAGTTGGAAAGGGCCATTCCCCATGAGTGAGAGGGCATGCTTCCCACTGACGCAACCCCCAGCAGAGTTCTTTTGGCCTTGCTTCGGTGATGTGGCAAAGCTCTGAGGAACACAGAAATCTTCTGTCCTTCCATGGTATTAATAATCCTGCTTTTTTTTGGCTGTGTTCCGGTGCTCCTTTGACTTCAGGTCCGTTCTCCGACTCAGGTTTTTATTAGTTCCTTTGCCTTCTGGCCGGCAGTTTTCAATTCTCAATACGAGATGCTCACCTGAGCTCTTTCACCGATGTCTGGTTTTTGTTTAACGCACAGTCTGATCAAAGCACCTTTCCCTCCGATGCCCTCGATGGAAAGAGATCGGTGTCCTAACCTGCAGAAGTTTGGTTAGCATAAGCTTTGCCTAGGAAAATGGAGAACTGTATCCTGGAATAAATTGATTTGTTAAAATTAGAGAGAGAGAACAGCTTAAGAATACAACATTTAGTCAACTGATTTTAAAACAGTTTTCTTTTTCCAGGAATGGAGGCTGTTGCCATGGTTTTTGGGTGGGAAAGCAGAAGGCTGGATAGCAAAGCAGAGGCCAGGTAGCCATCTGACAGAAATGCTGATCCTGTGAACTGAGTCAGATTGTGAGTGGGTGGGCAGAAGGGACTGTGTCTGAGCTCGGCTCTTGTGGCCCTTTCTTGCATGCCTGAAAATTATTTTAGGAGATCCTCCACAGTCAAAGGATTGAAGAAGGCTTCTCTAACCACTACACCACGGATTTCCAGCCAGGAGACTGGGGGTACACAGGAGGGTGTCCTCAGCCTCTGGAAGCCAGCTTGGTGTAGTGGTTAGGAGTGCGGACTTCTAGTCTGGTGAGCTAGCTGGGTGACTGAGCAGTGATATCATGGCTCTCTCAGCCTCACCTCCCTCACAGGGTGTCTGTTGTGGGGAGAGGAAAGGGAAGGCGAATGTAAGCCCCTTTGAGCCTCCTTCGGGTAGAGAAAAGCGGCATATAAGAACCAACTCTTCTTTTTCTTCAGTAATATCAAGGCTCTCTCAGCCTCCCCTCCCTCACAGGGTGTCTGTTGTGGGGAGAGGAAAGGGAAGGCAATCGGAAGCCCCTTTGAGCCTCCTTCGGGTAGAGAAAAGCGGCATATAAGAACCAACTCTTCTTTTTCTTCAGTAATATCAAGGCTCTCTCAGCCTCCCCTCCCTCACAGGGTGTCTGTTGTGGGGAGAGGAAAGGGAAGGGGACTGTAAGCTGCTTTGAGACTCTTTTGGGTAGAGAAAAGCAGCACTTAAGAACCAACTCTTCTTCTCTCCTCTCCTGCCTTAATGGACTCGGCCACAAGCTAGGGAACTGTCCTCTTCCATTGCACTCCCTCCTGAGCATGAGTTCTCTTGTGGTTTCTGCGCCTGGGGGAGGGCAGAGCCTGCACGCCTACTCCGCCCCACCCTCCTGCACTCCTCTTCATCCCTGCCTGTTAACATGGGTGGCGACTTAACTTCTGGCGACATGTCACTTCCGGGATGGTGGCGAGGAGGCGTGGCCAGCTGACATCACTTCCAGGGTCCGTCAAAGCCTGAAAAATTATTTCAGGGTCTCCTGTATGGTTAAAAGGCTGAGAAAGGCTGCACTACCCGAACGAGCCCCCCAAACCATCCTGACATTTCCCAGGTTCAGTCTGATTTATTTTTCCCAGGGAACTTAAGACCGACTTCTATCCAAGTTTTTTACTTTTTTGCAAAGAGAAGCCAGGCAAAGAAGACAGACTCTCTTCTTGAAAGCAACTCTCGGGAAGTTTTAGTCAAAAGACTCCTGTGCTTGCCCGGTATTTGCTCCTGTACATTTGTTCTCGATACATACAAATACTACAGAAGGTAGATTTTATTTATAGCGGAGCTTCAAGGTCCAGTATCTGCCTTGCTCACGGTCCTTCCAGCAGCTTTCTGTTTTCAAATCAAGAAACGCCGGCGGCTGGCTCTGCACACAGCTGAATATGTATGAGTCCCTTATTTAAACAACTTTGTATATATTTTTACTGATAAACCAGAAGCCGAAATATGGGCTGTCCTGATAGGAGACGCCGTTTTGTCCGAGCGGGCGAATGTTTTGGCACTTGGCCATTTCCCTTTCCCCCAGCCACCAACTCGGCTCATTGTCTTTGTCATATTTTGAACTTTATATAAGCACCTTCCATCTTCTGATCTCAAAGCTTTCGGCAAACATTAATTAAGCGTCACAACAGCCCTCGGAGCTAAACAAATATTGGACCACAGAAGTTAGATGCATATTAGATGGGCGAAGGAAGATAGAGAGGTTGCAATCTGACCAAGGTCACCCGGGGAGTCAGCAAGAGGGCTGCAGAGAGCACAGGGATGGAGGGAGAATCCCTAATTTCGCTCCCTTCTCCCTGTCCCTGGATTTTTTGAATGTTACTCCTTGCTCTCTCTGTGCATACGAATGAGCCAGGGCTGTCTGCAGCACGTGTCTCCGTCAAGGGGGAGCGAGGGAAGCATAGTGCAGTATTAAGCAAATAATTCAGATTCCTGAGCATTGTTTCCTCCCCCCCCCCCAAAAAAAGTCAGGTTTTGATCTGGAGCCAGAGAGGCTAGATTTTGAGTAGCTGAGAGTGGCAATGTCCTCCATAGCTCTTCGCTTCTTCCCCATAACAGGGCAAAATAATCAAACTTGCAAAGCAGAAAAACAGAAGAAAGCAAAATGGGAAGAAGACTACAAAATAAAAGACAATTCGATATGTTCTTGCCATATCCGCAGGACACAGAGGTCAATGTTTTGGAGAGCTGCAGATAGGGTTGCCATTCTCCAGCTGGGGGCTGGAGATCTCCCAGGATTATAGCTGATCTCCCAGTAAGAGAGATCAGTTCACCCAGACAGAGAACTCTGTCACTTGGGAAGGCGGCCTCTAACACAGTGGTCCCCAACCATTTTATCACCGGGGACAACGCTTGACAATTTTACTGAGGCCCGGGGGGGGGGGGGTGTAGTCTTTTGCTGAGGGACGTCGCTGCCGCCGCCTGAGCCCCTGCTCCGCTTGCTTTCCCACCAGCGCCCCTGACTTCCCACCGCTCATTGGGGGGCGCTACCAGCAGCAGCTGTGCAGTGCCATGCCAAGGGGGAGCCCCAGCCATGGCGGCCACCTGAGAGCACCAAAGGTGAGCTGGCAGCAGAGTGGCAGGGCAGCCCCCCCAGGCAGCAGACGGGGAGGAGGACGAGGAGGAGCCACGGCCCAGTACACAGATGGGACCGGTCACCGGACCAGGGGTTGGGGACAGCTGCTTTAACACACCCAAGCCCCTCCCCTTCCCAAACTCCACCTTCCTCAGGCTCCAACCACAAAATCTCCAGGTATTTTCCAACCCAGAGCTGGCAAAGACTACCTGCAGTATTTTTATGTATTTATTTTTATGAATGGTTTTAATGAAGCAAGACATGTTTAGTCCATCCTGGACCGGGGGTGGCGGGGGGGGGTGGAGTCAACATGGCCATCTATGTCATATTACCTGATAAATGTTTAACAACATTTTAAAAATATTTTAAAAATAATTAACTCCCACCCGTTCAGGAAACCCTTCCAGGGTTTCATGAAACCACGGCTGAAAAATACTGGTGTTGAGTATTGGCTTCCTTAGCTTGCCGTAGGTGATGGATGGCGTTCAGCCCTTTAAATAGGCTGGAGACCTTCCGCATTTTCAGTTCTGGCTTCTTTCTTCTTACCTGCGGCTGCAGCTGCTTGAAGGCTGTTGTAGTTTTATGGAGCTGCAATAAAAGGATTTTATCTCCCCGGTGTGGCCTCCTTGCAGAGATTTTAAGAAAGGTTTATGCCTCTCCCTCACACTTTTCTCTCCAAGAGGGATCTGAAATGTTTCACAGCGTCATCCTCCCCCCACCTTTTAGCCTCACGACAACGACCCTGCGAGGTAGCTAATGCTGAGAGGGTGTGACCAGCCCAAGTTCCCCCAGCGAGCTTCCCTGGCAAAGTGAGTGAATATTGCAATCAAGGGCTCCCAGATCCTAGCTCCAAACTCTGACCCCTCCACAACACTGGGGTTATGCCTCTTGCATCCACATCGGGTTACCAAACTCCAGGTGGTGGCTGGAGATCTCCCACTCTTGCAACGGGTCTCTAGAACAGTTCACCTAGAGAAAATGGCCTCTTTGGAAGGTAATGAGGATGCCAATCCCTGGGTGGGATCTGGAGATCCCCCAGTTTTACAGCTCAGAGACCAGTCCTGGAGAAAATGGCTGCTTTGGAGAGTGGACGCTGTAGCGTTCTACTCCACTGATGTCCCTCCCTGCCCCATATCCCCTCCACTCCTGGCTCCACCCCCAAAGTCTCCAGGTATTTTCCCACATAGAGCTGGCAACCCTAGAAGGTTGACTCTATGGCATTAGAACCCATAGAAGCCACTCCCCTCCCTAACTGTGCTCTTTGGGCTCCGCCCCAGAATCTCCAGGTATTAACCAAGAGCTACATTCTCATGCATTGTGAAGTTACATCTTCCTTGGGAATTGGTCTGTAGACTCCCACTTCAGCAGGCGTAGTTTGGGCGAAGGGAAACAGTGGGAGATGAGGCTGATCTGAGACTGGCAAAATATGGCTCTCCAGATACCCATGGACTACAATGAGCATTGTATGGCTCATTGTAGCATGGCTCATAGTCCTTGTAGCCTGTAGACATCTGGAAAGCCACAGTATGGCCATGCCTGTGAAGCATGTTTCCTTTCAGGTTATTGTATCGGATCTCCCACCGGCAGGAGACTTTCTGTGGGGAGTCTCCTCACAATATTTCTTGGAATCTGCTAACAGGAATTCAACACACATCCACACAACAAGGACAATTCAACATGAGGCTGCTTGAGGAGGGGATTCCCTGTTGACCTGGATCCAGACGTGATAGAGGGGTGGCCTGGCTGCTTCTTTCCCTCCTTCCGATGTTCTCCTCAATGGCAGTAGAGCATGGCTTGTTCCCTGTGAATCCTCAAAATATCATGGAGGGTTTCCACCCCACACAGAACATCCAGCAGTGTCATAAAAACTCTCAGTGCAATCTGAGACTCAGCAAGAACGCCAAGAAGAACCTTGAGCTTCAGAGGTTCATTCGTGAGCAGTGAAGTATCCAATGAGTTTATTCTCAGGAATGTGTTTTTCTGCACTCCGTGGACCTCATTAGGTTTCTAAGTGTATTTCTATAGGTAAAAGTCAAGGCCAGTTTTTGATGTCATTCTCAGCGGGGCATTCCAGGCAAGAGACAAGGAGAGACGGTTTGCCATTGCCATTGCCGTCATCTGCTCATAGTACAGTCCTCCTTGGTGATCTTCCATCCAAGTAATGACCGTGCTTAGATAACGAACTATGACAAGATCAGGCTTGTCCACGCTCTAGACCAGGGGTAGTCAACCTGTGGTCCTCCAGATGTTCATGAACTACAATTCCCATGAGCCTCTGCTAGCGTTTGCTGGCAGGGGCTCATGGGAATTGTAGTCCATGAACATCTGGAGGACCACAGGTTGACTACCCCTGCTCTAGACATCTGTCTTGGATAGGTGAGTTCACTGGCCTCTTCCCAGACCTCCTTCCCATCTGACCTCCTCTAAGAAGTGTCTGAAAAGCCGTCGCTTAGAGGAGAGGTTCCTATTGGTAGCAGAGGATAGGACCTACAGTAATGGCTTTAAACCAGGGGTCATCAACCCCCGGTCCGCGGCCCGGTGGCGGGCGGCAAAGGCCACTGTACCGGGCCGCCGGCAGCCATGCCTGCTTCTCCCCGCCAGCAGGAAGAAGGAAGGGAAGAGGCAGGTGCAGCCGCCGGCATGGCGGTAACGCAAACGCACATGCGTGCTGTTGCCGCGCATGTGCGTTAGCGCCCCCTAGTGGCGAAAATGCACATTCGCAGTTGTCGCACATGCGCGTTAGCGCCACCTGGTGGCGAAAACACGCATGTGTGGCAACTGCGCGTGCGCATTTTCGCAGCACCCGGGCCGTCGGCTCTTCCCTCACTCCAGAGGCGGTCCCTGACCTGAGAAAGGTTGGGGACCGCTGCTTTAAACTACATGTAGAATGGCATCCACTAGATATCGGGGTGGGGAGCATATTATGATGTGCACAATTATCCCTTTTTCACTCTATTTTAGCTACTCCATGCAATAGGTTGGGCTGAGAAAGAAAGAGTGGCCCAAGGTCACTCAGAAAGCTTTGTGGCTGAGTAGGAATCGAACCCCCAAGCCTCCTGGATGGTAGTTGAATAGCCCAACCACAGCATGACATTATTTATTGCTCTGCAATATACGTGCTTAGTAACACAGCTAATCCATATGTTTTCTCCAAACTTTATACAAATCCTTAAAGGAATCACAAAACGCTTGATGCAGTCGGTACTTTGAAAGTGCTGTTTGCTTGCTTGCCTCTAATTACCCCGTTAACTAAATTCGAAAAAGATTTGATGCAAAACCCAAACGTAATATGCTTTTAAGGTTGGAGGGTGAAAAAGAGATCTGGAGTAAAGCTGATACGATCAGACTGTAGCGAAAGAGCTCTTTGTAAGCCGGATGGTTCCTTATCGGAATCAGCAGTGATATGTGACAGGTATTTTGTCACCTGAAAATCTAAATGCATCTGAAAAGAATTAGCTTGCTGCTGAAATCATATTGACAAATTAGGAGTCAAAGGAACAGAAATAATAACTACACAAGGACTGAGGGAGGGGGATATTACAGTGCTGATTTGTCTAGGGGCATTTCCATACCCTTTAAATATAGTGAAATGCTTACATATCATAGTCGTTATATTCCAAGCACTCTGCAAGATGTCGCCAACATCCAGTGCCTAGGCAGTAAATGGCTGGCTACATCCTCCATTTTAAAGTGCTACTTGGGGAATTGCATAAAGTAGATTCCCCAACCTAAAAATGTGAGCCACAGGAGAGCAACCAGCCAGCCACCAGCAGAAGAAATGTGTGGAGGCGAAGAAGTGCTATCTCCACCTCCAATGTCCCACCCTCACACCCACCACCCTCTCCTTTCTTCTGGGGACGTTCATTTTTAAGAAAACTGCCTGGAGCAACGAATAGGCGTTCAAGTGTGCAGGCAAAGCAAAAAAATATTTTGTTCCCAAGTTGTCACACAAAGCATGCCTTTTAAAAAAATTTCCCACCCATCAGGAACAATTATCCCCCCTCCTCCCTAATCAAAGGACTGAAATAACTAAGGGCCCAATCTGGCTGCCTGGCTTCGACACCCATTAAAATTTATGGCACCATAGACTATAATGGGAATGTTGGCATTCCCACCTTTCCCGGGGCCTGGGGAAATTAGAGCCTCCAAACAATCAGGGTAGCTCTGGGAGGCTCTTCCCTGACTCACCTCTAGATTTCAGAATGATTGATCCAAGAGGTCCACTTCTAGGGACTCCCAAAGAGATTGCTCCCATCTCTCAATTATATCCTATGGAGAGTCCGTCCCATAGGATATAATGGAGGGATGGGGGCACCCTCCTCAGACCGGGAAGGGCAGATAGTTGGGAGAGGCAAGGAGGGAGTGTGGGAAAAGGTGTGTGTGTGTGGGGGGGAAGATTGAGGCGGGAGGGACTAGGAAATACAGGTAGGTGGGAAAGGCAAGAGGGGAGGGGGAAGCTGAAGAGTTTGTGCATGTGTGTGTGTATGAGGGGGGGAGCAGGATCATGGAGTCCCACAGCAAGTATGTGTTCCACATACGCTGTGACAGTCGGACTCTCACGAGAATTCTTTTTCTTGGTCTTACTGACATCAGGGAGCTCCTGCATGTGTGTGGGGAGGGGTGATGATGTGATAAAACAGCCCACTTTATCCCCTTGTTTGTATCGTGCTGGTTTTGCATTTTTTAATGCGATTAAAAATATTTTGGATTTGGAGGGGCGGCCACTCAAATGGTGCCGAAAGGTGGTTGGCGAGTTTTTGCCATGTGACAATGATTGAGGAGTAAAACAAATGGCGGGAAGTTGCTTTAGGATGCTTAGGGCTGATCCTGCGTTGAGCAGGGGGTTGGACTAGATGGCCTGTAAGGCCCATTCCAACTCTATGATTCTATGTTGACTTCCTATCCCTCCGCTATCCCGTGCGTACACAAATCCTGGGGGCAAAGCAGGGCAGACTCCCTGTGCGGTCATGGGGAATATTGGGGCAACTATCCCCAGATCGAAAACCAGGGGGCAGCACGGCATAACGCCTCCCGTGCAGTGGATGTCCCTATGGTGCATCTTATTAATTAATTAATTAATTAGTTTTAATGTAACACATCTCAGGGTGGTTCGCAACATGCATCACACGTACGTCATCTATGAAATCTCAGTTTAAAACTTATGGTGCTCAGTTACATCTGCTCAATTTGTCATTCCGCCTTCTGGTCCCTTTCATGGACAGTATGCTCTTTTAATTGGGTTGTAACTCGATGGGGGAAGACCGGAGATGAAGGGAGAGAGGCTCACAGATGTTATTGTTCTGGACTCAACCGGAACAAACCAAGCCCTGGCCAAAGCTTCCTAACTCAGGAAAAGAGGAGAAGAAGAGCTGGTTTTTTAATACCCTATTTATCATGCTGTCTGAAGCTGTCTGTCCATGGGGCTGGGAGTTCGATCCCAGCAGCAGGTCGACTCAGCCTTCCATCCTTCCGAGGTCGGTAAAAAGAGTACCCAGCTTGCTGGGGGGTAAACGGTAATGACTGGGGAAGGCACTGGCAAACCACCCCGTATTGAGTCTGCCATGAAAACGCTAGAGGGCGTCACCCCAAGGGTCGGACATGACTCAGTGCTTGCACAGGGGATACCTTTACCTTTATCATGCCCCAAAGGAGTCCCAAAGCGTCTTACAAACACCTATCCCTTCCTCTCTCCACAACAGACACTCTATGAGGCAGGTGGGGCTGAGAGAGCTCTGAGAGAACGTCTCTGTGAGAACAGCCCTAAGAGAACTGTGAGTGGGAGTCTACTTGGGGACTGACCAAACTGGCCAGGGGAGGACAACTTCCTTCATCTAAAAAAAGAGGGGTTTCTGTGCTAATGTTATGTCCTCCTTTGCCTCACAACCAAGTGGATGGAAATGTACGTTTTGTGAAGACGGGGTGATCTTGTGTATGAGAGGAATATTTGTATTATGTAGATGAGCCTCCTGCTCATACAGCTGATGCGGACACTGTGCGTGAGCATTTGTGAGTGTGCATATACACTCCTCTGCAATTACGTGGCGCACAATCAACTTTGACATGCTTCTCTTTTCAATGTGCTGCATCTAATTAGCTCAGCCTTCCCCTGGAATGTGTGAAACTTTTTGACCGGGCCGTAGCATTTGAAGTAAACACTCTTTGGTCTCGATTTGGCGCGAAGCCCTATAAAACTATGGTCAGAGCTGGAACGTAGCCAGGAACGGTTGCTCGATGTTTGGCACCATTGAGGCTTCAAAAGAAAGCAGGTGCCCTCCTGGCATTTTATAAAGAGAGTCATTTCTGAATGCAAGAGACTTGTATTTTGCATATTAGTGCGGGTGCCAATATAAACCCAGCTGTGTGCGACATAAAGTGAAATATATATTTCAAAAACTAGGACACAGCTTTTCTATGGAGTAATCGCAAAACATTTGCATATGGATAAGCCATTTCTTTTTTTAAATGTTGGCTTTTCTTTGTTTTGAGGGATTTCTCCAAACCCCCCCCCTCCCCTCATAAACACGGCAAATTGGTAATGTTTATCCAAGGTGACAATACAATAGCCCAGACACAAGCTGAGCATAATGCTGGCAGGTGTTGTGCAGGTTTCTGTATTAAATGCTGAAATCCGCACCTCTGGGCAAACTTCCGAGAAGCACCATCCCCTCCCCCCTATTCCTTTCCCATCTCTTCTCTTGGGTGTCTGACAGTTAGGGCAGTTCCTCAGGGGAACAGGCTTCCTCAGGAGGTGGTGGGTTCTCCTCCTTCGGAAGTTTTCAAGCAGAGACTAGATCAGGGGTAGTCAAACTGCGGCCCTCCAGATGTCCATGGACCACAATTCCCAGAAGCCCCTGCCAGCAAATGCTGGCAGGGGCTTCTGGGAATTGTGGGCCGCAGTTTGACTACCCCTGGACTAGATAGTCATCTGACAGACATTTATTTATTTTATTTATTTATTTCTGCAATTTATTTCCCGCCATTCCCCGAAGGCTCGTGGCAGGTTACAAGTGTCAGATAAAACCCCCAAAATCCCTATTAAAACCCCTGGCATAAAACCATAAAATACACAATATCAAACCTATACAATAAAGAATGCTTTTATCTGAACTTAGATTGTGAGTGGGTGGACACGAAGAAATGTGCCAGTGTTTGTCTCTTGGGGCCCTTCCTTGCATATCCAGGGAATTGCTGATTGTAGGTGAATTTCTTCCAGGGCAGGCTGGATTCTGGAGATTTTTGGCATGGGGGGGAGGATCACTTGGGCATGAAATTGGGATCACTGAGGGCGGGCAGGTAGTCGTGAGTTCCTGCATGGTGCAGGGCGTTGGACTAGATGACCATGGACATCCCTTCCATCTCTATGATTCTATGAGTGAAGTGTAAATAATTTCGGGATACACTTCATTGGATTAACTGGGGAGACTGGAACATCAGGGGTGGAAAGATAGTACTAGCATTTCTTGTATACTAGGAAGTGTTGACTGGCCCTGTACCTCCTCTGTTGTGGATAGGTACTCTGAGTTGGGAAAACTCTGAGTTGGGAAATACTCGAAGACTTTGAGGGTGAAGCTGGGAGTGGGCTAGATTTGGGGCAGGGAGGGACCTCATTGGAGTATAATGCTATGGAGTCCACTCTCCAAAGCGGCCATTTTCTTCAGGGGAACTGATCTGTGTCACCTGGAGATGAACTGTAATAATAGGGGATCCCCAGGGCATTTGCATTCCTCGTGGACTGTGACAAAGAAGAAATGGTGGCTGGCCATGGTTTCTCTTCCAAAGCCTTTCCAAAGCCAAGGAAGCAGTAAATATCTCCAATTCCACAGGTACACACTTGAAGAAAAGAAAGGAATTAGTACTGCCACACAGGTACTGACTGTGTTTTGTGCATTTGTAATTAAGAACTATTAGCAGGTTGTTTCAGGCGACTTCCAGCTTTTGAGGCTCTTAGCCAGGGGTAGTCAAACTGCGGCCCTCCAGATGTCCGTGGACTACAATTCCCAGGAGCCCCTGCCATGTCTGATGCTCCTCTGGCATCAGAGAGAGTTTCTTTTTACTTTACCCCACAGCGAGTGATAACTGGAAAACAGGGGTGGGGAATCCCCTGCCTCGAGAGAGAAATGGGTAAGCCAGCTTGATGTAGTTGTTAGGAGTGTGGACTTCTAGTCTGGCCAGCGGGGTTTGATTCCCAGCTCCTCCTCCACATGCAGCCAGCTGGGTGACCTTGGGCTAGTCACCCAGTGCGATTCTGACCAAGCAGTCCTGTCAGAAGCTCTCTCGGCTCCACAAACCTCAGTGGGTGTCTGTTGTGGGGAAAGGAACGGAAGGTGATTGTAAGCCGCTTTGAGACTCCTTCGGGTAGAGAAAAGTGGCATATAAGTACCAACTCTTCTTCTCAGATGAGCCACAAAAAGCACCTTTATGAGGAGGGCGATATGAATGAATCTTGCAGAGCTGGAAGGATTCTGTTCCTCCCACTTGCACCATTTCCATTATTAGGAATATCCAATCTGGCTGTTTCAAACACCAGTAGGGGAAACAGATGCCCCTGTGCCTGTCTTCTCTCCTTAGCAGGGCTTAAAACAGTTCTTGGAGGAAGAGGATTTCTAATCAGAAACAAGGTACTTTGTGTCTAAATCCATATCCGGCTTCCTTTATGCAGCTCAGCTACCCCCCTGGGGGTCTGAACTCTGATTCCCAACATCAAGGGTGGTTTTTCCTAATGCAAAGTCAGCATAATGCCTCCTCTGTTCCATTTTGAGACAATCTGCAGCTATAGGGTTTTCATCTTGGCCAGCAATGACATTTTCAGAGTGCCTTAAATGTTCTGTTTTCATTCCCCAATGCTACCAGGTATTTTTTTTTCTTGTGTCCAAACAACTTCGTTAACATACCCATTCTGTCCTGGGTCCATTCCGCACACATAGGATAATGCACTTTCAATGTGCTTTGGCAGCTGTATTGTCCTGTGCAGAACAGGAAAATCTACTTCTAAAGTGCACTGAAACTGCATTATATATTGTGTGCAGACTAGGCCCAGGTCTTTCCATGTTTTCTCCTGGCCTTTCCTCGGTTTTCCCTGCACTTTCTTTTTTTCTGTTGTGGAATTAATGTTCAAGAACCTGTCCGAAAACCTGCCCTGAAAGGTTGGGTTTGGGTTAGCAATTTTTTTTTGTATGCTGGCATTGAAATGTTGCAGTGCTGAGGGTGCCTGCATTGAAATAAACATTCAGTCCCACTGGGGGGTCTGACAGCAGCTCCTGCAGCCCTGCTTATACAGGAAGCTAACTCAAACTCTCCAGAGATTGTTGGAGGATCTCCCCCCTGTCCTTCCTCAACATTTTTAATGAAAACAGAAATTGTCAATTAGCCAGAAGGGTGCTGCTGCTTTGATCTCTACTAAGTTTGTTCCGGTTAAGTTGACTGTAGAACAAAAAGGCAAAATTGTTAATTCGGAGTCAATCTTTAAGATGATCTTAGGGAGATGGGCAGATTTCTGCAACTCCAGTTCCTTAAAAACTGACCCTTGAGATGTTTGCCAGAACAATGCAGAGGGAAACTGATGAAGATACCCATATAAAGCATAAGCCTCAGTGGGGGAAGAGAGCGGGAGAGGAGAAAGCATTATTCTGACTGCTTTGAATGCTTTGGTCCCTGTCCCTATCCCAGATTAGGCATACTGAAGCCAATGGGGCTACTCTTGTGTAAGGGGATCACACTCTGACCATGTGTTCCAGGGCATGCTTGCATAGTCCATGTGCAAAAAACCCACAAAAAACACTAACCCTACCCCCCCCCCCCAATTCAATCCTTAATATGAAGGAGAACATGGTGGGGTGGGGTGGGAAATGCAAACAAAGTAAGTGTAAACTGATTGCATCGATCCCATGGTCATCAGAACCACCATAAACCCCACAAAAACCCCAAAGGCAGCTGCAGTCTGGAAATGGCTGTGGTTTTCCTTCCCCTGTTCTCCTCATAACATCCATCCTGCAGATACAAATGGGCAGCTGTGTTGGTCTGAAGTAGCACAATAAAATCAGAGTCCAGTAGCACCTTTAAGACTAACATTTATTCTGGGTGTGAGCTGTCTGACTTGAAAGCTCACGCCCTGAATAAATCTTTGTTGGTCTTAAAGGTGCAACTGGACTCTGATTTTATTATCCTGCAGAATAGTTCTGGTGAACTGGAAAACTTGCTTACTATGAGTTGTGTCCTACCCAATCCCTCCTGCAGAATCCCCCTCCTGCATCATTCCCCATCTTCCCAGCTCCTTTTGATCTACGCCAGAGGTCCAGGGGCCTAGATGATCGAAGATCCATATGAGATGGAGGGGTGTAGCGAGGATGGGAACAGAATGACATTGATCCACTGCCATACTACTCCAGTGGGACCTGGTTTTTGGGGAGGCGGGGGAGTGGCCCTGGAAAGAAGTCCTGCTGCCAGTACTTTCAGGATTGTAGAATCTCTGCCATAAAATTAGCCTGAGTTATTAGCCTGAGTTCCTCCATGTCAGTTATATTGCTTGATTGGGCCTGGCGCCTGCTTGCCCCGGCCTTGTAGTTTGTAAGCTATAAAATAGAATAGTGATGTTATGTTAACCTTATCTTGTTGTGGGCTCACAGGGTAGTTGTCACCTCTCTCAAGGCTGGGAGAGTGAGATCCTGTTTATGTAACACATATGTCTTTTCTCTCCTAACCCCCTCCCTTGGGAACTGTCAAGTTTTGGGCGGGAGAAATGTATTGATAAGCTGGGGCAAATCTGGCCTCTGGTCAGATTTGACTTTCAGTCTAATGCGTATAGTGCTAATCAATAAAACTCTTTTCTTTCGAAGAAGTTTTGTTGTGAGTTTCCTGTGCGTCTGACAAGTACCACCCCCCCAAAGGAAAGAGGGAGAGCCTGTCTGATCAGCCCTAACTGATTTGGTGTAGTGGTTAGGAGTGCGGACTTCTAATCTGGCATGCCGGGTTCGATTCTGCACTCCCCCACATACAGCCAGCTGGGTGACCTTGGGCTCACCACGGCACTGATAAAACTGTTCTGGCCGAGCAGTGATATCAGTGCTCTCTCAGCCTCACCCACCTCACAGGGTGTCTGTTGTGGGGAAAGGAAAGGGAAGGCAATCATAAGCCGCTTTGAGACTCCTTCGGGTGGTCAAAAGTGGGGTACGAAAACCCATCTCTTCTTCTCTTCCTAATGTCCCATCTGTCCTGCTGTTTGGAGCCAACCCAATGTTGTGATTCTTAAACTGGTCCAAAGAAAGGGATCATAATACTGTTTAGTTGTTATAATGGATCAACTTATCTATTCAGATTTCTGTTTTCTAGAGTGGCGGGGATGGTTCCTAAACAGGAGCCTCCTCAAATGAAATATGGCTTTTATTCTGAATACACTCCTGCATGAGTTACATGCATCCCCATGGGTTGCAGAACCGCAATAGATCTCACCGTGGGCTGGAGAGTCTTGATCCCGCTTTTAGAGACCTTTTGTTCGCTGCACGAGTCGAGGCGCCAAATGCGCTGAGCATAAACAATCGCATTGACACGGACTTCTGTTTTTAATAATTTTGATTTGTTGGCATTGTTGTTTCGCATTTTGGGGATTTGTATTTTTTTTTAATTCTCTCCCCCCCCCCCGCCCCCTAACAGGTGCTTGGTTTAACAATATTCGTTCCATTTTCAGTTCTGGTAGATTTAATAGCATAGTAGCTAAATGGAGTTTATATAGCTTATCCTGTATATATTTAGAGATAAGAAGTTCATTTAGGGATTAGGGAATGCTTCTTGTATATGCACCATTAAGCATGGCACATCTGCTACTGAGCTGGCAATCAGTGGAATATTGAGAAAAGTTATAAAGAAATCTTTTTGTACATTCCGGCACGCGCACTCGTGGCGAGGGTATTTGCATACAGGAAGAATCAGATCAGAGATTTCCAGCTCAAATCCACAAGGAGACCACAACATTCATAAAGTTTTCAGAGGGAAGAAGCAGGGAGGGAGGGAGCGAGGGTGAGGGAGGGTGAGGGAGGGGTGGGTGAGTGGGTGGGGTGGGGGCAAAAAGGGAAGAAATGATATTTGAACTTTTGCAAGGATCTCTTTCTGTTTGGGAAAAGTGGGTCAGCGAGATGGATAACAGCAACAAGGACTCGACGGGCGCATTCCTAGGAAAAGTCGAGGGTTTCCTTTGTAATGCCGTGACAGGCTGCTTATTCTGTTTTGCAGGCGGTGTGATGAAGCAGAATAATAATAGTGGAAGGGGAAAACAAATAATAGATCAAGGGTTCCTCCCCGCCCTTCCCCGGGTTAGTTCGTATTCAGATGATGAGAAGGGCCCCCCAGCAGCGGCCTTTATAGTCATGCAAAAAAGGACGAGCTGCAGTGGAGTCTTCTGGTCCCGGGATCCCAAGGGCCACCTCTTAGGAGACATTGTGTGGCCGGAACGGAGTTCTAATACCTGAGTACAAAATCCATGCAGAGCGTGGCTTCTGGGAACAGAGGGTCCCAACTGGCTGGGGGGGGGGGTGGAAATGGCCTGGCTTGCTTCTCTGCCTATCACAGCACAGCCGTTTCAGATCACAGGACACTGCAAAAGGAGGTTTTCAGCAACATTATCACCAGGTAATATCGTCTGATCAAGGAACTGTGGAAGGCCATGGAGCAGGACTAGAATCATAGAACCATAGAATCATAGAGTTGGAAGGGGCCATACAGGCCATCTAGTCCAACCCCCTGCTCAATACAGGATCAGCCCTAAGCATCCTAAAGCATCCAAGAAAAGTGTGTATCCAACCTTTGCTTGAAGACTTCCAGTGAGGGGGAGCTCACCACCTCCTTAGGGAGCCTATTCCACTGCTGAACTACTCTGACTGTGAAAAACTTTTTCCTGATATCTAGCCTATATTGTTGTAGTTGAAGTTTAAACCCATTACTGCGTGTCCTCTCCTCTGCAGCCAGCAGAAACAGCATCCAGCCCTCCTCCAAGTGACAACCTTTCAAATACTTAAAGAGGGCTATCATGTCCCCTCTCAACCTCCTAGTAGGGTTGAGTTGCCCAGGTTAAAGGGCTGCCAACCTCCAGGTGAGGCCTGGAGATATTCCTGAATGGCAGCTGATTTCCAGACTACTGAGATCAGTCCTTCTTGGGGAAGGGGGAGGGGGGATGGCTGTTTTGAAAAGTGGGCTCTATTTCATTAGCTTCCCTCCCCTCCCTAAACTCTACCCACTTGCAGCTGCACCCCCAAAACCCCAGGGATTTTTCACCCCAGAGTTAGTGAGATGATACACTACAGGCTCCCCCTCCCCCCTTATAACAGGCCTGCTTTTAGTGGCTCCTTGATTATTTACAGGGAAATCTGTATCTATGTATGTAGTCATAAGGTCAGCCATTGGCCAGCTAGCTGTTCTCCTAACCAATTAATGGAGTGCAATAATGTATTTCTAAAACCTCACTATACGCATCCTTCTTCAAAAGGCACCAAAGGAGGTATACAATAATTAGCAATTTAATAAGCAAAAATCTTCCTATTAGAAGGAAAAGCCATCTAATGCCTGCGATGTGTTATGGCTAAATCAGAACCAAATTAACCTCAAAAACAAATGGTCACCCATTTAAAATGTCATTATTTATTACAAATGTCTTTATTCAATCTGACCCACATCAGCAAAACAACAAAAGAAATTTACTGGCTAGTGTGTGGCTTATATAGATATGTTAAGGGCACTTTCATCTTGAGAAGAGTAGGGCAGTGATTTTAGCTAAACCCCCCTCCCCACCACCACCATTGCAGCCCCTAATTTTAACCAGTGTTCTTCCTGAGAGCCCACCCACTTCCAGGAACAAAATTTGAGGGGCAAAGGTCAGTAGTTTTCCAGTGGGCACTGGAGATCTCCTACAGGTGTTGTTGTTATTTATTAATGTATTAATTAACTTAAGGTAAAGGTAAAAGGTAAAGGTATCCCCTGTGCAAGCACCGAGTCATGTCTGACCCTTGGGGTGACACCCTCTAGCGTTTTCATGGCAGACTCAACACGGGGTGGTTTGCCAGTGCCTTCCCCAGTCATTACCGTTTACAAATTAACTTATTTAATTTATATACCATCCTGGATGACCTTGGGCTCTCCATAGCACTGATAAAGCTGTTCTGACCGAGCAGTAATATTGGGGCTCTCTCAGCCTCACCTCCCTCACAGGGTGTCTGTTGTGGGGAGAGGAAAGGGAAGCTACTTTGAGACACCTGGTAGAGAAAAGCGGCATATAAAAACCAATTCTTCTTCTTCACTGGGTCCTTCAGATTTTGATTGGAGGTGTTTTAATCTATGTCCTGTTAACTATTTTGAGGGTTAAATAAAACATAGGTGATAACACGGATAGAAATCAAAAGTACTAGATAAACATATAGAGAATACCCAAAAGCTAGGGATGCCAGCCTCCAGGTGGATACCTGGGGGTCCCTTTGAATTACAGCTCATCCTCTGGGTGTAACGCTTATCCCCTTGAATTACATCTCATCTTCAGACTATAGAGATAGGTTCCCCTGAAGAAAATGAATATTTTGGAAGATGAGCTCAACCTTGTAGGTTTCTTTTCAGTTCCTGCATATATGTTGCTCAATTAGGATCAGGATGTGTGTGAAGAAGGAACTTCCTTATACATCATTTTCCCAGCATGAAATTGTTCAGGGGGTAATGAAGAAATCAAGGTCGCTGAACTCCAGGTGGGTCTAGCAGCCTCTCAGAATTAGAACCGAGTTCCAGATGACAGAGATCAATTCAATAGGTGAACTGTATGACTATACTCCACTGGACCGTTTATGCACTGGGAACTTCACTGCCCCACCCCCTTATCAGGAGCACAGATAGGGGGTGGATGAGGTGCACTGGGCCAAATGCTCCCCCATGTGGGTGCAGGAAGAGGTGGGGCAACCTGCTGCGACTAAAACTCCAGCCTGCAGCCCAGCATGAAATCTCCAGTGCGTAAACGGTCCTGAGGTCCTGCTTCTCTCTAAACCCCTCTCTCCCCAGGCTTCACCCCCCAAATCTCTAAGTATTTCCCAACCCAGGTGCTCCTGTAGTACTATTTCTGGTTAGAGAAATGGCAAAGGCAGACGGATGAAGTTCCTTCTCCACACCCTGATTCTGCTTGGACACCAGGTATGCGTAAACTGAGGGTGAACCATCACTTGCGTGTTGAAGAACTGTGACCCAGGCCCAACCAGGCCCATAATGTGTGAAAAGATGAGGTCTGCAGTACTGCTCTGGAGTGGGTGCCACAGGATGAGTTAGGCAGGAGAAGAGCTGTTGCAAAGGAATGAAAGGCCCTTAAAAAGCCCAGGGGTGAGAAAGTGGATCTCTTTTTTCCTTTGATAGCAAAGTCTTCTTCTTCACTGTGGCCTGCAGGTCAGACCTCAGCTGTTGCTTTCACTGAATCTGAGGAAATCGACAATGGTTTCTTGTTTCCGTGAGACAAACAACTACGCCAAGACAGACGGGACGTGTTTCGGCAGGGGCAGTTTCCTCTTCTCAACCAGACTGAGGAAAGGATTGAGAACTATTGGTTGACATCAAAGTTACGGGTTGTCTTGTGTGTGCGAGACAAGTGTAGACAAAAAAGCGCCAGATTGGTTTAGCAGACACCAGATTTGCCTTGCCCAACTGGCCAACAGGTTTTTAGGCCCTTTGGTGTAATTAGGGTTGACAACTCTGGGTTGAGAAATCCCTGGAGACTTTGGGGGTGGAGCTGGGAGTGGGTGGGATTTGGGGCGGAGAGCTAACTCAGTTAAGGTGCCCAGATTGTAATACTGGTAAAGCGGGACACCATTGCCCGCTTGCCAGCCCGCCAGCTCGGGCTTCCGTCCCCCCCCCGGTACCTTGGCGGTCGAGAGGCAGCGAGTTACGGGGTAGCTGGTGTGCTTGAGCAGCCTCTGTCGGCGCAAGTCAGGTGGGGGGCCGAGGGCGGGCCTCTGCCCGGCACTCCTGCACAGTTAGTCTTACGGCGAGCAGGAGCTGAGTCGTCTGTGGGGGCGTAGAGGCACATGTGGCATCCAGCCACAGGGCCAGCCAGGGCAGAGTGCCGCTGCTGGTCATCCTGCTGGCCGGGAGGCAGGCAGGGAGGGGGCTCTGGCTGGGCCATGGCGCCACGTGGGGGCTGTGGCAAGAAGCAAGTGGCGGTGGCAGCAAGGAAGGAGGAGGCGGAGAGGTGTCAGAAGCAGGACTTTTGAAGATCCTGATGGGATGCGGGACTTTTCCGTTAAAGGCGGGAGTGTCTTGCCATTATTGGGACACCTGGCCAGCTTAAACTTAGTGTTGTATAATGCTATAGTGTCCCTCCACCAAAGAAGCCATTTTCTCCAGGAGAATTGATCTCTTTTGTCTAGAGATGAGCTGTAATTCCAGGGGATTCCAGGTCCCACCTGGACACTGGCATGCCTATACAATGTAACAAGCTAGGGGTTGTCAACAATTGTATCCCCACAATATCCTCCCATCAGCATATTTTCAAACAAGTGTGTGTGTGTCAGTGCGTTAGATTTAACTGCAGGTGTCACTGTTAGATCTGGAATCAGAGCTTGCTCTTTGATGGTTACTATCATGTAAAGTGTTTTTCCCCTCCCTTCCTCGCAATTTCAGAGCGATGGAAAGGTGGGGAGGAGTATGAAGGAAGGGGCAAAGAAATATAATTAACCCTTTCTGTGTATAGGTGTGTGCATGCATGATATATATACATGAAAACCTTAGATGCTTTTTCGGTGCTTTTCAACTCAACATTTCCGGGTCAGAGATGGGGAGAGTCTGGGTAACTTGATCTTACTTGGAGGCTGAAAGTATTTCAACATACTTTTCTGCATAGGGCCTGGCACCTAAGACACCCTGGTCTCTTTATGAACTGATAGTAGAGGAAAGATTAAGGATGAGGAAATTCCAAAATGTAAATATGTTGCTGGGTCACAGGTCTA
Source organism: Paroedura picta (assembly GCF_049243985.1). Taxonomy (NCBI): domain Eukaryota; kingdom Metazoa; phylum Chordata; class Lepidosauria; order Squamata; family Gekkonidae; genus Paroedura; species Paroedura picta. The sequence goes on from NC_135370.1 coordinate 162,821,605, forward strand.
GTTTGTGAATTCTGTATAAATCCCTTTCTGTTTTGAAAAACCTCATTTTTCAGCAAACACCCAACAGATGTTTGTATTTTATTATGTTCTTTCAAAAGGTGGTGGTGGTGGAGAACCTATAGAATGAACAAACTGGGATGGCATGAAAATCCCAATGGGGGCAAAAATGTAGAATGGCTTGTGATCAATACCAATTTAAGGTTTTGGTACCCATCCCAAGCTTCCAGAAAGAAGCCGGGTGGCCATCTAAATAAGTAAGCACTTCCCTTGAAGCCACAAGAGTCAAATGGCACGCCAAATTATTTTCTTAAATTTGTTTTATGGATCTGAGACATAAGCAAAGAATTAAACAATTTGGCAGGGAAAAGAAATGCAAGGTGTAGGAAGCAATTAAAAAAACACTCTTAGTGACAATTTCAAAAAAATGCAGTGAAACTCCTATTTTAGTACGTGAGGAATTTATAATAGAAATGCAAGGGGGGGGGGCGGGCGATGAATGAATGAACTAAATAAAATATCCTCATTAAGAGTTGCTTTCGTCCCTGCTTCTACTCTCCCATCACACACTCACCGAGAAATATGTATACACAGATGCATTCTCATAGAACTACTAGTGTGATGTGTGACAGGACTGACATTTGTGAACTGTTTTTGTTTCCTGTTGATGGCGCTACTTCTAGTATACTTATGAGGTTTAAAGAAACCCTATCTTGAGTCTTAACCAGTTTTTATCATTTCTTCTGCGGTTCTAAGGATTTTTTTTTTTAAAGGTAGTCTGTTTACAAAGCCGTGTTCCTTGCATCTTTTTTAGAAGTCCTGGCTCTGGGAGGTATATTTCACCAGACATAAGAATGCTCCTTTCATTCCAAGTGAACTATGGAATAGACATTCTGTGGGTACATTGCAATAGAGCCACTCTGAATAATTGTTCTGTGCCCTTCTAGTTGAATACGGAAGGTATTGGAGGACCGTTTTCCTTCTTGTCTCTTCCACCCCTTCACTTTCTTTCTTTTTTAATTGTACGAAAACGAGGGGAAAAAATATTTCGAGGGGTGGAGGGGGCCAAAGGGGATTGAAAAAGCAGACCAATAAAATTTTGAATCAAAATGGCCCATGTACGGTGACCGTAGGGTAAATGCAAATCTCTGTTTTCAAACACAGCCTCGTGAATTCTTATTAGGGGGTTCGTGACTTTGCCTTGGAGCACGTCATTCCATATTTATAAGTGTCGAAGGAAATAGGCTCCTTCCTCATTCAGGTGTGTTCAGCTAAACGCTGCCCCTTTAATCTTAAAGAACGGCTCATCTGGTACGTTTTCTTCAATTCCCAAATTGTTAAGGGAATACAAGATAAAAGATGCAGGCACAAAGAGAGAGGAGAGAGAGAGAGAGAGAGAGAGAGAGAGAAGGAGACGGCAATTCTCCACAAAGATCTTTTTAGTGTCAACTTAAATGCACACAAATAGCAGATGATGATCTGTTTTATTGGGCTAACATTTATCCAGTAATATCCACACACTTTTAAAGCCATTGAGACCTTCTCTTCAGGTGTTCATTTGAATAGAAATAGCTGAACGAGTGTTTTTATAATTGATCCCCTGAGTACAGAATGTCTAGTGCAGCATAACCAACATTTCTTTCCCCCCATTGCTGATTTTTACCCCCCCAAATTGCTACTCTGCAAAATTAGGAAATTTTTGGTACACTTTTGATAAGAAAATTAACCTCCCAAATGCCAAAATCCCTTATTGTGACTTATTGAACTATGTGGTCTCGAAAGAGTCTTAAAAAAAAAAATCTTGGACTTCTGATAACAATACAGAAACAACACTTAATTTTCTTCTGAAATCACTAAAAATAATAACAAGAAAGCAAGTAAAAGGGGCTCCAATGCTGGACAGCTATGACTTTTAGAAATATTTATTTCAGTATCATTGTGATGGTCTACGGAGGAGTGTTCACATTGGGAAAATCCTCAGACATCTTTGCTTCAAATAATGAGAGGGAAAGTTTATAGTCCCCTTGTGTTTAGATCAAAGGGTGTTATAGCACCAATTTGAGTAATAATTACCCCTATTGTTGTTGTTTAAAGACAACCCTTATCTTCTTTTATCTGTGATATAAATCAGCAAGTCTGAATTTTCGAGCCGAACTTCCGTGTGTGCGTGGTATTACCTTCCAATCTGTTAAACCGATGCTGAAAAACAAGCACCTCGTGTTTCCTTCCTTCCTTTTAAATAACGGATTCCATCATTCTGAGGAAGGAGAATCAAAAGTTGAACAGCAGCTTTTATGAACAGCCATCCCTTTGAAAGGCGAGGCAGTTGCTGGCGGATGCTCGAATCGCCCTCTTAGCGGAAGGCTCACCTGAATAGCATTTTAAAAGTAACAGAGGGAAATATGATAATGAGCATGTGATAGAAACCAGTTAACATTTGCGTGCCATAGTAAACGCTCAAGTATAAAGAAAATACTAGCCAGCCGCTAAAGAGATCCTCTTGTGTTCATGATACAAGCACTACAAACACCAGTTCTGTCAAACTATCGTCAAGTAGAAGATTCATCTTTAATTTAATCCCCGCCGAGTTGAGTCTCATTTTTATTTGTGACTGTGCAAAGAGAAATTGCACTACTCTCTTGCTTGCCTTGAACTTCACCCCTCGCCTTTCTCTCTCCGCACAAAAGCTTTTCTTTTCCTCTGTCCCCCTTGTGCGAGATTATTCAGATCAACCTTCACAAGGTTCCACGGATGCGTTTGGCAGAAAGAAAGAAATGATTCATTCTTTCCCCTGTCCACCTCACATCAGCATGTTACTTGTGTACAGGGCTGGATTAATGGACACCCCCTCCACCCCCATTACCCCTATATTCAGGAAGCCTCTGCACTTTGGTGACCCCTGGGCCACAACCTTCTAGCATTCACACAAGCACACAGCAGCAACTGCCTTTCTCCTGCCTCGGTAATTCTGTGTTTGAAACCTGAAGTGAGTTATGTCTCTCTTAGCTGTTATTATTATGATTTTTAACTACTGCAAAGGTAGTTTTGAAGGTGAGTAGCCAGGGCGTAGTGGCACTTTTGTAGCCGGAGAGGTGCCTTGGCATCATTGAGGCTGTTTCATCTCATCCCCCGTGAGCGTATGCAATTATTCTGCAGCTGTACATGTGCTTTTGACCAGGTCGGCACATTAATGCTGCTTCCACACATGTTTCTCCCTGCCTCCCCCCCCCCCAATGGAGAGCAATGCTCCTCTGCGTTTAAAGAAACATTCACGCACTATCATGCTCATTCTGAGCCCAACTTGTGGGGCTTTTCCATTTAAGCAGGATCAGATATAAACCTGCTTTAATCTGGGTTATGGCTCCATCGGGCGCCTCCATCCACAACCGATATGAGATTTAAAAACAGAGGTGAATTCTGACTTCAAAATGGTGGAGTTAAGCTCTGCATGCCCCTTAAAGAGCCACAGAGAAGATTTACAACAGGGAAGAATATTTGTCTGTCTCTCATTGGTTGGGTTCCCCCCCTCCCCTTCCCGGATGCAAGGGGTTTTGAATACAGGGAAGGACTCCAAATTGGCTTCCTCCATTATCTTTCACCTGCAGTCTGAAGAGGACCAGAACGTTCTACTACGGCCTTGGTTTCCTTCCACAGGAAGGCATGAAAAGTGCCTGCACTGTGGCAGCAACAGCAGCAAGTGATGTGGAAGCAGGAGGGAACGGGCTCCCACTAGTGTTGCCCCCATCTCCTCTGCCTTTGCCACTCCCGTACCAAGTGAGTAATGTGATTTTGCAAACAGAGCCAACAACCTCTGCCAAGGGTGGTTTAACAAGAAGAGAAGGACATTGAGAAGAAGGCTGCTGGTGGCTTTGTCCCCACATGCTGGCCATAAGGAGAAAAGGGTGTGCATGCACCTGAGATTCCTTTTGAACGACTGCTTCAGTCCTTGAGTCATCACACAGTGAACATAATGGCAACGCCACATGTCAAGAAGCCCTGAATGAGGAATGCCTTTAAAAAAAATAACCTTTAATTAAAACAACAGCTAAAACATCTTGCGCATCAGTCCCTAAGCCTGGCTCTAGAACAGAGGTCTCTAACCTTATTGAACTTAAGGGCACTTTTGGAATTTTAGAGCACAGGGAGTGGACATCCCCACAAAATGGCTGCCGAGGGAGCCGCCACAACAAGTTACGAAGTTGAAAGACAGTCCTTGTACAACAGAGCAAGGTTTTTTGCCATCAGCTCTGCCTCTTATTTACTGAAGGTCCCCCTGCTACAATAACTGTGGCTCGCCAGATGTCCGTGGACTACAGTTCCCATGAGCCCCTGCTAGCATGTGCTTTCAACCCTTTAAAGCAGGGGTAGTCAACCTGTGGTCCTCCAGATGTTCATGGACTACAATTCCCATGAGCCCCCGCCAGCAAACGTGGCAGAGGCTCATGGGAATAGTAGTCCATGGACATCTGGAGGACCACAGGTTGACTACCCCTGCTTTAAAGCACATGCTGACAGGGGTTTATGGGAATTGGAGTCCATGGACGTCTGAAGAGCCACAGTTTGGCCACCCTTGACCTAGATAGACAAGAACTGCAGGACTGGTAGGGTCATGGTGAATGCGAGAAGTCAAATCACCAGAGGAAACCAGAGCAAAGGGAAGAGAGCAAAGAGCAAGTGGGAAACTTTGAAGCCCAGAATCTGTCTTCTGTTTTGGGCTGTTTTCATAAACATTTTATAGTCAAGAATTTGTCAATGGCAAGTGCTGTTGATGAGGGATTTTACTTTTTTAAAAAGAGAGAGTTCCGTTTTAAAATGTTGGGTCTCCCTCCGTACTATAGGCAACAAAGATGGTGAGGGGTTTGGAGACCAAGGCATATGAAGAAAGGTTGGGGAGCTTGGTCTCTTTAGCCTGGAGTGGAGATGACTGAGAGGGGAACTGATAACCATCTTCAAGTATTGGTTTGGTGTAGTGGTTAGGAGTGCGGACTTCTAATCTGGCATGCCAGGTTCGATTCTGCGCTCCCCCACATGCAGCCAGCTGGGTGACCTTGGGCTCCCCACAGCACTGATAAAACTGTTCTGGCCGAGCGATGATATCAGGGCTCTCTCAGCCTCACCCACCCCACAGGGTGTCTGTTGTGGGGAGAGGAATGGGAAGGCGACTGTAAGCCGCTTTGAGCCTCCTTTGGGTAGGGAAAAGTGGCATATAAGAACCAACTCTTCTTCTTCTTCTTCTTCTTCTTCTTCTTCTTCTTCTTCTTCTTCTTCTTCTTCTTCTTCTTCTTCTTCTTCTTCTTCTTCTATTTAAAAGGGTGCCATATGGAGGATGGAGCAGAATTGTTCTCTATTGCCCCAGAGGGATAGACCAGAACGAATGGGATGAAATTAATTCAAAAGAAATTCCATCTAAACATCTGAAAGAAGTTCCTGACAGTCAGAGTGGTTTCTCAGTGGAACAGGCTTCCTCGGGAGGTGGTGGGTTCTCCATCTTTGGAGATTTTTAAACAGAGGCTGGATCGCCATCTAACGGAGAGGCTGATTCTGTGAAGGCTCAAGGGGGTGGCAGGTGACAATGGATGAGCGATAGGGCTGTAAGTGTCCTGCATAGCGCAGGGGGTTGCACTAGATGGTCCACGAGGTCCCTTCTATGATTCTAAGAAGTGCAAAACCAGGTTAGTGTGGCTTGTGAAAAAGGCCTTGTCAGCAGCTTGCTTTCTGTCAGTAACTCTGGAGTTTCATTTTACGGAATGGCAACACCTAAATCCCCCAGAATTCCAAGCTCTGCAAGCCTCTTTGACGCGTGAGCCCAAAGTAGGCTAGAAACTGTAGCTTCCGGAGACAGCGCATGTGGCTCACAGTTGGAATGTGTGTTGGCTGGGACGCCAGACTTCCCTTGGCACTGCACCAGTGCTGGCTCCGTATTTTCCCCATGAATTTACAACGCTAATTGAAATCCTTGTTATTTTTTTTTTTATTTCCTCCCCCCCCAAAAAAAAAAAACCCTCCAACGAATGCAGGTGTGCGGTAGCCCACAGGAACCTGTAGGGTCATACAGATTAAGCTGTGTGCTTAAAAAAAAAATCTATTGTGGCAGTCTTTCATTGGCTGAAAACAGACCGAGCGCCTGTCGACTCAAAGTTCAATGTGGCTGAACTGAAATGTGGGGAACGGTCGGCCCCCAAGTGCCTCCCAAGCTTTGAAACTGAGGCTAAAGAGATCCGCCTGGCTCATTCCTGTCATTGTTTCAGGTGTGTGCAGTCCTTTCCATTTTACGCTGTGGAAAAATGGAGCCAATTCTCCGCTCGGTAGGGCCCTTAATGGTTGCCGGCACAGCACCTCACGCGCACGCACGGTCTTGTTTGCGAGATGGAGTAGTGAATAGACGAGGAACGCGTTTTAGTTAAAATAGCTTTAGACTTTCTTCCTTGCCAAATGATCTTTGAATCATACTCAAGGGGGGGGGGGGAGGGAAACATTTATAGGAACTGCCTCCTTTGGATTATAGGAACTGGCGGTGAAAAGGAAAGTATATTCTGTGAGGAAACAGGGTGATGTTTCCAAAGGGAACTTTTTAACTCTCTCCGACACTAGGCTTAATTTGGGTACAAAGCAGGTTTTTAGATCTTATTTCTAGAACCAGGGGCTTAGACCAGGGGTAGTCAAACTGCGGCCCTCCAGATGTCCATGGACCACAATTCCCAGAAGCCCCTGCCAGCGAATGCTGGCAGGGGCTTCTGGGAATTGTAGTCCATGGACATCTGGAGGGCCGCAGTTTGACTACCCCTGGCTTAGACTGTTGATCGGGTTGCTATCACTACCCTTGTTCATTTTTAACTGTACAGGCAAAGTAATATTCATGCTATTACTTCCACCAGGATTGCTTGCCAGTTCTGGGTTGGGAAATATCTGGAGATTTTGGGGGCAGAGCCAAGAGAGGGCAGGGTTTGGGGAGGGGAGGGATTTCAGCAGTGTGCAATGTCAGAGAGCCCGTCCCCCAGAGCAGCCATTTTCTCCAGGGGAACTGATTTTTATTGTCTGCCAATCAGGGGTAATAGCAGGCCCTAATTGGAGGCTGGAAACCATCAGTATTAGCCAACAGTATTAGCCAAAGTCAGTATTAGCCAACAGTATTAGCCAAAACTGTAGTGCTTTCAGCCTTCTTCCTTGCCTTGGTTGAAGAGCAAGATTTGAATTCAGTTGCACCTTAAAGAACAACAAGTTTACCCCATATAAGTTTTCAAGAGTCAAAATTCCCTTTGTTAGATCCAGGGAGCCTGGAGGGGTGACACCAAATCGCTTTCTGTTCACATGTAGTGCCCTCTAAGTCAGGAAGTTGAGGACTACCTGAGTTGAAAATGTGTTCCAAGCAGCAAACATGTGCTATTTCTGAGGAAACGTATCCTGCCCAAAGTCATAGGATACCCCTGAGGCCTCTATAATCTGATTTGTATTTTATGTGAGGTGCCTATAGAGTCAGAAGCAGTGTCTTTCTCTCTTTCTGAGCTGCTGGTGTCTCATGTGAAACAAAAAGGTGCTCGGGAGGCCTCTAAAAGAGGCATATAGTGTTCTGTCACTTAGAATAGTAGGGCTGGTTCTGCACTTTGTTTTTTCCATTGTTGATCCTGCTGAATTCAAGATTGAGTTGAACCTGGGTCTTCCTCCTCCTATCCCCCCCACCTGAATTGAAACAGAAAATGTTCTGCCCTTGATTGGGGAAGCTCAGTGCAGGGACTGGAGACAAGTGCAGCAGGAGTCTCTTTCTTTCTTTTCCTGAATGGGGGGTGCGGGGAGAGAGGATTGGAGATGGCAGCATAGGGGTAAATAAATCCACAAGGCAAATCTCTGCTGAGAGAAGTGTGGGCTTCTGGAGCACAGTTACTTTAAAACAGGGAACGAAGCCTTGCAACTGGGAACCAGAAAGTCTTAGAACTGACGTCCTGGCCAATCAGGGCAGACTGATTTTCTACGTCAGCAATGGATGCACGGATCAGGAAGTTAATTAGCATAAAGCAGATGGCGTTTTTTTCAAATATTGTGACATATCAACTCCTGTATATCGTGTGGAATAGGGTCACTGCGGATCAATCATGCATGTTGCAGAGTAAAAATATAAGTGCCCAAAATCAAAATGGAAATTGAATTCAGTGCAGACAGGAGGGATTTATTCGAGCTGCGAGTGGATAAAAAGCTGAAAAACCACAAATCAGTAGGGAAACTGCAGGGAGAAGCAGGACTTTTGCTAAAGGGGACTTACTTCCAAGTAGACATATTGTAAGGATATACTGCATGTGATGGAGATGAAGCTTACCCTAAATGTACAATGAAATGTTAACACACACACAATTGGACATAGCCGCAACTTATATCCATGCATAAGATGAAAGATACCCTAGCATTGGAAAAAAATAACACTGTAACACGTGATTAAGTGCTGTGAGGTGCTCCTGATTTAATTGTGGTGGTCAACCCCCTAGCTAGGGCAGGGAATCCCCTGCCCTGAGTTCCCATTGTCATAGAGTTTCTGGCGATGCCTAGAGTTACCCATTGCCACTTCCGGGTTGTACTCGGAAACGATGTCATCACACTTGTGGCTCCACCCCTTGCATCCCCTCACCCTCCCGCCAGTTTCCGGGCTTGGCCTTGCAACCACCATTTTGGTTCTACCCGCTGCTGAGTGTAGAAGAGGAATAATTGTGCGGTGCAAAAAGGTCCTTATGTGGAACCAGCCCTTGCGATTATGCCCAGTGCTAACAGGAAGATTTAATTCTCCCCACCATTTCCTAGACAAGAGGCACTGGGCTCCTCTTTCCAAAATATAAACTTTTCTTTTTTGGAGCAACCAGATTGAGCAGAAAGAAGGCCTGCTGAGCTGGAGGGGGAGGTGGGGGATAGCCATATTTGATATTTTCTGCTGATTGAGCTGTCTAGTTGACTGGAAAGGGCTGACAGCAGAAAAAGCCCTGGTCTGAGCAGAGCAGCTCCCAGGCCAGCTGGCGAGGGTATGGGCCTGAGCCAGGTAATTATCGCTTGGTGCAGAGGTCGGGAGCCTCCGAGAGGCTGATGTACTAATGAAACACAAATGGGACATCTGTGTTCAGGAGTTCAGCAAAGCAGAGAGGACACAACTTTGCCAAGGGTCTCAGCACTCCGCAGAGCAAAAACACTTGCCACTTAAGCCAAGGCAAGGAAAAAGCTTTGGAGAAATAAACATTTCCTGAAAAGGCAAGGGCTGTCGTTGTTTTGTTTTTGCCTCCTATTTTATTTCCTTAATGCTTGCTAAGTGTTGATCCACTCTTCGGTGTTTGTGAAAAAGAGAAAGGGGGTATACTCCTATGGGCCCTAATGGGTCAAGGCAAAGACTGGAGCTGTAGATACCAGAACTGCACATTTAAGGAGGTAAAGTATGAAATATAAATCGGAAAAATATCACCTCCTTTGTTGCGATTCCGGCAAGACCAGAAACTTGTGCGTTACGAGAATAACACTAGTGGGAGAATCTTTTTTCTGAGAAAAATGGCTGCGTGCGTTACCGAGACCTGCCGCTATTAATTGCAGCGCTTTTCAATAGTGCTCCGAATTAGCTACATTGGCGGTTGTGCGGAATGGCCCTTGAAGATGGTTATCAGATCCCCTCTCAGTCACCTCCTTTCCAGGCTAAACGGACCAAGCTCCCCAACCTTTCCTCATACGTCTTGGTCTCCAAAACCCATCACCATCTTTGTTGCCCTCGTCTGGACGCACTCCAGTGCGTCTCCATCCCTCTTCAACTGTGGTGCCCAGAACTGAGCACAGTACTCCCAAGTGAGGCTGAACCAGAGTAGAGTAAAGCAGTACTCAGTTTGATACAGCCCAAAATCCCATTTGCCTATTTAGCCACCGAATCACACTCCTGACTCATGTTCAATGTATGGTCTACTAAGACTCCTAGATCCTTTTCACACATACTACTGCCAAGACAAGTCTCCCCCATCCTATATTGGTGTAAATGTTTTCTCCTACCTAAATGCAGAAATACATACACAAAATGTAAGGCTTGAGGACATTCTATTTCACAGTATCCAAAGAAGTGAGCATGCACATGAATCTTTATGCCTTGAATAAAATCTTGGTGGTCTTAAAGTTGCCCCTTGACTCAAAGGTTGTTCTGCTGCTCCAGACCCCACAGCTACCCACCTGAATCTGTTGATGTGAGCCACTTTGGGAGCCAGTCACCTGAGAAGAAGGATTATAAATGTAACAAAATAAATAATTGTGATACTTAGCACTTAGTGTATTAGAGGATTTGAGGTATTATGCATATACCCTGTCAGTAATCCTGACAAGAAGAGCCAGGTAAGTATTAGTATTGCCACACTGGGGAAGGAAATGGGACAGAGACTGAAAGATAATAGTTTGTCTTAGGCTAATGAGTCTCTCATAGCAAACTTCCCCCAGATTGAACCATGGAACCATAGATTTGGATGGGGGCCCTACAGGCCTTCTAGTCCAACCCCCTGCTCAATGCAGGATCAGGCTAATGCAGTGGTGGCTAAACTGTGGCTCTCCAGATGTCCATGGAATACAGTTCTGATGAATCCATCTAGTGCATGGATGGCCCCTGGCCCAAAGCATCTCTGACAAACATTTGTCCAGCTGGTGCGTGAAGACTGCCCAGGTAGGGGAGCTCACAACCACCATAGGCAGCTGATTCCACTGCAGAACTACTCTTCCTTAAAAAGATAAATAAATCTAAATAAATAAATAAATAATTGTCCCTATAATTCTCCTACAAATGGACCTTGAGCTTGTTTGGAGGTTCTAGCAGGGGGAGCGCAGCTATCGTATACCCTTGACTGAAGAACGGTACACTCCTTCTATCTGGGATGGTTGCCCTCTTCCACCGAGCGTGCAGCTTCGGGAGGGATGCACATGGAGCGGTGAGGGAGGTAGGGGACACCCGCCTAGCCAGCCAGATCAACCAAATCAACCCTGGTGATCAATGGGGTGACAGATGTTGCAACCAGATCTCCCTCACATCCCTATAATTCAAATTCATATTTTACATTGAGAGTTTCTGATTCTAAACAGAGTTTTGGGCATTCTGACATAGGAATGGGCATTCTTATATAGGAATTCCGGTATGTAGCCATGTTGAGATGAAGCAACAGAACAAATTTGGAATCCAGCAGCACCTTAAAGACTAACCAAGGTTAATTCTGGGTATGAGCTTTCATGTACATGAAAGCTTACACCCAGAATTAAATCCTATGCAGAGTTACATCCTTGACTTCACTGTTAGCCACTGTGGATAAGTGACACTACACTGGAGTGAAAGGTTTAAACCTCTTTTCCCTGCAAGGTGACCTTGGTCTAAACCAGGCACCTAGCTGAAAATTAGCTATGATGATTGGGGACCCATGATCTCTGTCTCAGCTAATTTGACCCTCAATGTTCCTGGGAGTCCTCAGTGGCCTTCCCTCCAGTAATCCTGAGAAATTCTGGCACCAAAGTCCAGCACAGAACTCCTTTATCTACAGCCTACATGTGATTATTTTTTAAAACTGATTGGCTAAATTTTCCTAAAAGAAGCTGTACTATTTGTGAACACTTTTTGCCCTGTCAAAAGTGAATATTTCACAGTGTCAAAGCAGCTCAGAAAATGGCTATGTTGTTTTTGAAAGGTGACACAATTTGTTACTCCTGATTTAATTGGGGAAATTAATGTTTTAATTGGAGACTTACTGAGAGGGAGTAACTTCAGGATCTCCACCAGTGTTTATGGGAAAGTTCTCTTAGAGAAAATCTAAATAAACCAGTCAGATGTAAACTGGGAGTGTTTTTTTTTAATTACATAAAGAGGTATAAACAAGCACAGAAAACCACATAAAACATAAACACAAGATTATGTAAGGAAAACAAGGAGTGACAAGGGATAGCAGTTTGGGGAAACAGGCACCAGTTACCGTCATGATATTGAGAGAGGTCAGCAGTAAAATGGCCAGGGCTTCGTCGAAATAAGGAGAAGGAAGACCTACACACAATTAGGGCTGTGTGCAAGGTGCCCAGAACACACACACAAACATGGAAGAGGAAGTCATGCCATCACTCAAGTAGGGATGTGTGCAGAGTTCCAGAACACACAAACAGCTGGGTATTATATTTGTATACGGTAAAATGCTACCCTGGGCTATGCTGACATTCTAGCCCCTAAAACAATGAGTTGATGAAATTTCCTGTGTTAGACAATGATTATACGAGATGTGATGGTTTTGTCTGGGTAACCATATAGTTTGGGAGAAATATTGATGGGTTCCCATGAAGGATGATTGTTCAGCCTAAAGAGAACTATAGTTGTTAATGCATTTTTACAATTTCTTTACTGAACAAGGAACTATCAAGGGGGGTGGTGGCGGCAAGGTGTTTAAAATTGCTAATGTAGGTATGTGGATGTGAGGAAAAGGAGCAATTGAGAAATTGACAGATTAGTTACCAGTTCTTGGAGAGCCTAGTGTCCTAAATAGGGATCTCTGCTAGAGTGAGGAGGAATCCATTAGTCAGTCAGCCCCTTTCCCCCCACAGAATCTAAAGTTTCCAAGTGTGCCCTGGGGACTGGCATCTGGGTGGCATCAATGTTTTATGTCCTGAGTGAGGACAGACTGCATTTTTATATTTCAGGTACATCTGACATCTCTTTCAATATCAATTTTTGCCAGGCAGTGTGCTGCAGATTACTATTTAGTGTGATATTAAGGAAGAGTGTTTTTGGATATCTGTCTATAAACTACCCCTCAGTTTGAGGAGGGGTCTGGCTGCTAACACATTCAGTAGTATCACCTAACCCTCTACTCACTGTGTTCGGGCATCATGAAAACAAGGACATTTGTATCTACATGGACTAGAAAGTCTTCTTGGATCTTTGCTTTTGTTGTAAACTCAAGCATGAGCATTGGCTAAGAACACATTTTTTCAGCCTATGTTAACTTGCCAACTATACTCCTCCCTGGAACAGAAAGACTTGGCCCCTGGCATGTATGTACTAGATCAAACTATTGTTCCCAGATGTGAGAACAAGTAAAGTATTTGCAGTCCTGCCTAGAACACATGGTGAATCTATTTGCATTTGGGAATGAAATTGGCAAAATGAGAAACTTGGAATTGATAGACAAGTTATGAAATCCATACTTCAGTGCTGAGACAACTGGAGAAAGCCCCTCTCTCCTGGAAGTTAATTTGTTTTTGTTGGTGAGTTCAGTGGATGACCTATGTGGAGTGGGACAGTCACAGGAATGCAGTGTGAGAATCTAAGCATGCAGAGCTTTTGCACCAAATTTAGAATGGATCTCTCAGATGCAAAACCTCCTGAAATGAACAAATCATCCTTGCACACATCTTGACTCAAGAAGAAGAAGAAAGGATCATTGCAGGCAGGCTTAGTTCAGTTGTTCAAACACGTTATGTGTGAAGACTGCAGTATCGCTTGGTGGAATGCTTTGTGTAGAAAAAAAATCTTGTATTGTCTATGCTAAGGGATGGTTTCTTGCCACTGGACATATTGGTAGCTTGGCTTATACACAACTTCAAAATCTACTCTTAAAAGAAAACGCCATTGCATTTTGGTTTTTTAATGTCTGTAATAAAAATAAAATTTAAAAGCAAAAAAACTTTGTGTGTAAAGGTTCATTCTCCTTCCTGGCAGATGCTAGTCCAAGAGAAAATGCCAGCTGGCCTCCGGAGTGCCTTTAGCTCTCAAGGTCTCATGTGGCAACAAGTCGGATAGTAATTCTGCAGTGATTCATGCCCGACAAGAGCAAACCACCTCGAAGAGAGACATGCCAGTCTCGTTCAGGATGCAAATTGTTTGTTTCTGAAGAAAGGGCATGTGGGCCGTGCTGCTAGGGTTGGAGTCGCCAGCTCTCATGCGTTCCAGACTCTGGGCCAGTACAGAAGGCCAGGAATGATCTTGGCTGGTTTCTGAAGAGCTGCTGAAAGCACAGACAACAAAGACATACATCATGGCTGGGTAGCAGTTCTGTACTAGGTATACTTCAACAGAAAGATTAGGTTTAATTGGAAGTATTTTTGTGATGCCTGGAACCGGTCAGTCTTACTGAAATCCCAACTGGGTTTTCTTGGGCTGTCTTATGTTGGAGAGGCAATGGACCCTATCCAGATAATTAGGCATTTTAAATCCCATTTGAACACCAAGCCATTTCCTTCTATTGCAAATAAGTAGGCAAAGAGATAAATTCTTGAGGCTTAAATGATCCACTAGCAAACATCTTTCTAAGGAAGTCTGTAGAAGGGGTTTCCAGTTTGGTGTTCTCAGGCACCATGGCATCAGTATAGAAGAAGAAGAAGAAGAAGAAGAAGAAGAAGAGTTGGTTCTTTTATGCCACTTTTTGCTACCCGAAGGAGTCTCAAAGTGGCTTACCTTCATCTTCCCTTTCCTCTCCCCATAACAGACACCCTGTGGGGTGGGTGAGGCTCAGAGAGCCCTGATATTACTGCTCAGTCAGAACAGCTTTATTAGTGCTGTAGTGAGCCCAAGGTCACCCAGCTGGCTGCATGTGGGGGAGCGCAGATTCAATCCTGGCTCTCCAGATTAGAAGTCCGCATTCCTAAACACTCCTAACCAAGCCAGGTTTGATTCCCTGCTTCTCCATATGCAGCTAGCTGATTGGGTGGATGCAGATGTATTATACCCTTTTGAGGCCCCACTTGCAAACCTCAAGGAATATTTCCAACCCAGGGGTAGCCAACCTCCAGGTGAGGCCTGGAGATCTCCTGGAATTACTGCTAATCTCCAAACCCAGTAAGTGTTCAGAGAATGGTGGAAAAGAGACATGCATGGCTTGGCTGTGTCTTCCCTCCACAAGCGAGGCTGTCCACAGCAGTACAGTAAGTGAGCAGGGGCTTTTCTATGGCCTCCCGGTCAGCCAACAGTTAGGCAGAAAGCATGCCAACAGACTCCCCTGCATTGCTCTCAGAAAAGCAGATTCGATAACTACATCAATTAATAATATCAATTAATAATAACAGCAATAACAGCAACATCACTAATAACTGAACCGATTAACATATCAACTGCAACCCTGCAGATTAGTCAATGCAAGATTTCCCCATAGTGTACATGGTGGACATATCTGGGGGGGGGAGGTTCTGGGGTTCAGTAACTTTCGATTCAATTGGCCTCAACTAAATGGCTGGTGGAAAAGCTCTGTTTTGCAAGCTCTGCAGAACTGTGATAGCTCCAGCAGGACCCTGATCTCTTCTGGGAGCTCATTCCACCAGGTTGGGACAGAGAAGGATCTGGCCCTGGTTGAGGCCAAACGTCCTCACCAGCGGGTTGGAGTTGGCTGAGCATAGTGCTCTTTGAGGTGCGTTTATGAACAAATGCATCTGGCAAGTCTGCTAAGCTGACACATGGGAGGCCCCTACCCCAAATTATAGGTCCTCCACATAGAGAAGACACTGCAGGAATGCAGTGCTGGCTGCGGAAGGAAGAACACCTGTATCCAAAGCATTCTCACACATCATCTGCTACCAGATTCTCACCCAGAGTTGCTGCAGATTCATGCTGGGGCTTCTACATGCCAAGTAAATGTTCTACCACTGAGCCATAGTCCCGGCCTCCAGAACAGCTGCAGCAGTGAAGATGGCACTTGCTCTACCTTGCAAGGAAGCCCAGGGAATTCCATGGCAGTAGACTGAGAACACTGTATCAAAATTCAACAGGTATTTTGGAAGCCCCACAGTACGAAATACCCTTTGACCAAAGGAAATGGATGTTTCAAGATGGTCCCTTGAACCTTCTACCACTTGGAGGAAGAGGGAATGTAATACAATATAGATTTTATCCCCTCCTCCCCTAAAAGAAATTTTTAATGTGGACAGGGAATCTACTTGGCCCACTCTTCTGCCACTGACTTTTAGGGCCATTTCGCACGGCTTAAAAATAGCACAATGGTTGCTAATTGAAAACGCTACTAATTTGGCATTACCCACGACGTCGTAGACAATCTGCAACACTCCTGAAACCGATCAGCAAAAAGCGCTTCGTTTTAGCGCTTTCAGGGGAATCCAGAAAAGTGGATTCACCCTCCGGATAGCGATACACTCCTGCAACCAATCTGCAACACTAGCGCTAAAGACCTGTGCGTTACCATTGTTGCGGGTTCTTCAAAGTCCCTCCTCCTGAGCCTGTCCTCCAAACTTCCGGCGAAGCGATCGCCATTTTTTTTTCTCGGAGCGAGCGGGGATAAACGCACCGGCGAGCCTCTTTCTGTTTAGAGGCTTCCCTGGCTTCAGTCCTTCACCTTTAGTCACTAAGCACAAACCACATAAAAGCCCGTTTGCTGAAATAAAGTCCCTTTATTTTTTACACATTAATTCAGCCCAAAATCGGGGCTGTGAGAGGGGGGGGGATTTTTTTTTATCACTCGAGGCAGCGTGCCAACGATCATACAATCAAACGACAGCTCACATTAGGCAGCTGGATGGGTCTCTCCGTTGCAAGGAATCTACCTAGATTCGTTGCTATGGGTCTGTTTTTTTTTAAAAAAAACCTTTCTTAAAGGGAAAGGGGCTGTTTGGGAGCATGCTAACGGCTGCCCATTGGCTGCTTGACGGCCAGGGGCGGGACGAGCTTGGCAATAGCGCTTCCTTTCTAGCGATTTCTGCCGAGACCGGAAGCCTGTGGGAAACGCTAAAAAACGCAACTGATTCCACTACAAAGCCAGGTGTGCAAAACGACGAATTCCACTATTTTAAATGGCGATTTTTCATTCAGTGACCAATTTGCAACAAAGATCCCCGTGCGAAAAGGCCCTTAGAATATAGTTATAGTCTCCCCTCCTCCTCAAAAATTGAGATTGAGCACACAAAATCTGCTCAAGATCCCCAGCCTCAGAGAAGTCAAGCTGGCCTCAACCAGAGCCAGCGCCTTTTCTACTGGCCTGCTGGAATGCTCTCTCCAGTGAGATCAGGGCTCTAAGGGATTTAAAACATTCTGCAGGGCCTGTAAAACAGAGCTGGTTGAGGTAGGCCTATAGTTGAGGTAGGCCTGCCACCCAAATGATTTTAACCTGCTTCTTTGCTGAAGGAAACCAGCTGTGGTTTTATCTTGGCGTGCAGGTTCTCAAGTCAAGGATGTGTGCTGGGTGAGTCAACTTATCAAGTGCAAGGGCCCCTGAACAAGCATTTGACTCGACAGAGTCTGGAAAGGGTTGCCAAGGAAGCTGAGAGCACTGCCTGGTGCAGCTGGGACAATTGTGTTCACCAAGCCAGAGAAAGGTTTTTGAGGGGATGGAGGGAGGTAACTTATATTTTAACTTTGGGCTCAGGGTTCCCAGTGTGTCTGACCAAATTCAGCTCTTGTAGAGTGAACGTCAGGAAGTAATAAACCCAGGCCTCTGTGCAGGTTAGGAATGGATCAGTCCTTCTGCCCTCTAATCTTTTTTACTAGAGAAAGACAACTGCACGACTATCTATCCCCCCTTGGCCACTTCTCTTGCATGGTGGCTGAGAACTGTACTATGCAGCTCCTCACAAGCTATTTTGACCCTGCACATATTTACCCACCTCTGACCTGACTTATTAAGAGAGTACCTTCCCCTCCTTTTTTCATCCAGATGAACCCCAAGGAACATTCTGAGGGCAGCAAAATGGATGCCCAATCTCTCCCATCCATCCATCCATCCATCCATCCATCCATCCATCCATCCATCTATCTATCATTTACCACCCTCCCTCCCCTTGTGGCTCAAAGCAGTTTACAGAAAACCTGGAAAGCGGAATACAGATAAATAACAGCAGGATAACAACAGTAGTAACAGTAATACTTGGCGATAATGATTTTTCTTAATTAAAAGACTGACGGCAACATTAACAGTTAATTGAATTCCAAAGGTTGGTCAGTCCAGGGTTGACCTTTTGTTTGCTTCAAGGGCACACCTGTGTGGGGAGAGGTTCTGGGGGCCCAGTGGATGTTGTTGCTTCGGTTGACCTCAACCAAATTCCTTATGGAAGAGCTCCCCTTTGCAGACCCAGCGGAACTGTGGTAGCTCTGACAGGGCCTGAACTGCTTCTGGGAGCTCATCCCCCCCAGGTGGGGGCCAGGATAGAGAAGGATCTGGCCCTGGTTGAGGCCAAACATGCTTCCTTGGGGCCAGGGATCACCAGCCGGTTCAAGGTGGCAGAGTGCAGAGCTCTTTGTGAAGTATATACAGAGAGGCAAGTCCCTCAGGTACTCTGGGCCCAGCCTGCATAAGGCCTTAAAGGTGAGTACCAGGATCTGAAGCCTGATCCCAGATCCAACTGGTAAACAGTGCAGCTGTCTGAGCATGGGCCGGATATGTAAAATGTAGCTGCTGCATGATAGAGGAGATTCAAGGGAGTCCAAACATATCTTGTTCAGTTACAGTCTGTGCTGGCTTTGAGCATCTTTGAGCATCTTACTTCTTGCAATGCTGTTTGTAAAGACAAGTCTCAACATTTTGATTCCAGCTGCCTATAAAAAGAGGGATTACAGCATTTGCCACAACTTAGGCAGTTTGCATTCCTCACCTCCCCAAGCGGCAAGACGTTTCAGGGGCACTTTTCAAAATGCCCTTGGGTTAATTTGCCAATGTACAGACTGAGGCAATGGGCAATCCTATAGGGCCGAACCAGCTGTGACACTGGGTGATTGGTAACTGGCTCTTCCTAGAGTTTTGGGCCCATTCTGCACACACTAGATAATGCACTTCCAATGAACTTCAGAAGTAGATTTTCCTGTTCTGCACAGGAAAATCCAGCAACAAAAGGACATTGAAATTTAATTATCCAATGTGTGCAGAATGGGCCCTGGAAAGGGTAGCGGTGCTATTAAGCCTTGGTTTAGATTTGGGCTGCAGAGTAGGAAGTAAACCTTTTACCACTTGCATGCTTTTGCCAAAGGGGACAATCTTGAATGGCTGGAAGGATGCTTGGAAATCCATAGAATTGCTAACCTCCAAACGATGGCTGGAGATCTCCTTTTCTTAAAAGTTGTCTCTAGATGCCAGGAATAAATTTACCAGCATGGTGCAGTGGTTAAAATCAATGGACTTGTATCTGGAGAACTGGTGTTGATTCCCCATTCCTCCACCTGCAGGCAGCTGGATGGGAATGGACCAGTCACAGCTCTTGCTCAAAGCCCTCTCAGCCCCACCCACCTCACAGGGTGGCTGTTGTGGGGAAAGGAAGAGAAAGATGATTGCAAGCTCTTTTGAGACTCTTTAAGTGGGATAAAACATCTACTCTTCTTCTTCTTCAACCAGAGAAAAAGATGATTTAGAAAGTGGACTCTGCCTCATCCTCCCCATAGAAATCCCTCCCTCCCCAAAACCCATCCTCCTCAGGCTCCATACCCAAAAATGTCCAGTTATTTCACAACCTGGAGCTGGCATCCTGAACTCCAGACCACAGAGATCAATTCCCTGGGGGAATGGACTTTATACCCCACTGAGGCTGGAAAAGCCTGCCTGCTGCACCAAGGGCTTGTTCTTTATCAGGGTTCAGTGCTGCAGTTAATAGGTTCTGCACTGGGTAGGCAGTGTCCTTGGCCCACCTGCCAACAACAGCACCATGAGCCAGATCTCTGCCCAAGCAATTAAAGCCCTGGTAACCCTACTGGGGCCACAAGTGTGGGAGAAAGTGTTAGGTCTTATGCCTGTTATCACTTCCCACACCAGCACAAAACGAACCTCTGAGATGCTGGCTGTGCTGTTGGGTAGAGTAGCCAGCTCTGGACTGGGAATATACCTGGAGGCATTGGGGATGGAGCTAGGAGCGTGCTGGGATTTGGGGCAAGGAGGAACCTCAATGGAATATAACGCTATGGAGTCCTCCCTCCAAAGCAGCCACTTCCTCCAGGGAAGCTGATCCTTGCTGCCTGGAGATGAGCTGTAAAACCAGGGGATCCTCAGGTCCCACCTGGGGACTGGCATCCCTACTGTTGGGACTTGCCTTGCTTCAAGCATATCTCCAAGTACATCCTTCTCTCCCCTCCACCACCATTTTGTTTCCTGGCATGTAAACTCCAGGTAGACGTTCTGCTGTGTTTTTTTTAAGGACTTGGGCAAAAAGAATTTGTATGCTGCCATTTTAAGAAATGCAAGGATCATTCATTCATGGGTCCTCTCTCACCTCAGTTGTTTTGGTCCCTCATCGTGGAAACAACCCCAAAGGGCTACTGCTTGCCAACCAGTTACAAACACTCAATTTGTTCCTCTTTCTGTGGCCAAATCCTTCCCTCCTCTTTTGGCTCGCCATCCTCCCAGGCTGAACTCTGCAAGCTCCTACCTTGGCAGGTAGATGCGAACCCATATTCCTGGCTGACTTTAATTTGCTAGAAGGCAACATTCATAGTTAGCAGCCAAACCACTGTTCGGGACAAGCAGGACCAGGGTTCAGAGGGCAGAATCTGGCGATCTCGAATGAGCAGGGAGACTTTTGGCATCTCCAGGCATCTGAAAAGTCCTTTCTTCCCCAAATCAGTGGGCCTTCCAAAACAATGCTCATGAAGTGAGGATTGCTTTTGAGAGAAAAAAAGAGCCATTACCCTCCCTCCCAATGTAACAGGTCTCTGGCCCAGGGCTCATAATACATCAGCCAGTGCCATAGAAATCATAAGCCTATTATAGTCCTAATAACTAATAACTAAATAAATAATGAGAATTTCTCCTCCGTGTTTTGTAGCGATTAATACTTTTACAGCACTTGTTATTATTGCCATAATGATCAGTAAAGATAAATACGTTACAATTTTTTTTTAACTGATTAGATATCCGAGGACTATCCATCTTTGCTTAAGTGCAGATGGATCTGGAAATCCCATGTAAAAAATAAAGACATTGAGGGGGGGGGGAAAGAAAAGAAAAAGCCAGACGCATACACCTTTTAACTGGTGAGCAATTTAAAGACTAATAGGATTCATCCATAATTACATAGTTAAGTAAAATTTATGTATGAAGGAATTAACTGATTTCCCTCAGGGCAATATAAACCATAGAGAAAACACTCTGGGTAAGAGGGGAAGAAGAAGAACAAGAAGAAGAAGAAGAAAGGAGGGGAGGCAAAGAATACCGAAGGTTTGAAATACTTTTGTCATCCTTCTGTAGAGTCTGTTAGGTTCTGGAAGCGGAGAGGCGCATGCACACGGAAGTTTATTTACTGATCCTCAAATGATCTTTGCTTTGTTTGGAATAGAAAACTTGAACAGCTTGTCCGCACCTCTCTGCTCGGACATTAAATCAACATGGCTCTATTAGTGGCCGTAGGATGCCAGCTGAGCCATCCCTAAGCCTGTCACCGTGATGTCTTCATCTGTAACCAGAGCAGACGTGAGCTCCTGGCAGCTTTGGGAGGTGACAGCAAATCCAATTAGCTCCTCTCCATGGCGCCACAATGCTACTGTGAAACGGCCTGACAGGGAGGGTGGCTGCAATACCCTGCACAGTGGGGCATATCCTTCACGAAGGGGGAGAAAAGATTGCTACCAACACTTAATTGCTGGAATGACTTTCCAGGCGACTGTTGGAACCTTTACGTGCAATCTGGTCAAAAATGTGAGCTATCCTTTGGGGGAGGGACGTGGGCTGTTGCCATTCCAAAGTGGAGCATGGTTTGTGGGGGGGGGGGGCAGGCTAATTCTTCTCTGAACATCTACAAATCTCTTTGTTTTTTTTTTTTTAAATAAGAGAATTGGGGGGGAGGGGAGGAGAGAAATCCACATGCCTTTATTTTCCCTCTTTGGTTGCCATACAGAGACGACACCTTTCAAGACCGCCATTGGTAGGAACTCCAGGTTATCTGGTGTTGGAGCCAAAAGGCAGACGCAAACCCACCGCTCCAGATTTCATCTCTCTTGGAAGTAGGCTGAGGGAGGAGGGAGAAGAAAAGGGAATTGGAAGAAGGCAGAGGACAATCAAAAGCTTTCGAATGTGGAGTGGGAGAGGATGGTGGTACCGTTCCAAAGCTAAACTTGGCTGTCTGTACTTGGACCCTGGTTGAAAGGCAGATCTGTCCCTCAAACAAATTAGCTCGAGGAGAAGACACCCGGGATGTTACACTGAAAGTTGCCAAATTCCCTTGAGGCGTGAGGTATTAACTCCTCAGGAACTTAAACCCATCATGTATGTTAGCCACATGGGCCAGTTGTTAGACATGGGCCTGCTGTTCCAACGGCCAATAAAGGATGCAGCCAGTGAGATTTCAGAAGCAGAGAAAACTTTATTGCAAGAAAGCGGCAAAACCCAAGGATTCCACCAAAGCACCAGCCTCTTATACACTGCAACAAACGTCTTTTAGACACGCACAGATGTCTACAGATTATGACACTTATTCCTTTATAGCTATATAAGTACATTTGCCAAGTCTGTATCACTTTTGTCCGTATTTTGAGACTTGCAAAACTGCACCCCCATCTCTAAATAATAATTCTGCTTAATCAGCTATGCTCTGGAAAGTCTTGGCCATTTAACCAAAGTTTTGCTGAATTCTGCCTGTCTAATCTGCATGCACAAATCCATTTAAAGTTGGTTTCATGGGTACCAGTGTACTTTTTGTGAACTACAACTGAATTCGAGGAGACTGATTGGCTGTTTTAGCAAAGAATTATCATATGGCAGTATTTGGATATTGTGATACAGTTTACTAATTTGACAGGATTAACTTTTGTTTTATATTCCCACTGTCATGATAGTCAGTTCACAGTCTGAGGAAGAGTGCTTGCACTCGAAAGCTCGCACCTTGAATAAATCATTGTTGGTCTTAAAGATGCTACTGGATTCTGATTTTGTAGTGCACGTTTAAGTTATTACACACAACAGTGCTTTCTTTGGGCATAGACTGTTTACACTGCAATTTTATGTCAGTGTGATATTATTTAAGTCCTTTGGCTTCTGTCAAAGAATCCTGCAAATGTAGCCTGTTGATCTTGTAGCCTAGCTGAGTGGCCCCCAACCTTTTTTCGGTTGAGGACCTCCTCCGGGGGTGGGGGAGAGCTGGCAGCCCAGGCTCCGCACACGCATGGCAGCTTTGCGCAAATGAGCATGCGTGGAGCTGCTGCGCATGCGCCTGCCAGCAGGGCGCAAACACACACACGCGGCAGCACCATGCAAACATGCATGTGCGGAGCTGCTGCACATGCACGTTTGTGCTCCGCCAGTAGGCCTCTTCCCCCCCCCTCGGACCGAAAAGCTAGTGGGGCCTGGCGAGCTTCTTGCTGCGAGGGGGGGGGAGTAGAGGCAAGCATGTCCGCCAGCAGCCCGGTACCGAGGCCTTCGCAGCCTGGCACTGGGCCGCCGACTGGGGGTTGATGACCCCTGGCCTAGCTCATAGATTTACCCGTATTTGCCGGCGTATAAGACGACTGGGCGTATAAGATGACCCGCCAACATTTCCACTCAAAATCCAGTACTATGGGCCACTATGGGCAGCTATGTCTATCCCAACTGAAGTGCACCCGGCGTATAGGACGACCCCCCTACTTGGAGGCATGTTTTTCAGGGGGGAAAAGTAGTCTTATACGCCAGCAAATACTGTAGATTCCAGGATTTCCTAAGGAGTAAGGGGTAAAGATGATTGTTTTATTATTAAATTGTTATAAGTTTATTAATCATGGTTTATCATAACGTCTGAGTCTAGCCATTATACCCGTAGAGTAGCCTTTCTCAACTTATTTAGCATTGAGAAACCCCTGAAACATTTCTTCAGGCTTCGAGAGACCCCAGAAATGACATGATTATGTAGAATATGGCTGGGAAGCAGAGCTGTATGCATGTCAATCTGGCCCTCTCCCCTTTCCACCCCTTCCAGGAATGGGAAGGCGACTGTAAGCCGCTTTGAGCCTCCTTCGGGTAGGGAAAAGCGGCATATAAGAACCAACTCTTCTTCTTCTTCTTCCAGGCCCATCATTGGCCGTTTTGGGAGGGGGGCCAACATGACTATATATGGTCATATCACCCGATAAATGTTTAACAAATGTTAAAAAATATATGAAAAATTCATTAACTCCCACCCATTCAGGAAAACCCTGACAGTGCCTTCAATAAACCCCACGGTTTCACAAAACCCTGGTTAGGAAAGCTGTGCCCTAGACATTTTTCTAACCTTGTGCCGCTGATTGAGTCTCAGAATACCAGGTACTGTGCTAAAGTCTCAATGAAGTAATTTTAATACTATATTTTTACGTGGCCTCATGACAAGAGAGCTGATGTTTACTGTCCTATGGAACTGATGTAGTACAAAAATAATTTTAAAAATGACTTGGTGATGACAACAATCAACCTTCAAAGATAAGCCTAAGACTCGAGTTGACAGCTAGCCTTTCTGGAGCAAAAATGGAGGAAAGGGACATCATAGGGGATATTGTGATGTGATGTAACCAATAAATAAATGTCACTTCCAATTGTACATAAAAGACACATCACAATGCTCTAGGAATTCCTTAATCTCTGCGGTAAAACCCATATAGATTTGAGGAATTCCTGCAGAGTCATGACATCACTTCTGCTGCATGATGCAAGCAATCCTCTCTAAGACCATTCTGGAGATGCAGAGAGACAACTGACCACCAAATGAAAAAGAAACCTTTTAATGATATAAAAACAAAGCATGAGTCTAATATTGAGAACACCTTGTTATGTCATGTATTTTGTCAAATATGTGTGTTTCTGGTCTTGTGTAGGTAACTTTTTATTTCCAGATATTTTTTTTAATGTATAGTACTCTTACTGTGCATTCTTTATGACATTTTCTATATCTGTTGTTCTCTCTGATCTAGCTGGCAAAGCTTTCAGTTTGGTATTATTTACAGTAATTGAAAGATGGGGGGGGGGAGCTATGGCTCAGTGGAAGAGTGTCTGTTTTCCATCAAGAAGGTACCAGGTTCAATTCCTGGAATCTCCATTTAAAGGGACCATTCAGGAGGGGATGTGAAATATCTCTGCTTGAGATCCTGGAGAGCTGCTGCCAGTCTCAGTAGACAAAACTGTCCTCGAGGGTGTTAAAATACCCAAGATCTGTAGTGCACATGATTCAAAGGTATATGAAGAATATCCTCTAGGACAGTGGTCCCCAACATTTTTATCACCGGGGGCCGGTCAACGCTTGACAATTTTACTGAGGCCCAGGGGGGTAGTCTTTTGCTGAGGGACATCGCCATCACCTGAGCCCCTGCTCCACTTGCTTTCCTGCCGGTGCCCCTGACTTCCTGCTGCCCACTGGGGGGCGCTGCCAGCAGCAGCTGAGCAGTGCCATGCTGAGGGGAAGCCCCAGCCACGGTGGCCGCTGGAGAGCACCAAAGGTGAGCCAGCAGCAGAGTGGCAGGGCAGCCCCTGAGGCAGCAGCCAGGGAGGAGGACGAGGAGGAGCCACGGCCTGGTACTGACTGGTCCACGGACTGGTACCGGTCCCAAGACTGGGGGTTGGGGACCACTGCGGAGAAGATGTGTATTTAGCATCATTGGAATGGAAACTTCCTGAGGTTTTCCAAATAATCTCCTCCAGTGTCCTGATCGGCTCAGCTGGAGACTCAGAGGATGAAGTGAAAGAGAGGTGATCATAGGTGGTCTCAAGCAGTACTTCCAGTCAGCCAGCTTTCAGGCAGAACCTGGGAATCTCTTGGTATGATCTCCAGATTACAGAGATAGGTTTTCCTGGACTGTTTCCTCACCAGTGATATTGTTCGAATTTGCCTTTTAAAGGGCATTTGCCTTTTAAATGTCCATTTCCCCATTAAAATTCACCTTTCCAATTGCAAATCTGAATTGCTCTTTGACTTACTGCACATTTTGGAAATTCCTGGTTACAGCGATTTCATCTGCCAAGGCGGAATGTAATCTGGGGCTGCCCACGGGGGAAAAGCGTGAATTTGTTTTTTTCTCCTACACCAGCCATTCTGAGTTGCTTGTGAACACCCCTTTCCCCATTGCTATCTTCCCTCCCCTGTCACTTCCTCCACCTCCTTCCTTCCATTCTGAAAATCGCCTTTATTTTTTTTAAAAAGGGGATGATTGCATTACAACGCTTTTTCTAAACATAGAATAGTCTTGCACAGCAACAGCAGCATTGTAACATGATAACCTAGGGTTTCAAAAAATACATTCACTAAACTTTGGGGGGAGGCACTAGAGGATGCAGAATGGTGGAATTAAGCGGTGCAATAGAAAGAAAGGTGCAAGCAGGCACCATTTTGTGGGAAAACATTTTTTGAAAGGGGGAATGGAGCAAATCATAATAGGAGGCTGCCTCTGTCAGTCTCAGATACAGAAAGTATATCACAAATTTCAGCCTGGGAAATGAGGGAAGGAAAGCCCAAACTTGGAAAGCCTTGAGTCAACTTGCAGCATCCAAAGGAAATCCAAAGCAAGGTTAAAACAAGGTCTGTCTCCTGACGCGGACACGGTCCTGGATAAGTTGAAGGACTGCAATCTGGATTTTCAGATAGTTAGGTGGATAGGGAATCGGTTAGAGAACCGCACTCAAAGAGTTGTTGTCAATGGTGTTTCATCAGACTGGAGGGAGGTGAGTAGCGGGGTACCTCAGGGTTCGGTGCTCGGCCCGGTACTTTTTAACATATTTATTAATTATCTAGATGAGGGGGTGGAGGGACTACTCATCAAGTTTGCAGATGACACCAAATTGGGAGGACTGGCAAATACTCCGGAAGATAGAGACAGAGTTCAACGAGATCTGAACACAATGGAAAAATGGGCAAATGAGAACAAGATGCAATTTAATAAAGATAAGTGTAAAGTTCTGCATCTGGGTCAGAAAAATGAAAGCATGCCTACTGGATGGGGGATACGCTTCTAGGTAACACTGTGTGAGAATGAGACCTTGGGGTACTTGTGGATAGTAAACTAAACATGAGCAGGCAGTGTGATGCAGCGGTAAAAAAGGCAAATGCCATTTCGGCCTTTATCAACAGGGGCATCACATCAAAATCACAAGATGTCATAGTCCCATTGTATACGGCACTGGTCAGACCACACTTGGAGTACTGTGTGCAGTTCTGGAGGCCTCACTTCAAGAAGGACGTAGATAAAATTGAAAGGGTACAGAGGAGAGCGACGAAGATGATCTGGGGCCAAGGGACCAAGCCCTATGAAGATAGGTTGAGGGACTTGGGAATGTTCAGCCTGGAGAAAAGGAGGTTGAGAGGGGACATGATAGCCCTCTTTAAGTATTTGAAAGGTTGTCATTTGGAGGAGGGCAGGATGCTGTTCCTGTTGGCTGCAGAGGAAAGGACACGCAGTAATGGGTTTAAACTACAAGTACAACAATATAAGCTAGATATCAGGAAAAAGATTTTCACAGTCAGAGTAGTTCAGCAGTGGAATAGGCTGCCTAAGGAGGTGGTAAGCTCCCTCTCACTGGCAGTCTTCAAGCAAAGGTTGGATACACACTTTTCTTGGATGCTTTAGGATGCTTTGGGCTGATCCTGCATAGTGCAGGGGGTTGGACTAGATGGCCTGTATGGCCCCTTCCAACTCCATGATTCTATGATTCTAAATTGGCAGCTTTGTAAGATGGGCTTTATTCCCCACTGTGGTCCCTCCCCCAAACGATGTTCTTCCTTGGCTCCATTCCCAAATCTCTAGGAAATTCCCAACCCAAAGCTCGTCTGCCAAGTTCTCTGTGGGTTGTTGCTGGAGTTTGGCCATAGTTTCCACATTTCCTTTTGGTAAAGAACATAAGAAGCATGAAATAATGGGTTTCTTGAGGGAAAGACCAAGCCGGGGAAGTGAAGATACTGCTACTTAGGTGACACATTGAGGCTGAAAGTTGCTACAGAAATTCTAACTGGAACACAATTCAAAGAAAATTCAGAGTGCCTGTAAAAACTGAGGAGACAAGAGAGTTTTGATGCGACTGAAGAAAACTCTCAAAACGGGGGGTTACACATCCTTCATCTAGGCAGTAGAGCAGACCCAGCTGACATTAGAAAAGGGTTCAATGTCCTATCTAGTGATGTTGAAGAACAAGAAGCTCCTTCTGTTGACTGCAGAGAGGTTATGCTTTCCCCCCCTCTGTACCAAGAATTCAGACCAGAGGGGGAAAGATCAATTGTAGCAAGTCTAGGCAGATTGAGAGGGCGTTGGATGGCGGTTCGTGTTCCTTTATGTTCCCTTTTCTCAAGCCAGTTAGCTGACACCTGAACATCTGGAAACTAGAATTTCTCCATATGAACAAAAATGTGGAATGGAAATAACAATGGTGCCCTGGGCAGCAAGACGGTAGTTCAAACATAAACCTGCCTGGATGGCAGAGAAAGGGCAGGAAAAGGGATTCATTTGAACATTCACACCAAAGCCCTTTCTTTCCTCTTTAAATTGGGACAGAATTTGTTCTATTGTAGTTCATGAAATAAAACCCGCAGTAAAATAAATAAATAAATAAACAGAGGAAGCACGGAGAAGGTGGAATGGCCTCTTTGAATTTGCTGTAATAAAAAGAAATCAGTTCTGGGGGAGGGGGGAGGTCTTGGAGCAAAGACCCCTCCCTTCCCCGTAAGAACTTATTAAGTGCAAAGATGGAACGTTTGATCTGGAGACAAAGTGTGTCTAATCTACTTATCTCCAAAGAGCCACCCACATTACAACATAATTAAGTGGATAAATGCACATCAAGCCAAATTCTCAACCATTCCCACTGACCCTCAAAGTGCTCTTCAGAAGCAATGTCGTGAAGGCCAACTTTGACTCTAGAAATAGACACTAGGCAGGCAGGAGGCAAAATAATTCACATCTCTTCCCTGGGCCCAACAATTTAAACTCTTCATTAATTCCTAAGTTGCTTCTGCATGGAGGTTATGGTCTGTGTTCTCCTCCTTCCATACAGGGCATGGAAGGGGCTTTCACATGACCCTGTTGTAAACTCATCCACGTTCCTGGTTCTCCTCTGCTTTTCTGCTTGTTCCCCCAAGCCTGCTTTGGTAGGATCTTTTGGAATGATTGTACAAGAATCAGGTTTGGGATCCATATAGAAGGGGAAGGATGAATTTCCATGCCTCCCTGTCCAAACCTGATACCATTTTCTTTCACGTATGCCATTTCCTCCTGACCATATTGGCAGGCTTTGGGCCAATGTTGTAATTGTCTTTTTTTGCTTTCAGGCTACAGCCAAGTTGTGGAGACCCTGTAGGGTTTCCAAGGCAAGAGATTTTCAGTGGTGGTTGGCTACAAGATGCTCAGTCTTGCTCGGAACCCCTGCCATCTCCCACCCCCCACATGTTAGGCAGGGAATGGGGGGCTGCCTCTCACCTAACACAACATCTTCCAAAGGTCAAGCTGTTTGGGGAAGTCCATGGGGGGTGGGCTGCTTCTTCCCACCCATCCCCATCTCTCAAAGGCCAGGCCAGGCAGGGATCAGTCCCCCAGGAGAAAAGGGCTACTCAGGAGGGGGAACTCTCTGGCTTTGGATCCCATGGAGGTGCAGGGATGCCAGGCTCCAGGTGGGAAAACAAAGAGAAATGCTGGGTGGTAGTAATTATTAATAATAATAAACATCAAATTATTTAATAAACATTAAATTATCCAAAGGATCTGCTGGCTCAACATGATCAAAGCCATTCCTGGCTGAGGGCCATGACTTACTCACAAGTAAACATTACAGGACAGGGACTATGAATTACTTGTGAGTAAACATTCCCATGGTAGAGGCTTTTCCTAGCCACCCATGGTCCCAGAGTGCCAGCAAGGGGGGGCATTTCTGAGACTCCTGCAGCCTCCCCCTCCAGAAGTCATGCAGAGGCTATCCCAGAATGCAGCTTGTCCCCCCTCCATGTCCTCTGAGTTTAAAGAGGCCAGGTGGCCAGGGCAACTTACTGGCAGCAGGGCTGGCAGGGCTGGCTATGGCTGGCTCCTCTTCTACCCAGCAAACCTATGGAACTGACAGGAAGTTGGAGGCAGAGAGCTGATTCCTTATTAGTTTTTCCTGGCTGATAGTTCCCTCCTGATTGGGGCTAAACTACCAGGGCAGGCGAGGGCCATCTCCTATTAGGAGAATTTTTTTTGGGGGGGGGGCAATCAGTTACAGAGTGACTAATCTGAATACAGTTTGAACTGATTGGCCCTTATTGGCAGGGTGCAATTTAAAGTGATTGGCCCTCACTGGCAGAGTGCAATTTGAGCTAATTGGCCCTCATTCTCAGAGTCAATCAAAACTGATTTGGCCCTCATTGGCAGAGTGCTTTGTCTCTATTGGTAGCATACTCCCAGGGAGGGCCAATCAAGTAGTGGGTGAGCAGTCAGTTTGGCTTTTGTAAGGTTTACTGATGATGATGATGATATGTGCTACTGTTTTTCTGCAAAGGACAGCGGATCGCTCTGGTCTTGCCTCAGGAAAGGTAAGAGCTGTGTGTATGGAAATTCCAGGGTTCCTCCCTCATTTTAAATAGTTGGTACATGACATGGGGCTCTGATTTACAATCGCACACAGGAAGGCAGACACTTTCTTCCTGTGTGCTGTTTTTTCCTTTTTGGAAAGACCCAGTGGGATTGAAAATGCACCTGTTGGGCAAATATACATGTCCTTAATAACCCATTCGGCTACTGTCAGTGTAAATAGAGCTGTTAACACTGCCTGGCAAATACCTGGAGATTTTGAGAGTGGGGAGCATGTGACATCATTTTCAGGTGATGCTCTAGGAACTTCCCCCAATCTCCGTGGTAAAAAGTATAGAGACAAGGGAAAATTCCTAGAACAAAATTAATGTCCTCAACTGATGGCAGGGGTGGGGAATTGGAGCCCAGGGTTTACCTTCCACAGGTGGGTAAATGTCAATCCTAACTTGCTTCATGGGGTTATTCTGATATAACCTCACACTGTATTGCCCCGAGCTTCATGGAGGAGGTGTGAGATTAAAAATGAAAACGACAAGTGTAAATAAATGCCTGTATGAAAAGAAGGAACAATGTATTTCTTTTCAAAAATAGAGTGCTTTGTTGCTGGGCTATATTATTATATCATCATAAAGGCATTCCAGATTTCCCGGGCACAAAATCCAAGCGTGTGGTTGCTTTTATGGAGCAACCCGATGGCTGGTCTTATTTTTGGAAACCCATGCACCGCTGCCAGGCCCAATTATGTTCAGCAAACATCTTTCTGCTACTGAAATGCAGAACGGTGGGTTTTGGCCCGCCTGGTAAAGTATCGCTTGGCTTTCAAAGCTTGCAAAATTGTCATGGTTCCTAATGCAAGCAACTGAGCCGAGGTCCCACTGCACAAGAGATAAAAGATGCCCTGCTTATTACACTCGGAGACACCTTCTTAACCTGTACTTAGCAGCTGCAGCAATTTTAAAGCCCGGCACACAATGTAACACAACTGGTTGCTTCCACTCCAGAGAACGGGAGTGAAAGAGAAGCCGTCAGTTTGACAAAGATTAAAAGCCGCAGCGGAAAATACTACAGTGTAATGATGCATTGTAGCCTGTATTCTCTTCAATTGTTACATCTGTGTGGGTGACTCCATTGGGAGTTAATGGAACTAGACTAGATTTATACCAGCAAATCCAACAGAAGAATCCAACTTACTCGGCACAATGAAGCCGTCCCTGAGCAAGATGCCGCTGGAACAGGGTGGCGGGGGGTTCATGAGGATTTGGAACCATTTGGCTTGCAGAAACGGTGTGGCTGAGAGCTGGTTGACACATGCATATTCATTTATTTCAGCTGATGATGACTGCACACTGTTTCAGATGGAAAGCGGCAGCTAATTCACACGAGCAAGCTGCAATTTCATGCGGCTTCATCAAGTGCGAACGTCTACATGTGGACCAGTCTGTATCGGATTGCACCATTAGCTCCCCAGTGCAGGGTGCAAAGGCAAATGCTGCACTGGAAATCCGTAGCTGAATAGCCAAGGTGGGGTTTACATTTTAAATGTAGCTTCCTGGGTGCAATCTGAGTAGGGATGCCAGCCTCCAGGCAGGACCTGGGGATCCCTCAGAAATTACAGCTCACCTAGACCAGGGGTAGTCAAACTGCGGCCCTCCAGATGTCCATGGACTACAATTCCCATGAGCCCCTGCCAGCAAATGCTGGCAGAGGCTCATGGGAATTGTAGTCCATGGACATCTGGAGGACCACAGGTTGACTACCCCTGACCTAGACCATCGAGACCAGTTCTTCTGGAGAAAATGCATCTTCTGGATGCTTTGAAGGGTGGACTCGATGGCAGCGTACCCCATTTGAGGTCCCTGTCTGCCCCAGGCTCTGCTCCCAAATATCCAGATGTTTTCATGCCTACAGCTGGCAACCCTACCCACGTGTTCCCTGCTGGTGGCCAGGGGAGACCTGGCCTCCCTAGGTATGTGCATCAATTTGAGTCAGGGATTTAACTCTTCCCCCGTCCCCAACAGGAATCAGCTCTGCACAGCTGCTATTAATCCCAGTAAGGGGAAAAGACAGGCATAGTACAGGAGACTGCCTTTTATCTCCTTCCTGAACAAACAGCACCTGGTGGGGGGGGGGTGGCTTCTCTCAGGGAAATAGTGCAGGGGGGGGGAAAGTTAAACTTCTCAGAGTCCAGGGCCCACGTTTAAATTAGCCCCTTCATGAATCCTGTATGTAATGTGTAGTTGGCTCTTTGCATTATGCAAGAATTAGAAAGTAATTATTCTGCTACACTTGTACAGTAATGCCCCAAGTTCTTCCTAATTAAGGTTGGTTGCCAACCTCCAGGTAGTGGCTGGAAGACTCTTGCGATGACAACTGATCCCCAGGTGACAGAAATCAGTTCACCAGGAAAAAAAAAATGGAAGGGTGGACAGATCCTTTTCCTGGATGCTTTAGGCTGATCCTGCATTGAGCAGGGGGTTGGACCAGGTGCCATCCTGGTCTTCCTGCCAAAGTGTCTCTGTTGCCGTGGCCTTGGTCTGCTCGGCGCCTCAAGTAGTAGATAAGCTGTTTACAGGGGCACTTGCAACAAAGTATCACAGCAGGGGAACATGCAGTGTGAAAAACTCAGGGGCATCAAAGGGAGGATAGAGGTTCAAAGGAATGCTACAGAGTCATAAGCAAAAATGTTTACATGGGTAAAAGCAGTTGAAGCTACACACACACACACACAAAGATGGAGTCTCTCTGGTTAGCTTGGCACAGACATGGCAGAGAGCAGGGGACTGATCCTGACATATGTAAATTGGTTATAAATTGTATATACATGGGCAGGCGCCTTCAGGAGGAGCAGCAACAGTGGTGGTGCCCCCCCCCAGCCAAGCTGCTCGTCCTGCCATGACCCCTGTGAAAGGGTCATTCGACCCCCAAAGGGGTCCCGACCCCCAGGCTGAGAACCACTGGCCTAACCTGACTTTGACCCACTCACATGGCAGATGCAGGGTAATTCATTCCCCAGGAATGAGGTACCTCAGTTCAGATTGAGACGGTGCTACAAGGTGTGGAGGGGATTAAGTTCTCCATTGTGGTTTCTTGACCCAAGGTTTCTTGACCTATTTGCTCCTTGGGGAGGGGACTAGTCCTGCAGCTGTTGGAGAAGTGTTTATTTATTTATTAAACTTCTATACTGCTCTTCCCTATGGGCTCAGGTTGGTTTACAACATATACAGTAACATTCACCATTAGGGCCACAAAATGATTCACTTCCACTTATTAAAATTGAATATTTTGGGAAGAAAACATTTTGGAGAAAAGAACATTTAGCAAGACAGTCTTCTCATACTTGGATGAAGGAAGTTGTCCCTCCTTCTATAGGAACTCTCGCTTCTTCATGATCGAGAAAGGCAAAGAAAATCTGATCTGATTTGCTTCAGGTGACCCTTCATGTAGATCAGTGATACTCACTCTGCCCCTTGGTCTTTGAAGTACCCCTTTTTGACTCTTCTGAGCACCATTACCCAATGCGGGATAAGCCCCACGATGAGTGCTCCCTTCTGTAAGGCCACTCTCCTCCCCTCTGCTGTCATGCCTTCCATGTTGGAGCTCCTCAGGCTTCAGAATTTGGGAAGTTAGGATGCCAGGTAGTATCACAAGTCCTTGTTTTGCTCCCCAGGAGCAGCACTCTTCCTCCCACTCTGGAGCTGTGCTGTTTCCTTCTTTCTCAGCCTATCTAGGAAGCCTGTCTTTCATTTCCCTCTCTGGTCTTCTTCCTTCTGCCTCCTCTGTTCTTGAGGAGCCAGTCATACTTGTGGGATCTTTACCATAGCTAGCACAGTTTTGCAGGGCCTGCAGAACAGAGCTCTTCCACAAAAACATTTGGTTAAGGTCAATGAATTGACAACAACCAATGGGCCCCCAGAACAATCCTCCCACCCCAATTCAGATTTGCCATTAAACAAATGGGCAATCCCATATGGACTAATCTCTGGGGCATAGTCGAAATGGTAAATGTCACCAGTTAAACAGGAATCAATCAAATGTTCAACTGTTAGTGATGTCGTTGTTATTGTTTGATGCAGTTATTAAACCTGGTTGGCACCTGTCACTGATATGGTTCCCAGGAAGATTTTTCATTTTTTCACTCTGATTGGTGTGGTTACTTTCAGATTTTAGACTGACGATTTGTAAAAATATTTTAATCCTCAAAATGTTGCAGGTTGGGAGAGGGGGGGCCTATGAGCCTCGAAATAAATAGATAAATAAAATAAATCTTTGCTAGAATTTCCTTTGCATGGGCTCTCGTTTGGTCAGAAGGCCTCACAGTCACAGATCTAATCTCGCAACGGCAGGATTCTGTGCTCCGGCATTTCCGCCTGATCTTTCATTTGAGGGAAGGCACCTTCAGGAGTGAATTGCCTCTCAGGATTTTCCCATGCTGAAATGTAGGTAACAAGCTGGAATCCCCGAGGCAGACATCTTGGAAAAGCAACATGATAGCGTGAAGGGGGAAAAAGCTGGCAAGAGTAGCATGAGAACCAACAGAATTCCCTTTCCCAGTTTTTTGGCCAAGCCCTACTAGTATTTCCACCGCTGCCATCTGGCTTTTCCCTCTATGATACCATCCTCCTCCCAGTAGGCTTTGGGGCCCCTTCAGGCAACAACTTAATTGCACCAGGAAATCAGCAGCTTGCAGAAGGTAAGTTAAATGCAGGACAGCAACTTATTAAAAGCTTTACGTGAGCTTCGAGGTCTGCTCTCAAATTACCTTTGAAAGAAACAAGGGGCTGCCATGCAAAGAATGAATAATGGTTCATTGTAGCAAGCACAGTCAAATCTAGCTGGAAGCAGCTATCTAGGGAAGGCTGGTGTGGTGCTGTGGGGAAGAAGAAGAAGAAGAAGAAGAAGAAGAAGAAGAAGAAGAAGAAGAAGAAGAAGAAGAAGAGTTGGTTTTTATATACCACTTTTCTCTACCCGCAGGAGGTTCAAAGCAGCTTACGGTTGTCTTCCCTTTCCTCTCCCCACAACAGACACCCTGTGAGGTAGGTGGGGCTGACAGAGCCCTGATATTACTGAAGAAGAGTTGGTTCTTATATGCCGCTTTTTGCTACCCGAAGGAGGCTCAAAGCGGCTTCTAATCGCCGTTCCTTTCCTCTCCCCACAACAGACACCCT
Source organism: Paroedura picta (assembly GCF_049243985.1). Taxonomy (NCBI): domain Eukaryota; kingdom Metazoa; phylum Chordata; class Lepidosauria; order Squamata; family Gekkonidae; genus Paroedura; species Paroedura picta. Next base: position 162,857,116 of record NC_135370.1, read on the forward strand.
GTGGGGTGGGTGAGGCTGAGAGAGCCCTGATATCACTGCTTGGTCAGAATATTTTTATCAGTGCTGTTGTGAGGCCAAGGTCACCCAGCTGGCTGCATGTGGGGGAGTGCAGAATCGAACTTGGCATGCCAGATTAGAAGTCCGCACTCCTAACCAGTACACCAAACTGGCTTTAAGTCACTGGACTAGGATCTGGGATTTCCAGGTTCAAATCCACACCCTGGCAGGAAACTCACTGGGCAGCCTCAGGTCAGTCACTCTCTCTCAGCTTAGTGAGCAGTGACTCATGAAAGCTCATTTCCTTATCTTTTCGACATGGGGAATTCTGCCCAGGCTGTCTCTTGTCTGGCTGCGAGGCTAATCCCCATTTCCAGATGACATCAGCCCAGGACCAGCCCAGGGCTGGCTTGATTCAGGCCCTTGGTTGTCCCGCAGCAAGGGAATGCAGATTCTTCCCACTTTCCCTACCTTGCTGTGGGCACCATCAAGGCCTATGTTGGGCCAGGCCCATCTGTCAGGGAACTGTTGAGCCATCCAGGCCTGTCTCCTCCCCCAACTTATGGCATCTGAGAAGGGACAAAAAATGCCCAGTCAACTTCATGGCACTGCGCAGCGCCGAAGAGCCAACTGGGGCATTTTTTTCATTTTTAAGAAGGTGGAAAACAAATGCCCTGTACTGCCATGGAGAGTGGTGGAACCTCACCATCCTGGCTGCCTGGAGGGAGAAATAGGGGACAGACAGGATGCACCAGGAAAACCAGTCCCCCGTGAGGACTCAGGAAGAGGCGGGGCATACTGCCTTGTTGCAAAAATCCAGCGGGAGCCAGGTGCGGCACCACTGGTGTGGAAAAGGTCCCTGCCACACATTTTGTTAGTCTTTAAGATGCTACTGGGCTCTTACTACTTTACAGGGCTGTTATCAGGTTAAAACAGAGGAAACGATGTGTGACTTCTTGAGATTCTTTGAGGAAGGGTATGATAAAACTGCTCATTGTTATTATCAGTATTTCTAACTTTTGCTGTTTTAAACTCCTTACCAGAGATTTGGTGGTGGGGGGGGGGAGGTTTTTCTGTGTTCAGAATGTGTGCTCCATTTGCATCTTCATGAAAAATACAGAACATATAAGAATCACAGAAATGTCTCTTTAAAGGATATGTGCATTAGAATTACTAATTCTAGGCTGGGAAAGTCCTGGAAATCTGGGATGTGGAGCATGGAGAGACCTCGGTTTGGGGTGGGATCTCAGTGGGGTAGATTCCCACACAGTCCACCCTCCAAAGCAGCCATTTTCTCCAGAGGAGCTGATCTTTGTAATCTTGAGATCAGTTATAATTCCAGTGTTAGTGGTCAGACCCCTGAAGGAGCCTCAAAGAGAGAACTGCTCTGTGAGGACAGCTCTAACAGGACTGTGACTAGTCTAAGGTCATCCAGGCTGTATGTGGAGGTGTGGGTAATCAAACCTGGCTCTCCATAGTGGTTAAGAGGCTGCCACTCTTAACCACTATACCAAGCATGAAACAATGCCCATCTACAGGTCAGTGGCGTACCTGAGAATGTTACTAATTTAACCACCCCTTAAATGATTCTTCCTTCCTGTCACACCAATGGAACTCCATTAGTCATTATTAACATACTACCACACCTAAATTTCCCATCTTCTAATCCCAGCATCATCAAGACGTTATTTGCATTTTGTTCTTATTCAGGTGATGTTACCACGTCTTTATCCTTCTGTGTGGGAAACTCATCTAGGCAATCCCGGGCATTATTTATGTCCTGGGAAACCTCCGGCACCACATCCACACAGGACAAAAATATCACCTGCCTTCTAGATTTCTTTATAATAGATAAAGCACATTGTTTTAGGAGCTACAGCACCCAAAATTAGCCTCAGGATATAAAGCTGGCTACTTAGGCCCACACCAGATCCCATCAGTGTGTGTGTGTTCCTTAGATACACATATATGCCTGCTCTTTTAGGCTCTACATTCTAATGTGGACTTCTCCATATAGTGAAAGTAGTGATTCTTTCAATCTCTACCTTACATTCCCCTATCACACCATATCATCTCTGTTTTTCTCTTATGTGTGTGTTTAGTTTAAATTTGTATTCAAGTTTGCTAGTTTTACTTCAAAATATTTTTCAATACAAATCATTTTCATTTTATTTTGAACCAGTTTCTGTGTGTGTTTCTAAGGGAAGGATCCTGCTATACATTGGTGGAGTCCCTGTTATTACCCCTCTCATTATGCTAAATTCCCCATACCAATATAATCTGGGATCAATATAATCATGGAGATCTCAAGTACTCACCTTGTGGCTGGCAACACCAATGTGTGTGTACAGACTAGTGTAATATAGTAATAAATACAATGAGCCTGAAATTAACTCTGGGGGAAGAAGTCTAGTGTTTAGCAGTGGGAGCAGGTAGCTATCAGCTGTAATAGTGGTGGGGTTACAAGGTGTATGTAGTGGGTGGTACAATATATTCATTCTCAACAAGATTTGTCTGGGTGCTTCCATTTAAGAGGGAAGGGTGCACACCCAAAAACTAGCTACCAGGAACAAGTTTTCTGTATTCCAAGACAATAATGAATGTTCTGTCAAAACTGGGAGACCAAGAAGCATGTTGACTGGACAGAGGGATTGAACTGCTGCCACAGGCCAAAGGCTGTTTTCTCTTGTCTCAATCTCTTGCAACATCTGAATCAATGGAGAATATGTTTGCGTGTGTGTCTATGGAACTGATAGACAAGCCGACAGATCAAACACGACACATCAAAGGGAAGAAAGAAAGACGCAAATGAAGCAATCCGGCATTACAGTCCCTCAATGCTGCAAAACAAAGCCGACAACCCTCTACACGTGGCCATTACTACCACCCAGAGACGGCGGCTGTGTATACATGAGTTCTTCTTCCAAAGCACAGGGAGAAGGAGGAGGGAATGGGGAGGGGGGGCTTTTCAGGGAGGAGGGTGGGAGAGAAGGCAGTCTCTAGTGACTACATGACCAGTTATTGCACTATTCGTGCTCAGACACTCTGAGGGGCTAATTAGTGCTTTTAATATGCAAATCAGAGCCTGAGCAGATTAAATCTAGGGGAAAAAAACCAGCTGGTGAATATGTTATTTTAATTATTGCTCCAAAGAAAATATGGACATATTAAGATGACGACAGAACAGGCCCTCTGCTATACCTGCACTTGCCTGCAAAGTTATTACTGACTTGGGCAATGCCCACCCACAGGAAACAGGTTCTAGGAATGAGCTGAGGAACCCAAGTTCTGCCAGGACACTTTGCTGCAGTACCCGTGATGCTCTGCTAGAATAGCTTCCGAGCTTGGCAGCCCAATTTCTAAACGTGCTTTTCCCCGAATTACTTGGTGTAGAGCCAGCTTGGTGTAGTTGTTAGGAGTGTGGACTTCTAATCTGGCATGCAAGGTTTGATTCCCCGCTCTTCCTCCACATGCAGCCAGCTGGGTGACCTTGGGCTCGCCACAGGACTGATGAAGCTGTTCAGACCAAGCAGTAATATCAGGGCTCTCTCAGCCTCACCCACCCACAGGGTGTCTGCTGTGGGGAGAGGAAAGGGAAGGCAACTGTAAGCCGCTTTTAGACTCCTTTGAGTAGAGAAAAGCGGCATATAAGAACCAACTCCTCCTCCTCCTCCTCATCTGTTAGAACAGCAGAACTCCCATTTGGGATTCCCAGTTGTGATGGACACAACAACACAAGGAGATATAATCCGTGCCTTGTTTGGACTGTTCTTGAATAATTTAAAAGAGATCAAGGTGTATTGTATCTCTGCTCATCTACTGATCAGCTTGAGCTTCATTTTTAATGGGGTACAAGGAATGAAAAATTCATGCCCCCTCCCATCCTCAACCAACTTTACCTGAAGGCAAATTGGAATTTCCTATGGGATTGAGAAAGGGAAGGAAATGGTTGAGGGCAGACAGAGAGGAAAGGAGGAAAGGAAAGAGTGCGGGAATACGAAGATGATGGAAGACTTTAAGACCGTTTATGCACTGAGAACTTCACTGCTCCAGCTCCCATGCAGGAGCACAAATGGGGGGTGGATGAGGTGCACCAGGCCAAATGCTCCCCCATGTGGGTACAGGAAGAGGTGGGGCAACCTGCCACAACTGAAACTCCAGCCTGCAGCACAGCATGAAACCTCCAGTGCATAAACGGCTCAAGAGAAGAACCAGCAGGGTGAGGTGTTCAGAGTGTCAGACTAGGATGTTGAAAACCCCTGGTTCAAATTCCCTCAGTGACTGACCTTGGGTCAGTCACTTTCTCACCTGCAGTCTTCACGCACCTCACAGGGTTGTTGAAAGAAGAAAAATATTGAATAATTTCCTTTCTGGGAAATAGTCGCCATTCACACCAGCGGACAGAGCATTGTGCGCAGGGATTTGTTGATTGCTGTCTTCCAAAGCCAAGACAAGAAGATGAAGTCATTTTTCCCAAGAAGTTTCAAGAAAAGCAGGCCTATATATGTGCCACAGGTCGCTCACATAATTCAGATCTGCACTACCTTACCAACCTGCTGGAAGGAATTCAGAGCAAGCTTCCAGCGTTTCTGATGCTGAAGCTCCCCCATAGCCTCCAGTAAAGTTAAACAGGATATATTTCCCACAGTTCAATTTTTATCTTCTGTTTGTAGTGAAACTCTAAACTTTTTCAGAGATTGAGGGAATAACAGCTCATTATGTTCCCTTTGAACAGATGCAGGCCTCTTTTATCTCCATCTCTCTGCCTCTCCGTCCCGTTTGTCTGCTTAGTTCTGCATCATAATAAATTATTAGGAACTGGATGCAGGGCCAGTTGCCTTCAGCTGTTCTTTGTCAGCCTCGTGGAAAAATAGAGTTCACAAAGTGTTGGGTTGTTAGTTTAAAACATGATCTAAGACTCTTTCTCTCCCTGTAAACATCTAGGTTGCCTTTAATTGGGTCTTTGAGTTACACAGGAGCTGCCACGACAAAGGGTAGTGTTAGCCTTACACTGATGCCTTCTTGTGTGGCAACATGTCACGAGCCCCAGGCAGCCATTTTGATTGCATTCCCCCCTTTCCCCAGATACCTAGAATGAGCACCTCACCTACCTGTGGAGTGCAGGAGGAGGCAAGAAATGGGTTGTCCAAACTAGGACCACTCCTGGACCATCCTACTGGCGACTGGAGATCTTTCTCCCATGTCCACCCCTCAGAGGCGCTATTTTAAGAGGGGGGGGGTTAGTTGTTTTTAAGCTGCCACATTACATTATATATTAGATATTAGATATTAGATCTTGGATGGTATAGGATATTTTAGATTGTATATTTTAGGGGAATTTTATCTAGGGTTTTTACTTTTTGTAACCCGCCACAAGCCTTGTGGGAGTGGTGGGCTAAAAATCAACTAAACTAAACTAGGTTGGAAATGGATCAAAAAGGGTTACAGTTCACTGGCAGAGTTCCTAAGATATAATTGATGAGGCAGTACATTCCAAAATATTAGACTGCACATGAATACCGACATTAATGTATCTATTTCTTCAGAATATGCCTAGGGCAACACTCCATTGAACCTGTCCAAAATGTAGGCACAGTGCCTGGCAACCAGCTGGAGGGCTGGGAGGACTCAGCATTGCAATATATATTGCAATGAAAGGAGACTAAAAGTGAATGATGTTTAAGGACAGAATTAACAAACTTTCTATTGACATTTTAGACTTTGACCTTTTGTCTGTTTTATACTATAAAAGAAAAACTTTGAATCTTTTTCAGAATGCCAGTTTGCTCTCTTGCTAACATCAAGTACAATCTTTGTATTTCACCTCTGACGGTGGGCGGACTGCAACATTTTGGACAAGCTAAAATTTCAGGAGAATTTTCAAAGCCAGCCCCACGTAGAACATATTACTGCAATCAAGACATGGATTACTGTGGCCAGATCACAATTTTTGAGGGATTGCCACATCTGGCATGTAAACCAATGGTCATAAAAGCACTACACACCACACAGATCTAATGTTACCTCCCTAAGGACACTCTCTCTCTCTCTCTCTCTCTCTCTCTCTCTCTCTCTCTCTCTCTCTCTCTCTCTCTCTCTCTCTCTCTCTCTCTATCTATCTATCTATCTATCTATCTATCTATCTATCTATCTGCCATCATCATCTCTGCCCACTCGTCCACCCTCCCGTCCATCTCTTTAATGGCCAGAAATCAAATCTTTGAAAAGCCAGGAGAACAGCAGTAATAGCCCTGAAATGCAACAGGATTCCCTAAACATTGCCTGTATTCTCTATTAAAACCGAGTGAACAAATTATGCAAATCCCTGATTGGTATGAAAACAATCTGAAACAATGGTAAAAGCAAGCCTCTAAGAAGGTCTAACTGACCTCTCAATTTGTGAAATGTGTGAGTTGATCAGTCCAAGGCCGGGGGGGGGGGGGTGGCGGGAGGAGGGTGCCTCTCTCTTCACTTCTCTCTTCCCAGTATGTTTTGTTACCTGCCATTCAAGCTGGGTTAATTTCTCTAAAACGTAATCCCTCAGAAATATTTCCATCTATGCCAAATGACCTCAGAGACCCTTATTGTCTCAATCATTTTTGTACCAGCACAGAAGAGACCTGTTCCCTGAAAGCTTTCAGAGGACCACAGTGCCGTGAGAGAACAAGGACCTTTTTATCTTTTGTCCTATTCTGTGGAGATTTCTTTCAAGGTCATGCAAGAAGGATGAGAGGTTGAGAATGAAGGAGAAGCCAGTCATCCACATTTTGTGGGAGATCCAATTTATCTCTTTGTATCCCTTTTAAAGGACAGTCCCATATGACCTCACTTCCGTTTGTTACTCAGGCAACAGTACACGGCCTGAGGAGACATCTTGGCGAGAAGATTCTGTGAAGAGTTAGTGGGAGCTCCAAGGAGAGAGAAAGAACTGATACAGCCGAGCCAGAAGGAATGCCTGAAGGGTCGGAAGTAGGCTTGCCAACTCCGTGTTGGAAAATACCTTGTTACCTGAAATGCGTGTCAGGAGCCATGTATTAAGTGGGGAATGGCTGGCGAGAGATCAGGTAACTTAGCGTAGGATCAAATAGCCTATGTTTACCAGGTGATTGACCCCTTAAGATCTCACGGCAGACAACAAGTAGTAAAATAAAATAATAACACGGCGAATAACACTGGGCCGAAATGCAATGTTAAGCATGAACAGTTTGGGGGAAAGATAAGGATATCAGCCTTAATACAGAGTGCCAGCCAGTCAACCCCATTGTCCTCCCCATAACAAGCTATGGATGCAAAAGCTGGACCCTGAAGAAGGAAGACAGGAGGAGAATAGATGCTTTCGAATGATGGCGTTGGAGACGAATGCTGCGAATCCCATGGACAGCCAAAGTTACCAACAAGATAGTTTTACATAGGAGCAAACCAACTATGTCAATAGAAGGGAAGATATTATGGCTAAATCTCACCTACTTTGGGCACATCATGTGATCAAACTCGCTAGAAAAATCATTAATGCTCGGCATGGTCAGCGGCAAAAGGATACGTGGTCACCAAAGGACCTGCTGGCTTGACACGATCAAAGCCGATACAGGGATGACCATGGACCAACTGAAAGAAGCGGTCATTGACAGAAATGTGTGGTGAAGACTTTCCTAGAGAATCGCTGAGGGTCAGACACGACTGAACGGATAACATCATGATCATTTAATAGAAAATAAATAATATATAGACGTAAGACTAACATAGAAAAGAAACATATTACAGCGAAGGGGCCAGTCCCCAGACAGCCCCCTAATGTACTAATTTTCTCAGTATAGGTATTTTCCAAAACTGTTAGGGACATTCAGTCATGTGACCCTTCACCTACAGTCTGAAAGCCAGAACAGAATAAATCCAGCCAGAGATGCCCCGTACAGCTGCTAAAGCTGGATGCTTTAGGATGCTTTGGGCTGATCCTGCGTTGAGCAGGGGGTTGGACTAGATGGCCTGTATGGCCCCTTCCAACTCTATGATTCTGTGATTCTGTACGATTGCTTAGCTCACCGATCCTTTCAAACTAAAGAGGCCAGCTGCTGCAGCCCTCCAGATGTCCATGGACTACACTTCCCAGGAGGGAATTGTAGTCCATGGACATCTGGAGGGCCACAGTTTGACTACCCCTATGCTAGTCAATGAAGAAAATACAAAACTTATCTGTAAGAACATTAAGTACAGCCTGCTGTATCAGACCAGGGCTCCAGCATCCTGGGCCATGTGGTAGCCAATCAGATGCCTTGGAGCAACAGGGTGAACAAGTAGGGCATTAATCTATCCATAAGATCCATTCAATTAATATTTATTTGAGGAATAACGAAAAATAAACATTACTTAAAACACGACATTCCTCCATTTGCAGCACAAAGGTGTTACCGGACAGCTTTGGGGAGTTCTTCCTGCCACTGAATATTCTGTGTGTCAGGATGCATCTACATGCACAAGCATTTCCTCTGATAAGAGCTCTATTTTCTTGTGCTAAGGGATGTATAATACTTCCTGGGAACTGTTTTGGGTTTTATTTGCCATGTATTACAAAACTATAGAAAGCATCACTGTATCTCCAACTGTGAACTATTTCATGCTCTAGCATAGCAAAGTGTCTGCAGACAGAGATAAGCCATGATTTCCCATTTTCCTCGACAAAATTAACGATCTTAAAAGTACAATAAAACCATCATCTCATATTACCAGTGGGGATACTGGAACTGGCTTTAGCTTTCTTGAGGGGGAGGGGGGGAAACCCTATCGTAATGCAAATGTGTTTGAACTTGCAAATGGTTTAAAGGAAATGAGATAGGTCTAAAATTAAATAGTGGAAGCGGCAAAAAAAAAAAATCCAAGTAGGTAGCACAAGCAGGAGCAATGTTGACATTTGTCAATTTAAAATGCACAGAGGTAGACCAATTAATAGTGGAACTTCCCATTAGCTCGGACATGGAGCTCCCAGTGAAGACAGTATCCTAAGAGAGGGGTCATGGCTCAGCGGCCGAGCATTTGCTTTCTGTTCAGCAGGCCCCAAATTTAGTCAGCCTTTCTAGTTAAAAGGCCCAGGGAGTAAATGATGCAAGAGACCACCACTTGGGGGCCTGCCTGTCTGAGTAGACCAGTGGTTCTCAACCTTCCTAATACCATGATGCTTTAATACAATTCTCATGTTGTGGTGACCCCCAACCATTAAATTAGGCAAGTGTTCTTTCACAGAAATTAAACTAAAACTGACCAATGGCATGAAGATCCATGGTTCATGATTGTCTGTAAATTGGTTTCTTTCCAGGGTTTCTCAGTTCAGTTCTGCCTCTTGTCCCACCATGCCGATCTCACTCTTTTCCGCTGCTCCAGACACACGAACACTCTATCTCGATCTACTCCGCAAGGCTGTTGTGTGGATGGCACCCGCCTGGCCAGGCTGCTTGCCCTGCCGTGACCCCTGTGAAAGGGTCGTTAGACCCCCCCAAAGGGGTCCCAACCCCCAGGTTGAGAACCACTGGAGTAGATCATAATGACCTTGTTCGACCAATCAACTAACTCAGTATAAGGCAACTTTATGTGTTCAAATTTGCAATCTCACCTTATCCCCTATCCCCTATCCCAGCAGTCCCCAACCTTTTTGCGGTTGACTGCCTCCGGGGGTGGGAGAGTGGCCCAGGCGCTGCGCATGAGCGGCAGCTGCATGCAAACGTGCATGCACAAAGTTGCCGCACATGCACATTTGCACCAGCAGGGGGCACAAACGTGCATGTGCGGCAGCTCCGCTGGTGTGCCGGTGGCTGCGCCTGCCTCTTCCCCGCACTCTTGCAGTGAGAAGCTAGCCAGGCCGCGAGCGAAGCTGCTGCTTTGGGGGCCGCTTTGCTCGCAGCACAAAGCCTCCCAATGGGAGAGTGGGGAGAGGCCTGAAAGATGACTACAAAAGCTATACATTGCACACCCTATAGGTAGGATTTAAGGGCTACATGCCCATACATCAGCATGAGAGCCTAATGGTGGCTGCTTTTTACTTCAGCAAAGCACACGGAGCTTCTTTTCCTGAAGAAAAACGAAGTGGGTGGAAGCCCATTTTAAAGGAATCCCCAGAGCATGTGCTTGTGAGTTTTCCACTGCACTCTCACTGGTGACCACTTGATGTCACTAGTGAGCACACAGGTTTGCTCCCCCTCTTCAAGCAGTGGCTGGACAGTTATTTGTCAGGGGGTCGGACAAGATGACTTGTATGGCCCCTTCCAACTCTATGATTCTTTGATTCTGGGGCTCATAAGTGGGGGAATAGTGCAAAGGGATGGAGAGACTCTATTTAAACTTTTCTTTCTCCCCTATTTGCCCAATATATGTTACCCTTCCCCAAGCTGCTTTGGGCCACAGTAAAGGAAGCATACAAGCTGGCACAATTTTTCCCTACTGAATTGAGAAGAGAGTATGGTTCAATTGTCAGTGTGGAAACAAAGGGGTTAAATTGCCCCTTTGCCCCTACAATGGTCACCTTCTTCATAACTGTATCACCACTGAGCTGCATCCTAAAAATTATTTAAAAACATGGGATAAAAGATCACAGAGCAATGTAACATTCTGCCCTAACCTCTATTCCTTTGCTCTTTAAAGTGCTGTATTCAATTTTTGTGTCTTTTTCTGACTACCCATCACCATTGTGGGGGGTTCCATACTGTTTTATGTCTGTTTTAGAAGTCAAGAAATGTCCAATAAATAAAATTATGTTGGTCAAGGATCAAAACCTTACATCCACTGTGGACAAGCGACATCAACTGAGAAACTGCAGCCTCCTAGTTTTCTCCCAGATGTGAAATCCCTGTCAAAAAGCACTTTTCCTCCCCTCTTTCACACTGTATTATGAATGTAAAAGTTTCCTTTGAAAGATGCCAGCTGTGGTTGTACCCCAGGTTTATTCATGTGGGACCTTTACTAGGTCAACTTAATACTTGACTACTGCTTATTATCCCATCAGTCTTCAGGGACAACCCATGATCTAATTGCCCAGCATTTATGTTGCTTGGCAACCATAAATACAGAGTAATAATCCTTAAAGGGACAGTGTAGAATTTCATGCCCCTGCAGTGAAGTACACTTCATTTCCCAGAGCACCCTGTGTTTTTTAATTCAGTGAATAAAAATGTGTAATGAATAATTAATTATGTGCTTGGAGGCACAATAGCTGCCTACTTTTGAATATTCATCAGCGGCATTATTAATTCACTAGAAATCCCAAGGAGCAGTGGGAGAGGCTTTTAGCCTAGCTGGAGGACTTAACAGACAGTGCTTTGCAACATGAGCAAAGTTTTGGGTGTTTTTTTTTTTAAGCAGACTTTTCTTGGGAGAGGTTTTTTTTTAAACTTTAATTTACATCTTTTGACGGAAAAAAAAATAACCAGAAAAAAAAGTGACTGGGTGAAATGCAGGGACCATAGCTGAGTCGATTGATCAAGCCAGATGACTATATTTTGCTATTGGGAAAACAACAAATTTGAAAGTGAGCATGGTCGGAAGAACTAATGTGTTGTAGGGGTTAGACTATCGAGTGTGGAGGAGCTGTAGCTCAGAGGTAGAACATCTGCTTGGCGTGCAGAAGGTCCCAGGTTCAATCCTTGGCATCTCCAGCTGAAATAATCAGGTAGTGGGGATGGGAAAGACCTCAATCTGGGACCCTGGAGAGCTCCAACCAGTCTGAGTAGACAACACCAACCTTGATGGACCAAGAGATTGATTGGGTATAAGGCAGCTCCATGTATGACTGGGAAAACCAAGGTTTAAATCCCCATTTGCCACTAACTTCATTGAGTGACCTTGGGCCAATCAGCTTAGCCTTATCTCAAGGGACTGTTTTGAGGATAAAATGGACAAGAATCCAGGAATAGAATGTGAGCCACTTGGAGGAGAAGTGGGTAAAATTTAATAGGTCATCAGAATAATGTTCACATATAGATTTCCCCCCTGCATGGGCCATGGAAAGCCCATATAGTGAGCAGAAGCATCTGAACGATGGCATACTCCATGTGGACATGACTGTTTCCCAGTTTAATCTGGTTTGTCTGGCTCCCCCCTTTAATCTGATGGAGATTTTCTCTGGGTTATGAACTGGGAACTGTGGGGCACTGGTTGGCGTGATGATGGTTTTCATTAAACATCAGGTGAATTATTATCATTTTAGAAATTCAGGTCAGGAAAAAAAAATTCTATTTCATTCCCAGTTTAGAGGAAGGGAATTCATACAGCAATAATTTTGAACTGTTCCCCCCTCACTCTAAGGCAGCTGGGGCAGAGAGGGAGTGAGGGAGAGGCAGGAAGCATGCTGAGGCCCTCTGGTGGTCTGGAGGCCCAGTTTCCTTCCCATGGCATGGAAAATCCCAATGGTTTAATGTTTAAAAGGCCCATGTGCCACAGGCCAAGTTATGCTTCCACACCTTCCTTCCTTATTTCTGTTTCCGTATCAATATGATTCCCGGTATTATCGAGAATGGAAATATCAGAACCAGGAATCATGGGGGCAGGGTCTTTTTCAAAACCAGGTATTGTCGATCTGATACAATAAAGGAAACTTCAGGATCACCAGTATCTGATTTTTTAAAGCAGAGGCTAGATAGCCATCTGACAGAAATGCTGATTCTGTGAAATTAGGTACCTTGTGAGTGGGTGGACAGAAGGGATTGTGCTGGCTCTTGTGGCCCTTTCTTGCATGCCCAGGGAAATGTTGATCGCCACCTTGGGGTCAAGAGGTGAATTTCTTCCAGGTCAGACTGGCTAGAGATTCTGTGTTTTTGGGGGGAGGGCATGGAATAGGGGTCACTTTGGGTAGGCAGGTCATTGTAAATTCTGCAGGGGGTGAGACTAGATGACCCCAGAGAACGCTTCCATCTCTGTGATTCTATGATTGCACACATCTAGTATCAGGTTAGTAAATGGCACTGGGGAGTAGGGTGGGATTAAGCCTCTTGTCCACATCCCCCATCCAAGCCAGTTGCCCTTGCATCCAAAAAGCTAAAGTTCAAACAGGAAATTCCAGTGCAAGACCCGTCAAGCAGAAGTGACCTGGAAGTTCTGTACCTAGGCTTTGACTTTCCCTCTGACACAAAGGCTAGATCTGTTGAGGCTGCTCTTTCCATTAGATCCTGGATCAAGCCTTAGCTACGCAAGATACAATCAAGCTGTCCGTTAGCGTCAATGAAAACTTAAGATCTTTCCGACTACCATGCTTATCCCCAGAGATACTTTCATCAGGTCTCTGGAATGAGCCTATAACTGTGACAATCCAGAGAGTCAGACCCATAAGGAGGGGTCTGACCAACAGTGGGCAGCAGGAACATGGAGAGGTTGGCTGAAGCAAATACTGCCAGCTTGTGATGTCATCTCAGGGTGGTACCCAAGGGAGAAAAGAGCCAGTTCCCTAAAAACTCAGCCTTAAGAATTCCGAGTTAAGGATTCATGGGTCCCATACACACCCAGGGCCAGTTTAGGGATTTGTGGGACCCTGGCAGAGCACAACTGACACTGTTACTTGTGCTGTAACAGTGGGACACCCTTCCCAGGCATAGTGAGTATTTTGGAAGCAACTGACAGCTTATTTTTTTGTGTCCTTGCAGCCCACAGCACATAAATATGAAGACCCTAACAAACCCAATGTGAAGCCCCCCCCCCCCTGTAACCAGTTTGGTGTAGTGGTTAGGAGTGCGGACTTCTACTCCACCGGGTTCGATTCTGCGCTCTCCCACATGCAGCCAGCTGGGTGACCTTGGGCTAGTCACACCACTGATAAAGCTGTTCTGACCGAGCAATAATATCAGGGCTCTCTCAGCCTCACCCACCCCACAGGGGAGAGGAAAGGGAAGGAGAATGTAAGCTGCTTTGAGTAGAGAAAAACAGCATATAAGAACCAACTCTTCTTCTTCTTCTTCTTCTTCTTCTTCTTCTTCTTCTCCTTCTCCTTCTCCTTCTCCTTCTCCTTCTCCTTCTCCTTCTCCTTCTTCTAACCATACAGTACCACGGCCTCCTAGTGCTACTAGGATAAAACACCTCTGGTGCTGGGCAAGAGAGTTCTGGTGGAAGGAGGAGAAAAATGAGCTTTGCTTCCTTCTGTAACGATGGGCAATTACGGAAAAGTTTCTTGGGATGCGCACAGTCTGTGCCTTCCTATCTATGAAGCCTCCTGGGAGATGAACGATCAGTCTCCATTTAGCTATCATTTCTATCTCCTGTAGGGATGAAAGGACACACACGACACAGGTATCTGGAGGAAAAGGAATCTTCTTCTTCCTTCGGGGCTTCTCCGGACCTCAGGCTTTATTCAGTACATTTTGTTTACACATCAGCCTTCATTCCACACTCTAATCACAGCCAGACTCTGACCTCTGTGTTTGCCCAGAAAAGTACATATCTTAATCCCTGCAGATGCCAGGGTTTCATTCGAGTATGCAAGGCTAGCAGTCAGTATCGGGGTGCACTCTGTTAATCCCATCAATCTCCCATTCTGATATTTATTCTGTTGGACCATTTGTCTGTTGCCTTTCTGAAACCTGCTTGAGGAGGCTGACCACTAAAACAGTGAAATAGTGCCAAGGAAATGACAACAAGCCCATAAAATACCGCTTAGTGTTGTGTTTAGAATCCAGATCCCTGATCTAGCATGGAAGCTTTGTGGGTGTCCTTGGGGCAGTCATCCAGTCTCAGCCTAACCTGCCTCACAGGGTTATTGTGAGATTAAAACAGAGGAGATGAGAATGGTGAAAGCCACTTTGGTTCCCTACTAGGAAGCAGACCAAGGTATAAAACAAACAAAGAATTAAACGGCTCCTTAAAATACTAAAACAAGTCCACAAAAACAGTAAAAAGAAGACCGTAAAACTGGTTAATATATACATAGCAGATTCAAATGAGTAGGCATGTTGGTCTGAAGTAGCACAATAAAATCAGCGTCCAGTAGCACCTTTAAGACCAACAAAGATTTATTCAAGGCATGAGCTTTCGAGTGCAAGCAAGACTAGCCTGAGGAAGAGTGCTTGCACTCGAAAGCTCACGCCTTGAATATCCATAGCAGGACATAAAAGCATCAGAAAACGGAGCAATCTCCGAAGGAGTTGATAAAACAATGCTAGAGCCCTGCAGCCAGAATCCACCTGCCTTTTTTCTTCCTTTATGTTCTGGGTTCTTATGTTGGGAGGACTCACAGAAGCCTCACCTAATGCAGGAATCGAAATGAAGACAGACAGCCCTGTCATTGACAATTGAGTGCGGTCTCCCTTCCACAAAGGGATTTCAACATCACGAGTGAATGCGAAGGAAGGGGAAATCTGCGTTACACGCACACCGTGAAACCTGGCAAGCTTTTTACGACAGCGTTTTGGAATACATGCACGCACCACTTTCTTTTTTTTAAAGCACCAAGATTTCCCCCCCCCCTAACAATTGCAGGTTCACCGATTGTTTCTTCCTCTGCAGTGCTGATGTATATACACCTTTAACAACAGTCCTAATAATATCCTGCTTGGTCACAGGTTAAACAACAGTCATTTTCCCTGCAATTCAAACTTCCATTGCAATTTGCCAGCCAGCCGAGTGCATGGGCTACGGAGACGTTTATTGCAACGCTGTGCATTAAAAGAGGGTGTCATTGTATTACCTCTTAGCTTTGGCTGAAATTAGAAGTAATATCTACATTTATCTTTCATTCCTAGGAATATAAAATGGGGCTAATAATAACAATAATAAAGCCAGTCCCTAAAAGCTTGGTGAACTCTACACAGATTTGTCTCTCCGGCTCCACCCCCCCTCCCTCCCTGCTTCTGCTCAAGTAGGGAAGTAGAAAGATCATGAATAATAAATACAGAGATAAGAGAGCTGAAACTGGGAAATCAATTTACTGCAAAATATTTGCATATTTTATTAAAAGAAACTGTGCATAAACCCCACAACAGGGTGGAATGATTTATATTTTGATTTGATTTGTATACATTATACCTCCGAGAGAACAGATCCAACTTAGCCATCCCTGCAA
Organism: Paroedura picta; assembly: GCF_049243985.1. NCBI lineage: Eukaryota > Metazoa > Chordata > Lepidosauria > Squamata > Gekkonidae > Paroedura > Paroedura picta. The sequence continues at coordinate 162,873,137 of NC_135370.1, forward strand.
GACTTTCTTCTACCCCGGAAAGGGTGGGTGGTAGTTGTGTTGCTGTGTTGTACGGCTACTTTTTAAAACAAACGTTCCAGCCGAGGGAGTTGTCGGCCTTGCGGATGGGGGCAGTTCGCAGATTTGTAGCACTTTGGATCTTCACGTATTTGGAATACCTGGGAGGAGTCCTGGAACTCTGTCGTGGATTCATCAATAAGCAGAAATATACCCTCCCAGCCCCATTTAGAGACATTCCAGGCTCCATCTGCTGCCCCTGAGTCTTGGGACGGGGTGAATCATAGAATCATAGAATTGGAAGGGGCCAGACAGGCCATCTAGTCCAACCCCCTGCTCAACGCAGGATCAGCCCTAAGCATCCTAAAGCATCCAAGAAAAGTGTGTATCCAACCTTTGCTTGAAGACTGCCAGTGAGGGGGAGCTCACCACCTCCTTAGGCAGCCTATTCCACTGCTGAACTACTCTGACTGTGAAAAACTTTTTCCTGATATCTAGCCTATATCGTTGTTCTTGAAGTTTAAACCCATTACTGCATGTCCTCTCCTCTGCAGCCAACGGAAACAGCAGCCAATGGAAACTCAAATCAATCCTAGGCCGGACCCAGCAACATGGCACCAGTTCTCCTATTATCTACATCCTATAACTGCTGGGCATTTTCAAACAAACCTGATTGGCTGGCTGTTCAAACTCACAGAGTGAGGTACACTGCATCAGACTATGCATAATCTCCTTTGGGAATGCTCCCCTTTGGTAAAACTTTATGCAAACACCTGACTATTTTCCCATTTGCTTGTTTTTTTAAAAATGTAAAAGAGTATTCAAAACTGGCACCCAACACCTGCAATCTTAAATGCTACAGTCTACCCTACCAATTCAACATTCTACCACTTAAGTCTCATTTAAGAGCCAGCTTGGTGCAATGCTTAGAACCATAGAATCATAAAATCATAGAGTTGGAAGGGGCCATACAGGCCATCTAGTCCAACCCCCTGCTCAACGCAGGATCAGCCCTAAGCATCCTAAAGCATCCACGAAAAGTGTGTATCCAACCTTTGCTTGAAGACTGCCAGTGAGGAGGAGCTCACCACCTCCTTAGGCAGCCTATTCCACTGCTGAACTACTGTGACTGTGAAAAACTTTTTCCTGATATCTAGCCTATATCATTGTACTAATTTTTTCCGGATATCTAGCCTATACCGTTGTAGGCTAGATATATCGAGGAAAGGAGGAAGAGGAAGGAGATAACAGTGATGGAAAACAGAGACAAATAGAGCAGGAGAGAGAGAGGAAGAGACTCAACCAACGAAACCACAGCCCTCAGTACACAGTGAGCAAAGCTGTTGATGATAGGACACTGGATAACATTAATTCATAAAGTCTCTGTAGGTCTGAAGTGACTTGACTGCTCTTAACATACCCACAAGTACAGAGAAAGAAATTAAGAATGTCACATGAGTTACAGCAAACAGATTATAGTAATATAATTCGGGGAGGGCGGTATATAAATCTAAATAAATAAATAAATAATATCTGAGGCTCCAGTGTCCATCAGCAAACCCAACCAATTTAGAATAGAGGGGAGACAAGACACTAAAAGAGAAGATAGTAGATCGACAGCATACAACGTGACTAACTAGGACAGCTCTTTCTCTGGCTTACTTAGAAGAGAAAACAAAAAGGGAAATGTCTGTTGGCCCATAGGGGGTACACCAAAGAGTTGCTAGAGCATAATGTAACTATAGAAATTCCAGTATTTATTAGCAATATAATTTAAATTAAAAACATCCAAAGGCTCCCTGTATCGCCTCAGTTAAAACCAGGTCCTATATACATACTAATCTCAACACCACTGACATGAGTGTGTGTATAGGAGCTGATTTTATCTGAGGCCATACACAAAGCCTTTGGGTGTTTTTAATTTAAATTGTATTATTAATAAATACTGTTTTTTTTATAACTACATTACATTTTAGAAACACCCCCAAAAGGTGCACAGACATTTCCCTTTTTGTTGACTTTTTCGGTTACTTTACTCCCGTTTGGGTTAGGATTTTTCTTCTTTTTGTAGTGATTACTTAGAAGGGAGACTGATATCATGAGGGGAGGAAGAAGCAAGGGCGATCACTTGGGGGGAAAATTAATGACAATAGAAGATGTCTTCTTCAGTAATATACACACCCCATTCTATCATGCAATTGGATTTTCTTTCCTGCTGATATAAATTTTGTTACAACAGTCCAATCTGACATTCTGAAAAACTGAACTGTTAAATGTTCTCCCTATCATGTCCCTTTTGACTTCTCAGTGAAACAGACTTAGCATTCAGCAAAAGCCATCTGTACACCGCCCGTGGTGCCGCGGGTGCCACGGACTAAATAAAGGAGTAAGGGGTTCTGGGGCGGGATGTGTCCGGGATGAGGAAGGGTCCGGATTGGACCCTTCCTCATGACAGACAATCGGAGGGACCAATCGGCAGGCGCAAAGCGCCTGCTGATTGGTCCCTCAGATTCCCAGCCCCAGTAACTGTGAGCCGCGCGCAGCGCGGCTCGCAGTTGCTCCCGGCCTGACGTGGCGAGAGGCGCAAAGCGCCTCTCGCCACCTCAGGACGCCGCCAATGAAAGAGACTCCAGCCGCTCGCCAGCCGCTCGCCGAAAGACCAGGACTCCAGCCGCTCGCCAGCCGCAAAGGTAGTCCCCCCCCATACCCACTCTCACTCCTGGGGGCTGCTAGCGCCCATTGCATTTTTGCGTGCAATGGGCTTTTTGGCTAGTTTATTGATAAAAGGTAAACAAAGTTCATAATACTTCTTGTTGAAACTGATTTGTTAGGCACATACAGTTCAATATATTTCCGAGGTGTACCACCCCCAATGGAATGTGAAAATATCTCAACTTGGTAAAGGTGGGCTGACTACTTTCCCGAGGAGAACAACTGGTTCAGTTGTTGCACCCAGCTGCAACTTTCAGCACCTTACCCAAGGCCGAGCCATCAGATAACACTCTGACCGTTTTCGCACCATCCTGGCAACACAACTCAAGCAATTAGTCCAGACAAAAGACCAAAGGCAGAACAGAGCAAAACCAGTGTATCTTTTCTGTGCTAGAGCAACAAAATGATCCTCCCCGACTGAAGTAATAGTAGCATGCTGAAGCATTAGCAGACCCTGACACTCCCATACTGCAGAATCAGGATTTGGGAAGGCACACACGAAACCACATTATAGTCCATCGAAACTTGCCCCATGTCACTTCAAATGGAGGAACTACGGCAAGCTCATATGAGCCACCTTGAGCTCCATGTAATGGAGGTAGGATCACAAAACCAAAACAGATTCTTATTTCCAACTGTTTTAAAAAAAAAGAAAGAAAGAAAAGTAAAGCAGCTGCAGATGGCAAATGAGCAGTGTGGAGGAAGGACTGGTTAATCCTTTCTCTGCCAGCCACTTGCCGCTCAAGATCACCCCCCTCCTCCACCCATGCTTCCCCTAACTCATGTATTTCCAACTAATAATTTCAGTGCTTCCTCTTACCCCAAGTACAGCCTCACCAAGATCTTAAGAATAATGATTATGCCTTGTATTGCAGCAAACCTATTACAACAGATAAAACAACAGTTTACAGTACAGAGGATGTATCGGTGGGGGACAATCTCACAAATAGCTGTGGGAACAGATATGGCAAGACCTCCGGCACTGGTGAGAAACTGAGAATGCAAATTAACTAAATAAATGCCCAAATCTAGCCTTGGAAATTAAAGCATCTCTGGAAATTCCCCACCACACACAATACTGGGACATACTGCAAATACCATGAAAGAAAACTCTGAGAACATACATCAATGTGGATTCAGGTGGGTAGCTAGCCCTGTCGGTTTGACGCATCAGGATGACTGTTTATACACTGGAGGTTTCATGCCAGGCTGCAGGCTGTAGTTATGGCAGGTTGCCCCATCTCTTCCTGTACCCACATGGGGGAGCATTTGGCCTGGTCTGCATCACCAGTCTCCGATTTGTATTCCTGCATGGGAACTGGGACAGCGAAGATCCCAGTGCGTAAACGGTCAACAAAGGGCTTTTCTGCACACAATAAATATAATGAAATGCTTACCTAATGTAGGCATTATATTCTGGCTTCTCCACATGATGTCACCCACATCCAGCGTCTGGCCCACTGATTGCTTGCTACATTCTCCATTTTAAAGTGCAAGTTGGGGAATTGCATAAAGTGGATAGCTACCAGAGAGCAACCAGCAGGCAACCAGTAGAAGGAAGATATGGAGCTTCAAAGGTGCTAAAGTTGCCTGTTTCATCCCATCCTTGCACACGCCTCCCTCTCCCTTGTTCCTGGAGATGGGAATTTCTTTTTTAAAATGGCAACGTGCCTGGAGCAACGAATAGGTGGACAAGTGTGCAGGCGATGCCAGAAATAAAATAATATTTTTTTCAAAGTTGTAACAAAAAGCATGCCTTTTGAAAGTTTTCTCCCCCCCCCCCCCGCCGCCAAATTAGGAACAATATTAACTTTTAAATGTATAAAGGACTCGTGATCCCATAAGGGGTGACTTTAAAAATCACTATGCACTATTGCAACGGAGAAGTATGATTTAAAAAAATTCACAGGCATCACTGGACATTTAATCTGCATCAAAATATGGAGGAAGGGGATTGGTTGCCTGAATAGATTGACAGGCGGAAGTGAGTCAAATATAAGGCATGTTGCCCACTTCCACCATGTCCAGCAGCAGCGGGTGAGAAATGCGAAAAGGCAGCAGACAAAGCCGAGACACCAAAAAGGTGAGGAGGGGCTGGGAAGCACGATAAACTTTAGTGCTTTGCCATTCAGCTGGTGTAACACTATTTTTACTGCTGTGCGGAAATGGCCAACGTTTGAGTCCAGTGGCACCTTTAAGATGAGTAAAACATGGATGCTCCATGGCTGCTGCAAATGCCCCTAATGAAAGAAGTTCATATGGAAGGATTCAGTGCGGAAGCAACCTCTCCCTCTGAATCATGGTGTTTTTTTATGTTACTCAAGTACTGTTCTCCACCTGCTGTAGTCCTTTGCTCTGTCATAGCCTCTCTTGCACCAGCTGCTAATGTAAACAGTATTAGTAAGTGGATGGTAACAATAAAAAACAAACAAACAAAGTAGTCATGTTTGATAAAATTTAATAAAATGTTTAATTTCATGGTGATGGCAGGTAGCTGCATTGGTCCATAGCCAAATCCCAAAACAAGGGTCATGCATTACCTTTTATTAAGCACAAACAACATAATGCAGAACAGTATGGCAGCTTTGAAGCTCTTCAGAACGGCGTGCTATTTGTAATATTTTGGTTGATCTTAATAAAAAAAATATTGCACAGCTTTTGTTTTGGGATTTAATTTTGCAGCAGATCTCACAGGGCTGCCCACAAAACTCAGTTGAAGATTCGGTTTCTAGAGACGCGGGGTGTAGGGCTGAATATGAAGAAAGGTTGGGTGAGCTTGGTCTGTTTAGTCTAGAGAGGAGACGACTGAGAGGGGATCTGATAACCATCTTCAAGTATTTAAAAGGGTGCCATATGGAGGATGGAGCAGAATTGTTCTCTCTTGCCTCAGAGGGACGTTCCTGACAGAGCGGTTTCTCAGTGGAACAGGCTTCCTTGGGAGGTGGTGGGTTCTCCATCTTTGGACATTTATAAACAGAGGTTGGATAGCCATTTGACGGAGAGGCTGATTCTGTGAAGGCAAAGGGGTGGCAGGTTACAGTAGATGAGCAATTGGGATGTGAATGTCCTGCATAGTGCAGGGGGTTAGACTAGATGACCCACGAGGTCCCTTCCAACTCTATTATTCTACAATTCTATGATTCTATAATTCTATGAATCCTGAATAGGCAATTTTTCTTTTCTTTTTCTCCTACTGTCAGTCTGATTTGGTGGCAAGTAACCGGAACTATGGTCAGGGGACATCCTTCCATTGCCAGCGGTCTGGTAAGTCTATCCCTTGACCTCTCCCAGATAGCATTCAAGTGGCAGAATATTGTTCTGCAACCCTGCTTTGAAAAGACATTTGAATATAGATGGGTCTGTGAGAATCCCTGGGCCCTCTTACCCTGACAAAGCTTCAATGAGAAAGAGCAGAGCGATTGGGCTACTTGCGTTTTAAGGGGAAATGTATGAAGGAGCTTAATGAATCATGGTCAGATCATTCTCTCCACTCAAAGCCTTCTAAAAATAGTAACGGGCGGGGGGGATCACAAGATGTCATGGGGCCAGTTAATTTAATGCAGCCCCCCTCCCTTTCACTTCTGATACCACGTAATACCTCTGGGTCCACAGATAAAGACTTAACAGGATAACGAACAATTTAAAACAGCTTTAATATGAAGAGCAACTAAAATATCTTGTTCTTAAACCATGTTATAGAATGAAGGTTATGTGACCCCAGGGCAAGTCCCAAAAGTTATCAGTGCTTTAATGCTGTTAAATATAAGGAAATGTCTCTAAAATAGAAAATCTGTCATTACAAGGCCACCTCTGTAAATTGAGCACTGCCCTTCTCCCTGGAGAATCACCAGACTTCAATGGACTGTAAAGTTCCTTCTGGCAAATGGCAAGGGATGGGGGGGGGGGGAAGGCTTATCAGGAAGAGGAGGGAGGCCCAGGTGATGTGGCTAACAATGTGGCCATATCACTTCTGGTGTGCACAGGAAATGATGTCTTTATGCTGTGATGGGCAAAAGTTTTAGGTAAAAATGGCTTCTACCATTGAGATTTTGCCCAAATACTACAGTGTTGCTGGCATGATGATGTCACTTCCTGTGCACAGCAGAAGTGACATCACCATAGTGCTGGTGACGTTGTCAGGGCCTTCCTTTTTCTCCTGGACCCATTCCGCACTGGCAGCACTGTACCCAGTGTTTTGGCTGGGGTAGATTGTCCCACCTCTTCCTACGTCCGTATGGGGGAGCATTTTCCCCATCAGATCCAGTCAGCTATGGATTTGTGTCTCCAGATGAGGCAGCTAGGGCAGCAAGTTTTTGCTGCAGGGCGATGGGGCTGATTTTAATTTTTAAAAACAGGATATTGCATTACAGCACAATACCCCATTCTTAAAAAAACAAAAACAAAATGCCCTGGTCAGGACACTGTAGTTGCAACCACAACTGAGGAGGAGCAAGGCCTGGATGGACCAATTATTCCCTTCCTCAAAGCCCTGGCCCAACATAGGCCCTGCCAGTGCCTGAGGCAAACAAGAGCCTCAGTCAGGCCAGGCCATCATCTGGAATTGGGAATTTGCCCTGCTATGGGACAAGTGGTAAAATGGGGCAAATTCCTGGTGTGGAAAAGGTTCCAGTGAGTCCCCCTTCCAGCCAGGTGATTAAGGTTGGGAGTGGGGCCTTGAGCCATGGGACCCCACCTACACTGGGGGGGGGCTGGCAACCCTAATTATAGCCCCTACTCTGCAAGCATCCCTAAACAACACAATTTCCTCTGGGATATAGCTGCCTATTACTCCTGTAGGGGCCTCAGTACAGCTCCTAGCCAGCCAGCCAGCCAGCCAGCTAGCTTTTGTTTCAGGTTTCCACACTAGGATCCTGAGATGACTTTGTATGGGGGAAAATGTGTTCAGAAATATATTTCTGGAATTGGGCAAAATCCTAATTCCACAGTGAAAAGTCACAATAAGTTCCGCCACCGACTAAAAAGCAAGAAGGAGGCTATAGAAGACAACAGCCTGCCAAATGCAGGATGCGTTTATTATTGTTTTATCATTTGTATTTTGGCCCAGAGATTATGGCAACCTTCCCTATTTTCACATCTGACTCAGTGCCTTCCAGCCATGCAGACCTCCTCTAGTATTAATGAGCGGGTGACTTGAAAACTTACTTCAAGTTATAGCGCAGCCTTTGATTTTCACAAAGCTCCTTGGAGCGCCTGCAGCTAATTGTGTTTTCAATAATAAATTGTCGAAGAAACCTTGGCTTAGTTGGGTTTGCTTCGATCTCACTTAATTAGAGAATTTTAAAAGCACTATCCTGTGCCACTGGAGTTATTGGTTCTTGTGCGTTATTTACAAGAGGGCTGCACTATGTGGACCGGACTGACGATTTATCTCTTTCCCATGCTATCTATCACGCTTCCATGGCATTTTCTTGCTTTTGTGCCAAAGTACTTTTGTGGATGCAAAAAATAATTAACTCCCACCCAGTTGGTGAAACCCCTCCAGGACCATCATGAAACCCCAGGATTTCATGAAACCCTGGTTGCAAAAGTCTAATCTAACCAATGAGAGGGCGGGGCCAAACGACAGGTGTATCCAAGTGAGATAATAAAGTTAACCCTTTCCCTCCCAGATCCTTTTACATGCAGAGTTACAATATCCAACATTTTGGAGCTGGAAGCTAACAAATCTTGATTAATAGGAGCTGAGCTTGCCAAGATGGATTTAGGAAAAAAACAAAACAAAGCCCAAAACCTGTAGGTGGGCCTAGGCCACAACAAGACTCCTCTCTCTCTCCCGCCCCATTTTGGAATCACTCATATGTCTGTCTCCCACTCTTTCTTTCTTGCAGGACAAGCTGTCTCTTTTGTAAGCAAAGATTCCGTATTTATGATCTTCCCTGTGTAGAAAGCTTATCTAGTCTATAGCTCATCTACATTCCTGACAAAGAACACGATAGTTAATGTTACTAGGTCACACCTTGGTCTCCCCATATATAGCTATGGCACAGAACAAAGGGTGCATTCATACCGAACTCAGAGGATATTTTGGGCTCCTTCACAGACATATTTAACAGGGGAGGGGGCCACTGTAAGGGAGGTCATTGAGGGACAATGCGGCACAGTGATTGACCCATCAGCCTCAAAAGCCTGTTTTAAATCTTGCCTCAGCCACAAATCCACTTGATAGCTATAGACCAGACACAGCTTTTCAGCCCTGCCTGTAGGTAATAACACTGACTTATCTTACAGGGTTGTTTTAAGTGTTAGTATGATCGTTTATATGAAGTGCTCTGAAGACTCTATAAATACTAAGTGCTGTTATTATCCTTCTGCGGCAGAGTGTCTGTGAAGGAAGGGCTGGGGGAGTAATGAGGGAACAGACCAAGGCCACTTTGAGCGCTCATAGCTGAGGCGAAATTTGAACCATGGATTTATTTTTCCAGCGCAATCTCCCAATAGCTGCAGAAGACTGACTTTCCCTATGTCATGGCAAAGAGACATGACAGAAAGAACATCTGAAGGTTTGCCTCCGATTAAACAGGGCGACCATCTTGGCCTTTAATGCCATCTTTTCTTGGGTTCCAAATAATGTGCTTATTGATTTAAACATTTCCGTCCCCCCCATTTCCCACAGCAAATCTCAACGAGAGTCAAAGCTAACAGAGAAATACATTAAATACCAGCAAACCTGCAGCAATGAATATTTCATGCAAATCCCTCACATCCTCTACAAGCATGAGCCATAAGATCTTAATTTCCATGAAAGGCCTGCTTATTTAAGTCTGCTTTACATTGTCTGTGGAAATGAACCCTGTCCTCACTCCCTCTGGTAAACTCCAAAGCATCAAGGCTTTCTGTAAAAAGGTTCATGTTTGGGTTGGCCAGATGAATAGATTATGAAAGGCTCTGTTGGCATAACTGACTGAAAAGACCAGAGCAGATTTCCTTCAGAAGAGCCAGTGTCTCAAAGAAGAAAAAACCAAAGGCTTGTATGCCAGCAACTCGAATTAGACTTACAGACATATCAGGGACAGTCTTAACAAATGGCCATGGAGGGGAAGCAGCTACCTGAGGCCCTGCACTGGAAGGGGACTCCAATGCCCACAGCCCCACAATCTCCAGTGGAGGGAGGGTAGAAGAGAATACACGCTTTAGTGTTTGCACTCTTCTCGGGAGACAACCAGCTTCCATCAGCAGCTCCTGCCTATCTCAAATCTGCCCATTGCTTGGCCTGGGTGGGATGGTGGTGGCACTTGCATTGCCAGCTCTGCGTTGGGAAATATCTGGAGATTTTGGGAGAATGGAGCATGGGGAGGGTCAGGTTTGAGTAGGAGAAGGGTCTCATTGGAATATAATGCCATTGAGTCCACCCTCCAAAGCAGCCATTTTTTCTTTGGGAATTGATTTTATTGATTGACTAGCAAGAAAGCCCATTGCAACCAGGAATGCAATGGGCGCTAGGACCCAGGGGACACCAGGAGGTGCTTTTTTTTTCTGCTGCGTGGAGCTGTGAAAGGCTCCTACAGGGTTTTTTTTTTCTGCTGCTTGGAGCTGGGAAAGGCTCCTGCAGGGTTTTTTTTCTGCTGCTTGGATCTGCGAAAGGCTCCTACAGGGTTTTTTTTTCTGCTGCGTGGAGCTGGGAAAGGCTCCTACAGGGTTTTTTTTTTCTGCTGCGTGGAGCTGGGAAAGGCTCCTACAGGGTTTTTTTTTTCTGCTGCTTGGAGCTGGGAAAGGCTCCTACAGGGTTTTTTTTTCCTGCTGCGTAGTGCTGGGAAAGGCTCCTACAGGGTTTTTTTTTCCTGCTGCGTGGAGCTGGAAAAGGCTCCTACAGGGTTTTTTTTTTTCTGCTGCGTGGAGCTGGGAAAGGCTCCTACAGGGTTTTTTTTTTCTGCTGCGTGGAGCTGGGAAAGGCTCCTACAGGGTTTTTTTTTCTGCTGCGTGGAGCTGGGAAAGGCTCCTACAGGGTTTTTTTTTTCTGCTGTGTGGAGCTGGGAAAGGCTCCTACAGGGGTTTTTTTTTCTGCTGCTTGGAGCTGGGAAAGGCTCCTACAGGGTTTTTCTTTTCTGCTGCGTGGAGCTGGGAAAGGCTCCTACAGGGTTTTTCTTTTCTGCTGCGTGGAGCTGGGAAAGGCTCCTACAGGGTTTTTTTTTTCTGCTGCGTGGAGCTGGGAAAGGCTCCTACAGGGTTTTTTTTTTCTGCTGCCTCTCGTGGGCGTGCCGGCTTGGAGCTCCTACAGGGTTTTTTTTTTCTGCTGCTTGGATCTGCGAAAGGCTCCTACAGAGTTAATTTTTTTCTGCTGCCTCTCGTCGGCGCGTCGGCTTGGAGCTCCTACAGGGGTTTTTTTTTCTGCTGCTTGGAGCTGGGAAAGGCTCCTTCAGGGTTTTTTTTTCTGCTGCTTGGATCTGCGAAAGGCTCCTACAGGGTTTTTTTTTCTGCTGCCTCTCGTCGGCGCGCCGGCTTGGAGCTCCTACAGGGGTTTTTTTTTCTGCTGCCTCTCGTCGCGCTAGCGGCGAAAGGCTCCTCCGGGGGTGTTTCTTTTTTCTCTGCAGCTTCTCGGCGGCTGGAGTCTTGTGTTGTGTTTGCGGCGGGGGCTTCCTTGGGGCGGCAGAAGGCTTCCCTTCCCCCCCCCCACCTATCCCCCCCCCCCGAGGCTCTCTGGAGCCTTCTGCCGCCGGCCGCAGCGGGCTCACAGCGTCGTAGACGCTGTGAGCCCGCTGCGGCCGGCGGCAGAAGGCTTCCCTTCCCCCCCCCCACCCATCCACCCCCCCCCCCGAGGCTCTCTGGAGCCTTCTCTCGGCCGGCGGAGCGGGCTCGCAGCGTCCACAACGCTGCGAGGCCGCTCCGCCGGCCGAGAGAAGGCTTCCCGGCCCACCCCCCAGCCGAGGCTCTCACCAGGCGGGCCGCCATTTTCCGAGCGAGTGAAGCAGGCAATGGGGAGCCGCGCTTCGCGCGGCTCCCCATTGTCTGCTTGGGGCGGGATTGACACTCGGAGGGGCCAATCAGGAGCCGCTTCACGGCTCCTGATTGGCCCCCCCCGAGTTTTTATCCCGGACCGGTCCCGCCCTAACTCCTCCCCACTACCCCTTACTCCTTTATACAGTCCGTGGCGCCCGTGGCGCCACGGGCTGTTTACAGATTGATGTTTATATCACCCCTCCCCACATGTGGGCTTGGGGGTATTTTACAAGAATAAAAGAACAATAAAAACATGGTTAAAACATATTTTAAAACCTGTCTTTAATCTCATCCACTGGCTAACTATATTGGATAGTATAAGGTGGCCAAACGGTGAGTCTCCAGATGTCCATGGACTACCATTCCCATGAGCAGGCAGGGTTTATGGGAACTGTAGTCCATGGACATCTGGAGAACCATAGTTTGCACTCCCCTGGTATAAGACACAGAGGCAGCTGGGGAGAGGAGGGAGGCCCATGTGATTTCAGGCCACCCTGGCCTCAACTATACACCTGGTGGAAGAGTACCATTTTGCAGGCCCTGCAGAACTTTGACAGCTCCATCATGGCAACTCGTTCCACCAGAGCTAACACAAACTGGTGTTAGCGGAGTGCAGTGCTCTCCAGGGAACATATTGGGGGAGAGGATTCCTCAAATATGCAGGGCCCAGGCCACGTAAGATCCTCCCACTGGCAGCCAATGCAGCTGGTTAAAGTTCAGCCTACTATGCGGTCCTCATAAGGACCTGAGTATAGGCATTTTGTACCACTTGTAATCTCTGGATCAGGGTCAAGGATAACCCCATGTAAGCGAGTTACAATAATCCAGTCTGGAGGTGACCATTGCATGGATCACTATGGTCTTCTGGGGTTAGGTAGGACACTATTAGCTTTGACTGGCACTGATGGTAGAACATCTGGTGAACTACTTTTGTAACTTGTGCCTCCATTGTAAGGGAGGCACCAAAGGTCACCCCCCAAATTCCCCATGGTATGTGAAGCTATTAGTTGCACTCTGTCAAGGCAGGGGAGACATATTTCTTTCTAGCTCCTTCTTCCCCAACCAAAAGACCTTCATCTTTGAGGGACTGAGATTCCGTCAGCTCTGCCAGACCCATCCCATCACACCCTCCGTATGTCTGGCCAGTGAATCTGGGGTATATCCAATCAGCTCCCCATCAAAAGACAGAACTGGGTGTCATCAATGTACTGGTACACCCTATCCCTTACCTCCAGACCAGCTGTGCAAGAAGGTGCATACAGTTGTTCAATAACTTCGGAGAGAGGATCTTTGTCATCAGTGTGCCCCCAGGTGGGACCTAGGCAGCAGTGATTCTAGAACCTCACCCTGGACTTTTGCTCACGGCCTGAGAGTCACTAAAACAACCCTGCAGCCTCTAGGTTACCAATGGATATTTTCCAGGACAGGAGTGATATCCTCCCACACTTTAGGGCAGGGGTAGTCAAACTGCGGCCCTCCAGATGTCCATGGACTACAATTCCCAGGAGCCCCTGCCAGCGTTCACTGGCAGGGGCTCCTGGGAATTGTAGTCCATGGACATCTGGAGGGCCGCAGTTTGACTACCCCTGCTTTAGGGGATGAATTCAATAACACAGGAGCTTCATCTTGGCCACGGTTTTTAAAAGGCGTATACTTCTAAAACTATGGGAAAGACACGTAGAATTGATGCCGTCTGAAGAGGTCCCCAGAACTTAATTGTTTACTGGAAGTTTAAGAAGTCTTGCATGCTGGGCACAGAGCTGCTTTTGAGAGCTAACATTTAAGCAGAAGGAAGAGAGTCGTGTCAGTTCTCTTAATTACCAACCGTTGCAGAATTCTTAATAGGAAGAATGTTTTATAAGATCTGCCCAGATGTCTGATCTTAAACAAACATCTGCTTAAAAGGGAAGATTCATCTCTTGCCCTTAAAATATTAGAGAGGAGGCTGGTTTTTTTTTTTTTTTTAATCCATGGCTATAAGTTGCATTTAGCTCTCTTAAAGCTTCTGTCCGTAGTGTCAAAAACACACCAAAAAATAACCCTTGGAAAGGTTAATAATGGCCTTTCCAGTGTCATATTCTACACTTTATGTGTTGTGGTAATTATTATCATTATAGCTGTAAGGATGTCTAGTTATCTTTCTTAATCACATACTATAAAGAAGCACTTCAGAACACATATCTATTATTTAATCAAAATTTCACAGTTATTGGCATTTACGCTTCTGGAAGGGCTGTGTTTATTTTCTGTTTGCAAGGGGGGGAACAGAGACTCCCAGGAGAAAGGGAGACCTCAGTCTATGCCCACTTTAATCACTGTCGGATCATGTGACAACCTGCGCTATTAATATCAGAGACTGCTAATACATGTTATTAGGGTCCCCAGCTCCTTGAATTTTCTCTTTTTTTTGCACTCCGGGAACAGCATTTTTTATTTGCAGAGGGCTGCGGGTGCTGAAATGGTGCAATAGATGAATGGCCTCTAGGGAGCACTGGTGCGCCCTGAACTTCTCTGTGAGCAGAGGTTAAAAGATCAGGGGACGAGATCCAGTTGGTTTATACAGCCACGTGAAGCTATCTTATGTGGTGGCCAGCCCTGGTCCAGCACTCAGGTAAAACGATTGCCTTGCCTGTAAAAAGTGGATGGTTCACTCTGGTTCCACCTTTCTCTGCCCTGGAGAGCCATTAAGAATCAATAATGGAGTAAAATCATCTCTGGATTGGTTTGATGCCAGATTCCCGTGTACAGTCTACCTGTAAGGACAGGGGGCATTTGTTAACATTCTTGCAACCCTGTGGAGGTCAAACAGCCATGGTAGCTCCCTTCTACGTTTTATTTATTTAGTTATTTCTTAGATTTATATACCGCCCTCTCTTGCAACTCAGGGCAGTTTACATAAAACACAGAGATAAATACAGTGTAATTCAATAACACCAAGTAGAACACAATAGTAACAATGGTTTCAGTTACTCGTGATGATAATTCTAGTAACATTTGCATATAACAGTTTCGATACTAATGATGACAACGTTAACTATGGCCCCATAGGTGGGTCGGTTGGTCAGTTCTGGAAACATGAAGAGGAGGAGGAGATGGAGGAGAAGGAGGAGAAGAAGAAGAATAAGAGTTGGTTCTTATCTGCTGCTTTTCTCTACCTGAAGGAATCTCAAAGTGGCTTACAATCCCTTTCCTTTCTCCACAACAGACACCCTGTGAGGGAGGTGAGGCTGAGAGAGCCCTGAGATTACTGCTCAGTCAGAACAGCTTTAGAAGAAGAAGAAGAAGAGTTGGTTCTTATATGCTGCTTTTCCCTACCCGAAGGAGGCTCAAAGCGGCTTACTGTCGCCTTCCCATTCCTCTCCCCACAACAGACACCCTGTGGGGTGGGTGAGGCTGAGAGAGCCCTGATATCACTGCTCGGTCAGAACAGCTTTATCAGTGCTGTAGCGAGCCCAAGGTCACCCAGCTGGTTGCATGTGGGGGAGCGCAGAATCAGGGCTTGTTGTCTTGTTGGTCACATCAATAAGCCTTCTGGTTGTGAAATTGAACCTATCAGACTATAACTGCCCAGTATTTCTAGCCTCGGAGGCCTCAGTCTCGACCCACAAGGTCACTATACCCATTTGACTGCGGATTTTGCTGAAGCTTCAGGGTAAGAACTCTCTTTTAGATAGATTTGTTTCTGTAGACCCATCAGCTCTAGGGATGGCTCTGCCCTAGAGTGGATTCTATGTTGTTTCATTCTTTTACTCTCTCCAGGATCAAGGGAAGAGACTTAACTACTGCAATTGGCACATTCAATAGTTTTTAAAAATAATAATAGGCTCCAAATCCCCTCTCCAACAAAATGTACATCAAGAATTTAAAAGAAAAAAAAAAGGAAAACTGTTTCAACAATAATAATAAACCCTCCACGATGATGACCTCTCAACAATCCACACATTATTTATGACCTACAGCAGGGGTAGTCAACCTGTGGTTCTCCAGATGTCCATGGACTACAAATCCCATGAGCCCCTGCCAGCAAATGCTGGCAGGGGCTCATGGGAATTGTAGTCCATGGACATCTGGAGGCCCACAGGTTGACTACCCCTGACCTACAGCAACCTGTTCCTGAATTCCCAAGTAAACCCCTCCTTCTGGAAAGTGCCTGGTCCCAAATTTCATCTAACTTTCTCCTATCTTTATTATGGTAATATATGTTAATGTAATTGATAAGAAAGTCTTGTTGATGTTATTAATCCAAGTAACAAAGTCTGGAGATTTCTTTTCTTTCCAGTATCTGGCAAAACTATGAAGTACAATAGAGAATTGTTCTGATAGTATTTCTGGAAAATAATTCAGTAATATAATTTCTGGATTTGATAGTATCTTTGTTTTAAGACTATTGGCTATAATTTGAACCACTTTGTGGTTCAAGCATCTTGTGCTTTTACTGTTGTGTTGCTGTCTGTGGTTTTAACGGGTATTTTATTGTTTTTTTTTTTTTACCAGACTTTGTAACCCACCACGAGCCGTATGGGAGTGGGAGGTAAGAAATCTAATAAATAATAATAATATAATAATAATTTGAACCCAATATTTATTTATTTATCTATATTTTAACTTATATACCACCACTCTCAAATACTCACAGCGGTTTACAATAAAAGAATGAAAGTACCCAACCCACATTACATCAAAAGATGTACATTAAAAGATGGCTGTTCTATGGAGTTAACTCCCCATCTCTCCTCCCCTGTCCAGCAGCAGTCAGAGCTCTTTCCTTAGGAGCAAGGGTCTTGATCTCACTACTTCTAATTCTAGAGGAGAATAATTCTAATATAAAAGAGCTCTAGGACATTCTCACCACATGTGGAAAAAGTCAGCTCTCTCTTTGTCACAATACCAGCAACCACATCCAATATTATTAGGTTTGCCAGATCAATGCTGACACCCAGCAGGAATTTTTTTTTGGGGGGGGGAGGGAGAGCAAGGCCATGTGATGATTTAGGGTTGCCAACCCCCAGGCAGAGCCTGGAGATCTCCCTCTATCATCACTGATTTCCAGATCACACAAATCAATCCCCCTGGAGAAAACGGCTGCTTTAGAATGCAAAAGGCAATTCTGCACTTCCCAAAAAATAGTGTTAAGCCAGCGCAATGGCTTAATGCAATAAAAAATCCAATCTCAACAGACAATTCATACCACCAGAGTGCAGCCAGGGTCTTTGGTTGAGACCAGGCATACATCCTTGGGGATAGGGATTACCAGAAGACTGGTGTTTGTAGAGCGTAATGCCCTCCAGAGGACATTTTGGGAGAGATGGTCCTGCTGGGAATTTGTCCAGATCTATATTTTGTTTTGGGGAAGGCACTGGCAAACCACCCCGTATTGAGTCTGCCATGAAAACGCTAGAGGGCGTCACCCCAAGGGTCAGACATGACTCGGTGCTTGCACAGGGGATACCTTTACCTTTACCTATATTTTGTTTGTTTGTTTGCCTTGGTAGACCTGTGTTTTGACTTAGTAGAAGGCATCTCAATATGTTCAAGGTTATTACAGGTATATTCTTAGCCAGGCCAATGGAAAAGAGAAAAACTAGGGAATAGGTTCTTCTTTGATATGATCAGGCATGTGAGTATATAAAGGAATCTATCCAGTTCAAACTTTGAACTGTATGTATGAAAAGCAACTTCCAGGGTCGGATAGAGATGATGCAACATTGCTTTCTTGCTTGATTGCTTCAGTTCCAGCATCACAGTGAATCAAGTAAAAACATTAATTGGCAGGCAGCCTTAGTGAAAACCGGGCTTTCTTGGGATATTTATGGGCCTGCGGGACTGACAGGCCTCATTAGAGATGTGGCTGATTATCCTGTGGGTAATTTTTTGAAAAGTATAGAAATTTCATTCAACTCACTCCCGTCATCGTGTGCTGAGAGTTGTGTTTTATTGCAATTATAACCAAGACAAGAGCTGTCAGTATTCTCCACTTGCTTCCAAAATCTGAGTAAGCAGAGTAGTAATGTTTTGCTGACATAACAGAGAATTGTTGAGATGAGATGACACTGGAGTTGCCAGCCTCCAGCTGGGATGCAGAGATGCCAGAGATTGGGAGGAGGCGGCTGGGGATCAAGAGAAGGGCCTCTGTTTGGCATATTGTTATAGTTAGTTGCGAAGTCGTGTCCGACCCATCGCGACCCCATGGACAATGATCCTCCAGGCCTTCCTGTCCTCCACCATTCCCTGGAGTCCATTTAAGTTTGCACCGACTGCTTCAGTGACTCCATCCAGCCACCTCATTCTCTGTCGTCCCCTTCTTCTTTTGCCCTCGATCGCTCCCAGCATTAGGCTCTTCTCCATGGAGTCCTTCCTTCTCATGAGGTGGCCAAAGTATTTGAGTTTCATCTTCAGGATCTGGCCTTCTAAGGAGCAGTCAGGGCTGATCTCCTCTAGGACTGACCGGTTTGTTCGCCTTGCAGTCCAAGGGACTCGCAAGAGTCTTCTCCAGCACCAGAGTTCAAAAGCCTCAATTCTTTGACACTCGGCCTTCCTTATGGTCCAACTTTCACAGCCATACATTGCAACTGGGAATACCATAGCCTTGACTAGACACACTTTTGTTGGCAGGGTGATGTCTCTGTTTTTTAGGATGCTGTCTAGATTTACATCATATAGAAAGTCCCAAATTCAATCCCTTGTATCTCTGTTGAAAGGATGAGGTAAAGACCTCAGCCTGAAACCCTGGAGAGCTGCTGCCACTCTGAGTAGTCAATATTGACCACGATGGACCAAAGGCCTGATTCAGTATAAAGCAGCTTCCTAAGTCCATGTGTGCATCTCCTGGAATTACAATTGATCTTCAGATTACCGATCAGTCCCTCTGAAGAAAATGTCTGTTTTGGAGGCTGGACTACCCCTGCCTTACAGTGTTGTCATCAGGATAAAAGAGAGGAGGGAAAAACCAAATGTGCTGCCCGGAGCTTCTTGGACGAAGAGTGGACTAAAATGCTACCCTGCAGCTCTTGGAATTTAGGTACGCTAATTCAAATGCTTATATGCCTTTATATGCCTTTATAAGGATCCCACCTGCAATTTCGACAGGCATGGATGGGGGGATCTGAGATTATTCCCACTGTATTGGGAAACATCTGATTCCTCCCCCCTCCCCCCAGTTATCCCTGTGAGTCCTCTGTTCCCCAGCAGCAGCATCTAGGGAGTCATTTTGACAGTGGCTGGAGAATGGAATGGGTGAAATTGCCTCCTCTTTCAACCCAAGGAAATTCTAAGTGGGATCCAAGTCCATGTTTATAATTCTAAGATGCGGATATGAACCCAGCCATCTTGGCTTAGTCCCTTAAGCTTTTTTTTTGTTTTTGGCTGGGATTACCAGCTTTTATTGATTTCTTTCAATATGATAGAATGAAATGAAAGAGGAAAAAAAGAATATAGTACAGAAATACTGAGGGGCTTTTTGCATGCCTTCAAAATAGCACAATGGTTGCCAATTGAAAACGCTACTGATTTGTTGTTTTGCACAACGTCGTCGACAATCTGCCACACACCTGAAACCAATCTGCAAAAAGCGCTTCCTTGTAGCGCTTTCAGGGAAATCCCCAAAAGTGGATTCACCCTCCGGAAAGCGATACAGTCCTGCAACCAATCTGCAACACTAGCGAAAGAGACCTGTGCGTTAACATTGTTGCGGTTTCTACAAAGTCCCTCCCCTTGGCTCTCTTCTCTGATCTTCCGGCGAAGCGATCGCCATTTTTTTTTCTCCGAGCGAGCGGGGATAAACGCACCAGCGAGCCTCTTTCAGTTTAGAGGCTTCCCCGGCTTCAGTCCCTCCCCTTCAGTCACTAAGCACAAAGAACAGAGAAGCCCGTTTGCTGATGTATTTTCCCTTTATTTTTTACACATTCAATTAGCCGAAAATCGGGCCCGTGAGAGGGGGGGATTTTTTTTTTCACTCGGAGGGAGCGTGGCAACGATCAAACGACAGCTCAAACACACCAGGCAGCTGGATGGGTCTCTCCGTTGCAACGAATTAACACAGATTCGTTGCAATGGGTCTGTTTTTTTTTTTTTAAAAAAAACCTTTCTTAAAGGGAAAGGGGCTGTTTGGGAGCATGCTAACGGCTGCCCATTGGCTGCTTGACGGCCGGGGGTGGGACGAGCTCGGCAATAGCGCTTCCTTTCTAGCGATTTCTGCCAAGACCGGAAGCCTGTGGGAAACGCTACAAAACGCAACTGGATTCCACTACAAAGGCAGGTATGCATAACGACGAATTCCACTATTTTAAATGGCAATTTTTCATTCAGTGATCAATTTGCTACAAAGATCCCGGTGCGTAAAGCCCCTGAATCTCCCTTTGGATGCGCTTATTCAACTAATACATGGGTTTGCTATCTATCTATATTGCCTATATAGCAGTGCCCTAGTTCTGTAACTGGTTAGCATCACCATTTTAGAAAGTTCTCCAAGTTTATCTAACTGGTCTGTTATTTTTTGGTGTCTCTTGTTGTTTCTAGTTCCTCGCTATGACTATTCTTGCTGCGGTAGTTGTGTGAAAGAAGAAATCTTCTGCCTTTTGAGGAATATTATCTGGCATTACACTTAATAACATATAATCCAGATACACCGGAAATTTAATATGCAACATTGTTTCTAAAGTGCTGTGAATTTTTATCCAAAAATTCATTATTTTTTATACCACCACCACGTATGAAAGAACCAACCTTGTCCTTACATCTCCAATATTTATCATCAAATTCTTTAGAGATTTTGCTTATTAGTTTAGGCGTTTTATACCATCTGTAAAGTCCTTTAAGCTCTTACCCTAGCTGGATTTACACAGAGATCGCAGAATCTGCAGGTTATTTAGAGGTTATTACAAAGTCCGGAATCTAAACAATTAGCAAAGCAGGAGGGAATCCTCAGGGACTCATCCTGACAGCCACCGAATATTCGTTCCCTACTTCTCCAGCCGCCTTGCTGCAGATCCCGCCAAGGTCTGGCGTGTCCTGAGAATTCTCTTCACTTCAGACCCCTGATAGGTTGCACCTGCTATGTCATTGAGATTGAGGATCTGTGGCTGGAATTATTGCACAGCCAGTCTAAATCTTCTGCGGAAAGCCGCCCGCTCTCAGGTTAGCATAATGCACGCATGCTGACAGAAGCGCAAGGACGACACTAAGCCCGGAACATAATGACAAGCCTCACTCTGCATCTCCACCATCAGCATTCTCCCCATCACAATCATACTCACACAGGTGCGCTTGCCAGGAAGCCTGTGATTGGCTCCCTGATGAGCCTACACTTGGCAATGAGCTTGGTTAGAATGTTAATGCCATTTAGCTCGGGTACGGTTGGCCTTAACATGTACCACTCGTCTTTGGAAACTTGTGCAGGGAAGCAATCAAAAGAGCCATATAAGGTGTTCTCATGGTACTGTGGGAATTCTCAGATGTCAGAACAGTGGAGGAAAGAGGAAGGGAACATGATGCACTGGAATACCAGCTCTGTACCAGATCATAGAATCATAGAGTTGGAAGGGGCCATATAGGCCATCTAGTCCAACCCCCTGCTCAACGCAGGATCAGTCCTAAGCATCCTAAAGCATCCAAGAAAAGTGTGTATCCAACCTTTGCTTGAAGACTGCCAGTGAGGGGGAGCTCACCACCTCCTTAGGCAGCCTATTCCACTGCTGAACTACTCTGATTGTGAAAATTTTTTTCCTGATATCTAGCCTATATCGTTGTACTTGTAAACCCATTACTGCGCATCCTTTCCTCTGCAGCCAACGGAAACAGCATCCTGCCCTCCTCTAAGTGACAACCTTTCAAATACTTAAAGAGGGCTATCATGTCCCCTCTCAACCTCCTTTTCTCCAGGCTGAACATTCCCAAGTCCCTCAACCTAACTTCATAGGGCTTGGTCCCTTGGCCCCAGATCATCTTCGTCGCTCTCCTCTGTACCCTTTCAATTTTATCTATGTCCTCCTTGAAGTGAGGCCTCCAGAACTGCACACAGTACTCCAGGTGTGGTCTGACCAGTGCCGTATACAATGGGACTATGACATCTTGTTCTTAGGAACGGGCTATGAAGCTAGTGTACATATATTATCAGAATCTTTGACTTTTTTGCTTCTGCATTTTTTAGACATTTTACATGTTGTACATGTTATAAATTCAATGCAGTGATTGGCTGCTGAGGAGGGCCATCAAAACACTGTCAACCAGGGGGGGGGGCCCGTTCAGCTGTTGTTTTTAATAGGCAGAAAGTTATCATAGCTTGTTTGGAAGCGTCAACTCAGTAGTGTTTTGCAGCGTTGTTGGATCATCCTAGGTCTGAGAGGTCATCGGTTTCTGAGCCTCCAAGTTGGCCCTGGAGGTTTCTGCAGGGCTCGCTTGTGAGCTGACCGGGAAATGTCTAAAGGGGAGGTGAGAGGAGGGGGCATTTTTCTTTCTCCCCGTCTGGGTGTGAAGAACTGAGTTTGGGCACCGGATGACATAAGAGCGGAGTAGGAGGAACTGAGCTTCTATGACACAATGACACAGCCGCAGCTCACGACCCAGAGGCAGTAGGGGGAGGGGCTCATTACCATGCCCTTGTGTGACATCACAGGGCCACTCCCCCAAGAAGGCCTCGTTACCATGGGGACAGTACCGTCTACAGAGGATGGCCTGCTCAGAGGCAGGCAGGCCAACCTGGGGAGGAGAGGGGCTTTGAGGGGAAGGTTGAGGACTGGGGACCCAAGCGACACACCCTGTGCATCCCAGAGGAAGTTCTGGGAACCCATGGAAACCAAGGGATTTGTGATGAAGAGTTTGCTGCCCTCCCTGAATGGCTGGTGCGGGGCTCTTCCTCCCAGGGAGCAGGGACGCGATCCTGGGAGAACCATCCTGCTGGCCAGAATCCAACAGCCCCTGAGTTCTCTCTGTTTCTCCCCCAGACACAAGCAGGCACCCGGATCCAGGCAGAGGGATGCTGAGAGGAGGAGACTGATCCTGCAGAGGGAAGAGGCGCCCAAAGGCAAGTTGTCCCGCTATGCGGGGCAACTTGTAGTGTAAGCAGTGGTAACTGGCAACTCGAAGCTGGCGGAGTGCCACGGTCGGAAGCGCCTGATGACGTTAGCTGACGGAAGCTGGCAGAACTCGGCTGGTTGGAAGGGGGCGGAAATTGGCAATGGCAGCTGGGGAGTGTGTGTGTGTGAATGTGTGTGTGAATGTTTGTGTGAATGCGTGTGTGAATGGGGTGTTCCATAACTGAGGGGCTTTCTGCCGTCAGCATGGGGCACTGGTGTGAACGTGTGTGTGAATGTGTGAGTGAATGGGGGTGTGTCCGTTGCTGTGTGGCTACCCGCCCTCAGCGTGGCGCACTGGCGTGAACGTGTGTGTGAATGTGAGCCAGTGGCCATTTGCAGGTGGAAGTCCGTGGAGGCCGGCTGATGGTCCCCAGTGGATGTTGGCCAACTGAAGGCTGTGGAAGCCCCTGGAGGATGCCGGCGGAGGGGAGTCCACGATCCCTGCTTACCGCCATGTTTTTGCCTTTCAGGAATGCGTCCAGCTGGACTTTTAGAGAAGCAGGGACTCGAAAAGGATCCAAAGGACGTCTCAGGAAGTCTCCTTGTGTCT
Organism: Paroedura picta; assembly: GCF_049243985.1. Classification (NCBI taxonomy): domain Eukaryota; kingdom Metazoa; phylum Chordata; class Lepidosauria; order Squamata; family Gekkonidae; genus Paroedura; species Paroedura picta. Next base: position 162,896,420 of record NC_135370.1, read on the forward strand.
CTGTTACAGATTTGCCCTGGCAGATGTCACCCATGGCCTTCAATGTATCTGCTCTTCATTAAAACAAGCCGTTCTAATTATAATGCAGCCTTATTTATGATTAAAAGGCCACTATATGCAATAAACTTTTTCCCCTTCCTCCTCTAGTTTCTCTCCTGATTTGTTTTGGATTACTGGATCTTTTCTTATTTTGGGGTTTAAACGTTTGTACACAGGTTTTGGGTTTAACGCACCCATATCACAGCAAGAACTTTTATTGCTCAATTCAAGTCCTGCAGGAGGACTTACCAGGGGTTCGACAAGATTTTCAGGGGAGGAGCGTTTCAGTGTCAAAGCTCCCTCCATCAGATCTGAGGGGGGTCTGAGTGTAGTTTTCATGATGGAATTTCTTGCCCCCTCATCTCCCTGTTGACATCCCCAAGGGATGGTTATTATGTTTAAAAATAGGATAAATAAACATGACTGTATAACCTGGGTGATGTGTTAAAGGCCCAAGGGAAAGGTAGCACCTGGTAAGATATTCAGGAAGCATTTCATGTTAACAGATCCATTTACCTATCAGCTTCCAGCTCCTTTTAGGATCCTACCTCAACCTTCCTTTTTTCTAAGCTTCCAGGAATACTCTCAGCACCCCTCAGTACCAAATATACTTATTAAATTAGTGGGGGGTAGGGGTAGGAAGGGATGGAGATCCCTGAATTCTGTTTTTAAGTATTTTAAGTAAGCCTTCCCTGTGGCTTTCAGAAGAAGATGCCCACTGTATCATCAAACCAAAGGTCTTTCATTCAAGGTCCTGTTTTCCAAAGTGGCCATCCTGAGGCTTCTAGGAAGACCTCCACACACACGGAATGATAAAGTGCCATGGAGAGGTAAACTGCCTCTGAATGAGGGAGTTCTATTTAACCATCATCACGCATGCCCACCTCTGGGCCTCACCCCTCCCAGTCCCCTGCCTCAGTCTCCACAACAGTCTAAACTACTGGGAGGGACATCTCAGTTCCCGTCCACTGGCTCTCCAGCATGTGGTGGAGGCCTTCCTTTGCCCACTCCCTCGCAGCCAGACCCTCCTGCCAACAGATAACAGCCATGTGCTCGTGCTTTCTCTCCCTTGTGCCCCCAGGCAGTATCCACTGTGTTTGCTGCCTGTCTTGTTTTGAAATGGGTGGCAAAAACCCTGAAAGTCAAACTGAGCAGAATTACGAAATATGGATTAACAGCACTTTCTGTGGGGATTCCCTCGGCCATCTTCCTGCCAATTTGGGGAGGCCAGAAGTCACATCACAGACCATGTTCTCGGAGTAGACCGGTCTCTCCAGAAGAGACTACGACATTCAGAACTGCATCTATACAATGGTGTTTTTGTTATTTTTGGATAAGCCTCTCCTTATACAATTCACATGGTTTTCCTTTTGACTGAAATAATCATGCATGATATGTTTTCTCAATGAAATTCTGTTTTGTAGCTTTTGAAAAAGGGTTTTTTATGCCCCCTCTATATCCCGATCTATTGTTGTTCCTCTATATATTTCTGAAACAGCCTAGGGGGTGGGACATGTCCAGCTGTCCAAGTTGGAATAAGACCAATCAGGGTGCAGCCAGCTTTGTCCTGATTGGCCCTTCCTCTGCGGCTCCCACCCTCCGGCCCTGGACTCTAGCCTCTTTGCTCTCAGATGCCTCGGAGCCAGCAGCAGATAAGGGGAGAGGGCCCTGGGCAAAGGGTTGTGGTGGAGGGGTTGCTAATGAGGGCCTCCTAGCCTACTAGGCTGGGCCTGCTCACGAGGGCCTCCCAGCCTGCTGCCTGCCTGCTGAGGAGCTCTGTTGTGGGCCTGCTAATGAGCTGCCCAGCCCCCGCCTGCCCCACTTGATTTGGCTGTGAGCTGTGGCCCAAAGCCACCTTAAGCTGCCTGGCCAGGGGCCAGGGGAGGGGACCCTTTCAGGGCTTGTTTAGGAATGGGTTTTGAAGCTAGTAAGCAGAAATGACACCCAAAACAGAGACGAGGGGCTATAATAGAAGAAGAGCTGGGTTTTTTATACCCCACTTTTCACTACCTGAAGGAGTCTCAAAGTGGCTTCAGAATCTTAATCACACAAAGCAGGAAGAGACCAGAAAGGACCCACCTTCTCAGAGAATTAAAAACATACACTCCTGACAGGTGCCAATCCAATCTCCTCCTAAAAACTTCCAAAGATGGAGATTCCATCACCCTCTGAGGCAACAGATTCCATCCATGAACATCCTTTATCATCAGAAAATGCTTTCTGATATTTAAATGGAACCTCCTCTCCTGATATTTGAATTCAATCCTTTCAGGATATTTTTAACGTTACACATCTCATGGTATATAGGAAAGGGTGGGAAGACATTGCTTACTTCTAAGCAGCTGAAGAATGAAATTCTGAAAATCTGCAGAACCTCCCTTCTGGCCCCTCATCTCTGCAACTATCTCCTTTGGTCAAAACAATATTGATATATAACAGACTCCAGATACCTATGAAGAAATGGAGTCTTGGTTTGCAGAGAGAAATTGGGCAAAAAAGCATTAAGAGAATGTATCAATAATGCTAGTAGGAAACCATACAACCTTGCTGAAGCCAAGCTAAGGCTCAACAGTGTCTGAATGGGACACCTTATGCTAACCACCTTGAATCCTAAAATCCTAAAATGGAAGAGAACTAAAGTGACTACAGCATTTCCCACTATTTTGGAAGCATGATAAACCATCACAGTGCATTGTACAAACACTAGAGACAATGTAGCATGAGGGAGGGGCTGTGACTACGGGGAAGAGCCTATGCTTTGCTTGCGGAAGGCCCCAGGTTCAATCCCTGGCATCTCCCATTAAAAAGGATCAGATGAGATTGGATGATGAGAAAGACCTATGTCTCAGTCCCTGGAGAGCCTCTGCCAGTTTGAGACTTTACTATCCTTGATGGACCAAGGGCATGATTTAATATAAGGAAGCTTCATGTGTTCATTGTGTGCAAATGATGCCTTTAAGTTAATTCTGCCCACTAAAAGGTATTCCACCGTCTTCCCTCTTGTCCACTAAATGTGTGCATTCAGACAAAACTTGCATGCATTCAAACACAAACCACAGAAAATTAAGGAACATAAACAGAATGGGCCTAGCTTTTTACATTAAAATTTTGATTATACATTTGGTTGGTCAGCTAATGAACGCCAACATAAGAAAGCACTAATTAGCACATCAGTGATAAATATACTGGGGAAACCAACCAGGCTTGTCTGAGTCTCTGTGTGTATATGTTTGTGTGTATAATATCTGTGTGCCAACAGCGATGTGTACAGTCTTCCCAGCTGTAGTCAGCAACTAGTTTTTAACAGGGTTCGTGATTTCACTGAGCAAGTATCACGCAGCCATGGGCTCCTGTCATGAACTGCTTGACCAGAGTCCCAGAATTCTCCACAGAGAATTGTCCTAAGGTTGCTCATACTCTGGGCCAGATGGCCCTCTATCATGTCTTCAGATCTTTTGGCTGTTTCTGTCCTAGAGGTGCTAGCTGTAAACTATACTATCAGGACCATCCTGTCGGAAAATGGTTTGTCTACAATGGGGGGGGGGGGAGATATGCCTCTATAATTGCTTTTTTATTTCTATCATTTTTGTCTTTAGCATTGTAGAAGTCCTGTGATGACATTTGTACTCTTCTGAAATAAACTACTGAGTTTTTTGCTAAAGCTCTGAGTTCACCAATTTTGGGGAGATTTACCATGATACATGACAGCAAGAGTTGGAGTGTCAGAAAGTTTTGGCCTCTCCAGTGGAAAAGCAAGCAAAAGCCCCTTTACTTCCTCATTTCAATGTGAATATTGAACAGCATATTTAAGGTATGGTGACTGAAGTTCATGTCCTGGATGCTATACTTGAATTGAATTTTGGTAATACATTCAGTTTGATTGCTGAAATTCTATCAAACTACAAGATTTTTCATTTTTTCCATCTGGATAGATATGCTTTGTATCGGTTTCCATTGATGAATGTGTTTAAGAATTGTTATTTTTTCTTGGATCACAAATTGATAAGAGTGTTGATTTCAGTATGGAAATAAAATGTTGAATTGCTCAGGGTTGTTTAACAATGATGAGCTTGAACCAATCATTGAAAAGCAAGGACATAAACCTGATTGCCTAATATAGATTAGTTTGATCTATCATGTTTCCAATAGCCACTAATGGCTATAGAGGTTGGACACTGAAAAAATCAGGTAAGAGGAGAATCGATTCATTTGAACTCTCAGTGGAGAAAACAGTTATGCTAGAATTGGTCAGTGGAAAAAGGAAACCAGGCCGACAAAGAAGGCTGTGGTTAGACACTGGCCAGAACATTACACAACTCAAAGAAGCAGTGCAAGATTGAAAATCGTGGCAATAGTTGAGCCGTAGGATCACTAAGCATTGGACTCGATTGAATGGCTAATATCATCAGGGCCTGCAAAAAGGATCTCCTCCACCAGGCATTTGGCCGAGACCAGATGTAATCTACAGCGACCAAGGGCCCCTGCTCCCCCCCACCCCCCCTCAGAATCCCATCAACAAGCCCTGGACCTGTTTGTATTATGATTGTTTATTGTTATACTGTGTTGTGTTTGGTTGCAATTGTTGGTTATTGATGTACATGTTCTACAGACTGTTTTATGTATGGTTCTCTGTTATAATGTAAACCGCCCTGAGCCTACGGGGAGGGCGGTATAAAAGTATGATAAATAAATAAATAAATGAATGAATGAATCATTATTATCAGTTTCCGAGTCTTCTGATAATTATTTTTGAAAGCATCACAATTTTAGCCGGCTATTGGTGGCTACTGTGCATTCCATTTTCACTGCATCTCCAAATAAAAATGCTGCTTTCTTTCTTTTCTTATTTACAAATTCCATTGCATCTATTATAAATTGCATATTATCTTTCATGTACTTCTGATACAAAGCCTATTTGATCAGTATATATTACACTTGGTATGCATTTTCTTATTATTTCTGTCATTATCGTGTCAAACATTTTGTAATCTACATTCAGTAAAGAGATAGGTGTATATGCCTATGGTAGCCTTGCATCACTGCCTTCTTTATATATTGATATTATGTTATATATGCCTTTTGCCATGTCAGCGATATTGTTTTTCCTTATTTTATCTTATTCCCAGGTTTTTGTAAAACTTCCAAAAGTTTGTAACACATTGCCTTCAGCCCATCTGGGCCTGGTGCTTTGTCCTTGTTCATAATTTTATTGCCTGGGAAATTTCTTGAATTGTTATTGTTTGATTTATTTTCTTTTGTCATGTGTTCAGGTGTAAACTTTGTAATTGGGATGTCTATTAAATATTCTCATTTCATTTTCAGAAGCAGACTTCTTTTTGTGTTTTTTCTGAGAGAGTGCTGATAAATTGTTCTTGTATTTCTATTTTTACACATGTAATTTGATCTCCTCTCTTTAGCCATATTATTACTCTGTTTTCTTTCTCCTACCTAAGACAGTATACCAAATATCTGACAGGTTTCTTCACATGTTCAAAATGTCTTTAAAAAAAAAATCCTGTACCTTTTCCATTTCTAACAAATGTAATTGATTTTTTAAGTTGGCTGACTTCTACTAATTTGTTTGTTGGAATTTTTTTGTGCTCTTGCTCCAATCACTGGATTTCTTTCTACTAATGCTGTGTTTCGTTCTGTTTTCGTCATGCTATTTTTAATTTATCCATTTTGTCCCAATTTTGATGCTATGGCCTTTTCTTCTCCTGAGCTATTTAGATGAACTTTGCGCTGGGTTGCTTGAAGGTTTTCCTTCTTTACCTCTGCTTCCAGTTCTTCAGCCAATAGCTTCTGTTTTGATTAATTCCCTTATTTGGGGTAAGTATACCTCTATTGCAAATGGTATTTTCCTGTGATATCTTATTTCCATCCTTTAGAACCTGGCTCAAAAAAATCAAAACATTTTTCCTTTTCTTTAATGCACTTGTTGGTAGATCCTGAAATATCTGCACTTCTTTTTTTGCTACTTTAAATGGGGAGTCTCTTTGCATCGCTCGTGGTGTGTCTCAAAAAGCACTCAACCTTTTGATTTCTTCTTCATAGGGTTCTCTCAAGCCTTCTTTTCTCCTGCTCTTCTCTCCATGTTTCAGATTTTCCCTCCCAACAGTCATCATTTTACCAAAAATATTAATGATGGAACCTGAGGTTACTATAGTAACCAATTCCACTGCCTAGGTGGCAGTGATCATATCATGCAGGCTTCCTTGGCTGTTTAGAATAATTTCCTTTCACTTTCTGACCTCTCTGGGCCATCCGGAACATTCCACTGCTGACTTAATGCTGAGTGCTAAAGAAACACAAACCAGCATTGAGATGAGTCGATAATGCTGGCATGTGAAAGGTATTATTCAGATTCATTGCTGCTCTCAAGCCATGTGGCTTTCAAAAATGTCAACCAATGCACAACTCTTTCCCACCCTGCCTTGTCTGCTTGGGCATTAAAGAAAGTGATAAGGCACATCCTTGAGTATGTTATTGACTCAAATACTGAAACTAGAGGGAAAGGACCACAGGACTGAGGTTGGGATGGGAAGAGGGAATGATGCCAGCCGTCACAATAGCTGTCTCTGGTCTTCACACTCTCCCATTAGCTGGAGCCTCACAGGCTGATAACCTCTGACACGGAAGCTCCTGAGATATAATTTCATGCACCAGCAGGTCCCCTCCAAGAAACCAGCCCATATGTCACCTCATGGTCCCCTATAACTGCTTACCAAATTAAACAGTGCAGCCGGCTGGAATGAATGGGAAAGAACTGGAAGACTAGACTGAGAATACAGGACTTGCCCCTTTGAAGCTTTTTGTAAGTGGGTGGAGCCGGGGAGAGATAACCAGGCCAGAGGGCAATAAAAGGGTTGGGACCGAACAAGTCGCCTGCTTCTTAAAGCCCCCTGGATAAGAGGGTTGCTGGTACCTGACTGGCCTTTGGTATGAGAAGCTACTTTGATAGCATTCTCGACAGTTGGCTGGATATCCAGCACCCAGCCTGCCAATCGACTTGACCTTGCCAGGTTTGGCAGGTGCACCGTCAAGTCTATTGGGTTCCACCCTCACTCTGTGCGACTTGAGAGTACACAAGAACACAGCCAACACTACACAGCTGTGTTTTGCTTGGTAAGGCTGGTAATTGTGGATAAGCTTTCTTTCAGGGAAATTTGTCAGCCGTTACTGATCTCTGCATTGAAGATACTTTAGTAGACTTCCAAGCAAGCTCAGGCTTCCCCAGCACAGACCTGGAAAACTGTACTATTATACTTGTGGGGTTTTGTGTGCTTAGTTTTTAATGGTTGTTAACTGTTTTCTGTTTTATGATGATGATTTTACCTGTTCTGATGTAAGTTTCCTGAAGCAGGGCCCATTCTGCACACATTGGATAATGCACTTTCAATGTGCTTTTGCAGCTGGATGTTCCTGTGTGACACAGGAAAATCTAATTCTAAAGTGCAGTGAAAGTGCTTTATCTTACATTTGCAGAATGGGCCCAGGTCTCTGACAGCCTAGACATTGCAAACTACATAAGTTTGCTATAGGGATTTGCAGATATACTGCAGCTGCTAGTTTCTGGTGGCAATTTGAGAGTAAAAGTGCAGCAGATCTAGAGTTACCAACCTCCAGGTGGTACCTGGAGATCTTCAGTTCTATTACAGCTGATCTTCAACCAGGTTCTGCCCCCCTGGAGAAAGTGGCTACTTAGGAGGGTGGACTCTATGACATAATACCCTGCTGAAGTCCCCCCCTCCCAGGCTCTGCCTTCCAAATCTCTAGGTATTTCCCAACCTTAGCAGAGGCCAAATAGTTTGGAGGAATATTTCTCCCTTGGGAGGTTATTATTTGCTCCACATCCCCCCCACTCTTGATCTTGCCAAATTCATATTGATCTGAAGCTGGAACTTCCAACAGATCTGCAGTCTTCCTTTTTCCCGACCTGAAACATGTCCTACTAAATTTGTGCCTTCTGCATTGTATTTTGTCCCAGTTGCCAGTCTCCTGTCTCCTTCCCATTTGATTTTTTTTTTGGGGGGGGAGTGGTGGTCTAATGAAGTTCCAGCCAGCATTGAAAGAGCACAAGGCTAGAGAGTGCTTTATTTCCTGCCTTTTGTCTCCCAACTCAGCCAGAGCAAGCCAGGGGAGGGGCAAGTAGAGCACAAGGCTGCCTGTTTCTTTTTCTTTTTCTTCTGCCTGTGTGAAGGGTGTGTGTGGAGCATTAGCATCAGGAGAGAACAGGGCAGGGGTGGGGGAAGAAACTCCAAAAGGCAAATCTCTACTTTGGAGGGGTGGGCTTTTGGAGTGCAGTCACTTAAAAATGATCCAAAAAAGGAGGACAAAAATTAAACTTGCGAGGGAATGGCAACTGGGAACCCCAGTTTTCCTGCAGCTTTTGAATTGACACCCTGACCAACCAGCGATAGACTACCGTGCTACCTCAGCATTGGAAGCACAGAGAAGGGGAAGGAAGTTAATCTGGCAAAACGTCAGCATCTACACTTGCAATGTTAGAGCAGTTTCTCAGTGCAATAAGTTTCCCCGGGAGTTGGTAGGTTCTCCATCTCTGGAAATTTTTAAACAGAGGGTGGATAGCCACCTGGCGGGGAGGTGGATTCTGTGAAGATTCAAGGAGGTGTCAGGTTACAGTAGATGAGCGATAGGGTAGGGAGTGTCCTGCATTATGTGGGGGGGTTGGACTAGATGACCCAGGAGGTCCCTTCCAACTCTGTTATTCTATGATTCTATAATACTGGGACTTTCAGAGCACTTTCCTCAGATGTAGTGAGTTATAATCACTTCTGGATATCTTGGATAAAAGATAGTGTCACTGAGGACTCGATCATGGACGTTGCAGAGGGAAAATTTAAAGCACCCCAAATCAAAATGGAAATTGAATAAAATACAGAGGGGGGTTATTTGGGCTCAGAGAGTATAAAAAGCCCAGTGAAAGCCCTAGTTCCCCCGTGGTTCTTTGGCTGTTTCAGCTGCCAAAATCAGCACAAGAAAAAAGGCAGGAGAATTTTCTTTCTTCTCAACAGAGGTCCCAACTTGATTCAGGTCCTTTGCATTTGTATTCACAAATTGCCACCAGGAACTAGTAGCTAGCAAATAGCTGCAGGACCCAAGACAAATTTATGTAATTTGTAATCTCTAGCTAAGTTCTGAAGATGTTTTAAGTAAATTCTGCTCTAAGCCATTCTTGCTCTTCTACTGTTTTACATTAGCCTTTCCTTAGGGTGGCATATAATGTCCCCCTCTCCCCATTTTACCTTCAGAACAAGCCCATGAGGTACATTAGGTTCAGAGAATGATTGACCCAAGTTAGCTTAATGGCTCTGTGGGGAATTGAACCTAGATTTCAAGGGTTCCAGTTTGGTGTTCTAATCTGTACACCACAAAACCAGTCCCAAAAATGTGTTCCTGAAGTCTGTATTGGCCTGCTGTTGTAAATTGATGGTTTCTTTTATGTGTTAGGTCAGTGGTTCCCAACCTTTTTTTCACCGGGGACCACTCAACGCTTGACAATTTTACTGAGGCTCAGTGGGGGGGGGGGGTAGTTTACTCCTCTACTCTCAACCACTGCCCTAACGCTCTCTGATTGCTATGGTAATGTTTAAACATCCCTTCAAAATAAGATACAGACACACCACAACAATGAACACAAGGAACATTTTATTTTCATGGACATTTTAACTCATGACAATGACAAATCAATGGGAACCCTGAGCTTGTTTCTCTGCAACGAGATAGTCCCATATGGGAGTGATGGGAGACAATGACACCCAAAGTGTGTTGTAAAGGGCCGGGGGGGGGGATGAAGTAAAGGGCCGGGGGGGGGGCAAGGCATCCTTTGCGGCCCACCTCCAATTAGTCGAAGGACCACATGTGTTCCGCGGCCCACAGGTTGGGGATCGCTATGTTAGGTGATAGTTTTCCTACTCCATTATCAGGTCTGAAGCAAGACTGGAATGGATCAAGTGCTGAAGTCAGGGAGATGTTTGCTAGAAGCTGGTCTGCAGCAGCCCTCTCAACCACCTTCCTCAGACACACAAGATGTGAGATGGGCAGCAACTGACTGGGTCCCATGGACCCAGTGATGGATTCTTAAGCAGGGGATGGAGCAATGCCTCCTTCAGCCCCTCTGGAAACATTCCCAATGTCAGGGAGAAGTTGACAATGTCCATGAGGGAACTCACTATCCTCCAGTCACCCCCCCCTTGAGGACCCAGGAAGGACCGGGGTCAAGGGTGCACGTGATTGCCCTCACCATACCCAGTCCACTTCAGTTAAAGAGAGCTGTCCGAAGTCATCCAAACTTTCAGGGTAGCTCCAGGGGCCTCTTCCCTGACCACCCTCCAGATTCCATAATGATTGGACCAAGTGGCTCTTGTGTCCTCCATGACTTCCAAGGTCACTTTCTGCAACACATGGACTGCCACACATACTGGTATCAGACAATGGGGCACAATTTGTCTCTGAGGAATTCCATGCTTTCACCACGAGCCTGCTGATCCGGCATGTTACTTCTACCCCATTCCATCCATCCAGCAATGGACAGGCTGAATGTATGGTGCGATCAACCAAGGATGCACTCAACCAAGGACGCATGGAAGCCTGCATTAGATGCTAGTGGAGTGGCTGTTCCACCAGCACAGCACCCCATCGTCGGCCACCGTCTGAAGCCCAATTGAACTCTTAATGGGACGTTGCCTTAATTCTATCCTAGACCGTTTGAACCTGGACCTCACCATGACCCGGCATCCAGGGCAAGAGTTCCATCAGACCCCACATTCCTTCACAACTGGAGCCGAGGTCTACATCTGCAACTACACAGGGGGTCCCTGCTGGATTCCGGCCATGATCCTACGGAAAACTGGACCAATGTTATATGAAGTACAGACCAAGGGTGGAAACCTGCTACGCCGCCACATCAACCAGCTGCAGGACTGCCTTCCTGCCCTCAACACGACCTCACCTCAACTCACCAATGTACTGGCCGAGCCCAATGACAGCCCCAAGGTGAACAACCCAGAACCACACCAGAGGTGCAGACATCCCAGGAGACACCAGAGACACTGGCAATGCCACCTCCAACATCACCACAAGATGAGATGGTCCCGATGCCTTCCCCAGCCACTCCTGAACTGAGGCGCTCTACCAGGCAACATACTGCACCCAAATATCTGGGGGACTTTGTCTGTAACTTGGTGGGTGCCTATCTTAGGGGGGAGGGGTGTTATGTCTGTGGGTATTTGGGCACTGATGCAAATGAGGGCTTCTGCCAGCCAAGAAACTAACCAGGACAGACTTTATGGACCAATCACAGGCCTCCGATAATGGCCAATGGCATGCCTTGTTGGGAGACTTGAGAATGTATATGAATTCAACAGTTCTGGTTATCTGTTCAGTGTTTTCTGTTGGTTGTTTGGAGCTGAGTATATGTGCCTTACCGAACCCACGGAGTTGATAGCAGGCAGAAAGAGAAATGGTGACAGGTGCTGTTGGAGAGATGCAGAAATCTACATGTCCCCATCCACTGTTTCCCCAAATCTACTTTAGGTAAGCTCTTTGGGTTTACCCATTCTCGCTGGGACACAACTGAGCCCTGGGCCAGAAATTTGAGGGTGATCCTGAATGCCTCGCTAACCATGGAGGAACAGGTCACAAAAGTAGCCCACCAGGCTTTTTACCACCTCCGACAAGCAAGGCTACTTGTGCCCTCCCTATCTTCAGAACACCTAGCCATGGTGATCCATATGACGGTCACCTCCAGAATTGACTTCTGTAACTCGCTCTACATGGGCCTGCCCATGACTCTGACCTGGAAATTGCAGCTGGTGCAAAATACGGCTGCTAGGGTCTTCACAGGAACACCCATATCCAGCCGGTGCTGAGGCAGCTACATTGGTTACTGGTTGCAGCCCGCATCAGGTTCAAGGTTTTGGTTTTGGCGTCTAAGGCCCTTTGTGGTCTGGGACCCACATATCCGAAGGACTGTCTGTCACCTTATGCTGTCCCCCACCCGAGGGCTGTACATTCTGTGGTTACCTATTTATTGGTCATTCCTGGGCCCCGGAAAGTTCGCCTTGGCCTCGATTAGGACCAGGACCTTTTCAGTACTGGCCCCAACCTGGTGGAACAAGCTCCCAGAAGAGCTGAGGGGCCTGCAGGAACTTTCTGCATTCTGCAGGGCTTTTAAGACAGAGCTCTTCCTCCAGGTCTATGGTTGAGGCCAGGGCATGGAAGATCGGTCGGGCCCTCCTGGAAGATACTGCCACCATAATGTCAGATCATAGTTCGCTGGTGGTTGTCGGCATGTGCAGCCCCTTTGGTACACCGAGAGGCAGACGCACTGGCTGTAGGGAGAGGTGATAGTTTTACCGCCATCTTTCTGATTAATTATTAGTGGATTTTTTAAAATGAGAATTGTTGTTTTTATGTCGGGTTTTACTATGTAACCCGTCATGAGACGACGTCCTGTAAATGGTGGGAAAAAAATCTAATAAATAGTAATAATAACTGAAAGGGGAGAGGGATAGGAAGGCTGAAAGGAAAAATGACAAGAGAAAAAACACTATTTATCGTTATCTTTTACAATCAGTTTATTTTTCTTCAGAGTCAGCCCCGCTGCTTGTTAACTCCCCCATGCTCCGCTGCACCATAAGCTCCCCCCTGCCCACCGTTTCCCCCCCTGCACAAAAGGTACCCGAGCTGCATGTGAGAATACACTGAGGAGCGTTTTCTAACCAGAAAGGCCTGAAGGTCCAGTCAAAGCGGCCCTGAGGTGGTTCTGCTACATGGGCAGCTCAGCTCTTCCGAAGTCTGGGGGTTGGCAACGTTGAATAAAAGAGGGGAAGAAGCTGGACAGCTCTTCAAGTGTTCTTCCATGGCTGCCGCCTTCATTTCCCTGACAGAACGAAGAAAGCAATTAAAATCTGAATTTAACCAGTGGAGAAGTGACTTTGAAAGAAGCTGAGGAGCAGACCTATGGAGTAGGAAGGTGCCTTTATTATAGTCATGCTTTAGAATAGCTATGCAATCTCTAAAACATATCATTAGGCGCTCCGTTTTTTTTTTTTCTTCTCCTTCTCCCCCTGGCTTTGTAGAATCCAGAGCTCTTTGCTGTAGGAGGATGGGTGACTTAGTACATGAAATTATAACTGTTATTTCTCTCAATGTGAATTGTGCTTGCTGCTTCAAAACCTTTTCCTTTGTGTGCAGCTGGGTCTATTAAAAGCAAGTAGTCTTTAATGGGAATATGCTATAGAGCTGAAGAGGGACAGTCATTTGCTGTAAAGGAAAAAGGTGTAAGGAGGATGTTGTTTCCTGGGCTTCCATACATGGGAGGTGATGCACCGGGAATGAAATAGCCACTTGTGCCTTTCTCGCTCTCCCGCCTCCCCCCGCCTTCATCTTGAAAAACGTAGAGAACTGGATACATCTCAATACAGACGCCGCTCAGATGAATGGAAGTTCAAAGCACCCGTCGGAAAAGAAACACAGAGGCCATTTCCCAACTGCCTTTGTATTCCGTTTTAGTAACTGGTGGCTAATGGATTCCCCCCCCCCCACTGTCATTTCAGACAAACCCGTTTTAGTAACCGGCTGCTAACGGGATTTATTTACCTGTTCATACAAACCAGCTTGTGTCGGGTTAGTACCATGTGGTTGAGCTGCTTTGGAGAGAAGTGGCTTTCTTCTGGTTTCTACCCCTTCGTTGCAGTTCTGGATAGGTGTGGGGTGTGCTTCTGACAGTGCTGCTTCCCCCCCAACCAACACACAAACACACCCCTTTTCACCATGTGATCTTCCATGGACTTTTTGGGGAATGTTCTCTGTTGAATGCTATAGTGGTACCATTGGGATGCCTTGACTCCAGTAATGTTGGTTTTAATAGCCTGATTTTCACTATCCAAAGGAGTCTCAATACAGTTCCTCTTCCCAGAACAGACACCTATGAGGCCACCCAACAGGCTGCTTGTGGAGGAGTGGGGAATCAAACCCGGTCCTCCAGATTAGAATCATAGAATCATAGAATCATAGAGTAGGAAGGGGCCATACAGGCCATCTAGTCCAACCCCCTGATCAAAGCAGGATCAGCCCTAAGCATCCTAAAGCATCCAAAGTGTGTATCCAACCTTTGCTTGAAGATGTCAGTGAGGTGGAGCTCACCACCTCCTTAGGCAGCCTATTCCACTGCTGAACTACTCTGACTGTGAAAATTTTTTCCCTGATATCTAGCCTATATCGTTGTACTTGAAGTTTAAACCCATTACTGTGCATCTTTTCCTCTGCAGCCAATGGGAACAGCATCCTGCCCTCCTCCAAGTGACAACCTTTCAAATACTTAAAGAGGGCTATCATGTCCCCTCTCAACCTCCTTTTCTCCAGGCTGAACATTCCCAAGTCCCTCAACCTATCTTCATAGGGCTTGGTCCCTTGGCCCCAGATCAACTTCGTTGCTCTCCTCTGTACCCTTTCAATTTTATCGATGTCCTTCTTGAAGTGAGGCCTCCAGAACTGCACACAGTACTCCAGGTGTGGTTTGACCAGTGCCGTCTACAATGGGACTATGACATCTTGTGATTTTGATGTGATGCCCCTGTCAGAGGTCAGACTCACTGGTCTGTAGTTTCCCAGGTCATCCTCCCTCCCTTTTTTGAAGATCGGAATAACGTTTGCTCTCTTCCAGTCCTCCGGGACATTTCCAGTCCTTAAAGAGGTCCCGAAGATGATGGACAAAGAGGCTATCATTTTTAACCACTATGCCACGCTGGACAAGGTCATCTCAATTAAGTACTATATTGGTTTATATATATAAGTAGTACCAGCTTGGTGTAGTGGTTAGGCATGCAGACTTCTATTCTGGTGAGCTAGGTTTGATTCCCCGCTCCCTCACATGCAGCCAGCTGGGTGACCTTGGGTTGTTCTGACCAAGCAGTAATATCTGGGCTCTCTCAGCCTCACCTACCTCACAGGGTGAGTGTTGTGGGGAGAGAAAAGGGAAGGTGACTGTAAGCCACTTTGAGACTCCTTCTGGCAGAGAAAAGGGGAATATAAGAACCAACTCCTCCTCCTCCTCCTCCTCCTCCTATTTTTGATATTCCTCTCAACTGATGTACTATATTGGAAGGCAAGGAAGATCGCAAGGCAAAAACGGGTGGTGGAGGAGATGTGGCACTGTTTGAAATGACCATAGAGCTTCAAGGATGGTTAATTAATGCAGTGGTTTTCAAGGTGGGGGTCACGACCCCTCCTGGAGGTCGCGGCAGTGATGGCAGTGGCATGGTGCTGGTCTCCTCTGCACTGCCTCAGAGCTCACCGAGGCTGCGCAGAGGCCAGCGCCACAGTGAGCACCACGTCGAGCAGGAGGTGCATGCACCGCCGCTACTGCCGTAGGGGTCGTGGCATTAGGGTGGTTGAGAACCATTGAATTCATGGAAGGAAATGCAGTGTGTGAGACCCCTATTCCTGTATTGCTTTGCTCGGAATCAGACCAACAATGAATAACATCCAGGTTAGAATGGTAATGTGAAAATGTTCATAGTGGAAAAGGTAGATTCAAGCGGGTAGCCATGTTGATCTGAAGCAAAAGAACCAATTCCAGTGGCAACTTTAAGATCAACAAAGTTTAATTCTTGGTATAATCTTTCATGTGCAGGTACACTTCTTCAGATACGTGGAAACAGATTTCCTCAAACATTACTTATAGGTAGAGGGTTGGAGAGGATGCTCGTGCCCAGAATTAAACTTTGTTGGTCTTAAAGGTGTCATTGGAATCAAACTTTGCTCTAGAGCAGCATTTCCCAACCAGGGTATAGTCTGCATGGGATTATTTACTCACTGCCAGCTCTGGGAGGGAATTCACCATTTTCCAATGAGGAATCGCGGCATTCAAATCTGTTTCCTCTTCCCTCCCTGCCTCAAGTGATGACATATCAATTCCAACCAATAATTGGCCTCTCCTCCCATCCTCCTCCCTCCTCCCCTTTGATCTCAAACCAATTGTCTAATCTGCTGAGAATTGTGTCTAATCTGCTGAAAACCCCTTCCCAAAGGAGCAGGTTGGATTCATTGCAGCCAAATTCTTCTTGTCTTTTTTTTCCTTCAAAATCTTTAAACCGCTCCTGTGGAGTGGATTAAATAAAAAAGTAAGGGCTGTCGGGGAGGAGTTAGGGCAGGCCCTGTCCGGGATAAAAACTTGGAGGAGTGAAGCGGCTCCTGATTCGCTCCTCCGAGTGGCACTCCAGGGCCAAGTGGCCACTTTGAGCGCCTCCCTATTGGCCACTTGGCCCGTCTCCTGAACGCCGCACCGAGAACTCTCCAGTCCTCCCGAGCCACCATCCTAGCCAGATGGCTGCCAGGGAGGAGGCTCGTCCCACGCCGCTGGGCTCGGGGAAAATTTCTTTCCCTCTGCCCAGCAACTGCCCTTCCCCAACGGCCCACTTCCCCCCTTGCCGGCCTCTCACCGACCTTCGCCGCCGCCGCCAAGACCAGTTACCAAGCTCGCCGCCCTCTCAGACACCTTCGCCGTTCCCGGCCCTCTCCCCGACCTTTGGCGGCACCGCCACGCCCAGCCACCGTGATCGATGCTTCCACGCTTCCAGGGGTCTCCTTGAACTTCGCCGCAACCGCCACGGCCAGCCATCAAGCAGGAAGATGGCCGCCGAGATTATGAGGCCACCGCCGAGCTGCTCTGCGGCAAGCGGCACCCCGAAACATCGCCGCCCAGCCTCTACATTGCCGCGCACGGAAGGAGTCCACCACACCGCCGCTCCGCTGCCAGTACCGCACACAGCCCTCGCCGGCCGTGAAGCACAACATGGCCGCCCGATCCACTCCTTGCCTCCTTCACACCGCCAGTGCTGCCCCAAGTAAGTTCCACCCCACTAGACTGCCCCAGGCCCGCTGCACCACCAGCCCGGTCCATGCCCGTCTTCCACCTGTGTCCCCACCCACACGGAAGCCTTTCGGAGTCAGGGGGGGAGGGGAGCCCTTCTAGCACCCATTTTATTTCAATATAAAATGGGCTTTGAATCTAGTAATAATAATAATAATGATTTAAACCCGTATATAGCATTGTAAGCCACCTTGGGAACCTGCAGTGAGACTATCTTTATTAATGAGAATGAGATTGTCAAGGCTCTGGGGTGAGAGCAAGCTGGTCAAGGAGAAAGGGGGAGTAAGATACCTCCCCCCTACTGTGGCCAGCTAGTTCTATTCTTCTGTGGTAGCTGTACTCTCATTTCTTTGCAGCTACCTTGTTCTCTTCCTGGCAGGTGCTGCTCCAGGAGGCTAGCAGCGTTGCTGTCCTTCAGTCCCTGAAGTGGTGGCTGTTTCAAGGTGAGAACTTCCTATGAGCAATACTGCTCATTCTCCTGAAAGATGGAGTAAGAGCAACATGGGAGAAGAATCCTCTTTACAGCTACAGGCGGCTCCTGAGCCACTGAGTGAGTCCTGCTGCTTTAATGCAGGGGTAGTCAACCTGTGGTCCTCCAGATGTCCATGGACTACAATTCCCATGAGCCCCTGCCAGCATTTGCTGGCAGGGGCTCATGGGAATTGTAGTCCATGGACATCTGGAGGACCACAGGTTGACTACCCCTGCTTTAATGGGTTCTGCAAGTGTACAAATGGCCCTGGAGGAGGAGCTTTCAAAACTTGGGGCTTACATCAATCCTACTTCAAGTCAAAATTCAAAAAAAACAAACAAACTTAAAGTGATGTTCTCTCTTTGGGCTAATAGCTGGTCATTAATCCAGTGCCTTCAGAGCCTAGCAATGGGAACCGCATGGGCACAGTTCATTCCAGAGGTGGTTAGGTACATGTCGGCTCAGGCCAGCGTCGTTATAAACCAACCTGTTGTGGCTTCTTCGGGCAGCAGCTTCTGGAGGGATGCCGTTTTCCTGCTTGGATACTTTCCCAGTTTTCCAAATAAGCACGCCTATTTCAAAGCTTTTGCTTCAAGGCCAGACTTCCCAAAATGCATTGCACCGTGAGCAGAGAGCCGGTGGGGCCAGCATAACCCCGGTGAGCGAGCTGGTTCTTATACCACCTTTCCAATGGGGTTGTTTGGCTCAGCTGGAGAAGAAAGAGGAGAGGCTAAGTTCAAACAGCCACGCAACCTGTCGCGACAGCATTCCTAAAAACAACATCTCAAACCCACTCCTTTTCAAACGCCACTTAATTCCATAAACCCGCCACTTCCTATCTCTTTGCCGAGAGGTAAAAAAAAAAAAAAAAAAAAAAGGAGGGAAATTAACTCCCCGAAATTTAAAGTGTTTAAGGTTTCTCTCTCCTCCCCACCTCCTCTCCCCCCCACCACCCCCCTTCCCTGAGGAGATATATCAAACATTATCTGAGGCAGAGATCTGACTGGAATAGAAGGCGAATGTATCCCTATTCATTTGGAGTGTGAGCTCTCCAGCTCTTCTGCATTAGGCATCCATAATGCCCGGAGACAATAAACACAATTGCGAGAGTCTGTGTAGCATCAAAGCAAGAGGCAGAGTTATTTACAGCATGTCAAGGTCTTCCTGGGATGGCGTGAGAACACTTTGATAATGATGATATAGCACTTAGAAGTAATGATGTACTTATAAGTATAGATGAAACACCTTTAATTTATTTGATAAAGGGAAAACTGAAGTGGGCAGCTTCAGAGAAACGTACACCTCTGTACCTGACTTGCTCGGAGTGTTTACACTGAGAACATGTGCGTTGCCACCGAAGGCTTTGCCATTAACAAAAGAACCTTTTAAAATGTAGCAGACACGGCGGAATAAAGGGCTTTTGAAACGGGGAGAAACATGCCTGCGGCTCGCACAATATGTGCATTATCTGTGGGTGGACTGTGACTCCCTGCTTGGGGGGGGGGAGTCACTCTGCACCCTTCTGGGTCATCCCCTTGTGTTACATAAACATCTTGCCATTTTTCTCTTGCTCTTTGGTGGAGTTTTGGAAGTGGAGTTGTTCCAAGTTGGCATGGAGAGGTTTGCGAGAGGAGGGAACCGGAAAAGGAAGGTACGTTGTGTGTGTGTGTGTGGGGGGGGGGGAAATCTTGTGAAATATGGATCCCCCCCAGCTATGGCTGCCAATTCTGACTTGGGATGTTCCTAGAGAGTCAGTTTGATGTAGTGGTTAGGAGTGCGGACTTCTAATCTGGCATGCTGGGTTCGATTCTGCACTGCCCCACATGCAGCCAGCTGGGTGACCTTGGGCTCACCACAGCACTGATAAAGCTGTTCTAAACTAGCAGCGATATCAGGGCTCTCTCAGCCTCACCCACCTCACAGGGTGTCTGTTGTGAGGAGAGGAAAGGGAAGGTGATTGTAAGCCGCTTTGAGCCTCCTTCGGGTAGGGAAAAGCGGCATATAAGAACCAACTCTTCTTCTTCTGGAGATTTGAGGGTGGTGCCCGGTGATGTAGAGTTTGGGGAGGGGAGGGAGCAAAGTGAGGTATGCAATGCCATAGATTCCACCTTCTGAAGCTGCCATTTCCTCTCAGTAGAATGGAGACCAGGTATAATTCTCAGAGAATTCCAAGGGCCACATTGTGGCTATGGCCCTAACGCCCTTCAGCCATCATTTGAGTGGTCCATGAAGAGGGCCAAAATACTCCCCATTCTGAAGAAGAATAGGAATGCTATCCGACGTTGGCTCCATGATGTCTTTACTTTGTCCTTTCATTGGCTATATATTGGCAAGTTGTTCCTGCATCAGCTGTGCCCTCTCCCATCAAATGGGACATCACCAAGGGACACTCTGCCCTCGCCATTTTTTAAGCATTATAAGAGCTGCTGATCCTAAACTGATCCTTATTCAGATCCTGCCCTTGGATCTGCAAAAGTCTTTATTCCCGATTCTGAGGTGCGATTACGGAGTGCTTCTTTCTGCGCTGAAAGTGGGCCTTATTTTTTTTATTATTATTCTGTACAAGCTTGGGAAGTTGATTTCCAAATACAAATTCAAATTTAAAAAAACCTTTAATGGCATATAAAACATCATGAGAACAAGGGTAATTCATAATTATAATTAATTGATGAAAATTACATAGTCTAGAGCAGGGGTAGTCAAACTGCGGCCCTCCAGATGTCCATGGACTACAATTCCCAGGAGCCCCCTGCCAGCATTCACTGGCAGGGGGCTCCTGGGAATTGTAGTCCACGGACATCTGGAGGGCCGCAGTTTGACTACCCCTGGTCTAGAGATAAACAAATAAAAGAAAAGAAAAGAAGCAGCAACCAACAGTAGATTCCTCCAGAATGCCCAGCAATCAGTAATTTCCACCAATTGTAGGTGCCCCTGGTCTAGACCTGATTCTTGCCTAGGCGACTGTCCCTTTGTATCACAGTAGCCAAGGATTCGGCCACCAGTTCCGTTATTTCTGGGGACCTATCAGCTAACAAATGTCTGGTTATTCTGCCATAGGGCCAGAAAGGTCCATTGTGATAGGGACAACAAGTCGTTGTCTAAGCATAGAATGTGATGGGCAATAGAGTAGAATAGGTGACACTGAGTCAGGCTCTAATTGGCAAAATTTACGAAGTCTGTTCCCAATTGGTACATTGCTGTATCTGCCTGCTAGGACAGCTGATGGGAAGATGTTTAATCTAGCAAGCATGAATTTTAAAGTTGATTTCCTCATGTTGTGTCATTCCCCCGGCCGGAATGCTAATGTGGATGGCACATCGACACATTTTGAGAGCAGAGGATGGGGAGGGAAGCTTTCTGGAAGCCACTCTCTCTTTCTCGAAAGTATTCAAATATAAACGGATCAGAGATCAAATAAGCAACAAAAGCAAAATCGGTTCTTTAAAGTTGCACTGTGTCTGTGAATGATCCAGGCGGGCAATTTAGGGGGGGGGGGAATTCCTGCATTACAAAGTTTAGTGGCTACAGCAAAGAAAGATTTGTTTTTACTTCTGACAGTAATGATCAGCCCTGACCCTCAGAAGAGGGGACTGATAATGCAAAATAAATTTCTAGTTTCTAAGATGGAGGCTGGAAATGGCACTGCCATTGTCTATGGAAGATCCTCCACCAGTGTCCCATTCGAGGACTGCTGCCACCCTTCAAAGATCCATCCACCTTGATTTAGCCTATTTATACCTTATGGCATTGCTCTCAGCTTCTCTAGCACACACAAGTCCCCTTATTGCACCAAGGTGTCCACACAAGAAGGGGTTTCCAATAAATGTTTTCATTCTATCATCTTAGGCTCTAATATGCAGCTGTACCAATTATGGGGTGTTATGCCAATAAGGGTGTGTTGAGCCTTGAGTCTAGAAGGAGGAGGAAGTGGAGAAGAGTTGGTTCTTATATGCCTCTTTTCTCTATCAGAAGAAGTCTCGAAGTGGCTTGCAATCACCTTCCCTTTCCTCTCCCCACAACAGACACCCTGCGAGGTACATGGGGCTGAGAGAGCCATGATATAACTACTCAATCAGAACAGCTCTATCAGGGCTGTGATGAGCCCAAGGTCACCCATCTGGCTGCATGTGGAGGAGGAGTGAGGAATCAAACCCAGTTCATCAGATTAGAAGTCGGCACTCCTAACCACTACACCAAGCTGGCTTGAGCATTTAGGGGGCAGGCTTTGCAGTACAGTCTCACCTTCTTCTGCTATTCTCTTCTCAGCCATATCACCATTGGCAGCCTGCCTGTTTTACAGAATGGAGGCAAAAGTTCTGACCTTTCTAAAATATCCCCCCCCCCCCAAAAAAATCCCATACACCCAAAGCAGTAGTAAGTCATGTCATGGGCTGCATTTGGCTGGTTGGTCCCACTTCGTCCTGAATACGATTTCACTGAATTCCAGTACACCTTTCAGTCTTAGTACAAGAGAATTTGCAAGAACCTGGATCTGGCCAGGTTACATATTCATAGACGGATCAGATTTCTCCCTGTCCAAACCAGCCTTGCGTGTACCTGGTTATGCATCATTTCCATATGTCCATGTGTAAAGCCTCCTCACATCTTATCTTGTTATGTTCCACTGTTTGAAGCATTTAATTCACTTCAGACACGACTGTCAGCTCCTTGATGGATACTGGGGAGTAAATTAAGTTATAGAGCTCGAAAGAAAGTGCTGAAATGAATGAGCCAAATGCAGAATTCATGGGCATGCAGAGGGCTTAGCACCCGTATCAGGTTCCTGGAAGGTGAACAGGTCAGAGAAATAATATATTTCCACACCTCCATGGATCATCACCTTCAGATAGAAGTTTAGCGCTCTATATAACAGGAAGCTTTCTCAGATCTGCATGAAAGTGAATTCACTTTGGCGAAGAGTACAGTTCCCACAAGCTTGTCCCATCTGAGTGGGAGCCAAAGAAATGAAAGCAGGAATGTATTTTTCATGGAAATTCTCATGATTATGACCCTGTGACATGTTATTACGTGATCTGGACAGTGCCTACTTCAGCAGCACATACAGTAAAATTGAAGCAACACCAAATTGTCTGAACAAAGGACCAAACCTAAACCTAGTATTTCTTAGTATCAGGGTTTGTATGTCTCATCTTTTCTTTTGTACCTGGTGCTATTTCCATAACATTGGGATATATCCAACTAACCATGAATGATCAGTTTGCAGCGTAGGATTTTTGTGTAGCTCAAAATGTTGCCTTGAGGTTTTGAGGCCCTCAGAGGGACCGTTTATGCACTGGGAACTTCATTGCCCCAGCTCCCGTGCAGGAGTACAAATTGGGGGTGGATGAGGTGCACCAGGCCAAGTGCTCCCCCATGTGGGTGCAGGAAGAGGTGGGGCAACCTGCCATGCCTAAAACTCCATCCTGCTGCCCAGCATGAAACCTCCAGTGCATAAATGGTCAGGGTGTGTACTGAGAGGGAAGAATTGTCTTGGATGGAAGTATCTATTGGATCCTGGGGCCATGGTTAGACTCCTCTGAGTGAGGGTTTAGCACTTCTCTATTCTATATCTTTCTTGAGTCTACTCCCTTCTGAACCAGGATGTCCCTTTCAGCCTCTTCTCTCAAGTCATTCTAAGCTTGGAACATGCCCAGTGGGCCTTTTCTACCCATAAGGTCTATGGAGTTAACAGTGCAGTCCTATACAGACTGGTCCACACATACATGTTCGCACTTGATGAAACTGCAAGAAATTATGGCTTGCTCATGTGAATGAGATGCCACAGATCAAAGAAGACAAATGCTTTCCAGCTGAAAGAGTTTACGGTAATCAGCTGAAATAAATGAATAGACATGTGTCCACCTCCAAAGCATCTATTTTCTCCAGGGGAACTGATCTCTGTAATCTAGAGGCGAACTGTAATTCTGGGGATCCTACCTGGAAGCATTCCTACTGTGTCCTGGTAAAGTGTACTAATTTCTACTGAGTAATATGGGGGGCGGGACCCAGAGTGAAGCTTTGTCCAGAGAGCCCATGGTGACTCTCAGCAGTCCTGTTGATGAGCAGGTGAGTGGGCTCCTGTGGAAAGAGTTTTTCCTTCAGCTGTGTTGACTGGCAGGTGACAAAGGGCTTTCCGAAGAAGAAGAGTTGGTTCTTATATGCCACTTTTCCTTAACCGAAGGAGGCTCAAGGTGGCTTACAGTCGCCTTCCCTTTCCTCTCCCCACAACAGACACCCTGTGAGGGAGGGGAGGCTGAGAGAACTCTGATATTACTGCTTGGTCAGAACAGCTTTATCAGTGCTGTGGTGAGCCCAAGGTCATCCAGCTGGCTGCATGTGGGGGAGTGCAGAATCAAACCAAGCTGGCTCTCTTTATAGGAAAGAAGTGAAGTGAAGTCATGACTGTGCCCTGTGAAGTGTTGGGTAATGGACCCCACAATGTGGCCTCACACATGAGAAATACCTAAGAGTGCCAGCATTTGGCTACAAATAGAAAGGTTTTCTTGGAGCCTATGCTTGTTCCAGGAGACTCTTTTCAGCCTAATGATACTGAATAGCAGTGACTGCTGCTTATAAACATAAATTTTGCTATTTTGCTTAACAGGGAGGCATTAGACAGGTGACAAGAAGCTGCATGGTCAGTTGAATCTGTCAGCCCAAATTAGTCTCAATTCGTATTTAAAAGCGAGTTTGTATGAACCGAAGACCTATAGAAGTGGATTTTTTAAAAAGTATAAGTAAATTAAAAGATTTACATGTCAAAAGCAAATATCTACTTAGAACACAGCATCTTGAAAAAACCTGTGCATCGCTGAGTACCTTATTCAGTCTACTGGAAATTATATTTCGTGTAGCTTTGCACCCAAAACAGGTATAAGCAGCTCTACTGTAGTACATCTTGGCTTCACCCCATTGCAGTTCCTTTTTTTTTTTTTTTTGCCATTCCTTAAATCCTCATTCATGAATGAGAGTATTTGCTCTAGTGGTGGTTTTGTTGTAAGTTGCAAAAAGAGAAAGAAAATGGAAACTGTTGACTTAAGCCTGACTGGAACCACCTCCACCATGTCAATATGCTACATGTCGGAGGTCTGTGGAGGTGCCTCCCACAAACTGTTGGTGGCCATGGGCCCTTCCAGACAAGGTGAGTCCTGAACATCTGCCCAAGAGTGCTGAACACTGGAATCTGACACCTTTAATGGGCCCTTCTGCTGTGTCCCCAAACAGAGGGAATCCTCTCCCAGGAGGTTAAGCAGGTTGTAGGCTATTAGTCTGGAAGCCTTTGACTGTTCTGATGAGAGGGATAGTTGCTGTGTTTCCCTGGGATGAATCTGAGATGTTTAGTTTTATGATACTTTGAGGTTATTGTATTTTATGGCTTAGGCAGGGTATGGTTGTATTCTGTGGGCCATGTGTCCTTTCCGGGTCCACATAAAAGATTTCAGAGCTGTTTGTTCTGCACTGGGAACTCATTGCCTAGGTGTACAGGATCCCCAATTTCAATTAAGTCTTCCCTCTGCACCACTTCCTAAGCTAAATTGGCCCTGGGTCTGTTATTTGCCTGACTCTATACTGGGGGGAGGTTTAAGTCCCCTTTCCCTCGTGTCATGGTCCCAACTGGGCAACCATGAACCTGCTTTTTTAAGGGGACAACCCACCAAGTGCTCCATTCTTGTGAGTCCCAGCATCATACCAGGTAAGAAGGTGTTGTGATTTAAGAAAATCTAAGGTGAGTATTTTATCATTTTCTACACATTTTGAAAATTGACAGTGAGTTTTGATGTTATTCAAAATAACAGAAGGAAGCAGCATCAATACTACATCTCACCTTATTCCTTGCCCCAGTTTCTTTTTCTCATATATTTCCCCCCGTTGTTGTTGATAGCTTTCATGGAAGCAAGAATTTTTCTTTGAACTAGAATCTGCACAAAGAAATTACTGACATCTTACACCTAATGCATCACTGAAGGAGGAAGAGGATGTATTATCTATCCTTCAAGTATCTTTTCAGAAGGAATTTATCCCAGCAGGAGGACTCAATCTATGTGGGGAAGGAGAGCGTAAAATTTGACCCAGAGATCTGGGAACTACAATAAAATAGCACAATAGACAGCGTTTCAGTTCATGTGGAAAGGAATTAATTTGAAATTCTGCCTCCTCTTGATCAAGTTGACTTGGGCAAGCAAGGGTTAAAACTACAGTGCCCCTGGGAGGAAGGCTTATTTTCATAGATAAAAGCCATGTGAATTAAGCATTATACTCCTCTCCCTCTTCATACAATGGAATGTATTAGCTGCTAAGTCATGGAGGCTTTCCAATTTGTTGAATGGAATGGATTCAGTTGTTGGGACTGTGGTCAAGGTTTAGCATAATGCCATAAATAAATATAATAAATATAATAAATATAATAAACAAAAATAAATAAATCATCCCATCCAATTTAAAAAGGAGGAAACAAACAAGCCAATACCAGCTTCAACGTCAGTTGCAAATGCTGAATCATTAACCCATAGGCCAATTGGTGATCTGTGCATCAGATCTGGCCTCAAAACAGCTCTGGCTGCCCCTCTTTCAACAAAATTAATGGAATAGGTTCATATTAGGGTAGTCAGCTATGTACTTCTGGAGTTGCTTGCGTGTAACGATCTTCACCTGCTCGCTTCTGCTGATGGCCATGGCAGGAGAAAAGGTGGTCTTGTGATGCTCTAAGAATCTCTCCAAATCTCTAAAAATTTTACCATAGAGATTTGGGTGGTTCCTACAGTGTTCACCGGAAGTGACATCATTTCCATGGTTGGATGTAACCTCATCCCTAAAATCTCTCTGGAAACCCTAGTTTATATTTATGGAAAATAAATACAAAAAAAAAATAACCCTTAATCTATTCATATTGTGAATGCAATGCCAATGTATTGAAGAACTATCAGAGAAATCCAGTTTCCTCTTCTCCTTCCTTGGAAAGATAATGATGGAAACACAGGCAAACACTGTAACAAGAGGTTAAAGGTAATGGCAGGAAAGGAGAGCTGGTGATCTCCAAAATATTTTCCTTGATTGAATAGACAAGAAATCTGTATGGGAATAGGGGAGGATGGCACAGAATTTGGACTATCCTTGTGGTGCCCTGCACACACTTGTCCTTTTGTGTTTGGTTATTAAATTTGCTCTGGAGAAAGCATTGAAACAGTGGAAACAAGAAGGATGGCTGGGGATACCTTGTTCATGGGCGTATATAACTGGGCCCCTTGATTCAATTTGTTTGCTTGAAATTTAGGAGCCAGTATTCACTAGACAGGTATGCTTAGGTTTCCTGCAGTTTTCGTTTCATTTGCCACCTCAACCCCCTGAGAAATGAATTTGAATACCCAAATTGTATTGCAGACCCTAATAATCTGGAATGCTGGTATGGGTGCCCTTCCCAAAATCCAAATCTGAAAAAGGCCAGTTTTCCTCCCAGTGCACATTGCCAGGAACCCCACTGGGAATGTGATACCATACAGTCCATTCTCTGAGACTGTTCTTCCCTTCATGGTAATTGATCTCTACAGTCTGGAGATAAATTGTACCTCCAATTGAAATCCTATCTACTGGAAACCCCCTGAAACAGAATTTAACTTGCTCTGTTAAATCCTTTTATATTTTCCTTTTATATCGTAATGGCCTATGGCTACATGCAATAAAATCTGACTTGACTTGCAACTTGCTCTGTGTTTATTTCATATTGATTATATGATGTTGCTATCCCATTGGTACTGTGGAAAGTCAAAAACAACTAGTGTAAGGGTACAATGAGCTGTGAGTGCCCTCACCACCGGTAAATCCCCCCACTGGTCGCCAGGCATTGTGGTTGCTTGGCAACCCTGGTCCATCCGCCAGACCATCAGGTGACCAGTCCATTCTAGTCACTCACTCTTTTTCCATGTGTAGCTTTGCCCATGAGGCTGGGAGTTCAATCCCAGCAGCCGGCTCAAGGTTGACTCAGCCTTCCATCCTTCCGAGGTCGGTAAAATGAGTACCCAGCTTACTGGGGGGTAAATGGTAATGACTGGGGAAGGCACTGGCAAACCACCCCGTATTGAGTCTGCCATGAAAACGCTAGAGGGCGTCACCCCAAGGGTCAGACATGACTCGGTGCTTGCACAGGGGATACCTTTACCTTTTTTACCACTTTGCTATACCTAATTTATCACCTAGGAGTTAAAATGCAAAATGACCAATAAAATTCAAATGTTTCAGCTCCAGCACAATTCTGGAGAAACAAGAGGTGATTGGGTGCGAAAGAAGATTAAGGGAAAGTGTATTTACCATCTGATATGAAGGAGGTCCAGAAGGAATGGCAGGCCGCCTGCAAGCCAGATTCCATGCACAGAAAGCCAAACATGAGAATGGAGATGGCTTTTCTATGTTCTCTTTTTATAGGCAGTTTCATAAGCCACCCTGAGACCTTTTCAGAGAGGCGGCATAGAAATCTAAGGAATTAAATAAATAAATAACTTTTGTACCTTGGGGGCTAAGACAGGGCATGGCAGCCTTGCAGCAAAGCCTTGATGTGATCCGTTGCACAATACTAAAGGAACAGAGACTTTGCTAATGGGTGAGCTGGGCTTTGATAAAGAAGCCTTAATGGATTTATTGGGGAACCTCTGGTGGTGACGTAAGGCTCTGGGTAGGAAGAGATGTTGGACACATCTGCATTTTGAACCGGGATTTTAATGGGATTTTGATGTACCAGCCACTAGGGACAGGAAGAAGCTACCAGAGGGATGACTTCATCAGGAAGAGACATTAAGGGAAACAATGCTTTCAGGTGGGGAGAATCATTGAGAAGATTTAGCTGCTTTCCAGGTGCTGTGAGTTCCTTTCTCTCTCTTCTGGAAGGCTGGGGGAAAGAGCAGACAGCCTACCCTTTTCTTTGTGTAGATTAATTGCATCTTGCGACAGCAGGAAGTGTTTTGGCTGAGACTGACTTCACACAGGGCCAGGGTTTTGCCTATTTCTGGCATGCAAAGCTGTCTAGCCACTCTTGCCAGAAAGAACAAGTCATCTCTCCACCTGGCCCCTGCCTGGTGGAATGAGCTGCCCAAGAACCTCAGGGCCCTAATGGAACTACTGCAGTTCCGTAGGGCCTGAAAGACAGAGCTCTTCCACCAGGCTTATGGTTGAGGCCAGTTTGGAGGAATAAATATACCAACAGTAGACAGGCCTCCCCTGCTGCTACTCAACAGCTCACTGCCTGCCCAAACCAGAAAAACTAACTGGGGATCTCCAATTCCTTGGCGGATTAATTGTCATTTATTTTAATTGTGTTAATGTTTTTAACTGCTGTTGTATTTTTTAACTATGTTGCAAATTGCGTCAAGATGACTGCGCCGATAGTGGTATCGGTGGTCCCCAACCCCCGGTCTGGAGACCGGGACCGGTCCGTGGATCAGTTGGTACCGGGCCGCGGCTCCTCCTCATCCTCCTCCCCAGCTGCTGCCTCGGGGGCTGCCCTGTCAATCTGCAGCTGGCTCACTTTTGATGCTCTCCAGCGGCCGCCATGGCTGGGGCTCCCCTTTGGCACGGCACTGCGCAGCTTTTGTTGACAGCGTCCCCCAGCAGGTGGCGGGAAGTCAGGGGTGCCGGCGGGAAAACAAGTGGAGCAGGGGCTCAGGCAGCGGAGGCGATGTCCTTCGGCAAAGGACTACGCCAACCCCCCCCCCCCGGGCCTCAGGAAATTGTCAAGCGTTGGACGGTCCCCGGTGATAAAAAGGTTGGGGACCACTGGTCTAGACATTTGAAAATAAATACATAAAATAAAAAATAAAGATGCAGGCTTGCAGCCGCATTTCCCCTTGCAAAGCATATCATATCTGGAACTTGGACTTTCTTCAGGACAGACGTGCATGATTTTATTTGCCCCTTCTTTTATGACTATTATGCTGCTTAAGAGTTAGGAATCATCCAAGTGTTAGGATTTACTCTGTGTGTGTATGTCTGAGGATATGATTCTCTGTGTGTCTCCTACTATATTTGCTATATTTACAAATGAAGATTTGAATTTACTTCTGTCTTCCACCTTTTATTTCTGGGAATTTTTCCATTCCTATAATAAAGTACTATCCAAATTCAAGTCTCCAGAATATATTAAGTGGTGGACCCTTGATATAACTTTTACCCAGAATATGCTTGTGTGTGTTTGACACACAAGGGAAATGCCCCAAATATTGAGAGTTATACACACATATGCCATTTAGAGATCAGCTACCAACAGATTTAGTTGTACCGCCATTTTATTCTATTGTACTTTATTGTTTGGTTGTATTTTATTCTATGGGGTTAAGATTGGAGGTTTTATTGTTATAAGATTATTTTTATATAAATATGTTCTTATATATTATGCTGTGAACCGCCACGAGCCAGTTCACTGGGAGCGGCGGCAAAGAAATCAAATGATATACAAACAAACAAAGATTGACTCAGTTTATAACATAGACTAGCTAAGTAGCTAGTTTACAATGCAGTCCTAAACAGACTTATACCCTGATAAGTTAATTGAACTCAATTGACATAGTAGTAGAGATGACAGCCATTGGTTGGCAACCAGCAGAAGAGGGAAAGGGTGGGGGCAGAGAAAGATGCTGCACCATTGGCACCATAACACTTCTGGCAAATACTGGGAAGTGCCATCACATCACCAATGTGATATTGGCAGTGGTGGCCTGGACGTTACTGTTTCCCAGAATGCTAATCCTGGTCAACTTTAACATCCATGCTGAGCTGCTGCACTCTGGAAATGGGCTGGATCTCCTTAGGGGAGGGCAGTATAGGAATTTAAGAAATTAATTAATTAATTAATTAATTAATGTTTTAAGATTCAAACAGAACTCTTGTCCAGATCCTACAGCATCACATCAGTTACATGGTGGAGTTTATGGGTATTTGTGTCATTGGTGCAATGCTTCGTCCTGACTATTTCCCCAGCACTACCATCTTGCCAAGTGGTAGTTGGGCAACCAAGTGGGAGACCAGGAAGCTTCCCAACAAAAAGAGGTATAATGCTGTTTAGAATTGGACTTTTAATCTCCAAACCAGCAACTCCTTGCATTACCTTCCTCCCTTTCTAATATTGTGAATCCAACACTCCGTTTTTTTCTGTCATAAAGAAGGTTGTATGCCCTGCTTGTTACTACCTGAAGGAGTCTCAAAGGGGCTTACAGCCACCTTCCTCTCCCCATAACAGATACCCTGGGAGGTAGGTGGGGCCGAGAGAACTCTGACAGGACTGCTCAGTCAGAACAGCTCTAACAAAACTGGGGCGAGCCCAAGGTCACCCAGCTGGCTGCATGTGGAGGAGCAGGGAATCAAATCCAGCTCACCAGATGAGAAGCCACCACTCTTAACCATGACACCAAACCAGCCGTGGGCCTCTAAATATCACTGGGATTAACATATTGATTCAAATAATATGTTTGCAAGATCCACAGTACAATTCCTGCATTTCAAATTGTCAGTCCGAAGTTGTTTTTGCTTATTTTTCCTTTTAAAAAAACCCCCTCCCTGACACCAGGCATTGTGGATGCTCCTTAGAGAGGGCCTTCAATGCTAGCTTTCTCATGAGTGCCGTTGGATGTAATTGTCACCGTGCTAAATATTCATGTACGATAGCCTGGAACAAATTCTCTTGTCAACTGACAGAGGGCACATTAGAATTGTCCTTGAGTTTCTGATCTGCAACCTCCCTTTTGTAAAACTGTTGAGGTATGGGCATGCCTGGACTGCTTGGCTCTGAAATGTGCTTGGCTGATGGAGGTGGTTCAGTGCAATCTGCAAGATTTGTTTAATATTGGCGATGTACAATGAGGGAGGCAGCTGCATCTACGGGTTAAGAAACACACAAACACAACCTTAATCAAATTTATTACAGTATCTCGGAGGCATTGCTTAGAGCAGACTTTCTCGACCAGGGTCTTGTGAAACCCTGGGGTTTCTTGATTGCCCCAGAAGGGTCTCTCAAATGGGCAGGAGTTAATTAATTTTTAATATATTTTTAAAATTTGTTACATATTTACTGGGTGATACGATCGTATACGGTCATGTCGACCTCCCCCTCTCCCAGTTTGGCCAGTGATGGGCCTGGTTAGGGGTAGGGAGGGGGGGAGTCCCGGGTAGGCGTGGACACATCTATGCTTCCCAGCCATATGCTCCACGATTGTGACACTTCTGGTTTTTCTCAAAGCCTGAAGGATGTTTCAGGGGTTTCTCGATGATAAAAATTTTGAGAAAGGCTGGCTTAGAGCTTCAGCTGAATTTAGAACTGAAATTTAATGCTTCAGCCTATTAAAATGTGCTGGTTTCTTTTCAGGTTCACACTGGAAGATGTAAAATGTGCTTTTCAGGTTCACACTGGAAAATGGCTATTGTGCTAAAGGTCACAACCAACTCATGGCAATCCCATTAAGTCCCACATCATGGGGTTTTCGAAGCAAGAGGGGAGCAGAGGTGATTTGCCATTGCCTTCTTTTGCACAGGGGCTCCCACCCAAGATGCCAACTCTGTCCCCATGTTCACTTTGATAGCACCAGACCTAACAACACCAGCCATGCCATCTCAGGTTCATTCACTTGTTCATAGGTATGCCATTAAATGACTTCAGTGCCCTTCCATCAGACAAACAGGTCAGTCCCTGTAAACAAAGACTGTGTTGCCTGCAATAGAGCAGACAGAAGTTGCTGCTGTGTTCATCAGTGAAGAACAGCAGACCTTGATTTATTTGTACCACCAAATCAGAGACTCAATCCTTCCTGCCTACCACAGGGACCAAGGGCCTCTTTTCATGCTATTCCAAACTCTTATCTGGGTGGAGAACTCTTGCCTGGGAGGTTCCTGGAAATATGGAGACGGTGGAGGGTGGAATTTGGGAAGGGGAGGGAGCTCATTAAAAATGTGATGTCATTGGGGTGGCCAAACTGTGGCTCTCCATATGTCCATGGACTACAATTACCAGCTGGCAGGGGTTCATGGCAATTGTAGTCCACGGACATCTGGAGAGCCACAGTTTGGCCACTTCTGCTCTAAGGCTTCCATTTCTCAGCCCTCAAGAGTTGCCATTTCTTCTAGGGAAATGGATCTCTTCCATCTGGGAACAGCTGGCTCCACCTTGAAGATGGCAACCCTAATCACTCTTGTTGAGCAATGACAGAAGGCCTGTGAAGTTGCAGTTCAAGGGGAGTTTTTGCTTCCTGGACTCATGGGTGCTCTTTTCTCCTTGGGCCCGGGGCCTGTGAGCAGAATCATAGAATCATAGAGTTGGAAGGGGCCATACAGGCCATCTAGTCCAACCCCCTCCTCAACGCAGGATCAGCCCAAAGCATCCTAAAGCAGAATTGACTGCAGCTTGCCCTCCCCCACCCTTTTCGTCTTCTTAGAATCATAGAATCATAGAATCATAGAGTTGGAAGGGGCCATACAGGCCATCTAGTCCAACCCCCTGCTCAACGCAGGACTAGCCCTAAGCATCCTAAAGCATCCAAGAAAAGTGTGTATCCAACCTTTGCTTGAAGACTACCAGTGAAGGGGAGCTCACCACCTCCTTAGGCAGCCTATTCCACTGCTGAACTACTCTGACTGTGAAAAACTTTTTCCTGATATCTAGCCTATATCGTTGTACTTGAAGTTTAAACCCATTGCTGCGTGTCCTCTCCTCTGCAGCCAGCAGAAACAGCATCCTGCCCTCCTCTAAGTGACAACCTTTCAAATACTTAAAGAGGGCTATCATGTCCCCTCTCAACCTCCTTTTCTCCAGGCTGAACATTCCCAAGTCCCTCAACCTATCTTCATAGGGCTTGGTCCCTTGGCCCCAGATCATCCTCGTCATTCTCCTCTGTACCCTTTCAATTTTATCTACGTCCTTCTTGAAGTGAGGCCTCCAGAACTGCATATTCTTCAAATGCCCCATCGTCTCAGCGGTCTACTTCCTTGTCACTGCCTCAGCTTGGCCCGACAGCAAGTCTGGAGCAGGCCCCAAGGCCAGGAGGACAAAGCTCAGAGAGGAGAGCTGGCGAAGGTTAGCGAGGCCTCTGGACTTCTGCCAGACCTGAGGCTGCATTCAGCAGGGTAAACAAACTTGGCTTTTGAGGTGAAGGGCCAAGATATATTTTTTTAATTATTGAGCTGTGTGCACATTATAAAACCATTACAGAACCAAAGCATATAACATTCCAAATTACAAACAGGCAGTTTATACAAAGGGTGGTAATAAAATAAATAATACATTAACTAGCTCCCGTGCTCTGTATTCGTAGACAGTAATGGAACGATATGCATCAGAGGCCATAAAAATGTGTACATTAAAACAGAGAGCACCGTGGTTTACAGAGTCATCTTCTTGTTCCTTCCTGGCTCTGTGAAGGTCTATTGGCGCGGGGAGGCGGGGGTAGGGGTGGGAATGAGGGCCGTGTTTGCCACTTAAGCTGTTATTGATTGAGAAATAGGAATGCGCACCTCAGAGGCCGGGGCGGCAGGAAAAGAGTGAGAACTTAATTTCACACAACACATTTAACACTACAGTCAAAGTGAGCTTTGAAGGTTATTATGCATGACCGCTACTACAGGGATGGGGTAAGAGAAGGAGGGCAGGTATCTTTTGCTCATTAGATCGGCTCCCCGGTCTTTGGACTTAAACAACAATGTGTGTAATCCACTGTTGTACTGCTCTTTATTTGGGCTGTATTTTCATACCTCCCAACTGTTTACCAGGGACACTCCCAATAATCTGGTTCCTGGCCCTGAGAAACGACTGTCCCTATTTTGTCCTGATTTTTGCTTCCGAGGCATGCTTTGTTAAAGTTTTGCTAGTCTGAGTGGCTCGAATTGCCATTCTTTGTGCTTTGATTGGCTTCCCAGAGCGAGAGGAAACAGTTGCTTCTTTTCATGAATACATGTGAGTATTAGAACATTACACCAATGCCTACATGTTTTCTTTAAGCTAAGAGAGCCAGCTTGGTGTAGTGGTTAGGAGTGCGGACTTCTAATCTGGCCAGCCAGGTTTGATTCCCTGGTCCCCCACACGCCACCAGCTGGGTGACCTAGGCTTGCCACAGCACTGATAAATCTGTTCTGACCGAGCAGTAATAACAGGGCTCTCTCAGCCTCACCCACCTCACGGGGTGTCTGTTGTGATGAGAGGAAAGGGAAGCCCCTTTGAGACTCTTTCAGGTAGAGAAAAGTGGCACATAAGAACCAATTCTTCTTCTTAACTGGAGGTTTCTTTAACTTAAAGAACAAACACCTTTGTTGAATTTAAAGCAGTGCAGGATAATCTATTTTATTCATTTATTTATTATACTTACTAGGGGCAAAGCCCGTTGTATCCAAGAATTCAACGGGCGCTAGAGCTTGGCAGTGGGAAGAGGAAGGGGAGGAGTTGGCCAGTCTGTAAGGGCATGGGGTTGTCATGTGTGTTGTGTGGGAGGTTGTGGTGGCATGGTGGCAAATGAGGCCATGGGTGTGGAGATATGGGTGTCAAGAACCTGTGGTGTGGAATGTTCGTTGAGTGTGGGAGAGGACTGGCCTTTGGGAATTGTGGCATAGTGGTTACAGATGAGCTTTCCAGAGCCATGTCTTCAGATATGTGAAAGGAAAGTTAGACTGGAGATTCTTCTTAGGGGAAGATTACATGGCAACTAATTCCCCCCAGTTCTGCGTCATTTCCCTTCTTCTGTGAATTAGGCCACAGACACCGAAATGCCCCTCTGCCCTAATACACATGGAGTAGTCACATTACACAGGGGTCCACCCTGTTCCTTCTTCTCCATTTTTTCACTGTTGATAAAATGTTATGTGCCCACATGCTTCTTTCATGGTTGCTCCTTAGAAGAAGAAAGGATTTTTGTACCCTGTTGTTTACTACCCAAAGGAGTCTCAAAGCGGTTTTCAAACACCTTTTCCATTTGTCTCCCCAACCTGTGGGGAGGTTGTGGGGCTGTGAGAGGTCTGAGAAAACTGGGAATGGGCCGCAGTGACCCAGCAGGCCTCAGGTATCTCAAACCATTTTCCAATCTTCTTCCCTTCCTCTCCCCATAGCAGACTCCTGATGAGGGAGGTGGGGTAGAGAGCCTCACAGGGAAGCTAAGAGGAAGACTCTCTGTGTACAGCAGTCTTGACCTTAGTAAGGTTTTTTTATACTGTTTTTTTTTATTTTCCAGGCCAAGGTTCTCAGTCCTCCACTTGTCAGTCCGGGGTCAAGGGGCCAATCCGGGAGTTTTGATCACGGACACAGCCCACCCCAACACCCCTTGCTGTTTTATTAAGAGGGAACAGATATTCCACCCTCCCCGAAGGCTCAAGACGGTTTACATAGAACATAGAAACTATGCAAGAAATAATCCATACATATAAATAACCATAACATTAATACTGCTAACTGATAATTATAACAATGGTAACAGTACAA
This sequence comes from Paroedura picta, assembly GCF_049243985.1. Taxonomy (NCBI): domain Eukaryota; kingdom Metazoa; phylum Chordata; class Lepidosauria; order Squamata; family Gekkonidae; genus Paroedura; species Paroedura picta. Next base: position 162,932,258 of record NC_135370.1, read on the forward strand.
ACAGTATAATAGTACAAACAGGTCCAGGAGCAGAACACATTGATGGATTTCTGGGAGAGAGGGAGCAGGGGCCCTGCAGATGTTGGTCTCAACCAAATGCCTGGTGGAAGAGTTCCCTTTTGCAGGCCCTGCAGAACTGATTTAACTCTGTCAGGGCCCTGATCTCCTCTGAGAGCTCATTCTACCAGGTGGGGGCCAGGACAGAGAAGGCTCTGGCCCTGGTTTTGGCCAGGCAGGGTTCTTTAAGGCCAGGGATCATTAGCCAGTTGGTGGTAGCAGAGCGTAGAACTCTTTGGGGGGTATAGGCAGGGAGGCGGTCCCTCAGGTACACTGGGCCCTGACCACATATGGCTTTAAAGATAATAACCAGATCCTTTACCCTGATCTAGAATTCAACTGGCAACCATTGTAGTTCATGGAGAATGGGCCGGATGTGGGCCCTCCATGGTGTTGCTGTGAGGATCCTGGCTGCTGCGTTTTGGACCAGGTCAAGGCTAAGGGCAGGCCTGCGTACAGCAAGTTACAGAAATCCAATCTAGAGGACCATCATGTGGATCACTGTGGCTAGGTGTTCCGGGGCTAGGTAGGGTGCTAGTAGCTTGGAATGATGGAAATGGTAAAATGCCAGCTGTGCTACCTTTGCGACCTGGGCTTCCCTTGTGAGGGAAGCATCTAGAGTCACGCCCAGGTTCCTGGCGAAGTGAGCCATAGAGAGCTTCACACCATCAAAGGTGGGCAGGCACACTTACTCACATGGGCCCTTCCTACCTATCCACAGGACCTCGGTCTTTGAAGGATTGAGCATCAGACGACTCTGCTTCAGCCATCTTGTCACTGTTTCCAGGCAGCTGGCTAATGCTTCTGGGAGAGAGTAAAGGCAGCCATCCATCATGAAGAAGAGCTGAGTATCATCTGCGTATTGATGACAACCCAGTCCAAACTTCCATACCAGTTGTGCAAGTGGGTGCATAAAGATGTTGAATAGGATAGGAAAGAGGACCAAACTTCCACAAGTAAGTTGTTGGCAGATTGATATTTTCTTTCCTATTGCAACCTTCTGTCCACGATCCCGGAGGAAGGACATCAGCCACTGAATAGCTGTCCCTCATATTCAAGCATTAATGAGGCAGCGCGCTAGGAGCTCATAGTCGACTGTGTCGAACGCTGCTGAGAGGTCTAGTATTAGCAGCGTTGACCTGCCTCAGTCTAACTGGAGATGGAGGTCATCCATCAGGGTGACTTGCACTCTCTCTACCCCATGGCCAGGCCAGAAGCCCAACTGGGATGGGTCTAGGACTGAAGCTTCTTTCAGGAATGCCGTGAATGTGACAGCCTTTTCTATCATCTTCCCCAGAAACACTAGGTGCGAGATGGGTTGGCAGTTATCAGGCTCTCTCAGGTCTAAAGTTTTTCAGCAGCAAAGGTACCACTGCCTCTTTCAATCCATCCGGGAATTCTCCCATTGTGAGAGATACACTGATATAGGATGTCTATGAAGCCATCAGAGAAAATTGACCTGGATGGTCCAGGCTAGTCCAGTCTCTCAGATCTCAGAAGCTAAGCTGGTTCATTCTTGGGTGGGAGACTACCAAGGAAGTCTAGGGTTGTGACAGAGAGGCAGGCGATGGCAGACCACCTTGAAAACCCCATAAGGTTGCCCTATGTCTGCTGTAACTTGATGATCCTTGAGGAAGCCTTATGTTGAGGAAGGACCATTAGGAGGTCCAAGTCAGTATTATTTATTCTGACTGGCAGTGGCCCTCTAGATTTTCCAGCAAGGGTCTTTCACATCACCTAACCTTTTTAGTTGGCTTGAATATTACGCCAGACCTTCTGCATGCAAAGCAGATGCTGTGTTAATGGCCCATATTGTACCTCTAAGCATACATTTGAACATAAATGTTCCATAGTATCTTATCAGTTAAACCTATGGCCAGTTCAATATTCTGAAGCTGAGCCATCCTTTTTCATAGGCTAGCCTGATCTCATCAGATCTCAGTAGCTAAGCAAAGTTGGCCCTGGTTAATATTTGGATGGGGGACCGCCTAGGAATTCCAGGTTTACTATTCAGTGGAAAGCAAGGGAAAGCCACCTCTGCTTCACGTCTCTTGCCTTGAAAACACTATGGGGTAGCCATAAATCAGCTGACGCTTGATGCATGTTCTACGATCCCACAATCCTTTCTTGGCACTAAGGCCCATTAAAGGGATTGGAATAAGGGTCTGAGTAGACCTGCTTAGGATAGCTCTCTGAAGCTCTTAAGACACACAAGCCAGTGACTTTGCAGAAGGTAAGCAAGGAGGTCTGATAGTACAGTCCTAAGCGGACTTAGCTCTTATAAGTTTATTGGTTTCAAGAGACTTAGAACAGTGTCTCAGGTTGCCACACTGGGATGGAAAATTCCTGGAGATATAGCAGTGGATCCTGGTGAGGATGGAGTCTGGGCAGGAGATGGACATCAACCCTAGAGTTTACCCTCCACTTTCTCCAGTGGAACTAATCTCAGTCGTTTGAGGCTCAGTTGTAATTTTGGGAAATCTCCAAGCCCCACTTGGAGGTTGGCAACCCTTTGTGAAACTCTTTTTAGGCTAGCATTAAAGATTTGTCAGGGCCTGAATGGGAGACCTGATAGAACCTTGTATAAGCTGCTGAAAGCAGCAATAGAAATATAATAAGTACCTAAGGTATTTGCCCCCTCTTTTGTCGTGTTTATCTATGCTTCAAGGGTAGAATGGTAAAGTCCTATTTCCTCCCCCTCTACACATCTATTTAATTCAATAACTCATTCATCTCTGTGCGGTCACAGTAAGTGCCCTAGAAGATTATCCATCTGGCTTTGATTTCAAAAATAGATACCAATTGTGTAAAACCCTAGAAAGGAGAGCATAGCTTGCCGGATGAACATAAATGTGCTCCTTTGTTTCATGGGTGTGTGATTGTGAGACAGCTACACACAATGCACATGCACAAATCCATTTTAACAGCTTGACGTGTGTGTAAATTTACTACTTGGAAAGGTGCGGCCGCTGTCTTAAGGTGTGCTGGGTAACATACTTGTGCCCTGCCGAAGCCCTTTCCTACTTAACTAATCAGTTTGGAAAGTGTCTTACCCTTGACAGTGACCTATATTACAATTAAAACTCATGATCTAGGCTCCTCATTTGCCCAAGGAGACAACAAGATTTGCTATGTAATTTGAGAAGCACTTATGGTCCTGCTACTCAGCGTTGTAAGCTGATTATAAATAAAGTTCAGCACAATTGCTTCCATCAGGAGGGGATTATTATATATTTATCATATGGCAGAGTTACACACAGGAAGCGTAAAATAATATAAAGCACGTAACTAGCTGGATACCACGGGCACGCAGACTGATTGGACAATCGCCCTAAATAACGATAATAATATCGAAACTTCCAATTTGCAATTGGGGAGAGTTCTAAGGACCCACACTCCGCAAACCATCTTCATCAGGAAGTGCCCTCAAGTCATAGCTGATTTATGGTGACCCCGTAGGGCAGGGGTGGGCTACTCAGCCCTTTTCCAGGTTAAACAGACCAAGCTCCCTCAGCATTTCCTCATATGACTTGGTCTCCATACTCCTCACCATCTCCGTAGCCCTCCTCTGGACATGCTCCAGTTTGTCTACATCTTTCTTCAGTTGCGGTATCCAAAACTGAACAGAGTACTCCAAGGGAGGTCTTACCAGAGCGGAGTAAAGCAGTAACATCACCTCACGTGATCCGGACATTATACTTCTTTTAATCCAGCCAAAAATCCCATTTGCCTTTTTAGCCTCTGAGTCACCCTGCTGACTCATGTTCAGTGTATGTTCTACTAAGACCCCCAAGATCCTTTTCAAACACACTACTGCCAAAACAAGTCTCCCCCATCCTATAAAGATGCATTTGATTTTTCATAGCTAAATGAAGAACTTTACATTTATCACTACTGAAATTCATTTCATTGATTTCAGCCCTGTCAAGATCATCCTGCATTCTGATTCTGTCTGTGCTTGCTACCACTCCCAGTTTAGTATCATCTGCAAATTTAATAAGGACCCCTTCAAATCCCTCATCCAAATCATTTATAAATATGTTGAATAACACAGGGCACAGGACAGATCCCTGAGGCACTCCGTTCATCACTCATTTCAAAGAAGATGAGGAACCATTTAAAAGCACCCTTTGGGGGCGATCTATCAACCAGTTCTTGATCCACCTAATAGTAATAGGATTTGTACCACATTTTACCAACTTGTCAATAAGAATAAGAATCTCTCTCTCTCTCTCTCTCTCTCTCTCTCTCTCTCTCCATCCATCCATCCATCAATCCATCCATCCTGGGGAAGGGTCAGGAGAACAGAGTAGCTTTCTGCTCACCTGTTTGTGGTGGTCTTGTTGAATTCACACAAAATGGGAAATGAATGGAAGAGCTGAATCTGCTGCACCCCCCCCCATTGGCTCCTCCTATTTCCCCTTCTCAGAATTTCTCCTCAGTCCCCCACCAGCAGAAAATGGCTAGAAGAAGGTTGTTATAAGCAAAGGGATTCAGATATTCTATCTGGAGATCTCCCAAAGTTATAAGTGATCTCCAAATCTCACAAATCACCTGAGGAGAATTGCTGCTTTGATCAGGCAAGGTGTTACATCCAGAAAAATGAAAATTACTTTTTATTTAAAAAGCATTTAATTTCATGAGTGATGCCATGCACACTGTATACACGTGACTTCCGGGGGCATGGCAGGGAGGCTTGGCCAGCTGGCATAACATCTGGAGTTACTCAAAGCCTGAAGAATATTTTAGGGGTTACTCAAAGCTTGTGACAGGCTGCTCTAACCCTTCTAGTCAGCTGACTCTCATGAGTCAGGTTTCAAAGCATCTTCAGCTACAACAGTTTTTTCTCCCCCACCCAAGCACCACCATACACACACTGTATTGCATCACCCGCAAGACCATCCCCATTGGCAGTAGCTGACCTGGATTCACTCTAGATGGTTGAAGGCTTATTTTGCTCATTTAACTCTAATATTTATGAATTGCACTCTCTGCCCAAAGGCATCTGAGGTGATGTACAAGCAATGCACATTCTCGGCTAATAAAACTTTAAAACACAAATCCTGTAGACTATAGTAAAACTCATGCTAAAGCCAACAGCAATAACAGTAGCATCAATACAACAATAAAGGTAAAGGTAAAGGTATCCCCTGTGCAAGCACCAAGTCATGTCTGACCCTTGGGGTGACGCCCTCTAGTGTTTTCATGGCAGACTCAATACGGGGTGGTTTGCCAGTGCCTTCCCCAGTCATTACTGTTTACCCCCCAGGAAGCTGGGTACTCATTTTACCGACCTCGGAAGGATGGAAGGCTGAGTCAACCTTGAGCCGGCTGCTGGGATTGAACTCCCAGCCTCATGGGCAGAGCTTTCAGACGGCTGCCTTACCACTCTGCGCCACAACATGCTCTTATACAACAATAAGGAGTCCAATATGGTAATTTCAGCTACCAGGGGCAGGGGAGGACTGAAAGGCAGTAGCTCTGTTTCAGATCTCAGACACTGCAGAAGGTGTCCTAAAGCATGTGAGACCCAGCTTATTTACTCTGTTCTAAGGCAAATGGCGACCCTCGAATGAGCAGAGGTGTGTTGAATGATGATGACTAACATGCCATCTTTGTTATGTTGGTTGCTGTCAAGTCCCAGCTGACTTAGGAAGGCCCTGTGGGGTTTTCAAGACAAAAGACATTCAGAGGTGGTTTCCTGCTGCCTGCCTCTGGGTAGGGATTCTGGTATTCCTTGAGATTACATTCCATGAGACAGATGAGAATACACTCAGGCACAGAGAGGGCTTCTACAAGGGTGGCATTTTGAAGAATAAATATTCTAATAAATATTCCTTACCTTTTTGGGGGGGGACAGAATTGGGAATTTTATGTTTTTTTGCCGCATCTTATTGTCTCTTATCTGCTGTATTTATGTGTGTGGTTTTAAGGGGTATTTTATTGGGGGTTTTATACAGAGGCTTGTAACCCGCCATGAGCCATTGGGAGTGGTGGGTAAAAAAATCTAAAAAAATAAATAAAATAAATAAATATATTTGGATACTTTTCATTAGTGTGGGAGCCTCTCCATTCATATTGTTTTCTACCTTATAGTCCCCATTATTACATCATATGAGTGCATGTAAATATTAGGTCACCGAAGAAGACCCCAAGGGGGGTTGAAACACATTTGGTTATTTGGTCATTTATCCGTGTATCAAAATGTTTTGAATTTGTGCAACAGAGCGTGATTTTTAAGCTTTATGTGTACACATGTATTGTAATAAACATTTGCATTTTAATTTTTTATGCTTATACTTTCTGCTTTTACTCAACCTTTTGATGTATTAATGACCTCTCTATGATGTTGCAGAGAAGACGAATTAACGAACACTATTGAAGCAGACTGTGTGTATTCTCTGTCATAAGGTTGCTTCCAACTTATGGCAACTCTATGAATTAATGACCTCCAGAACGTCCTGTCATTAACAGACTTGTAAACTGAAGGCCATGAATTTGTTGGCGAAGTCCACCCATCTCATGTTGGGTCTCCGTCTTTTCTTGTTGCTTTCAACTTCCTTAGCTTTTCCAGTGATCTTTGCAGGATGTGACCAAAGCACATTAGCATCATTTCAGCCATTTTAGCTAATAAGGCAAGTTCAGAAAGGATTTGATCTAGAATTCCCTTATTAAATATGTTTCTAACCATCAATGTTCTACATTAATCAAGGGACCATTCCCACTCTACAGGGAAACACAGACAACCTGTCCAACGTTACTTCATAAAAACGAATTGCTATTGGATGGTTACTACAGAGACCCATGAGCAAACCACTCAATACTATGGAGCTGATAATTCTATCCACATGGCTCTCTAAAAAAATTATTTATAGGAGGGAGGGTTTTGACATATCTGAAGTCTGATAGGTTAATCTGTTTGACTTTGTTGGCAGTCATGACTGTAACAGTATGACAAATTCATTTTCAGCTCTCCGTTATGGTCCTTACGGATAAACCAGAAAATACCATTGCATTTAAAATAGCCACTGACTGAATAAATATCTCCACATCCCCTCACACCAGCTGACCTTGATTTCCTCAGCAAAAGTTGTTTCTTTTTAAAAATGTGGTATGTCCCTAACCATCAAGCCAATTTATCAGAAGTGGCAGAACAGCAGAGACGGTCTCTGTGAGCTGCACAGAATCCATGGCGAAACGGTCAGCATATTGTCCAATTTGTTGGCAGTGTTTAAATGTGCAAAGAGGGGCAAGACACCAGGCTTCATAAAAGAATAAAATACTTTTATTATGCAGAGAAACAAATTTGCATAGAAAGAGGAGAAAGACGATTAGTCCTAACTGTCTGTCTGTTGTGTTCATTCTGTCTGTTCAGGGTCGAGTCTGCATGGGGCTTTTTATCCACTCTCAGCTCGAATAAATCCCACTCAATTCAATTTCCATTTTGATTTTGGGCACTTTAAATTTTCCCTCTGCAGCATGCATGATTGATCTATGGTGACTCTACCTTTCCCCCGCGATATCTAGGAGTGCATATAAGTCAGTATATTTGAAGACCCGGCTTTTAAATCCCCCAGTAAGTGTAGATTTCTGCTTTTTATGAATTATTAACTTCCTGCTCTGTATCTGCTATGCTGATGGAGCAAAGCAGTCTTCTCTGATTGGCCAGGGCGTCAGTTCAAAGACTTCCTGGTTTCCAGTTGCAAGGCTTCCCTCCCTGTTTTAAATTGACTGCGCTCCAGAAGCCCACATTTCTCTCAGCAGAGATTTACCTCTTGGATTTATTTCCCCTCCTCTGCTGTATTCAATCCTCTCTCCCCTCCATTCAAGAAAAGAAAGAAAGAGACTCCTGCTGCACTTGACTCCCCTTCCCACTCTGAGCTTCCCCAGTCAAGTGCAGAACACTTTCTATTTCAATTTGGGAGGTGGGGGGTAGAGGAAGACCTGAGTTCGATCAGAATTCCACAGGATCCACAATGGAAAAAACAAAATAAGTGTAGAATCAGCCCAGGACTCCTGCATCAGGAGACAAGCAAGAAGAACGTATGCTTGAAGGAGCTGGAAGTCACCAAGGAGCCAATCAGGACACTGGAGGAGAGTATTTGAAATTTGCAGGAAATACCTGTTCTAACTATTCTAAATACACATTATATCCAGTGCCCCCTGCAGGATATTCCTCATATGCTTTTGAATCATGCACACTGTTCTGTATTCAGTATCATCCTTCATTTTTTAAAATGTCAATTAGTACTGCTTTGGATACTGCAAGATAACTCCTGGCTTTTCTGGCTGGTCCTAAAGCAAGCCCTGAGACATACGAAGCTGGAGGTTGGCCATCAATAGCTACTTCTCCGATAATCAGCAAACTACCGCCTCCTTTCAGAGGCACCGTCCTAGGAGTTGCCACGTTATAATCCACAAATTATGCTATTCCCTGTGCCAGTGCAGCTATTTTCCCCACCGGTAGGATAAAATTAGTATAATATTCTGGATAGATACAGATATCTAATAATACTATTTTATTTCAATCTCAGTATTAAAAAAATGCATATTTTTCAGATTCTGAAGGAAATGAGCGTGGCTTATTCAAACACGTGAAAATATGGATAAATATAGACATTATGGGTAAAGCTTATGGGCAACGTGCCTGAAACATGAGCAGCCTGTGAAAACTCAGGAATGAGCGTCAACTGCGAGAGCCACTTCAGGTGGCAAATGCAGGAGGGCTTCCTTTCCACCTTCAAATGTACTCCAGGTGAAAAGCCTACAACAATCAGCCACCAAAATGGAATTCTGTTACTCCCTGATATAGATATATATGTATTGCTTTCAGAAGAACTGTGTTATGCACAGTGCTCTAACAACAATAGAAAATATGTGTTTTCATAAACCTAAACTAATGTGGAAGGATGTTGCTTTGAAAGACCTCCATAAATCACAAAACAGCGTAGCTCCTGACAACTTCTATGGATGTACAACATTATGAAAAAGTCAATATTCCTCTATCCAAGTAACTGGAGTGGTGTGTGTGTGTGTGTGTGTGTGTGTGTGTGTGTGTGTGTGTGTGTGTGTGTGAGAGAGAGAGAGAGAGAGAGAGAGAGAGAGAGAGAGAGAGAGAGATCTAACTCCCTCTCATCAAGGACAATTCATTTCCTAGCAATCCTCAATTTGACATTAAAAATCTTTCCCTCTTTATCAAATTGCAACTGTGGTAAACTAATTAGTTTCCAATCGCCCAGGCTGTTCCCTCCGTGTTTTCAAAACCTGTGTCATTTAGTTTATTGTAAATTTGCATGCATGGAACATAATTAAACTGCTCTGTTAATCCGGATGACCCTGAGTGGACACATTCAAATTGAAGGGGGCGGGGTACTGCTGAGGAAAAAAAATCTATACATTTTGGAACTGGCCTAATAAACTGGAAACATGTAAATTTCTTCTACACCTGGAATAATGATTGGGAATAATACCTAATTGCTATGATTTGTTTGCAGGGTTTGGGGTGAAAATGAAGGGGGGGGGTTGTTTTATGAAGATGACCATCATTGTCAACCAAACTAACAACAGAATCCTTTCCAAAATGGTTAGTGGAAATTTAATCAGAGTCAGTTTGTTTCCTATGGTTGGTAAGGTTTTCAATAGGGAAAAGAAACAAAAGGATATAGAATCATAGAATCATAGTGTTGGAAGGGGCCATACAGGCCGTCTAGTCCAACCCCCTGCACAACGCAGGATCAGCTCAAAACATCCTAAAGCATCCAAGAAAAGTGTGCATCCAGCCTTTGCTTGAAGACTGCCAGTGAGGGGGAGCTCACCACCTCCTTAGGCAGCCCATTCCACTGCTGAACTACACTGTGAATTCCCCCCCCCCTGATATCTAGCCTATATCCCCCAAGAGACTGGTAAAGGTGACAAAGAATATAGGAGACAAAGAATATGACATCACAAAAAAATGGTGAGTAGGGATGTGCACAAACCAGGAAAATACATCATTTTGGTTGTGACCTTTATGAAGCCCCCCCCCCCCCGGAAGGTATCCCAAGGAAAGCACTGGTGATAATTTTGACAGGCGCAGGCTAAGGAGATCCAAAATTGTATAGATTAGATTCTGTGCAAGTTAGACCATTTATGCACTGGAGGTTTCATGCTGTGCTGCAGGCTGGAGTTTTAGTTGTGGCAGGTTGCTCCACCTCTTCCTGCATCCACGTGGGAGAGCATTTGGGCTGGTGTGCCTCATCCGCCCCCAATTTGTGCTCCTGCGCTGGAGCTGGGGCAGTGAAGTTCCCTGTGCATAAACGGTCTTAGAAACACCAAACTTGAAGGGCATGTAGAAGAGCATCAGGGGGAGGTCACCTGTGATTTTAGTGTCTCAAGCTTGCACAGGATCTGTTCTATACACTCCTGAACCTCCTGAATCTGTGCCTCTCAAAATGGTCCAGGTCCAAGTGTTTACAGAACGAATGCTGTGTAAGCTAGAGCCATCAGATTCACAGAGAATCTCACCTATAGGGCTGATAGCTGAGAAATGAACTACCTGTGACCCCCCCCCCCAAGTATGTGGAATAAACCACAACATCTGTTTAATTTTCAGGAAAAGCCACTTTTGAGAGAAAAGATGCCAAATCTTCTGAAGGCAAAAGGGGACTATATGGGGACTATATGTCCCCTTTAAAGGGGACTATATGTCCCCTTTAAGACCAACAGAGATTTATTCAAGTGCAAGCACACTTCGTCAGACTAAGCTAATCCTGACTTTTGCTTATATATTCCTACTGTTATGATGGTCAGTTCTTAGTCTGACGAAGAGTGCTTGCACTTGAATAAATCTTTGTTGGTCTTAAAGGTGCTACAGGACTCTGATTTTATTGTGCTACTTCAGACCAACACGGTACTCATTTGAATTTATCACAGAAGGCTTTATTAGAGGTCTGTAAAAGGTAAAGGTATCCCCTGTGCAAGCACCGAGTCATGTCTGACCCTTGGGGTGACGCCCTCCAGCGTTTTCCTGGCAGACTCAATACGAGGTGGTTTGCCAGTGCCTTCCCCAGTCGTTACTGTTTACCCCCCAGCAAGCTGGGTCCTCATTTTACCGACCTCGGAAGGATGGAAGGCTGAGTCAACCTTGAGCCGGCTGCTGGGATTGAACTCCCAGCCTCATGGGCAGACAGCTTCAGACAGCATTTCTGCTGCCTTACCACTCTATGCCACAAGAGGTTTGTAGGCTATTATTTTTGCCTATTCATTTGTTCCTTGAAAAAGGAGCTACCTGCTTGCTGAAATTCTCCACCAAAAATGTACCTGAGGTCATTGAAACCAGAAGAGCATTCCCCAGTGAGGCTTATCATCATGCTGAAAGATGAAGCATTTTTCCTCCTGTCTCACAGCTACTCTTGCTGAGTATGCTGTGGGAAATATGTACACGTGTATTTGATAGGAAATTGAAGACCTGTATATTAGCCTGACTTGAAATTTTTACCAGAATGGGTTGGAACTGGGTAACATGGAAGAGGCAGCCATTTCCCCTTCTGCAGCTGTTTTGTTCTTCAAATATATAATCGTTTTTCAAACTGATGAAGAAGGGAAGAATGCGTTAGTTTTTCAACCAGATTGGTTTAGGGAAATAAAGGAAGTTCTATGATGCTAAAACAACAACGTGGCATAATGCTGTTTTTAAAAACACCTCCAGATTTCCTGTTCCTTTTTAACATTAGTATTTTTTATTTTTTTTTGCATCTTCGGAAAGGGGTTAAAATTAGTAGGCACATTTCGTATTAGTGTATTTCATGCAATAAAGCATAAATTATTTAAAATAACACGACCTTTTATCTTGCACCTTTTGAAGGAAGCAAATTAAAAATGTAAATTGGGAGCTAATTAATATGCAAATGTATTCATTCGCAGTTAACAATTAGCAATTAAACCTGCAGTGTCTACAAAGAGCACGGACAAAATTAGTAACTTAATTTATCATTAAAAAATGAAAACGTACACAAAATTTTAATTGACTTTCAAAATATTTCCCCTGCTTTTTCCCTTTCATTTTTTTTTAATAAAAAACAATTATAATCATAGTTGTACAGATGAAACTCTACACACCTACAGATTTCTGAGGAAGTACATTGGGAGGATTTGTGCAAGGAAAAGTTTTCCTTGGGAATTATAAAAATGACACTGAAGGGGAGCTGGTGGGTGTTCAGCTCGTGGTGCCAAGGAGGAGATACAGAGATTTGGGGGGGGGGGGGGAGGGGGTCACTTCATAGTTTATATGCCTCAGCAGTATTCTTGTTTCTAGCCTGTTTCTAGCCATTGAAAAATCAAACTCATGGATGGACACACACACACACACACTCACACACACACACACACACACAGAAATCCTCCTGACTACAACCTTTGAGTGCTGCCCCAGAGAAAGCCCCATGGAATACACTCTTCGGATGACAACATAGGGATTAGCCAACAGAAAATGGAAACCAAATCCTCTAATGCATGTAGGGAAAAGGCGACAAGAAATGGAAGAACCTAAGGATGGAAAATAAACATAGACTGTTTCCTACCAAGTATCAGGTGCAGGTTATCTTCTGAATGTTTACTTAAAAGTCATTTCCACAAGATTTGGCAGAGCAGACTTTTTAAGTCCATGTACGCAAGATGGAGCTTCAGCCTTGTTTAGGATTGTACAGCTTTTTGGGAGGATATGACTGAGTGTGTTGGATACAATGAGGTGTGTGTGTGTGTGTGTGTGTGTGTGTGTGTGTCCAGCCATCCTCACAAGGTTGATCCCCTGAAGATTGGTGGATTTCCTACCAGGAGAATGGTGATTTGAGGTTCTGTTCTTTTCTAAGATGCAATTCAGGTTGGGATAAAGTCCTGCTGAATTAAGAACCACATTTACACACAACCCATAAATATGTCCTAATATTATGCAACACCTCTGTGGATAGCTTCGACTGACAGTTTTGCCTGAAAAATTACCCGCCCCCTGCCTTCCCGTGATTGCCGTTCATGTCTAGAGGGCTAGTGACTCACCTAAGTGAATTTCACATGCAGCAGGGATTTGAACCTGGGTCTCCCACCCTTCTAATGAGACACTCTAATTGCTATACAATATTTGTTTCTTATGATCATCCCACTCTTCCTTGGATTGGGCCATATGACTGCAGTCTTTGGAGTCAACCTCAAATAGGCTTACTTTTCTACCAAGATTAATAGAATAGGTTTGTATGGCCCTTAAGTGACAGTGGGCCTAAATTCCAAATCAACATGGCTAAGGTCATACATAGGCAGATATTGCCACACCCCCAAGCATTCTGGGAAGTCAAAGAAAAAGAGAAGCAAAATTTAGGGTAGAAAAGAAAGGCTAGCTGTTTCCACCTGTCCAGGAGTAGGGTTGGCAGCTATATTCATGGGCACAATTCTCCTATCTCTAGGGATGCCATTCCCTAGGAGGATCTGAGGATCCCCTGGTTTTATAACACATCTCCAGGTGACATCTCGTCGTTCCCCTGGAGAAAATGGCTGCTCTGGAGGGTAGATCCCATAGCATTAGACTCCACTGAGGACTTTCCTTGCCTCAAATCCTGCCCAATCTCAGCTACACCTCCAAAGTCTCCAGGTATTTCCCATCCCGGAGCTGACAAACCTGTCCATCTCATCTTCTTTCCAACACCTAGGTTTGGGTTGATACTGACATCTTCCATGAAATGGTCTCGGATGAGACAAAGAAACTAGTCTCAGAGGCCCAAGCAGGAAGGTTAGGCCTGTCTGAGAACGCAGTAGAGTATCTTTTTCTGCCTGTGAATATTATATTTACTTCACGTATATCCTACTTTCCTTCCCAATACGCACCCAAAATGGCTTACATTGCTCTCCACCACTTTATCTTCACAACAACCCCGTGGTGTAGGTTAGGCTGAGCGTGTGCGACTGGCCTAAGTGGGCTGGAGGTGATGAGATTGGTCAAGAGCTCCCCAACGTCTAGATGTCCCATGGAAATGACATCAGCATATTGGACAAACTCTATGGAGAAAACCAGAGCAGGCTCCATACATTGTGCCCAGTGAAACTCCCAGAACTAGTGCTTGTGTCTCTGCTGCCAACGCCACCTACTGCCAGCACATGCGTCCACTCTCCCCACACACACCAGAAATGCCATAAGTTCTTTTTTTTTTTTTGGTGGGGGGGGGAGGAAGCCAGAACACTGCAGGTGCATTGGCAGCTGGTAGAATTGCAAATGTTGGTTCTGTGAGTTTCATGGGTGTGTGTGTGGGGGGGGGGGTTGCAGGCATGCACAATGCTGGTAGTTTGAAGCTCTGCAGGCTTCAGGTGAAGGGGGGGAGCCAGTGTGAATAACAGTGGTAGGCGGAGTCACAAATGCTGGGTCTAGGAGTTTTGGGTGGGGGGGGTTGGGGGATTCCCCCACTTTTTAAAATCGCTAAAGTGTATGTGTGTGTGTGTGTGGGGGGTGCCAAAGCAGGGCCCCCCCAGACCCAAGGGGGGTGTTGGAATCTCTAGACTCACCCAAGGTCACCCAGCAGAAATGTTTCCAGCCTGTCCCCTGGTTTGGAGACGATATTTTCACGCCCAGACATTAGAGCCACTTTCAACTGAATAGGAATGTGTAGCACTTTCAAAGGTTCTCCAGGATTTTGTTTTGCTCTGCTGAGGATTCATGCTATTGAGTGTAATCTTTTCTTCCTTTTCTGAAATGAATAGCACTCTGAAATTTAGGAATCAAGCTTTGTTCTGGGGAAAATAATCGTCGTATCTTTGTTAAGCCTGCTTTGGAGAATATTTGAAGAGCTTGTTTAGAAAAAATCAGATCTAAAGTGCATTGCAGTTTCATATTTTGAACTGGAGAGTAAAACCAAAAACTGGAAACATATACCTGATACAGAGAAAGAGAGGGGGGGGGATAGGGAGAGAGCGCATTGCCTGAAAGTGTTGATTGCCCCCGAATAAGGAAGATACCATCACCTATTTGATCCTATTAGCCCTATTAGGTAAAGACTACAACGGGTAGTTAAGAAAATGCAAAACATCTATAAGATGGAGGTATTGGTGACATGTACATTTTACTTATTGTTTAAATTTATTGTGTTATTAAATTTCTATACCGCCCTTCCCAAGGGCTTAGAGCAATATCTCTCTCTCTCTCTCTCCCTACCACCTACCTACCTAGAAGAAGAAGGAGTTGGTTCTTATATGCCACTTTTCCCTACCCGAAGGAGGCTCAAAATGGCTTACAGTCACCTTCCCATTCCTCTCCTACCTACCTACCTACCTACCTACCTACCTACCTACCTACCACTACTGTCGGAAACCATCTTGTGGTGGATTACAACAATTTAAAACCCCATATAAGAAGTAAAAACAGCATAAAACCGAAAGTTATCGGTGGAACGGTAAAATCCCCACCTCCCACCTTATTCCAATCCTCCCACCCGTGCTGCATTCTTCCTCCTCCTTTTCGCTGCTGCTCTCTGCTTCCTCCTCCTTTTCCTCGGAGCCGGTGGCTCTTGTTCTCTGCCTCCTCCTTCTCGCCACCTCCGGAAGCTCCTGCTTTCTGCTGCAGGCAGCCGGGTGGAGTAGTGGGGTGGCAGAGAGCCGAGGGCTCCGGCGGCCAGGACCGTCTGCGGCCAGGCTGCCGGAGAGGCGAGTGGGCGGTCAGGGAGGGTGGGTCACATAAGGGCCAGCCCAATCAGAGTAGGGGCTGACTCTGATTGGGTCGGATTCAAGTCCAGACAGTTTCCGGGGGCCGGGCATGCTCCACCCCCTGGGCAGTTTCCAAAACATGAATAGGAACCATGGATAAGGATATGTGTAGTTTCATTGGTGGACTAAGGGGCCTCAACCGTAGACTCAGTAGAATAACTCTGTCTTGCAAACCCTACAGAACTGCATTAAGTCCCGCTGGACCCAGAAATCACCTGGGAGAGCTTTCCACCCAGCTGGAGCCAGGACCAAGAAGGCCCTGGCGCTGGTTGAGGTCAACGTTTCTTCTCTGGGTCCGGGGACTTTTAGCAAATTTTGAATGCTGGAGCATATTCTCCTTTGAGGGGCCGAGGGGAGAAGATGGGCCTGCTGTTTCTGCTGCTTCGTTAGCCGCCTGGAGAATGCAGAGATCAGGCGGGCCTACTAATTTAAACAAATATTCTTAAAAGCAGCAATCTTGAGAGCTGTTTGACATTGGCATGGTTTCCTTCATGGTCACCACGAAAATCTATATTTGTCCACCACACGTCGTGATTCAAAACGCTACGTACGATGTTAGAATCACAGAATCACAGAATCATAGAGTTGGAAGGGGCCATACAGGCCATCTAGTCCAACCCCCTGCTCAATGCAGGATCAGCCCAAAGGATCCTAAAGCATCCAAGAAAAGTGTGCATCCAACCTTTGCTTGAAGACTGCCAGTGAGGGGGAGCTCACCACCTCCTTAGGCAGCCTATTCCACTGCTGAACTACTCTGTTCCCAACATTTGCAGGCAAAATCCAAAATCCTCTGTGCCACGGTTTAATGCAACACGAGCTGGAAATATTTCCTTAGAATGTTTGAATAGTAGGACACCTTATCAGGGTAGACATTTCCCCCCCCCCCCCATGCTGGTTGTCTAGTATGGCGGTTGTCCCCCTGCCTCCCCCCCCCCATAGGCTCCCACATCATTTCGAACCCATTTCTCCAAGCGGAAAAGTTATTTTTATCAAAACAAAACGCGGACGGTAAGTGGTTACCCTCTTACCCAGCGCAGTGTTTGAAAGAACTTAATGGCTCCTCCGCGTTTTAATGGCTGCGATATTACAGAGCTAACAAACAATTTCAGAATTAAGTTGCCACAATTAGGAATTAGAAGCAGGTGGTTCAATAATGGTGCTTTTTTCATTTCATTTATTAGACGGACGTGGCAAGGGAGGAACGGTGCCCCCCCTCCCCCTTGCTATGCAGAGCTTCGGTTATTTTCTTCATCTGCAAGAGAAGCGAACACAGGACCGAAATCCCTTCCTGGCATTTCTCTCCTTTTGCTTCCAGAGTGTTCCTGTCGCTCTCCCAAATTGGAAAAGATCATTTCTTTCCACCTTTAAGAGGGGAAAATAAAGGGCTGGAAATCCCAGGGGTGCTGGGTTGCTTCTTATTTTATTTTTGGGAGGGGGGACAACGCCCCAAATGGGTTGCTTATCGAGTGCTGGGTGATCCCCAGATTAGGATCATATTTGTGCATCTGTGTGGGGTGCGCTCACTGTTTACAAAAGGCCACATTGAGGTGTCCCTCCTGAAGCCTTTGCGTCTCCTTTTTTCGTTGTTTGCCCCCTGGCTCCTTTCCAAAAGAGCGTGTTAACACAAATGCAGCATTTCCCACACACAAAAAGTGTGGCCTCGTTCACAGAAGCCTGCTGTGTTTCTTTAAAGTGCCACCAGACCCCTGTCTGTTTTTACTGCAACAAGGCTATCCTCTGGAATTAAGCAGAAATATTATTGATAAATACATTGTTTATGTGAGTGGATATTCTTGTCTGGCAGTGCAAATATCTCATATCCCTCTCTCTTTCCTTTAAATGTTTCCTTTCCACAGAAGGCTGGAAGCTGTGACCCTGGTGCGCCCTCTGGTGACAAAATGTGGGAACACGCCCTTCTTTATTGTGCTTCGGAAGCTGGGCGGCAGAAACAGGTCCCCTTTGGGGAAATATTGATCCTGGGAAATGAACCCTGCCTGCCTCCCCTCATGGCTGCTTTACTATTTAAAAGGATCTCTTCCTTATTTTGTCTTGAATTCCAAGACGGTGTAGACCTGTGATTCAAATTCAATTCAAATGTTACCCAATATTGACATAACATGAAGACGGAGTTTTCAATTAGAAGTTTCCCATTGTTTATCCATCATTAAATACATTCAGCATCTCCCTCCAAGTACATTTTTATCCCAGGTTTCCTCCAAGGAGCTCAGGGACATGTAGATTGTTCTCCTTTCCCCGTTCGGTCATGTGCTAGTTCATTCGCTTGTTCGTTCATTTGCTCATTCATTCCCATCTTTCTTCCCAAAGGAGACCCAGGATTGCTTACGTTGTTCCCTGATCCTCCATTTTGTCCATACAACATGTTACTCTCACAACAACCCTGCGAGATGGGTCAGGCTGAAAGAAAGAAAGACAGAGAGAGAGAGAGAGAGAGAGAGAGAGAGAGAGAGAGAGAGAGAGAGAGAAACTGGCCCAAGGTCACACAGAGAGTGTCGTAGGAAGAAGAAGAGTTCTTCTTTTATAACCTGCTTTTCATTAACCAAAGGAATCCCAAAACGGGTTACAAATGCCTTTCCCTTCCTCCACCTCACAACAGACGCCCTGTGAGGGAGGTGTGGCTGAGAGGGCTCTGACAGAACTGCTCTGCAAGAACACCCTAAGAGAACTGTGACTGTTCTGAGGTCACCTACCTGGCTGCATGTGGAGTAGTAGAGAGTCAAACCTGGGGCCATTCCGCACCGGGATCCATGTAGCAAATTGTTTGCTGAATGAAAAATCGCCATTTTAAATAGTGGAATTCGTCATTATGCATACCTGCCTTTGTAGTGGAATCCAGTTGCATTTCTATCATTTCCCACAGGGTTCCGGTCTCGGCAAAAATCGCTAGAAAGGAAGCGCTATTGCTGAGCTGTGTCCCGCCCCTGGCCATCAAGCAGCCAATGGGCGGCTGTTAGCATGCTCCCAAACAGCCCCTTTCCCTTTAAGGAAGGTTTAAAAAAAACACACACGCACCCGTTGCAACGAATCTGCGTTGATTCGTTGCAACGGAGAGACCCATCCAGCTAGCAGGTGTTGTTTGAGCTGCTGTTTCATCGTTGCCACACTCCCCCCCGAGTGAGAAAAAAAATCCCCCCCCTCATGGGCGCGATTTTCGGCCGAAAACAGTGTGAAAAATAAAGTGAAAATAAACCAGCAAACGGGCCTCTGCGAGGCTTGTGCTTGGTGACTTTAAACAGAGGGACTGCAGCCGGGGAAGCCTCGCTGGGGAAACGAAGGCTTGCCGGTGCATTGATCTCCGCTCGCTCGGAGAAAAAAAAATGGCGATCGCTTTGCCGGAAGATCAGAGGAGAGAGCCAGGGGGAGGGACTTTGCAGAAACCGCAACAATGGTAACTCACAGAACTTTCCCGCTAGTGTTGCAGATTGGTTGCAGGAGTGTAGCACTTGCCGGAGGGTGAATCCACTTTTTGGGATTTCCCTGAAAGCGCTACAACGAAGCGCTTTTTGCGGATCGGTTTCAGGAGTGTTGCAGATTGTCAACGACGTTGTGCATAACAGCAAAACTGTAGCGATTTCAATTAATAACCATTGTGCTATTTTGGACGAATGCGGAACGGCCCCTGGTTATCCAGATTAGAGTCCATCATTTTTTAACCTCTCTACCACACGGGGGTTATTGTAGTCTGGCTCTTCTGGAGCATAGTTAGACATTCTAACCAATATGCCATGTTGGCTGCCTGGGAGCATGTACATAGCTTGAAAAGAGTCCTAGGGCTAATCTATACATTTGGGTGTGCAAAAACAATCCTAGAAAGAACTCTACTGCTGGCCTGGGGGTGGGGCTCCCTAGACCAGGGGTAGTCAAACTGCGGCCCTCCAGATGTCCATGGACTACAATTCCCATGAGCCCCTGCCAGCGAAAGCTGGCAGGGGCTCATGGGAATTGTAGTCCATGGACATCTGGAGGGCCGCAGTTTGACTACCCCTGCCCTAGACCATCAGCACTCCAGGATTTTTCCCAGTGGCCTGAATGCCTAACTCCCCCCTCCCCTGAGCACATGGCACTGAGGTTTCTTAATCACATTTGTAAATTATCTGCACAAAGCAGCCTCAAGGAGATACAGAATGGAATGGCTGTGCTAGAATGCACCCTTTTATGTATGCATCTTGTTTATTTCTTCATGACAGATTGATATGAACTGTGACTGATTTCACTGCCCAGTGAAATAATGTCCTGCTGACCGGAGCAGAAGCATCGGCCACAAGGCAGCCAGGAGGACAAAAGCGAGCGGTGTGAGGACGCTCATGTGCAAACAGCCAGTTGCAGTGAACTGCATGGCTATGAAGGAATGGGGAAAAGAACTTGCCCAGCCATCCCCAAATGGGGCGACGGACAGTCAGCTGAATATTCGGCTTTCGGTTTGCAACCGGCAAGCAGGACATGAATCGAATTTGCGGCTGTTCAACTATTCCTACCCCAGATGGACATTTCGTTTTCTGCGTTTTCAAAGGGAGGACAGCCTTTGTATCCTTTTTTCCCCAGGAGGAAAAAACTGAGATCTTATTTGCATCCAGCACGGCCTAAGTGAAAAACATCTGCATAACATCCCCATCTTTTTAGAGTCTTGGACTCTGCTGAGAGTCCCACAGGTTCATGATTGTGTGTTTGAGAGAGTTTCACCATTTGTTCCTCCAGTAACAGCCCAAAATACACCTCAAAATGCTGCTCCTAAGTCAATAGACCAACAGGAATGGCTTGTAGGAAACCAGAGGCCTTCTAGAACAGAAGGATCAGAGGAAATTGCTTCCAACACACATGTCTGGGGAAATCTAGGTGGGATCCAAGCCCAAATCTAAATATATAAATGATCCAAAATTATCTTTCTAGCTCTCTCCAAATCCTTCAGTAAGGATGGGCATGAATTGGCTTATGAACGGAAGTTCATCATGAATTTTGGCTCGTTTGTGGTTCGCAAAGTTATACTCATAAACAGAAGAGCCACCACAAACTTCCATGAATTTTGATGCAATTTGTGGTTCATGAAGAACCAAAAGCAAGGGTTTAAATGACTCTGAGCCATTTAAAACCCTGCGTTCTGCTCTTTACGAAAAACAACTGAGTTCAGCTATTTGCTCTAAATGGCTTGAAGCCATTTAAACCACTCATCTGCTCCCCATGAAAAGCCATGGGGAGCAGAAAGCAGGGGTTTAAATGTCCAGAAAAATCTTTGCCTGCCATTTGTATCTCATACTTGTTATTCTAGCATCTCACCTATTCCTGCAATACAATAACTTAATATTTCATTTTCTTTCTTTTTTGAAAGCTTATTTTGGTTCCATATTGGGCCACATCTGATTTTGGAGACACAGATCACAGACAAAGGAAGTGTGCAAAAAGGGGAGTAGGGGGTCAACTTACAGGTTACTAACCTGGATAGCCCCATTAGATCAGATCTCAGAATCTAAATAGGGTCAGCCCTGGTTAATACTTGGATGGGAAACTGCCAAGGATGTCCAGGGTCACCCGCCCAAGAGTAAATCAGGTGCAGATTCATGCCAGTGCTCTAAAACTATCACCCATAGGGAGTGCTTGTGAATATTTATTACTCATTGCAAGACCTCATCTGTGCTGTTTCCTAAAGGTCTCACAGGCACCAGTGTCTGGGCTGCAGAAATGTTTAAATCAATATATTAATGATTAGGAATGTTGAAATGTATACTTTCAGTGATGCAAATGGGACTTCTTATACCGGTTCTTTGCTGCTTTTTGGTTCTGGGTTTTGACATGGCCCTGTGTAAAAGTTTGCATACCTCTGCCATAGAACATCAACGGATCAGAACTTTTATTCCAGCTTAGTGCCATTCTGAATGTCTCTTATATTTGTTTTTATGATTTAACATCCACACGCATGCATTTATCCCTTGCATATACACATTAAAACAATCACATTCTCTGACTATTGTAGCTCAGCATAGCACACAAACACTTGGGCAGGACCCTGATTGTAGCTTGCAGGAGGGAAGGAAGAAGGTGGGACCAATTGGAAGAATGGGCTTTTTCATCTCTCCTGCGTTGTCTTATATTTGCAAAGGAAATGGATTGCAGCATGGGAAACCCATTCCCACCCTCTTACCATTGGCCTGTTGGCAGTGGGCAATCACCTGTCCCCTAAGTTTTATAATTTAAGGAGTAGAAGAGAAAATGGAGAGGAAGAATGAGGTTTATAGTAACACTCTAGGAATTTCCCCTATCTCTATGCTAAAAATCATAAAGATTGGTAGGATTCCCAGAGTATCACCCAGAAGTGATACTACATCGATTGACCCTCCACCCAGAAGTGATGCCATATCTTTCATGCTTTTCTAAGAGTTTCTCACTTCTGTGCCAAAGAACATAGAGAATGGGGAAATCCCTAGGGCAGGCTTTCTTAACCAGGGTTTTGTGAAACTCTGGGGTTTCTTGAAAGCCCTGGAACGGTTTCCTGAACGGGTTGAAGTTAATTAATTTTTACATATATATTTAAAATTTGTTAAACATTTATCATGTGATTTGACCATATATGGTCATGTCAACTTGCCCGCCCCCTCCCCAAATGGCCAATGATGGGCCTGGAGGGGGTGGAAGGGGAGGGGCCCTGGGTGCTTCCCAACCATATTCTGCAAGATTGTACCACTTCTAGGGTTTCTCAAAGCCTCAAGAATATTTCAGGGGTTTATCAGAAGTAAAAAAGCCGAGAAAGGCTGCCTAGAGCATCTTCCTGAAGCACCCTCTCCTAAAAACTTTGTGAGCTTTGCTGGTGCAGGAATGGCAATCCTACGCTGACTTCAATCACATTTGCAAAAGGAAAGGCATCAAGGTATCACAGTGTCTTGCTTTATGACTCACCCTTTCATACTTTGGGGCTGGCCACCAACCTCTCCTCTTCTGGGCATCTCCCAGAAGGTTCACTTAACAAGACCTTAATGCTTAGCTATCCAGCAGCTCAGACATGACATTTTCAGTGTTTAAGAAAGGGGACAAACAGGAAAGTTAGTGCAAATTCACAAAGTGGGGAATTCAGCATGGTGGGCAGAATCTAAATATATATCTTTACATTTTCAAATATCGTCATGGACGGATAAAGTTTTTTTGCACAACACTTACTTAAAAACACACACACACACACACACACAGACACACAACTTCCTGGTATTATTTCTCTATTGGGAAGCAGAATGCCCGATCTCTAAGCCTTGTAAAGAACAGCTCCCCTCAAGTTTCCCTGGACAAATCCCTAAGGAACGGAGCTGTTGTCGGCTTCTGTAAAGCAAAAGCCCAGGGATCCTTCTTAGCGTTTGCACTGACGTGACGGTTTCTACACAGCTCCCTGATCTATTATCCCCTTGTAGTCCTGCTGCCAAAACAAAGGTGTTTACAAAGTGTGAATTGTCCTTAGAGCACTGGTGGAAGGATACATCCTCTGTGAATGCTCACAAGCCGGGGCTGTGTTCTCATGAGGCCTAACCCATTAGCAACCCCTTCACCCCATCCTGCTTTGCAAGCATTAACACAAAGAACAGAACTATTGAGATCTTTTTTTTTTAAGTGTGCTGTTCCCTTGCCGAGTGTAAGGAATTCATGAATACCCATGAGGACATGGGGAAGAGCAGTCACATGAGAATGCACCTTAATTAACCCAGGGCTGTTTTAATCCCTGTTTTAATAATCCCAAATTTAGAAAGCCAGCCAGGGAGAGGTAGCAAGGAGCAATCATTGTATTCAGAATCTCCCTTATGTCCGGAGATAGCTCCAGGCTTGGGGTCACATCCCGCAGAAGCCTTACCTAGATGTGTCCTTTCTAGTGCCCAGGGGGGCGTGGGGGGGGGTAGGGTTTCCAGGTCCCTCGTGGTCACTGGTGAAGGATAGAGTTGCTAGATCCAGGTTGGAAAATAAAAATACAAATTTTAATTTTTGTTCTATTTTCTAATACAGTTCAGGGTAGGTAAACATAATCATTAAAACGTTAGGTGAAAAACATAACAACCTGCCGGGTTAATCAGTGCCACCTGCAAGTGATGGGAAGCAGGGGTAGTCAACCTGTGGCCCTCCAGATGTTAATGGACTAGAAGAAGAAGAAGAAGAAGAAGAGTTGGTTCTTATATGCCGCTTTTCCCTACCTGAAGGAGGCCCAAAGCGGCTTACAGTCGCCTTCCCATTCCTCTCCCCACAACAGACACCCTGTGAGGTGGGTGAGGCTGAGAGAGCCCTGATATCACTGCCCAGTCAGAACAGTTTTATCAGTGCCGTGGAGAGCCCAAGGTCACCCAGCTGGTTGCATGTGGGGGAGCGCAGAATCGAACCCAGCATGCCAGATTAGAAGTCCGCACTCCTAACCACGACACCAAACTGGCAAAAGCTGGCAGGGGCTCATGGGAATTGTAGTCCATTAACATCTGGAGGACCACAGGTTGACTATCCTTGATCGGAAGTACATTCTGAGAGAGGGGAGGAATACCATGGCATGCTGACAACACCCGGAAGTGACATTGAGGGACAACGCTCTGGCTTTTGGGCAAAATTTTAAGGTAGACTGATCTTCTAACCATAGAGTTTGCTCCAAAACCAGAGCATCACCCCCAACAATCCTGACATGCCAGTGTCTCTTCTGAGTGATGCCAGCATGCTGTGACATTGTCCCAGTTTGGGGGAACAAGGTGCCTCTGGAAAGCAGGTGACCCTTGTCTGGACAATGGATCTGGCAATTCTAGGTGGAGATGATGCCGAAAAGGAAGGCTCCAGCTAGGGACAGTCTAGCCGGAAGGCTGAGCTTGCTGGAGGCAACAGGACAGTGGGCTCCCTACACAGCAGGAAGGGCCTGAAGACACAGGAGGAGGAGGCAGAGATGGGTGGGGCAAAGGCCAGGTGTAGATATGGGGGAGAATGAATGATGGTCACCAGCCTCTCAGGCAAGGGACTGGCCATGGTACCATCTAGAATGGAATCCAGCCCAGGATCGATGCCAGTGGAGGAGGGATGTGGACAGCAGAGGTTCAAAGGAAGGGCCCCAGTAAAGCCCCCCTAGGGAAGAGAAGTAGGCTTAGCTCAAGGCCGTAAGAGCTGCTGCCAGTTGAAGAGAGGACCGAAGGGAAGCAAGCCCACTCAGCTTGAATTTTTTACAGTCAGAGTAGTTCAGCAGTGGAATAGGCTGCCTAAGGAGGTGGTGAGCTCCCCCTCACTGGCAGTCTTCAAGCAAAGGCTGGATACACACTTTTCTTGGATGCTTTAGGGTGCTTTGGGCTGATCCTGCCTAGAGCAGGGGGTTGGACTAGATGGCCTGTATGGCCCCTTCCAACTCTATGATTCTATGATGCTATGATGCTATGAATTCTGAGGCCACAGAACTTGTGGCAACATGGTGGAGAGACGGCCGAGTGAGCCTGAGCAGGATGAATGCCACATCACATTTCAAGAAGAGAACTAGCCAGGCATTATACAGAAAGGGAGCTTTTCATAAGATGGAAAAGACTAAGGTGTATGAAGCATCCTCTTCTTTTAAGAGTATAATAACACCCACATTAACGAGGGGATGAATCAGGAGTGCTTTACCTCACAGATGTCTTGGAAGTCATTCATAGGGTCACCATAAATCAGAAGCAATTTGGCAGCATTTAACTTGCAAACAAAAGGTTAGCAATCACCATGAGGGGCCTGGAGTTCAGCTGGAATTACAACTGCTTCTTTATCACCACAATCTCCTTATCCGTTGCGGTTTCCTATCTCAATTAGTCTCCTGGATGATCCCAACCAATTAGGGATCACATAGTGAACTGCAGGACATCATGGCACTTCATTCTCCATCAGACTTGGCTGCACTGAGGACAAGTGAGGGCAAATGAGAGTTTTGGAAAGTGAGAGCAATTTCAAAGCCACGGAGATGTAGTTGTTAAAGTTGAGGCAGAGCCCTGCCATTGATCCATCTATTTGATGTTAAGAAGAAGAAGAAGAAGAAGAAGAGTTGGTTCTTATATGCTGCTTTTCTCTACTTGAGGGAGTCTCAAAGTGGCTTACAGTTGCCTTCCCTTTCCTCTCCCCACAATAGACACCCTGTGAGGTGGGTGAGGCTGAGAGAGCCCTGATATCACTGCTCGATCAGAATACCTTTATCAGTGCTGTGGCAGCTCAAGGTCACCCAGCTGGATGCATGTGGGGGAGTGCAGAATCGAACCCAGCATGCCAGATTAGAAGTCCACACTCCTAACCATTACACCAAACTGGCTCTCTAGTTTACTGCCCTAACTGCCAATAGATTTCTAAAGCAGAAGGCGGAAGTCTCTTTCTCAGCTGCCCTGCCTAAGCAAATCCAACACATGGAGGTTCCAGAAAGTGAACCTGGGGCCTTTGCCATACAAACCACGTTGTCTACCACTGATCTCCATGCCTTTTAACAGGAGAGAAGGGAGCAGGAAAAAGTCTGTGTCCTCATGAGACGATAGATGATCACTGGATCGTCACTGGAGTAAACCCTCCAGATGTGAAAGAAAATGGTGGAGAAGACCATGAACAAATCACAGGGGTCCAATTTTCCCTTTCCTGTTGCAAATGGCCAAAATTAAAACAGGAGGAAAAGATCAGCACAGCCGGCGCGTTTGATGCGCTCAGCAGCAGCAAACACCTGCATTCTTCCAAGAGTGCTTTAGGTAATTTAATGAGAAGCTTTAGGGTAATAGTTGGTATAGTTAACAGAACAACCTCCATGGAGTTCTATAATATTGTTCTAGCCATGCTGTTTGGTGATGCAAAATAAAACCCACTTCCTACAAGGTCCTACAGAGTCCTACCTTCCTACAGGGTCCTGGTAAATGAGTCAGGTTCATGGTTAGTCCCCAACGCCTGGCAGGTGTCAGGCTCTGCTGCCTGAATTCTTACTCTTATTGTTAATTAGTAACATCTCGATTCCACCAAAGATGGGAGCTGAATTTCCATGTCTGAGCTTTGGTTTGGTGGTGGGAGGCAGGTTGCAAGTGCAGCCAAAGGAAACCAAGTTTGGAATCTGGACTAAGGTGACCAGATTTTAACATTGGTAAAGCGGGACACCATTGACCGGGGGGGTTCTTGATTAAAAATTTGGTCTATATGGAGCAACAAAAAGTTTCATAGAATGCATAGAACGCAAAAATAGCATTGTAATATATATATTTTTAATTTCAACATAAGTACAATTTGCCAGGTACCCCCAGATGTCCCTCCAAAAGTGGGACAATCTGGTCACCTTAATCTGTACAGAAAAGGCAGGATAGAGGAGAGAGGCTTATTGAAGGCATGTTTGTGGCTGCCATTGTGACTCCTGTTGCTCTGCTGCCTCCTGAGACTGCACATCTGTGTTTTGGCACGCGTGTCACCTGCTCAGCCTATATTTTTTCATATTACTACAAACCCAAAAGCCTTCAGAACTCTCTTGAGAATATCAAGACTGATTCTCTACTCCTCCACCCCCTGGCGGGAGGCTGGGTGAGGAAGCTGGGTGTTTAATTTTACTGATGTAAGGACCTCTGTGGGCCACTTTGCATGTTGCAAAGCCCTTATGTTTCATAAGGACTTTGCACTGCTCAGTTGGTGTTTTGTGTCTCCCGGACTCTTGGGCCCCCCTTTCTCCTTGAGACCTTGGTGTGTGAGGAGGAGCGGCTTCAGCATTCCTTTTACGTCATCTCCTTGTTCTCAGACCTTCCAAGAAGCTATTATTGGCTCTGTAGATATTGCCTAGCATCTAGCTGTTCAGCTCTGTTTCTGAGTCCAACCCAAATCCCAAATCTGGCTCTCTAAGCTGTTTTTGTGCACCTGCAAGCATCCCCAGATGGATCCATAGACTAGCCCATGGTTCCCCAATGCGGTGTCTATGATACCTACAAGGTATCATGGCCTCCACTAAGTGTTTTTTAAAAAGTGGCACTCTTGTTCAGCAGGGCTTCTGATTGACTGTTGGAGATTTGATTGGCTGGTTGACTGTTGGAGATTTGATTTCAGAAGCATCTTACAGTGCTGGTTTTATCCTCTCACTCCTCTTCTTACTTGCATTTGGGCTTCTTCTCTTTTGATGGCTTCACCTCCCACAGCAGCCATTTTGTGGTTAGCTCCACCTCCCGAGGCAGCCATTTTATGGATGCACTCACCACCCACTGTCAGGATTCTAAAGAAGAAGAGATGGTTTTTGTCCCCTGCTTTTCACTACCTAAGAGTCTCATTGTGGCTTACAATCGCCTTCCCTTCCTCTCCCCATTACAGAAAACCTGTGAGGTAAGAAAGGCTCCCAGAAATCTGACAGAACTGCTCTGTGAGAACAGCTCTAACAGGATTGTGATGACTCTAAGGTCACCCAGCTGGTTGCATATGGAGGAATGGGGAATCAAACCCAGTTCTCCAGTTTAGAAGCTGCCACTCTTAACTACTACACCAAGGTGCCCACAGGCTCAGAAATGTTGGGGATCCCTAGACTAGCTTCTCTGCATATACCCAACATCCTGGATTGGCTGGGGAAGCAGAGTTATAAAAAGAAGGAGGTGGGGACTGAGTTTAGTGCAGACACATCACAATGCAGGATGGTACGAACCACGTACCAACACAAATATAAACAGCTCAACTATATGGGCGTGAATATAACATTCACATAACGTGTAAGTCTGTCTGCAGCCATAGAAATAATGCAAGATGTTGTGCAGACTCTCTGCTGGTCTGTGTTAAATGCATTTTTTAAAAGAGCTCCTAGATCTAGGCCCTGCCCCCCAGAAACATATACAGCGTTGCTGAAGAACCCATTTCCCAATCATTTCTCAGCCCTCCTTGAGAATTACTTTGTTTATTTACTTTGCGTCAGTAGACCTGCCGAGGATTTAGCCTGAGGTCCGAGGTAGGATCGAAACTCTGCAGTCACATCAGCCAGTGGGCAGCTAGAGCCCATCTGCAAGATCCAGCCGGTTTAAACTGCCCTATAGCACGTACTGGTGTGACGATCTCTTTGTTCATCCATGTATATAGTTGGGGTTTGGGGTGGGGCTTCTCAGTTTAGTTCTGCTCCCTCGTTGAACCATGCAGAGGTCCTGATAAAGAGCCAGTTTGGTGTGGACTTCTAATCTGGTATGCCGATCTAGGAGTGTGGACTTCTAATCTGGCATACTGAGTTCGATTCTGCACTCCCCCACATTCAACCAGTTGGGTGACCTTGGGCTTGTCACAGCACTTATAAAGCTGTTCTGACCGAGCAGTAATATCAGGGCTCTCTCAGCCTCACCCACCCCACAGGGTGTCTGTTGTGGGGAGAGGAAAGGGAAGGCGACTGTAAGCCACTTTGAGACTCCTTCGGGTAGAGAAAAGCGGCATATAAGAATCAACTCTTCTTCTTCTTCTTTAAATCACTTCCAGTGCATGTGTTCTTCTGAACCCATGGATTTAACACCGTACTCCCTATATATATATTTTGAAACATGAGCTGCCTTTGTGCTCAGCCTGAACAGGAGCTTGTTGTGCCGTCTGAATAGGGCCGTATTGGCAGTGAAGGTTTCTCCCTGCCCGATGAGAGGGGGAAGAAACCCAGGCATTTTATGAAGGAAGAAATGCTCACAGCCTTCGTTACGCTCCGTGCGGTCTTTCCAATTCCGCAGCTGGTTCAAGTGATGTAGTATTCAGGAGCCTTTATTAAGTCGTCGGTGAAGTGCAATATTCACATATTATTTCGTCTTTGCCGCTTTATATCTCGAAAGGAGCATTTCCCACTCTTTTTAAAAGTACATTATTATTTTTTGCTGTTTGCTAAAATAGACCAATATACATTATAATATGTTTACGAGGCAGCAGTGATACAAATTCAACACTTTAAAGGAGTGACACGTTCCATTCCGAGATCACTTCCAAAATGGTTTCAAATGACTGTGCTTACTTTTCAGTGCAAGTTGAAGGTTCTTCCCCCACACTTTTAGAAATGAAGGGTTGATGGCTGCAATTTTGATTATTAGCAGAGAAAAGAGCATAGATGGAAGTGATATTTAAATTTCAGCATGTGTTGATATTATACGTCTGTGCATGAGTGGTGGGGGGGGGGGGAGAAGGAAATGTTTCACGGATAGTTTCAGTAATATTGCCAGTTCTGTTTATTTACCTCATGTCAAGAATGCAGTAGAAATGGTTACAAAAAAAGGAGGCATGTTCCCCCAACTGTATTAGCTTGGTGTAGTGGTTAAGACTGGTGGTTTCTTACCTGGAGAATGGGATTTGATTCCCCACTCCCCCACATGCGGCCAGCTGGGTGACCTTGGACTCGCCACAGCACTGATAAAGCTATTCTGACCGAGCAGTGAAATCAGGGCTCTCT
The DNA here is from genome assembly GCF_049243985.1 of Paroedura picta. Lineage (NCBI taxonomy): Eukaryota > Metazoa > Chordata > Lepidosauria > Squamata > Gekkonidae > Paroedura > Paroedura picta. Next base: position 162,962,385 of record NC_135370.1, read on the forward strand.
CAGCCTCACCCACCTCACAGGGTGTCTGCTGTGGGGAGAGAAAAGGGAAGGCAATTGTCAGCCGCTTTGAGACTCCTTCTGGTAGAGAAAAGTGACATATAAAAACCAACCAAGAAGAAACCACTTCTCTGAAGCCACACTATTACAACCAGCAATGTTAAGTAGGGTTATGCCAGCTGCCTTCTGTCTCTAAGACCTAGTGCTGTATAGTGGCTATGATTGAACCGGGTTTGATTCCACGCTCCTCCTCATGAAGCCTGCTGGGTCCCATTGGGCCAGTCACAGTTCGCTCAGAACTCTCTCAGCCCCACCTATATCATAAGATGCCTGTTTTGGGGATAGGAGGGGAAGATAACTGTAAGCGGCTTTGGGATCCCTGAGGGTAGAGAAGTGTGGGGTATAAAACCAACTCGTCTTGTTCTCTAACAGTACAGTCCTTTAGACCAGTGGTCCCCAACCTTTTTATCCGGGGACCACTCAACGCTTGACAATTTTACTGAGGCCCGGTGGGGGGGGTAGTTTACTCCTCTACTCTCAACCACTGCCCTAACGCTCTCTGATCGCTATGGTAATGTTTAAACATCCCTTCAAAATAAGATACAGACATGCGACAACAATGAACATAAGGAACATTTTATTTTCATGGACATTTTAACTCATGACAATGACAAATCAATGGGAACCCTGAGCTTGTTTCTCTGCAACAAGATAGTCCCATCTGGGAGTGATGGGAGACAATGACACCCGAAGTGTGTTGTAAAGGGCCGGGGGGGGGGGGATGAAGTAAAGGGCCGAGGGGGGGAGAGAAGGTGTCCTTCGCGGCCCACCTCCAATTAGTCGACGGACCACATGTGGTCCGCAGCCCACAGGTTGGGGATTGCTACTTTAGACTAATTAAAGGTTGCCACTCCAAGTTGGGAAATTACTGGAGATTTGGAGTAGGAGGCTGGAAAGGCTCAGGTATAATGTTACACAGTCCACCTCTGAAGCCGCCATTTTCCTCATAGAGAACTGACAGCTCTAGCATGGAGATCAGTTGTAATTCTAAGAGCTCTCCAAACCCCATTTGGAGGTTGGCAGTTCTGCTTATCCATTCTGCCATTGTGAAGGCCCTATTCAGGTGGGTCATCAAACTGTGTATTTATTTATTTTATCTATTGAAAGCATTTCCATGCTGCCGTTCTAACCCAAATACGGTCCTCAAGGTGGAGAACATTAAAACATTTATTGTAATTAGTGTTTTTAACACTAATGGCCCTGAGCCATTAAAGGAAGGACGGCTTATAAAAATGAAACAATTACAATACTATTATTATAAGAAGAGCATTTTTGTTAAAATTAGTACTTGGGTGCGCAAAGTTATGTTCCCCAAACCGCTTATTATTTTTTTCTATGACTCGGGTCAATCCCGCACCAGCGGCGCCACTCCAGGCTGCCACCAGTGCATTGCTGCAGATCTGCATGCTCTGAAGTGTACTGTGTCCCCATGGGGGACACATTTCAGTGCCGGATTGTCACCGGTGCTGAAATGTGTCCCCCCGGGAAACACAGTGACGGCAGGAGAGTTCCGCCAAGCGGGGGGTTCTCCCAAAATAAACAAAAAATGCCCTGGACTGCCCTGCGGCACCATTAAGCGCCACAAAGCTGTTCAGGGCATTTTCTGTCCCCTGCAGGCCTCCATAGGGCAGGGAGATGGGCCTGCCACAGGACAGGCCCTGTTGGCCCCCGCAGCACCAAAAGGGAACGCGGAAGAATCTGTGTTCTCTTAGCGTGGGGCTTTTGGGCCTCGATCTGCATCAGACGGCCTGGCATTGTCATCATGTGAACACGGTGATTAGCCCCGGGTCCATATAGACGCCACCTTTACTGCCCATGCAGAATCCACCTGAAAGACCCAACCTTTCCCACTGTGGTTTGCAAGAGGAGTTTTTTCCTCTTCAGGAGTTGCTTATACTGGGAACAGAAATGTGACTTCCAAGATGGCGATGGAATAACAGCATTGCTCAGAGCCTCTCCCACAATTTCTGGTACACCAAACAAAGAAGGTTACAGTGGATGAGCGATAGGGATGTGAGTGTCCTGCATAGTGTGGGGCCGGGGGGGGGGGCGTTGTACTAGATGACTCATGAGGTCCCTTTCAACTCTATGATTCTATGATTCTAAGAAAAAAAGTCTTCACACACCATCAGAAGACAACAATGGAGGGAGACTGACACACTTCCCTGGAGAGGGAGTTCTACAATTTTGATGCTTTGAATATTCCTGATGGAATGGGGCTTCTCCTTGCAACCAATTGACCTGGCATAAGGTTGCCAACTCCAGGTAAGGAAATTCCTGGAGATTTGGAGGTGGAGCTTGGTGTGGATTCTGGGGAGCACTGAGAGCTTAGCAGGGCTGTGATGCCATAAGCATGCACCTGCGAAGCAGCCATTTCCTCCAGGGGAACTGAACTCTCTTGGATGGGAATCAATTGAAATTCTGAGAGATCTCCAGGCCCCACCTGGAGGCCAGAAGTTTTCTCTTGGCAGCACAACCATGCAGGAAGAGCTTCGCTCCCCAGTGAGCGGTAGGAAGATAATTCAGTCTCTTGTCCAGTCACTACCCAGCCTGTTTTGTGGGAAGTGGTGGTCGGGCTGCCAGCAAAGGCATTCGTGCCAACTCTAACAGTTGTTCATGTGAGAGGGGACATCTGTCTACAGAGAAATCTGGAGTGGGACCATGAAATTATTTCCTGGAGGCCACCAGAATGGGTCATCAGATGGTAATAACTTCTGCCCATTATTGGCAGGGTTCCGATGTGACCCACTGGCCCTTCCAGAGCAATAAGTTCGTTTCTCGGGAGTTATGTGAACAAAGTCGCTCTTTACTGATGAGGAAAGCTTTGTCTTCATTAACAGATGGACAGTTGTCAACCATCTCTTGCTTCTATATGAGTAGTACGGAGGGTATACCATTCATCATGACAGGGGCCCCAGCCAATGAGTGTGCAGTATTTTCTGACCAATGAGAGCGCAGAGGAGGCAGGACTAAGGCGGGTATAAGGTCCTGCCCACGTGGTCAGGTTGCCCCAGCCAATGAGCATGCAGTATTTTCTGACCAATGAGAGCGCAGAGGAGGCGGGACTAAGGCGGGTGTAAGGTCCTGCCCACGTGGTCAGGTTGGCCCCTCCCTCTGAAATGGGAAGGGTTGGAATTATATCTTGTTGTAGCCTGAGTCATGCTTTAATTAAAATAAGCAGATTAATTTTGAATCTTTGATACTGAAAAACCACCCCTGCGGGGTGGGTAGGTATAAGGATTTTACAAGCAGTCTCCTAGCACAAGCACATGGGAGAAAAGCCGATCAGAATGCGCCGTGGATGGTGCTGTATTTTTTATCCTTGTTAATTTCAAAGTATCATAGCCTGATTAAAAAATAGGCAGAATGATTTTGGATCTTTGATGCTAAAAACCAACCCTGCAGGGCGGGCTCTTGTAAGGATTTACAAGAAGAGTCTCCCCTGCAGAAGCACATAGGGTGAAAAAGCAATCATGATGTCCCATAGTTGGTACTTGGACATTGCTCAAAGTTTTTATCCTTGTTAATTTCAAAGTATCATAGCCTGCATAAAATAAGCAGATTAATTTGGGATCTTTGATGCTAAAAGCCAGCCCTACAGAGCGGGCTGTTGTACAGTTTTACACAAAGGGAGTGCTCTGGGTCTCTGAAGGGGTTCTCTGTGTGGCTGGAAGAAGTCTCAGAGAGTGTGCAAGCGGTGCTAGGAAGGGTTTTTAGAGCTCCAGGAGCGTGCATGCTGCCAACATTTAACGTGCTAATGAGCGTGTGGGGCTCTGGCTGGGGGCTACCTTTCAAATGGGAGAGAGGGGAGGCATCCAGGGTGCTTTCTGCTACTGCAGAGCCCACTGCCCCTTTGAAACCACACCAGCATATCTACCGCAGAGTCAGGATGAATATATATTTCAGTTCAAACACATAGCTCTCAGCCTGTATGATCTGGCTTTCTAAGGAATTGCTCAGTCAGTTTGCCTACTAAATAGAATCATAGAATCATAGAATCATAGAGTTGGAAGGGGCCATAGTGGCCATGTAGTCCAACCCCCTGCTCAACGCAGGATCAGCCCTAAGCATCCTAAAGCATCCCAGAAAAGTGTGCATCCAACCTTTGCTTGAAGACTGCCAGTGAGGGGGAGCTCACCACCTCCTTAGGCAGCCTATTCCACTGCTGAACTACTCTGACTGTGAAAATTTTTTTCCTGATATCTAGCCTATATCGTTGTACTTGAAGTTTAAACCCATTACTGCGTATCCTCTCCTCTGCAGCCAACGGAAACAGCATCCTGCCCTCCTCCAAGTTACAACCTTTCAAATACTTAAAGAGGGCTATCATGTCCCCTCTCAACCTCCTTTTCTCCAGGCTGAACATTCCCAAGTCCCTCAACCTATCTTCATAGGGCTTGGTCCCTTGGCCCCAGATCATCTTCGTCGCTCTCCTCTGTTATAGCTCACATATGTCAGATGTGAATAGCTCACATCTGTCAGAAAGGAAAAGGCTGGTTAGGCTCTCCCCCCCTCCTCCCCTCGAAACGTCAGGGAGTGTGATTGTGGCTTGCTGTAGCTTGGGTGTCCAGCGAGTGTGTTTCGATGTGATTAGTAGAAGGGTGGGGTACGAGTAATGTTTTTTTTCTTCTATCGTGCGGGGATATCTGATCATTTGTGGAATATAATATAGGAACTTCTGAGTGCACTCTTAAAACTGACCAACATGAAGTTTTTTATTCTTGTTAATTTCAAAGTGGCAGGCCTTTACCCCCGATACACAAAGCCTGAAAGCAGCTGGCTCTATACAGTCAACGATGTGAGAGCCTTTGAGTTGACTGATTTAATTTTTGGAGAGTGGGTGCCCAAGGAGATTCACAATATAAAGAAAATACATAAAATATATCACATAAAATACATACAAAAGCAAATTTTAAAACCACAATGTAGCACTACTTTCATCCAATGCAATCCTAAGTAAAGCTGACAGCTGCTTAGTAAGGACCAAAAGCGGGAGGTTCAAGTGTACAACCCAGAGGAGATTGTTCCACAAATGTGGGGCTGCCGCTGAAAAGGCCCTTTTTTCATGTAACCCCCCAAATAAGCTTCTTTGGTTACTGGGACAGCCAGGCAGGCCTCTCCCAGCGATCTTAATCCCAGGACTGAGATTTTCTATGCAGTGGTATTTTTTGTGTATAAGGAAGCCGTCAGACGTGTGAGCTCTCACTTGCAGTCTGCCATGGTAAGCCACATGGAAGATCGACATTTCACTGAGAACTAGGGAAGGTCTTGTGATTGGAACACAAACTCAATAATTTGGCTCTCAAAAGCCACTAAAGGAGATCTGATGTGGACTGGAGGCATGCAAAACGGAAGTGGTTAATTTTTGTCCCAAAGTCGTTTCGCCAATTAAAAAAAAAGCCCTTCCCCAAGCCTGTATGTGTGTGTGTATGTGGGGGGGGGGGGGGGGGGAGAGAGTTGAGCATAATACAAATGCCTGTATTTTTCCTATACCAGGACATAATGGACCTACAGAAGGGAGGAAAATTTCCAATGGGGTAAATAACAGATGGAAAGGAGAAAGTTCCTCATTACCACAACACCAATCTAGTCACACACACTCAACTTCTATCTAGGGCCGAATTACATGCTCAGTTTTCTGCTCTGTGCCTGTTTTCCTAGATGCTATTCCTAGGACATCTCTTGCCACCTTACAAAAAGCAGCTCCCCCCTCCCCCACATGTGTACTTTTGTTTTATAGTCTTGTGTTAATGCCACATCTCATACTGGTGAAATTCACAAAATAATAAATACCACAACATAGACAGAGTGTAAAAGAACACAGCCCCCCTCCCCACAAAATATTCTCAACACAGCGTGTTTAATCAAGAATATTATTTATTTATTTATTTGGATTTTTATACAATGTTTAAACAAAGTTGTACCTGATAACCTTTTTGTTATTTGGAACTCATGTTCACTAAGTTGTTCAGACAAATTGTAAAGGTTCACATCTTTTTGTAATCTATAGATTTTTACATAGTAATCCCTGTCAGCCACCATTCCCATATTTCTTCATTTCCTCAGAGCTGTATTACAGGTTCCAACAGTATCTCTAATTCATGGATATGACTAGAGACAGATCTCCCAAAATTTAAAGCCAAAATTGCTTTTGGATCCACCTCGCTCCGATTAAACCCCAACTGGGCATCTGCAGAGCTACTACCCTCAATCCTATGAAACAATTTCAAATCCAAGTGGAGGGGTAGTGTGCATTGAACGTGAACTTCTTAGGCGCCTTTCTTTTACAACTGAAGCCACCAAGTTTTTATTCTCCCTCTACTCATAGATGCTCCTGAGAATGCAGGCGGAGGAAAAGTCTGATTCCCCCTATAGAATGGGAAAACCCCCATACTCAAGCAGGTAGACAAATATTGTGCACGCATATATAGCTTAAGGGGAAGACAACTAAAGCTATCAGTGGTGATTTAGAGAAGTTTTATTATTAAATTTTAAATTTGTAACCTTAAATTTTAAATTTGGAAGTGCTTTTACTCTTTGTGAGCGGTGTCATCCTTTGCAGTGTGCTTATCATAATTGACAGCTCCGGCACACCTCAAGAAGCTGTACTTTTGATGATATGATATCTGGTTACAGTAGTCACAGCAGTTGTGCTTCACAGGGCAATGTTCCACCTTCCTCGGGAGGTTCTCCATCTTTGGAGATTTTTAAGCAGAGGCTGGATAGCCATCTGACGGAGAGGCTGATTCTGTAAAGGTTCAAGGGGGTGGCTGGTGACAGTGGATGACCAAGAGGGTTGGGAGTGTCCTCCATTTTGCGGGGAGGGGGGGTTAGACTAGACGGCCCAAGAGACCCCTTCCAACACTTATGATTCTATGAATCTATTATTCTTTCTCCCCTCATCCCACAACCCCTCACTATTTACCCCTTCTACTAAAAACTGAGCACACTCTGAGTGCTCTTCCTCTTCAGCTGCAGCTTTTCCGCCATCTTGTGAAACTATGCTGCACGCCGCGTCTTCATGCTCACCCACTTCTTCACGAACAGGCCCTCTCTCCGAATTCATTTCTTCACATCATGCTTCTTCCATGAGATCTGAATCCATCGGCATGGGCTTCATTTCCTCATTAATTGCCACTTCCATCATGCAGGGGCGTACAACAGCAGCAGAAGATGCACAAGAACGAGCTTTGTTCAGTTTTAAAGAAAGTCCCCGGTTCAGGGCCTCTCACTCACTGGCACGTGTAAATACGCGGGATGATCCCAGCACAAGGGAGGAACCTGTCTTGAACCTGCTGAGGGAGTCACGGGCCATTTCCTGAGGTATAGCAAACCTCTTCATTATATAGAAACTTGAATCGGGTTAAAAAGTTGTGTTAATTTTAACACGGTACCTGGAATGTACCTATTGATACCAATTGTAAATGTTTCCCCTCAAAAATCCAGGTTGTGTCTTTTGCATTATTAAAACCAGAGCAATTAAATCAGTATGAACATTTAAAACTTTAGGCCAAACAAAATCAGATGTTTGCAATAAATGTGCTATAAACTGTAAACGTATTGGTTGTGGAAGATCTAAGCCAAGTTGCAGAATCCAGTAGAACAAACACTTGGTAATTCTTGTGGGGGGGCTTGGCAACCAGCAGGGGGGATGCGCCAAGTAAGTACAGAAGATTAGATTTGCCCCACGTATTGAAGGGCACGACACGAAAGAAGTCTGCAGAATTATATATGCTGTTAGAATTAAGTATGGGGAAATTGTTCTCTCTCGCTCATAGGATACATTTTCTGACCACAACCTGGTAAATTTGGTTCTTGAAACCTAGTCCAATTTAGATGGAGATTAAATGAAATATTACAAAAGGAAGGTTGCTGGGAATTGTAAATAATTAAGCCAGTTCTCTGAAATTTATTTAAACCGAGGTATTTGAGAATGGATTTGGATGCGAAGGAAGCCTTGCTGTGATCAGTTTTGCAAAAGGGGAAGGAGAGCTGTGTGTGTGTGTGTGTGGGGAGGGGTGTTTGGTCATTTCAGAAACCAGAGACACTAGAAAACGTGAAGGAACATGTTTTCCTGAGAATGTTTCTGTCTTCTGCAAAAGAAAGCAGATAAGGTTCAACGTTCACCCAAGCATACTGTGATATCAACGTTATTCAGCTTGACACTATTCGAGATAAACAAACAATGACCACGGGCCCTCCTTAGAAAGCATTAGGTGTTGGGTAAAATAATAAATAAATAAGTAATCTTGTTTGGGAACTGTTAGAGCAAGGGTATGTAAGAGCCTCATGTTGTCTCACTAATGCACACTCAAGATCACTTAATGCAAACAGCCTTGCTATTGGCCTATTCTTACAACAGTCCCTATGCATTTTAGCCAGACATTTCTTAGGATTTATATTTAAAATGTTACCTGTAGATTTAATGATCCAACTGCAAATTATTACTCCTATGTTTAGAAAGCATTAAAATCAGGGTGGCTGAATAATAATAAAAGGTTGGCTTCCTCCAATGTATTGGCCAATGTTAATTATTCCAAACGAATGAAATAACAATTTATTATGCATAATGTTATTGTGCTATTTCGTCACTATACATATGTGGTAGAAGAGTCTAATTTGCATTAGAAGAGTTAAGTAAACTCTTCTTTACAATAAGGGACTCAAGTAAACTATCACAAATGGCAGCTAATTAAATAAAATAATCCAGAATACAAAAGTGAGGAGAAAAAGATTAGATTTGTCCCACGTATTGAAGGGCATGACATGAAAGAAGTTTGCAGAATTAACTATAATCATTAGGATCAGGGGGCAGAGGGGCTGCAGTCAAGGGGCCCCCTCTGCCTCAGCTTTCCTCACAGAAGTCTTGATTAGTGGTTAAATTCCTTTACTGAAGAAGCAAATTGACAATTTTATAGCCCCCCCCCGGAAAAAAAATGCTAAGAAAGGAAAGAACAGGGGGGGAAATATTCACCCATGATAGTTTCTCTTTAAGACGTTACTCCTTCAGATCTACAAACTGCTTTTAAACATGTGGTACAGATGCATTTCAGACTGCCTGGATATTTAATAAGGGAATTCAAAATTTAGGCGAATGCATACCCGATTATTATTAAAATAACTGAAAGTCTACGATTTAAGACTCAATAACCCCCACTGCTGAAGATGAAACTCAAATACTTTGGTCACGTCATGAGAAGGAAGGACTCCCTGGAGAAGAGCCTAATGCTTGGAGCGATTGAGGGCAAAAGAAGAAGGGGACGACAGAGAATGAGGTGGCTGGATGGAGTCACTGAAGCAGATGGTGCAAACCTAAATAGACTCCGGGGAATGGTAGAGGACAGGAAGGCCTGGAGGATCCTTGTCCATGGGGTTGCAATGGGATGGACACGACTTCGCAACTAACAACAACAAAAACAAACCCCCATTGCACTTCATTTCGGAGTACAATGTACAGAGAGCAGGATTTGCAAAGCCCCTCTTGTGTTTGGAGCGGGTGGGGTGGGGGGAGACAGCTGTTTTCAGAGGGCAGACACGCTAGAGGAACTGCGAATACATGCATCCTGTTTTTTCCAGGGGGGAATGCTTATCAATACTTTCCAGAAACATGAATATCACTCTTCTCTCATCCCACCTCCACATCCTTACACATCTTCCTGTCTCAGTGAAATCACAGGTCAGACAGGGTCCAAATGATATTATTTTATACAGCTGATCTTTTAATATGCATTTATACATGTGGGCTGCATAATATTACTAGTATGTGACACAATTCTGTCGATCATCAAAAAGATATGAAACCTCTTGATGTGATGAAATATCAAGTCCTTATAATGAACATAGATGCTTCACAATGCTAGGTGACCAGAACTAAAGCCCTTACTTCTAAATTTCTAATGTTCTACACAGTTCAAATTTTTGTAACCTGAAAGCAAATACCAGAATTCGGAGAATACATGTATTTAAAGGCTGAAGTTGCTGTTTGAAGACACCTGTTGAAAAAGATCTTTACCTCGGCTGTCCTCACAGAAGTCTTGATTAGTGACAAGCAAGTCGATAATTATATGCCCAAAAAATGCTAAGAAAGGCCGGGAGGAAGATTTTTCACACGTGACAGTTTCTCTTTAAACTCTTACTCCTTCAGATGTGGTAAGGTTGCATTTGAGACTGCCTGGATATCTACTAATGGAATTCAAAGTTTAGGTGAATGCATACCCAATTATTAAAACAACTGAATCTTAAAGTCTACAATTTAAAACTCAATAACCCACACCGCACTTCATTTCAGGGGACAAGAAAGAGACAAGTTCCAAAAAACCACCCGAGATGCTACCTGCTCTCCAGTTCTACCAAAGAAAAACGCTAATACTGTGACTTTCCATAGACTATTGGTAACATGGGGAGTCCTTTTTTTGATTTTTGATTTTTTTTAAGCTGATGCTTGTGTCAATTGTAGCCCTCAACAGATCACTCTCATGGTAAGCAATGTCTCAAATAGGTAATGTGCATAGGAAACATAAGCTACAGATTTATGATTTCCTTTACTGAAATAGATATTTTGAGATGCACTCTAACTACCGTTACAGAGTTAGGTGTAAGCAGTCAATCTGAGTAAACAAATCGTCTGAACTTTAACAGGAGAATGGGGGTGAAAACAGTGTGAGCCTGCAATGTCAGGGGCTTTACGCACCGGGATCTTTGTTGCAAATTGGTCACTGAATGAAAAATCGCCATTTAAAATAGTGGAATTCATCGTTATGCATACCTGCCTTTGTAGTGGAATCCAGTTGCATTTTGTAGCGTTTTCCACAGCTTCCGGTCTCGGCAGAAAAGGAAGCGCTATTGCCAAGCTTGTCCCGCCCCTGGCCGTCAAGCAGCCAATGGGCAGCCGTTAGCATGCTCCCAAACAGCCCCTTTCCCTTTAAGAAAGGGTTTTTTTTAAAAAAAACAGACCCATAGCAACGAATCTGGGTAGATTCGTTGCAACGGAGAGACCCATCCAGCTGCCTAATGTGAGCTGTCGTTTGATCGTATGATCGTTGCCACGCTGCCTCGAGTGATAAAAAAAAAAATCCCCCCCCCCTCTCACGGGCCCGATTTTCGGCTGAATTAACGTGTAAAAAATAAAGGGACTTTATTTCAGCAAACGGGCTTTTATGTGGTTTGTGCTTAGTGACTAAAGGTGAAGGACTGAAGCCAGGGAAGCCTCTAAACAGAAAGAGGCTCGCTGGTGCGTTTATCCCCGCTCGCTCGGAGAAAAAAAAATGGTGATCGCTTCGCCGGAAGTTTGGAGGACAGGCTCAGGAGGAGGGACTTTGAAGAAACCGCAACAATGTTAACGCACAGGTCTTTATCGCTAGTGTTGCAGATTGTTTGCAAGAGTGTAGCGCTTTCCGGAGGGTGAATCCACTTTTTGGGATTCCCCTGAAAGCACTACAACGAAGCGCTTTTTGCAGATCGGTTTCAGGAGTGTTGCAGATTGTCTACGACGTCATGCGTTATGGCAAATCAATAGCGTTTCCAATTGGCAACCATTGTGCGATTTTGAAGCCGTGCAAAAAGCCCCTTAGTGCTGCCGTGCCTGCAGTGCTTTACAGTAGATACTAAGGACAGTCCCTATGTATGAAAGTCCTTGACTGGCTATTATTTTATTAGCAGGATTCCCCTCATCTCATGGTTTGTTCTAAAGCAACCCAAAGTGCAAATGAAAAGCAAGCATTTTGCATTTAATTCCCCCCCCACACACAAACAATTGTAGCCCCCTCGCAACACACCCTTTTGAGGCAGGTTAAACTGAAGGGTGTAACTGCTCCATACCAGAGAAGATCCATGTGGTCTCTGGAATCTCCTGTTGTGGTGAAATATCAAGGGGCTGTAATGAACATTACACATTCATAGTTTAGCTGAATGTATATCCAATTATTAAAATAACCGAATCTTAAATTTCAGGGTTCTGTGTACGGGGGGGGGGGGGGGGGAGCTCGAAGTTTTGCAAATCCATTATTGGGTTTGAAGGGTGTTGGGGGAGGGGGGGGGAAAATGGCCTTTTTTTTTCAGAGGCCTGGGCACAGTGGAGGAACCGTTAAGACACACACCCTGCTTTTTCTCGGAAGGATCTCTTATCAATACTGAAACAGATACAGGAGCCTCAGCCTATTCCCACCACACCCCCTTACACCTCCGCTAAAATAACGGAATCTTAATGTTCCCCCCTCAACCCTACTTTGTTCTAAAGCAACCCGAAGTGCAATTGAAAAAGCATTTTTAGAAGGCGCCCTGTTGAACAGAGAGCTGTCTGTCCACACCTGCTTGCACTGAGCATTCCCTTAGAAAATTTAAAAGACATGATTGTCAGGCTATGCTGGAGACCTCTATACCAAACTGACGGTCTGAGTTGCCTTAACGTTGTATATCTGATCAAACTTCTGTTCAGATTGCTGACAGCAGGTTTTCAGAACGTGTAGGAACATTGCTGTTATCTGGTATAACTTTGTTTAAACATTGTATAAAAATCCAAATAAATAAATAATATTCTTGATTAAACACGCTGTGTTGAGAATATTTTGTGGGGGGGTGGGGTGGCTGTGTTCTTTTACACTCTGTCTATGATGAATGGTATACCCTCAGTACTACTTATATGTTTTCACTGGACTTGGAAATACAGGCAAAAGCAGATTTTTAAAGAGACCCATGAATCCTGACGTTTAAAAAAGCCCCAAATTCTCCATATAATTCAACTTTTCTGGATGTAACTTGTGTTGTGCATACAATCGTCTCTTTACAAGATGGGGAATACCAGAAGTTTTTTCAGAAGATGATGGCCTGAACAACTCAGCATGACAGGACATTGGGGGCTGCTAAATTACTCTAAGTGTGTATTTTCTAGAATGAGATGCTTACCTGGGAGCTGCCCTCTGATCCTTCCCCTCTCTGTGTACGCTTTGTTCTTCCCACATTCATTCATTCATTCATGCATTCATTCATTCATTCATTCATTCATTCATTCATTCATTCATTCATATCCCGCCACTCCCCACATAACTCTAGAACTGGGATTCCCAATCAGGGGTCCATGGACCCCCCCATGGGTCTGCAGATTTTCCCACTTGTATTAATGGACTCAGCCACAACCCAGGGAGCTGGCTACTTTCATTGCTCTCTCCCACCTGAGCACAAGTGAGCAAATTCTTTCAAGGTTTCTGTGCCTGGAAGGAGGTGGAGCCTGCATGCCTACTCCTGCGTTAGTTCCCCTTGAGCCCAATATTGCTGTTCATGTCACTTCCATCGATTTGTCACTTCCAGGGGTGTGGCAGGGAGGCATGGCCAGCTGACATGACTTCTGGGGCTTCTCAAAGCCTGAAAAATTATTTCAGCGGCTCCTTCATGGTTAAACTCTGGCAATTCTGGGAGCTTGATTAGAAGAGCATTGTGTTTGATTTCCCAGCAGAACCAAGCCTGACAAAAGATGGGGCTACTGCCATTTCTCTGTACACAGTGATGACCTGTCCAAGGACTTTTGCATTATTCATACAGCAGACCTGAGAAATATAACCGTGTAAAGGGGGGAAAAAAGTAATGTTGAAGTGTTTACATAATCTCGTTTGAAGTGTTTGGAATCTTCGTTACATATGATCGCATGTCAGTGGCTCTATTTTCTCTTTCCAGCAAAAGATCTCTGTTGCGATGGAGCTTCTACATAGGTCTAGCAAGTCTAGTCCATTGAATTCAACGAATGGCAGCCGGAATTGTGTTCTTTTCAGCATACTTATGAACGCTTCTGCTGCTCTGTGGCAGGCAGCTGTTAAAGTTCTTGGGAATACGTTGTATGAGAGCCAGTTTGGTGTCGTGATTAGGAGTGCGGACTTCTAATCTAGCATGCCGGGTTTGATTCTGCGCTCCCCCACATGCAGCCAGCTGGGTGACCTTGGGCTCACCACGGCACTGATAAAACTGTTCTGACCAAGCAGTGATCTCGGGGCTCCCTCAGCCTCACAGGGTGTCTGTTGTGGGGAGAGGAATGGGAAGGTGACTGTAAGCCACTTTGAGCCTCCTTCAGGTAGGGAAAAGCGGCATATAAGAACCAACTCTTCTTCTTGTTGTTGTTGAAAACGCACAAGCTTCAGTGTGGTCATGGCCTAGATGGGAGTGGCTGGAAATCCCACATGAGCAGCTTTTGTTGCACCAAAGGAAAAGCTGCATATCGGAATAATCAGCCCATAAAGTTCTAAATGGCCTCTGCCATACAGTTACCAGTTCTTTCCTTTCGTTTTGGTGGTGCAGCATCCATATATTATTTTTTGTCAGTGCTCATTTTTGCAACACAAGTATCAGCCTTGCCATCTCTGTGCTTTTGATGAACTGGAAGGCAGTGGGGGAACAGTATTGTAATTATGTCAAAAAAATAAATGAAACACTTCAAAATGTGATTGGCAGGTTGATTACAATAATGCATGTGATTAAACTCTTGGTGTGCTTGTATAACGAACGATGGAACGCCAGTGGTTATTAACTGCGTTTTTGTTAACTCTCGGGGCTTTAACTTTTGGGTTTGCATTGCACGAGAACCAGTGGGACACCTGGTGATGGGTTATTCAGAGGTTGTGTTTCTTTTGTTTATAATTTTAAAAAAAAAGAAAGCTAGGAATCGGGATGTAATTGGTAATCAGGGAATCAATGGATTGAGCATTATGTAAGCTGAATACCTTATTTATATGTTATGTAAATTAGGACAGATGCAAACAGAATAACTCAAAGTTACCTGCATGGTATATAGGAAGCAGGAAGGCTGGTCCCAAAAGGACTCCTATTGTCCCCAAAGCTGTGTGATTTTCAAAGGTCTCATTCAAGGAATGACAATCACAACGGGATGCAACTGTATATGCAAGTTTGCACGTGGGTTAAATATGCATCCAATTTATCAGGCTTTCTCAGCCAGGGTTTCCCAAATGGGTGGGAGTTAATTAATTTGTAATGTATTTCTTAAATTTCCTAAGCATTTATTGGGGGATATGAACATATATGGTCATGTTGACCCGCTCCTCCCCAAATGGTCAATTATGGGTCTGGAGAGGGTGGGAAGGGGAGGGGCTCTGGGTGGGCATGTAGGCAGCTATGCTTCTCAGCCATATTCTACATATTAGAATCATAGAATCATAGAGTTGGAAGGGGCCATACAGGCCATCTAGTCCAACCCCCTGCTCAACGCAGGATCAGCCCAAAGCATCCTAAAGCATCCAAGAAAAGTGTGTATTCTACATCAGGGGTGGGCAAACTGTGGCCGTCCAGATGTTTATGGACTACAATTCCCACAAGGCCCAGCCAGCAAATGCTGCCCGGGGTCTCATGGGAATTGTAGTCCATGGACATCTAGAGGGCCACAGTTTTCCCACCCCTGTTCTACATGATCATCCCAGTTCTGGGGTTTCTGGAAGCCTGAAGAATGTTTCAAGAGTTCCTCAACAGCAAAAAAAAAAAAAAAAGCTGAGAAAGAAACAATATATGTTAGGCTTCTATAGTCTACATGCCTTCAACATCCGGTCTATGCTGGTTTCCTGCACCTATGCAGAAGGAAATACCAGTGGGGCTGGTGTAGGATTTGTAACCTGCATGACCATGGCTGGTGCCACATAGCTGGGATTCTTCATGCGGCCTTCCTTGTCACAGTGAACACAGTGGAGAATCTACAGCAGTGGTCCCCAACCTTTTTATCACCAGGGACCACTCAATGCTTGACAATTTTACTGAGGCCCACTGCCCTAACGCTCCCTGACTCTGGTCGCTATGGTAATGTTTTAACATCCCTTCAAAATAAGATTCAGACACGCCGCAACAATGAACATAAGGAACATTTTATTTTCATGGAAATTTTAACTCATGACAATGTCAAATCAATGGGAACCCTGAGCTTGTTTCTCTGCAACAAGATAGTCCCATGTGCACCTGCCGGATGAAGTAAAGAGCTGGGGGGGGGGGAAGGTGTCCTTCACGGCCCACCTCCAGTTAGTCGAGGGACCACATGTGGTCCGCGGCCCACAGGTTGGGGATCGCTAATCTACAGGACAGTTTCTCCCCGTGTGCAGAACTCCCCGTGTGCAGAAATGGGGCTTTGATTGTTATTCCACAGCAGCTGTAGTCAAGGATCCCAGCCTCCAGGTGGGACCTGGGGATGCCCTAGAATTCCAGCTCATCTCCAGACAACAGAAATTAGTTCCTCTAGGGAAAATGGATGCTTTGGAGGGTGGACTGTATAGCATTCTATTCCACTGAAGTCCCTGTCCTCTTCAGTCCCCATCCTCAAATCCCTAGTAGTTTCCTGACTGGGATAAGGCAACCCTACTCTCCCATACCCTGCTGGGAGCCTGCCATGACCTGTCAACCCTAGCTCTCAATCACTTTTGCAGAACTGCCATTCAGCAAGAGGCATGTAGTCCATTTCATCTCAGCCCACTCAGGAGCCAGTGGGTCAAAAGCCGGAAACAAAAGATTGTGTTTTTTTCTTTGCACGCTCAACATCTTGCTCTGGAATCGCCTCAATCAGGTTCTGCAACTCCATAATTCCCAGTTAAAGACCGTAAGCATCTATTTGCGCCTATACTGTTCTCCCAACACAATAGTTATCCCGCCAAGCTGATTGCCATCTGTGAGCCGTGTGTTACGGCATGTCACGTGCTTCTGCTGACACCTCCACACCCTCAGTTTTTCCCGTGCCAGTCTGCTGCAGAAGGATTACTGAATCCTGTGTGGTGTGTGGATTGCACCCAGCTGTAAGCAACACCAGCCCAAATCCTGGAGTAGGAATTCTCTGTGTTTCTACTGCAGCCTCTCAGCGGCTGAGAGCCGCGCTATTCACAGTGGAGGAAGATTAGAAATAAATAAATACCTTCCACCTCTCTGCATTGTACCAGGCCCTAATTACCTCCAGAAATCGCTCTTTGATCAGCAAAGCTTTCTCGCTAAAGGCCAAACTCTCTTCATTCAAGAGCTTTGCAGTCCCCTTGGTGTACACAGAAGTAAATAATAAGTTTATAGATTCTGAGGGCTCTCTTTCCCCCTCCCCCGCCCCTGATCGCATGTATTAAGAACACTGTTCGCATTTAATACTGCAATGTTTAGAAGGATGCTAATGGCCACAAGAAAATTTCAAGCCTCCATAATGTGCTTTAATCACCGGCTGGAGATCAAAAACTGCCATGTGATTATTCTACGACATGGGCAGCATCCAGGACTGCCTTACATGGAAACAGATCAATGGCAAAATTGGTAGATACGGCAAAGCTTTTGCAATAAAAGCTTTTTATGTATCTTGTTCAAAGCGTGTAAGTGCCTTTTAGATCACTGGTTGAACTGTAGACAGTATAAAGTGGAACCTTTTAATACTAAAATAAATTTCCAGAGTAAAAATTCCATTATAGGGAAAAGTGTTTTTGCTGCAGTGGGATAGATAATAATTCTTTCACACGTAATGGGATTCATGAAATGTTTGATGATAAACAGAAGTCCTTTGTACCGCCGTGGCTAGACCATGCTGTTTGTGTAAGTCCATATATAATGTACAATATATCATGTGACATCACAAGATGTCATAGTCCCATTGTATACGGCACTGGTCAGACCACACCTGGAGTACTGTGTGCAGTTCTGGAGGCCTCACTTCAAGAAGGACGTAGATAAAATTGAAAGGGTACAGAGGAGAGCGACGAAGATGATCTGGGGCCAAGGGACCAAGCCCTATGAAGATAGGTTGAGGGACTTGGGAATATTCAGCCTGGAGAAAAGGAAGTTGAGAGGGGACATGATAGCCCTCTTTAAGTATTTGAAAGGTTGTCATTTGGAGGAGGGCAGGATGCTGTTCCCATTGGCTGCAGAGGAAAGGACACGCAGTAATGGGTTTAAACTTCAAGTACAACGATATAGGCTAGATATCAGGAAAAAAATTTTCACAGTCAGAGTAGTTCAGCAGTGGAAAAGGCTGCCTAAGGAGGTGGTGAGCTTCCCCTCACTGGCAGTCTTCAAGCAAAGGTTGGATACACACTTTTCTTGGATGCTTTAGGATGCTTTGGGCTAATCCTGCGTTGAGCAGGGGGTTGGACTAGATGGCCTGTATGGCCCCTTCCATTAATTTTTAAATGTCCGTGCGTTATTGCAGATGGTGATTAGAAAAGGCCTAAATATGAAATTTCCCATCAACACCCATTGAGGTGGGGGAGGGCATTGCTGAAGTCAGCAAATCAACCCTGAGAGTTACCAAAAAAACCCTTTCATTAGGATTGATTTTGCTGGCTTCAAACAGCTGGCAGGCTTGGAAGTCTTTGAGTGACTTCCCGTTGAACTTGTTGAAGGGAATCATTGATCTGCCTGCAGATATCAGAAAAAGACGTTTTCTGGACGGATTCCAACATAACAATTTGCAACCACACAATCCCTTTTGCAGCCAGTGGTGTGGATACAGACACAAGAGAACAGGAGAGGGGAAGGAGCAGGTGGGGACATGGATGAAAGGTGGCCAAAAGATGAGAGAACACTTGCCCAGCTGACAAGATGGCTACCAGTTTGGTGTAGTGGTTAGGAGTGCAGACTTCTAATCTGGTGAGCCGGGTTTGATTCCGCACTCCCCCACATGCAGCCAGCTGGGTGGCCTTAGGCTCGCCACAGCACTGATAAAGCTGTTGTGATCGAGCAGTACTATCAGGGCTCTCTCAGCCTCACCCATCCCACAGGGTGTCTGTTGTGGGGAGAGGAAGGGAAGGGGATCGTAAGCCGCTTTGAGACTCCTTCGGGTAGAGAAAAAGCAGCATATAAGAACCAACTTCTTCTACCTTTGTTGTCTGGCCCAGACTCTAGCAAATGTGCCTCACCTTCCCCATTTCCCCATTGCACTCTGGTGTGTGTTCAGATTGTGATTATTTTGCTTGCCTCTGCTGAGCCCAACCTCATTCATTCTTGATTATTTGCTTCCAGATTTGCTACTCATCCCAATGATTATGTTAACGGTTGAATGTTATGCAGTCAGGGGTTATACTGTTGAAATGTTATGAGTTCATAGTTCATCTTTGCCTTATACTGGACTGTACCACAGTGACTGTGAGCTGTGAGAGTTCACTGTAAACTGCCCTCAGCCACAAGGGAGGGCGATATAGAAATGTAATAAAATATATAAATAAATGCATCTATGTTTGTTTCCCTTTTTACTTGACTCTTATCTCTCAGCATATCAGTTAGCAAGAATGCGAGTTAGCAATCATTTCTTACAATTAATTTTTTTTGGGGGGAGGAGATTTTATATTTGCCATTCCCTTTACATCTTGATGGATATTGAGTGGTGGTAACCATGGTATGGGCCTGCAGCATCCAGATTAATCAGCAAAGTGCTTAATTAAGCTAGTAGCACACAGCATGGAGTTGCTGGCTACTGAGTGAATGCAGGCCAAAAGCCATAAAGAAAGCACAGATTCTGGTTGCGCTATTAAACTCTTTGCCCCCTATTTATTAGAGAACTCAATTCTAGACTGGAAAGGTAAGAAGGTATTCCCTAATCTAATCTAGCTAGTGAGTTGGTTGGGGGAGAGATTCGGGAGGCACCTCTCCACCCACCATGTTGCAGGCAGGCAAAAGGAAAAGAGGAAGGGAGATTTCTGAAGAAGAAGCAGGAAACAGGCAGTTGTCCCTAAGAGACTCAGTGTCAGAGAGATCAGAAAGGTGAGTGGTCAGTGTTCCTATCTATCTCCCTGATTCTATGGTAAGGAATATTTTTCTGCTGCAGGCGGAGGCAAGAGACATCACAGGACACAGCTTCCAACACATCTGATGGAGTGAGAGCCCAACACAGGCTAAATTAAGTGCTCACAAAAAAAAAAAGCAGGAAGCCAAGATACTGGCTGAATTTACATGGAAGCATTTTGATTGGATCCAGTGATCCATCGTGTTCTGAGAGGTGCCCCTGCATATACCATAACAAAATTTGGATTTCAGTTGATGGTATAGGAAAAAAGATTGATTTTGCAAGATCACAGGTCTTGGTATCTTATCCAGGAGTTATCAGTCTGGGATAATTTTCAAATAATACTGCATCAAATTCATATGTTCAAATATGCATAGATTGCTATTTTCTTTTAACTGAGAGATTTACTTGTACAGAAGTCAAGCAGGTTTTCTCATACCTGGGTGTACTAGCTTACTGCACAGATGGGGCCATAAACAGTTTAGCAGGGACTTCAAGATAGCTGTTCTGCCAGGGCTTGGGTTGAGGTTTGAAATTCCATCTAAACCTGCTGGCCTCCGTATCAAAATTTACCAAATTAAACTTCAACCAGAAGGTTACTCCCCTTCCCCACAAAATAGAAAGAGTTTGGGCAACTTAGTTATTAATCTTTCTGCTTTTAATTTTTTAAAAACATAATTATTTACATTTCTATTTTGTATTGAAATGTTTATATATGTTATTTTGTCTCTGTTGTAATCTACCCCGTCCCTGGAGAGAGGATGGAAAACAAATGCAAACATTAAATAAATAATACAACCTGAGAATCCAAGCCAATGTCAAAACAGATAACCCTCCTAGCAAAGCTGATTAGGAGTAATGAAGAGCCAGCAACTGTAAAATGAATAACTAAAATATGTCTTGTTGAACTAGATGGCAGGTAGCTCAAGGAATCTCTAGAAACTCTATGATCTTGCCTTTTTCTAAAAAAGTAGTGAATGAACAGCCACTTCCTTTAGCAGCTGAGGAAAAGCACCTCAAGACACTGGTGGATTTACAATGGGAGACAGAAGATTCAAGTGGGTCGTGTTGGCCAGTAGCAGCACAACAAATTTAGAATCCAGGGGTACCCTTAGCGCAGATAAAGTTTTATTCAAGTTATATGAACTTTCGTGTGCACACCCACCTCCTCAGATACAATATAAATTCCATGACATTGTATCTGAGGAAGTGGGCCACTGCACTTCAAATTTATTCTGATTTATAATGGATTATTACTGGAGGCTCACAAATCCACTCCTTACAAGATTACAAAAGGTATCCCGCACATCTCCCCCCCCCCCCAAAAAAAAGATCCTAAAACAAGAAGGGGCATCACTAGCATCAGCAGCCAATTCTCCAGCCTAAACACGACGGCTCATAAAACTACAACTCCCAGAAGGCCTTGCGAGAAGCCGAACGAGAGGGCGGGGAGCGTGACGGTGGCTGCGAAGGATTGAAGGGCGCGGAACGTCTGCCTCCCGCTCTTGACAAATTGGACTCGGCGGAGATGAAATCAGCCAATGAGAGGCGGCGTCGGAGAGCGACGCGGCGCACCCTGGGCTTGGCGCGCGCTTGACTGCCTGAGGAGCCGAGGGAGCGCGGAATAGTCGTCCTTCTGGTCCGAAGGCTTGAGAGAGCGGAGCTCGACGCGCCCGGAGTTCCCCGCGGCTGGCAGAGGGAGGGCGGCCCTTTGAGGTGACAGCCGGTCGCGGCCTCTGGCTGCTCCCACCGCCGGCCGAGAACGGCGTCCGGGTGGCAGCTGCCCAACAGGGAACGGGCAAGCCCATTGCAGCCGCCCGGAGCCTGTTCTGTTCTCTTCTGGCCTCTAGTTTTCCCGGGGGGGCGGAGGAAGAAGCCTCTCGCGTGGCTCTGGTCCCCCCGCAGGGCTCTTTGCGTCTGTGGATCCCCTCGAAAGCTAACCCCAGCCAAGAAGGCGGGGCATTCTCCACGTGCTTTCTGCAGTGTGCGTGTTTGTGGGGAGTCTAGTGGTCCTTTTGGAAGGTTAACTTTGGGTATATGTTTTTTTAAAGAAATGGCTTCTGTAAATGGGTGCAGAAGCGGTCGATCAGGATAAATAAGGGCCTGGAGAGTCTGGCTTTTGGCTTTATGGAAAGGATGACTCAGGATGAGATGAGAGCCACTTTGGTGTGTAACTGGACTATCTAGTGCTCACCTTCTCAGTTGAACCTTCCTCATCATAGTTGTGAGGGTAAAATGGAGATGGGGAGAGAAATGTGCATTGCTGCCCCGAGGATGTTTACAGCACTGGTCCCCAACCCCCGGTCCGAAGACTGTTCCCGGATCAGTTGGCACTGGGCCGCGGTTCCTCCACATCCCTCAGCAAAAGACTACCCACCCCCCCGGGCCTCAGTAAAATTGTCAAGTGTTGACCAGTCCTCGGTGATAAAAAGGTTGGGGACCACTGTGTTACAGGACATGGGTGGAATAGATTCCTCCCCCCCTCCCATGATGCTAGAATTCAAGGACACACAATGAAGTGAATGGGTGATGGGTTCAGGATGCACAAAACAAGAAGAGCCAGGGGGTTTGCACCTTGTTTTTCACTACCTGAAGAAATCACTACCTTGCCTTCTTCCTGCAACAGACACCTTGTGAGATAGATGGGGCTGAGAGCTCTGAGAACTGACAGTCCCAAGGTCACCCAGAAGACTTTTATGTGGAGGAATGAGGAATCAACCCTGGTTCCCCATATTAGAGGCTTCTGCTCTTTAACCACTATGCCATACTGGCTCACTACTTCACACAGTGGTTAATTGAATTGTGGAATTCACTGCTTGTGGATGTAGTGATCACTAACATGGATGGTTTTAACAGTCTGTTAGACAGATTCATAGAGGATTGCTCCATCAATGGATGCTACCTATGATGCTGAGTTAAACTTCCATGTCCAGAAGCAGAAAACCTGTAAGTGGCCTTGGCTTCTGTGTCTTGTTTATTAGCACTCCATGGTAGCCGGCTAGCTACACCATGAGGTTGGTTACTGGGCTAAATGGGCCTCTGTTCAGATCCAGCAGAATACCTCTTGTGTTTTGTGATGGTGCATATTTCCTCATGAAAGCATATGCTTAAAAAGAAAAGTTACATTTTGAAAAGGAGTCATAACCCTTCTTTTTTGGGGGGGAGGGGTAAGTTTGAAGGATGGAGGTATTTATATTCAACATTCACAATGCTTTTTCTTGGCTTCAAATTGGCGAATGCCTTTGGCAGGAGGTCCATCTTATGTAAACTTCCTGGTCTTGTCTTGCCTCATCTGGGTTTGAGTCCAAATGCTGCAGGTGAATTTATTTTCATAGAAAATACCTACAGAGCATTTTCATGTGGGGTCATATAAGCCAGGACAAGTATGAAGAGCAACCCTCCTGTATCAAACAAGATCCATCTAGTCCAGCATACAGGTTGTATTTCTAGCAGAGAGCAAACTGAGGTCTTTTTAAACCTGGGAATGAAGGCAATACTCATCCCTTGTTGTTTCTTCCCAGTAGCTGGTACAGTTCTAAATATGGTGTTCCTATTTATCCACTGTGACTAATACTTGATGGTAGACTTATTCTGCATGAATATGTTTCTTCATTTTTTAGAATCATATGAACTTTTGCGCATCACTATTGTAGTAGTGAATTCTTTTCATTCTTTACAAATTGTGTAAATTAACACCTCAAAAGGTGTTAAGTACTCTGGAAACTACTTAACTTTGTAAACATGTCTGTGTCGCTATCTGTCTTTTTCCGGTTTGTTTAGATAAAAGGCATTGTTTGCTTATCAAAAAGAAAGTCAAGTTTTGTTTAAAAGAGCTAACTGAAGGGGGGAAATGGGATGGGCTTCTGCTCTGTGGGTTGCCTTTGGAAATTTCAGCTATGGACAGACAGACAGAATATGCATTTCAAAACTGAAGCTGTTGTTCACTAAAAGGAAACAACAGTGTTGAAATATACTACAGTTTTGTGGTAGATCAGAGCACCACCAAATGAGGAAGGACTTCAGCAGTTGAGTCATCCTGTGTTCTTATCGAGCAGAAACTTTTCTAAAATACATGCATGCTCAATTTAAGTCTGGGCAGAGTGGAAGGGATGTATATTCAAAAATGACTGCTTTTAAATACGGACATGACTTGGTATAGCTGTGGTTCTCTGGTCTTCATGCTGATCCATCTTTCAGGGTTGAATTGACTCTTCATTTTCTTGATACTCAGTTGTTACTTTGTGTGGGTGCAGATGTGTGGTCCTATGATCACTTTTGTTTAGTGTGTACCACTGTCTGATTCCTCACAGAGATTCTCTCCCCCTCCCCAGGTGGCACACAACATATCCTAGAGCAGGGGTATTCAACCTGTGGTCCTCCAGATGGTCATGATGGGGAAGACATCAGCTTAACACCTTCGGAGAACTGCTGCCAGTCTGAATAGATAGTACTGACTTTGATGGACCAAAGGCCTGATTCAGTACAAGGCAGCATCATGTGATCATGTGTATGTAACTTAAAGGGGAAACAGTATGCTGTCTGCAGCCAAAGAACCTTCATTTGAGAGCACTGCCTGTAGCCAGTCTTGGGATAGAACTTTGTGCCTCCTTCAATGTGGTCATACTAAGCTCTGGCATTTCCTCTCCTCCCATTAGACCTTTAAGATTAAAAACTTAAATATATCATTTTTCAGGCTTTGAGAAACCCCAGAAGTGGTGCGATTATGCAGAATGTGGTTGGGAGGCATAGCTGTGTACATTCCTACCTGGGGACCCTTCCCGCCCCCTTCAGGCCCATCATTGGCCATTTTGTGAGGGGTGGGTAAGACAACATCAGGTCATATCACCCGATGAGTGCTTAACAAATTTAAAAAAACTTATTAACACCCACCCATTGGGGAAATCCTTCCCGGGCTGTCAAAGAAACCCCAAGGTTTCATGAAACCCTGGTTGAGAAAGCCTGGTGTAGATTTTTAAAAGAAGAAACAAAACTCAAGCAAAGCTAGCTTTTTAATGTTTGATTCATTGCTGGACTGATTTTTAGAGTAGGATGGATTTCTTTTAAAAATTATGATTTAAATCATCAAGGGGGGGAAAAGCCCAATTATATTATTGATTTAAACTATGTTTCCCACTGTTATTTCATATATTTCATATAGAATGATGCATATTAGTTGGTTAATCTAACCACTAAAATTTTTAATATACAATTAAACAGGCATGTATGCTATCTAGGAGGATTTTTCTCCCCTGGGCCTCAAATTGCTTTCACTTTTGGTGTTCCTCTTAGATTCCATAACTGTCCAGGCTTTTTCTAATGCCCCCCCTCCCACCTCTAGTAAAAAAGAGTAGCTAACCATAAAAACCAGGGGTAGTCAACCTGTGGTCCTCCAGATGTCCATGGACCACAATTCCCATGAGCCCCTGCCAGCAAACGCTGGCAGGGGCTCATGGGAATTGTAGTCCATGGACATCTGGAGGACCACAGGTTGACTAAAGGTAAAGGTATCCCCTGTGCAAGCACCGGGTCATGTCTGACCCTTGGGGTGACGCCCTCCAGCGTTTTCATGGCAGACTCAATATGGGGTGGTTTGCCAGTGCCTTCCCCAGTCATGACCGTTTACCCCCCAGCAAGCTGGGTACTCATTTTACCGACCTTAGAAGGATGGAAGGCTGAGTCAACCTTGAGCCAGCTGCTGGGATTGAACTCCCAGCCTCATGGGCAGACAGCTTCAGACTGCATGTCTGCTGCCTTACCACTCTGCGCCACAAGAGGCTCTCTACAGGTTGACTACCCCTGATCTAAACGTTTACTGATTGCAGACCATATAAAGGCAGATATTTTGAAAAGTTGTGACTCATGCAAGTTGCTCAGCAATATCATCTATTTACATTCCCCCCCACCCAGGTGTTGATGTGTTTTAGGGGTAAACACTATGTGTTTTCAGAAAACAACATAGGTTTTGCTCTGAATCATGTGGTCATTAGTGCTTTTCATTCTTCCCTTTGTTGCTGTGATATGTGACTTCCTAAGGTGCAGGCAGGTTATTCTGCAGTTTATGACAAATCCCTGCATATATATGTTATAGTTTGCACCTATGTTACAGTTTAATGTTAATATTATTACTATTGTATGAAAATGTAAACCAAGTTCTATGTACGTTTCTACGTTTTATGTAAACCGCCCTGAGCCTCAGGGGAGGGCGGTATATAAATATAAATAAATAAATAAATAAGTATATCTTTATCGGTTTAGAAATAACTGAAGGATCAGGACTTTGTAAGGGCAAAGGCTGGCAGTGAGTGGGCTGAGCGGTTTCTTTTCAAAGCCGAGAGAGAAATGTCCTTGTTTGTTTATAAAGAGTAAATTGCAGAGCTCAGGTGCTCCTGGTGGCTCCTGGAGCCAGGGGCTGGATCCCAGTGCTTGCGATACTATGTCCGTAATAATAGTGATAATAGTAATAATACACTCTGTTGCCTATCGTGTCAAATGCTTGACTTCAAAAAGTTATTTTCCCCATGGCTCTTTATATTTGCAGCAAAACAGTCTTTAACTCAAATGCCTTGGTTGTAGACTCATTGGTTCAGTTTATAGGGATTATGTGTAATAAACTGGGTTCATATTTAAGCGGAGTTTTCTTTAAAAAAAGAGAACTATACAAGCTTTAATTTTTTTTTCCTCGACGGGGTTTCATGGTAACATTTCTTGTATCATTTTAGCTGCAACTGACTTTCATGTCGCTTTTCCGTCTTATTGTTCACGGCTTTGGATTTTACAAGAAAAGTGTAATCTTTTTTAAAATAGTAAAAATAGTTATATTGTTGTAAGTAGCAATGGAGTATAAATAGCAATGCAGTGAATAGGCTTTTTATTGAAGCGAGACTCACTAATTCCTATATGCTCACTATATTCACATTGTATACGTGCAACATTGGGGCTCTTTTAGTGGTAGTAACAGGTAGGATTTGGCAACTATCACTTAAAATTAATGTCTGTACAAGCATAGAACAAATCAGGCTTAATGCTCAAAAGACAAAATATGCATATTTAAAGAGTACATCCATTTATGAGACCACCTATTTTGAATTTATCAGTTTAAATCATAGAATCATAGAGTTGGAAGGGGCCATACAGGCCATCTAGTCCAACCCTAAGTATCCTAAAGCATCCAAGAAAAGTGTGTATCCAACCTTTGCTTGAAGACTGCCAGTGAGGGGGAGCTCACCACCTACTTAGGCAGCCTATTCCACTGCTGAACTACTCTGACTGTGAAAATTTTTTCCCCTGAAATCACATTCATGGTAAGTTAATTAAACTCGATGGAGAAAGCAATTATGTTAGGATTGGTCAGTGGTCAGGCCGGTCAGGTTAGGATTGATCAGGCCGACAAAATGGACACTGGCCAGAGCATTATAAAACTAAAAGAAGCAGTGCAGGATCAAAAAAGTGGGCCATAGGATCACCAAGTGTTGGGACACGACTGAGTAGCTACCAACATCATTAAATCCATTGCACAGACAAAGCAGTATTGGGAAAACAGTTAATTCTGGATTGCTGAATCTTCTTTAGTCATTTCTGGAAACAGCTGAGTCTATTTAAGCATTGCTGTTCTAAGAAATATGTAGGCTCATGTTTCTGTTTCCAGACACGTGAGGTCCTTGAGTTTTTCAGAGTGTTTAAATGATGTGTCATGAAGAAAGCAGAAATCCATGGGGAAACAGAGAAGAGAAATACTTAAGATGAATGGTTATGGAGCAGCCCTTCTTCTGTCAGTACTACTAAAGACAGGTGCACATAACCCCCCTCCCAAATTTGCAGAGGAAGTTATAAAAGCATGCATAGGCTCAAAGTAGGGCTTTGAAAGATTGGCTATTTCATCAGAGAGGAGGTTGTCTAGAAATGAATGATTCAGACCCATTCAAGCTCATTGCTTGGCACAGGTGCCCTGGTAATCGTTTGGCCACCTTGCAAGTAGGCACAGTGCCATTCCAAACAGATGGACTTGGGCATTGTGAGCCAGGTTGTGTGGTAAGGCAGGCTCTATCTAGTGCTTGGGTTTTTTTTTTTTGTAGTTAAGCAGGAAACTCCATTTGTGTATGAAGCAGGCATTTATGAGTCTATAATATATTTGTCCCTTTACTGGGGGGGGGAAGTTAGAAGATGCTCCCCTTGGCCCAAATTCATTAAATATATTAAAGTAATACAACTAGGTTCAACTTCAGTAGCACCTTAGAGACCAGTGGGATTTTCCCGATAGGAGTTTTTGAGAGTCAAGGCTTTGTCAGATCTGAAGGGAAACTTTGCTTCTCCCCCCACCCCCACCCCTTTTTGTTGATATCTACGGTGTGCCACTGGACACAAAACTAGCTGTAGTACTGTAGATCCACACAGCTACCCTCAGAAATGTTAGTGATGATACCTCTGTTAAAATGTGCTCAGTTTTAAAAAAATTATGGGATTTATTCACCATCCCAGCATAACTGTCAATAAAAAAGTTAATACATAGTTGGTTTTCACATGCTGCTTTTCTTTACCAGAAGGAGTCTCAAAAGCAGCTTATAATCACCTTCCCTTTCTTCTCCCCACCACAGATACATTGTGAGGAAGGTGAGGCTGAGAGAGCCATGATATTACTGAAGAAAAGTTGGTTCTTATATGCCACTTTTCTGTATCCAAAAGAGTCTCAAAGCGGCTTACAATCACCTCCCTTTCCCCTCCCCCCAACAGACACCCTGTGAGAAAGATGAGGCTGAGAGAGCCCTGATATCACTGCTCAGTCAGAACAGCTCTATCAGTGCTGTGGCGAGCCCAAGGTCACCCAGCTGGCTGCATGTGGAAGAGGAGCGGGGAATCAAACCTGGCTCGCCAGATTAGAGGCTGCCGCTCTTAACCATTACATCAAGCTGGCTCGTGTTGTTATCAAAACCAATTAATAAGATCAACTGATGGCATGCAATATTCTTGGGTGTTGTTAGGTGGTTCCAGTTAATTCCGGATCTCCTTTTTCAGATGGTGATTTCCAGTGGGAGGATATCCTTGTAGATATTCTAGATGTTATTAAATCAGGAATTCATTGGCCCCAGACAAATGCCTGGTGGAAGAGCTCTGTTTTGCTCATCATGCAAGGCTGCCACAGGGACTTCCCACTTTCATGTACCTAAATACTAAAAATAGTCTGTGGAATCTGTGGCTGAAAGTAGCATCTGTGGTCTGGCCATCCTTGTTTCTTTTTATTTCTTCTAACTGCTTGGAAGTGTAGTTAACTGCTGTCTTGCTGTGTAAACTCCCCAGTTTTGTCCATTGAATATCTACGCTCATTGTGACAAGAACTCTCATTTCAGAGGAAAGGAATTCTATGCTTTCTTCCTGAAACTGACATTGTCAATGTAATTGGGTGTCACAGGAGCTCGAACATACAAGGATGGAATAGGAAATGTTCTTCTACCATCCATAGTATTGATGAACAATTTGATTAGGCCTTGAAAAAGCATGTAGCTGCTTATCAGCCATGATTTGCCATGATCTGGAGGAGAGTTGGAGGAATGTAAAGGATTCGTTGTGTAACATAAGCTAAGGATGTTAACATGTTTCTTAGACCAGAGCACTGTTGGAATCATTATAAGATAACTAATTACTCTGCTGGCCAATTATGTGCCTTGAATAAACAGCATCATGAGATAATCTTGTCAGTTGTACTGTTCAGGATAAGGTTCTGGCTATTTGAATAGTAGTGATCGGTGTCTGACGTTTTTTGGTTGTGATTATATATGTTAATTATAAACAGAAGGGTTTTTTTATGGCAGTTCATGTGGAAAGTAAAAGATGGATTGACTCTACACAATTTAATAAGGAGAGAGAAGCTCATGCAAGAAGCCTAACTCTGCACTCAAACAATTCAAGTTGTGGAAATGAGATTTGTGTGGTGCTGATTTTAGAAGTTGGATTTTGTGTGGCAAGGTGCATTGAGGAATAGGAAGCTGCAAACAGAATAAAGCTGCAATTTATATACACAGAATAAAGTAACAGTGTTTCTTTTTTTATCTCTTCAGTCAAAATGCCAAAGGTCAAGAAGGCAACTGGGAAAAGAGGTCCTGCAAAGCGAAAACTTGCAGAAGAATTTTCTCCAGGAGAAATTTTTACAGATATGTCAAAGAAAGACTGGAAGCTTGGACCGGTTATAGGCAAAGGAGGTTTTGGCTGCTTGTATCTTGGTAAGACTGCTTAAATGGAGAACCTAGCATTAGTTTGTGTGTCAGAGAACCTTTATTGACATAAATAATAGAAAAGAGGAAGAGCCCAGTAGCACTTTAAAGGTAAAGGTATCCCCTGTGCAAGCACTTGGTCATATCTGACCCTTGGGGTGACGCCCTCTAGCGTTTTCACGGCAGACTCAATACGGGGTGGTTTGCCAGTGCCTTTCCCAGTCATTACCGTTTACCCCCCAGCAAGCTGGGTACTCATTTTACCGACCTCGGAAGGATGGAAGGCTGAGTCAACCTTGAGCCGCCTGCTGGGATTGAACTCCCAGCCTCATGGGCAGAGCTTTCAGACTGCATGTCTGCTGCCTTACCACTCTGCACCACAAGAGGCTCTAGTAGCACTTTACAGACTAACAAAACTTGTGGCACAGTATGAGCTTTCATGAGCCATCGCTTGCTTTTTCAGATTCTGTAAGGTGCTGCTGGACTACTAGTGCAGGCTGACAAACCTGGCTTCCTATCTTGATGCAATGGCATTAAGGCACGGGAGAAGTATATCCTGGCTGAACTTCGGTGAAGAATGTAGCTTAACTTTGGTTTTAGAATTCTCATTTGAGGGCTGTGGGTATGTTCAGTCAAGTAAATTTACGCTGCATATCCTGCCTCCTTGTCGCCTTCATGTGAAACCCCCAGTTGGCTTTGATTCAAAACTGGATGTTGGACATGATGGATCAGGGAATCATCTGAAAATTCTGTGCTAGGCAAATTCTGTTCTAGGGGTTCGCAAAGATATTTTAAAAATGTTCAATATGATAATGCTCTGTAAAAGGCATTTAAAGGATTAGATCAAATTAATGTAGGATAGGACCATTATTGGCTAATGAGAAAGATAGCTGAATGGGATTTCCATTTTCAGTGTCCCACTGAATGCCAGTTACTAGGAAAGGGGGGGGGGGGCTCCGTGCCCCTGCTAAGAATCTTTGTGGGCCTCCGGTCACTGTGAGAAATAAATGCTGAACTGATGGGCCATTGGTCTGATCTAACAGGGTTCTTGCTTCTTTGGTTCTGATCAACAGTTCCATTGTTAAGAGGGCTTGTCCACTACTTATAAAATCAAGAGAGCTAGCATGGTGTACTGGTTAAGAGTGGCAGCCTCTAGTATGGAGAACTGGGGTTTATTTCCCCCCCCCCAAAAAAGAAAAAAGTGAAGCCTGCTGGGGAACTCTGGGTCAGCCACAGTTCTCTCAAAGCTCTCTCAGCCCACCTACCTCACAAGATGCCAGTTGTGGAGAGCGGAGGGAAAGGTGACGGTATGCTGCTTTAAGATTCCTTAAGGTAGATAAAAGTAGGGTATAAAAACCTACTCTTCTTCAAATTAGATCTCAACTAATGCTTTCCCAATAAATGCTTGAAATTTTGTTCTCAGTAGAATTGTCAGGAAACAAGACATCTTCAGCATTGGTGTTATGAATTTTACTATTTTTTGCCTGTTGAAAAAAATGGTTCTTTTGCACTACTAAAGATGTAGTTCTGATTGAAAGGGGTAGACAGTTTAAAATCTGCTTCCTGGCCTCTTCTTTAGAAAGCAGGTAGATAAATGAGGTCTTCTGCACTGTGGAATTAAATTATAGAATCTTTCCATCGCTTATTCAGCTTTAGGTGAAAACATTTCTCTTTTCTAAAATCTTCTATCTATTTTAAAATCATTCTTGTTATATCATGGGGAGTTGTGGCTTTGTTAATGTTCCCTAATTGTATAGTTATTTTAACATTAACGTGATCAGCCTTACTCAACTTTTTTACCACTGAGAAACCCCTGAAACATATTTCAGGCTTTGAGAAACCCCAGAAGTGGCACGATGGTGCAGAATTTGGCTGGGAAGCATAACTGTGTACACACCCACCTGAGGCTCCTCCCCTTGTACCCCTCCAGAACCATCACTGGCCATTTTGGGAGTGGGTTGGTGGGTCAAGTACCATATATGATATTACCCAATAAATGTTTAACCATTTTTTAAAAATTAATTAATCAACTCCCACCCATTTGGAAAACACTCCCAGGGCCATCAAGAAACCTTAGGGTTTCACAAAATCCTGCTAAAACAGGGGTAGTCAACCTGTGGTTCTCCAGATGTTCATGAACTACAATTCCCATGAGCCCCTGCCAGCAAATGCTGGCAGGGGCTCATGGGAATTGTAGTTCATGAACATCTGGAGAACCACAGGTTGACTACCCCTGCCCTAAGGGGATCACTTTTCATTTATTCTGTTGATTGCTGTCTTTGGCTCCTTATGACCTAGTAGGACCCAGACCAGACTTTGCGTATGTTCTAATAAAGTTCTGTTCCGCTCGGTACTGGGCGGAGCTATTCTGTCTTCTTTTAATGATTTTATTGGTGGGCAGATTTTAATAATTTTTTTAATGATTTTTCTGATTTCCTAATGTTTGTTTTTGATCTGTTGGCTTTGAACTTGATCTGGTCTGTGGTTCTAACGGATTTTAATTGTTGACAGCTGGAGCTGTTTTTAAGCTGGAAATTGTCTTGAGAGCAATTTGAGCAGTGTGGAGTATAAACTTATTTAATCTAGCTAGAGCTAATTTTTTTCACCCTATATAACTTTTTGTGCATTTTGCTAATAATTGCTATATGATTCTGAAACAGAAAGTGACAGATTAATGAGATGGAAAGCAAATTAATTATGTAAAGAAATTTCAGCACAAAAATTGTAGACTTTCTCTACAATTAAGTGGATTAAGTGTGTTTCCAGATGATCAGAATTACCCCTTTATATAGTGCCTTGTATTCAGATCACTTCACAGACATCCTTACAACGTCCCTGCAAGCCTACATTTTTGTTAATTAATTTTTACGAAATAATTAAGAGAGCATTCTTGCTCTACTGATAAGAATCCCTTCATGTTTTCACAGCTGACATTAATTCATCAAAACCAGTTGGCAGTGATGCACCTTATGTTATAAAAGTGGTAAGTAAAGGCTTTATTTTGAACTAGTGAATTTGCCGGTAATGCAGTACAGGAACCCGGCTTTGCTTGTCCATATAGAACATTATGTTAACGCTAGAAAGGTTCTTAAGTTTCTCTCCGTAGCAGGACTGAAATTCTATAGCCCAGAGCCTGGTCTGGGCATTTTGGAATTGTTTGCCTAGTGTGCAGCACCCAAACAGAGTGACCACTAGACTGCAGAAGAACAAAATGACACAGTGGGGTTGTCCCAGGAAAGCCTGTGTGTCAAACAAAGGATTACATGAAATTTTATAATATTCCATTGAAGGCAGGGAAAGATGATACTTCTCAGGTCGAACTAGTTACCTGGGTTCTCCACCCCCTTGCACGTCTCACAGGACCACCCCATTGTTACAAAAGGTTTCTTTACGGAAAAAGGTTACAAAAGGCAATTTCCCATTCTTTCTCAATCCTCTGGTCACATAAACAATGGCATGATATAAACAGTTGTCTCTGGCCTTGGGAATAGAACATATCAGCCTTGGGAACATTTCAAAATACAAACAAGAACAGGAATACGTTTTCTGGGCGTTCTTTTGCAAAACAATCTGGTACACTAAACTTCTCTTTACAGAACAATAATTAATATATATATATATATAATTTCACTCTCCTATACATCAAGTGGACTCTTAGGCACTGTTTTGTAACGACTGTAATTGGGCTGAAAAGACTCCCCTATACTGTTGCTTCAAAGGTGTATGTTCACTCTGCTGGGCCATACATTCAGTGCAGTACAAGCGATGCCTGGCTACAGGCTCTTTTGCTGGTTTCCAGTCCTCTGGCAAGTTGATCAGTTCCTTAAGACATTGACATTGTTAATGCTGAGATCAGTTGGAGGCGGGAAATGGGCTTGCGATCTTGGCTAGGCGTCCTAAGACTTTGGGTGTGTGGCTATCATGCTTGAGTCAGCTGCAAATTCTGGCCATGTGCCACCAGGGTTTGAGGCAGCTGGAAAGAGTTGGGGCACTCTAGATCAGAGGTAAGCTTTGTATGGTCAAGGCATGTTCTGGCTTCACGAAGGGCAGCAGCAACAAGACGAGCTCAAAGGAGCACTAGGTGGAAGGAATGTGAGCATCTGTGAGTGGTCGACTGGCGCCGCTTGATTGGCATAACACGGCATGCCTGTGCCTGTGCTGTTTTGGGATCCTGTGCATGGGAGGACCAAAGATCCTTGCCTGCTGGCTGCTGATTAGACTGGCTGCTGCTGTCTGTTGATCAAGCAGGGTAGTGATAATAGAGATGTTGTGATGGTTGTTCAGTCTTACCACTGGTGACATCCCCCCCATCCATTTCTTTATCTCACAAGTTCTGTGTATAAAATACTATCTCGCTCTATGACCGCCTGCTCTTTACTGAAAAAATTAAGATGGTGATTCTGTGCTCTGTACCCACTGTTTGATTCCTACAATATATAGGCAAAGGGTTTTTTCAGCTTCTTTACACTCATGTGAATAGCACATAAATGTGGCAGGACTGTTGTTTTAGGAAGCTGAGGTGCATAATAAGGATTTTGCCAAAGCTTTTATTGCTATTCATACTGCTTAATTTGGGGAGGAAGATCACATGAAGTGTGTGAAGATGCTACATGTGATCTGGTGCTATAGGGGCGGGGGGAGGGGAGAAAGATGATTGGGAAGTTTTTTGGGGGAGTTGTTTCAGCCCCTGAGTTTCTATTTATCCATCTCTAGAATCTGATGTATCAAAAAAAATTTTTTTTACTGGGAATTGAGGCTCTTCATCAAATTGCCAATGTTATACGATGGTGTTAGTACCGCTGCTTGATAGCTGTAACTTGGTGTCATGTAAATTTGCTTGTACCTAGCTATATTTTATTTATAAAGTTACAGACACTATGAATCGATTAAGTTTACGTTTGTAAAAATAGTCTATACATCATGCCTTTGACTGCTAAATGTATTGAAAAGCATTAATGCATAGTTCATTGGTGATGTATGTGTGGTTTTAAGAGGATGCTGATATAAACATTTTATTTATAGAGAATGTTTGGACTTGGTGGCCTGCTTTAGTTATAACCATAATGGAGATAAATTGTGCTTAATAAATGAATGCATTTGACTATGTAGAATAGACCGTTTGAAAATATAAATGTCTTTTAAATATAGGGATGTATGACCTCAGATGTAGATATGCTAAATACTTGTATAAGTTTGAGTCCCCTTATGGCAAAATTGAGTTGATGTAGGTTAAATCAAGTTCATCTGTACAAAGAAAGGATTTGGGACTTGGTGGAGGACACTTGAAATTTTATTAATGTTCTGTGTAAAATAAATTTATTTTACGGATCAAAAATATCCTTCATACTCAAATAATTGTAGCCTTTAAAAATGTCTATGCTGCCTAAACTAGGCATCTGCTCAAGGTTACTTGCAAAATAAAACAATCAAAACACAACCCCCCCCAAAGTTGTTAATAATTAAAAACGTAGCCAGGAAAAAAGGAACATAAAATGTTGATCAGCTTAATCAAAGGAATATCAGTAAACATATTGTGCTAGAAGCAGACTAGAAAAGTGACGTTAAAAGGTCAACCTTCTGTAAAAACCCTGTGTAAAAACTAATGCTTTTGGCCTGGCACCTAAAGGTGAATAAGGTAGGTGGCCAAGTGAAAGGGCCTTCCACAGGTATGATGCCACTGTTTGTAAAAAGTTATGAGCTTTAGTAATATACTTTGGTGGGTCCAAGCAAAAGCAAAGAAATCAACGCAACTTCACTGATAGAATAGACCTTTTCCTTCTCATTCCTGCTGTGGTCCCCTGAAAAATATTCCTGGAGATGAGAAAATGGGATAACATAAGGCATTAGAGGTCTGCAGTAAGAAAACTGGCAGAATTTGGATGTAATTCCGAATATTTGTGTTTTAATTTTAGGTACTATGCTTTAGGATGCTTTGGGCTGATCCTGCATTGAGCAGGGGGTTGGACTAGATGGCCTGTATGGCCCCTTCCAACTCTGTGATTCTATGATTCTACTAAAATATTTATACCCTGCCCTTGTACTTCTTTGCCCGATGTGGGTATATATTTGATTCCATTTTGAATATCACTCCCGTTTTCAACTAGGCCAGGGGTAGTCAAACTGCAGCCCTCCAGATGTCCAGGGACTACAATTTTCATGAGCCCCTGCAAGCTAAATCTTGCATGGGGGGTGGAGGTGGTAGGAAGCCTTTTATTGACTCCCTCTGGACCCTGTCCCATGGGCTGGATGACAACCAACTTAGCCAGTCTGAGAACTGTACCTCCTTTGATTCTGAGACAGGGCCAGGATAGCAGCATCCCTTTAGCCCAGGGGTAGTCAAACTGCGGCCCTCCAGATGTCCATGGACTACAATTCCCACGAGCCCCTGCCAGCAAATGCTGGCAGGGGCTCGTGGGAATTGTAGTCCATAGACATCTGGAGGGCTGCAGTTTGACTATCCCTGCTCTAGCCTAATGGCTGGAATTGAACTTGCTTAAATTGTGAATATAATTTAGGTTTTCAGCAGTTGCATGAACATAAAACGTTGTGTTATACTGTAGATAGCTATGTTTGCATTTATTATTTCTGCAATATATAGTATCCATCATAGAACAAAATTAGCCGCTTTAACTAGTATCAAAGCATTATCCCAGTGAGATGGAAGATGTTGAGATTTTTTTTTTCGTTCATTGAATTGCTTAAAGGCAGAGGTAAAGGTAAAGGTATCCCCTGTGCAAGCACCGGGTCATGTCTGACCCTTGGGGTGACGCCCTCTAGCGTTTTCACGGCAGACTCAATACGGGGTGGTTTGCCAGTGCCTTCCCCAATAAAGGCAGAAGCTTACACTTATATGTAATATGATTTTTACAGGAGCCC
The DNA here is from genome assembly GCF_049243985.1 of Paroedura picta. NCBI lineage: Eukaryota > Metazoa > Chordata > Lepidosauria > Squamata > Gekkonidae > Paroedura > Paroedura picta. The sequence continues at coordinate 162,999,237 of NC_135370.1, forward strand.
AGTGAAAATGGACCTCTGTTTACTGAATTAAAGTTCTACATGCGTGCCGCTAAACCAGAGCTCAGTAAGTAGACCGTTGAAAGGTTTTTATATCTGTTTAGAAAATAATGTTTATATGGAGTCAGCTGAAGTAATAGATTGTCTTAATGGTCCATGGGCAACTAGAGCTGTGGTTTATAGTGGTTTTCTAATGGTTATTTCGAGGGCACTTTTAATTATAACGGAATGTTTCCTTATAATGATGCAGTGTTGTGTAGTTATTAAAAGTAATTGTTTATAAAACAGGGCCTACTGAACTGGAACATTTGCTCTTGTCCTTTTTTATGCTAGAAGGTCACAGCCCATTGAGGCTGCTGCAGCCATTAATTTCTAAGGCAAAGTGGGATTTCAATGTAAAAGGTGGTTGGTTAGAAGGAAGACAAAAAATAAACAAACTGTAATTAAGTGATATACTTGAACTCTGTAAGAAATGCCATGGTCGTTGCTGTCTTGTGCAGAGTGAATTTATTGTAGTAGAATTGCTAAGAATGCAGAAGGAAATGCGTACATTCGAGTTTTTGTAGTATCTACTTGGCTACAGAGTTGTCTTTAAATTCATTGAAGTCAGTGAGTTTAGAAGGATGCATATCAGCTTAAGACTGATCTTTTACCTCTGTTGATTTTGGGAGTAGTACAGTACATTCATATGATGAGTTTCATGGAAGCATGTTTGCAATGAGTTTTGTATGGGGCAATGTGACATAGTATTGCACTCTTAAGCAATTGTTACATTAAAATCAGTGCATCGAAAGTTAAGCTTATAGGTGTTAATTTACTACTTGTCCTATTTATAAGATTTGTACACTTTGATCTTATATTAAAACAGTAACAGCTTACTTATAGAAAATGGTAACTTTTTATATTTTCAGTTAAGAAATGGATTACTTCTCACAAATTGAAATACCTAGGTGTGCCAAGATACTGGGGTTCTGGCTTGCATGAAAATAATGGCAAAAGGTACAAATCTTATCTTACCTTCAAGTATATAGAATTTCTCCATAGTCTTCAACAGCAATTGTATAAATTTACCCTGTGGGTATCCATACTAAGTTTATTACTGCATAGTTAAAGGCATGTAAACATTATGAATTATTATTATTATTATTAAATTTATATCCTGCCTCCCCCCAGAGGCTTGAGGCGGGTCACATAAAAACCAGTCCCCTAAAACAATAAAAGCACAATAAAACATAATACAATTAATACAAAAGTTACGACAAGAATATAGCTAACCCAATTCCACACCCCCTAAGAAGGGAGAGGGAGAGGGCAGATGACAGACGCAACTGTCACATTTGTGAGGGGGGTTAGATCTTCTTGCTGCCCGGCGTCAACTGAAATCCTGGCGGAAGAGCTCCGTCTTGCAGGCCCTGCGGAATGATGACAATTCCCGCAGGGCCCGCAGCTCTTCCGGGAGCTCATTCCACCAGGTTGGGGCCAGGACTGAAAAGGCCCTGGCCCTGGTCGAGGCCAGGCGAGCTCCCTTGGGACCGAGAATGACCAATAGGTTAGCCCCCGCAGAGCGTAATTGGTGATAGATAAGTACAGTATACATGGATATAGAGCCCTCTGTTTAGTACATGAATTCTATATATTTTTGAATTATTTGATCAATGTATGAATCATAAACATAGAATCATAGAGTTGGAAGGTACGTCTTGGGTCATCTAGTCCAACCCCCTGCATTATGCAGGACACTCACAATCCCATCTCTCATCCACTGTATGGGGGTATATTTAAAAATAAAGTACCATAATAGATGTCTTTGTAGATATTACTTTATGTTAACAATGGATCAAATTTACTCTTTAGACAGAATTCATGTTGAGTGAACATGAAGGTATCTACCCAGACTCATGAACTGTGTTGATCTCTTTCACAGTTAGTACAAATTCTGTTTAAAGAGTAAATTGGATGCATTCTAGGGGAAAGCGGGGTGAAAATGTAACTGCAGCTGATTTTAAAATATCACTTTCTAATGTTTCACACAACTAGAACAAACTAAAATCTAAAAGGCCTAGTGCAGGGTAGTCAAACTGCGGCCCTCCAGATGTCCATGGACTACAATTCCCAGGAGTTGGGAATTGTCCTGGGAATTGTAGTCCATGGACATCTGGAGGGACGCAGTTTGACTACCCCTGGCCTAGTGGGTGTAATTGTTTGTTAATGATTATTATGTAGTGTTAGAATCACAAACATGGTTTTCAGAAACCCCTCCTAATTCTAAAGAGCAGTTTCCAGAGATAGAGGATGCTGCGGTTTAGTAGAAAGTAGAGAAAGCTCTGATTAATTCCAACCCCTTATGGATAGAGAAAGGGGCTTGCTGCATTATGCCCAGCATAACTCCATTTCAGAACACGCCGTTTTTTGACTTGTGCATTTTCCTAAAAGCAATATTTTTTTCCTTGAAATCAGCTACAGATTTATGGTAATGGACAGATTTGGAAAAGACCTTCAGAAGATTTTTGAAGAGAAAGGAAAGCGATTTACCCGCAAAACTGTATTACAGTTGGGCTTGAGAATAGTAAGTAAAGGAAAAAAAAGCACAAAAATTTTAACTGCCTGTTAGTGTGATTTCTTTATGTTCATGACTAAGTTTACAGAGGTGTAGAGGCCCTCTGCTGGTTGGAGTTGAATCTTTTGGCTGACATTGTTCTGTGTTTGTGATTTTGTTAGCTTGATATTTTGGAATATGTTCATGAGCACGAATATGTGCACGGAGACATCAAGGCCTCAAATCTTCTCCTGAGCTACAAGAACCCACATCAGGTAATTTCCAGTATTTTTCTTAGTGTTTAAGCTATTGTTTTAAAGAAAGTGGTGCCGCTGAAATCTCAGCAGAAATCTCGCCTTTATGAGTGTGTACAGCATTAATATTTCTGCTTGACATTTATATCTCGTTAACGCTGTACTTCTTTTTTTTTTAATTCACTTTGCTGGCAGTTGATCAAATTGGCTATTCTGCCCTGAATAATATTCAAGAGAATGCTTGCAATACAAAACGAATTTCAAACAGCTATTTGGGGGTGGAAGTTTAAAATTATATAGTACACCGGTGAATTACGTTTGCCTGTCTGCTTTGTCAGTTTTTTATTTCCTTTGTTTGAAGAATCCATCAAGCATAAGTGTTACTTGGAAAACCTGATTTTTAAGATGTTGATTATTCAAATCAGCTGGTTTATAGAAATATCCGTAGCTGTCTAATTTCATTATTATTTTTCTTACCTCTTTAGTATTTGGCAAATGCACACATGGAGTCCATAATTTTCCCTGTTCAAGAGCTGATCTCAGAGTGCATAAGCTAATGTGAGTTCTTTGAGGTAGCCCAGCAGATTAAGTAGCCTTACAAATAAATGCACAAAATGTGCCAGTCCTCAAAGTTCCATAACTCTGTCCATCAACACATTTGTATGGATTTAAGAGTTAAACATATACGTTAAGGACTTTAATCTTTAAATTCCTGAAACAAAGGGTTAAAAAATAGCTATCCTGGGAGCTGAAGACTTAAAACAAAACAAATAAAATCTAAAAGGAAAAATATTTAGCCTTTTATGGAAGAAGGTACAGAATTGAAGTTTTTGAAATTGCATTAAGGTAAAACTGAAGTGCCCCTGATAAAAATCTTACCAATGAGATACCTGCTTGCTCTTCAAAACAATAAACTGGTCACAAATCAAAAATCTTTGCAACTGAAAGTGATCATATTTATAGATTTGGAGACAGACTTGCTGTCATTTCAGTTTTAAAACCTGTAAGTAAGAGCAACATACCCTGCTTACATATAAGGAAACCCTTAGAATAAACTACATATAAAAGTAACTTTATCATTTTTAAAAGCCTTGAAGGACCAAGGGACTCGCAAGAGTCTTCTCCAGCACCAGAGTTCAAAAGCCTCAATTCTTTGACGCTCTGCCTTCCTTATGGTCCAACTTTCGCAGCCATACATTGCAACTGGGAAGACCATAGCCTTGACTAAACTCACTTTTGTTGGCAGGGTGATGTCTCTGCTTTTTAGGATGCTGTCTAGATTTGCCATAGCTTTCCTCCCCAGGAGCAAGTGTCTTTTAATTTCTTTGCTGCAGTCCCCATCTGCAGTGATCTTGGAGCCCAGGAAAATAAAATCTGTCACTATCTCCATTTCTTCCCCATCTGTTTGCCAGGAATTGAGAGGGCCGGATGCCATGATCTTTTTTTTCTTGATGTTGAGTTTCAAGCCAACTTTTGCACTCTCCTCCTTCACTCGCATCAACAGGCTCTTTAGTTCTTCTTTGCTTTCTGCCATTAGAGTGGTATCATCTGCATATCTGAGGTTGTTGATATTTCTCCCTGCAATCTTGATCTCAATTTGTGACTCCTCTAATCCCGCCTTTCTCATGATGTGCTCCGCATACAAATTAAATAGGCAAGGCGACAGTATACAGCCTTGCCGAACTCCTTTCTCAATTTTCAACCAGTGATTCCATGTTCAATTCTCACTGTTGCTTCTTGACCTGCATATAAATTTCTCAAGCAACAAATAAGATGCTCTGGTATTCCCATCTCTCTAAGAACTTGCCACAATTTGTTGTGCTCCACACAATCAAAGGCTTTAGCATAGTCAATGAAGCAGAAGTAGATGTTCTTCTGGAACTCCCTAGCTTTCTCCATGATCCAGCGTATGTTGGCAATTTGATCTCTAGTTCCTCTGCCTCTTTGAAATCCTGCCTGTACTTCTGGAAGTTCTCGGTTCTCGGTTAAAGAGTAACAGACTCTAATCTCAATAACTGGGTTTGATTCCTGATTCCTCCTCCATATGCAGCCAGTTGGGAGACTTTCATGAAGATGAGAGAAAGGATGAGAGGGAGAGAGACAGAGGGGGGAAGAAAGGAGGGAATTAAGGCATCAGTTCTGGAGAGAACAGCTGCTTTGGAGGGGAACTGGCCCTCATCCTCCAATCCGTGCAACAGTGTCTACACAGGTCCCTACCATACCCACATTTTTCAAGTCCAAGCAAGCTGTGGACATGTGGGCTGCCACCTTCCCACCCTCCACACCTTCCAAAGGTCCAGCCAGGAAGGCTGTGTGGGGGCGGGGAGTTGCCACCCCCCCCCCACATTTCCAAAAGGCTGCTCAGAGAAGGCCCAAGGAGGACTGCCCTCTTCCTCATGGGCCAGACAGCGAAGACTGTGGGGGGCGCTGCCTCCATCCTGGGCCCTCCCTCATATCTACCAAAGGCCAAGCTGGGTGGGGAAGGCCATGGAGAGCTGCCTCTTTCACACCTACCCCTACATCTCCCAAAGGCCAGGCTGTCTGGGGAAGTCCTTGGGGGAAGGGCTGCCTCTACCCACCCATAGCCATCTCCCAACAGGCAGACAGGGAAGGCCATGAGGTAGCTGGTTGCCTCTTTTCCACCCATTCCCATCTGCCAAAGGGCAAGCTGGGCAGAGATTAGTTCCCCAGGAGAAAAAGGCTACGTGGGAGGGAGGGAACTTTTTGGCTTTGGATCCCATGGAGGTGCAGGGATGTCAGGCTCCAGATTTATTTATTTATTATTTATTTATTATATTTATATTTCTCAAGATGGGAAACAAAGAGAAATGCTGGATGGCAGTAATTGCTAATAACAATAAACATCAAATAATTCATAACCTTGTCACAGTTGCTACCTTCAATAAAAATATTTAATTGATACCAAAATTTGCTGAAGAACTGAAAACCTTTCAGTCTGTATGTTCTTCAGTTCAGTTCAATATTAAAGTAAATCAAAAACAGTTGTATGTTACAATAAAACATGAAAACATTGGTCAGCAAAGAACTTACAGAAGGTTTCTCAAATACTGCCTCTATGTCAGCTTTTCTAAACCTTTTTACCCCCAAAGATATTCTTCAGCTTTGAGAAACACTAGAAGTGGATCTCCAAGTCCCAGCTGGAGGCTAGAATCCCTGCCACTATTCCAGGGATGCCAGCTTCCAGAATGAAAGCTCCTCTCCAGACTGCAGAGATCAGTTCCCCTGGAGGAAAGAGCTGTTTGGGACTGGAATGGGAGCTGTGTAGCACTCCTCTCCACCACACACAAACTTGCAAAGACAGCAAGAACACAGAAGACAAAAGCATTCTTCCCTTCTCAAAATGCAACCCTTACGAACCACACAATTACCTTTCCATGTAGAAAATACCTCAGTGTCTCCCTCCTTGGATTGCTCTTTGAAGCTATTGGCCAGAAGGTCCACATTTAAAGGAGAAGAATCCCATTACAGTGAATGAGCAAGCAAAAAAAGACATACCATCCTGCCGCAACAGCTGCTTCTGCCTTTGGTCTAACTACATCTCTTTTAGGCAATGGCAATTTGTTCAGCTTGGTGATTAAGAGCAGCAGCTTCTATATGTGAGCTGGATTTGATTTCCTGCTCCTCCACATGCTGGGTGACCTTGAGCTAGTCACAGTCCTGTCAGAAACTGTTAGATACTGTTCTCACAGAGCAGCTTCTTTCAGAGTTCTCTCAGCTTCACCTACTTCACAGGTTGTCAGTTGTGGGGAGAGGAAGAGAAAGCTATTATAAGCCACTCTGAGACCCCTTTGGGCAGTGATAAGCAGGGCAGAAAACCCAACTCTTCTTCTACTGGGTAGGTGCTACTGGGAAACAGTGTTTCCCACCTCCACATGTCCCCGGGTCCTCATGGTGCTTCTGTGCCTCATCTGCAGTTTCCCCATCTTCTATGTCATTGAACTCATATCTGCTTTGTTGTGATGGGCTTGGAAAGATTGCAGGAAGCCCAAGGTGGTATCCATACAGAAAGGGAAAGTATACAACTTCCCAGTCCCACCCACATCAGCATTATTTTCCCTTCTGCAATTGCCTGTGGTGGTTACCCTCAAAGTATTCCTCTCTTCGGAGATTGCAGATTGCAAACCTCACATGACTTACTCATGAGTAAATATTCTCAGAGCAGAGACTGTCAGGTGGCAGCTCACTTGTCCTCTGAAAGAAGCCAGGAGGGCAGGGCAACTTACTGGCAGTAGGACCTGCTCGGAGGCTGGCTCTTCCTCCACCCAGCAAACTTCTGAAACTGGCAGGAAGTTGGAATCGGAGAACTGACTAGTTATTAGCCTTTCCTGACTGAGAGCTCCCTCCTGATTTGGACTAAACTACCAGGGCGGGCTATTTCTAGTTGAGGGTCATCTCTTATCTCTTATGGGGGGAAATATTTCCAGGGGGGTGGGAATCAGGAAGGGAGTGAGTTATCTGCATGTAATTTGAGCTGATTGGCCCTCATTGGCAGAGTGCAATTTAAACTGATTGGCCTCATTGAGCTAATTTGTCCTCATTGGCAGAGTGCAATTTGAGCTAACTGGCCCTCATTGTCAGAGATCAATTTGAACTAATTGTTCCTCATTGGCAGAGTGCAATTTGAACTAATTGGCTCTCATTGGCAGAGTGCAATTTCAACTGATTTAGCCCTCATTGGCAGAGTGCTCTGTCTCTATTGGTGGCACATCCGCAGGGAGGGCCAATCAGGCAGTGGGTAAGCAGTCAGTTTGGGTTTTATAAGGTTTACTCATTATTATTGAAATGCATTAATTGATCAGTTTTTGATGTTACAATTAATGTTTAGGAAGATTCCTGAAAATTATAATGTACTGAAAACTACCAAAATATTACCTTTGAACTCTTGGAAGTAGCTTTAGATCCATTTGGAATTTTAATAGGTGTACTTGGTGGATTATGGCCTGGCGTATCGCTACTGTCCAGAAGGCACTCATAAGGATTACAAAGAAGATCCCAAGCGATGTCATGATGGAACCCTTGAATATACTAGTATTGATGCACACAAGGGGGTGGGTAAGTGGTTATTTTTTTCTTGTGCAGCATTTCTGAACATACTAGGTGTCTGTATCCCCCGTGTGCAGCTAAAGAAATCTTTGAATTCTGGCCATACTCTTCTCTAAACACAGTTAATTTTTGTACACTGATATAACTAGGCCTTCAGTAGCCTCTCCCTTTACTGATGGTACTAGAATCATGAATCAGACTTGAACCTTATCTGATAAAAGGTGTATTGTGAATATGCAAAACAGTAAATAATATGTATTTTTCAATACATGATACATTTTGTCAGATTCTTTGCACACCCATTGCTGTTCTTCCATGTCTATGATACAGCTGTCTTGTCACTAGTCACTAGTAAAAATATTGTAGCGTTAACTTTTATGTCTGGAACCTCAGAGGTCTATTCTAATTCATAATACCATGTGGTTTTTTGCTTGGTTTGTAGCTCCATCAAGGCGTGGTGACCTGCAAATTTTGGGTTATTGTATGATTTATTGGCTTAGTGGTCATCTGCCTTGGGAAGACAACCTGAAAGATCCCAGTTATGTCAGAGACTCAAAAATTAGGTAAGTCACCCTTTTAAAAAGAGGAGGAGAAAAGGAAGCTTGGCATATTCAGAATAGCCATTTTTCATTTTCCTTTAGGTGTTGAGATAAACTTGTGTCTTTCTGATACACATCTAGAATACTGATTTGACGGAGGCTCAACCTAATTTTTTAATTTACTGCTGGATTTTTTTGACTGCACCCTCCCTATAAGCGGGCTTGGAGTGGTTCACGACAATTATTAACATTTAAAACTATTACATAACAAAATAAATAAAGTAAAATTATTTTTTAAATTATTGTTTCTAAAATGCTAGGCCATTCTGCCATTGTGCCATTTTATTCAGATTGTGATAATCTTTCTGGTGATTTTCCATGCTGGGGGAACCTGCAGTGGGGGAAAAAATAGCAGCCTGGGGAAAAAGAAAGAAGGGAGGGGAGGCCTAATGTAGTTCTGATCTGAAATAGTCCTGGTCTCAACCATAGGCCTAGGGGGAGAAGGCTGTTTTACAGGCCCTGTGGAATCTTGTCTCCATTGGCTACTAATTTCACCAGGCCTCTGGTCAAGGCCAGGTGAATCTCTCTGGAGCCAGGAATCGTCAGCAAATTGGTGTTTGCTGAGTGCATGCGCCCGCCAGCACGCCGATGGCCTCCCCTCCCCCTCCCCTCTCCTCCCACTCTCCCCCACGGCACTGGCTGCTTCAGGCATGAACGTCCATTTTGGACGCCGAAGCGCCCAGCCCTAATACACACCCATTGAAAATCCCCATGCCATGATTAGGTGTCACGTACTATGTTCATTCTGCCTCTTCCCTTTCTGGATCTTGCATCGGCTTGCAAAAGAATTCTAATCTGATCAGAAATACTGTACTTAATTAACCAATTTTAATAATGTAATAGAGCCTCTTGTGGCGCAGAGTGGTAAGGCAGCCGTCTGAAAGCTTTGCCCATGAGGCTGGGAGTTCAATCCCAGCAGCCGGCTCAAGGTTGACTCAGCCTTCCATCCTTCCGAGGTCGGTAAAATGAGTACCCAGCTTGCTGGGGGGTAAGCAGTAATGACTGGGGAAGGCACTGGCAAACCACCCCGTATTGAGTCTGCCATGAAAACGCTAGAGGGCGTCACCCCAAGGGTCAGACATGACCCGGTGCTTGCACAGGGGATACCTTTACCTTTACCTTTTTAATAATGTAATATTGATTATTAATGTATTTTTTAAATTTAATATTTAATTTCCATTCTTCTGCATTTTAATCATCTTGTAAGCTGCCCAGAGCTCCCGAGCAAGGGCTGGGCATAAATATAAAAATAAAAAAAAAAAACCTTGGTTTAGCTTTCCACTGGCTTAGATGGGTTTAAAAGGGGGCTGGACTATCATTGGCTGTTAGCCATTATAGCCAAATGGGGTCTCCTTTTTCAGAGGTAGAAGGCCTCTGACTGTCTCAGGCTGTTACCTGCGGGCTTCCCTGTGGCCACTGCTAGAACAAGGGTGCCGAACTAGATGGCCCTTTGATCTAATAAAATGTGGCTATTTACTAAAATTTTCCTCCTTTCCTCATGTTTCAAGATAGCTTACAAACTCAGATTTAAAATACACACCATCCCCACCCCAATAAACCCCTTTCTCTCCCCAAAATGTTCTTCTTTGTTAGAGTGGCTGTGATGAGTCCATCAAAGTACTAAATCAGTGACCCACTTGGGCAAAACCTGGGGGGGGGAACTGTCTTAGCTTTCTTAAATTGTTACCTTCTGCGGCATATTTGTCAGCTTGCCTATCCTTGCAGCTTGGAAGTTCTTATTCCACAGTCCAACATGAACTGTTCCAGTTTATGCTACTGGTTTTTCAGTTTGATATATGGTTTGGTACATAGTTACCTGGGAGTAAAGGTATCCCCTGTACAAGCACTGCGTCATGTCTGACCCTTGGGGTGACGCCCTCTAGCGTTTTCATGGCAGACTCAATACAGGGTGGTTTGCCAGTGCCTTCCCCGTCATTACCGTTTACCCCCCAGCAAGCTGGGTACTCATTTTACCGACCTCGGAAGGATGGAAGGCTGAGCCAACCTTAGGCCGGCTGCTGGGATTGAACTCCCAGCCTCATGGGCAGACAGCTTCAGACAGCATTTCTGCTGCCTTACCCCTCTGCGCCACAAGAGGCTCCTTACCTGGGAGAATCATGACATAATCTTTCCATTTGTCCAAGGTTCTGATTATTCCCTGTTTTGACTGTGTTACTAAATGAAGTCATCTGCAGTAGAGAATGGGAGTTTATTATATATTGTGATGTAACTGAAGTCTGTAAAAGAGTGGCTCCATTTTTGCAACCATAGTTTGAAAGACAGCTAAATCCAGCAAAGAAACAAGCTTGTTGGTGTTCCAAATGTAAGTTAGTGCCTTGCTTTCTTCTGTCAGGTATACAGATGATATTGCAGAACTGATGAGAAAGTGCTTCACTGAAAAAGAAAAACCAGGTGGGAAGTACCAAATTAAATATTAGTCTGTAATAAAACACAGTTCTCTAACTATGTTAAGCTCTTTTGTTGTTGTTGTTGTTGCTAAAACAAAGATGGCTTTGTTTTGGAGATTTGAATACATGGTTCAAAAATTTCCAGGGATGCATTTGTCAAGAAGAACTAAAATGACAGCTTGAATAATGTGCCTAATATTTCTGTATTAGTACTTTTCCCTACTGCGTAGAACGTTTATAAAGTGGAAGTTTTCTTAAAACCGAGAGCTCTAAAAAACTAGCTTGCAGGACATTCCTTTTCTTAACAGTGAACAAAATCCACAGCATTTTAGGCAGTTCTCTCACTGACTTTAACAGACTTTGTTGGCCTTAAAGGTGCTATTGGACTCAATTTTTGTTGTGTTACTTCAGACCAACACAGCTACCCACTTGAATCTGCCTCACTTACCGTGGAGGCTCAGATCACAAAGGTAGCCCAGACGGCATTTTCCCATCTTTGCCAGGGACTGCTACTAGCACCCTACCTGTCCTCGGTACACCTGGCTACAGTGATCCATGCAACGGTCACTTCCAAATAAGAGCATTTGTTTCTGCAAACAAATTGCATTTTTTGTGCATGAAATATCAGTTTTGCTTTTGAGAAATTAGAAATCCCTATATTAGCTGGGTCTCGAAACCACATCTAGCTGGCAAAAGGATATTTCTCCTAAAAATTGATTTTGAAGAACAACCCAGGTTGACAGGGAGTACTGATAGAATAGGCTGCCTAAGGAGGTGGTCAGCTCCCTCTCACTGGCAGTCTTCAAGCAAAGGTTGGATACACACTTTTCTTGGATGCTTTAGGATGCTTTGGGCTGATCCTGCATTGAGCAGGGGGTTGGACTAGATGGCCTGTTTGACCCCTTCCAGTTCTATGATTCTGTGATTCTGTTGGGAAATGCTCTCTTCTTCCAGAAGCAAGGTTGCATGCTAAACACTTTAAAATGTCTTGTGGATGTGTGTGTGTGTGGGGGGGGGGAGTGGTGGTGGTGGTGTGTTAAGCTTTTCTTGCTTAAATTGTGGTATGGTTTTCTGGTTATCCATGTTTTGTAGAATAGCTATGATTGTGTGATATAACAATCACCACCGATGTTTAGCTGTTTCTAGATTTATCACGTAAGCTTATAATGTGCATGTTTGAATTGCTTAGATTTTTGTAATCATTTCCTTCAGGTGAAATAGCCAGGTACATGGAAAAAGCGATGACTTTGAACTATAATGAAACCCCCCCATATCAGCAGTTACGAGAAATACTCCTTGGTGGTCTCAAGGACATCGGTCAGAAGGACGATGGAGTATTGGACTTCGGCGTTTCTGAGAATGGAGACATTCCAGCAAAACCAGCACTTAAGGTCTTTATTTCTTATTTCAGATCCGTGTCTAATGATTCTTATTTCCAACTGAAGAATGAATGAGGGCTGATGGAAATAGGTGTCATACAGGTGCCATCAAAAGTGGAAGAGGAAGGGCAGAACAAATGAATACTTGAGACTACAGTCATATTTTACGAGCACATAGCTTGTTCAGTCTTACTGTCATTGGCTGGTATCCAAAGAGCTACTTTAGGCACGCCCCGGAGTTTGCACACATCCCACGGGAGTTTTTACTTTTGGGTAGAGACTTCCATGTCATATCATCAAGTGCTTTTGAAGCATCACTCTGTACAGCATTGGGGGCTAATGTCTAAGAAACATGTGTCCAAAGGGACTTTAGACCTCTAAAAGCTGGTTACTGGCCAGGATCCAAAAGAACCATATGCATCGGCCCTGACATTTGATGGGGAAAGAAAGTTTGAACTATGCAGGTAAATTTTTGTATGCATCAAGGACAGTAATAACGCAAGTAAAAGAATTGTTTAGCTGTAAAAACCTCGCAATGGTTATGACACTTACGAAGTAGTGTTAACAGGATATTTATAACGGTCTAGATCCTATCACACTATTCAGCCAAGTGCAGAGCCTTCTTGTGGCGTAAAGTTCTCTGGAAAGGTAGAACCCAAGTCATTGTAGGAGAAGTTGCAGAAGTGGATCTTGCTCACCTTCCCACAGCAGCCCTCTGAAAAGACATTGCTGAGGGTTGGGGGGCCCCTACCGAACAATGTGCCAGGTGGCCCCAGGGGGGCTGTAACAAGAATCAGGGAATTGGGAGGCCCCCCCTCTCTCTATTCTTGCATTTTCGTTTTATTTTCCAGAAGAATCTAATTACTGTATCCAAGAATTTCTTTGTGCACAACAATACAGTTGTTAGGATTAGTAATGAAACATTTCTTGTATTTATCCAATCAAACGCTGGCTTCCTGTTGTGCATTGTTAATGTGTTTGTGCAGAATTCACAGGTGTCCTGTGCTTTTGTATTCATATTAGAAAGAATAATTACATGCAATAGGATGCCTGTTTGATTGATTTGGCATACCCTCAATAACTGTTAGTGACCCTTCTCCCTGGATGCGGTGTGCCTGTGTTTATGTGTGTTTTTTTATTAAAATGTGTATATGTGTGAGTGGACATAAATTTCACATCCTGTTTTAGTGTTTTAAATATGTTAATTTGAAGTGTTTGAAGTTTGCCAACTTGGGGATTCTGTTTGGGTGGCAAAGTGGCATAGAAATATTTGAAATACTATGTAGCAACTTGGCATATGACTGGGGTGCCTAGCTGCATACTAGTGAGGTGCCTAGAATCATAGAGTTGGAAAGGGACCTCTTGGGTCATCTAGTCCAACCTCCTGCACTATGCAGGACATTCAAAACCCTATCACTCATCCACCAATGAATTTCATCCCATTGGTTCTGATCCGTCCCTCCGGGGCAAGAGAGAACGGTTACTGCTTAGTTACTATGTCTTGTGATATTGCACTACTGCAAAGTCCTTTTTACCTAATCCGGTGATCTTTCAGTGGCTTATCAGCCATATGTGGCTCTTCTGAACTCTCGTCTCCCGATATGTCCTGTGGCTGCTCATCTTGTTGTTTTTTAATGGACAAGGCCCTTGCTTAGTGGACCTTGTAGCTGGCAGGCAGCTTCCACTTTAAAACAGCTACTGCCTGGAAAATGGATAAGATGTGTCTCCCTGTGATAAAGCCCTCTTGGCAGGGATGGAAGCAAAGATGGCTCTTTTACTAGATGATATTTTGAAGGTGTAGACAAGCCTTTTCCAACTTTTTGACCATGGTGAACCCCCTGAAACATTAATCAGGCTTGGAGTAGCCCCAGAAGTGGCGTGACTGTGCAGAATTTGGTTGGGAAAGCATAGCATAGAATAGCAGCGCACACACCCACCATTCATTCATTCATTCATTCATTCATTCATTCATTCATTCATTCATTCATTCATTCATTCATTCATTCATTCATTCATTCATTCATTTATCTAGTTATCTAGTTATCTAGTTATCTAGTTATCTAGTTATCTAGTTATCTAGTTATCTAGTTATCTAGTTATCTAGTTATCTAGTTATCTAGTTATCTAGTTATTTCTCTCTCTCTCTGTCTCTCTCTCTCTCTGTCTCTCTCTCTCTCTCGGGAACCGGCTCGCGGCGGTTCACAATATTTCAATACAAATACAGTATGTTAAAAACCATTAAAATTCCCTATTAAACCCCCATAAAAAATGACTCGGTCACAATTATGGCGATTAAGAAAAAAACTATTCCCATACAGGCCAACTAGATGAGCAGAAGGGAGCGAATGGATAAGTGGGCATAAGGTGGAATAATCTGGGGAACCAGGCCAGTCTGATACTGATATATACTGATATAGCCCCCGAGCCACCTTAGATTTCTATACCGCTGTTCCCAATTGGCGCTTTACAATAATAAAAAGATAAAACACAATAAAACTCCCATAATTCCCTTAATTACATACTATTACAGCAAAAAGTCGGCAGGCAAAAAATCTCTAGCTGCTGAACTTCTTGTCCAACCAGGGGGCCAATTTCCTTGTTGACTTACTAGACTTACCTTAACTCCCACCCATTCAGGAAACCCTTCTGAGAAAGGGTTTCTGAGAAAGCTGCTTTAGACTGAATAAGACTGAGCTAACTCTACAATTTCCTGTTGAGCTAGATATCTGATAGCCATGGCCAAACTTTTACCATAAACTGTGTTGTTTTTATTTATTTTCCAAAACTTGACCCAATACTAATCTATCTTTGCTGGTGGTTTTCTTGTTGATTGTGTTTTGATTTATTGGTTTTTTAGCCAGTTACAACTTATGAGATTGAAGTCTTAAGCATCTTTGGTTAAACTTAGTTGCTCTGAAACAATGAGACAGACTTCCAGATCAGATTGTGGGAATTCCCCTAACTGGTACTTCAAACTTCCCCCTCCGCTCTGTGAATGAACAAGGGGGGTGGGATCACTTACAGACCATCATCTTAAATACTGTGCCTGAATCAAGAAATGTCCATAAGATTTAAACAGTGTTCTCAGCACTGAACATCTTTCAGGGGCAAGTGCTCTGATTTACAATCCAGTTAAATATCCACACTTTAGTTAATTGAACCAATTAATTTATTAATGCATTCAGCTCAACACTCTGTAGAATTGTTCATTTGGTTTATCTTGGCGTTTAACTTGCTGGGAATCCTGAAGCCAATCAGTCACTTGTTTTCTTATGATAGCTTGTCCAGGAAGGGAGAAAAAAAAATTACACGTAATGTAGATGAAACCATTTGAAAAACCTCTTTTCCTCTTTCTTGCTCTTCTTAGAATAAATGGCTTGTATATCACAGCTGCTCAGTGTAAAGAATTGAGATGGAGCTAGATCATTGAAAATCAAACCCGAAGAAATGATGTAGCAACTTAAGCTAAAAATGCTTTTCATGTATGCATTTCAGGGCAGGCATATATATATATATATAACCCTCATGAGGGCTGTAGTTATTTTGCACTTTTTAGAGAATCATTAACATAGTCTCTGTAATTGTTTTTATAAGTAAAGTGAATGCCAGTCTGCAGAAGTCAGATGGGTTGCTATCTGATATGTAGACATTTCCTTTTTATATAGGTGGGAGCTTGTAAATCGAAAAGCTTGAGGAAAAAATACATGTGGCATTACACTTATGTCCTTGGTCTCCCTCTTTTCAAGCTTTTAGGACTTATGACAACCAGATCTTTTAAATTGCAGTCATGCCATCATGTGAACTAGATCACACACACACACCCCGGAGATGAAAGCTAGAATCTCAAAAGGAGCCTGTTCATACACATATATAGGTAGGCAGAATGCACATGTATTTCTCACCTTTGCATTACATTCTTGGCTCATTAGTGTGTGTTTGACTGGCACGTAAAATGAAATTATGCCAGCTAAAAGACTATGTATGAAGAGGACTCTTGTCTTGACTGGGACGTAAAGTCTGATGCGATAGACAGGAATTGGGATTTTGTGTTTAGCTCAGCAATGATGTTACCACGTACATCTCTGTACGATTTAATTGTGCTGACCTCTGTTTACTTGAAAAGTTAAGCTTCCTGGTAGAAAATTCCTGGCATAAAAACACGGTGTCCTCTTTCTGATTACTAAACTCCTGTTAAAAATGACAATTCCAGTCAGTGCAACATAATTTGAGTCCGATGGCACCTTTAAGACCAACAAAGATTTATTCAGCGTGTGAGCTTTCAAGGGGCAGGCACACAAAAGCTCACACCTTGAATAAATCTTTGTTGGTCTTCAAGGTGCCATCGGACTCAACTGTTGTGCTACTTCTGACCAACACGGCTACCCTCTTGTTTCCAGATGGTGACTTTTTGTTGGCAGAGTTTAATCTTGTAAATCATCCAAATCCCCTCCCCCCACACACACTTTAAGCTGTAGTTTGCAACCATGGCTAGAAAGTGGGGTTGCAAACTGTGATGGAGCTGGGGGTGGGGGTTGTACCCTGTTTTTCTCTACCAGAAGGAGTCTCAAAGCTGCTTACAACCGGCTTCCCTTCTCTCCCCACCACAGACACCCTGTGAAGTAGGTGAGACCAAGGGAGCTCTGAGAGCTGTGACTAGCCCAAGGTCACCCAGCAAGCTGCATGTGGAGGAAGAGTGGGGACTCATACTTGGTTCTCCAGATTAGAGGCCGCAGCTCTTAATAACTACACCAAGCTGGCTCTCAGAAAATGTGGGAGAATGAATGTGAAGCAGGGGGAAAGGTGAATCTTGCACATCTATGGAATAGTTCGAAGACAGGACAGGCTTATGCCTGACCTTGAGACAGGAATCATTTACCACATTGTACTAAGGTCTCACAGCATCTAAAGAGTAAAGGATATTTATTTATTTAATTTATTTTATATACCGCCTTCCCTGAAGACTCAGGGTGGTTTACATCAGTGGTCCGCAACCTTCCGGTTGCCGCGGATCGCTGCTCCGGAGTGGCGGGAGAGGGCAGCCCGGGGCCCCGCGCACGCGCGGCAGCCCCGGCACAAACGCGCGTGCGCAGACTGCCGCACACGCGTGTTTGCGCGGCAGTCCGCGCATGCGCGTTTGCGCCACCGCCATGCCGGCGGCCGCGGCTCCCTCTCCCGGCCCCTCCAGGCCGCCAGCAAATCGGCCGCCAAAGTGGCCGATTAGCTTGTGGCTCGGCAAGCTTCTCTCTCCCCCCCCCTCCCGAAACAAGAAGCTTGCCAGGCCGCGAGCTAATCGGCCGCTTGGGTGGCCGATTTGCTCCCGGCCTGGCAAGCTTTTTGCTTCCGGGGGGGGGGGCGGAAGAGAGAGCTGCCGCCCGGCACCGGGCTGCGGCCCGCGGGTTGGGGACCACTGGTTTACATGAAACAGGAACGATACAATGAACTCAGTTTATAGTGATGTGGTAACAATAACAACAAGATAATGATAAGTAATAAACATTGTAGAAGAGTGGAATACTAGAAATATTGATTAACTCCTATTGAGGCCCAGTGGGTTGGGTGGATCTATAATGATTGTCATTGGAGGGAGGCTTGGGGGGCCAGTTGGAAACACTGGTTCGGATCGACCTCAGCCAAATGCCTAGTGGAAGAAGCTTTTAAAAGAAGAAGAAGAAGAAGAAGAGTTGTTTCTTATATGCCACTTTTCCCTACCCGGAGGAGGCTCAAAGCGGCTTACAATCACCTTCCCATTCCTCTCCCCACAACAGACACCCTGTGAGGTGGGTGAGGCTGAGAGAGCCCTGATATCACTGAGAACAGTGTTATCAATGCCATGGCAAGTGAGAACAGTTTTATCAATGCCATGCCATGGCAAGCCCAAGGTCACCCAGCTGGTTGCTGGACTGGAGTTCACGTCATCAGATACACGCTTTGAATCCTTAACGAGCTGGTATAATACCTATGCACATGGATCCAGAGCTATGATGTCTGAACTGGACAGGCAGGCAGCATAGAAATCTTTTAAATAACTAGTTGGGAAATTCTAAACCAGGGGTAGTCAAACTGCGGCCCTCCAGATGTCCATGGACTACAATTTCCAGGAGCCCTTGCCAGCATTCGCCAGCGAATGCTGGCAAGGGCTCCTGGGAATTGTAGTCCATGGACATCTGGAGGGCCGCAGTTTGACTACCCCTGTATCTAAACAGTAGCATCAAAAGACTGTGAAATGCAAGTGGTTACAGGATATAGGACTCAGATGCCTACACTGACCATTCACAGTATCCGTAGCTGCGGCCAGCACAGGCTCCCTAGCTCGAAGCTGACTTGCACTTGGGTGCATGTGCATAACAGAATGACCCGGCTTTCTGAAGTTGCAGCAACAGCTGCTCCCGGCTTAATTGAAATTCTCTCCCACTAGGAGACCTAAGTCTTCTGTGCTATAAATTTAAAGTGATTCTCGATTTGAGGCTTATTAATGAGACATTGTTCGCAACTTGGCTTGAATCTAATTCACTTTCATATGTAATGGATGATGTTACTGTAATATTTGCCTGGGCTCGCTTAGCGCCTGCCTGAAGAGAAGTTATCCTCGTAGCGCCGCTGCAAAAGCATCCATTATTGCTGCTGTAAACTACTCAAGTCACGGGACCTGTCCTAGTCTTGGTGATGAGTCCATTGATGGCACTCGATAGCTGCTAGGAAATATTTGGAGTGAAATAAATATGAATTAGTGATTCATAGTCTGCCTTGCACTCTGCATCAAACATGGGTGTTGTCTCTGTCAGAGAATGATGCCTGACTTCTCTTGCCATGTAACTCACCTGAATCAAGATTAAGAGAGCGCTTTTTTTTTATTGAATAAGCTTTTGAAACAAGATAAATGCCCCCTTTTTTTTTTTTTTTGCTTTGTACGTCTGTGTGTGTGTGTGTTGAATATGCTGGATATCTTGCTTTCACAATGAACCTTTTAAAAATCGCTCCTTGGCGCAGTCAGGAGAGGGAAGGCATTCATATCCTGTACACAAAAGCAAATACAGTAGTGAAATATTCCTCCTTAATTTTGGTCAGAATGAACAAAAGTGTCTGTGTTTATTCCTGCCTAATGCATCACAAATCTGCTGACATGCTAACCTTGGAGTCTTGGATGGCGTTAATCAGGCCTGTGCGCCGGCAGGAAAGATGTACCTAATGCACTCCATCAGTGCAGTTTGCATATGGAAGTTCTCACAGGGGAGCTGCCCTGTGCCAGCTGAGGGTTACCTGCCCACTGCAGTTATTGTATGTAATTATCGAACCAATCTGTTCAGCCCAGCAGGGTTTAGACGGTAATCATGAAGCAACACTTTGGAAAGATGTAATGCACTCTCCCCTTCTCTCGTCAGCTATGCAAGGTTGTAACCGCTCCGGCGGCTATTTCAGCAAAGCTATCCATTTCTCAAACTTAGGGCGGGGTAAAAAGGAAGATGGACTTCAGCCATTATTTGTATGCTCACGGGGTAAGATACGTGGCCCGTGTGTGTGCTCTGCAAAATGTGCCAGCTAATAAACGTTCACGGCAAAACAGAAAAAAAAGGAAAGCTTTGTGGATTAACAAGTTTGTCTATTCTGTGGCGTTTGGAAGTGCACAGAACCTGGCGGAGCTGTAGTCGTAGCCACTAGGGGAAAAAGTAACATAGAATCGTAGAATCATAGAGTTGGAAGGGATCTCCTGGGTCATCTAGTCCAACCCCCTGCACTATGCAGGACACTCACAACCCTATCGCTCATTCATTGTAACCTGCCACCCCCTTGAGCCTTCACAGAATCAGCTGCTCCGTCAGATGGCTTCCCAGCCTCTGTTTAAAAATCTCCAAAGATGGAGAACCCACCACCTCCCGAGGAAGCCTGTCCCACTGAGGAACCGCTCTAACTGTCAGGAACTTCTTCCGGATGTTTAGACGGAGTTTCTTTTGCATTAATTTCATGTTGCATGCTGATAACCAGATACAGCTATAGCTGAAAGGAGTTGGGGGGGGGGGGAAACAGACACAAAAACAGTCGAATAAAATGTATGTAAATAAATGCTAAATTTGGGTCCAGAAGCATGTAGAGAAGATCAAGATTTTCAGGGTATAATCTCTCGAGAGGAAAGGCTCCTTCATCAGCTGCCTGCTCTGGGTATCTGATAAAGGGAGTTATGACTCTCAAAAACTCATACCCCGAAAATCTAATGTCTAGGTGCCTGGCTGTTCAGCTGCAGACCATCATGGAAACAACCTGGAGAAATGTAACTTTATCAAGAGAAAGGAATCCTGATGAATTTACGATATATCTATCGATCCTTGCTTCCCTTTCTATTTTAGAATTGGTTGAATTCTGCAACAAAAACTTCTGAATCATAACTATCTCTTTAAAGCAGGGGTAGTCAAACTGTGGCCCTCCAGATGTCCATGGACTACAATTCCATGAGCCCCTGCCAGCAAATGCTGGCAGTGGCTCATGGGAATTGTAATCCATGGACATCTGGAGGGCCACAGTTTGACTACCCCTGCTTTAAAGAATATACAGAACTGATTTAACCTTAAACATATTTAATTTGATACATAGTGAATGGTTGTTGCAGCTTTGGAATTACTAGCAAAGGTGAGACTGGGAGCAGAGCTGTATGGGGCAGAGGGGCTGGAGCAGGGATGAGAACCAACTTCAAGGCTCAGATGCAATGGTCCTCCTTAATTTGTGTAGATTAGAAATTTAAATGAAACTCGAGAGACTGAGGAATGCCAAGAAGCATATCTTGTAAGTCCTACATTGGCAATTGTCCTAATACATCATTTAGATCAGTGGTCCCCAACCTTTTTATCACTGGGGACCAGTCAACACTTGACAATTTTACTGAGGCCTGGGTGGGTAGTCTTTTGCCGAGGGACATCGTCGCTGCCTGAGCCCCTGCTCCACTTGCTTTCCTGCTGGTGCCCCTGACTTCCCACCACCTGCTGGGGGGCACTGCCAGCAGCATCTGCACAATGCCATGCCGAGGGGGAGCCCCAGCCATGGAGGCCACCGGAGAACACCAAAGGCGAGCCAGCAGCAGAGTGGCAGGGCAGCCCCCGAGGCAGCAGCTGGGGGGGAGGAGCCGTGGCCCGGTACTGACTGATCCATGGACCTGGACTGGTCCCCGGACCGGGGGTTGGGGACCACTGATTTAGATTATTAACGATGTAAGTTTCTTAGTGCGCAAAGTAGAATAGGAATCTCAGTTTTCAGAACTATCAAGCGAAAGACTGTCTGCCAGGTTTATTATGATTTTATTTTCCTGCTCTGGACATTTTGAATGGATTACCTCCAAGGGTTGGGGGTAGAGATGGGGAATTTTGATGGCAAAATATTCATAGCCCTATTGTCGTGTTTTGTCTTTGGGTGGTGGCCTGCATGTATCTTTTTTCTGCTTTGCATAAAACTTGCTTGTGTTTGTTTTTTGGGGGGGCGGCAGGCAAGAAGAAAATTAGTTGCCACCTCAGACTCCGCCGCTGCTGATGAGGAGGACACTGAAATGGCTACGGATGAAGCAAAAGCTGCCCCTAAAAGAAAGCGTGCGCCATCTAGTAAGTCAAACGTGCACCGTTAACATTTATCATAGCCCTGGTAAAAATCAAACTGTTTTCGTTCTGCAATAAAATGTGATAATTTTTTGCTGGGTAACTTTCATTTTATTTATTTTACATTCACATGCCGCCCTCCCCTGAGTTTCAGGGCAATTTACACGGAACTTAGTGGAACAGGAAGAATACAGAAAACCAGCGGCTATAAGTAACAGTATGAGTGAACAGTAGATATTAATAAAACAGTAATATAGTAGAACAATGGAACAGTAGTAACCACTGTTTAGGAAGCTTTTTAGCTCTCCGTGGATAATCAATGTGAATTCAGACAGCAGTTCGTCTCCTAGGACAAGGGGTAGTGAGTTGATAAACGTTTTTGGTGGGGGTGGTTCCCTGCCCCCCTTCCCCCCATTTATTTCCCATACCATGCTCATTTTTATCCTCCCCTATCTTGTCCAATTCACTGTCAGGTAGCGCTGACTCTCCAGGACCTATTCATCACAGCAGGTTGCAGCCAGAGGCTAGTAGCAGCCATCGCCATTCACAACAGTGAGTGAATTTAAGGCCAAGGAGCTATTTTAAGAGAAGGGAGTTATCCAGACCGACTGTAAGATTATTTGGGCATAATTGATCATTGGTGACCTGCCATGCAACATCAGTGGAGCTGCTGAAAGCAAGGCTTTTCCAGCATTGTCACCAAAGAGTTCTTTAACCCTAAATGCTAGAGTCCAAGTCTGACTTTCTAAGCCAGGCTTTTTCAAACTTTGTGACTATGGAAAGTATCCCTGAAATATTTTTTAGGCTTTGGGGTATCCAGGAGGTGATGATAGTCGGCCACACCTCCCTGTCATGCTACAGGAGCATCAGGCAGCAAATGTTTAAATGGCTGGGGCCTGCCCTTGAGGCCAACCATTGGCCACTCTGGGAGAGGGTGGGTTAACTTGCCCAAATAAAGGTAGATTTTTTAAAAAGACTTTTTCTTTCCTCTTTGCTCAGAGCCAGAAATGGCAGGCACATGGTGAGAGGGCTTCCCCCAGCCACCAATTTGAAAATCCCCACACTCTGGTGCCATTGGGGGCCTTTTTGGTACCATATGGTTACCATGGTACTACTTGTCTCTTAGAGGAGGTCTGCCAGCCAGTTTGGTGTAGTGGTTAGGAGCACCGACTTATAATCTGGCGAGCCAGGTTTGATTCCCTACTCCTTCTCCACATGCAGCCAGCTGGCTGACCTTGGGCCCGCCACAGCACTGATAAGCTGTTCTGACTGAGCAGTGATATCAGGGCTCTCTCGGCCCCATCTACCTCACAGGATGTCTGTTGTGGGAAGAGGAAAGGGAAGGCGAATGTAAGCCACTTTGAGACTCCTTCAGGTAGAGAAAAGTGACAAATAAAAACAACTCTTCTTCTATTACAAGTGGGATGCATTATGAGGGATGGTCACATAATGATAAAAAATAAGTCTTAACAGAGGATTTAAAAAGCTGGTGCTTATCATTACACACTGAGGACATAGGAGCTTTTCAGAAATGAGGGGGCCAATAAAAATGGCTCACTCTTGAAAACTTCCAAACTGCCCACAGGGAATTGTGTCTGACCCGGCAGGAGCTCCTGCGAAAGTCCTGACTGATATCTGGAACTCGGAAGTGGCCCTTGGATACCTTCTTCCATCCGGCAGGTTCTGTTTGTCCAAAGGCAATATAGTGAGCTGTAAGAGAACAACTGAAGGAGAACTTGCTGCAAAAACATGAATGCAAAGTGTGTTTTTGTGCTTACTCTATGGAGGTGGTGGTGATGGTGAAACATACTTACTTCACCACTGCCATTATCTTTGCACAAAACAACTTCCATCTTGGCCTTAGGAAGTACCACGTGGAACATTCTGAAGCTGACTGTAATATGTTGGGTAGGCATTTTGCCAATGTTATCAGCTGCCACTAATTAAAAGAAAAACAGTCATGGAATGTTATCATAGATCCGTTTAATCACAATTGCTCTGTGTTGTGGCCCGGTAGGAATTGCAGGAAGGACTTTGACCTACCACATTAAAGCTTTAACACATGCTTTTGTGACTGATGACAACTGCCTAGCTGGGTCTAGGGAGCGGTTAATGCTTTATTGAAGGAGGGTTTGGCAATAATGAAAGCCCTTCTTAAGGTATTTCCCTGTAACCCCATCATAGCATTATATTCCCTCCTGTGGAGGAGCTGTTTGAGCATGTGGTAGCCGTAGAACTTCAGGTTCAGGGGAATTGGATGGATCCCACTTCAGTCTGACTTCAGACTTGAAATGCACTTCAGTTGAGGTGAGATTATGAGATTGAAACTGCCTTCAATTGCCCTGATGGAGATTCTTGGTTGGATGTGTATGGGAGAGACTAGTAAGTATAGGTCGGTGGGTCATATTGGACATCTTATTGCCTTTTGATTCTGATGCTAGGGCAGTGTTATTTATTGATTTATTTTGTTTATTCTTTGATTTATATGCCACCGCTCTCAAAGACTCGCGGCGGTTTACAATAAAATGGTAAAAACAAGAAGCTTTTTAAAACCCCACACATTAAAATACACTAAGATGGCTATTAATTGGAGTGAAACCCATCTCCTCCCCCACCCCTGTCCAGCTAGCAGTCCTTAGGAGTGGGGGATCTGGTCTCACCAACTCTAGGGCAGTGGTCCCCAACCTTTTTATCACCGGGGACCGGTCAATGCTTGACAATTTTACTGAGGCCCGGAAGGGGGGGTAGTCTTTTGCCGAAGGACGTTGCCACCGCCTGAGCCCCTGCTTCGCTTGCTTTCCCGCTGGTGCCCCTGACTTCCCTCCGCCCACTGAGGGGAGCTGCCAGCAGCAGCTGCACAGTATCACGCTGAAGAGGAGCCCCAGCCATGGCGGCCCCCGGAGAACACCAAAAGTGAGCCAGTGGCAGAGTGGCAGGGCAGCCCCCGAGGCAGCAGCTGGGGAGGAGGACGAGGAGGAGCTGCAGCCCAGTACCGACTGATCCACAGACCGGTCCCCGGACCCTGGGTTGGGGACAGCTGCTCTAGGGGATCCCCTGATGGTAATTCCGGGACCTCAACCCAGCCTCCATACGCCTGGTGGAAATGCTCTGTCTTACAGGCCCTGCGGAAAGCTGATAACTCCTGCAGGGCCCTTAGCTCTTCTGGGAGCTTATTCCACCAGGCTGGGGCCAGGGCCGAGGCCAGGCAAATGTCCCATCAGCCCGTGACTACCAGCAAATTCATACCCGCAGAGCAGAGTGCCCTGTGGGGGGCATAGGCATTCATTCCTCTCCCCTCCGAAACAAACTTCACTCTTGTCTGCCAAGTTCGACTTTCCCCCAGCGCCTGAAGCATCTGCTTCCATCCCATCCCAAGCCAACACTGAAGGGAGAAACTCTGAGATCCAGTGCCGGCCCAGCGGGACCAGTTGAACCATTATCAGGGATCTGGAAAATGGTGATGGCACACAATTTTTCATTCCTGGGGCACTTCTGATGTGAGGCTCCGTAGGATTCTGTCTTGCTTTGCATGCAGTTCAACTTTTAAATGAAACTTGAGAGGTTTTCGGTATCATTGTTATTACGCTGAGACATTCACCCATCTTCTTTTTGATAGGTGAAAAACCGAATGTTCTGAATGAGTATGTGGCGGTCATAGTGTGCTCTATGAGGGCCAATATACTAAAACCTGTTCTAGATGAGATTGAGGTGCTGTTGGACATCAGTGTGGCCAACCAGGAATTCAGGAACTGGACTGTTTTGGGTGGGTTTGCACTCCCCAGCAAAAACCAGGTTTGCAACTTGGTGGTGTTGTGTGAATTCCACGTCTACCATTGAAAACTTAGAAAATATAACCCAAATAAGCTTGAGACTTTAAAGACTGCTTGAAGACATCTGTTGGTATAAAAAGCAGTAGGAGGATTTGCCCCTTGGCCTAAATTACAGGGAGTCTATCATCAGTTTTGAAAGAGGCTGCCATTCAAAGTGGTGGGGATAATCTTCAAATGCCTGACTGGTCTGGAACCAAGGACTTTGGACTTCTTGGGCATTTCCGCATGTGCAAAATGTACCTGGCAGTCTCCGAATGTTGGTGGCATATTCAGGCCCCTCCACATGACCTCACCAACATCCCAAGGCTGTGTCCAGTCAGCGGCTCAGGATTTCACCATTTAGGATTTCACCCTAAAACTTGATCAGTAGTGAGGGAGGGGAACTTTCCCATTACTGCTCATGTCCCTGAACTCAGGCATGTGTTGGTAAAATTTGGTACCATGTTGCATGATTTGACTCTGCTCGGGGGCCTAACTAAACATGTCGACGCCATGCATTGCAATAGAGAGCATGCAAGTTTCTTCTGATATGGAGAAATATTTACCTTTCCTTGAACACCCTTTTGCTGAGAATGTACTGCTTTCCAGATCATTCTCTGAAGTGCAACGTGTGGGCTGTACTGCTGTTCTTAGTCAGCCCTTATATGCATTTAGTGTACGAATTACTGGGAAGATGAAAGCAGGGAGATGAAACAGAAAGGGCCTTCCCATGAAAAAAAACAAAACAAAACGAGACAGAGAGGAGGAAAAGCAGGGCTTGTGGGTAGATACGAAGTGTGTCTTATGGGGCATTGAGTGGGAAAAGTGGGTTAAATGGATTAAAAAGAAAATGGTGAGTTAAGATGGAAAGAATATGTTTAGTTTTTGTTTTGGTCATGGCTAATTTTTCCATACAGCCCTCTCTAACCTGTAAAATGTAAAAGTGGCCCTCAGTGATTCGAGTGGAATACCTTGAGTAGAGTATTGCATTCACTACTTTGTGCAGTTATGCAGGGTAGGAAACTGTTTCTTTTGTTATTTTTTTTTTAACACAAATTATCAAGGTTATAAAGAATTTCAATAGCGGAAGCAAACAGCTTAACACAGAAATGCTCCTCGTCCAGTCCTCTTGTTTGTAGTGATTTACTGTATTAGGTTGAAAAGTGTGTATTCTGTGTGGTTGTGAGTGGGTGCTTCATTTTCCCTTTGTCTGCATCTGCTGTGTAGCCGTGAAGGTTTAGAAGTGTCTCCTGGGCTGGATGCCCTAAGGCAGTGGTCCCCAACTTTTTTATCACTGGGGACCGGTCAATGCTTGACAATTTTGCTGAGGCCCGTGGTAGTCTTTTGCCGAGGGACGTTGCCACCGCCGCCTGAACTCCTGCTCCACTTACTTTTCCACTGGCGCCCCTGACATCCCGCCGCCAGTGGCAGAGTGGCAGGGCAGCCCCTACGGCAGCAGCCGGGGACAAGGAGGAGCTGCAGCCCAGTACCGACTGATCGACGGACCGGTACCGATCCCCGGACCGGGGGTGGGGACCGCTGCCCTAAGACTTTTAGCAGTATCTTTCAAAAATGCACGTGATCTCTCTGATTGGGGCTCGGGGGCTTATGTGAGGGAGAGGTGCAGTAAAAGGTGAAATTTCAGAAATCTGGAAAATGCTGCCTTTTGCTTTCTTGGTGGTGGTATCCGCAGCACACTGAGCAGAGGTTCTTAAAGATTTAGCTGCAGCGATTTGATGGCTCTCCGTCAGAAATGGCAAGTTGAGAATATGGTTCCCTGAACTCTGTCCCTGGAGCCTGCTACTTTTCTTGTCATGCCCCTCTGTTGTTAGGTTTCTCTGTAGTCTTGCTACTCAGACTTAGTGCTGTGAAGTCTTTTAGCGAGGGCTCTTTCATTAATTTAGACTCTTTAGTTTCTCCAATCAATGAATCTAGTGAAAAGCAATCTGTCTCAGCACAGATACTCGGGGTATTTAAATGGTATCTGTTTAAATTTTTATCTCGCTCAGACTCCAAAGACCAACATACATTAATCCTTGACACTCTGTTTCATCCTTACAACAGCTCTGTGAGGTGTGCTAGGATGAAAGACAGTAAGCGGCCGAAGGTCACCCTGTTTATTTCATGGCAGAGTGGAAATCTGGGTTTCCCCGACTCCATACTGTAACCACTACACCAGTGATCCCCAACCCAGAGGGGCCAGGAGGGGAAGCCGCGGCCACCGGCATGGCAGTGGTGCAAACGCACGTGCGCGGTAGTCGCCCTCTTCCCCCACTACGCCGCAGCGGTCCGCGGCAAGCGGAAGCTTGCGGGTCGCTGCACTACACCACAGTGGCCTTTCCTTCCATTGTGAAAACTTGAACAGTTTATGTGTACTAGACCAGGGGTAGTCAACCTGTGGTCCTCCAGATGTCCATAGACTGCAATTCCCATGAGAATTGTAGTCATGGGAATTGTAGTCCATGGACATCTGGAGGACCACAGGTTGACTACCCCTGTACTAGACAGTCCTAAGTTAAAACGTGCTTGTTATGTTACTTTGGGTGCCGATCCTTGCTTGCTTGCTCACTGTCCCTGTAGATTGCTGTTCTTACAACATTATTTCATAGGGGCTCTTACCCTGTGGGCTAAACCTGAAAACAGCATTTGGCCATATTTTTTCTCCTATGATAAGTATTTTTCATACATTTTGACAAGTGTCTCTTTTACCAAAGAAATGTTACAACACCTTAATTTATAAACATATACAGTATTTGGATTTTCATTAGTTTTATTAAGAAAAGGTAAACTAATATGTACTGTTATTGTAAAATGTAATGTTATATTACATTAACTCAGTTTATCCAACCCTATATTAAGCTATAGTCGACAATTTTACATCTCTGTTTATGTGTAGAGTACAACTAATAACAAATAATTATCTGTAATTTAATTATGCATGGAAATGAAGGAAGGAAACAATTATTTATGGCAGTCAGGGTTTCGTTATGTGTTACACATTCATAGTCCTACCATTAGGAGCTAAAATAATTTGTTTTTGTCTCTCAGTCTTGAGCATCCTACATAAAGTTGCCTTGCAGATCAGCACCAGCTATTTTTCATATGTGTCCTTAATCTTTATTGATGCTCATTGCAATGCTGTGTATGAATATGAAAATTGGACAATGAAGAAAGCTGACTAGAAGAAAGTAGATTTCTTTGAAGTATGGTGTTGAAGGAGAGCTTTATGATAACCATGGACCACCAAAAAGATAAATAAGTAGATTCTGGACCAGTTCAGAAGCTAAAAAGGCTAAACAGAGGCTTTTGTGCTTTGATCACTTCATGAGAAGGCAAGAGTCACTGGAAAAGACAATAATTCTAGGAGAAGTTGAAGGCAGCAAGAAAAGAGGAAGAACCAACCTGGGATGGGTTGACTCAACCATGGAAGCTATGATCCTCAGTATGCGAGACCTGAGCAAAGCTGTTAATAATAGGATGTGTTGGCGGTCATTAATTCATAGTGGCATACGTTGGAAGTGCTTTGATGGCACTTTACACACTTAGACTGTTTATGCACTGGGAACATCACTGCCCCAGATCCCATGCAGGAGCACAGATCAGGGGCAGAAGAGGTGCACTGGGTCAAATGCTCCCCCATGTGGATACAGGAAGAGGTGGGGCAACCTGCCATGACTAAAACTCCAGCTTGCAGCCCGGCATGAAACCTCCAGTGCGTAAATGGTCTTAGTGACACCTACAGCATCATTCTAAGTATTGATATTGCCTTACACTGGATTCATATAATGGTTTATTACTAGTGGTTCACAACTCTAAATTTTTCATGAATTTGGTTGCCCCCCCCCCCCCAAAAAAAAAAACACATTTCCCGAACCTTTTGTTAGGTTGGGTTCCGGCCATTTAAACCCAGCATCAGAGTCCACCCATCCATGTAAACCCTCCTTTTTGCTTCCCCCCCCTTCCAAACAGATGGAAGCAACATAAACAGCTGATATGGATTGCAGCCATTTCAGCCTTACAGCAGGACAGGCAGCGGTATATTTTGCTTCCCTGCCTCTGGAAGGGGAGGGAACAAAACTGAGTTCAAATAGCTGGCAGCCCTTCAAGTAGTCTGTTTTGTTTGCCCCCACTTCTAAGCGAGGAGAAGTAAAACAGACCAGCTGAAACCAGCCGGTTCATTTTGGGGCTTTGTGTTCTGGGGTTCTATTTGGGGACAACCTGAGACCCTTGCTGGAATTTTCCAGTTTGTACCCATCTCTATTTATTGCATCTGGAAATATTGAGTTCTGGTAGATCTTCCAGAATAAGATATGTAAGACGTGAGTTATGTAAGCCACCATGAGTCTTGTCTCTGAAAGCAGCGGGATAGAAATCTAAGGAATAAACAAATAAATAAATAATCCCAGTGTTTCCTTTACTTCTCTACCTGATTTTATAGCACTATAATCATAGAATCATAGAATAATAGAGTTGGAAGGGACCTCATGGGTCATCTAGTCCAACCCCCTGCACTATGCAGGACACTCACATCCCAATTGCTTATCTACTGTAACCTGCCACCCCTTTGAGCCTTCACAGAATCAGCCTCTCCGTCAGATGGCTATCCAGCCTCTGTTTAAAAATTTCCAAAGATGGAGAACCCACCACCTCCCGAGGAAGCCTGTTCCACTGACTGTCAGGAACTTCTTCCTGACGTTTAGACGGAATTTCTTTTGAATTAATTTCATCCCATCGGTTCTGGTCCATCCCTCTGGAGCAAGAGAGAACAACTCTGCTCCATCCTCCTTATGGCACCCTTTTAAATACTTGAAGATGGTTATCAGATCCCCTCTCAGTTGTCTCCTCTCTAGGCTAAACAGACCAAGCTCCCCCAACCTTTCTTCAAATGTCTTGGTCTCCAAACCCCTCACCATCTTTGTTGCCATCCTCTGGACACTGTTCATTTCAAGAGAAGCTCTGCAGATTTGCTACCTGTAGCATAGCCAGCAAGCTGTACTTGCATTATTTTCTTTCAAACTCTGCTTTTGGACGTTTCAAACCGTATTTTTGGACCATTCAAATGTATGATGATTTGATGCAAACCTGCAACTCATCAGCTGTGTATCCTTATAGAGTAACACATTTTTGGCAGGAGTCCTTAGCTAATAAAATAGTGGCTCCTCCAGTAGTTAAATGATTTCTTCATGAATCGTGCAGTGTGCGCTCTAATGCAGCTTCATTAGGCATGGTACACTTGTCCATACAATGGATTTGTACCCTTCTAAAATTTTATAATATTCCTCTATTTATACTGCAAGTTGCTTTGTCAGAATATTTAACATATGACATGTTTGTGATCACTAAATTAGCAGCTTAGCCTCCCTATAAACAAGTTGCATCACTACCTTTGAAACAACAGCAGTAGCCCTCATCCTTTTTTGGTGAAATTTTGGCTAGATAGAGGCTTAATAAGAAAGTTCCTTTCTTATTCCTCTTAGAGGATCTATAGAAAATATGCCTCTTGAAAACCGCACCTGCGATTGCTTTGAAAAATGTTCCTTTGGTCCAGTATTAAATTTGGCTCATTTTCACACATGAATTCTCCACGCTCTTCAGGGTCATGTGCAATCTCTGCTGCAAATTTGTTTGCAGAGCGCATAACTATCATCTCTATGTGGTCCAGGTAGACCAAATGTTTTCAGAGAAGAGCCACCCATGGTTAGAATGCAGTCTTCAATCAATATAAATGCTCTATTAAAAATTGCATCATTATGTATCATTTCTATGTCTGTATTTTGTATTCTGGCTTGATTCAGAATACCTTCTGAGTGAGATTCCTTATACGCGCCTGAAAGACGATAAGGATTTGAAGTGCCACAAACTTGCATCCATGTAGCAAACAGATTTCATAACATTTTGCGTGACCTCACAACTGCTACTTCCTTTAGAGCATTATTCCCATGAGCATCATTGTCAAGAAGACCTCTTAACTAGCAAGCTTGTCTAAAGATTTGTTTTTGTAAGGAAAGGGATACAATCTACACATAGACCCCTCCACTAGAGGTGTGCAGTCAACTAAACTGAGCTCGAAAAAATACCCCCAAAACACCTTACCAGTATTGTTTAAGCCAGTGGTTCTCAACCTGGGGGTCAGGACCCCTTTGGAGGTCGAATGATCCTTTCAGAGGGGTCGTGGCAGGGCAAGCAGCTTGGCTGGGAGGGGTGAGATAGAGCGTTCATCTGTCTGGAGCAGTGGAAAAGAGTAAGATTGGCATGATGGGACAAGAGGCAGAACTGAACTGAGAAACCCCAGGAAAACCGATTTATATACAATCATGAACAATGGATCTTCATGCCATTGGTCAGTTTTGGTTTAATTTCTGTGAAAGAACACTTGCCTAATGTTATGGTTGGGGGTCACCACAACATGAGGAACTGTATTAAAGGGCTGCAGCATTCGGAAGGTCGAGAGCCACTGATTTAAGCTGATTACAGATTCTTTAATCTGAATGGCTATTGGTCTAGCTGACTCAAATGAAAGCCACTCCAGCTGATCATCTTAGGTCTGTGTTCCGTTGTAAGAGACCTCTCTGCTGAATGTCCCCTGGGGACAGCTTCTGCTGCATTGTAGTTTAAAGCAGGGGTAGTCAACTGGTGGTCCTCCAGATGTTCATGGACAACTATTCCCATGAGTCCCTGCCTGCAAACACGTTTTCTGGCAGGGGCTCATGGAAATTGTAGTCCATGGACATCTGGAGGACCACAGGTTGACTACCCCTGCTTTAAAGTATCCAACTGTAGAAGCACTCCTGGTCAGGTCTTTCTGGGGAGGGGAGATGTCTCCCAGCCCCACACAGATCCTACAGACAGCTTTTGTTTCCAGGAGGTTTAAAGTTCTCTAAGGTCATGCTTTTATTGTTGGTTTTATTCTATTTGATGGGCAGTTGGATAGAGAAGAGAGATCTCATGGGAGATGTAGTGGGAAATGTCCAACTTGAGATCATCCACTCTTTAAAACCAAATGACGGGGGTTTGCAAAAAGCAGTGTTCACTCATGCTTGCTTTTTTTTCTGCAATTGTTTGTTCCCCGTTTACCTAGCACATGTAACTTGCAGGCATTTGATTTTCAGGTCATTGAGCTCACTTCCTCTTTGTACAGTACTGCTGTGCAAACCCAAATGAATCCTCCTCCATTTCCAAGGACTGACCTTCAATCACACACCACACAGGCTGTTTCTCTCGGTTAAACTGCTAGTTGCGGGGGTTTCATGAAGGGTGGTGCACAGGTGTGAATTCAGCAAAAAAGCCCCGCAATTTTCATGGCACTGATATTGGGAATAGTTTTTGATGTCCCGTTGGCTCCTGTTTCTGGCTTGTTGGAAATGGTTACCATGGTCTTGGCATCATTTTTTTTTAATTTAATTTATATACAACTCTCAGGAGGTTTACAATAAAGCAATAAAAGTACAATATAACCCCTAAAATCCCCATACAAACAAACAGATGCTGTCATAGTCCTAGTCTCCGGACTCCTAAAAAAAGCCTTAATGCTCAGTCTCATTGGTTGGCCCCCAAGGCCTACGCAGGTATCCAAAAGATGGGAGCCAGGAACCTGACTTTAAAGCAGAATCATAGAATCATAGAATCATAGAATCATAGAGTTGGAAGGGGCCATACAGGCCATCTAGTCCAACCCCCTACTCAACGCAGGATCAGCCCTAAGCATCCTAAAGCATCCAAGAAAAGTGTGTATCCAACCTTTGCTTGAAGACTGCCAGTGAGGGGGAACTCACCACCTCCTTAGGCAGCCTATTCCACTGCTGAACTACTCTGACTGTGAAAAAAATTTTCTTGATATCTAGCCTATATCGTTGTACTTGTAGTTTAAACCCATTACTGCGTGTCCTCTCCTCTGCAGCCAACGGAAATAGCATCCTGCCCTCCTCCAAGTGATAACCTTTCAAATACTTAAAGAGGCCTATCATGTCCCCTCTCAACCTCCTTTTCTCTAGGCTGAACATTCCCAAGTCCCTCAACCTATCTTCATAGGGCTTGGTCCCTTGGCCCCAGATCATCTTCGTCGCTCTCCTTTGTACCCTTTCAATTTTATCTACGTCCTTCTTGAAGTGAGGCCTCCAGAACTACACACAGTACTCCAGGTGTGGTCTGACCAGTGCCGTATACAATGGGACTATGACATCTTGTGATTTTGATGTGATGCCCCTGTTGATACAGCCCAAAATGGCATTCACCTTTCTTACCGCTGCATCACACTGCCTGCTAATGTTTAGTTTACAATCCACAAGTACTCCAAGGTCGCGTTCATACACAGTGTTACCTAGAAGCGTATCCCCCATCCAGTAGGCATGCTTTCCATTTTTCTGACCCAGATGCAGAACTTTACACTTATCTTTATTAAATTGCATCTTGTTCTCATTTGCCCATTTTTCCATTGTATTCAGATCTCGTTGAACTCTGTCTGTATGTCCTCCCAATTTGGTGTCATCTGCAAACTTTATGAATAGTCCCTCCACCCCCTCATCTAGATCATTAATAAATATGTTAAAAAGTACCGGGCCGAGCACCGAGCCCTGAGGTACCCCGCTACTCACCTCTCTCCAGTCTGATGAAACACCATTGACAACTCTTTGAGTGCGGTTCTCTAACCAATTCCCTATCCATCTAACTATCTGAAAATTCAGATTGCAGTCCTTCAATTTATCCATCAGAACATCATGGGGAACCTTGTCAAAACCTTTACTAAAATCCAAGTAAACGACATCAACCAAATTTCCACGATCCAGCAAACCTGTTACTTGGTCAAAAAAGGAAACCAGGTTGGTCTGGCAGGACCTGTTGGAGACAAATCCATGCTGACTTCCTTGGATCACCAAATTGTCCTCCAGATGTTTGCAGATTGCTCCCTTTAATATCTGCTCCATTATCTTCCCCACAACAGAGGTCAGACTCACTGGTCTGTAGTTTCCCGGGTCATCCTTCCTCCCTTTTTTGAAGATCGGAATAACGTTTGCTCTCTTCCAGTCCTCTGGGACTTCTCCAGTCCTTAAAGAGGTCCCGAAGATGATGGATGAGGGTTCTGCAAGTTCTCTGGAAAGTTCTTTGAGCACTCTCAGGTGCATTTCATCTGGGCCAAGGGATTTGAACTCATCCAGTGCAGCTAAATGCCTCTCGACAACCTCCTTATCCACGTCAACCTGCAACTCAGACACTATCCCTTGGCTACTGCCATCTCTAGATGTGCCTAAACCCTTTGAACTGTGGGAAAAAACAGATGTAAAATAGGTGCTGAGCCTTTCTGCTTTCTCTGCATCTTCCGTTAGAGTTTGTCCATCCGCACCCAACAGTGGGCCTATTGCCTCCTTTACTTTACGTTTGCTCCTGACATAACTGAAAGATCTTTTCTTGTTACAATGGACTTCCCTGGCCAATCTTAGCTCACTCTCAGCTTTGGCCTTTCTGATGATTGATCTACAGTGTTTGCTGGCAGGGGCTCATGGGAATTGAAGTCCATAAAGATCTTGAGCAGCGGTCCACAAGCTTGCGCTCGCTGCGGACCGCTGCTCCAGAGTCCGGGGAGAGGCCGGCAGGGGCGCAAACGCGTGCGCGGCAGTCCGCACAGGCGCGTTTGTGCTGCCCCTCCCGGACCCTCCGGGCCTTGAGCAAAGCGGCCGCTAAAGCGGCCGATTAGCTTGCAGCTCGGCAAGCTTCTCTTCTCTTCCCTCCCCTCCCGAAGCGAGAAGCTTGCCAGACCGCAAGCTAATCAGCCACTTTGGCGGCTGATTTGCTTGCGGCCTGGCGAGCTTCTCGCTTTGGGGTGGGAGGGAAGAAGGAGCCGCGCCCCGCCGCCAAGGCCTTCACGGCCCGGGACCGGGCCGCGGCCCGCGGGTTGGGGACCACTGATCTTGAGGACCGCAGGTTGACTGCCCTTGCTTTAGATCTCATGTGCATGTGCACTTCTTCAGCTTAGAGAACTATTGTTCTCTAGTAGGCCATGGTTGCTATAAATGTCATAAACCAGAAATGGTTAATTTTGTAATGCCTGGGCTCTCCTCAGCCAACCTATGTCACAGCCTATGTCCAGCTCTGTATTAGTGCCAAGTATTAATAGAGGAGAGGATTATTTCTCGAGTGCACATACAAGCCACCGAGTTCAGGGCAGGGGAAGGACTGGTGTAAGAGGACTAAGTTGAGGCATTTCTCCTCTTTCCCAAAGCAGGTCTTTCTCTGAGAGCTTTGTCCTCCCTTCTTCCCCAAGCCTGGTACTATAAACAGATCCTTGGGAACACATTTCTGGCACAGTGACCTTAGTTGTTCCCTACCACTTGAGTCACAGGGCAGTGTATTGGATCTGGACTTAATTTTCCACTAGTGGAAGGGGTAGGGTAATTTCCTCCAGTTTTTCCTTCCTGCTGTAGACCCCCAGTTTGGCCTTCATGAGATGGTGAGATCAGGAGGCTCTAGTGGGAGGATCGTCCTGTTCCCCAGGCAAAATTGCTTTGTGTGAATGAAAAACTTAGTCTGGTTTCAACCCGGAATAGTGCAGGGGGTTAGACTAGATGACCCATGAGGTCCCTTCCAACTCTATTATTCTATGATGCTAACCCTTTCTATCCATGTGGGCTGCTAGATGTAGAGGAAGTGGGGAAGGGTAGAAGTGCCACCGTTGCTGACTCTACATGTGATTCTCCTGAGCCTGTAACGTATGTGTGTATCATGGCCACATACATGAGAAATGTTTTCTTTGCAGGTGTA
Source organism: Paroedura picta (assembly GCF_049243985.1). Taxonomy (NCBI): domain Eukaryota; kingdom Metazoa; phylum Chordata; class Lepidosauria; order Squamata; family Gekkonidae; genus Paroedura; species Paroedura picta. The sequence goes on from NC_135370.1 coordinate 163,035,607, forward strand.
TCTGGGGGCGGGGAGTAGATGCTTCTTGCAGGCTGGTGCTTCACTTTTAACTATCAAACTATAGTCCACGCCGCTTGTAATCGTATAAACTACGTCCATGAATTGCACTGCTATAAATTAATTTTATAATACTCAGGAGTACTCTGAAGCTGGTGCGATAACTTTTTATATGCAGCGTATATCACGAGGAGATTGATAATGAATTTTCCTTTTTGAAATGTTTTAATGTAGAACGTTTTGATTATACTCTTACCATTGTTCTGTGCTCACTGTCTAGTTTTTAAACTCTCTTTCTTCTTGACAACTCTAGAGGCGAGAGCTTCCAGGCCCAAAGTGCTGAAGACCTCTCCCAGAGTTCAGAAGGCATCTCCCAAAACCAAGGCAAGCAAGAAGAGGATCCAGAAGTAGGAGAGGCAGACTAGTATCTGCTTGCTTTTATTATTCTCTGCCCCCCCCCACGCCCGCAGAATTAGGATTTTTTTTCTCCTTTTTATGTGTTTAACCAATTGGCTGTAAAAAGTCTATTCCGCTTTGTGTAGCTGGGGTTTTGAAGAGTAAATATTTTAAGTCTTTCTGTACAGGATATAGAGTTTACTACCGCTGCAGATGTTTTCAAAATCCATCAGTGACTGTATGGACACTTTTTGCACCTGTTCAGTTTCTATTACACTTGAATAAAAATAAAATCTTGGGTTTTGGTTATCTGTTCTGTTGGGGTCACTGGGTTGACCCAGTCACTCACTTCAGCTAAGTTAGACTTCAGGTTAGGAAGGAGGCATCTTGCTTAGGGAAAGAAGAAGAAGAGTTGGTTCTTATATGCCGCGTTTCCCTATCCAAAGGAGGCCCAAAGCGGCTTACAGTCGCCTTCCCATTCCTCTCCCCACAACAGACACCCTGTGGGGTGGGTGAGGCTGAGAGAGTGCTGATATCACTGCCCGGTCAGAACAGTTTTATCAGTGCCGTGGCAAGCCCAAGGTCACCCAGCTGGTTGCACGTGGGGGAGTGCAGAATCGAACCCGGCATGCCAGATTAGAAGTCCGCACTCCTAACCACTACACCAAAGGGAGTCACGGGGACCCAAACAAATATTTCTGTCTTGACTTGGTCTACTCTGTCTCTTTATACATTTCTAGCCCCCCCCCCCCCCCAGTCAGCAGTTGGGTTTTGGGGAGGAGGCTACTCTCAGAAGGATAATAAGTCAGATTCTTCTTGGGGGTCTGGCCAATAAAGCCCATTGTGCAGCTACCCATAATTTTTCATATATCCCCTAAATGGCCAACAAGAATCTCAGACAGACTTTAGCCCAACGCCAAGCCTTTCTATTTTCCCGCCCTTAAAAAAAAAGCCAAACCTTTAATCACTGGTAAATGAGCTTGACATCGGTACATGATAACATCTCCTTCAACAAGCAAGAATTTAAGGCTGAGATTCTGAGCATCATGCTTTCCCCCAAGCTGTACTTCAGAAGAGAAATGTTTAGTATTTCCTATTTTTGGACTGGCTTTAGTTTTACTCAAATACTGAATATCTATGTGTTCCTTAAGAGCCTCTTGTGGCGCAGAGTGGTAAGGCAGCAGACATGCAGTCTGAAAGCTTTGCCCATGAGGCTGGGAGTTCAATCCCAGCAGCCAGGTTGACTCAGCCTTCCATCCTTCTGAGGTGGGTAAAATGAGTACCCAGCTTGCTGATGGGTGGTAAACGGTAATGACTGGGGAAGGCACTGGCAAACCACCCCGTATAGAGTCTGCCATGAAAGCGCTGGAGGGTGTCACCCCAAGGGTCAGACATGACCCAGTGCTTGCCCAGGGGATACCTTTACCTTTAACTATGTGCTCCTTTAGCAGTGTTTGCTGTAATTGAAACAAGGGTTAACAAAACTATGAAAATATTTAAAAATAGAAGAAGGAAACTGTTTTTTTGTACCCTGCTTTTCACTATTCTCAAGGTGGCTTACCACAACAGGCACCTTGTGAGAGGTAGGTATGGTTGAGAGCTCTGAGAGAACAGACGTGCCCAAGGTCACCCAGCAGGCTTCATGTGGAGGAAGAGTGGGGAATCAAACCCAGTTCTCCAGATTAGAGGTTACCGCTCTTATCTACTACATCAAGCTCTAAAAAAAGTTTCTATCCATGTGAATGGTAGTTCCATGTACACCAGGGCTTATGTATCTTCCTTTTTTGCTGCAGCCCTTAGTGTTTTCCAGAAAGTTTACTCTGAGACTCAAGGGATACAATGTGATGCCAGCCAAAGGCTGTAGCTTGGGTACAATTGCTGGAAACAGAAAAACTCTCCTTGGGCCCTGCGGAAGTGCTTTCTGTTCCTGTTTTAGACTATATAGATCAGGGGTAGTCAAACTGCGGCCCTCCAGAGGTCCATGGACCACAATTCCCAGAAGCCCCTGCCAGCGAATGCTGGCAGGGGCTCCTGGGAATTGTAGTCCATGGACCTCTGGAGGGCCGCAGTTTGACTACCCCTGATATAGATAGATGAAACCACTGAGAAGCATCCACTGATCTGCCTTTAGAATTCGCTCTTAGGGGAGAGCCAGTGTGGTGCAATTTCTGGAGTGTCAGATTAGGGAGGCTTGAATCTCTGTTGTGCCGTAGAATTTTGTCAGGTGACCTGAGAGCAAGCATGCCCTCAGCCGAACTTGCCTCGCAGGGTTATTCAGAGAGTAAAACGGAGGAGAAAGGAACAGCTAAAGCTTCATGTCCCCACTGGGAGGGAAAGGGAGGATAAAAACGAAGATTTCTGTGCAGCCGAAAAAGTGAATGCCATCGATCATAACATGCAAAATATGCCTCACATGCCGTTATTATTGGTTATATGTATACATTTATTATTCCATTCTATACAACTTTAAACTTGTTGCCCACACTGTAATAATGTTTACGTGTGAGGGAGAGCTGAGCAGGAAGATTTGAGCAATGTGGTGAACTGCCCCGAGACGCCTGGGCCAATAGGGGCGGCCTAGAAATTTAATAATAAATAAATGATACAATTTAAACTGGAGCTTTTAAGAAGTTAACGTTCTCAGGGAAAGTATACCTGGGTAGCCCAAGCCATCCCAATCTTTTTGGATCTTGGAAACTAAGCAGGGTCTCTTCTCTTTGGCAAGGCAAGCCCAGAAAGGTCTGTCATGCTCTAAGTCAGGGGTTTGCTGGCAGGGGCTCATGGGGATTGTAGTCCATGAACATCTGGAGGACCACAGCTTGACTACCCCTGCTCTAAGTCAAGGCCGAGAGGGCTGGTTGCCAGATAAGAAGCATTGCGTTTTATTCCCCATCTGGTGTGATGAGGAGTGGCAGGAGCTGGCTTTGACCTGTTGGCTCCCTTTGGCCGCATTCAGACCTCACGATAAACTATCCATTGTGCAACAAGCTTTGGTATAATTGACCAGAGATTAGTTACAAAGTGCGGAATTCCCTTTCTGTTCTTGCGCTCTGCCTCTCAGGCAGGAAGACATCCTCCTACTGCTGGCCACTCCCTGCTACTCAACAAACACTGCTGCCAAGTAGGGTCACCCAACCCACTAAACACCTTAGCCAGGGGTAGTCAAACTGTGGCCCTCCAGATGTCCATGGACCACAATTCCCAGAAGACCCTGCCAGCGAATGCTGGCAGGGGCTTCTGGGAATTGTAGTCCATGGACATCTGGAGGGCAGCAGTTTGACTACCCCTGACCTTAGCTCTGAAATCTTGTTATGATGCTATCTGGAAGTTCTGTCTTGGCTGGCCTGTGCACTTGGATAGCTCAACTAAGCAAGGTTTGGTCAAACCATGGTTTGGAAACCCCAAGGCCCACCATGATTCGAGGGCGTCCTTCAAGATGTGTCTGCTCTTCAGTACCAAGCGACAGGTTCCAAGGTCAACGAGATGTCCCCTTCCTGGCAGCTGCTTGATGGTGCAGGGAAAAAAAAGGGAAGGAGCCAAGTGCAATGACCCCATTATTAAAAGTATTGCAAAAATGTGCCAAGTCTTTGGGGCGGGAGGGAAAAGATGGGCGTGTGTGTGTGCATGTGTGTGTGTGTGTGTCCTGATTAGAATGTAAAAGTCCTGTACACAAAGGAAGCAAGCCCGAAAGCTTCTTTATAGACTGCGTTTACTGCTCTTGATGACTCCAGTTGTGTGTAAATATTAGAAAACAGCAGGGTCCTGCATTCCAAGAATCACTTGAGCAGTGCCACGAAGACGAGAGTCCTTACCGGTATTGTAGTCATACTCCCGAGCTCTCCTGCTGTTTCTAATCTGTGCGCACAGCCGTGAAAAAACTGGACTGACATTTACAGGCGCAGCAGGGAGACACTTGAGTAGGGAATGTTAAAGACTCCACTACCTACGTTTCTTTCCCCCCCCATCCCCCCCCCTCCTTTCAAAGTGGCCACCGTACATGATAAATCTTCACAGGAGAACTATTCTGCACTTCAGCTGACGGTGTAATGAGGGTATTGATAATGAATCAGACAACACTTTCTCTCTTTTTTTTTTTTAGTGCCAAACATCCAGCAGACAGATTCTTGTTTACTTCTGTCTCTCCCCCCCCCCTCCTGCCTAATCTAAAATATCTAGAGGGAGAATCCAATTTAATTATAGGCATAAGGGGTTTGGAGTCTTTCATTCTTGTTTGAAAAAGAATTCTGCCGGCTTTGTGGTTTTTAACTCTTCTTATCACCCCAGCTATAATTCTTATATTAATATATTTTTTTTCTGCCGCTGAGAATCTGACAGCCCAGAACTTCTGCCTTCTCCCCACACGACTGTGCTAAAATAGATTCTTGAACATAGTCGGTACCCACGTGTTGCCAGATTTGGGATGCTATAATGCCAGTAATACAATTAAGTTTGTGCGTTGTATGTGTGTGTGTGTGTGTGTGTGTTGTCTGGTTGGCTTCTCAGTGAAGATCCCCCCCCCCCCTTTGGGAATAAGACTAGACAGACTGTCATTTGCTATTACGAATTCTGTATAGCATTATGGCTGAAGCCCCCCCCCCTTCCCCCTCCTCTTTCTTACTTTTTTTTTTTCGTAATTAGCTATCTTAGTTGGCTCTTCAATTTTAATAGCCAATTGAAACGATGTTTTAGCCAAGTTCCATATCTAAATTGTATTCAGTCCATTAAGAAAGTTGGTTAAAAGGCTATTAAAGCAAAAAGCCAATATCTGGTGGCGAGCGCTTATGTTTGCAGCAGAGGCAATGCCAGCTTTTGGTGGCGCGTTCGGAAGGAACGGGTTCCACACTGCTGGGTGCGACAGGCACAAAGAAGGGCCAAACCTTGTTCTGGAAACCAAGCGCTTTTCGAAAAGCGACGAGTTTTGGCTTGAGGGGACCCACGGATCTTTATTAGTGGTTCCTTGGCTTTGATTATTTTCTCTCTCCCCTTCCTCTCTTTTTTAAATAGAGCTAGATAAATGATGTCCCCCCCTCCCCCTCTATTTCATCTATTTGATCAAAATTGTTAGCAAAAACATCTGAAGCACCTTCTGGTGGAACTGTAATCTTGCTGAGATTAGTTTGTAAAATAGCCTGCCAGACATTCTTTGAAAGGGAGAGGGGGAGCTGGCGCACCGGCACATGGGCAGTGAATCCCGCTTCTCTAATTAAAGACTTTGGCCTCGATCCAAGCAGCTCTAGTCACACACAGCTAGCCGTGCGCATCTAGCCTGTGCAGTGGGGTTTAGCATCTCAATGTGGCAACTTCACTCGCTGTGTCGTTGCTTCGGCACATGGATCTTCCTTCCCGGACTGAGACATTGGGGCTAATTCCGAAGGCCGCTCTTTCACGTTCTCTCGCCTCCACTTCAGCCGTGGTTTGTCTGGCCCTGGAGAAGGGCTATAGCTAAGTGCAGCGGTCTCCAACCTTTCTGAGCCTTCGGGCGCCTTTGGAAATCTGACACAGCATGGTGGGCACAGCCCCAAAACAGCTGTCTCAGGAGGCATAGCCAGCCACAAAATGGCGGCTGTAGCTCGTCTTCAGTCGCACCGTGAAGGTCGTTGTGCTGTGGTGACAGCTACTGCCAAAGCTGTTGTTACGTGCGAAGTCGTGTCCGACCCATCGCGACCCCATGGACAATGATCCTCCAGGCCTTCCTGTCCTCTACCATTCCCTGGAGTCCTTTTAAGTTTGCACCTACTGCTTCAGTGACTCCATCCATTCACCTCATTCTCTGTCGTCCCCTTCTTCTTTTGCCCTCGATCACTCCCAGCATTAGGCTCTTCTCCAGGGAGTCCTTCCTTCTCATGAGGTGGCCAAAGTATTTGAGTTTCATCTTCAGGATCTGGCCTTCTAAAGAGCAGTCAGGGCTGATCTCCTCTAGGACTGACCGGTTTGTTCACCTTGCAGTCCAAGGGACTCGCAAGAGTCTTCTCCAGCACCAGAGTTCAAAAGCCTCAATTCTTTGACGCTCGGCCTTCCTTATGGTCCAACTCTCGCAGCCATACATTGCAACTGGGAAGACCATAGCCTTGACTAAACGCACTTTTGTTGGCAGGGTGATGTCTCTGCTTTTTAGGATGCTGTCTAGATTTGCCATAGCTTTCCTCCCTAGGAGCAAGCGTCTTTTAATTTCTTTGCTGCAGTCCCCATCTGCAGTGATCTTGGAGCCCAGGAAAATAAAATCTGTCACTACTGCCAAAGCTACTGCACTGCCAATCAAATTGCCAATGGCCAGTCGGAAGTCTTACTGGGATTTGTCCCACCTACTTGATAAAAGCACTTAGTGGGCTTAGTGCCAGCTGGCACCGCATTGGGGAATCCTGGCTTAGTGGTAGAACCTCTCAACACGCAGAAGGTCCCAGGTTCAGTCCCTGAGTGAAAAGGGGTTTGCGTTACGTACCGTGCATGCTGCCTGAAACCTTGGCGAACTGTGGCCAGCCGGATTAGAAAATGCCAAACTTGAGAGACTGAATGGTTTGATTCATTGTGAGGAAGCTTCATGTGCTCATGGGGGGAATAACTGGAACTCTCAGGCATGTACCATCAACATGTGCACCAAAGCCTGGTTCTTCCAATCCGTCAAAGTAACTTTCTCCATAAATGGGGGTGAAGTGTGAGCGCGTGCTACACAACGCGTGCGTTTCAAAGTACGTGTTGATAATTCATGGGATCCCACCTCCCTTTCGGATCGGTAAGCCACGGTGTTCTTGCATGGTCAGTCAACCTAACCCTTCCCCAGATCAGGCATAATGGTGGAGATGCTGTGGACTTAAATTCCCCCAGTAATATTTCACTGGTTTATTCTTTTAATTTTTAGTTGTCTAAAAAAAAAAGAAAGAAAGAACCCTTCCTCTTGTGGAATAGTTGAGAGAATTAGATCAGGCACAGACAACATTCTCTTCTATGGCTCTTTTTGAACAGCAGCCTCTTCTGTGAGCCATCTTGTTGACATGTATCTCAACAGCATTAAAAGCGGTCAACAAACACTTTTTAATCACCTTCCACAATTTGTATCCTTTCTGCTTTTAATGGCTGGCAGGCAATGCCCTTCTGTGTCCACCCAGCTCTGTTCTACACACACATGGCTTTTTCATTATAAAACCTCTTCCTTCCTGAAATGTTGGCAATCTGCTCACCTTGCACAGGACCAGATCGAATCCCCTGCTGGGTCACGTTGAGATTTTCCCTGCTAAAACGTGCATCGTGAGTCACTACAGAAAGCCGATTACTGAAGTGAAACCGTTGCAGGCTAAAAGGGGCAAATGACAAAAAGCGGCAATTAACTACGTTTTCATAGCTTCTCCGGCTCGCCGCTGTTGGGTGGCTGGAGTGTCATTTGAAGTAGTCAGTCTTCTGGACGAATGTTAGTACATCGCTTTGCGACTACTCGTACCACCAATTGCAATGTGCCGGGAGTCGCTGGGGAATGCCTATCCCAGATCACTTTAAACTCTGCAATCAAGCTTTAAACTTGGCAATTGGCTTGAAGTGAGATGTACTGAGATTGAGGAATTCCCTGGGTGGCCCAGAGATGCATTTGAAAGCCCCTGAGGCCACTCATTGGAATTAAAGCTGCGGCTGGGTGTGGATTTCAGCATGTGTTACATGAAGAGAGCCCACGGGAGTGTACATCAGTGTGATTGGAGGGTGTGAAAGAAGAGTAGCCTGGTTACCTCTGGGAGTCTTGCGCTGAAGGAGGGCGGGAGCTCATTGGGGAGAGAGAGTGGAGGCCGGGGAAGATGAGGCCTTGACAGGAAGCCAGAAGGTTGATCTTGAACCTTCCTTCTTGTTCTTCCAGAGGAGGGCTTACAAGGTGGATCCTATGTTCCTCTGGCTCTAGGCATTTCCTCTTGGACAAGGCCCATCCATATCTTACAAGGAGTTGAAAAGGGCCTAGTGCTAGAAGATGATGCTGTGTGGTGGAGGACCACCTCTGCAATGATCAAAGTGGAGCCCAAGGAGAAAAGAGGTATAGGTCATATTGGCCCAGTTGGGACCCTTGAAGCTTTTAACCTTCCATTTTGGAGGATAGCCAGAACTATGAGTCCAATGGGGAGAATAAATGGGGAGTCCAAGTTAGGCGATAAAAACTGCGGCACTCGACTGTGAATCGTAACTTGATGTCTCCCCCATGCCGGTTGATTTGGCTGTTGGGCAGGCTGCTGATAGATATTATTATTATTATTATTATTATTATTATTATTATTATTATTATTATTATTATTATTATTATTATTATTATTATTATTATTATTATATCTAGCCCACCACTCCCATAAGGCTCGTGGCAGGTCACAAACATAAAAACCCCAATAAAAACCCCTCATACATTAAAAGTTCAAAAGCCTAAAAAGTCCAACACACCCAAGTGGCAGTGGAACTACACTATATAACCCAACCCGCTCATATCCCAGAGAGTATGGAGCTGATGGTCACTTCACTGCCAAGAATAGTGCTGGGGGGTCCAGCTCTTCCCTTGAAGCGCTGGCCTCAACCATAAACCTGGCGGAAGAGCTCCGTTTTACAGGCCCTTAAGTCCTCCCACAGAAAACCCTGTGGCCATTCCTTTTCTCTCACATCCTCAGATCAATACAAAAAGGCCCATATCAGTTGCTCTTTGTAAGCAAGTTCACACACACAAAAACTTTTCTTGGTCAAATTCCAGAGATTAGCTAGAGAGTTTAATGGGCCACAAGTCCAAAGGCCCTGATCCAACATGCACACAGTCCGTCTCCTTACTTGGAAGGGACTTTAGACTGGAGACAACCAACATTTATTTTATTGGTTAATAGCTTCTACACAGAAGCCATCTCAACCAGGCAAGAACAGGCCTGGGAAAACATAGAAAAAGACCAAAGATGCACAAAACCTGGTCTTTCTGCATTTGATTGAAAACTATCGCCACGGAAGCAGGGTGACTTGGTAAGGAAATCCTTCACACTGAAAAAGAGACAGAGAACCATTTCAACCGCAAGTGATTTTGCTTGGTGCTACTCAACCAATTGGCGTTCCTAAGGTGGAACTGTAGTGCTCTGTAACCAATCTGCATGTTTTATGGTTACTACTCAGAGGGGCCCCCAGGCAACAGTGGCAACTTCTCTTCAGAAGCGGAAGAAGCCAATCCTCAGATGGTGTTTCTCCACCCACCTCCCTAGAAGGCTCAGAGGACTCTTGTTTTCAATTGAGCTAGATGGAAGAAGAAGAGTTGGTTCTTATATGCCGCTTTTCTCTACCCAAAGGAGGCTCAAAGTGGCTTCCAGTCGCCTTCCCTTTCCTCTCCCCACAACAGACACCCTGTGAGGTGGGTGAGGCTGAGAGAGCCCTGATATTCCTGCCCGGTCAGAACAGCTTTCTCAGTGTTGTGGCGAGCCCAAAGTCACCCAGCTGGCTGCATGTGGGGGAGCCCAGAATAGAACCTGATTCCAGATCAGAAGATTAGAAGTCTGCACTCCTAACCACTACACCAAACATGGCATGACAGAGGCTCACTACCTGTCTTTATGAAGGACATGCAGAACATCTCAAAGACCTCCATGGCTTCCTATGGAACAAGGAGCTTTCCTCTAATGCTGGACACTCCCCTCTTTAATCAGGTGAAAAGTCCTTGCTCCTAGAGAAAGGGGGCTGGGATCCAGTCTCTACTTATGACATCAGACAGATGGTGTCAGGTTCTGGTTACGTATGATTTTTGAAAAAAGTTCCTTTCAGCCATTTGCCGCCCCCCCCCCCCCGAACCCTCGTGGCCACAAGAAATCCATCCGGTTTGAAGAAACGATAGCCTTGCCCGGCTATCTATTGATACTAAAGAGATTACTTTAAAAAAAAATAACCAGTACTATAGAGCATAATAGCTGTTTACACAAGTTGGGTTTCAAATGGAAGGTGCATTGTTTGGAATGCTAATAAAATAGCTGTGCTTCTCTCCCCTTTATTGTTGTTGTGGTGGTGGTTGAGAGGAAACAAACAAAAAAATAAATATTGTGCTACATTTCCTCAAATTGCGGGGAAAAAATTAGATTGCCGGCAAATAGCTTCCAATAGATGTAGCAGCACCGTGAGGGAAGCAGACAGCAATATCCAGCCTTTCTAGATCTATCAGCGTTCAGCGTCACCTCTGCCAGGGCACATTCCGTTCTGGTGGGCAGGAGGTAATCAAGCCGAATAATTGCTATGCATGGCAAAGTGTTCCATCTTTACCTTTCTGTTGCTTTCTGTCGCGGAGGATAATAAAGTCGACCTTGTTGTCATTGGCCTGTGTTTTATTATTGTGATTTTTTTCTTAATCTTAAATATCGTTTGATGGGAAAACGTTCCGCAGTAAGCAGGCACTGTTGCATAGGGCGCAGAGCCACTCTGCCTGCATCGCTCCAAAGAAACACCGGGAACCTGGGCTTTCTTGAGAGCAGCCCCCCCCATGGATCTATTTCCTGTCACCTCACCCCTTCCCCCTATGGCTAACGTTCGCTTCCCTGACCCGGAAGGCTTCTCAAAGCTTCCAGGTCATGTGGGAATTCCGCTTGGTCATGGCTGGCTCTGATGCTGCCATCTGGGCCTTGATGTAATTGGGAATGAGACTTATTTGACTTCTTCAGATATGAGCTGACTCTGACACAGGTTTCTTCCTGAGGCTGTATGCCATGGAGGACTGGGGTCCAGTGGCAGAGCGTCTGCTTTGCATACAAAAGGTCCCCAGTTCAATCAACAGCATCTGCAGTGAAAAGGGTTGGGCAGTACGTGATGTGAGATCTTGCAGAGCAGTGGTCCCCAACCTTTTTATCACCGGGGACCGGTGAACGCTTGACAATTTTACTGACTCCCGGGGGGCGGGGAGGGTAGTGTTTTGCTTAGGGACGTCGCCACCTCTGTTGCCTGAGCCCCTGCTCCACTTGCTTTCCTGCCGGCACCCTTGACTTCCCGCCGCCCGCTGTGGGGTACTGCCAGCAGCAGCTGTGCAGTGCCATGCTGAGGGGGAGCCCCAGCCATGGCGGCCACCGGAGAGCACCAAAGGTGAGCTGGCGGCAGAGTGGCAGGGCACCCCTGAGGCAGCAGCCGGGGAGGAGGACAAGGAAGAGCCGCGGCCTGGTACTGACTGATCCATGGACCGGTCCCAGTCCCCGGACCGGGGGTTGGGGACCGCTGCTGTAGAGCCAATGCTAGTCTGAACAGACAGGACTGAACTTGATGGAATCATGGAACTAAGATGTGTTCTGCATCAGAGCCAGAGTGGGGTAGTGGTGAAGAGTGGTAGACTCTAATCTGGAGAGCCGGGTTTGATTCCCTGCTCCTCCCCATGCAGTCAGATGGGTGACCTTGGGCTCATCACAGCCATAATAGACCAAGCAGTAATATCAGGGCTCTCTCAGCCTCACCTCCCTCACATGGTGTCTGTTGCGGGCAGAGGAAAGGGAAGGTGATTGTAAGCTGCTTTGAGACTCCTTTGGGTAGTGACAAGGTTATTTTATTTATTTATTTTATTCATTTGATTTACAAATGAATTCTCATTTGATTTACTGCGACGTCTCAGGGCGGTGTATATGCAGCAGTTGAATTAGTACATTTAAAACATGTACAACCCTAAGAACAGAAGGTCTAATAAACAAGAACAGGCGAACAGCAGTCAAAATTTGGGACTTTGTGTACGGGGTAATAGAACAGGTCATAGTGAGCAGATAGCAGTTGGGCGGCAACTTTAGGTTGGGATGTGTGGAGTATCAAGAGTTGCTTGACAGGTGGCTGGGTTTGAGGAAGGTATAAAAACCAGCTCCTGCTCTTCTTCTTCTTCTTCTTCTTCTTCTTCTTCTTCTTCTTCTTCTACTACTACTACTACTACTACTACTACTACTACTACTACTACTACTACTACTACTATGTGTGCCCCTCCTTCCAGCATCAGAGGTATAGCGGGTTACTATGAAAAAGTGGTGGCACCAAAAATGTAGAATGTCCTCATGGGTAACTTTGTCTTCTCATGAATGTATCTTTTCTAAAGCCATCTCAGGACATGGCCATCACCACATAAACATAGCAATGAATCCCATTAGTTTATTATGCAATGGGAGAGAGAGCCCAGAAAACAAAGTAACAGAGAGTTCCTGGATTCAAAATGTCTGCCAAAGACTGATCTAAATGGACTACAGAAAAGTTTAATCCAGTTCGAGGATGTGTAACCCGTCCTGTCAGAATGCTTTGAGGGCACCCTATGAATGTATCATCTGATTCCATGGAGCCAATATTAATTTTGCCATAACAATTGACGAGGCTAACCTTGAACGTACTTAGGTGGCCTTGACCCTGCATGGTCCGGTGTGTGTTCCCTGTCTGACTCTGTAGACTTGACCGGGGCTTTGGGGTGGCTCCACCTTCCTTTTCGATTCCTTCTTAGATATCCAGATGGGGCAGCAGAATGGAATGAGATTCCAGGTCTCCATCTGTTGATGGGAAACCAAATACAGGGTTTTATTGTTCTCTAAGTAAGAATAGATGCAGCCTGTACATCAAGGCCAAGCTCGGTGCTATTAAATCTCCCCTTTGAAGTCCTTCCATCAGGCTGACCACAGACAGATGGCACACTGTTATCACTTGATACTGGCTTAGGTCAAGTCGAAGTTCAAGATTAAAGGTAACAAGAGCCTCCATTGGGCTGTCAAATGAATCATTCTGCATGCTGAATAAGCATCTAGATCTGCAGGTTAAAAAAGAAAAAAGGTGAATTTCTTTTTCCTTTTTTCAGCTTGTGCAAAGACTGCAAGGCTTGTAGTTCCCGTGTCTAGAAATGAATGATTTTTTAAAGTGTTCACCAAATTGCCTGGAAATGTTGAAATATGAGCTTCCGCGCTGGGGTCTTTTTGCGATTCAAGATACAAAACAAGCTTTCTGAAATCACATCTTCTCTTGTGGAGGCATCGTTACCAAAAATGAGGAGCTGATTTGTTCTAATGTTATGTTTGCTTTGACTCGTGGGGTTTTGTTTAGTTTTTTTGAAATCTAAGTTTGTTCTGTCATGGAAAATTTTGACAGAATTTTCAAGGAGACCTCCAGTATAACAGGCAGCCTTTTTCAAGCTTTTGACCATGAAGGAGCCCCTGAAATAATTCTTCAGACTCCGAGGAGCCCTGGAAGTCCTCTGGCCACGCCTCCTTAGCCACACCCCCAGAAGTGTCATGTCATAAGCGAATCATAGAATCATAGAGTTGGAAGGGGCCATACAGGCCATAGAATCATAGAATCATAGAGTTGGAAGGGGCCATACAGGCCATCTAGCCCAACCCCCTGCTCTACGCAGGATCAGCCCTAAGCATCCTAAAGCAATCACCACCCATGAAATCACCACCCATGTTAACAGGCAGGCTTGAGGAGGGCTGAGGAGGGGAGGAATAGGAGGCAGATTAAGATGGGAGTAGGTGTGCAGGCTCCACTCTCCCCCAGGTGCAGAAACCACAAGAGAACTCACTCATGCTCATGAGCTGGGAAGGGGGAGGCGTGGAAGTTGCTGGCTGAGTCCATTAAGGCAGGAGGTGAGAGGCCACAGACTCCCTGGTTAGGAATCCCTGATAACGGGGATGGTTGAAACTATGTTAACAGTAGCACTGAGGATCAATTTTTGCATTTATGCAAGGAAGCAATGGGGGGAAAGAAAGGAATTTAAAGGTTTTATTTCTGTTCTCTAATGTTTACTAAGAAACAAGCATTCAGTTCCACGCATAAGCCAAATGTATGGCCTCTCTCTGAATTCCATCTAGAGAACAGCTTGATACTAAAAAGGCAGACCCCATATGGAACCTTCCTTCCTTCCTTCCTTCCTTCCTTCCTTCCTTCCTTCCTTCCTTCCTTCCTTCCTTCCTTCCTCCTAGAATTCAATTACTCCTTCCTTCCTCCCTCCCTCTCCCTCCCAGAATTCAATTCCTCCCTTCCTCCCTCCTAGAATTCAATGACTCCCTCCTCCCTCCCTCCCACCCTTCTCCCACCCTTCTCCCTCCCTCCCTCCCTCCCTCCCTCCCTCCCTCCTTCCTTCCTTCCTTCCTTCCTTCCTTCCTTCCTTTCTTTCTTTCTTTCTTTCTTTCTTTCTTTCTTTCTTTCTTTCTTTCTTTCTTTCTTTCTTTCTTTCTTTCTTTCTTTCTTTCTTTCTTTCTTTCTTCTCAGAGCCAGCATGGTATAGTGATTAGACTGTTGGAAGCCTCAGGATCGAAGTCTTGGTCTGTTGTGGAAGTTTGTATGGTGACCTTGGGCCAGTCAAGCATTCAGCTGAACCTCCCTCACAGGGTTGTGCAAATAAAGTAAATCCATTTCTTCACTTCTTTTTAACCTCTTTAAGCAGGCACAAAGAACATAAATCATTTTTACCAGAATAGGCTTAAGCCAAATACATGCATTTTCTACAACAGCGGTCCGCAACCTTTCGGCTGCCATGGACCGCTGCTCCAGAGTGGGGGGAGAGGGTGGCCCGGGGGCCCGCGCATGCGCGGCATGCCGGCGGCCACGGCTCCCCCTCCCGGCCCCTCCGGACCACCAGCAAATCAGCTAAAGTGGCCGATTAGTGGCCGATCAGCTAAAGTGGCCCGCGGGTTGGGGACCGCTGTTCTACATGATATAATATGGAGTAATCCACATAAAAATGTTTAAGACATTTAAAAAAAGTAGACCCAAGTATTCAAGTCTCAACTCTTTAAATTAAACAGTTTAATTAATAACAGATTAATAATTCTGGATTCCAACATTTCCAATTGATACACTGAACTAGCTGTCAATTAATATAGATAAATATAAATATATGGACATAAATGATGAGCTATATAATTATTTGGCTTACTTTCGAACTCTTGTGTTCATTCCTGCAGTTTGCAAGTTTATCAACATAAACATCTTCTGGCTTTCTCTGTCCCTTTCTGACTTACATCGCCTCGTGGGCCATCCGGCTGGATCCAACCAGAGACGATCCATTCGTTCAGTCCTTTAAAAACTCACCCCTGGTGTTTGCTCTCTCACTTTACCCCCACTGATTTCCCACTCCTCCCCATGCAGCCATTAAAGTGGTCTGACAATTGGAAGGACAACCAGGATTGCAATAGCCAGCATTGGATGGAAGGGAAGGCTGGGAGGAAACAATGGAATTAAGAGGCCAAGGTGGCCACATTTCCTCCCTGCTTGCCTCCTGAACAGATAGAATGAACAAGACAGGTAGGCAATTGGGAATCACTCTCTCTCTCTCTCTCCAAAGTTGTTTCTCTTCTGAATATAATTATTTTATTCTTTTAAGCAGCTGGCGTTTCATGACCTTGTTTGCAAATTTAAGCTCTGCTGAAAGCTGAAAGGTAAAAAAAAAAATCGAGTCATTTGAAATGTAGTGTTGGAGGAGATTGTACCTGATGTCCCTATGCAAGGAAGAGAGGATGCAGAATGTTGGTATCCCACACACATTGCGACGCAGAAGCAGCCAGTGGCAAGCCGCCTCCGAACGTCCCTTGGCCTGAAAACCCGACAGGGTTGCTACTATTAGTCTGCTGTGACTTGACGGCAAAACAAATTAAAATAAAAATCACAACCACCCTATAAAATGGCATTGTGTCATTATCCCTCTCTTGCCAATTATTGCATTGGTAATGCAAGGATAATCATAAGTGGGCAGGAGTACGGCCGAATAAGAGAAGATGAAGTAGAGCTTTAAGCTTTGTACCCTGCTTTTTACTACCTGAAGGAGTCACAAAGCGCCTTACAATAAATTTCCCTTCCTCTCTTCACAACAGACATTCTGTGAGGCAGGGGAGGCCGAGGGAGCTCTGAGAGAACTGTGAATGGCCCAAGGTCACTCAGCTGGCTGCACATGAAGGAGTGGGGAATCAAACCAGGTTCTCCAGACTGGAGGTTGCCGCTCTTATCCACCGCACCAGGCTAGCTCTTAACCAAGCTGAAGAGGCTTGCTTCAGGCCACCTTGGGTGCTCCCAATCTATTATGACTCCAGTCATAAGACCAGGGCTTTCCTGATTCCTAGGCATGCCCCACCATCCCTGCTTTCCCAGGCCTCTTTCTGTGATTGCCGCAACTCAGGTGGCGATCTCCTTTTGAAAAGGCTTAGGTGACTCATTGTCGGGGGAGAAAAATAACAGCAAAGATTACAACCTGGAAATGTCATTCATGCTCAGCGAGTCATTTGCATTTATGGAACTGTGCGCGAAAGGCATTTAATGCTAGGTTTCCAGACTCCTCGACAAGGGTTATTGCAAAGGGTGGAGGGGTGTGTGCGCGCGGTCGGCTGGGAATGAGAAGCAAGAAGCTGGGACTGGGCTTTAGAAGAAGGTGATAATCCCTTAGCAGGGAGAGGAAGAAAGGTTGGAAGGAAGTCTCCATATTAGGATGCAAAGTGGAAAAAACGATACCTTTGCTTTCCCAAAGTTGTTTTGCCTGTCTGCCTATCTGGGCTTTAATGCTGTGGGGCTAAGATAACCCTCATTAATAGTAGCCCTTTTGGACTATGCCACCTAGTGGCGGTCCAGTAAAATAGCTTCCCTCTTTGCAGTCTGCCTAACCTAGGGATACAATCCGGCGTGAAAATTCAGATTTCAAATGGTCGAAATTAGAATTAGGAATTGTGATGCTTTAGATGTGGAATTCTAACCATCCCAGTCCCATTAAAGGCAGTATGAAAGAAGGCAAGTTGCTTTCGGCCCCCCTCCCCAGCTGTGCCAACCCCAAGAGTGGAACAGATTGCGAGGAGGACACAAAAACTTCCAAACCTACCAGGCAGTGGGGTTGTAGGTGGTCTTCTTCTTGGGCTAGCCCCCTCTACTGGCATGCAAACATGTCCAGCCTAAAAAAAAATGGTTGCAGAAGAGCACAGGTGGGGACAAAGGCAGGCTTTCTCAACCAGGTTTTCATGAAACTTGGGCTTTCCTGATGGCCATGGAAGGGTTTCCCAAATGGGTAGGGGTTCCTTAGTTTTGTATATATTTTTAACATTTGATAAACATTTAGCTATTTATTTTATAATTATATTTATATACTGCTGCTCGCGAATGTCTCACATTGGCTTACAAGAATGAATAAAATACAATAAAATCCCCTACAGTACCCTAAAAGACAATATAAAGGTAAAGGTAAAGGTATCCCCTGTGCAAGCACCGAGTCATGTCTGACCCTTGGGGTGATGCCCTCCAGCGTTTTCATGGCAGACTCAATACGGGGTGGTTTGCCAGTGCCTTCCCCAGTCATGACCGTTTACCCCCCAGCAAGCTGGGTACTCATTTTACCGACCTCGGAAGGATGGAAGGCTGAGTCAACCTTGAGCCGGCTGCTGGGATCGAACTCCCAGCCTCATGGGCAAAGCTTTCAGACGGCTGCCTTACCACTCTGTGCCACAAGAGGCTCTTAAAAGACAATATAAGATCACACTAAACAAGATGACGAACCACCTTTATCAGGGGAGATGACCATGGATGGTCATGTCAACCCACCCACCCCTCCCAAAATGGCCAGTGATGGGCCTGTGGGGGGTGGGAAGGGGAAGGGCCCTGGTTGGGCATGTACACAGCTATGCTTCCCAACCATATTCTGCATGATCGTGCCACCTCTGGGGTTTCTCAAAGCCTGAAGAATGTTTCAGGGGTTTCTCAACAGTAAAAAAGTTGCCTTAAGAACTAGCAGCATTTTATTTCAGCATCAGCTTTAATCATCACTTACGAAAAAAAAAAAACATAAGATCTACACATGAAGCTGCCTTTGGTCTGTCCAGGTGAATATTACCTGTTCTGATTGCAAGTGGTAGTTTACAGGTGGTTACCTTTTTGGTGGAGATCCTGGGGTTAAAAATGTAATTTTCAGCTTTCATGAATTAGAGCTCACTGCTTAAGATGTTATAAGTGAAAAAACATCCCTCTCTCACACACTTCTTTATACACCATGGCATACAGACAGTTGTTAAATCTACAGCGCCGAGATTTAATCTAAATCGATCTAATGAACCTTATGCTTAATATACCATAACTAAATATATATATTTTTTCTTCTCAATCCACGGCATTAATATATCCACGGCATGCTATCAAGGCCTATATGCCTGAATCCTATATAGGGTAAGGACTAGAGCAGTGGTTCTCAACCTTCCTGATGCCATGACCCTTTAATGCAGTTCCTCATGTTGTGGTGACCCCCAACCTAAAATGATGCAAGTGTTCTTTCACAGAAATTAAACCAAAACTGACCAATGGCGTGAAGATCCATTGTTCATGATTGTATATAAATTGTTTTTTCAGCTCTGCCTCTTGTCCCACCATGCTGATCTTGCTCTTTCCTACTGCTCCAGACAGACAAACGCTCTATCTCGATCTACCCCACAAGGCTGTTGTGTGGATGGCACCCCCCCAGCCAGGCTGCTTGCCCTGCCGCAACCCCTGTGAAAGGGTCGTTCGACCCCCAAAGGGGTTCCGACCCCCAGGTTGAGAACCACAGCACTAGAGGCTTGAATTGGGCTCAGAAACCAATAGGTACCTACTGCATGGGTTACAAAATACATCTCATCCTTTTAACTAATTTGCTTATTCTGAGCATTGGGGGGAACTATTCCAAGTCCCTGATAATGCAGGCACTACAGTTATCCTGTCTCTGACTAATTGGATACCTTAAATCAGGGGTAGTCAAACTGCGGCCCTCCAGATGTCCACGGACTACAATTCCCACGAGCCCCTGCCAGCGAATGCTGGCAGGGGCTTGTGGGAATTGTAGTCCGTGGACATCTGGAGGGCCGCAGTTTGACTACCCCTGCCTTAAATCCTCCAATGGCGAAGAATCCACTGCCTAGTGAGGGGAGAATTTTGATGCAGAACATACGTCACGCTCAGGAAATCCTTCCCCAGATTTCAACAAAACCTCCTTTGCTGTGTTTTGTATCCCTTATTCTGGGTCCTGTCATCCAACAGGGCTGAAAATATACCACCTAGACCCACCACTGACCACAGGCAGGCTGCTACAGTTTGCACCAAAGGCAGGTTCCTTTTTAGTGCTGACGCCATAGGTACGAAATGCAAAGAAGCCCACCAAAGCTTGGACCACTGAAGAAATAGTGTTGGTTTTTATACCCTGCTTTTCACTACCTGAAATAGTCTCAAAGCGGCTACAATCGCCTTCCCTTCCTCTCCTCACAGAGATGTGATATCATAGAGACCACGCTCCAAAGCTGCAATTTCCACCTAATCTACCTCACAAGAGTGTTGTGAAGATAAGATGGAACAGAGGAGATGGAAGCCTCCTTGGGTCATCGAGAAAGGAGGAGAGAAAGGCAGAGTATAATTGAATTAATTAAATAATATATGCAATGAAGTGAAAAAGGGATCCATTTTATCCAAATACACTTCCAAATGGACCACCAATGGCATGAGGCCAATCTTTGTCCTGATTTTCTTTTAAATGCTCATGTGCGCTTATAGAATTGTAGAGTTGGAAGGCACCTCCAGGGTCATCTAGGCCAACCCACTGCACAATGCAGGAACTCACAACTTCCTCCCCCCCCCCCACGGTGACCCCAGTTTCATGCCCAAGTGATCCCTGCGCCAAACATCTCCAGATTCCAGCCTGGCAGAAATTCACCTACCAATCAGCAATTCCCTGGGTATGCAAGGAAGGGCCACAAGAGGCAAACATTGGCACATCCCTTCTTGCCCACACACTCACAATCTGCCCACTCTCTCACATTTATGTCAGCTGACTATCTTGCCTCTTCTTAAAATGTCCAAAGGAGAACCCACCACCTCCAGAGGAAGCCTGTTCCACTGAGGAACTGCTCTGTCCAGAACTTCTTCTGGATGTTTAGCTGAAAATTGTTTTTAATTAATTTCAAAACATTGGTTCTGATCCAACCCTCTGGGGCAAGAGAAAACAACTCTGCTCCATCTTCTTATTTTTGGTTTTCGTCTCCACCTTCAAGTCAGTATACAGACACCCCCTACACACACACACACACACACACACACATCCTATGTGCAATTACTCTTGAGGATAAAGCTTGCATTTTTTTCGATGAGCATGCTTTGCAGTTCAGTTCCACGAAATTTCATTTAAGTGCCTTAAGATCCATGGATATGACTATTACTTAAACTGTAAGTAATGGTTGCGTGTAAAAATTAAGAAACACATTGTGCTTTAGATAAATTACATTCAAATTAGTTCTTATTATAAATGGGGTAGAAAATGGATTTTTAGCTCTGGCTGGCCAAAGAGCCAACATTTGTCTCTAGTTCATTTGTTTAAATATATTCAGGCCAGATTGAAATCCATATTGCTTGACATTAATTGAGTGCTGAAGCATCCGTGTACTCAAGTTTCATAAACCACTGATGGCTGAGTTTTTACTGGCTCGATTTAAAAATATACCATCTCTTTTATAGGAAAACGATGTTCCTGTTTATCAAGTCATTTTCTGAGCTCACCACTCAGTGCCATACATCTTAATAAAATGAATTTAAATATGACATTTGTACTATTGCAATGACATCTTGTTTGCTAAGGAAATTATATTTTCTCCATTTGATAATATATTTTTACAAAGCCTTCTGTGCACTATCTGAGGTAAACATGTTTCTTTTTCCACAGAAAGGACATGAACTCCAAAGATAAGTCAAGTGAACATATGTTAAAATGTCGGTGGGGGATGATGAAGAGTTGAACTCACGAACGCATAAAGTTGCCATATACTGAACCCGACCTTTGGTCTATCAGAGAGAGTTCTGTCTATTCCAGCCTTTCACAATGCATTTTACAGTTGAGAAACCCCTGAAACATTCTTCAGACTTTGAAAAAGCCCAGAAGTGGCACGATCGTGCAGAATGTAGTTGGGAAGCATAGCTGTGAAAACACCCAACTGTGGCCCCTCCCCTTCCCACCCCTTCCAGGCCCATCATTGGCCATTTTGGGAGAGGGCAGGTTGACATGACTATATATGGTCATATCACCCAATCAATGTTTAACAGATTTTAAAAATATATAAAAATTAACTCCTGCCCATTTGGGAAACCCTTCTAAGGCTATCAAGAAACCCTGATTGAGAAATCCTGATCTATTCAGACTGGTGACAGCCCTCCAGGGTCCTAGGAAGAGGTCTGCCTGGTCCTTTCAGCTGGAGATGCCAGGGATGGAACCTGGGACCTAATGCATTGGCAAGAAGATGGTCTACTGAAGAAGAAGAAGAAGAAGAGTTGGTTCTTATATGCCGCTTTTCCCTACCCGAAGGAGGCTCAAAGCGGCTTACAGTCGCCTTCCCATTCCTCTCCCCACAACAGACACCCTGTGGGGTGGGTGAGGCTGAGAGAGCGCTGATATCACTGCCTGGTCAGAACAGTTTTATCAGTGCTGTGGTGAGCCCAAGGTCACCCAGCTGGTTGCATGTGGGGGAGCGCAGAATCGAACCTGGCTCGCCAGATTAGAAGACCACACTCCTAACCACTACACCAAACTGGCTCTCTGTTGAGCAAGAGACCCTCCCTGTGTGGAGCACAGGACAAAAATTATTCATCTACTAGATATTAAGCCCGCTGTGGCCAAAATACAGCGGGCCCTAGCATGGTGGGTGGGTGGAGGGATGGGGTGAAGAAAGGAGGAAAAGGAGAAAGAGAGACAGAAAGACAGAAAGAAAGGGAGGAAGATAGAGACAGAAGAAGAGGGAGAGAAACAGGTAACCAGAAAGAGGCAGATGGAATAGAGGGAGGAAGGGAGGAAAGGAAGGATAAAGGGAATGCTGGGAGGAAGGGAGGAACAGAGTAAGGTAGATGGCCTTGGGACCTTCTGCCGGGCCCAGGAGCAGGCTCGGCTGTGCCAGGGCCCGGCAGAAGGCTCGGGAAGGAGGCGGCAGGCTTTGTGGCCTACTGCCGGGCCCAAGGGCAGGTGAGCCTGCCCTAGGGCCCGGCAGAAGACTCCCTGGGTAGGGTGAAGCCGGTTGGAGGACTTACCACTGGGGAAGGCTTCTTCCTCTGAGCGGCGACTCCCCGGCTGGCCCAGACGAGGCTGGGCCAACCAGCCAACAGGGAGCCGTGCAAAGCGCAGCTCCCTATTGGCTGCTTGGCCCTCGAGTGACACTTTGCAGCTCCTGATTGGGCCCTCCGAGTTTTTATCCCGGACAGGGCCCTCCCTAACTCCTTCCCACTTGCCCTTAGTCCTTCATTCCTCCTGCTCCTCTGGAGCGGGGGGGCGGCGGGTTTTAAAGATTCCTCCCGCTCCTCTGGAGCGGGGGGGGGGGTTTAAAGATGAGGCAATATTTGATTTAATGATCCCAAGAAGGGGCCTACTCGCAGTGCAAACCGTCAGGCAAAATAAGCTTGTATTTGTCTTTTGTGAACTAGATAATATTTAAGCTTGGCAATTCAGTCCAAATTTTTAAAGTCCTGAGTTTATTCAGTGACGACAAAGCCATTTACAAAACCCCTTTTCTTCAATAAAATTAAATCTTGCAAAACTGGAATGGTAAGATTCTCAAAGAGCCACCTTACAATATTGTGGCCTTTTTGCACATTATTTATTTATTTATATTTATATACCACCGCTCTTGAATGTCTTGCGGCGGTTCACAAAATCAGTAAAATACAATAAAATCCCCTAAAATACCCCATTAATACAATATAACATAATAGAATAATAACATAACAAGGAGAAACTGTTGAACTGTAGCTACATGGTCAGAGCTACTGCGATGACAGCAGACTCATCCCAAACCTTTGCAAGGAGGATATACGAGGTTGTCAATCTCCTGGTGGTGGCAGGAGATCTCCCACGTTACAAATGATCTCCATGCAAGATAAATCAAATCACCTGGAGAAAATGGTAGTTTTGGATGGTGGACCCTGTGGCATTATACCCCATTGACATCCCTCCCCTCCCCAAACACTCCCCTGCTCAGGCTCCACCTCCTAAACTCCAGGTATCTCACAACCTAAAACTGGCAACCTTAAATATGCCTTCTTTAAACCAGAGACAGCAACAAAGATTTAGATCAGGGCCTCACAACTCAAAGGTGGTGTAGTGGTTAAGAATGGTGACCTCTAATCTGGAGAGCTGGGTCTCATTCCCAACTATTCAACATGCAGCCAGCTGTGTGACCTTGGTCTAGTCACAGTCCTGTAACAGCTGTTCTCACAGAGTAGTTCTGTCAGAGCTCTCTCAGCCTCACCTACCTAACATAGTGTCTGTTCTGCGGACAGGAAGGGAAGGTGATTGTAAGCCACTTTTAGATTCCTTCAGGTCGGGAAAACCGGCATATAAAAACCAACTCTTCTTCTTCCTCCTCTTCTTCATTTTTTTGCTTCTCAGGTGGTCTTCTGGAATTTTATACATTTTGTCCACATTTTAATTCAAACCATAGAGACTGGGAACGTTGCCCAGAAGTGACATCACATCCCCCTGAAACTCCACCCTCTACTAGCTCCGCCCCCCTGAAACTCCCCATATTTGCAGGTTGAAGTCTTGCAATCACTCTGTTCACACATTAGCCAACCAAATGATTCAGAAGAAAAAAGAACCTCAGAGACCTCAAACTTCCTCTCTTCTCTGCTGTTGTGCCCTTCCCCCCACACACCTCTGAGGTACAGGGCCTCCTCACATGGAGATCCCATTTAGCAATTGTGGCTGACAGCTATTGTTGGCTTTACCCTCTATGAATTTGTCTAATCCTCTTTCAGTGTTTGGTACATGCCACTGAATGCCCAGCCGTTTGATGCTCCATGTTTGTGCCCTCTGGAATTTGAAGGGACTCATTCTGCCATGGAGACACACATATTCAGATGATCACACATGGCATGTTCCATCTGTACAAGACCACAACAGCCACCACAATTCATTTGTTACCCCATAAGGTGCCAGTGGACCATGTATATTACAGCAACACACAAAGCTGCCTTATACTCAATCTTTACATCAGTCATTCGTTATTGCCTCCTCTGACTGGCGGGGGCTCTCCAATGTCTCAGGCAGAAGTCTTCACATCATCAGCTACCTGATCCTTTTACCTGGAGATGCCAGGGATTGAACCCTGGGGTCTTCTACTTGGCAAGCAGATGATCTACCACTGAGCCACAGCCCCTCACTAAGGCATGGCTACTTCTCTGGCATCCTTGAAGTGGCCTTCAGCCAGGGCCGATTTGTGGTACTCTAATGCCAGGCAACGGAGACTCACGGGCATAAAAAGACCATGTCTGCTTGGTCACAGAGGTGCATAAAGTAGCCCATTAGCATCAGGCACAAGCACTGTGGGACAATTACGTTGTATCTCTTTAAATGAAGGCCCTTCCTAAGGAGATGGCCTTTAAGGACTTGGTGCCACTCTGTTTTATAAACATCAGGTTAATTGAGGACTGCTGTATATTTAATGGTGTGTGTGTGGTGGGGGGAGCCCTCTGGGACAAGCTACAAGGAATTGGAGTTGTTCAGCAGTCCATTAGGCAGACTCTGCCGTGCTGAAATGGTCATGGCAATCCCAGGAGGCCAAATCATTAATGGGACACTAAGCTCCAATTAAGGGCATGGCCCAAAAGACCAAGGTGAAAAACATGGTCCTTAGTGCCAGTCCCAGAAGACCTCTTTAATCCGCCGGCTTGATCTCCAGTGCGGAAACACAATGGCAAACAACAAAAGTGTTTGTGCAGGAAAGCCAAGTGGCGTTGTCCAGAGCACAAATGGAAGAGATGACAATCGACAAGGCCAGTGAAATTTGAGACAGGCACCTTCCAAACAAAATGGATCCTTTAATATAAAACAAATGATTACAAAGATTTTAAAAATTTTAAATAGCCTTCACAGATCAAGAATTATGGTGCCAGCCTGCTAGACTCCATGCCGAAACTGCATAGGAAGACCCACCTGTTGCTGGATATGATATTATTGTGTCCATAGGAAAATCCAGGAAAAGGGCAAAAGATGTGCAGAATCCACTCGGATCCAGGAATGCACAAGTGGAAACATTAATAGCCGCTTTCACACTTGACTGTTTGCAAGGGGATTCTGCCACTTCACACAGTAAAATCCAGTTGCAAAATTCATTGAAAGGGCATTATTAGGTGCACATGCGAAAACAATGAATGGAACCCATGTAGTTCTTCTTGCGCAAGTCGTACGGTGCCAGAGGAAATAAAGCCAAGCAAGGAAAATGCAGGCCATGTATTTATGTGCTCATGGGCTTGATGGTTTTAATGATGGGGACAACGGTGCTTCAATCTGTGCATAGTTTTCATGCTAGATCTACCATTAGATCTGGCCTATAGAAGGTTAAGTTTCAAATTTTGTCGACCCAGTGGAGATCTACTGAACCATCTTCCTTCTCTCGAAACAATTCCTCAGCTCTGGTAAGGGCGAGATCTGTCTCTGTTTCATCTGTCTCCGGCAAGAACATGCTGGAAACAGCCAGTACTGATGTTCAGTTCCACTCCTTTGTGTTTTCTGCTTTCCAAGTGCAATACTCTCATATTCCCACCTGAGGTCATTAGCCACAAGGTAGGTTAAACAACAAAGTGTTTGCCTTCGTCCTTCAGCGTTACCCAAAACTCCATTAAATCCTCATTCTCACTCAGCTAATTATTTTGAAAGCTAACATATTACTTGTTAAACCGTCTTTGGTTCAGCAGAATACAGTGTTTACCTGACTATGGTGCTGAAGTTGAAAATTCTTATGTGGAAGAAACTCTTACAAACGTGAAAAATAAGGGACACTCCGCACAGAAAAAAAGCCTTATGCCAGCGCAATGGCATAACGCTAAAAAAACCCATGCCTCCCGGAATTCCTCATCTACTGGCTTCTCTGCTGCTGTCTCACATGTCCTGGCATTTTGCACGCCTTTTTGAAATGGCAGAAGAGGGGACCACACTAGACACGCTCCTTTCTTCTGCCTGTCAATCAAGACAGGCAGCCAATCACCTTTCTCCCTCTTTTAAAGGGGCTGTAAGCTATTGTTTTTAATAAAAATGTCTTCTGTGGTTAAACACAGAGCTCCTTTTACTGCAAGCCCTCTTGCAATCCGGAGCCTTGAAGCTTTAACAAGAAAAAACTTTTTGGGTGAGTTGGTTTTTTTGGTGGGGAAGAGGCATGCTTTATTTATTATTTATTTATTTATTTATTTATTTATTTATTTTATTTTTTAGATTTATATACCGCCCTCCCCGAAGGCTCCCCGAAGGCTCCCATTTGCTTTATAGGCAAACTGGTGGGGAAAAGTTTATTTTGTGCTCTGCCTGGGTGATTGTATGTCTATTTGTTGTACCAGGCATTTTTTTTAAAGAAAGGAAGCCCCGGGTTCTCCGGGTTAGGAGAGAAGGAGGCGGGCTCAAGGGTGAGCACTGGAGCTGGAGATCTCGCTACTTCGACCACTTTGGTAACACACGTGTCTTGTGCGAATGTCTTGCTGGCTGCTCTCATCCTGCTAGCGTTAAATGGCAGAGGTAATCCAGTTTTGTGGATTCCCCTGCAAGAGCTATAAAATGGAGGATGTAGAAGCTGGTTTGCAGTTGTAATGCTGGATGTTTACGACGTCGTGCGAAATGCCAAAAATATGGCGTTTGCAAATGGTAAGACTCCCACTTCTTTAATTGGGTGCGGAATGGCCCTAATTTTTTTTTTTGATGAGGCCAAATCACAACATGGGCCAAATAGGCAGACCTTGTGACATTTTCTGTTGGTCTTCCTTCAACCCTTGCGCTACGTTTCCTGGATCATTTAATATTCTAGGAAATAACAAATGTATAGGAAGAGGACATCAACGCACTGGATTCAACCCTCTGAAACATTATCATTACCACTGTCAAATCAATCAAGAAATGTTTGTTGAATAAACACTTACCTCTAAAACTATTGATCAGTTCATTCATCCATCAGACTTAAATAAATCACAGCCTTTCTGAAAGCCTCATGAAAGAGTGGCGCCAGTGTGAATAAAGGACTGGGGTTCGGTCTTGGAATGTGAGTCAGAATTCTCTGCCATGAACAACCTCACTGAATTTTGTTATATGGAGCATCCTGTCCCACCATCCCCTCCGCCTGCCCCCAGTCTGGCTTAAATAAGATTTGAGTGTGAATCAGTATGATACTGCCCAGTTTCATCAGATTCTGGAACCTAAGCAGGTTCAGTGCTTGGATGGGAGCCCACCAAGGAAGACTCTGCAGAAGGCAATAAGAAACCACCTCTGCTTCTCACCTTGAAAGCCTCTTAGTGAAGTCCTCATTTTGATGACACTTTATATAAAGCAGGGTTTCAAATAGGAGGAATAATTCCATATTACAGACCCAGCATGACCTAGACAGATCCTGGAGGGCACAAATTTCTTAGAGCATTCCACCAGCTTGGGGCCACCACCGAAAAAGCCCTTGGTCTGGTCGAAGTCAATCAAGCTACCCAAGGGCAAGATACCATCAGACGTCTGTGTAAAGGGGAACACAAGCACCACAGGGGCTTGTAACAAGACAGGTGAGCCTTAAAGCATGGTAGTCACAGATCGTTTAGGGCTTGCAAGGTTAAAGCCAGCACCTTGGAATTGACCCAGAACCCAACTGAAAACCAGTGCAGCTGCTTATCCACTGCTCTCACTGGGGGTGTCTTGAACTTGTCTGAGGAGGAACCCATGGAAGAAGCACTTGAATTTCATACACACAAATCCTACAGAAGAATCAGTCCCATCCCACCTTACCAAGCAGAAAGCCTCTGTCCATGCCCGCTCTTTCAGTCATAAGGACAGGTCTTTTGATAGTCACATCATAAAGGGAAGGCAGAAATGGGGATAAGAGAGGGAGACGCTACCTGACACAACATGCCATTTTATCTATAGTAGCTATAATTGCAATTCTGTCTCTGCAGCACAGCAGCCATAACCAGCATCTTTCCAGCTGTTCTTAAAGACTGCAATGAAATAAGGACAGAAGCAATGGTGTCTTGCCACCATAGAAGTCATCCCTATCACAAATGTAGCTTACAATTTGTAGAATCATAGAATCATAGAGTTGGAAGGGACTCCAGGGTCATCTAGTCCAACCCCCTGCACCATGCAGGACACCCACAACTACCTGCCCACCCATAGGGACCCCAATTTGATGCCCAAGTGATTCCCCACCAGCACCAAAAATCTCTAGAATCCTGCCTGGCCTGGAGGGAATTCACCTACCCTCCCACAGTGGCGATCAGCAATTCCCTGCGTATGTGACCCACTCACCCACTCACAATCTGCCTAAGATCTCGGAGATCACGAATTTCCCAGACTCTCCCTTTCCAAGAATTCGACTATAATAGGGTTTTTTGTACGATCACTGGGATTTTCATTTTGTTCCTGTGAATTTTATATTGGGACAAGGGACCAGATGACACAATGACAAAACCAGCCTCTGAAACGATCCCATCTCCCTCCTCTTCCAATGTGTTAGACTACAGACAGCTGTCTTTTTAAAAACTGCCGTTTGCCGCAAATGGTAAGAGCTTCCTGCCAAGTTCTAAGTTCTGGATCTTTTTGAAAGGCAAATGCTTAGGGCTGATCCTGTGTAGAGCAGGGGGTTGGACTAGATGGCCTGTATGGCCCCTTCCAACTCTATGATCCTGTGATTCTGTGACTCTATGATTAGAACGAGGTCATGTCTGAGAAGAAGAAATCCACTTGGGGGGAAGGGGGTAGAAGCATGTCAATGGGGCGTACGTGGAAGCTTCTTGATCTCAGAGCTTGGGGGCAAAACAAACGGTGACGCCACACATTTTTTCTCCTGCACAAAGATGAGAGGAAAAATCATCATCAAAGTACTCTCAGTAATGAAGAAGAAGAAGATGAAGAGTTGGAGTTTTATACCCCGCTTTTCACTACCAGAAGGAGTCTCAAAGTGGCTTACAATCGCCCACCACTCTTCTCCCCTCAACAGACACCTTGTGCGGTAGGTGGGGTTGAGAGAGCTTCTGACAGGACTGCACGGTCAGAACAGCTCTATCAGGGCTGTGGCAAGTCCAAGGTCACCCAGCTGGCTGCATGTGGGGGAGCAGGGAATCAGAAGCTGCCGCTCCTAACCACTACACCACGCTGGCCTAATTATTTTCTTTATTTGCAAGCAAACTTCCAAATTTACCAAGGGATTGGGTGGAGTGACAATGACCATGCTGTATGTGACAAACCCTTGAGTCCATTGGTGGGCAATTCAAGGACTTTGTGTCAGATGTTCAGTAGGGGTTTTGTGCTTCTTGGATTCATCCATGCCCTTTTCTCCTTTGGGCTGTGATGTGCAGGTCTTCCTCCCTGTCTTTCACTTCATCAAACCACCCCGTGAAGCAGTGGTAGTCAAACTGCGGCCCTCCAGATGTTGATGGACTACAGTTCCCATGAGCCCCTGCCAGTGTTTGCTGGCAGGGGCTCATGGGATTGTAGTCCATGGACATCTGGAGGACCTCAGTTTGACTACCCCTGCCATGAAGCTTCTGTTGCCCCTGTTTGTGAAATCACAATATTTTTGACGTTCGACATACACATGAGCCCATGAAAAAGCCTCACAATGAATCAGACCCTTGGTCCATCAAGGTCAGTGTTGTCTGCTCAGACCAATAGCTGCTCTCCAGGGTCTTATGATGAGGTCATTCACATAATCGCTTATCTGATCCTTTTCCCTGAAGATGGAGATGAAACCTGGGATCTTCTACACACATGGCAGATATTCTATCTCTCATGTTGGTTTATACCCTGGGATTTGTTAGAGGGTCTTTAAGGTGCTATTGCCCGTGAATTTTGTTGCACTACTACAGTCTAACACCTGAAACAACTACCAGGGGCTTTACGCACCGGGATCTTTGTAGCAAATTGGTCACTGAATGAAAAATCACCATTTAAAATAGTGGAATTCGTCGTTATGCATACCTGCCTTTGTAGTGGAATCCAGTTGCGTTTTGTAGCGTTTCCCACAGGCTTCCAGTCTCGGCAAAAATCGCTAGAAAGGAAGCGCTCTTGCCAAGCTCGTCCCGCCCCTGGCCGTCAAGCAGCCAATGGGCAGCCGTTAGCATGCTCCCAAACAGCCCCTTTCCCTTTAAGAAAGGTTTTTTTAAAACAAAAAAACAGACCCATTGCAACGAATCTGTGTTAA
This sequence comes from Paroedura picta, assembly GCF_049243985.1. Taxonomy (NCBI): domain Eukaryota; kingdom Metazoa; phylum Chordata; class Lepidosauria; order Squamata; family Gekkonidae; genus Paroedura; species Paroedura picta. The sequence goes on from NC_135370.1 coordinate 163,066,092, forward strand.
TTCGTTGCAACGGAGAGACCCATCTAGCTGCCTAGTGTGTTTGAGCTGTCGTTTGATCGTTGCCACGCTCCCTCCGAGTGAAAAAAAAAATCCCCCCCCCTCTCACGGGCCCGATTTTCGGCTGAATGAATGTGTAAAAAATAAAGTGAAAATACATCAGCAAACGGGCTTCTCTGTTCTTTGTGCTTAGTGACTGAAGGGGAGGGACTGAAGCCGGGGAAGCCTCTAAACTGAAAGAGGCTTGCTGGTGCATTTATCCCCGCTCGCTCGGAGAAAAAAAAATGGCGATCGCTTCGCCGGAAGATCAGAGAAGAGAGCCAGGGGGAGGGACTTTGTAGAAACCGCAACAATGTTAACGCACAGGTCTTTTTCGCTAGTGTTGCAGATTGGTTGCAGGAGTGTATCGCTTTCCGGATGGTGAATCCACTTTTGGGGATTTCCCTGAAAGCGCTACAAGGAAGCGCTTTCTGCAGATTGGTTTCAGGTGTGTGGCAGATTGTCGACGACGTTGTGCATAACAGCAAATCAGTAGCGTTTTCAATTGGCAACCATTGTGCTATTTTGAAGGCATGCAAAAAGCCCCCCAGTTGAGCTGTAGTGTTCACTTACAGGGCTATCCTAAAAACACTTTCCTAGGAGTAAGCCTCATTGAATAAACAGTTTAAGGACCGTTTTAGTCACTTACTCATGACACAATTGTTGCTTGCTGAAGATTAATAGGAGCAATTCCCACCTGACTCCTCTGTTATTCATTTACTTAACTAAGTTTTCGGAGATGGAAACTCTATATACCAAGGATACCCAACCAGGGGTCCCACCAGAGATCTGCAGGAGCTCCATAGGGGGTTCACAGACTTTCCCCTCCTGTTTTAATGGACTTGGCCACAAGCTAGGGAACCAGCTGCTATCCGTGCTTCCCTTTCCTAAGCATGAGTTCCCTCATGGTCTCTGCACATGGGAGGGAGTGGAACCTGCATGCCTATTCCCACTTTGAACCACCTCCTGTCTCTACCCCCGCCTCAAGCCTGCCTGTTAATACGGGCAATGATGTCACTTCCAGTGACATGTCACTTCCGAGGGCGTGGCAGGGAGGTATGGCCAACTGACCCCATTTCCAGGGCTCCTTGAAGCCTGTGAAAGTATTGCAGGGGCTTCACCATCGTCAAAAGGTTGCAAAAAGCCTGGCCTTGCACTTGGGTTCTATGGAAACCAGCAACCAAAGGAACATGGACTCTCCCTGGCCGTGGCTGTGTGGCCTGATCTTAAAAAGGACTTTTGTCCCCTCTTATGTAACATTAGAGCCTCTTGTGGCACAGAGTGGTAAGGCAGCGACATGCTGTCTGAAGCTGTCTGCTCATGAGGCTGGGAGTTTGATCCTAGCAGCCGCCTCAAGGTTGACTCAACCTTCCATCCTTCCAAGGTCGGTAAAATGAGTACCCAGCTTGCTGGGGGGTAAACGGTAATGACTGGGGAAGGCACTGGCAAACCACCCCGTATTGAGTCTGCTATGAAAACGCTAGAGGGCGTCACCCCAAGGGTCAGACAGGACCCAGTGCTTGCACAGGGGATACCTTTACCTTTATGTAACATTAATAGTAGACCAGTCTGCTATGCAGAAGGGCCGGTTTAATCTGTGATTAAACCAGATTTTCATGACTATCGATTCAGACTGCCCTTTCTTCACATACCTACACATGTCTTGCCTTCTTCCCTCATTTGCCTGTATGAACTAAAGCACCATCTTTGAACTGCTCTGGATCTTTGAACGTAAGGTTTATCTGGAAACCATTTCCTGGCACATGAAGTTGTATGTACTCAGCGAGACCATTGTTCCCTCAGGGTCAGAATTCTTTGCGCAGACCACCTATGGTTCAGTGGGCTATTAGGCAGAGGTCTTTCTCATGATGATGATGATAAAGAAGAAGAAGTTGGTTCTTATATGCCGCTTTTCCCTACCCGAAGGAGTCTCAAAGCGGCTTATATTCACCTTCCCTTCCCTCTCCCCACAACAGACACCCTGTGAGGTAGGTGAGGCTGAGAGAGCCCTGATATCACTGCTTGGTCAGAACAGCTTTATCAGTACCATGGGGAGCCCAAAGTCACCCAGCTGGCTGCATGTGGGGAAGTGCAGAATCGAATCCTGCTTTAGGATGCTAGGGCTAATCCTGCGTTGAGCAGGGGGTTGGACTAGATGGCCTGTATGGCCCCTTCCAACTCTATAATTCTATGATTCTATGATTCTAACCCGGCTCACCAGATTAGAAGTCCGCACTCCTAACCCCTACACCAAACTCGCTCTCCATGATGTACTGGAGGTGTAGGGGATTGAACTGCGGATCTCCTGCATGCCAAGCAGGTACTCTACCACTAAGCCATGTCCCTTCCCCATTGAAAAAAATATATAGCATCTCTAGTTAACGTTCTTTTGTCACAGGCACTAGTGAGAGATCCAGTCACATGACTTGGACAGAACAGCAGTATTCTGCCTCTAGTTGCCTACCTGGAATAAGTCCCATCAAATACCCTGGGGTTCTAATTTTCAATAAGCTTCCATAGGATTATGCCGAATGCTGATTTTTTTTGGTTCTAAGCCTTCACCTCATAACGTGCTGTAGAATATAATACTTCGTTACTCTCTCTGGATTTCTGACAACAGTGAACTGTCCCAGCTAGGCCTTGGGAAGAAGGATGGCTTGGTGCCTCTGAACCTGCAAGACAAGCGGAAGCAGCTTCCGTAGAAGAAAGGAGTCGCTGTATGTTCACCTACAGAGACCGGTGCTATTATAGTCAGGGAATGTGAAGAAATGCAGACGCGCGCACACACCCACCCAAAAAGATTTTTTTTTTGTTTCAAAATAATCTTCATTACATGAGGATTATCATAATTGTCATTTCAATTATGACTGATTCTAGTCTTAAAAGGGGGTATAATAGCCGGCGCCATCTGAAACTGAATTACTGTCATTAAGTTAAAGGTGCACTTTTATCATTTAGCATTGCTCCATTTTAAATGCTCAAAGGCCTCTCTTTTTTTGTGACTGTGAAAACCTTTATACATAATGTGCCAGAATTTGGCACCAGGCGCCTTTTCAAGGAAACTATTCAGAGTAGCCAGGTGACAAGACACGCTGATGGATTCTTAGTTCAACAAGATTCTCTCTCTCTTCCCCTCCCTCTCCCTCTCTCCCCTCTCCCTCCTTCTCTCCCCCTCCCTCCCTCCCTTTCTCTCTCTCTCTCTCTCTCTCTGTATGGGCTATTTGTGCCTCTAGCCCAGTATTGTCTACTCTGACCATGGCTCTCCAAGTTTTCAGACAGAATATGTCTTTTATATCAATGCTACCCAGTTCTTTTACAGTGAAGAAGCCAAGGACTGGAACGGAGACCTTCCCAAAGCTCTCCATGCTTGGGCAATGTCCACAAACAGAGTACATTAGGGAATGTCCGATGCTTATTTAATATATTTCTTTATATTTAGATGTTTATACCACCGCTCTCAGACTCGTCATCTCGGGGTGGTGTACAACAACAGATGGCAATGGTTACAATAACAACAATACATGTTCATATAAAATTTAAAATTAACCAATCTCCCTCAACCGTTCCTTCAGTGGTCCCCAACCTTTTTATCCCCGGGGACCACTCAACGCCAGGGACCACTCACGGGGGACCACTCAATGCCTTTTACTGAGACCCGGTGTGTGTGTGGGGCGGGGTAGTTTACTCCTCTACTCTCAACCACTGCCCTAACGCTCTCTGATCGCTATGGTAATGTTTAAACATCCCTTCAAAATAAGATACAGACATGCGGCAACAATGAAGTGTGTTATAAAGGGCTGGGGGGGATGAAGTAAAGGGCTGGGGGGGGGAGAAGGCATCCTTCGGGGCCCACCTCCAATTAGTCGAAGGACCACATGTGGTCCGCAGCCCACAGGTTGGGGATCGCTACCTTAGATGACTTGCTAGTCTCCAAACCCCTCGCCATCTTTGTAGCTTTCCTCTGGACACGCCCCAGTTTGTCTACATCTTTTTTCAGTGGTGGTGCCCAAAACTGAATACAGTGCTCCAAGTGAGATCTTAGCCAAGCAGAGTCCTTTGCCACTAGATCTTCATGTTCTTTGAATGTTATCCTTTTGTTAACTTGGTCCAATGGACATAGATGTACATGGGTCAATGGTTGACCGATAAGCCAAGATACAACAGAGGGTAAAGGCATGTGCAGGATCAGTCAACATGGAGGCAGACAGAGATGGATCCTTAATAGTCCCTCAACTAGACATTGTCCAGACTGGATTTCCAATGTTTTGAACTAACAGAGTCTACAACCCAGGTCTTATATAGGGAATGGTAGCTCTTCACTTATTTTCAGAGTAGGAGCTCTGATCTTATAATACTTATAATAATAATAATATAATCTTATAATACTGAAGTGTTAACCCCATCTTAAAATATGTGTATTGGGGAAACAATGACAGGAGACAGTTCAGAAAACCTAGGGGAACTCCCTATTTTGTGATGGGGGAAATTTGAAAACATAAAGATATACATTTGAGGTTTTTAAACCATCCCCACACTTGAAAATAGAGCATTTTCTGCACACACACACACACACACACAGGAGATGCTCCTACTTTCTGTGTTGTTAGCTGGGGTGTGAAGCCAGTGTCCACTCCAGGCCTAGTGGCAGAGGCTGGGAGCCACACTGAGTCAGGTGGAGGCTGCTAAAGGAAGCAGGGAGCTGTGCTGAACTCAAGGCAACTCCGGGGGCCTGGAGCTATGTAGAACCTGAAGGCAGCAATGGTAGGGTTGTGAGCCTCCAGGTGGGGCCTTCAGATCTCCCAGAATTGCAAGTGATCTCCAGACTATAAGGATCAATTTATCTGGAAGAAATGTCTGCTTTGAAGTGTGCGCTCTTGCCCTCTTGAATTCATGCTCCACATCCAACACAAAAATCTCCAGTCCAGAACTGGCAACTCTAGGCTGTAGAAGCCTGGAGCTGCGCTGGCCCTGAGGCCAGCAATGACAAGAGGCAGGGAGCCATGTCTCAGCTTAGCAGGCAGGTCTGGGCCTGGCTGGTGATGATGGAACAGGTGGATACAATAAGTGCACTTTGTTTGGGGCAACCAAATGTCTTGCTTGCTTGGATCCAAAACATTTTCACTAAGTGGTGGAGAAATTTCAAGCCGATAACTGCATTGCAGAAGGACATTTGCCTCATTTTGGACCATGGGGTGCATTATTTTCAATATTAATACTTTAAGAAAAAATTTAAAAGACCCCAATGGACAAGAATTGATGGTACCTTTGAAATTGTCTCATAAAAAAGCAGTTCACAGCACTATCTCAAATGGTCCTCCAGCGATCTAGCATTTTAATGCCTCTTAATGACACAGTAAAACTACAAAAGCCCTTCTCAAACATTTTTCTTATAGAAGTCTCCAGATGCTTGGTCAGTTCCCATAGGTGACTTTTATTGAGTTTGACACAAGAGGTGAGAGAAGAGAGCAGGAATGTTCCTGCTCATCCCCTTTTGAGATGAGGTTTGCAGGACCTCCTTCCTCGTTACTGTCTATCTGTGAGGCTGGCTGTGACCTGGTCTAAGTCAGCCATTCTCAACGGGAGCCATATTGTATACGGCACTGGTCAGACCACACCTGGAGTACTGTGTGCAGTTCTGGAGGCCTCACTTCAAGAAGGACGTAGATAAAATTGAAAGGGTACAGAGGAGAGTGACGAAGATGATCTGGGGCCAAGGGACCAAGCCCTATGAAGATAGGTTGAGGGACTTGGGAATGTTCAGCCTGGAGAAAAGGAGGTTGAGAGGGGACATGATAGCCCTCTTTAAGTATTTGAAAGGCTGTCACTTGGAGGAGGGCAGGATGCTGTTTCCGTTGGCTGCAGAGGAGAGGACACGCAGTAATAGGTTACAAGTACAACGATATAGGCTAGATATCAGGAAAAAAATTTTCACAGTCAGAGTAGTTCAGCAGTGGAATAGGCTGCCTAAGGAGGTGGTGAACTCCCCCTCACTGGCAGCCTTCAAGCAAAGGTTGGATACACACTTTTCTTGGATGCTTTAGGATGCTTTGGGCTGATCCTGCGTAGAGCAGGGGGTTGGACTAGATGGCCTGTATGGCCCCTTCCAACTCTATGATTCTGTGATTCTATGATTCTATGATTCTATATGGACCCCTGGGGGACCCTGGTACATTTAAACACACATTGGTCACCTCATGAGAAGGAAGGACTCCCTGGAGAAGAGCCTAATGCTGGGAGCGATTGAGGGCAAAAGAAGAAGGGGACAACAGAGAATGAGGTGGCTGGATGGAGTCACTGAAGCAGTAGGTGCAAACTTAAATGGACTCCGGGGAATGGTAGAGGACAGGAAGGCCTGGAGGATCATTGTCCATGGGGTCGCAATGGGTCACGACTTCGCACCTAACAACAACAGCAACACATTTAAAAATGTGAAACGGGGAGCTCAAAGGGTTTATGGGGGGCCCGGGTAGCTGAACTGATGAAACACCCTTTTTGTAACATGACCATCAGTCCCGCAAATGGCGGGACCTCCCTGGGTTTCCCCAAAATGCCCCGTGTCCCGTAAAGTTGCCAGATTGTCCCGCGATGTCGAGGTGGAGTAGGCACGTCCCTCCCGCTTCCCTTCTCTGGCAGGGCGGTGGCTGGTGATGCATGCAGGAGTCGGCCTCGCACCCTCCTTCCCCCACCTTGGCCACAGGGAGAAAGGGAAGGAGGACAAGCTGGGCACAAACCCTGCGAGTGGGCCGGGAGGACGCGCTGCCACCAAGGACAAGGTAGGAGGGAGGGAGGGAGGCTGCCGCCGCACCCACCCCACCGCGCATGCTGCTACCGCCCCTGTTCCCACTGCGGCGGCAGCAGCGGTGCGTCCCGCCTTACAGCCCCAGAATTCTGGTTACTTTACCTTTTTGTTTCGTATGATGTCATTAATTGATAGAAATTTCGGCCTTCATCAAGGGAAAGAAAAGGAAATCATGCAATCTCTTCCTTTGTGAGTGCTTGAGTTAATGCATTCAAGAAACAAAACGAACACACATGCTTCTTTTGTTCAAATGTTCTAGAAATCTTTCTCATCTGTACCATAAATAAAGCCATCAGTTCTAGCCTTTTCACTTGCTCTGTTATTCTCTTCTGCCTTTTCCTTATTTCATACCCTTTATCCCTAAGCTTTCCTTGGTAGAAGCAAGGCCTTTTTGTAGTTGTTGTTGGAATATGCAAGATCTGCAGTTTGCATATTTGAGCAGACTATAAAGGGGGCATTGGAGGAGATGCATATTTAGCATAGATAGGATAGGAACTTCCTGATGATTTTCCAGTTACCCCCTCCAATGCCCTGATTGGCTTGATAGGAGACTTCCTGCTTTTTGAGCACACTTCTTCCCCACTTTCCTCTAGAACAGTTGTTAATCATACAGAATGACTGTAGACAACAGCTAGGACAGTTAGTTTCTGTCTCTATATGCAGCTGTTTCTCCTCAAAAATAAAACTATTTTACTTTAAGCAGTCTGGTGCTACAATTTCTCTGCTTATTCAAACTCTGCCAACAGCTTTAAATCAGGGCTTCTCATAGATATCCTACTCCAAATCCCAGAACTTAATACAAGCTCCTTAGTTTTGTAAAATTTCTTTACCCATGTCTACATCTGTTTGACAGGGAGGGGGGAATAGAGAAAGAGCTAACAGAAGGGAGACTGGAGGAAGTCAAAAGTGGGTGAGAGGCGATGTCCATTTCACAGGTAGTCAGTTCTTTCTGATGGAGATGGGAAATAACAGTGTCAGGGTAGATTTACTCATTTAAGCCTATCATGCCACCGTGCATCATCGTACCACAATAGATAACCTTTGTGAGCAGAAGACACGTAAGCCTCACGAAGGCTGGATTTGAAATACGTTTCATACCGGGATGCAAGCATGGAAACACCGTTCAGGAAGTTTCCTAATACTGTGCAACAGATCGAGTTCAGGTATTCCGTAGGGTGGTTGGATCTTTTCATTAGCATGTTAGGACGTATAGAATGCATCAGCTTGGTGAGTCGATGGGACTATCTGTACCTAGCTTGCATTCTCTGAACCCTTCAGTTACACTGAATCATTGTAGCTCAGGAATGTGGAGAGGGGCTCAGCCATTTCTCTGATACTTGGGGTGGGAAACCATGTTGGTCATTATGTATGTTGTTTTTCAAGAGGGGCAACCATATTGATCTCAAAGGGAAAAGGAGATAGGATCCTAAATAGTTCAGATGACATCTTCATATTGGTGAAAAAGTTCTCTTCCAAACAATAGGACGCAACTGTGGTTTAACAGTACAGAATATGCTTGGCACATTTTGCATTTCCAGTTGATGGAACTCAGAAAGGAGGGGGGCTGGCTCAGTGGTAGAGCATCTGTGTTCCATGCAGAAGGTCCAAAGTTCAGTCACCAGTATCTTCAGTTAAAAGGAGTTGACATGACCCTGGAGAATTATTTGCCCTGGGTTCAATGCTGTTGGGAAGTTGCATCCTCCCCTGCCCCGACTTTCCCACATCTTATGGTTCCTTTGTGCATTTCCACAATTTTCTCTGGCTTTTTAAAATTTCCCCCAAACCACCAATGAAATTATTGAAAAAGTGTTTGAATAACCGGTACATGTTTTGGCATTTCTTCCATTTTTGCTGTGATATCTACAAAGGACTTATATTCTCAGTGAATACGTTCACGAATAAAAGATATATTTAACACAGAAGAAGAGTTGGTTATAAATGCCACTTTTCTCTACCAGAAGGAGTCTCAAAGCGGCTTACATTCGCCTTCCCTTTCCTCTCCCCACAACAGACACCCAGTGAGGGAGGTGAGGCTGGGAGAGCCCTGATATTACTGCTCAGTCAGAACAGAAGAGTTGGTTCTCATATGCCATTTATCTCTACCTGAAGGAGTCTCAAAGCGACTTACAATCTGTGAGGCAGGTGGCTGAGAGAGCCCCGATATTACTGCTCAGTCTGAACAGCTTTATCAGTGCTATGGCCAGCCCAAGGTCACCCAACTGGCTGCATGTGGAGGAACAGGGAATCAAACCTGGCTTGCCAGATAAGAAGTCTGTGCTCCTAACCGTGACACCAAGCTGGCAGTTCAAGCCTCACTGTCACTCTCTTTGACTGCTGTCTCCAGGTGGTAGCTGGAGATCTTCTGGGACTGCAGCAGGTCCCCAGGTGTTTTCCAGAGATCAGTTCCCTGGAGAAAACGGCCACTTTGGGTGGTGGTCTGTATTCCGTTGAAGTCCTTTCCCTCCCTAATCTCCATTCTTCTCAGTCTCCACTTACAAAATATTCAGGAAATAACCTCAGATGTAGACACAGAAATCTCACGCCTTGAATAAAACTTGGAAAGACTCCTCCCATTGCTGTCAAAGTTTTCTGGAGCACCACTACCCATGCATGTGTGCATTTGAGAATGACAATGAACTTGGGTTGTTGGGGTTTTTTTTAAACAATCACTAATGGCGTTAGAATTATCCTCTTTCGATGCCTTTGAAAGCGTACTCTTTGACCTCCCTTACTTCTAGTGGGAGTTTTGTGCTCATCGCCTAAATCTAGGCCTAGCGATTGTCTCAAAAAGAGTGGCAATGGGAGAGCACATCTGGTAATTGAAAAGATGAAAAAGTAATAATAAAGTGCTCATTTTGAAGCAACAATGATGAAGATAATGGATGATCGCCAGGCAGGCCATATGCACTTGGCGGACAGAATTAATCACGGGTTCCGCAACGCAAAACAAGTGCGGCAAGTACAATAAAACATTTAAAGACAAGAAAGGATTTTAATTTTAAGAGTCATAATAAAACAATACGATAATGATGATAGTCAAGGCAGATTGAGGCATATAGAATCCAAACAGGAGACAAATTAAAGCTATACATAATGTTTAATTTGCGCTTCCAATTCATTCTGAAATATAGTATTGAGTCTCAACGCGAGGAGCCCTGCGTGTCTGGGCTATGCTGGCAAGTGAGTGAGAGTAAGCAGGTCTACTCAGAAGTAAGCTCCATGTTTTTCAATTGGGCTTACTCCAAATAAGGTTTCCTTAGAGTTGCGCTGCAATCTGTGGTACAGACTTAAAGGTGGAAGTCAAATGTATACAGTCCGGGTCGTTCTAGCCTGCGTGGAACAAGAGAAATCTCCAGAAACCTCTGCAAATCCCATTTAGTTAGGCTGGGATTAATAAGACAAGACTTAGTATTAAAGCGGTGATTAATGGGGCAAAATTATTTTAAAGTGGTTTGTATCTTGCCAATATATTTTCATTAAGCCTCTAGCTATGGCACCAAGGGGATCATGTTTTGCTGTTGATGTCTGATACGTTTTCATGTTACGTTTTTAGTTGTTTATACAGTTGGCATGCATGGAGCATCATTTGAATAAGCAAGCAAGCAGGCAGACAGGCAAGCAAGCCATGTTTTGGAAATGCCCAAACTTTACCTTGATCCACTTTGAATTTTAGTTTTGGGCTTCTCCAGGACAGCACAGAAGATGTTTAGGCTTACCATTTTGGCAGAAGTCAATCTACAGCTATTTTGCACACTATGTTATATGAAAAGTGCTTGCCACTGTGACTTCACCTTGGCCTATTCCACACCAGTGGCACCACTCCAGGCTGCAGCCAGTGCATTGCTTCGGAGCTGCATGCTCCACAGCTTGCTGTGTCCCACTGAAATGTGTCTCCCCGGGAAACACAGTGGCGGCAGGAAGGTTCCGCCACATATGGGGTGGTGGGGTTTTTAAAATTTTGCTGGAAGATGGGATTTCATTCTGGTGCTGGCCGGCTGGTGCAGTCCCTCTGGTGCCCCTAGTGGCAGTTGTACTGTTGTAGGGAGGGCTGATTATTTTTACCGCCATCTTGTTCAATTCTTTTAATGGGATTTTAATGGGGTTTTATTATATTGTGGGATTTTATTGTGTAACCTGCAATGAGACAGCTTGCCAAGAGTGGAGGGAGACAAATATAATAGATGGATGGATAGATAGATAGATAGATAGATAGATAGATAGATAGATAGATAGATAGATAGATAGATAGATGACAGACAGACAGACAGACAGACAGATAAAATAATTTTAAAAGCCCTAGTCCACCCCACAGTGCCACAGACCTATCTAGTGCCACGAAGCTATCCCCTCCAGGCCTCCGTATGGGGGACAGGCTCCATTGTCCTCCGCAGCACCAAAAGGGAATGTGAAAGAATCTGCATTCCCTTAGCGTGGGGCTTCCGGGGCCCAATCTGTGCCAGGCCTGAGAAGGCAGCAGCCTGGTGATGATGTCATGTGGACATGGGGATCAGCTCCAGATCCATAACGACACCGCCCTTTTCCTCCCATACAGAATCAGACCTTCTGAGGGGCTACAAGGGGAATGGAAGGGATTAAGTTGCTCAACAGAGAATTTTTAGGGTATTGGTATTCCAGCCAGTATTGGTGTGCTTTTAACATCTATTTGTCAGATCAGGCCAAGATAAATGGATTCCCCAAATGAAACAGGAAACTGGAATATGCAGCAGCCATGATTTGTCCAATTGGGGGTGAAGGGAATGTGGTTCAGTTTGAGGGCACTTGCTTTGAATGCAGATGGTTCCAGGTTCAATCCCCAGCACTCCCTGTTAAAAGGACCAGGTAGGAGGTCATACTGTAGATACCCTGAGTCCAAAGCATGCAAGCATTAGAAACCCTCCTAGATAATGGTATCAGCCCATGAATGATATTTTTGGGGAGTTCATTCCATCAGGCAGGTGGAAGCCAGTCAGATTACTTTGGGCCTGGGGACAACTAGCCTGTTTGTCTTGGCTAAGCATAAGGCTCTTCTGGGGACATGTTTGGAGAGGTGGTTCCTTAGGTAAGCAGGGCCCCAACTCGTATGGCCTTAAAGGTCAGGGCACAGATAGAATTGCCTAGAGTAAAGTGACCAGAGTTGGAGGGAGGTAAAGTGGGACGCACTGCCGCTGTTGCCGCCCCCGTGGCGGCAGTGGTGGCACCCCCCTCCCGTCCCTCCCTCCCCCCTCCCTCCCCGGCTGTTAAAAGGACCAGGCAAGTAGATGCTGTGAAAGACCTCAGCCTGAAACGATTACCCCCACCCCCCGAATCTTTTTTTCAAGTGTTATTGAGTAAAATGAGTACACACTGTTTCTCTTGCAAGGCGAAGAAAGGCTTCTATTCCAACAGGTGAGAAGCAAAGTATCTGTTGGGGGAAAACTAAAATAGGAGATTGTTGGGGGGGGGAACCCTTTTCTAACACAAAACATCAGACTGGCGACATTCTGTTACATCTACATGCATTAAGAGGTTCAAAGAAAAACCAAATTAATAGTCACAAATGAATGACTATTAATTGAACAATATTAGGCGTGATTATGGCTGTGTTCTAAACAGCCACATGCACTGGTAAAAGAGAGAAGAGAAGGGAGCCTAAATCCAGGAACAAAGAGATCAAAATAAACGTGAAAGTTAGAGTAATTACGGAGTTGGGTGAAAAATAATAACAAAAAAAAGTAATAACCCTAAATAATGGAAGGGGAGGATGACAGTCAATGTATGCACATGACAGGGTAATGCCGTTCCTGGAGTAAGAACAAGGTAGGCACAGAAGTGCCTCGAAAAATATAGTTTTCAGTCTCTGCCAACAGAATAATACAGTCATCGAAACAATGAGGGGAAAATGACAACCAAAAAGGGGCTCATTTAAGACCTCTCCCCCTCCTCAACCACCTCCCTGGCACACTCACAGCGGATATGATCCAGTTCGGCACTTTTAAAATCCCATTGATGTCAACTGGAGAGAAGGATGCATTTCCTCACTTTCAGCAGTCGCTCAAGTCTCCTGTGGAAATCCATGGGGCACACCTTTGAAAGGAGGTTATGCGCAGTGCCCAGTTGTCACCCTGACAAGTGGCGCAGTCTCAAGCATAAGAGTTAGTCAATGGAGACTTTATTCCAAGCAGGCCTTGGATAGAATACAGGCAAAGGTCAACATTTCCTCCATTTCCATCAATTTCTGAGGAAAAGTTGGAAAGATATTTAGCTCTCTCCAATGGGAATTGATGGGGCTTCTTCTCTTGCACACATGTGGGTAGGGATGTATGCCTGTATATAATATATATTCATAATGCTAATGTTAAGGAGCAAGAGATGTAACGAACTCCCCTGCTTAGGGTTGCCAGAACCCCTGGGGGAGGCAGGGGTCCTGCACCACCAGACACTGCCCCTCAGCTGTTGGTCAGTTGGCTGACAAGGGAGCTTAGAAAGAGGAAGGCTTAGGGCAGTGATGGCGAACCCTTTAGAGACCAAGAGCCCAAACTGTAACCCCAAACCCACTTATTTATCACAGAGGCCCAACATGGCAATTTAACCTGGATACTGAGGGTTTCGTTCAGAAAAAACAACTCACACATTAACATCTTTTGTCTTAAAAGAAAAAAAACCACAATGACAGAGCCCTTTGTTGTTGGGCCATTTGTTTTTAGATTTTGTCCCCCACACCCTGTTTTTTTAATGCATCCTTCCGTCCTTTCCTTCTTCACCTTCGCTCCGTTGAAGGGAGGTGGCAGTGGTGTATTGCATCTTCAGAGGGGTCTGGACCAGCTCTGCTCCCCTGGGCCCCATTCAGCGCAGCCTTCCTACTCCCATTGATGCATTCAGACACCAGCCCAGTTGACTTAAGCCAGCCAAGCACTTCCTGGGCCAGGGAACACGTGGGAAGAGTCCTCCCCATCCTCTGAGTGCCAGGAAGCCAGCCATCATGAAGGCTGACTCAGCGAACTCTGTGCTGGGGTGACAGCGCACATGTCCACAGAGAGGGCTCTGAGTACTGCCTATGGTATACATGTCATAGGTTCGCTACCACAGGCCTAGGCAATGTCACTGGTGTCACACAGGAAGTGATGTCATCATGCTGGGTCATCATGCCCCAGATATGATCCCTTTCAATGCCCTTCAACTGTCCGTTGTTGTTGTTGTTTTGGGAGTAGGGGATTTGGCTGAAGTGGGTTATCCATTTCCTTTTCCATTTTCTTACATTATGCTTTGAACTGCTCCACCCTATTGCTTCAGAAGGACCGGGTGAAAGACACCATTCTGCAAGAGAGTCTCATTCCATGAAGTTAGAGTGAAAAAAAAGAGAGGGGGAAAAATCGTACTGTGAAAATTCTGGCTTCACCAACTAACAGAAAGTGGGTAATTTGCCAAGAGGTGAGGGAAAAGGAAACAGCTGGGCCATTGGCAGCCCTCCTAACAGCTGACTCTCCCTCCCTATAAAGTAGTTAAGTTTTGAAATGTGAAGCCTGATTCTACATGGAGCAGGCACAAGGGAAGAGGCAGAGAGCCCTTCCTGCATGACAGAGTGGCATTGTGCTGGAAGTCAGGGAGAAGGACAAGGGAATGCTGCGTTGAACATCTGATAGGTGTTGGCAGGAAATTTCTCTTGACTCATCCCTTGCAGTATCTTTCGGGTGCATTTTTAAATAATCTTGAAACCGCCCCATTTACTAGATACCACTGATGTACCCATGTCTAGCAAAATGTTGTCACTGTTTTGTCTTTTGTAAACATATTCATATGCACCGCCCCCCATCTCCTGGGTTCTATACTCTTGGGTCTAGTCCACTTCTGTCAGGGCCATCCCTGCCCCAACTCCTTATCCAGAAAGTAAATGATGATAATTTAAGTTTAGCAGACCCATTTTACTATGAAGTACCTATCAAATGCCAATAGTGGGTTGAAGCCACAAATATTAGGTTGAATCCAAGCTCCCACATATAGAAGGAGTTTGCAGAAGGGAAACCAGTTTGGTGTCGTGGTTAGGAGTGCGGACCTCAAATCTGGTGAGCCGGGTTTGATTCCCTGCTCCCCCACATGCAGCCAGCTGGGTGACCTTGGGCTTGCCACGGCACTCATAAAACCGTTCTGACCAAGCAGAAATATCAGGACTCTCCCAGCCTCACCTCCCTCAGAGGGTGTCTGTTGTGGGGAGAGGAAAAGGAAAGCGATTGTAAACCGCTTTGAGACTCATTCTGGTAGAGAAAAGTGGCATTTATATCCAACTCTTCTTCTGTGTTAAACCTTCAGGTAGAGAAAAGCAACTCTTCTTCTTCTTCTTCTTCTTCTTCTTCTTCTTCTTCTTCTTCTTCTTCTTCTTCTTCTTCTTCTTCTTCTTCTTCTTCTTCTTCTTCTTCTTCTTCTTCTTCCCGCATCAGCTTTCTGCATCCCCTGCTCCTCAGGGACAGCTATGTCTCAGGTAGAGTATATGATTTACATGGAGGTGATAATCTAGATACAGTTTACATGGGAACCTCTCCAGCCTAGTGTGTCATATTGGGATGTGAGAGGCTAAGATTTGAATCATCTCTTTGCCATGGAAGCTCACTGGGGGCATTACCACATGGAGGATGCAAAGATGCGCTACCACCCAGCTTCTCTTCGGTCCCACACGGGAGCCTTTGTCCTGCTCCCCTCCTGACCACCCCGGATTTTTGTTATTGCGCAAGGTAGCCAATGGACCAAAAGCGGAAACTGTTTGCTTAACTCATCAATCATTGCCATGTGGTGGGAACTCCCCAATCACCTTCCAGCAACATTTGAGTCCACCCCTCTCTATTATACATGTAAATATATACTAATACTTTGTAATAATCTGCTTTAGATTACAAACCACTGAGGAAGAGAACAACCTTGAAAAGGGGCCATTGAAAAATTAAAAAAAATGTTTATCCGGAACCCATTTTGGTTTATGTTTGCACGTTATAGATATAAAGGCAATATCTACAAAATAAATTGGAATAAGTATAATAAAAAAGATTACAGTTTTGTACCAGCCCCGAGAATACAGGTTCAAGAGGGCCAGCATATCAATTCAAATAATGAATAAATAAATTAATAAACGTGCTCCTGATTTTCTCCTCCCTTTCCAGCTCAATCAGCCTGTTAGCTGCTGTTTTGGAATTGAGTCACTCTCCGGACACAACAGGTCAAAGTGTGTGTGTGTTGCAGCCTGCCACATTGGCTGTGCAGATGTGTTTCAGCCTGAGGTGTGCAGGAGTAATAAAAAGGTCAAGACAGCGCCAACTATTGCTATCAGACACAGATATTTTTTTAACTAGCAAAGTAGCAAAATTTGCGTAGCTAGCTTTAAGAACTAGGAAAGATGGGGTCACTGAAGTATAGCCATTTGCCGATAGGTCCACAGAACTTCCTATGTTTTTTTGGTTAATAGAAGAAGAAGAAGAAGAAGAAGAAGAAGAAGAAGAAGGAGTCTCAAAGCGGCTTACAGTTGCCTTCCCTTTCCTCTCCCCACAACAGACACCCTGTGAGGGAGGTGAGACTGAGAGAGCCCTGATATCACTGCTTGGTCAGAACAGCTTTATTAGTGCTGTGGAGAGCCCAAGGTCACCCAGCTGGCTGCATGTGGGGGAGTGCAGAATCGAACCCGGCATGCCAGATTAGAAGTCCACACTCCTAACCACTACACCAAACTGTCTCAAATAGCTTTTATGGCACGTCTCTTAATCTTGTTTTTGTTTTATATTTTAACAGCTTTAATAGTTTTATTGCTTTTATGGCTCATTTTATCCTTGTAAAATAGTCAACGGTATTTAATGCTTTTAAATGTTTAACCTTTTAATGTATTCCCTCCCCTTTTACAAACTGCTATTGTATAGTAGTGCATCTAAAATTTGGGTCTGAATGACCGTAAATAAGGAATATACAACCTGGTCAAGACGGAGCCTTGGACATGGGATTTATTTCTAGTGGTGGAGGGGAACATAGTTGAGATTAGGCAGGGGCCAAGATACGCTTTCCCCAGTATTGGCCGAAATCAAATCCAGGCAAGGGCGAATGGAAGAGGTTATCGTTAAGACTCAAATGAAAGTCTGCTCTTCTCTCCCTTTCACCCTGCCTTTTTCTTTAAACGTTCAGATTTTTAAAAAGACATCAGATATCACGTTTCAGATATTCTGTTACTACCGTCTTTGTGCAGTGCGTATGCTGAGAAATTGGAGGATTAGGGGAGAGAGAGAGTGGCATCGTCTCTGTCTGTAAATGTGTGTGTGTGTGTGTGTGAGTGCGTGTGTGTGTGTGAGAGAGAGACTAATTTCCTAGTTTAAAAGGTGACAATTTGTCTATGCAGCCAAATGGTCCTGTCAAGGCATCAAGAAATTTGGGGACTTGAATTCAGAGCGGATGCTTTCAGAAAAACACAGGCTGCTTTAAGCTCCTTCGAGTAGCCTCCGAGCGCCAGAAACTGATGTTTTGTAATTTCGCCTTCTCATCTGCTCCGGTTTATCATTGTGGTAAATAGGGGGTAATGACAGGGAGTCAGTCATTTCCACTTAGATGCCAGTTTTTAAGTAATAATAAGCTCACAGCAGGTTTGATTTGGTCTGCACTGAGAGTACCTGGGGTTATTTTCCCTTTGCTTTCTTATGGTAAATTATCTCAACCCACCAGGGCCAGGCAGCCTTCCTCGCTGCAAAAACAGCGCAAACCGACAGTCCGCGCTCGGTGGTACACTTCAGAGCTGTTTTCTTCTTTTGTTGCTTTGTTTCTGTAGGATTTCTGGGCAGGAGAGGGGTGGAATCTTGATGTCACCCATTTGGCACAGAACCTGACTCCCATGGATATCTCTGTCTATTCATCTAAAGGGCAAGCCAATAACGACCACTCTCCTGTGTTCCCCCCCCGCCCTTGCTATCCTTATCATCACCCCGAGCATCTCTCATCTGTATTGTGGTCCCTAATGGGAAAAAATTTAAAACCAGTGTTTATGATAATGCCCTTGTTCCCATGGACACCACAGTGCTGCCGAACCAAGATTAATGGAGGACCATCGAGGCTGGCCCTAAAAGATTGTCCCTCGTGGGCATTCCGGTCTGTCACGCTGCCTCCATTAGTCGCAGAGTGGAAGGATCCCCTTTGTCAGGCAGGTATCCGTGGGACCGAAACCGAGCCACCACAAGATGGTATTTCCATCGCACATCAACAGATCATTTCACCACTGCTTAAGGCGTCGTAAATTGGACTTATAGCTCAGCTGCTGGCATAAATAAGTCCCTTTGATAGTTAGTGGAAGACGTTATGACACTCCAGGGTACAGGAGGGGACACTGGCACTGTCATTTTTTTTCTCCAGCCCTGGCATCCTGGTGTCTCTGATCTTTCTGAAGATTCAGGGCACGTGCTCTTCATTACGGTTTGGGCTCCGGGGACGTGTTTTTTTTGCAAGATTAATGAGCGCCACGGAAATTCTCCAGCGCATCTCGATAATTAAGTCTTTGTTTATCAAAAAACAAGTTATATTAGGAGCAGAAAATTCGCAGTAATTATTCATAATTCTAACAATTCAAGTATAGCTACCTCATTTGCCTGGGTAATTCTGCTTTTTAATTTCTTGCATACATTTGCATATTAATTTTGCCCGTCGGCTGCAGCAGACTTTGACAGTTCCTTACTATGCGATGGTTTTCGCAGGGGTGCGACTCAGTTGGGTGGCATTTCGACTGGGTGCAATGATAAATTATGGATTTTCTAATTTGCTGCATAATGAACTAACCCCTTCCAGCCCAATTAAAACAAAAACAAAAAGAAAAGCCAGAAGAAAAGACAGTGTGTGTTTGTGTGTGTGTGTGTGTGTGTGTGTACGTGGGTACATTTTCCCAGGTATTTAATATTACTCCACGTTACTGGCTACCCTTTCCCCTAACTTTACAAAGCAGATGACTGCATTTTCAGCCTTTCCAAATGAGTGTTCCTTACCATACATCAAATGCAATTCATGATTCATGTATTCCCAGACTATATTCATGCTTTAAATTGGCCACTTCTCAACCCACAGGGGGATCAGGGACGATAACAGAAAAGGGTGGGCTCCTCCACTGATGCCCAATTTGTGTGGCTGTGACCTGTGTGTTTTGTGTGTGTGTGTGTCTGTCTTGGTATCAGGGAAAAGGGTTTCCAAAGGAGCGCAATAAAAAACCCGTGTTTGTATACTCTGCTTCCACAAGAGACAACCTGAGTGTAAATTACCTGCTCAAACCACAACGTAGCCTTCCTTCCCATGCAAAATGAGTCGAGGGAAGAAAGAAAAAAACATATTTTATTACCTTTGTGCAGTTAATGATAAAGGGAAAGAATCTTTAGGGACTTAATTTGCGGATGGGGGCGGGGCGGGGCTTCGTTCGGTATTTTAGAGTGTTTTTGGTAACGTTTGGTAATTTGATGCTCTTAATGCAGCACTTAGGAAAAGAATAAAGGAAGCCAAATTGCAGGGTGAAATTTGTGAGATTTCATTATGCAGCTGCACATGTGCCGAACACTTTAGGAAGACTGCAGGCCCGCTGCCACTCTGACTTTCAAACAATCCGAAATAACCCCGCCAATCTGTGTTGCATGATGCAAATACTGTAATTAGGCAATTATGCCTTGTTTTTAATATAAACTGATTCCTGTGCATTTTACCGCTCTTTGTAGATGCTATGTATTTTCTTTTTTTACCCCCAACTCATCTGCCAGAGCCTTTTGATTTCACTGAGGATTGCAGCAGAATCACACAACCATCTATCACTGAGGACATGATGCTAATACACCACAACTGAACACCAAACAGGACACAATACTGATGCAAAGTGGCTGTCGAGTTGGTATTATGTATCGGTACATCCAGTGCTTTAGTATATCTCAAAAACACCAGGATCACTTGGCAGTGTTGTGAAAACATGGCCCAGGATACATCACTGCAATGGGAAGCCATTTCAGACACAATCACAAACCATGGTTTATAAACTGAGGTTTTATCAAACCCCAGCTGGTTATCACAGCCTCTTTCACATTGCTCTTTTAAACCGGTGGCTATCTGTTGTTGGCCTGACTCCTTGTAAAGTGACCTGGGGACAGAGGTCTCAGATAGTATATTTAAAGTAATTTGGGAACTGCGTCTGAAGGGCTTGCCCTTTTCGGAACTAGCCACTTTCCTTTCCCTCCCTTTTTTGCAGTGTGCTTTAGTCTGGCTTAAAAATAAACGTTCTCGCTTTTGTGCTATAGCGCTGCATGAATATCTGCAAGTATCTGACTGCTGCAAGTATCTGAATGCTCTCAACATTGCACTGAATTGCAATATTGGCTGAGGGCTATAGCGTAACTGTTACAATGTGCTCCCCCTCCCGCCACCGACAAACTAGTTCACACTGTGAAATAGGATGGAGAGAAAAGATGGCCCTTTCTGAAGCGCCACATACATTTCAAACACCACAGGACAGAGATTTCAAAGAGCAAAGAACACCTGAAAACCAACAAAAAGAGTATTCAGCCCCCTCACCTCCAAAATTGCAAAGGGGACACAAGTGGCTTCGATTGAAAAGGTAAATTAAATCCAGAAGCAACCAGGAGCCAAAAGGATTGTGTCTGAAATGTCACAAAGAAATCTGTTCGCAACTGGCAGCTAAAACAGGTTTACAAACGGATTATTTGAAAGGGGTTAGAAGCGGGGGTAGTCAAACCTGTGTTCCTCCAGATGTCCATGGACTACAATTCCCATGAGCCCCTGTCATTTACTATGTTTTATTGTTCTTATTACTTTTTTTAGGGGATTGATTTTATGTGACCCGCCTCGAGCCTCCGGGGGGAGGCGGGATATAAATTAAAGGATAATAATAATAATAATAATAATAATAATAATAATAATAATAATAATAATAATAATAATAATAATAATAATAATCTAGAGGGCCGCAGTTTGTCTACCCCTGCCTCAGTGGTTTCACTCCAATTAATTTAGTCTCCAAGTGATGATTTCCATTCTCGGCATGGATCTACCACCTTTTAAAATGAAAGAACCAAACTATGGCACAATTCAGAGCCAGAGAGCACCAAAGACCCAGTCCAGGAAAGTGCATTAATATCATCGATCATCTATAAAGCTCAATGTTATCATAATAATTATTATTATATTTATTTTCCGTCCTATCTCGTAAGACTGCAAGTCGACTGCAATAGGATAAAAACACATACAATTGTATACAAAATAGAGATTTAAAATAAATACATTAAATCGTAAATAAATATTGAACTAAGAATTCAACTAATTACCCACTCTTCTATCATGGGAAAGAGGGTGGGGATAGTAAAAATATCCCTTTGAGCTGGTGAGTGGATTCTGACAGAGAGGCCAGGAAATAATGGGGTTTAAAGGCGGAATAGCTCCATGTTGCCAGCCCTGCGGAATTATCTGAGGTCCTGTGGGGCTCTGATCTCCGTTGGCAGAGTGTTCCGCCAGGACGGGGCCTGGGCTGAAAAGGCCTTTTCTCTGGTTGAGGCCAGTCTGATGTCTTTGAGGCCAATCTGATAACTGTTACATTGATTAACAATTCATAAAATATCATCAGGTATTTTTTTTTGAAAGATTAAAACAATATATTAAAAAATAACTCCCACTGAATCAGCGGAACTCTTCTAGGGCTCTCAAGGAACCCTGGGGCTTCATGAAACCCTGGCTGAGGAAGCCTGCTCCAAGCTGTGTGCGTGAGCATGAGAAGTTCCGCTCAGCAGCATCTGGGGCCATGCAGAGTCTTGCACTGTCCATGGCCCATTTCAAGATCACAGCGGTTATATTCTGCATGGCTTGGGAACTGCTTTGCTCAGCAGGGGGAAGGAATCAGAGGACTCAACACTGGGGCAGATATTGGTGGGCTGGCTGGTATCCAGAAAGGAGAGAAGGAAACAGGAAAAAGGAAAAGACTCTAAGGGCTTTTAGGGAAGGGAAAGAAAAATAGTGGGATGGGAGGAAATGAGATGTCACTCACAAATCTTTGTGAGTCCTCCATTTTGCGTGCGCATGTGTGTGCGTGCGCACACACAAAGAGTGGCTATAGTTACTACTGCACCACTAACATCCTAGTTATTGGAAGACAGTGGGCAGTGTATTTGAAATAATTTTTGCCTTTCCTTATGACTTCATTAGCAGCTGAAAGTTCACTTGAATTCTTTTCTCTACTAATAGACAACCATTTTTGTACACTGCTTGTTTCTACCCAAAGAAGTCTCAACGCGGTTTGCAATCACCTTCCCTTCCTCTCTCCACAGCAGACACCCTGTGAGGTAGGTGTGGCTGAGAGAGCTCTGGGAGAACTGTGACTAGCCCAAGGTCACCCAATTGGCTGCATATGAAAGAGTGGGGAAGCAAACCTGGTTCTCCAGATTAGAGGCCACTGCTCTTAACCACTGCACCAAGCTGACTCTGCACTTACATAAAACTGATATCTTTCAGTCTTATAAACATCTAGAGCTTGCCTCTGTTGTTTCAGAAGGGTGTCTGTGTGGTGTCTGCTCAATCCTGTGAAAACAACCTTTGGTGTAGCCACACAGCTGTGTGTCCTTCAGGCCAATGCACATGCATACAAAGATACAGCCAGAGAATGCCAGTTCTGAATACAGTGATCTAAATAAATATTACCAGCATGATTCCTCTTATTTTTCATAGTTCTGCAGTTTTGTCTTTTTACAATTTGCCTAATTCGAGTTTTGGTCAGTCAGTGAAAGGGAAAGAACAATGTAGTGTACCTCAGCTTTGTCCCCAAACACTGGACATGGAACCAGACTCCGTGCTTGTTGGGGAACTTTCAAAAGGAATTGCCTATACATTTTCAAGCATATTATTGCCAGCAGTAAGGAGTAGATGACCCAGGAGGTCCCTTCCAGTTCTATTATTCTATGATTCTATGATTTGGAAACCCTTCCACATTCTGTACTTTTTCTGCGTTCTTGCTGTAGACTCACAAAATAGGGTTGCTGGCTCTGAGTTGGGAAATACCTCAAAACTTTGGTGGTGGAGCTGGGAATGGGTGGGATTTGGGGCAGGGAAGGATCTTGGTGGAGTATAATGCTATGGAGTCCATCCTTCAAAGCAGCCATTTGATCCACTGATCATTGCGATGAAGATGATCTGGGGCCAAGGTACCAAGCCCTATGAAGATAGGTTGAGGGACTTGGGAATGTCCAGCCTGGAGAAAAGGAGGTTGAGAGGGGACATGATAGCCCTCTTTAAGTATATGAAAGGTTGTCACTTGGAGGAGGGCAGGATGCTGTTTCTGTTGGCTGCAGAGGAGAGGACATGCAGTAATGGGTTTAAACTACAAGTACAACGATATAGGCTAGATAACAGGAAAAAAATTTTCACAGTCAGAGTAGTTCAGCAGTGGAATAGGCTGCCTAAGGAGATGGTGAGCTCCCCCTCACTGGCAGTCTTCAAGCAAAGGCTGGATACACACTTTTCTTGGATGCTTTAGGATGGTTAGGGCTGATCCTGCATTGAGCAGGGGGTTGGACTAGATGGCCTGTATGGCCCCTTCCAACTCTATGATTCTATGATTCTATTATTGTAGTCTGGTGAGGACTTGAGATTCCAGGTGCTACAGGGGAACTGGCATCCCTAACACAGCAGGTTCCATACAACCTAGGCAGTAGATATTTATTTATTTGGCTCATCTTTCTTTCTCACTGAGACTCAGGGCAGATGGCAAGCATACAGAGAGAAAGGAAAATGTTAGAAAGTTGTAATAAATGCAGTGGAGGACAAGGAATGAAGACTGCAATAGCACAAGGACTAGGCATGCACACACACACTCACACGCATATATATTTACATTTTAGATGCCTCTTTCTGAAACCCAAAGGCCCTCGAGCAATTCCCTATAAATACTAGAATATGGAATATCAAATCAACAAGTACTGCTCTTTGAAAAAATGGTAACAGAAAATTCAACAGCCCATCAGTTAAAAACTCACATAATCGTCACCAGTAAAACAACGATGCCAGCTAGTCTCAATGATAAATATAGATAAGACTAATTAACTCCAAATGCCTTGTGAAAAGTAGCTGAAGTCTTCAATTTTTTTTTAAGTTTGGGGAGTTGGGGTTGATGTGACATTAATTTAGAAGTTTTTCATGTTAACAGAATGCTTGAAGAGGACCGATGTGGAGGGGAGGAAGGGCATGTCAGTTTGTCTCAACCCTGCTCAGGCGCTTGTTGGTGAGGTCCAGGGAAGGGAACGGGAATGCCTTCCTATGGCTGAGCAGGATCATGCCCATTGCCTAGAATAAGGGTTTATACGGCACTGGTCAGACCACACCTGGAGTACTGTGTGCAGTTCTGGAGGCCTCACTTCAAGAAGGACGTAGATAAAATTGAAAGGGTACTGAGGAGAGCGACGAGGATGATCTGGGGCCAAGGGACCAAGCCCTATGAAGATAGGTTGAGGGACTTGGGAATGTTCAGCCTGGAGAAAAGGAGGTTGAGAGGGGACATGATAGCCCTCTTTAAGTATTCGAAAGGTTGTCACTTGGAGGAGGGCAGGATGCTGTTTCTGCTGGCTGCAGAGGAGAGGACACGCAGTAATGGGTTTAAACTTCAAGTACAACGATATAGGCTAGATATCAGGAAAACATTTTTCACAGTCAGAGTAGTTCAGCAGTGGAATAGGCTGCCTAAGGAGGTGGTGAGCTCCCCCTCACTGGCAGTCTTCAAGCAAAGGTTGGATACACACTTTTTTTGGATGCTTTAGGATGCTTTGGGCTGATCCTGCATTGAGCAGGGGGTTGGACTAGATGGCCTGTATGGCCCCTTCCAACTCTAGGATTCTATGATTCTAAGAAGAGGAAGAGTCGTTTTTTATACCCCACTTTTCTCTCCCTTAAGGCACCTAGAGTGATGAACTGTCAAAGGCTTTCATGGCCGGAGTCAACTGGGTGCTGCAGTTTTTCTGGGTGTGTGTCCATGGTCTGACGTTTTGCCAATAAGTGTGACTGGCACTTGCAGAGGTTGGACAGCAGGGTGGGAATCTCTCCATGCCAAAGTATCCTTGGCACAGAGAAGTTCCCATCTTGCCATGATCTCCCTCTGAAGATGCCAGACACAATTAATGGCATCAAATCAAGTGGTAAAGCTACCAGACCATGGCCATCTAGCCCAGAAACCCACAACAACTGATAAATCAGTTCTTCTTATGAATTGTTAATCAAAACAGACAGTTTGTGAGGTAAATGGGGCGGAGAGAACTCTGAGAGAATTGTGACTGGCTCAAGGTCACCCACTGGGGAAGGCACTGGCAAACCACCCCGTATTGAGTCTGCCATGAAAACGCTAGAGGGCGTCACCCCAAGGGTCAGACATGACTCGGTGCTTGCACAGGGGATACCTTTACCTTTACCTTTACAAGGTCACCCAATGGGCTTCACATGGAGAAGTGGGGAATCAGTTCTCCAGGTTTTAGAGTCTGCTGTTCTTAATCAGCACACAACACAAAACAATTACAGTAGGAGCTGGATGTGACTGCAGTGCCACATGTAAAATGGAGGAAGGCAGCAACTGTGAGAGAGTTCCCCTTTTCTGAAATAGAAAATATGTACAGCTTTGTGACACCTGGTTCTGACAAGGTTAGAGGCAGGCAACAGAGTCATAGAATCATAGAATGATAGAGTTGAAAGGGATATCATGGGTCATCTAGTCCAACCCCCTGCACTATGCAGGACACTCACAACCCTATTGCTCATCCACTGTAACCTGTTGAACCACCTCTGAATGTCTGTGGTGTTGAAAACCCTACAGGGACTACCATGAGTCGGTGCCAATACTAGGACCTGGAAGACCCGTGTTCAAATCCCTATTCAACCGTGAAGCTAACTGGGTGATTTGAGGCTGGTTTCTCTTTTTGTCTCTCTCGGTCCCCCTCAGACTTACCTTCCTTTTAGGGTCAAATAAAGATGTTTAGAGAGGATAATAGTAAGGGAATACAGCGGATAAAAACAATTGGATTTAGAAGGGGGAGAAAAGCTTTTTATATCCTGCTTCACTCTTCCTTAAACTATCTCAAAGTAGCTTACAATTACCTTCCAGGTGAGGGTTTTCTTTCTGCATGCAATGGAGGAATAGGGGAGAGGGTCATTTTTGACTATTTCCTATTTTTCAAACACAAAACAAACAAACAAACAAAAACAAAAAAAAAAGTTAGATGGACAGGAGAAGTTACTTTTTAGGATTAAAAAGTCAAAGTATTTATAGTCCAAGCACCAAGACTTTAAAGATCTTCAACACAGTCATGGATGTGCAATGGACCTGGAGTTCAAGTTTGCACCAGGCCTAAAGAAATTAGGCTTTGGCTCCAAATACATTGTAGGAAATGGTTTTGACAACAGTAGTTGCTAGCATTTTCAGCGCTGGGTTGGGAAAAACCTGGAGACTTTAGGGGTGGAGCCTGCAGCGGGCATGGTTTGGAGAGGGGAGGGATTTCAGTGGGGTACAAGGCCATAGAATCCACCTTCCCAAGCTGCCATTTTCTCCTGGGGAACTGACCTCTGCCACCGGGGGATGAGCTGTAATTCCGGGGGATCCCCAAGTCCAATTTGAAGGCTGGCATCCCTAGTAGTTGCTGTCCAACCCACATGGCCCAGATCTTGTGAGGACAATTTGCTCAGATCCAGCCATTTCTGGCAAGAACACCAATAGGCTTGCCTGTTGGCACCTCCAGTGCCACCACCGGCCAGCTCTGAATGGAGCAGCCCCTGTGACTCACCAGCGACCCTCCAGGAACTCACCCAAGAAGTTAGAGCCAATTCACCTCTGAGAACTAGGCCCAAGGACTCCTCCTGCGACACCAGATGCAAGGCAGATCTTTTGAAAAATAAAAAAAAGCATGCAAAGTTTTAAGACCCTGTAAATCCATCTTGGTGTCCTACACCTAGGTTCAGATTCTTTATGATATATTAGTGGATGGAAAGAACGAGACACTAAACTAGACATGGACGGTCCCGTCCCGCTGTTTTTATGGAAGATATAAACTGATCCCTCGATATATGAGCACCATGGGGGTTTTCTTTCCTTCTTAGCAGCATATTCTCTAGAAGCTGATTCCGAGGAAAGCTATACAGCCAGAGAGCTATGTATTCCTTTTAGAGCTGAATTGAAAATGGGGGCCTCTTGGGGTCTAGACAGAACCACATGGACTAACTTTAGCTGCCTTTTGTTTTCGGCTCCCACCCAAATTGTGTAAAAAGTTTTTGGGAAGCCTATTGTTCCTGGGTCTTCGGTGCTGCATTTCGGAGTAACCTGGTAATTTAACACCCTGTCTTTATCAACCCACGGTGCCTTATTGTTCTTTTGGAAGAGCAAAAGGATGGTGACTTGTTGTTTTCCCGAAGCTAAAAAAGGAGCAGTAATGTGAACTAGCAAATTCCAAGAGAAATCTACATGGTGCGTGTGTGTGTGTGTGTGTTTGTGAGGGGGGGGGCAGGGAAGGAGAGAGAGAACTGCAACCAGGGGAAGTGATGTGTGTTCTTTCTGGCCAAGGTACCCCACTGGGGAGGAGATAAATGAATAAAATAAAGTCCCAATGATGCATGCACCTCCTACAGATGAAACATTCCAGATGGGTACAAGTGAAGGTGACATGTGGACAGCAACTCCAATTGAGAGCTGCTTTAATCATTTGGCTGATAATTCTAAAATAAACGGGGGAAATTGTTGCTGTGCTAACATCCCTTATGAGGTAGCGTCCCAGTAAGGCGATACAATAAGACAAATATCCCTCAAGAAAGTCCAATTGGGTGGGATAGAGAAAGGCTGAGGGTGGGGAGAAGGATTTAAGTACTCCCATCATGAAGGTTGCCACTAGGAGTCAGTATTTTCCAGTGATTAAAAATGGACTGAGGAAAGAACCACCTATTTCCTGAAGATGGGGATGGACCATCGTTTTCTTCAGAGAGATGAACCATGTGGCTAGAATGAGCCAGCTTGGTGTAGTGGTTAAAAGTGGCAGCTTCTAATCGGGTTTGAACCGGGTTTGCTTTCCCCCTCTGCCACATGCAATCAGCTGGGTGACCTTGGGCTAGTCATAGTCCTGATAGTGCTGTTCTGACTGAGCAGTCCTGTCAGAGATCTCTAGCCTCACCTACTTCACAGGGTGTCTGTTGGGGGGGACAAAAAAGGGAAGGTGTTTGTAAGTCACTCTGAGACTCTTGGGTGGAGTCTGCACGGAGCTTTTATTCCAATCCCAAGTCGATTCAGTCCCTGCCATCTCCACTGAATGCAATTTCCATTTTGATTTTGTCCGATTTACATTTTCACTCTGCAACAAGCATGATTGATCCGCAGTGACCCTAACTTTATCCTGCAATATCCTAGAGTAGAAATAACCCTCAATGAGAAAGCATGAGAAAACATGCAGAGCTCTGCGTGTTCCGAATTTGATGAAGAGCTCGGTGGTAGAGAAGCCCTGATTGGACAAGGCTTCCCAGGTGACAAGCTTGCCTTAGTGGAAGCCCTTAAAGGGGAAGCCCTAATTTGTCTCTGCAGAAGCTCCAGAAGCCCTAACTTCTTTTGGCAGAGATTTGCCTCTTGGCTTTTTCCTCCCTCCTCTGCTGTCTCCAATCCTCTCCCCCCCCTTCAATAAAAGAAAGAAAGGCTCCAGGTGTGCTTGGCTCCCCCCTTCTTCTTCTTCTTTTTCATCACCATCATCATCATCATCATCATCACCATCTTCTTCTTCTTCTTCTTCTATTTCTTCTTCTTCGAAAGGTGCTTTTGCTTCTGATAAATAAGTTTTGCAGGGTTTTGTACTCCTTAAAAACACCTGCCAACTCTGTTTGTTAGAGACAATGACAGAGGAGATGTTACCTGGCCATGGGCTATACCTGTCTCTGATGCCCCTTCCGTTTCTCTTACATTGCTCTCTGTTTCTAGCCTCTGGGATAATTTCCTTAAATTCCACTGCTACTTTTATGATGGGACTGGGTCACTTTGTGCACATCTGAACAATGTTCTTTTGAGCTGCCAGTTGTTTGGGGGTGAGGGACAACAATGGAAAGTGGTCTGTTTCTTTGATACGCTTCAGTGGTACTCCAGAGTTAACTCTGCACTTATGCCTTCCGTGTGTCTAATTCTTCCAAAGAGATCAGGGACACAGTTCAGCCAAACCAACTCTGAAATTCACCTGGTTCATGTCCCTAGTTTCTTTGTATGGAAAATAAAATTCTTTCTCCCTAACACTTTCCAGTTATTTGATGGTATGGCATTAGAGTAGGGATGCCAGCTTCCAGTTGGGACTTGGGGATTATTAGGAATTACAGCTCATCTCTAGAGCAGGGGTAGTCAACCTGTGGTCCTCCAGATGTCCATGGACTAAAATTCCAATTAGCCCCTGCCAGCAAACTTCAGCAGGGACTCATGGGAATTGTAGTCCATGGACATCTGGAGGACCACAGGTTGGCAACCCTTGCTCTAGACTACCAAGATCAGTTTCCTTGGAGCAAATGTAGGGTTTAGAGGGTGGATTCTATGACATTGTGCCTCACTGAGGTCCCTGTTCCCAGGCTGCACTCCCAAATCTCCTGGGGACTTCCAACCCGGACCATGAAACCCTACCCCACCCGCCGCACCCATGCACACGTGCACACGCGCACCTGACAATCCTACATGAAGAGGAGAAAGAAGGGCATACGTGCTGTCACTGAAGGCATGCAGTCAAAGATAATGCATGCACAAGCTATTCACTTAGCTACATGGGAATTCCACTTGATAGCACAGGGAGTTTGTTGGGTATGTTTTTTAGAGGCTGCCAACTTTAACTTTCTTGCTGTTATTGTTATTGTTGTTTTGCATTCACCCTCCCTGTTTTCCTTCTACTATTCTGTTTCCTTATTAAATTTCATTTTTAACTCTATTATGTAGCATCTGTCATCTCAATGTAGCTTGAATCTGAATGTTTCTATCTCATTTCCAGGATCTGGACCACAGCAACAAGGGCTATTCCCCCAACTTCTCCAGAGCTCAGAAGATTTTTCCCAGGCCCCTGACTCTGGATCACAGGAACAAGGGCTATTCCCCCAACTCTCCTGAATTTCAGAAAATGTTTCATAGGCCCCTGTGGATGAGAGGACTACCTCTTCTGTTCCCCCAATGTGTTAGGACTAGGAAACGTGTGCCGGTAATTGGGGATTCCCTATTGAGAGGAGTAGAAGCCAAAGTGTGTCGACTGGACTTGATATCTTGAGAGATATTCATTCATTCATTCATTCATTCATTCATTCATTCATTCAATTTATATACCGTCCCCCCTGAGGGCTTCAGGCGGTTCACAGGATGTTAATGGGTGAGGCTTAGGAAGGGAAAGAAAAATAATGCAGATAAATGACTGGCTACAGCATTGTTGTCATTGGGAAAGATTTGAGGTTTTAGATCATGGATCACGCTACCATGATGAGGCTCTTCTATCAGGAGATGTTTTGCACCTTACAAGGGTGGGAAAAAATGGCTTTGCAAGGAGTCTTGCAGACCTGGTAAGGAGGGCTTTAAACTAAGTCTAATGGGGGAGCGAGGCATACATTCAAAGCCTAGCTTGATGAAGATAACTGTAGACGGGAACACCGCAGATTTAAAAGGAATTGCAAAAATGCTGGGAACTATTAACTTACAGGAAAGTTCAAAAACTAAAAGCCTGGGGTACTCGTATGAAGGATTATGATGTCTCTACACTAATGCACAGAGTATGGGAAACAAGGAAGAACTAGAAGTCCTAATAAAGGAAGGGGACTATGATCTAATAGGCATTACAGAAGCCTGGTGGTATAACTCTCACAAATGGAATATTAGGATTGAGAGGTACAATTTATTTAAAAGGGACAGACTAATAAAGAAGAGGGGAGAAGGAGCACTATATGTTAATTGTATATATACTTGTGAGGAAATGTATGTGTCTGAGCATGAGAGTTTAGCTGAGAGTAGTAATTTACAAATAAAGGCAAAAAGTTGGGAGTGCCTCCATGTGACACTTCCCCCAGTTAGTTCTGTTGGCAGAGTTTAAATATGCAAAGAGGTTAGAGCACCAAGCTATATGATGGTCAACACTTTTCCACTCTGAGGTAAATTTTCCCTCAGCAGGATACAGAATACAGAGTATCTTTAGAACAAACAGTAGAACAAGAATAGTACAATAAAATAATATATACAATCCTTCAATAAAGTATAATGCAGTAGACACTAGATTATGAGGTAGTCATGTTGTGATGTGCAGTTTACAATGGGGTACATAGAATTTTGTTATTTAGCCGTCATGGGGTTCAGATATGAATGATTTACCCTTAGTATTGTGGATAATACCTTGTCCACTTCATGGATGACCTACGGATCCCTTTAATCTAAAATTCTATATATTGTTCGGTTCTCATCTATACTAGTAAATTTCAGTGTTTTTCCAGTATTTGATTAGTATTTTTTGCACTCAACCAATAGGTGATATAAGATGTCAGGAATACCACATCCATGAAGACACAACCTTTCCCTTCAAAATGAAATGTTTTCCCCTCAGAGACTGAGCTTGCCTAGTAGAGTGGTTTTCTTTGATATATATAAAAAAATCAAGTTTATCACCCTGTCACTATTAGATCTTTTAAAATTTACTCAGCCCTAGAATTTTTGGGGCCTCCTTTTCTTAAAAACCATTGTCAGAGTGGCACTGAGACAAGGTGTAGTGCTTAAAAAGTGGTAGACTTTAATCTGGAGAATTGGGCTTGGTTCCCCACTCCTCCACACACAGCTAGCTGGATGACCTTGGACAAGTCAAAGTTCTCTTAGAACTACAAAATCAGAGTCCAGTTGCATTGAAAACTCACGCCTTGAATAAATCTTTGTTGGTCTTAAAGGTGGTACTGGACTGTGATTTTGTTGTGCTACTTCAGACCAACATGGCTATCCATTTGAATCTTCTCTTAGTGCTATTCTTATAGATCACTTCTGTTGGCCCCACCCACTTCTTGGCCCCACCTACTGCACAGGTTGTCTGTTGTGGGGAGAGGATGGGAAAGGTGTTTGCAAGCGACTTTGAGACTTCTTTGGGTAGTGACAAATGGGGTTATAAAAAAACCCTCTTCATCTTCTTTTACCAACAAACAAATTAAAGATTCTATTTTACAAAAAGGGAATGGGTAGTTGGAATGAGGAATCAAATTTCTTTAAACAAGAGTTCTTAGTTACTGGTTTTTAAAAGCTGTTCACGGGCTTTTAAACAGATGTTTTTTGTTTTGTTTTTTAAGTTGAGAGATAATGGATACTGTGTCTATCCCAAAACCAGTTTTTTTTCTTTATCTTTTATTTTGAGTCCTCCTAAACTCCCCTGGTTAGATGAACTAGTATCCCATTGCCTGCTGATTTAACTGATGCACTTTCTCACACATATGAATCTGAGGAAATACACAAACCTGATTTCCCTTTACTAACTGGGCAGGGATCTCCCTTCTCTTCCTTAGGAGGATTCTTCTCCCAATTTGGCCTAATTCGGGAGTTAGTACCTCTTACTGCAAAATTAATTGCCCTTGTAGTCAATACACTGTGGATTAGCCGTCAGTAGTAAACTCAGTTCTTGCACTAGAGTGTCTCCTCAAAGTAGGCGATTAGCTAAGGTTCTGTCAGAATCAGAGTTAGGATAAAATAAAATAAATAAAATCAGAGTTAGGGTAGACTCAGAAGGCCTTCTCTCCAGCACACAGCCAGAATATCAACTCCCACTCAGATGTTGCTGGCAAGTCAGAGAGCACAAAGCAGTCTGTGGCTCTAGCTCTGTTTGCCTAGTAAGAGTTTTTAGTCCTTCATTAATGACTCATAGGATAAACTTCTGGGATTCTGAGAGAGGAGTGTGGGGCCACAATCTGAGATGGAAACAATTTTTAAAAATCACTTAACGATTCCCAACTACCACTGCAAATTCTCTGAGTAGGGTGGGAGAGGCCTGGGGATAGCAGTGTTTGGGGAGGATATGATCTCCCTAGGTTCTGTGGTCCTAGAATTTTACTATGAGGAAATTTTTTCTCAATTCCTCAGGGAATTCTTCTTCTTCTTCTTCTTCTTCTTCTTCTTCTTCTTCTTCTTCTTCTCTTTTTCTTCTCTTTTTCTTCTCTTTTTCTTCTCTTTTTCTTCTCTTTTTCTTCTTCTTTTTCTTTTTCTTTTTCTTTTTCTTTTTCTTTTTCTTTTTCTTTTTCGTTTTCTTTTTCTTTTTCTTTTTCTTTTTCTTTTTCTTTTTCTTCTTCTTCTTCTTCTTCTTCTTCTTCTTCTTCATGATGATGATGATGATGATATGATGATGCTGATTTCCGCCTTTCAGTCAAGTCTGACCTTTGGTGATTCCATGGCTTGTCTGTCTCCACAATTTCCAATCTTTCACTGCTTCTTTTAGTTGTGTAATACTCTGGCCGGTGCCCATTTTGATCGTGTCTAACCACCACATCCTTAGTTGGCCTGGTTTCCTTTTGCCACTGACCAATCCTAGCATAATTGAAGAAGAAGAAGAAGAAGAAGAAGAAGAAGAAGAAGAAGAAGAAGAAGAAGAAGAGTTGGTTCTTATATGCTGCTTTTCCCTACCCGAAGGAGGCTCAAAGTGGTTTACAGTCACCTTGCCATTCCTCTACCCACAACAGACACCCTGTGGGGTGGGTGAGGCTGAGGGAGCCCTGATATCACTGCTCGGTCAGAACAGTTTTATCAGCACCGTGACAAGCCCAAGGTCACCCAGCTGGCTGCATGTGGAGGAGTGCAGAATCGAACCTGGCATGCCAGATTAGAAGTCCGCACTCCTAACCACTACACCAAACTGGCTCTCTCCATTGCTTTCTCCATGGAGTTGAATCGCAAGATACGGCCGAAGTGAGTGAGCCGGAGTTTTGTCATTTTACCTACCAGAAATATAGCAGACCTTATGTGCTGTAATATATCCTTGTCTGTGATATTTGCTGTCCATGGACCCCGCATATGCATTTAGTTGGCAATAATCTGCTTTAGCATCATCTTCTGAAGTATGTGTGTTACCAAAGTTTTAAATGCATGAGATTTTCACAATGGGTCGGGTCATATAGCAGCTCACAAGCTTCTATTTGGATATGAAGGTGAGGTAAGGAAATGGAAGTTCCTATAGACTCCCTTGTGGGGTCCCTCAGGGTGCGGTCCTCTCCCCCACATTATTTAACATCTTTATGCGCCCTCTGGCCCAGCTGGTACGGAGTTTTGGACTGGGTTGCCACCAGTACGCTGATGACACCCAGCTCTATCTCCTCATGGACGGCCGCCCGGACTCCCCCCCGGAACCATTCGCCAGATGTTTGGAAGCAGTGACAGAATGGTTCGAACAGAGTCGCCTGAAACTCAACCCCTCCAAGA